>NC_044387.1:73031578-74273078 GCF_006542625.1 Nomascus leucogenys | reverse complement strand
ACCTAAGAAACATCACAATGGTAAATGCTGTGTCATTAAGAATGTACAAATGACAAACTAAATGCAGAAGTTCTCTGAACTATTTCCAAGACAGACACTAATAAACAATGATGATGATTATGACAAGGATGGAGGGAAGGAGGAGGGAGGAAAGAAAAAGAAAGTGAGTGAAGTCCAAAGCAAAGGTCAAGGCCACTGTCCCATCTGTCCTCTGCACTCCTGAAGGCAGATCGAGACTGTGTGGACTGGGTCCGTGGGAGGGCAGAGGGAAGGGGCACTGACAGTGTGCCTGGGGCTCTGCTCAGGACTCACCGGCAGGCAGGAAGTGCTGGGCGTCCACCATGGGCTTCTTATCCCCGTCGGAGCTGCTGGTGCTGCTCCAGCTCCCCCAGCTGCCCCGGCTGGCACGCACGCTGCCAGAGGAGCTCCCACAGTCAGAGCTGGAATCAGAGCAGAACTTGTCCACACATTTCTTCTCAGGCTTCTGGTAGTAACCCTCTGGAGGAAGAGTGAGAGGAGTCATGTTTCTCTGAAACAACTATCAACCTCATGCATTTCTAACAGGAGAGAGGTGACAGGAGGAGGAGGGCCAGGTTCACCTTCAGCTACCTCTGCTCATCTAGCAAGAAAGGAGGAGTTCATGGAAACTAATGGTTGCACTTTGAGAAATAATAGGGGACAGGCTGTCTACTCTGCCTATGGCAGGAGCAATTAGGGGTTAAGAGGGCCAACACCAACTATATAAGCATGATCTAATAATGATTCTAGAAATAACAAATAACTTATATCAAGAAGACTGAAGCTACTATTGCACCGGAGATTCACAGTGATTTTCCCCCTCTAATAAGATATCCACTAAGAGTTTCAAAATATTGATATGTGGATGGGAAGACTCTTCAGTAAAACCAAAAGCAACACACGTGTGTCAAGGGAATGAAAAAGAGAGGGTAGAGACAGAAACCAGCTAAGTGTGCTGGCCTGTGTCGGGACATGGGGCATGTGTCTGGAGAAAGTGGGTGTTGGTTGGGAGGGTTGCAACCCCCACCACCCCATACCCCACATGTACTGCCCTAGCCCCAACTATCCTGTATCAGACCCTGGACTCAGCACTGGGTGTCCCTCTACCTATCACTCCCAGGGACACTGCCCAGCAGGCCTTGCGTGGGGCAGCAGCCTGGCTCTGCAGAACTGCTGGATTCAAGTACGGGGGTAGCACTATCTCACTTGGCTACTCCCCCCTTTCACCAAAGGGGACCTGTCTGCAGCAAGCAAGCATCATTCCTTCAGCAATACGCCTGAGGATAGTTACGACCGGCCAGACTGGAGGGCTGGGGGGCAGCACTAGAGGCCTACTGAGATTCAACTGAATCTTAGTTTTCTGGTCTCACCCTGAAAGCTTTCCACTGGGGCTTTAGTTATTAGCTAAGTTGCCTGTGGAGATAAAATCACTGAGGTGTCATTTCTCTTATTAGATACTTCGTTGAGGAAACAAAAATTCCCACAGAAGCACCATTTGTAGCTCAGTATCATTACATACCTGCCTCTCTCTGGGCAGCAGGTAAACTGCTTGCAATTTCGGCATCTGCTTTACAAACCTCCCTAGTGCTTTCCTGTATACACCAGCTTCTTACGTTGATGTCACTGCTCAGCTCAGACCTCTCAAAGTCACTGCACACAAGCTTCAGGTCACTCTGTTCAGGAGGCCTGGAAAAGCCACACACACACACAAAACCACATCTGTATTTTATCATGTACACATGCAGACTTCCTTTCCATGAGACTTACTAGAGGTGAAAATACGAATCTGGGACAATAGCAGTCCTCCTCACTTTGGGTCTGGTAGAAGAGTATGATGAGCAGAAAGGGATACCAGTAAGAAAAAGATTTTGTCAGGGAAATTAAGTGTCTCAAAGAAGCAAGGTTTCCAAGGCAGAGTGCCATACTGCCTGGGTTCGAATTCTGGATCTGTCCCTTACCAGCTTGTCAAACCACATAGTGTGTGGGTACCTCACTTCCTGCAGCTGTAAGAACCTACCTTCCGCAGGACTGAAGCAAGGGTGACCTGAGGGGTAACTATTCTGTTTCATTATTATGACCCCAGATAGCGCAGGTGGGTCAGTGGCTGAACAGGGAACAGCAGAGGCCTGCCTGTGCCCCACGGTTTTCTCTAGTTCCTGCTCCACAAATGCCCCTGCCTCTCATAAGCAGAAAGAAGGTCTCCACACGGAGGGATGGCTTATGCTTTTCCCCTAAAAACTACCATATCTGTTAGCATTTCATAAAGGAAAGATACAAAATGGTCACTTTCAGGTATTTTTAACAAAATAAAAACATAATAGGAAAATGTTAATTTTACAAATGTATTTTAATCTTAAGATATAAACATCTACACTCTCATATTATCGGTATCTAATATCACCGAAATAAGTTTAAAAGTTAATAGCCAAATGCAAAATTATAAAGTGAAAAATAGATCAAAATATTACAGATAGTAAGAATTACGCACCTTGAGACTGGAGCAACACCCCTTTTCTTGTTCTTTCTACATGTTCGACTTTTACTCCAATTTAAATTTTGTAAATTTCCTTCTCTTTTCTCCTGAAGCTTTTTCTTCCTATAAGGATCTTCTTGCTAAAGAGAAAGTAAATGTTTAATGGTTTAAACTAAATATGAATAAGAACATGTTTAAACGTCTGAAGACCAACTCCATCTGAATTCAGAATGTCCCAGTGCTGTTGAAAACTGAGAAGTGTGTTTCTCAGCCTCTAGTTTGTTTTCATTTCCCCTCTTGCTCTACTTCCCTCAAGCTCCACAGAAAAAGAAGAAAAAAGAATTGTTGCCT
This sequence comes from Nomascus leucogenys, assembly GCF_006542625.1. NCBI lineage: Eukaryota > Metazoa > Chordata > Mammalia > Primates > Hylobatidae > Nomascus > Nomascus leucogenys. The sequence continues at coordinate 74,270,236 of NC_044387.1, read as the reverse complement.
ATAAAATTCCTAAGAGGCTAAAAAGGAAAAACATCTGCTAGCCATTTATGACCAGCTTGCTGTTAACTTTGCAACAATAAATCCCCCAACCTTCACCTGTTAATTTGGTATGTGCAACTCACATAAATTACTGTACTATGAAGAAAAATTAGGTAAAAACTCGACTTAGAATCAAGTTGTGTCTTTACGTTTTTGTTTATAGGCGAACTTTAGGAGAACAGCCAAATCTCTATAGAATGCTCCAAACTAGTATAAGCTTCTTGGGTAAATAGGCAAGAATATGCTTGATGTTTTAAAAATGTGGTTCTGAAAAGCATCAGCATGAGATGCATAAACATTACATATATATATATGTATTAAATAAGTATAGTTTCCTCAGTTGGAGCCTTTTCCTCTTTTCAATGTCAGGTATGGTCTATTAACAGACCCAGCGGGAGAGGGATTCCCTTTGCCCTTTCAAACTATGAAGTAGCTCAAGTCTTTAACATATTCTAAAACTTATTATTCCCCTTCCTTCCACATGTTCCCTCTTCAAGCAGAGACACTCTCAGTGGGTAGGCGGTGGTGGGAGCTCACACACTGAGACCCAAGGGCTTAAAAGACACATCTCTTCAGTGTGTTAGGTCCTTTCAGGAGGAAGATATATCTTCTCCAGGCACCTCACAGAGGCAAATCCCCTAGATCCAGAAGAGTCCCCTTCCTACCGACTGAAGGATTCACGCTTCATGGAAAGCAAAGATTGGCTCATTTTGCCTTCTCTTTCAGAAGGTTGGCCCAGCAATCACAGCAGGAATTGTGAAGTTGAAACATACACTCAACTAACACGAGTAACTTGGAAGGAGGAAAAGAAAAGGTTTTAGGTAACCTGCAATACCTACAAGTTCTATGTCTGAGATATTAGAACCCTTATGCATCTATTAAAGCAATGTGCACACCACAGTAAATAAAAACTAGAAGCGAAATGGGATTTTTAACTGTGTAGGCAGTGGGATTATGACATTTTTTATTTCTCCTTTTTACACCTTTGTTTCCCCCAATAAGTATGTATTAACCTTTTTCTGATTCTGAAGGTATTTTAAAAACCTGAGAAGTTAAACATACAAAGCCCTATTGTACAGGACCTTATGCTAATTGCTTAAGTTTGAAGTTAAACTGAAGGACATGCAGACTCGGGATTTAATGTTAAACAGACATGCACCACATTTCTTCATGTATTGTTCCTTTGTGTATTTCTAACTTGGTGGGGAGGTTTCCCACCCCCGTCCACTCAAGGGCCAACAAAGGCTTGTCAACACAGCAAGTACTTGAGCCTATCCATCCCTCCAGGGTCAGGTACAAATAAAAAATCAGTCTCTCAGTGGGGTCTGAGACAGCATGAGCTGGTAAGCAGTCACTGATACTTGGCTGCCTTTCTCAAATCCGTCTGGTTGGAACTGTCATCCTGTGCAAGCAAAAGGGTGAGTACATTCAGGACTACTGAGAGGCGGGACTCGGAGACCAGAAGCATCAAAGAGTTCTCCGTGAGTATGACAAAGAAAAGGGGAATGCAGGACAAGCTAGATTCAGAGGCGTGAGACGTATCCCAGAAAGAGTGGCAGGGAGCACCTTCTGAAGCACTGGGCAGTGAGGAGGAATGTGGCTGAGAGAGAACAGGCCTGCAATGGAGACAGCAGGTGGAAAAGGGAGGGAAATTGAGCCAGAGCACACAGCAACTTGTCAAGAAATCCACGGAAGAGTAAAGCACCACCTGGCTGCTTTCTGGTACAGAAGATCCCAGAGAGAGAAGGACAGGACTAACCAGGAAACTGAAGAGTCACATGGAACGGCAATTAGGAGCACATCTCGGAGGCTAAACTGCCTAGTTTCAATCTCGTGCCTTGATTACCAGCTGTGTAACCTTGGGCAAGTTACTTAGCCTCCCTGCCTCAGTTTCCCGAGTCATCCTCAAAGCATTGTGTGGACTAAATTACCTAGCATCTCATAAGCCATTTAAATGAGACTTAGTTATTGTCATCATTATTATTGGGTTATTTGGAGGTTTTTTTGGTGGGGGTTTTTTTTTTTTTTGAGACAGGGTCTTGCTCTGTTGCTCAGGCTAGAGTGCATTGAGGCAATCATTGTTCACTGCTGCCTCAACCTCCCAGGCTCAAGCAACCGCCTACCTCAGCCTCCTGAGTAGCTGACACTACAGGCAAGTGCCACCATGCCCAGCTATTTTATTTTTTATTTTCTGCAGAGATGGGGTCTTGCTGTGTTGCCCAGACTGGTCTTGAACTCCTGGGCTCAAGAGATTCTCCTGCGTCAGCTGAACTATTTGAACTAGTTACGTTTACTGATCTCTCTGATAGAGGTGATGATTTAACAGATGGCAGTGTGGAGAAAGAGTTCCTAAGCTTTACTAAAAGCAAAGGAAGAAATCGAAGAAGAGAAATCACAAACTTACTGCACAAAGCCATTCTTAAAGCCACTGTGTATAAGTAAAATCAAATAAGCAATAACTAAGTTTGCTTAGTTTCTTAGCAAACTAAGAAAAAACTCTGATATACGATATTTGATACAGTTGATATCTTTAACACAGAAAGTGTTCTTACAGAGAATAAAATATTCAAAAGAAAAATGGGCAAAGGACATGAAATACAAATTCATGAAAGAAATATAAAAGCAAAAAAAAAAAAAACCAGGAAGAGCTCTTCCAAAATATTTCATCATAAAATAATGTTTTTAGAAAAGGTGAATTATAGACTACCTTGTGTCTCCTCTTTCCATTTTGGTTTTAGAAAACACAAATGTGTTTATGATGCATAAGCACTAGGAAACGGCTGGGAAAGCAGGATCCTGTTCACTGTGTCTGCCTCCGAAGTGTGGAAGCAGAACTAGGTTAGACTTTTACCTCTACATTTCCAGAATTTCTTTTCAGTGGTAGCATTTTGGATGGATAGTTTTTTGTGTGTTTTTCAGCCTTCTACAAAAAATGAAGGAAAATGCTCACCTTTCCATAGTAAGAAAACCAAAACACAACTGCTCACCTATCACACTAAGATTTTGCAAACAATTTTTGCCGCACAGAGAATGAAAGTAGCATTCTCAGAAATGACATGTGAACAAATCGGTACCAACTTTCTGGAAAGCAATCTGTCAGCACACATAGGAACTTTACACAGTTGATCCCTGTATTAGTCCGTTTTCATGCTGCTGATAAAGACATACCTGAGACTGGGCAATTTACAAAAGAAAGGTTTACTGGACTCACAGTTCCATGTGGCTAGGGGAGGCCTCACAATCATGGCAGAAGGTGAAAGGCAGGTCTCACATGGCAGCAGACAAGAGAAGGGAGCTTGTGCAGGGAAACTTCCATTTTTAAAATCATCAGATCTCGTGAGACTTACTATCATGAGAACAGCACATGAAAATCCCACCCCCATAATTCAACCACCTCCCATAGGGTTCCTCTCATGACATGTGGGAATTGTAGGAGTTACAACTCAAGATGAGATTTGGGTAGGGACACATCCAAACCATATCAATACCCTTTCATTCTATTTTTTGACATCTATAACAAAGACTTACCAGGTACACAGGTAAGAGGAACAAAATTGTTCATCACAGACTTATTTATGAAAGTAAAAAGTTGGAAACAATCTTAATGTCCAACTGCAGGAGAATGGTTTAAATTACGGCACAGTTAAATGATGAAATGTTATGTAACCACTGAAAACAAAGCTCCCTATTTAATTTTTATAGAAAATTTAGTTATAATCTTATGGCAAAGCTACAGACAATAATAATTATCTTAACTATTTTAAGATAATAGTTTTTAAAAATCTGCATAGAAAAGAATAAAAAATGTTAAAAGTGGTTTATTCTGGATAGATCTTTTTCTACCTTATTCTTTATGCTTCTATAATAATCATGAATTACTTTTCTAAGGGAAAAAAGTCTGCTTAAAAGAAAATAAAAAGCCAAAGCTAGGGTTAAAATTTAGTGTGTGGATTCCAAACCTGGGCTTCAACCTTCCTTGCCAATAAATCCAGAGGAATGTTCCACATGTATTATATAGACAGATTTATACAATTTTGTAAGCTGCAAAATTAGGCTCTAAGAATGTGCAAGAAAAACAAACACTGGGCACTGCACTTGGGAATGTACTTATTGAGAATGATTTTCACGAAATGAACAATGAAATGGAAAGTGTTAATACACTCACAGGATTTTAAAGAACAGTTCTACAAAACAAGGAGTGAGTTACAGACACAGGAAAGAAATGACAAACCACTGCCCCCAAATCTGCACCAGAGAATCCACCTTGGTTGACTTGGTTGGGAACAACCTTGGGCCACAAAGTACAGCCTATGCCATCCACATCCCTCAGATGGGCATGTCTCCTGTGAACTGAATGCCACCATGAGATGCAGATGTCTGTCCTACACAGGTTTACAGACCAAACAAGGAGGGAAGGTCTTATACAACCACAGAGATCGACAGCAAGAACCGCTTTGAGCTCTAGGGACAGAGGTAAACAGCAAGACCCATGCCCTCAGGGATCTAATGGTAAAGACACACAGAGAAGAAAATAACTTGAAGAAATTAAGAAAACTGCCATAACCAAGGGCACAACTAAGCCTAGCACAGACAGCCAGGAAGACTGCAGTGCTGGGAGGAGAGTTTGAAATAGGCGATGGCACCCACGCATGTGGCAGGTGGAGGCCAGTGGCAGCACCATTATTCCTTAGGGCCATCTTAGGTTGAAGGGACCTTGGGATAATCCATTCCAGCCTCTCCTCCCAGCACACAAGGCTATGTATCTGCTGGAGTCAGTGCATGGCAGCATCAGTTTCTATTTCATTGCAGGGCAACAGGTAAGACTCCAAAGCTCATATCAAAAAGATGTTTTTTGTTTTTTTTTTGAGACGGAGTCTCGCTCTGTCAACCCAGGCTGGAGTGCAGTGGCGCGATCTCGGCTCACTGCAAGCTCCGCCTCCCGGGTTCACGCTATTCTCCTGCCTCAGCCTCTCCGAGTAGCTGGGACTACGGGCACCCGCCACCACACCCGGCTAATTTTTTTTTTTTTTTTGTATTTTTAGTAGAGACGGGGTTTCACTGTGGTCTCGATCTCCTGACCTCGTGATCTGCCTGCCTCGGCCTCCCAAAGTGCTGGGATTACAAGCGTGAGCCACCGCGCCCGGCCTCAAAAGGATGTTAAGTTCAACTCCTAACTCATTCATTCCCACCTATCCCAAATTCAATGACTATTTCTGTTCCTGAAAGTGTGCCCTACCCTCACACCTTTAGGCCTAGCTTTTTGTATACTTGCTATACCTGCACCCTCAGCCAGTCTGCAAATTCAACACTGCCTCCTCCCCAAAGTTTGAACTCGAGGCCCTCGTCTTTTCTCTGTGCATACCTCACAGACTCCATGTCCAACCACCACATGGGTAACCCCCAAATCTCAAGCTCCAGGCCTAACTTGCTGCCGAAGCTCTAGTTCCCCACCTCCAGCCAAGTTAATACTCAAGTACACTACACATCTCACTTCAATGTTCAGCCATCCCTTTCTGTTGGTAGCAATCATTATTATACCTATCACTTTGAGACTTACTGCTTGTCAATACTTTGTAAGTGCTGCCATTCTAAAGCAATTCTCATATTAGCCCATTTAATCTTCACACCTCTTTGAGGTAGGTATACAATTATCATCCTTATTTTGCAGATGGAGAAAAATGCAATGTTAAGTAACTAACCGAATATTATAGAATGAATACATGACGATGCAGATTCAAACCCAGAAGAAGCCTGGCTGTAAAGTGCATGCTCTTAACATGATAACAACGTTGCTTTGACAGACATAAAAATGAGATCATCACCTCCATCAGAATTCCCCATTCTAGTCACCCAGGCTTGGAACCTTGGAGCTATCTTTGGTAAATGGCAATGTGAAAAAATGACTCCTCTCCTGTATGCATTTAGTGCTAAGAAGTCCTGATGGTTTTCTCTTCTAAAATGTCTCTTACCTACTTTCCTACCCTTTACTCCTGCTTAAATGTAAGCCTTGATTACATCATAACAAAGAGTAACAGCCTCTTTGTTAGAAAAGAGCTGGTATCCATTTCTTCCCTCTCAAATTCAATTTCCAAAACATTGAGAATGATCTTCCAATAATGTCTTATATTCACATTCATTCAAGCATTTATTCAACTACACTGGTTCTACATAACAGGCATCCTGACAGTCTTTATAAAACTGAATTGAACAATATCCAATTATTACCTTCAGGAAGATCACAGCCCAAAGGTTGCTTTCAATTTGTTAACCACTGTCCACCACCACCCCCCCCGCCCCCCACCAACTCAGAAACCTTCAATAGCTCCCCAAAATCTGCAGAAAGGTCCCAAAGCAGTAATCCTCAGGCCAAATCCTCCAAAACAACTTTTTGTTTGGACAAATATGCTTTTAACAAATTTGATTCTGAAATTCCTTAGCTGGCAACAATTCTTCAGTTCTCTACAGATACCACCACCTTCCTATTGCTTTCACTTAGCCTATGTCACCATTTGTGCTTCCCATCAAGACCTAGGGAAGAAGGTCTGAACTTTCAATCAGCATTCAATGGCCTTCCGACCTAGGAGGACTCTGACCTCTCCCTCCCATTACTTCCCCAAAGGTAGCTTCTTCCCAGTCAGATGGCTCCGACTGCACCCAATTATGCCTCAATGGTTCCTCCACCTGCGGGGCTCAGGGCTGCCCGCTGCCCATCTTCCCTTCTCTGTTCTTCCACATGCTACCTGCACAAGTTTCCACCTCCTCTAGGAGCTTTCCACGGCACCCTGGCCTACACAGACTTTTCAATCTCTGAAGTCCCCTCTACTATGAATCTTGGTGTTTGGTTACACAGAAACCTCTTGTCTTTCCAAACAGACTGTAAATTCGTAGTTCGGACTGCTTGCAACATACTTATATCATTTCCACTTTATTTGAATCAAAAAATTCATGTTTGTTATAAAGTTTTAATGAAAGAGAAGAAAATAAAGAAGGAAAAAGAAATAATCCAAAATCCCACTACTCAGAAATAACTAGGGTCTCCCATTAATTATTTTGCAAACCTCATTTGTGAGTATTTTTCTATGAGCCTACACGCATGAAAGAAGGGCAGTACAGATAATGGGAATAATTTATAACACTAGGAATATATATAATTTTTAACTAAAAATGTAAGGGTCAATTTTATATGAATTTAACATAAGAAAAATAAACCAAAGTAGAACCAAGGGAACTGCCACGTTTCGAATAATTATTTCTTCAAGACATGCGATATTAATTCCTTAAAGATCTCTCTAAGGTTAGGAAAAAGACTGTAAAAATATTTTCTTAAGTTATCACCCTTTTAAACTACACGTTTCATGTTTTCATAGTACTGGCCCTCTACTGAGATTAAGATTAAAATTTATTTTCACCTACCTCTCAATCCCACCTCCTGGTTTTTGCAGATTATATTACTATTTTTACTTGTTAAAATTTCAATTTTCCAGTCTGTTCTGTGGATATAATTGCCAAATTTTTAAGTCTTCGTTCTGGATACAAAATGGATTGAAACTTCAACAAGAGACCTCTATTATGCCTTCTTCCATCTGAGTGTTTATTTGTACTTCTATCTTGCTTGGCTAAATTTCATTAACTTGATTTTACAATAACAGCTTATGATTTCATTTGTATTTAAGGATGTCTGCCTGTTGCCTTTGTACTTGAGTATTAACTTGGCTGGATGCAATATTCTTTGTTTATATTTCCATTCTCTCAACGATACTGCTCCACTGTTTCCTGGTGTTAGATGTTCCTATCGAAAAGTCTGAGGCAAGCTTAAGTTTGTACTTCTTGATTTTTCTGTCTTTGCACAACTCTTCATGTTTGAAGTTCAGTTAATTTAACTAAGTGCCTACGCCCATTATGATGTATCAATTTTTCCTGTTGTACACATTGTGCCCTTTTGATCTACAAATTTAGTTCTTCCCTCATATCAGGAAAATTTTCTCCTATTATATCATGAATACTTTTCTCATCTTTTAGACAGAAGATGATAACAGATATGGGGACAAAGACAGACAAAAAGCAATACAACTCAGCAAGAGTATGCCCTAAAATATAGATGTTCAGTAATAATGGATAGACGGAATATGTTAGTCAAGTTCTACTCTGCCATCATTACCTAGGAATGACCCATTTGCTTAAGAACAGATTCTCTTCAGAGTAAAAGCTATCTGGTTTCTCTAAAAATTACTATAGTAACATCTATATAATTAGAAGGCAAATAAAATTCTCTGAACACACACACATCAAACTCACTAGTTATTAATATGGATTCAAATGCAGTGAAACATATGAAATATACATATTCACTTAATACAAAGTCCTAAAAATGGATTTTGTTCTTTTTAATAGGCAAGAAAAAAAAATACAGACCTCTACGAAAAGTATGTCCTGTTTCTCAGAACACATGTCTTCTCTAGATGTTTTGTGAATCTTCTTTTCTGAAGAAGGCTTTGTGTCCACCTTCTTCAAAGTTTCACAATGATCTACTTCATTCTTGACAGGTACTTGCTGGTTATTCCCTTTAATAAACAAAAACAATTCAATTTCTAGCTAATAGTTTCCACTCACATTCCCCATCTTCTTTCCTACACCAAACATCTAATTTGACTTCATTAATTTATTATGAAGTTAAATTAAATTTAGCAATGTTTTTAACATCCATGATGCTCTAGAAATTTATTTTGTTCATAGATGAAAGTATACTTATATTAAGAGTTCTACAAAAAAGTCTTTAAAAGAGGTCAAGGAAAAAAGTTGGGGGGGGGACACCAATATTCACAGCATCATTATTCATAATAACCAGAAGGTGGGAAAATGCCAAGTGTCCATTGACGGATAAATGGATAAACAAAATATGGTATATACATACAACAGAATACCATTCAGCATGACTCATTGCACAACAATGTGAAATACTTAAGACTACTGAACTGTATGGTTAAGATGGTCAAGATTTTTTTTTTTTTTTTTTCAAAAAAGGAATGAAAGTCTGGCACATGCTACAACATGGATGAACCTTGAAGACATCATGCTAAGTGAATTTAGCCAGATATGAAAGGACAAATGTTTTATGATTCCACCCATGAGGGACCTAGAGTAATCGAATTCATAGAGACAGAAAGTAGACTGGTGGTTACCAGGGGCTGGGGACAGGAGATAATGGGTATTTATTATGTAATGGGTGCAGATTTACTGTCTGAGATGATTAAAACTTCTGGAAGTGGAAAAGGATATGGACAGTGGTGATGGTTGCACAACAATGTAAATGTACTTAACGCCACTGCATTTGATAATTTAAAATGGTTAAAGTAAGTTTTCTGTGATGTATATTTTATATATACATGTTTTTAAGCTGGCGAAGAGGGAGAGAAGGATAAAGACTTGGATTCTGGTCACGACAGCCACTGATCAGTTTTACAGTCAAAGTTAAGTCTCTTAAGCTGCCTGTGCCTTAGTTTTCTTATTTATAAAATGAATACTACCCCAGCTTCCTTGCCTCTCTTGTTTGACAGTTACAAAGATGAAAACAGAACAGATACAAATGTAAAGCATCCCCACCAAAGGACACACGACTGTTTCATGGAAGGTCCTCCCTGCTACAGTGAATGCCCACCCTGCCCGTGTGGAGCAGCCAATCAGCAGAGGAGCCAACAGCTGATTAATCAGATGGCAAAAGTGGGTGCTGGGAGGAACCTTTTCTGAAAATATGTTTTCTTCCATATTTCTTTTAAGTGATTTCATAAGTATACTTCTTCTATCTCTTATCCCACAATAAAGGCAAATGAACTTCAACCCCACAATAACCGGCCTGTTTTCTAATTTGAAACGATGCATTTCAGTACCTTTTTCTTTTTTCTTGAACTAAGAATCCCTAACGATACCTCTGAAATCTGAGAAGTCTAGACGACCATAGGGCAGAGCAAATATTTCCCAGCAAAGCAGGCTGCAGGCTCTGGTAGGATGGACACCTAACCAGATTATCAGCAGAGGCTCCAATCCAGCCCTTCTGTGGGACTTGAGGCAGGGAAGGTCTCTCACCCACAGAAGGAAAGGAACAGTCAAGTCCCCTCTGACTCTGAAATTCTGAGGCTACAAATTAAACTCACTCAAAGCAAGATACATAAAGTTTTCAAATAACACTTACCAGGTAAACATACTTTTATTTGGTTAACAGAAAATTATATAAATATTATGTAACCATAAAAATGCCAGGCAAGCAAATGGCACACACCTTGTAAAGTAATGCAGGCTTTTATGGTTTAAGTACAACCAGGACATATTAGGTCTTATACTTTCAGAAAAAGGGGCTCTATCCCAAAATTAAGGTTATATTCTCCAAATGTCACAAAATGAATACAGAAAATAAATCCTTTGGCCAGACTCATTACATAAATAAAATAAAGCATCACGGCATGTTTTTAATGCTTTTGGCTGTGATGGAAATACAATGGCCAAAGTCAGATCCAGAGACAAAGCTGATCACTATCAACTGCTTCCTTTAATAACTGGGAATAACTTAGAGTTAGTGAAGAATCTGAATCAAAGGCTACTAAGGCTATTTCCCAGGAATTTCTGTCTCTATAGGACAGTCAACTATTTGCCTAGAGGGTTTAGATCGACTTCATTTAGAGGACTGCTGGGACACAACTTTCAGATCCCTTTCAAACCTGTGCATTTCTGAACCAAGAGCATCTAACAGCAGCCCTGTGGAATCATCATTACCCTCCATTTCCTACCTCATCAAAATTAAAAGTCATTCTTTAGCAGAGATCACCTTTGAAATTTAATTCCTTCTAAAACACAAACTGGCAGTTAGATATCCACAAAGGAAAACATCAAGCACTGTGAAACAGTAAAGCAGACAGCCAAAAGCAAGGCAGGCAGGGTCCGTACCAGAAAAAGAAAGCATAAGAAGAATATCCCTTTGGATTCTGGAAGCCATAAGTATGAAATACAATACAGATATTTGCCCCCAAAAATTAGGTGCCATTAATCTCCTGGTGTCCTAATTTCTGAGAAAATGGATTTCCTTAAGTTTTCTTCAGGCCAAGAATATAGTACTAAAAGTATTAGTCATCGAAGTTTCTTAGGAAGGATCCAAATTTAATAGCCAGTACAAAACCATCCCCAAAAAGTAATAATGTGCAGACTTTTAGAAAATTAGTAATGCCTTCTGTGGGGCCAAGAATCAGGACAAACAATAAAATGAATGTTAACAACAAGTTCTGCAGTGACTCTGAGAAATTCTAACATGAAAGTATCCAAGAATATGGGATACCAAATACATACGTCATTTACAAATGGGGTCAATCCATGCAATATGGTTTGGTTCTGTGTCCCCACCCAAATCTCATGTCGAATTGTAATCTTCAGTGTTGGAGGAGGGGCCTGGTGGGAGGTGATTGGATCATGGGGGCGGACTTCTCCCTGGCTTTTCTCATGATAGTGAGAGAGTTCTCATGAGATTTAGTTGTTTAAAAGTGTGTAGCACTTCCCCCTTCACTCTCTCTTCTTCCTGTTCCACCACGCAAGATGTGCTTGCTTCCCCTTCACCCCTCCACCATAACCGTGTTTCCTGAGGTCTCCCCAGAAGCAGAAGCCTGTACAGCCCACAGAACTGTGAGCCAATTAAACCTCTTTATAAATTATCCAGTCTCTGGTATTTCTTTATGGCAGTGAAAAACAGCCTAATACACCAGGTCATCCTATTAAGTGTGCAACTTCCCCATGACCTCACTGAGTAAGAGTGTTTGTGCCACAGTTAAAAATCAAAAACAAATGGAAAGAACACTAATAATAATAAAGTGGGCAGGAGAAGACGTTGGGAGGTGAATATGTTAATGCCCTTCACGGTGGTAATGGTTTCACGATGTATAGTTATTCCCAAACTCATCAAGATGCATACATTAAGTATGTACAGCTTTATAGGTCAATAATTCCTTTAAAAAGTGGTTAAGAAACAGAAACAAACGGAAGAACGAGAAACAAGTGATTTCCTCAGTAACCTGCTTAAAGTTGTACTGTCTCGAATCTAATCACAATCACGTGGTCTGTTTTGAATAAACCATTAAATCTTCATTTCAAGTTAATAGTATCTATAAGTAAATGGGAACATTTTTTGAATTTCTGCAAATACCAATAATTTCAGAAAGGTGAGGAATCTAATTCAGTGAAAACTTTCAGGTACTGTTAAGCTCAAGGCTTAAGCTATTATCAAATTTTCAGGTAGAAAGCCGTGAAACAGTTTGCCCACTATTTCTCCTTGGTAGTGCTGCGGCCAACCATAGCTTGTCTCTAGCCATAATTCTAAATCTACATTATTTTGATCAGACAGTGAAAATGGTTACAAACATTTAGAAAGAACAATATTCACAAGATCATTTACATTACACATAAAGCCCCACTCTTGTCAGATGACCAAGAGGTTCTGGAATGTGTAACAAATGTTTGACAAGTTTAACTGTTTGATAGTTGTTTGACAAGTTGATGCCAAAAAACAAGTGTAGAAAAACAGAGCCTTAAAGAATGTCAGCAGACTTTATTGAGAATTTTAATTAATTATTTACTACAGGCCTCTCCAAAGCAGGTAGGGGAAATGGAGTAGAAAAGGGATAGACCCTTTTTTTTTTTTCATTTTTTGTTTTTGCTTTTATTTTTGAGACAGGGTCTCACTCACTGCCCAGGCTGGAGTGCAGTGGCACAATCACGGCTCACTGCAGCCTTGACCTCCTGGACTCAAGTGATTCTCCCACCTCAGCCTCCCAAGTAGCTGGGACCACAGGCCCATGCTCATGTACCACCATGCCTGGCTACATTTGGCTACTATATATATATAAATATATATTTCTTTTGGTAGAGATGGGGTTTCACCAGGTTGCCTAGGCTGGTCTGGAACTCCTGGGCTCAAGTGATCTGCCCACGACGGCCTCCCAAATAAGACACATTTTCTTATTTGTGTCTTATTCTTATATTTATACTTACAAAATATTCTGTTTCTCGATGACAAGTATGTAGTCAAAGCCATTCATACATACCGTAGAACATTTTCTTCTCACACAATAAGCTACACCTGGGGGTGGGGGCGGGGGTGGGGGTCGGGGGGAAGCCTCAGAATAGAAGGCAGATTCTTCAGATGCCTCCAGGAGTTCTGATAGGTTAGGAAAATCACCTAAGGTATTCTTAAGAGGCAGGACTGTCCCTGCCTTTCCCTTTTTCTCTTTAAAGGCAATCTTATGACTAGAATGGTTTCTACAGACCATTTGTATACTTTGGGAGAAATGGCTAAAATGTGGCAAACACGCTGAGTGAGTTCCCATTCTGCTGGAATCCTAACTGCCAGTCACACAGGAGACAACGTGACTGGCACTTAGGATTCTCAGCTATCAGGCAGGTTGAGCCCAGCTCAAAGACCAAGCTGTTTTCTTCAGATTCTAGAAAAGATCTTACAATGGAAACAGCACACATTTCACAAAGTAAAATACTTTTCAAAACTAGCAAAGAACTAATGCTCAAAGCTGGAAGAAACACTTGAAGGTTCTCATATATATGGTTTTCTCATTCTCAAGTATTCTTTGCACTTGTGACTTACCTGTCGATTATACGCCTGTTTATCATTTGCCAAGTTATTGCAACGCTTTCCTCTGAAATTCAACAGAGCCCCAAACCCTTAATATTACTAAAAAAAACTCCAAACCCTCCCTTCAGACTATAATTATCTTTCCCTAGATTTCTCAGTCCTTTCTTATTTTTAATATTTTAAATTCTTGAACAATTCTAAATTGTACATGTATAGCAGGCAATTTATTCACTTTTTAACATCTCTGATATTTTCCTAGGAAAGTGCTATGAACATACAACAGTCAGAACAAAGTGCATCTCCATGAACAAACTTCCCTGGGAGGAATCTCCTGCTAACATATTACTTCTGTAGACAAGTAGAGGACTGTGAATTAGCACCTCTGAATTTGCTGGTCTGAACATGGTGGAAAGCAAAAGTTCTTTCCTCAGCTCTTATTTGATCTGATCAACAATCACTCTGTTACCACTTAACATGCTGCTGATCCAGCCAAACAGTATTTTTAAATTCTCGCAGTGAAAGATTTGTTGCCATTTAAAACATTATAAGCAAACCAGTAATCTGTACAGGAAGGAAAGATTCTGGGCAGGTTTACCATCTACAATAATACAGGCAAACCCTATGTTTCCAGACTCCCATATTAAATTTACTCATGCTTATTAAAGTGTTACTACCTGCTAATCTTGGCTCAGCTATTGGCACTGAATGTCAAGTACTGGACAGGAGGATCCTGAAGAAGAATTCAAATCCTCTGACCTACTCTGACACTACATTTCTCATTCATGCCTTTATATTTCAACTGCTTTAAAGTATTAAGGTATAGAAGGTCCCTCCCATCCATCTACCAGTCCCTCCCATCCATCTACCACACTGCCACGGGCATTGCATCTTGTAGGCACGTATCTCTTGTGGGCACAAGGGATCACAGAAGAAGCACTTCTGGAGGGAGGATTCCTTCAAACAACTCTAATTTCAATTGTGTGCAAAGTCATCCTATGTCAAAGACTGTGCCCAAGCCTAAAAGACTCACATAACAGGGGAAATGTGCAAGAGGGCTCACTCCATAATTCACCTTTTCACAAATGTTTTGTATTCTAGGCCCCAGAGAGTGTCTGGGAGAGAAACAGAATAAGACACCCAATCACCCCATCATAATACATCCACAGACAAGGTATGCCATGGTTTGATTTGAAGATCTGGGTGAACTGCATTACCAGGGGGCATACGCACATGCCAGGTGGAGGAGACACAGGGCACAGTGTCCACCCTGCAGACATTAGTCCACTTCAGGCGTGCGCACTACTGCCAGGGGAAATGGTACAAACGGGTTGGACTAAATGCACCAAGAATGCAAGTGTGCAGCTGCCTAGACCACGTTCCCCTCAGAGGACTCCAACTTTCTTTTAAATTAGAAATGTCCTTACACAGAACATTTAAAATTCAGTTTAGGATTTTCACCAAATGCATAAAGCTCATCAGAAGTAGTCAATCCATAACACTTCTGTACCTCTTCTCCGATATTAAGAAGTGAAAAAGATGAAGTTATATTTAGATGCTTCAAATAAGACAAAAGGTGACTGAGTTTTCCAGATTAAAAATTGTCAAAAATCTGACCACAGGCCGGGAGCAGTGGCTCACGCTTGTAATCCCAGCATTTTAGGAGGCCAAGGCAGGCAGATTGCTTGAGCTTAGCCTGGCTAACATGGTGAAACCCCACCTCTACAAAAAAATACAAAAATTAGTTGGACATGATGGCATGTGCCCGTAAGTCCCAGCTACTCGGGAGGCTGGGATGGGAAAATGGCTTGAGCCCAGGAGGTGGAGGTTGCAGTGAGCCAAGATTGCGCCACTGCACTCCAACCTGGGTGATAGAGCCAGACCTTATTTCAAACAAAACAAAACAAATCTGACTATAACAGGTACAGAAATATGTATATTAAAATGGTCAGGGTGGACAAAAAAAAGAAAATAAATAAGCACAGGCCCTTATGCTAGAGGCCAAAGGGATCTATTAAAGGATAATGGCAATTCTCAACGGAGGTCATCCTCCTAGTCTACTTTGGCTTGTATTTTCCTTAACTGTTTTTGCTACATGAGAACATCTGTCTTCTTTTAAAAAGGAATACAATGAGAGAAGAACCAGGGCCAAGCAACCTGAGATGGTGGCAGCTGTTAAATAAAACAGCTGAAGTTTTGTTCAGTCAGAAACATTTCATGGGCTGATTAATTTTTACAAATAGTCTGAAAATCTGAGTTAAAAAATAATAATTTAGGCCAGGTTCAGTGGCTCACACCTGTAATCCCAGCTACTCGGGAGACTGAGGCAAGAGAATCACTTGAACCCAGGAGGCGGAGGTTACAGTGAGCCAAGATCACACCACTGCACTCCAGCCTGGACGACAGAGCAAGATTCCATCTCAAATAAATAAATAAGCAAATAAATAAAATTAGAAAAAGGTGTCCATGTCATCCCAACAAGAAAATATGATATTCATGGTCTTCTAAACTTACGTGCTAAAACTTAAACCTCTTAGTCACATTTTAAAAACCTGAGGTCTTGTCTTGAACTTTTCATTTTATTTGTCTTTTTTCAACATTTAAACCTTTGCTAAAACTAAAAAACTCAGCATCCACAATCAAAACTAACGGTCACAGGTGAAAACAAATTTCATTAAAAACAGACTGGGGACAAACAGGAGAGAATTATCAAAGGGGATGAAAAGATTACCATTATTTTTCCTGGAAATTTCTGGCAAGTCTGGCTGGTGGTACTGAGGTGAGTTTCTTGGTAAATGGTTTTCAGGTAGTTTCTTGGAGGTCTTCAGTGGACAGAGCTCCCGTTCCTTGAACTCGGCTGTGTTCTCTGAAGTTTTAATGTCAGTTTCCTTAGGAAACATACATGTTTGTATTCCCTCCTTCATATTACATTCTGAAGAAGGATTATTGAAAATAATTGTGTTTTTCAGTGTGTTTTCTTCTTTATTCAGTAAGTTTTTGGGAAGGGTTAAACTCTTCTGCAGGTTGACATTTATGCCACTTGCATATTTGAGGCTGATCCAGTTCTCACCCATGGCATCAGTGCAAATGTCCTCTTTAGCAGCAGGCAGTGAGCTGCCCAGGGGTGAAGTCTGTTTTTCCTCAGTAGTCGTGCTGGTGCTGCTGGCCACAGCTGTGCTGGTTTTGTGTTTACTGTAATACACTGAGCATTTGTGCTTCTTCTGAGAATGACCATAGGTGGCTGGGCTCCTCTTTGCAGCATTCTGGATCCTGCTTTGGGGAGTGTTCACTGGAAGGCAGTTCTTCCCCCTGCCTTTATCAGAGGGGCCATATGTATCGAGAAAGTTCTTGCAATTGCTTCTGAATTTAAGAAGAAAAACATTTAGCATAGAGGCAAATCAAATCAAACGCTACTTCTCCGCTTCCATATCCATGAGAAAAGGGTAGCAATCAGTACTGAGTGTAACTTCTACCTTCCCTTCTTCTAAAGCTCCAAGAGTTTTCTGCCAATGAGAATACCCATCAACTAAGTCCTTGCATGGAGACTATCTCATAGTAATAATGGGGCAGCTGTTCACATAATGACTTAAAATTTTATGAAAGCAAATGTGGAATCAAAATTTATATTTACTTAAAATTAAATCAGAAATGAGTAATATCAAAAGTGAGAAACCGCCCCCGCTCCCAACCACACTATAAGAATTCTTACTTGTAAGAATGGGGGCTGATTACATCCATAGGACCATTGTTCTGCTGTGAAGAGGAGCTAGCATTTTGCCTCTGTCTTGTTTTCATGAATTCCATGAGAATGTACTGTGCTTGTTGGAAGGCTATTAAAATCACACCCAACAGGGACAAACTGAGGAAGAAAGCAACAAGGTTCAGTATCGCATGGTTCTGACTGGCATTCAAAAGACTAGTTTCATTACAGAAGAGTAGGGAATTATTTACAAAAAACATCTGAAGATGCAGTATTAAAATTCCCTAAGATTTATGACATAATTTCTGATGTTCCTTAAAGATTAAAAACACACACAAAAGTTACCAAAATTGTGCATATTTATAAATTTGACATTATAATTCCATTTTTATGAAATCACTCAAAAAAGGTCATTCCAGTCTCCCAATCTCAAATCATCACTGCATGAGCTAACACGAGTAATTAACATTCATATCATCCACCATGACTGCCTATGAACATACTATATATGGAGCACAACTGTCTATGATACTTCTAGGTCCTATGACTCTCTTACGATTAGTTTACTATAACCTTAAAGTGTACCAGTGAATATTTCATGTATGTCACAGTTCTCGAAGCAATAACAATTCCACTCAATTCATATATTTTGACTACACTCGGTCAGTTTACGTTTTCACACAACTTGCCTGGATGACTTCTCTACTCAGTGAGAGAACAAGGGAGACGGTAGTGGTTTACCTGACAAAGAAGACCGTGAGCCTCCAAAATGACTCCTCCCAGCTGGGTCCTGGAACCACGTCTGCACACAAGGGCAACAGGTGATGAGGGAGAGTCACATTGAGAGTGAAGCGAAATTCCAGGTCCGCTGCGGTTACAAGACTAAGGTCCCGAATTACCCAGGAAGAGGTAAAGTCTGGAGTGAACCTGAAAATAAAAGAGTCATCTTTATGAACTTTTAATCGTTTTAATTTTAGCCACAAGGCAAAATAATGACAACATGTCTTACTCCTACAAAAGAAATATTTACATTAAAACAACACAAGATGTCTTAACAATGGAAAAAGTTTTCCTCCTCACATTGTTAAATGCACCACAAAACTGAAATCACGTTAAAGCCCAATGCTTACACAATGCTGATATCGCGGGATGTGTTTGGGTCCAGGGAAAACTGATGACAATCCAGCACCTCAAATCCATAACCTTGGCAGTTATAACCATTAATTTTCAGAGACGAAACAGTTATAGGAAGAGGTCCAATATTCTCAACTTTAAAGTTCTTTGTAATAGATAAAATTTGCTTGCTGTCTTTCAGTTCTAATGGGAACCAAAAAAAGATATTTAGTATATGTGAACTATAAAATTTATTTAAAATAATTTATTGGATCAATATTTATTGAATAAACCAAACCATGATCTACATTACTAAAATGTGAAAAAAAATCCAACATAAGCTCAAAGTATGATTTCTACCTAATTTCTAGAACAATTATAGATTCTGTTCTAGGATACAACAGAGATACTTAAGTAGGCAAGACTTTTCTTACATGAAATGCTCTACCAAGACACAAAAAGTAACCAAAATCTCTTCTTTGGTCCTTTACTTGTTAAAGGTTAAGGTTAAAAGTTGGTTCTTCTCAAAAGTCAAATAGTTTGATTTACTATAAGCCACCATATGCCCCATGCCCTGTAATTTTCACTCACATTGAACCAGGCACCAGTTAAGAGGATGTATAAGTGCTTCTCTATAAATCCATCACAGCTGCTAGAAACAGTTCAAACATGTGCTATACTATTACGAGAACACATTTTATACTGAGTTTGAAAAAAGAAAGGTTATGACAATTTTTAAATATCCTTGCGAATTTATAACACGCAAGCTATCCCATATAAGGACTAATAGTTTATCTGGTTCTACAGGTGTTTGTTTGTTTTAGAGACAGGGTCTTACTCTGTTGCCCAGGCTAGAGTGTAGTGGTGAGATCATAGCTCACTGCAGCCTTGAACTCCTGGACTCCAGCAATCCTCTGAACTCAGCTTCCCAAGTAGTTAGTACTACAGGCACACTCTACCACAGCCAGGTAATTGTTTAATTTTTTGTAGAGATGGGGTCTCACTGTGCTGCCCAGGCTGGCCTTGAACTCCTGGGCTCAAGCAATCCTCCAACCTCAGAAACCTAAAATGCTGGGATTACAAGGCATGAGCTATGGCAACAGGTCTGGTTCTATAGTTTTTATATTACTTCTTAATTCTATCATTCAAAGTCAACTCTAAATAACTGAATGAATAAATGGAATAATAAATATCGTAAAGAAGAATTCTGAATGTAAAATTACTAACAAATCTTTTTTTTTTTTTTTTTTTGAGACAGTCTTGCTCTGTCACCCAGGCTGGAGTGCAGTGATACAATCTCAGCTCACTGCAACCTCTACCTTCCAGTTTCAAGCAATTCTCTTGCCTCAGCCTCCCAAGTAGCTGGGATTACAGGCATGCGCCACCACGCCCAGCTGATTTTGTATTTTTAGTAGAGACAGGGCTTCACCATGTTGGCCAGGCTGGCCTCAAACTCCTGGTCACAAGTGATCTGTCCGCCTCAGCCTCCTGAAGTGCTGGGATTATAGGCATGAGCCACCATGCCTGGCCTCTAACAAATCTTTTCAAACTCAGTGCCCATTTAGTATAGTTTTCTAAAACAAACAAACAAACAAAAATCTACTCAGACATTAAAATAGTCCTACAAATTATCCAATGGTTTCACCAGTCAGGTTTCTCTGTAGAAAACAGTTACACTAAAATGCTTTCTGTGTTTTTATAAAATTAAAAATAGTAATAGGAAAATAAGAATTTACTAAAAGCATATTACATTGTTTATTTCTGTTTCAGTTCCTGAGGAAGTTGCTGAAACTAACATAAGTAGTTTAAAAGCATTTCGTTTAAATACATGCATAATTTTAAAATTTTCTAGTGCAACATGTTAATGTATTTCTAAATCTGCACTGTCTGATACAGTAGCCATTAGACACATGCAGCTATTTAAACTTAACTAAAATAAATTTTAAATTAACTTCATCAGTCACACCAGTTATTTTTTTGATTTTTTTTTTTCTGAGACAGGGTCTCACTCTGTCACCCATGCTGGAGTGCAGTGGCATGATCGTAGCTCACTGCAGACCATATCTCCTGGGCTCAATCAATCCTCCCACCTCTGCCTCCTGACTAACTGGCACTACAGGCATCTGCCACCATGCCTAGCTAATTTTCTCTTATTCTTAGCAGAGATGAGGTCTTGCTTTGTTGCCCAGGTTGGTCTCAAATTTCTGAGCTCAAGAAATCTTTCCACCTTGGACTCCCAAAGTGCTGGGATTATAGGCGTGAGCCACCACACCCAGCAACTAGTTATTTTTAAAGATTTATTTTTTTTTCTTTTTTCTTTTTTGAGACAAAGTCTTCACTCTTGTCATCCAGGCTGGAGTACACTGGCACGATCTTGGCTCACTGCAACCTCCGCCTCCTGGGTTCAAGCGATTCTCCTGCCTCAGCCTCCTAAGCGACACCACGCCTGGCTAATTTTTGTATTTTTAGTAGAGAAGGGGTTTCACCATGCTGGCCAGGCTGGTCTTGAACTCCTGACCTCAGGTGATCCACCTGCCTCAGCCTCCCATAGTGCTGGGGTTACAGGTGTAAGCCACCGTGCCCAGCCATTTTAAAAGACTTCTTAACCACATGTGGCTAGTGGCTGTCTTGGAGGACACAGATACAGACTATTTTCATCATCACAAAAAGTGCTTATTGGTTAGCACACTTTTGATGTTTTCTCCAGTCATCATTTCAGTGGTTTTCTGTGATTAGGTAACTGACAGTCAAATTAACTGCTTCACGTATTTATTTTAAATATTTTAACACTACTCTGATAATTTAGCAATTACACAATCTTTTTTCCCTGTGTATCTTTTTTGTTTGTTTTAGAGAGGGGGTCTTGCTGTTTTGCTCAGGTTGGCCTAAAACTCCTGAGCTCAAGTGATTTTTCCACCCTAGCCTCTTGAGTAGCTGGGACTACAGGTGCTGATATGGTTTGGATCTGCGTCCTCACCAAAATCTCATGTTCAATTCTAATCCCCAGTGTTGGAGGTGGGACCTGATGGGAGGTCAATGGATCATGGGGGTGGTCTCTCATGGTTTAGCACCCTCCCCCGACTCCCGCAATGCTGTCACTGTGATAGTGAGTTATTGTGAGATCTGGTTGTTTAAAAGTGTGTGACACCTCCTCCCCTCTCGTGCTCCTGCTTTAGCTATGTAAGATGTGCCTGCTTTCCCTTCATCATCTATCATAATTGTAAGTTTCCTGAGGCTTCCTCAGAAGCTGAGCGGATGCCAGCATCATGCTTCCTATACAACCTGCAGAGCCATGAGCCAATTAAAACTCTTTTGTTCATAAATTACCCAGTTTCAGGAATTTCTTTACAGTAATATGAGAACAGACTAATAAAGGCCTGCACCACCATCTAACTTATGTCTATTATCTAAGTTGAGTTAAATATCTAAAGATACTACTCTAATCCAGGGGAATCAATGCATATATGTATATATGCTCAAATGTTTGCCTGATTTAATTATTTGCATCAATACAATGAATTTACTATAAATTTTTAGAATTTAAAAATTTAAAATTTTAGAATTTAAAATTTAGAATTTACAGAATCCTTTCACTCTCAGCTTTAATGCCAACCTCCCCTGTCAGAGTGCCACGCATATGAACTCACGTCTACGGCAGTCCATCAGCGTGGACTCAGGCACCTTAAATCGGAGTGAGCCTCCTGCACCAGGAAGTCTTCCACCCACTTTTAATAACTCTCTTGCTCCAAATCCTTCCACGCCAATCATGTCAATAACAGTCAAGTTATTCCTGTAGTGAAAGGAAATACAAATAAAAAGGCATTATATGGAGTCACAAGGTACAATGTACTTGAATTTAAATATTCCCAGTTATCAAGAATATTTTTAAACTTTTTTGAAGTTTTAAAAAAGAAAATCAATTTAAATGGTGTGATATCTTCTTCCATCTCACAGAATAAGGGTGCAGCCACAGGCAAGAAAAGCTACCACTGCCAAGTACCAAAGTGAGCTGACTGCAGCAAGAACATGCAAACAATGATGACCCCCTTCCAACCACAGCCCACACATGTAGCCTCATATATTTTTCTAATAACTAGAAACCAGGATAGTGATCAGACATTCGAGAAAAAAAAACTGAAGAAATAAACTGGGGGACACAGACAAACACTAACAAATTTAGACAAAATGATAAAACTTATTTACAGGGTGAATTAAGGTGTTTTCAGAGTAATCGTAAGAAATTCTGCCTTAGGGATGATACTAGACATAAAATTCTACTGTTTCTTTGGAAGTGAAGATTTAAAATATCACCCCATAAATAACATGTATCTAGTCAGGTTTATACCAAATAGTAATTCAGACTAGCATGTGTCTTTTCATTAGTTGAAATTCCAGGACAAAAAGGTGGAAATGATTTTTATTTTTTTTAATTTTTATTTATTTACTTAGGAGATAGGATGTTGCTCTGCCACCCAGGCTGGAGTGCAGTGGCATGATCACGGCTCACTGCAGCCTCAACCTCCCAGGCTCACACAATCCTCCTACCTCAGCCTCCCAAGTAGCTGGGACAACAGGCAAGCATCACCATGCCCAGCTAATACTTTGTATTTTTGTAGGGACGAGGTTTCACCACATTGCCCAGGCTGGTCTCGAACTCCTGGGCTCAGGTGATCTGTCCACCTCAGCCTCCCCAAGTGCTGAGATTACAGGCATAAGCCACTACAACTGGCCTGGAAATGATTTTCAAATGATGCATATTGGAGTGAAAGCCACTCCTCATAATGTAAATACTATAGAAGCAGCAAGATAATTCATTTTACTTTTGTAATTATATAGAATACACTGAAATAGCTTTAAATCTTTAAAGGATTAAAAAGCCTTTATTAACCATTTAAAAACCTTTAAGTGATGGGGCAATAGATGACTGATGTTATTTACAGGACAGAAACCACCAAAAGTAAATTAGTTTCTACAAAAAAATTTAGACTTTCTTTTCAAGCCTGAGATAGTTCAACCTGGGATGAAATAGTTTGTCTCTGCACTTCCTAGGACCTTAGTTCTTCAACGAAGAGTCAGTTTAAATGAAACATTAAATAAAAAAAAATTAATTAAAAAAAGAAAAAAATTAATAAACAGAAAAAAAGAAACACTAAGTCAACAGGGCATTAAGTATTTTTAGTTAAAATGCTTAATGAATAAACTCTTAAGAACTTTAACTTTTTTTAGTATCATTCATTTGCAGAAGAACAAACTTATATATTAAAGAAAATTCTGAATAATAAATTTTTTGCCAGGTGATCTGATACTACAAGTTTTGAAAAAATAACTCAAATGTCATTTATTAAAAATTAAATTTGTGTTGGACTTCTCACTAATGCAGAGAGCTTCAAGATACATCTGTATTTACTGTAAATTTTTAAAAGACTCTCAAGACTACCTAAAGACGAAAACAATTTAAAAATAAAACACATTAAGCATGCTTAAATCAGTCAGCAGTAACTCATTTCAAAGGAAGAAAAGGAATAAAAAGAGCCAATGGGCTCAATGAAACACGTTTTCTATCATCCTTTGGGCTACTGAGAATTCCACGAGCAAAAAAGAGATGAAAGTGATATAAGTTTGTTCAAATACTAAAGACTGAAAATATCTACAGTAGTCCTTTAAGGATCTCTCTATGCTAAGGACAGAGGAGTAGATCTGCGTGAGTGTGTCCTGCCTTTTGAGACAGCACTGGACGAGAAGCTGTGTGGAAAGCACTACCTCTCCTGGAGACATGCACGCACACTCCCTATTGGAGAAGAGAGGAGACTGAGGCCCTAGGGATTACATGTCAAGCCTCCAGTGACCTCTTTCTCAGCTTCCACTTCTTCCCACCCTGCAACACAGCCTTCATCCTGAAGGTCTGACTGAGAAGTGAATGTCAACTATCAGCTAAAGAGATTTACACAGACCAGTCAGCGAGAAAGAAACAGATTCTACAACAGGAACACACCTACCGGATTAGTATGAGTGAGGTAACTTTTCCATAGTCAGCGGGTGTGAAAACTACACCAACTCTTTTCATTTCCAAAGGCTGCAGATGTAAGTGGAGGATGCCAAACCTGGATTCCTCAGAATGCATACCCTGCAAATTAACAAATTAAACAATGTCATACTCCTAGAAAGCAAGCTTCCATTGTCATTAAGTGCATCCTAGAGTTTAAACATGATTGCTTTTCTTTTAATGTCCAGATTAGATCATCCTAATCAACCTGTTTGAACTTGCTTATCCTGAGAGTTCACTCCAATAAACAGCTTCTGAGCCATAGCTAAGAAATATAGGCAGAGACTACAAGACAACCTGACACAGATGCTGGAGAGGGGATTTGCTTCTTAGTTTGAATGGAAGTTGGGGCCAGAAGCTTTCTACACAAAGATGCTTTGAATGGAAAACATCAATCAGAAAACAGACCCAACAGCCTCTGCTTGAATGCTAGAGCAATCTGACAAGACCACTCACTCACCATTGGACAACCCAAAGATCTCTTTATATAAATTCTTTATACTGAATTTAAGTTTATATAGAAATCATCTTTATTATATTTAGTATCTCCAGTCAGAAGAAAGATCTTTCTTTATTCACATCTTCCTCTATTTTCTCCAAGATGTCTTTTTTTTTTTTTTTTTGGCATAAAACTTGTGCTCTAAGTTTAGTATCCAACGTCTAATTCTTTTTATCTTTTTGGTAAGTGGACTTTCCCTCTTTCCACTGCTTTTTCTAGCTCCATCTCACTAAAAACAATGCAATGCACAATTTCTTAGAGCTAATATATAATCCTGAAGAATATTATTTCACTTTGTTTTTAACTTTTATCTTTCAGTTATTGCTAGTGTTACCCATGCCATCTGAAAAAAAAGAATAGTAATAGTATTTGATTATTCGATTCATTTTTATTAGAATTATAAACTCCATGAAGGAAGAAACCCTGCTTTACACACATAATATGAATACTGAATTTAAAAGCTGCTGACTTTTGTGTTAAACTATAGTAAAAACAGCACCTCTATTAAATGGTTCTTATATGCCAGGCACTGACATTTTTAGGGTATATAAAAAATTCCAATGCTCTTAACCCAAGGAACTATATTTCTAAAAGCAAATCAGCAAAATCAAAATGCAGGAAGCCTTTCTTTACATGATGAAGAATTCTAATAACAATTTTGAGTTAAATTTTAACTCAGTGTTTTCCAGGCGCTGATATTAACTATTCTTTTTGTCAATGTAATTAATTAACAATAGTAATAATTTCTCGTATCCCAAAATGTATAATATTTCTTGGGAAAAATAGGTGCATCATTTGTTCACATCTAAATAGAATATTTAGATTTAAAATAAATGGGTATTATTTTTGGAATTTCAAGCTATACATGATTCAATACCAGTGAGGCAAGATATCATTTAGCATTTTGGACTAACTATCTTGAATAGCCTTGAAGACCTCCTGGTGGAGAAAATGAGAGGGAGAGAGAGGGGCAGCCTCACTAACAAGAATAAGACCACACCTGGGTGCAAGGCTTCACCACTCCCCCCAACCCTCGCCCAATGCCGCCTCAACACTTAAAGAAAGGAGAGTCTGTGGTAATGGGTTATCTGTGGTCTTCCTCCTTCTGTTATTGAAAGTAATCTAGAGCCAACAGTATATTTTTGGAGGGATAAAGATAAAGAAAGAAGAAAGTACCCAAGGCGCTTAAATATAGTGTAGTAAAAATAGAGTTATCTGCATATGTGAGTTTACATGTGTATGTATGTATTTTTTGTCAACAGATGCTCCACTTTTGAACTGATCTCAAACACAGAATACCTGTAAGGCCAACATTCAGCTGTATACAAATAGCCATGGAATGACTGAGTGGAAACTGAGAAGTAAGGCTGTCAAGTCCCCAGGCAAATAGCATCTTCACCATATGACATGTTTACTCCTACTCCGAAGTATTTGGGCAAGACCTCATGATTGCCCACAGGCTTAAGAATTTTAGAGTAGTCCTTTTTTATAGATAAGGTAAACATCACAAAAATTGGGTGACTTGCTAAAAATAGGAAAACAGTTTAGTAAGAGAAGATTTTTTTAAATGTATTTGTTTTTCCTTATCTTGCCCTAAAAAAGAATTTGAGGGCCAAGGAATCTTAAGAGAATTATAAATTCTGGGGTCTCAAGTTTCATGGTTTTCTACAAAGCTCTGTTAAACTGTTATTTCTTTACTCACATGATTCTAAATCATCAAATTAAAATGATTTAGAGCTAACATAAACCCAGCTCCTACTGCACTAGTTAACTGGAAAAATCTGCTATGTATTGTTAATGCCTAGAGAATCAAAATAAAAGAGCCATATACAGTACATAAAAGACATTTTAAACATAAATCAATGAGGCCCATATGCCCATGTGTCTAGTTTGTCGGCATTCTTTTTTCTGTTTTAGGATAACATCCTACCAGGTAAGGGCAAGCTTTGGTGAGCTGGAATTCACCAGTTGTGAAATTAATCATCTGCATATCAGTGCCAAACCTATAAGGAAAAAAGCAAGTGTTTAAAACAGCACTCACATCTGCCAGTAAAGAAAGATTTAATAAGTGTGTGCACATATATACATTTATACATAGGTGAGTATGTGTTTGTGCAAACACATACACACAAAATTCATCCCATCCTGTCACCACTGTGTCCCAGCTCCATCCCACATTCCCGCACCCGTATCTGCCATATTGTCAGTGATCAATAAATATTGTTAAATAAATGACTTTGGCATCACAGGATATAAGGAAGCATATGGTGACAGAAGCTCTAAATATAAAGCAATTTTTTGGAAAAAAAAGTGACTCTCAACCAAAGGCAATTTTATCCCACGGGATACACTGGGCAACGTCTGGAGACATTTTTGGTTGTCACAGCTGGGGAGAACTGGCATCTAGTGGGTAGAAGCCAGGAATGCTGCTAAACATCCTTCAACACACAAGATGGCCCCTCCCACCCCCACCAAACAGAATGGTAGAATCACCTGGTCCAAAATATCAATACTGTGAAAGCTGAGAAACCCTGGGATAAGGGTGGATCTTACTAAACGAGAAGCTGGAAACATTCTAAGTAAAACTGTGATTGTGTAAAAATAAGATATAACAGACATGAACCAATTATCATCTCTTCCTGTTTAATGCTAGACAAGAATATACATTCAGCCCTTCACATGTGCAGGTTCCATACCTGGAGGTTCAACCAACCACAGGTGGAGAACCCTCAAATAAGGAGGGCCAATTTTTCCATCAATGGTTTTAAAGGACTTGAACATCCTTGAGATTTTAGTATCCGAGGGGGTCCTGCGACTAATTCCCCTGCAGATATGGAGGGCCAATTGGACTAAAACACTAAACTTATTTATGCTGCCCAGAAATCACCATGATTGTGAGTCTAAATGTTAGGAGTATATGTGAAAAAACATCATGATAAAGGTTCCCTAGCTAAAGAAAAGGATGTTCTGTTGCTTAGTGGACTTCGCATAGTAACACTGAAGATGCCACATAACACACAGAGCCAGGTAGTTCCATCAAATCACATGTACCAAGGGGCAGGATGCCCAAGGTCCATGAGCTAATGGGTTAATACTGTGTCCACATCCACACACAGGTCCTGGTTGAAAAAGTGTAGGACATTCAGTAATTCTAAGTCTTCCCAGTACTTCCCAAACTGCCTCTCAGAAAAAAAGTCTTCATACCATCTGTGGAGCAGGTGCACTAGGGCTTCGGGTTTAGGGTACAAAGAGAGAGGCAGGAGCTGCAAGGAGACCGGCCAAGAGGATGGGTTCTGCACCACAAAGTACTTGACCTAGGTGTGAGGAAAGAAAAGTTAAAACCCCAAGAGAGACACAGCATCCCTCCTGAGATATTCTGGCCAAAAAAGCATAACCTGATCATGAGGAGACATCACGTTAACTCCAATCAAGAAACATCATAGGAAATAAATGGGCAGCACGCTTCAAAAATATCTATGTCATAAAAGGCAAAGAACAGCTGGGGAAGATTAAAGGAGACTAAAAAGACCTGCCAATGAAATGAGAAATCCTGGACTGGATTCTGAACCAGAAAAAAAAAAAATGCTGGAAAGTATGACAGTGGGATATCTGAAAACACTTGATCTACATATACTGTATATATGTAGTATATATACATATATACTGTATATATTTACTGTAGATTAAATAACAGCATCATGATTGTTGCATTTTCTGATTTTGATCATTATACTATGGTTCAGAAAAAAGCCCTCGTTCTTAAATAATTCACACTGCAAGTTAGAGGTAGAGGGTGTAACGTCTGACACTCAGATGGCTCACAAAGATACATGTATGCAGAAGGAGAATGTTCAAGCAAGTGTGGCAAACATTAAAAATTGATGAATCTTTGCAAAAAGATTCTTCTCTTTTTGCAAGCTCCTGATTTTCTTTTTGGGAGCTCCTGATATACTACTCTTGAAACTTTTCTCTAAGTTGAAATCATTTAAAAATAAAAAGTTAAAAAACAGCCTGAGGATGTCATCCCTAAGAAAATCTATGAGCACCTGATACGTCATACATTGTAATTCATGTCACATGTGGTATAGAGTTCTTAGCCATGAGACTTATGAGACATAAATGGAAGTCTGCTGGAGGCACCTCCTTCCCTTTGCCCAGTCTTCCCGCCACTGGAGCTGGACGAGAGAGGCACAGACAAGCACCGAAGTCAACACGCTAAGGATGGACAGTAGACAGGGAGAGGAGCCTCAGTCCCTGATGGCATCACAGAGAGCACAACCTGACTCACTCTGGACTTCTCCCCTTCGAGCTTCTTGTTATAAAATGACTCCTAATTAAGCCAGTCAAGATTTTCTCTGCTGTTTGCAGTTGAGTACTTTCTCAACTGACACATTTATGGAGGGCACACTCAATTCAAAGTCTATTTGTTTCCTGCATTTTCAGTCTGTTTAGAGTTTTACTGCTCAACTAGTTCTTTTGACATCGCCTTAATTTTGGCTTTGAAACAGTAACTCAAGGTGGACATAATCTGGTACTTTGAAAACCCAAGCACTGGGGAGTCACTGTCAAAGAAATGAAAAGACACAATGTCCTCACCACGCTGCTCCTAAGGGCAGTTGCGCTGAAGTTTAACACGAGGCCAGGCTCTGCGATCAAACGAGGCAAAAAGAAAACAAAGGATTCTGACTCCTTGGATTTCTTCAAGTGAGCAAATCGAGTTGTTCCCAAAACATTCCTCCTGTTTAATTGATAAACAAACTATTATGAAAAATATTTTGATATTTAAAAATTTAATATTTAATAATTTTGTTATTTAGCGAAATCACTAAATACTACTCCCACTTAAAGGAAAAGGGCTCTTGGGGAAATGGTTTATTCTAGGTCTGGGGATGGGAAAGTACAAGATTGATCCTGGAAGGCCCTCTTTTACTAGAAAGCAAGGAAGCACTCAAACAACAACAGGAACATGTCAAAGGGCCAGCCGAAGGGCTCCTACCAGCCAAATTTGGAACAATTTATCATCAAAAATAACAGTGATGGTAAGAGAGTACAACACTGCAACTAAAGAATCAGAGTGATGCTTAAAAGCAAGAGAAACACTTTTTTAGAAAAAAAAAAATCTGCCAATAAATGTAGAATGAACAAAATAATCAGAAACATCATTTTACAGCCATTAGTCTAACAATTGATTCTGGCAAGGATTACCAATAGATACTAAAACCATGGGATAAAACATCCTTAGGGAACAAGGCATTTATACGGTAATTTATCAAATTATCACAGCACAGATTTATTAACTACACAAGGAAAAAGGTATGTACAATGGAGTTCTGTCACTCATCACCTAAACCAAGCGACTCAATTCAGCAATGCCAATAATGGAACAAACTGACATTTACGTACCTCCTGATGTGATGAAATAATACAGACACAAGTTCAACCAGATAACTCATATTCTTGCCAAAAACATTTAACCAGAACATGAACTTGAGGAAACAATCAGAAAAATCCAGAGTGTGGAATGTTTTATAGAACAACTGGCCCGAACTTTTAAAAAGTATCAACATGATGAAAGATGATGAAAGGTAGGAACACTAGTCTAATGAAAACTAAGAAAACAAGACAACCAAATGCAATGCATGGCCTTTAAATGGATTCTGGGTTAAAAGATAAAGAAAAAAGCAGCTATAATGAACACTACTGGATCAACTAGGGAAAATTTTAACACAGACTGTATATTAAACAATCTAATTATATGAATGTCAAGTTTGTTGGGTATGCAATGGTAGTATAGTTATATAAGAAAATATTCTCTTTAGGAAATAATTTCCTTATAAAGTATTGAGAATTGAAATATGACATCTACAGCTCACTTTTGATGACTCGGCAAAAAGTCTGTGCGTGTGTGTGTGTGTACACAGAGAGAGAAATAAAGCAAAAGTGATAAAATGTGAACATCTGGTGAACAAAATCTAGATGAGGAATGTTTGCGAATTCACTGCACTATCCTCAACTTCTGAGGTTTGAAATTTGTCAAAATTAAAAGCTGGAGAGAAGTATCAATCACTGGAAACTAAGGACTGTAATGTCAATAAAATACTGTGTGCAGTCGTTGGCCCTTATGCACAGTTTTGCTTTCCAAAGTTTCAGTTACCTGTGGTCAACTGGGGTCTGAAAATATTAAGTGAAAAATTCCAGAAATAATTCATAACTTTTATATTACACACAGTACTGAGTAGCATGATGAAAGTTCAAGCCGCCCCATTCCATCTTGTCTGGGACATGCGAATCATCCCTCCGCCCAGCATATCCACACTGGATCCACTACCTGCCTGCTAGTCACTTAGTAGCCATCTCAGTCATCAGGTCAACTGTCCTGGCATCACAGTGCTTTTGTTCAAGTAGCCCTTATTTGACTTAACAATGGCTTTAAGGTGCAAGAAGAGTGATGCTGACAATTCAGATATGCCAAAGAGAAGCCAAAAAGTGCTTCATTTTACCCAAAAAGGTGAACGTTGTCGACTCAACAGAAAAAAATTGTATGCTGAGACTGCTAAGATTTACAGTAAAAATGAATCTTCTATTTGTGAAATTACGATGAAGGAAAAATAAATTCATGCATAGTATATAGGGTTTGCTACAGTTTCAGGCATCCACGGTGGGGTGAGGGGGGGTCTTAGAATGTGTCCCCACAGGTAAGGAGGGACTACTGTAACAGTGTCTCCCCAACACCGAACAAAAAAGAAGACAGTGGAGACGTACTTGCAGACGTCACCATTTTTATATTTCTTCCATCTTTCATACAATTTATTTGCAAGTTCAGAATCCACATTCCAGGTAGACTGATCCAGAGAAAGGCTCTCATTCCAATTAGGATTTCCTAAAAGTTAAATCAGATTCCATATTTAGATTTACAGAAAACATAATTCGATTAGTAAATAATGCCAAGGGCTGAATATTAAACTTCTTAAACTGAGAGGACTGTAGAGTTAATAAATGCCACCTCTGTCTCTGCTGCTTATTTATTAAAAGTCCCTCTAACTCAATGGCAAATGATATCAAATTAAACAAACATGTCATAAAACAAAACTAAATCGAATTATGTAAAGGTAATAACGTAAAAGACACATGGCTCATGAATACAGCCTGAAACAAAATTATACTTGGAACATGTTTAACAGCTTTAAATCTAAAATGCGAAACTCCTTCCACACACATGCTAATCATCAACGAGTCTTCCAGGTCACTATCTAGAGTGCTGAGGGAAAACAGTAGTTCTTGAAAGGGGGCACAGACCAGGAGCCGATCCTAGAGAAAATGCATGTTTATAACTGGTCTATTGTTCACCTCATTCTACCAACAGATTTGTTCTGTCTTGCTAAGGAGGGTATCAGGAAGGAGAGGTGGGAATCTTTAAAAAAAAAAAAAAATCTATACTTTAAAACTCTCCCTAAATATCTCTATAAATCAAAAGACAAAAAAAAAAAAAAACTCAAAACAAGAAACAGCTTGTACATCAATACTAAGGCCCTTCAGTCTCAAATCACAACTAGCACCCTCTGCAAGATGTTTACGCTCCTATAACTTAAGTCCTCAAATACAATTCCAAGTTATTTTTCCTAACTTCTAGTCAGTTCTTTTATAAAAGAATCAGAATCTTCCAGTTTTTCCTATGGGTGCTATGATGATCAAACAATGTTATTTGAAAAAAAAAAATCCCTTGCAGAAGTATAAACTACTAGATAATAAAGGGGCATTATTTACAGTACCCCAGGTGTTTCTGGAGGGTTCTTAACAATTTTAAGTCATTCTGTTAATGATCATCCTCTCTACAGAATATGATGCCTTTATAGAACTAATTATTGCATTGACAAACGCTAATTTTCCTCACTACTTCCCATCCCCCAAACTAGAGTTCTACAGAAAGCCTAAGGGCAAAATACTTACCTGCTTTTGATTTTCCCATGAAATAATGCATGCCACAATGTGCTATCACTTCAAAACCCAGACTCCCTTCCTAGATTGAAAAGTAATATATGAATAACTTAAAACACAGCACTAAACATAAAAATCCTAATGCACTAAAATTCAAAGCAGACATTGGCCTGCACCTCAGTTGAACTTCCCTTTAACCACAAGCCAAAAAATTACTTTCTAATTGTTAAGGAATTTTCAGAGAAATCTGAACTGTCTCTCCCTAGGAGGGTCACTGAGTAGATTCTGCAGGCACAATAATCAATGACAATAATGACCCTTGGGCCCACAAGACACCAAACTGCCATCGGAATTAAAGATTATGATCACATGGCTGCACTGAAGCCTGGGCAACAGAGTGCGACCCTAACTGTAAAAAAAAAATTAAAAATTAAAAAAAAAAAAAGATTAAATTGGTCTCAGGACACTCTCAGTGGTCAGAAGTTTTGTTTTTTTTTAACTGAACTCTAATCCTCTGGGAAACAGTATGCCAATCTATAACAACTCCTAGCTATTCAGGACATTTAATTTCCCATTTCCTACAGCTATACCTGAAACCTGCCTGCTCCTCCCACACTCTGCTGATATGCATCTCTTGAATAGAAAAAAAATTTCTAAGAAACCACCCCTGCTCAAAATATGGATAAATGGAATTAACCTTACATTGTTTAATTTTAGAATTCCTATCTGCACGCTTACAGCTAGTTAGCATGAGGCATTTCTAACTATGAAAGATCCACACTACAAGTGAGAAAAAAAATAAAGATGGTTGCATGAATGTTGCATAGAAAAATCAGAACCCAGAGTTATACAAAATAGCTTGGAGAAAAAAGAAGCAAAAATAATAACCAAATGAAAAGAAATAAATATTAAAGAAAAAAAGAGACATATTTAAGACGATCTAAATTAAATATAATTTACCCAGATTTTAGAAAACATTTTCTTAATGGTGAATCTTTTCAGGCTTTATACTCAGCCCACTAAGGAAATTCAAGGATTACGAGCAACTAAGAGTCACTTAGAAGAGATCCAAATAAAGCATTTAACAATTTAATTTATTAAGTCATTGCAAGTATGTACTAAAAGCCAACCTGTGTTTTCTACAGCAAACACATACTCGTTGCTCTACAAATTTTGGAAAAGAATGAAAATGACATCTATTAACCTATTGGTCATGCCTTATTTCATTCAAGAACTTCAAATTACTTTATAAAAAAGAAAACTCTTTCCAAATAAAGATTTCTACGTCTGAACAATTTATCATCCAAGATTGGCCTGGTAATACCCTTCAGTTTCTTAGCCTTAAAGAACATGAGCTTAACCCAGTTAATAAAACTCAAGCACTAAAGGTTAATAAAAAGCAACAGTAATTAAGAAAACTGTAACACACATATAGGACTGTAGAAAATACCTTGGTTGGTGCTGAATAAATCTGTAGAGGTATTGCAAAAATGGCACCTATGTTTGTAGTCAAAAATACATTGGTGAATAGATTTATGGCAATGTCTTTAACAGCAAGTTTCAAAGAAAATATATTCCAACAGCCTGGAGGTAGAAATAAAGGGCCAGTGAAATTCAGAATCTAAAAAGAAAAGAAGCAAGAGAAATTACTTTTCCTAACACTAATTATGATTAAAATCATTATAAAGTATGATGCTAACATTCTTCTATACTTCAGAAAGTATGATTTTACTCAGTTATTTCTAGATCAAAAGTTGCAATATTTTTATAGAAATGATAGGTTACAAATAATGCTTAAGATGACACTGTTTTAAATTTCACAGAAGTGATCTTGAAATTTCAGTAAGTGATATTTTGCAAAAAACCTACTAGTTTATCATGAACCAGGCTCATTTTTACTAATCTTTTTAGAACAATACATATACATAATCTTTTTGAATAATGGTAAGAGCAAATAATTTTGAAAGGCTATATTCTGGTCCCTTTGAGCTCTTTTAAAAATAGTTTTTTAAAATGAGAGAAAGAGAAGTCTCCTAAAAGTAATTCTGAAAACGTTAAAAGAAAAATACATGTTTTAAAAATCATAAAACTTTATATAAATAATAATTTCATAGCATTTGGAATATTTTTTATTATTTTATAGAAATAATTTCACAGCATCTGACCTTAAACAAAGCTTAAAATAAGCTAAAACTTGGGGAAAAAATACTATATGTACCTTTAACATGTGCTTGGTCTCCTTGGAAAGAAATACATCATTTAATACAACACTACGGTCAAAATGGTTGTGGTACCATATTGACCAAAGTCCTGATGTGTTCTCATGAGTCTCTATGTGAAACTGGGTTGCAGAAGAGTCCATTCTAAAATACCTGTGAACAGACGACATGCATGCTATCAGGCCTGAGTGTGGGACAACAGTCAGCCCTCTTATGAGCCTCTAATTGCAAAAACAGGAGCATCATAAAACGTTACTAAATGAAAGCTAGCGCCAGAGACCACCTTGGCAATCGCTTCCTTTAACCTTCTGGCTCACATAGGGAGCAACTGGAAGCCAGAGGGGAAGCAACCAGGCTGCGGCCAGCACAGCTCAAAGAGGCCGCCAGGACCAAACCAGAACCTGAAGTCAACTCAGAAACACCATGTGAATAGGTACTCTTTTCACACATCTGGAGGCCTGACGCTGAACCTATTTCATAAACTGAATTATTTCCCTTCCTTTTCCCCATTCAGTTAATATCCCTTTCACTGCCTGTTAGCAATGCTAAGGCAAGGGGAGGCAAGGCCAGAGAGAGAGAATCATACAAGTCATATCCCTATATTTTTAAACCATTTCTAGAGGGGAAAACAACAACAACAACATAACATTTCAGGGAAAGTGGAAGTAACCTACCCC
The DNA here is from genome assembly GCF_006542625.1 of Nomascus leucogenys. NCBI lineage: Eukaryota > Metazoa > Chordata > Mammalia > Primates > Hylobatidae > Nomascus > Nomascus leucogenys. Next base: position 74,234,396 of record NC_044387.1, on the reverse strand, counting down.
TGAGCCACAGAAGAGAAGAGGCATGCTTTTAGTGTTGGAGTGTGTGTTGTTTTCTTCACATCTTCTATAATTCCACTGTCACATGATGTAGCTGCTTTGTGGTATAAAGAAATAAATGTGAAGCTTAAGTACCTTTTCTTTCATTAAGCCTGAACAAAAGATATATGTCTTATTTATAAATTTTTATTCACTTTTCTGTCTCCATTAAAATAGTGAATCAGACATAAAAGGTAACCACTTTCTCAAATTTTCCTGTCATCTTTTTTGTTGCCAATTATCCAGAAGCCCATACTTTTAAAAACCAACTTCTCTACCAGAAATGACAAAAGTGAAACACGAAGCTCACTTGGCAGAGTAAGGGGGAATGTGTGGAGGCACGAGCAAGAAAGGAATAAAACCTAAAGAGCAAAAGGGAGCTGACCAGCAGAAAGTGGGCTGCATTTGAAAGCACTGCTGATTGATCAAAACAATACTTTTAAGCTCTCCTTGATTTAGGTTATAATACTGAGTCGCTTGTGTTCAATTCTTAACTCTCTGATGCCAACAACCAACTTTTTTTAAGTTATATATATGGTTTTTTAAAATTCAAACACTAACAAAAAAATGTGAAAATAAAGTCTACCTTTCTTCACCCTGACTCCCAATTATCTTAGAGGAGGCAGCTGTTAGCAGTTTCTCCAACATACTTCCAGGTGTTCTGTGCATGTATAAGTACACAGATATCCTCTAAAAAAATTAAATGTACACACACTGCTAGCATCACTGTCCATGCATGTTTCTGAACACTTTCTCACATCTGAACACAGATGATCGGCTCTTCTGTCCTAACACACACTTTCTATAGGTACAGTTTTGAATACATACATATCTGGAGGATAAACTCTTAAAACTAGAATTAAGGATCAAAGAGTATATATGTGCATTCTAAATTTTAATAGAGATTTGCCGATTTTCCCTCAAAAACAGCCTGCATAGACTCCTGTCAAAAACCTAACAGTGCTTTCCTTCCTAATCATTATCAACACAGAATATTAAGCTTTAAACTCAAAATCCTACGTATGTGGCAGAATAAAAGTGGCATCAACAATAGTTTCTACATCATACTATCTTAGAACTATTAAGGCTGGGACTTCTTGAAATCAAACGCATTCCCTTCACTTTTTTGAAACCATGCCTAATCTGTAGTTATAGAAAGAGTTGCCATCATGACAACTAGATAACAAAAGTCAAATGACAATATGTTTAAAAATCTGTACCTTTGCAGGTAAAAGAAGCAATTTTTGTAAAGTTTGTTGTAGAAGTAGATAGTAGCACTGGTTCAAACTGCAGAGACAGAGCATCTCTCTGTGAGAAATGGCGTATATCCTGAAATAAAAGAAAAGTCCCATGTGACTACTCTCAGCTGGGAGAGTATTTATCCAGTTTGAATCAACTGTTAGAATAAATAGCACAGACCAGCCATACATAGCAACTGCTCAGCATCTGTGCCATAACCATATGGAGGGGATGCTGACAATCTTCATACAAACAGAGGTTCAAGCAAGGGCAAATGGGCTTAAATCAAAGCAAAAGAGAACAGAGATAGTGCTTCTGTCTCTGTTCCTGAAAAACCCTCACATTCTACAATTAAATGCACACTTGCAATTTTAAAATTTGCTTTAGGTAAGCATTTACAATTACCTGTATCCATATAAGGCTGTTTCCTGAATGTAATATATACATATTTACTGCTGAATCATCTGTCCAAAAGAATCAGAGTATTAAAGCAGAGTATTTAATCAGAGATTAAAACAGAGCCATCTCATTCTCACACCTTCATATAGTCATTAAAATACCACATTACACATTTCTATAAAGAATGTTAACTTGCTTCTCAAAACTGAAATCAAAACTAGGAGGTGTTTTCTTTTTCCTTTTTTAATCACAAGAAAAAAGATCCTTATAAAAATGCCTACCAACCTAAGCCCTCTAAATGATGAGGAACTACCAGGAGCAAAATTCTGAGTTTAGGGTCATACAATGCTCTTCTGAATGAAACTAACCAACTGGATGACTTCAAATAAAGCTATGTTCTCCTGTTGATTAGAAAGCTCCTCATTTCCTCATTTGGATAACCACATTTGGAAAGAAGAAAATCCTGAGATCTCAGGTTTCAGGCTTCCTTTTAGCCCTCACCAACAGAAATGGTCCCCATGGGTCAGAGATCTGCCCCTCATAGATGTTCACCTGGCCACTATGAGAATCACCAAGCACTTGAGGATAGGAGAGCTCTCCTGCTGATCCAGCACCACCACAGCCAGCTCTGAAGACTGAAAGGTAAAGGCTGTTTAATCAATTAAGACTGCCAAGGCACAGCACGGTGGCTCATGCTTGCAACCCCAGCACTTTGGGAGGCCAAGCAGGGAGAAATGCTTGAGCCCAGGAGTTCAAGACCATCCTGAGCAACATAGGGAGACCCTGTCTCTACAAAAAAAAAAAAAAAAAAAGTTTAAATTAGCCAGGCATAGTGGTGTGCGCTGTGGTCCCAGCTACTTGTGAGGCCAAGGTGGCAGGATCGCTTGAGCACAGGAGGCTGAGGTTGCAGTGAGCCGAGATCACATCTCTGTGCTCCCACCTGGGCTACAGAGCAAAATCCTGTCTGAAAAAAAACAAAAACAGAAACAAAACCAAAAAACAAACAAACAAAAAACAAAGAATAAAAACCATACTTTCCTTGAATACTAATACATATATACAGTCACATTCAGAAGAGTCTTGATAACCAAAAGATACTAGTATACTCTACATTACGAATTTCATGGATCACAGAATGTGTCTCTGAAAAAAGTTCTTAGGAAGCTAAACAGATGAACGCATTTATTTCTGATAGGTAGGACACACATTTCCAAAGATAAAATTCATAAAAGTGAACACTAAAATTCCACCTAACTTGTCAAGCATCCAGGAACAACCGCAATCTATTAGTTATTTAAAATACAAAACAGCATGACGTGGTTAAATGAGCTTAGGCAAATCATTACAAGTGGAACAAGAAACCCAAGACTTCAAATAAGTATTTATATTAAACTGTCATGCCCATTTAATTTGCTTACTGTCTCCAAACATCAAGAAAAATTATTCCTAAGGAAACTCAGAAGAGTTTGCAGTTGTCACTTCTCCCCAAAATAATACAGCCTTCTTAGCAGTTGTAGGTTGAGAACCAGTTACTATTACAATTGCTTAATAATTAAAGCAAATGCTATTTGTCTTGGTTTGCTATGATACAATCTATTCATAAATGTTATAGAATGATGATGCAGACTGATGAAAATATAATGAAAATTTTTAAACATTCCACCTTACCTGAGGTCTCAGATTCATCTGTAGCTACGTAAACAATAGAGAGATGATCTAACAAATCTTGTGTGTTTTCTTCAAATTCTTTCGAATAGTTTTCCATTGTTACCATTATGCTCATTTGTAGACGCAAAACATCATCAGATTCCAGATAACAACTCTGCGATTGGAGGCAGGAGGAAAAAAGGGAAAAACAAAAATCATCTCAACTTTGTGGTTTCAAACTATGGAGGAAAGGAAAAGCATTTAACATAATGACACGTGTGTGAGAACAGAATATGCTGTTTTGTGTTTTATTTTATTTTATTTTATTTTGAGACAGAGTCTCACTCTGTCACCCAGGCTGGAGTGCAGTGGCGCGATCTTGGCTCACTGCAAGCTCCGCCTCCCAGGTTCACGCATTCTCCTGCCTCAGCCTCCCGAGTAGCTGGGACTACAGGCACCCGCCAGCACGCCCAGCTAATTTTTTTGTATTTTTAGTAGAGACAGGGTTTCACCGTGTTAGCCAGGATGGTCTCAATCTCCTGACCTCGTGATCCACTCGCCTTGGCCTCCCAAAGTGCTGGGATTACAGGCATGAGCCACAGCACCCAGCCTTGTGTTTTATTTTTAAGCAAAGAGGCAGGAAGGAAAGCAGAGAGAAAACAATACATATTTTATTTTACCTTTAATTGCTGACACACTTTATTATGTAAACTGCATTCCAGTTGCACCTGCAAGAGGCTAGTATTAGTGGTTTCTGCCTAAAAGAAGAAAAAAGGAGGAAAAGAACTTTAAGTAAAAGGCTCAATCTCACACGTATTCAGAAACTACACTTTTTCATTTATTCAATAAATATTTGAGTATCTGCTAAATGCTGGGCATTATTCTTTTTAGTGGATATACAACAGTAAGCTAAACAGAGAAATCTGTTCTCAGGACTGTCACTGAACTTACATTCTAATGAAAATCATAAGTTCTCCCTCGGGCAACATGAAAATTCCTTATTACACCTATAAGCAGGTGAGTATGTTCTAAATATACACAGGAACACTGGAGTTTGGTGTTTCTAATGTTTGTTGAAAATGTTATTTAAACACAGGAGTCTATTGTTATTTTAAAGTAGGTTTACAAAGTAACAAAATTCTAACTGTGCCTTATATCAGTACAATGACCTAGAAACCATGACCCTCAAGTTAGACCAAAAAAAAAAAAAAAGATGTCCAAAATTCAACTGACTATCATTTTTAACAGGGAAGAGCTATGGATGAAAGAGACAAAAGTATATAAAAAGAATGAAAGACTCTGTCAAATTTAAAGATCTTAACAGCCCCTGGGATGATGTCAACGCATATTTAAGAAAAGGAAAATGGAAAATCCAATCAAGAGATACAATCTTGGGTTAGGAGGGTGGGGGCTACAGGAATGTGAATACAGCAAAAAGTTACTTAGTGCAGTATGTGAATCTAACAGACATGGGCTATGAGACTTCCTCTTTCGTTAAGTTTCATGTCTCTGGCATAGTGATTCCAAAAAGGTACTCCACCCGGGAGCCACAGTCCTAACATCAAATCTTGGCAAGGTAAGAAGGCATTCTGCAAAGCCTAGGCTGGCTTAATAGTGAGTACCTATTAAAAAACCCAGGAAAGATGCGTTACTAAGAAGAATCACTACAATTATGTTTGTTAGATTTATAAAACTTACCCAAGTACATTATATAAGAATACATTTTAAACTACTTCAATTATCATTCAGGCAATTAAAATACAGAAAAAAAGGGTAAGTCAGGCACATTATTGGTTCACATCCGTAATCCCGGCACTTTGGGAGGCCAAGGCCGTGGATCACTGGAGCCCAGGAGTTGGAGACCAGCTAGGCGACATGGCAAAACCCCGTCTCTACTAGAAAAAATACCAAAATTAGCCAGGCGTGGTGATGTGCGCTTGTAGTCCCAGCTACTAGGAAGGCTGAGGTGGGAGGATTGATTGAGTCCAGGAGGTCAAGGCTGTAGTGAGCCGTGACTCTTTTAATCTTTTTTTAAGAAAAAGAATAAAATATATTTTTAATGCAGTAAAAATATTTAAGGAGTTTAATTAAGTTTGTAAATGGGACCAAACATTAAACACTCTTTTAAAGAAATCATTGTTCATATCTGCTAGTATTCTTAAATAGAATAATATGATTTGTAAAATGAATCTAAAATCTTAAACTAGATTTTTTTGTTTTGTTTTTTGAGACAGGGTCTCACTCTGTTGCCCAGGCTGGAGTCGGGCAGTGCAATCTCGGCTCATGCAACCTCCACCTCCCAGGCTCAAGCCAACTTCCCACCTCAGCCTCCCAAGTAGCTGGGACTATAGGCGCACATCACCACCCATGGCTAATTTGTGTATTTTTTATAGAGACGGAGCTTCACCATATTGCCCAGGCTGGTTTTGAACTCCTGGGCTCAAGCAATCCACCCACCTCAGCCTCCCAAAGTGCTAGGATTACAGAAGTGCACCAATACACCAGCCTGAAGAACTAGATTTTTAAATTTGTCTATGAACAAATCCCAACATCAAACAGAAAAAGCCCACTTTCTGAAACTGATTTTTAATTTTTAAAATTTATTTTTAAAATTAAAAGAGACTTGTTAGGCTGGGCACAGTGGCTCATGCCTGTAATCCCAGCACTTTGGGAGGCCGAGGTGGGTGGATCATCTGAGGTCAGCAGTTCGAGACTAGCCTGGCCAAAATGGTGAAACCCCGTCTCTACTAAAAATACAAAAAAAATGGCCAGGCATTGTGGCTCACGCCTGTAATCCCAGCACTTTGGGAGGCTGAGGCAGGCGGATCACGGAGTCATGAGATCAAGACCATCCTGGATAATATGGTGAAACCCCGTATCTACTAAAAATACAAAAAATGAGCCGGGCGTGGTGGCGGGCGCCTGTAGTCCCAGCTACTCGGGAAGCTGAGGCAGGAGAATGGCACAAACCCGAGAGGCAGAGCTTGCAGTGAGCCGAGATCGTGCCACTGCACTCCAGCCTGGGCGACAGAGCGAGACTAGCTGGGCATAGTGGCGCACACCTGTAGTCCCAGCTACTTGGGAGGCTGAGGCAGGAGAATCACTTGAACCCAGGAGGTGGAGGTTTCAGTGAGCTGAGATCGTGCCATTGCACTCCAGCCTGGGTGACAAGAGTGAAACTCCACCTCAAAAAATAAAATAAAATACTTGTTATACTGCCCAGGTTGAAGCACAGTGGCAATTCACAGGCACAATCATAGTGCAATGCAGCCTCAAACTCCTGGCCTCAAGCGATCCTCCCACCTCAGCCTCCTGAGTAGCTAGGACTACAAGCGTGCACTACCATGCCCAGCTCTGAAACTACTTTAACCAAGGTTACAAATGATCCTCACATGGCCAAATCTAACAGAAACTTCTCCTTTTGTTCACCACTCTCCCTGCTGCCACCAGCCCCCTGTCCTGTTACAGCCTGAACCACTTGTCTCTCGGTTTTTCTTTCTCTCTGGTTCCTCTGCCAGCTGTTGCTCCTTTAACCATCAGACACTGAGTTATGCTGGATGCCGCCTATGCCCTCTTCACTCTCTCCCAAGGGGAGCTTGTTGGCTTGCTGAACCCTCCCACATCGATTCCTCCAGCTTAGTCCTCTCCATACCTATATGTCCAACCAGTGACTGGGCATCCACCTGAATCCTCACACACCCCAAGCTGGCCACCTTTGCTGTGTCCCTAATCTTAGCACCATTATTCATCAACCCTATCATTATTTATCCAGTTGTTTAAGCCGGAAACCTGAAAACCACTTGCACTTCAGCTTCTCATACTTTCCTCAAACAAATCCATAATCAAGTCATACTGATTGTACCTCCTTCATGAGCCCTTAAACCCACTCACTTCTCCTCTTTCTTAATACCCCAGGCATCAGGGGTTGGCAAACTATGCCCAGAGGTTAAATCCAGTTTGCTGCTTGTTTTTGTAAGCAAAGTTTTACTGGAACACAGCCATACCCGTTCCTTTATGGACTGTCTGCTACTGCCTTCGTGCTACGACAGCAGAGTTGAGTACTTGCAACACAGACTGTACAGCCTACAAAGTCAAAATAAATACTCTAACAACACGAAACTACACAAAAAAATTATGGTGCAGTAACTTCCTCCTAGTCTCCCTGCATCCACCTCTGCCCTTTCCACTCCATTCTCCACACTGCATCAAGAGTGAATTTACCCATATACAAATCTGGTCATGCCACTATTTGCTTAAAACTCTTCAAAGACTTCTCACTTGGCAAAAGTCCCAAATCCTCTGCTGTCGCTATAAAACTCCAGCACCTGCCTAGTCTCGACCTCCCTGCGCATGCTCCAACCTCACTGGTCTCGTTTCTGCTCTGCTTGCCTCACCACCTTTGAATTTTCTGTCCCTTTGCCTTGCACCCACTCCCCCAACCCACCCACCTCTCCACCTAGCTAAATCTGATTTATGCTTCATGTCCTGGCTTAAATATCCCTTTCAGACACCACAGCAACTTCTACCTGACCTTTTGTAACACTTCTCACAACAACATGGTCAGGGTCTATCTTGCCCAGGAGATTCTAAGCATCTTGTGCTTCGAATGCACAATACCTATCACTTCATCAGCACTCAGTAAACAGCTGGTGAGTGGATAGAGGTGGGCATACAGCCACAGATGCTACGGAATCGGCTTGAAAAGGGCAAGAAAAGCTTGAAAAGGGCAAGAAACAGAAAATAGTAAACGGTGCCTACAAAATAAAAGAATAAAAACCCGATACTCAGTGTGTATTTCTGATCTGAAACTTTCAAAAAACATTTAAAGAAAAAAATCGTATTAACACTTTTAAAGTACACATTTATAACCAAGTTTTTTTTTTTTTAAAGAAATCTACAACAACTTAACTATGTTAAGGTCTTAACCTGACAAGGCAATTCTCTACAATATTTCTTCAAATGAAAAGATGTTAAAAGTTCACAGTCATATTAACAGTTTTTGACACAATTAACAACCCTATTTGGCAGAGTAATTTGCTATGATTTAAAGCCTAATATTTTGTCATTCTTAGTAAATCTCTGGACGGATATATTTATAACTTGCCATTTTAATTAAGATTCCTCTATTAGCGGGAGGCATTTTAAAAATCACTATTTTGTTTCATTTGCTGTAGGACATATTTCAGAATCCCACAAGGGGGAGTTCTAGCACCTCCCAACTGCCCTTCAGAAGTATGCTAATTTTTCTAAAAGAAAAAGTTTCAAGTTCATATATTTCTCAAAAGAACAAAACAATTGGGTCGGGAGCAGTGGCCAACACCTGTAAGTAATCCCAGCACTCTGGGAGGCCAAGGCGGGCGGATCACGAGGTCAGGAGATCAAGACCATCCTGGCTAACACGGTGAAACCCTGTCTCTACTAAAAAATACAAAAAATCAGCTGGGCACAGTGGCGGGCGCCTGTAGTCCCAGCTACTTGGGAGGCCGAGGCAGGAGAATGGCGTGAACCTGGGAGGCAGAGCTTGCAGTGAGCCGAGATCAGGCTACTGCACTCCAACCTGGGCAACAGTGTGAGACTCCATCTCAAAAAAAAAAGAACAAAACAATAGCAATGTTAACTTGATAAAAAAGAAACTCTAACCAAAATGTTGGCCAGGGGGCAACCACACACTAGGGTTACAAGTTCCCCAACCGTCCCCAACTGAGCACACTGTGTGACAACAGGACATGCCCTCATCCAGAGTGAGTCTGGATTGATTAGACAGGAAAAACAAATAAAAACCTAATTCTCTAGTTTTGAAACCTCCCGTACTCCTTTAACAAATCAGATCAGACATTTTATAGAAAAAAGAATAAGTAACTCTATAAACAACTTTTTCTTACGTAGTCTTCATTGAAAGTATTAATATAGTTTATATATTTCATATTATTTCATATAAAGTATTATCCCCTTTTAGAAGATGGGGGAAATTGTGGCTTGGAGGGGTTAAGAGACTTATCAAAGATCTTGGGGCTAGGTAGCAGAAAAACAGAAAAAAAAATATCAGATTTTTAAACTGCAGTCAGTACTTTTTTAACAAATCAAAACAGATCAAATTTGTTTCTCCTAGGTACCTAAAGGCCTAAAAACCCATCAACACAGGGATATATATTAGAAAACCATACCAAGATAAAATGCAAAGGTCAAGAAAATAGAAATGTTAAAACTCCTTTTGTATGTCATGTATTTCCACAGTTTTGTGGTGAAGAAGTAAGAATTTAGGGAACTGGATACTAAAGTAATCATCTCCCTTCACTTGCTAAGGAATTTCTAGTGCCCTAGGCCACAAGAAGGGTGTGATTTGGGGGGACTGTGTGCAATTTAACAGAAAGGAAATAACAGACTTAAAGTATTAAGTCATTTTGATGACTTATCAACAAGAGTGAAGCACAGCCTAATAAATATATTTGAGAATCTATATTAATCCAGACAGAATGAACAAGAGGCTTGATGTTCCTGGTAATAACCACATGAAACCTTTTTATTTAAGGACTATAACTTATGAAATATGAAGGAATTACTTAGACAAATCCCAATCTTAGATTCTATTTTTCTCAGACATCTTTCTCCCCTTTCACAATTTTGAATGTGAAATATTAGAAGTCATTGTAAAAGTAAATCTCGGCCGGGCGCAGTGGCTCACACCTGTAATCTCGGCACTTTGGGAGGCCAAGGAGGGCGGATCACTCGAGGTCAGGAATTTGAGTCCAGCCTGTCCAACATGGTGAAACCCTGTCTCTAGTAAAAATACAAAAATTTGCTGGGCATGGTGGCACACGCCTGTAATCTCAGCTTCTCGGGAGGCTGAAGCTGGAGAATTGCTTGAACCCGGGAGGTGGAGCTGCAATTGCACCATTGCACTCCAGCCTGGCTAACAGAGTCCATCTCAAAAAAACAAGAAAAAGTAAATCTTTTATGCCAACATATGCATCTGGAACACTGATTCTGTATAAGCCATCTGACTGCTCCAGCAGGTGGCCCCCACACACAGTATTATGTACATGGCAAATGATCTTGTATAAAATGAGAGCTATCTTGGGTGCCTTCCACATAACACTCAGATTCTATAACCAAACTCCTAGTGTTTCCTGCATAACAGCAGGCTCAGCTGAGTTATTAATAAGTACCGTACAGCTATTTTTCCCTGATATTAAATAGCAATTGTGTTTCAACCCCCCCACCACCACCACTACCCTGTTATTCCTCAGATATTAACCACTAAAACAAAATCTAACTATACTGCCAGACCCACTCATGCAAACATTTGCAAAAACCTAGGAAGTGGCTGAAATTAGTTTGCTTTGAGGAAAAAAGAGGCTACTGCATATGGATAGCATTTTTCCTTATCCACATCATTTTAGAAAAGGCAGTGTGGCCAAGTGCCTTAGCCAACACAGATTTGAGATCAAACCCCAGCCATAAAAGCCTGGGGACATTCCCCACCCACTCTAAGACTCAGCTTCCTCTTCTATAAAATCAAGTTATTGAATTCACAGCAATATTATGGGTGCTAAATGAGATACATATGCAAACCACTGGGTACACAGTAGGCCTCAAAGGGGAGATCATATTGATTTGCTCATTCACAATTAATGCATTTATTTAATAAAATTCCACAACAAATAATTTAGGTGCTTGGCAGAAGCATTTTTCCCACATTAAAGCTTTTAGAAGAAAACTCTTTACCACTCCTTTGGTTTCTAAGAGATTTTTTCTTTCCCCTAAAACACTTCAAGTTCTTTTTCTTTCTTGATTGGAACAGAACTCAAGAAAAGAAGAAGTGTCATTTACTGGACACTACCTCCCACCCCCTGCAATGTGCCAGAAACCCTGAAAGACAGACAAAAAGCAATTGGGAGACTAAGATAACCCCTGTACTATCTAAACTTTTGGTTTGGCCAAGTGGAAGTCATCTGTGTTGGGCAACACTTTGGTTTTTACACCTGGATAACTAGCTTTTAACTATTACAGCCTGGGCTGGCAGCTTCAGTAGAGCCATGTGGGATTTTCACCTTGATAGGTCAGGCAGTGTATGTTGGCTCTGTCCAAAGGCAAGTAACTATTTTTATACAGTTGGATGATGCTGGGCCTCAAACAAATGACAAGTAGGCCCTGCACGTCTGGCACAGGCCCTGAAACAAGATCCAGGCTCGGCAAAGGTTTAAGCTTTGTGATGCAGGCTGCCGTCGCTTGACCTTGAGTAGCATGGGCACAGCTTATACTTAAGTAGGCATCGCTGTGGCGAGAATTAGGCTATAAAAGAAAGGACACTATGGTGGTTCCTCAAAAAACTTGAACAGAATTACCAATTCCATTTCTAGGTATACACTCAAAAGTGATAGCAGGGACTCAGATACTTATATACCCATGTTCATAGCAAGACTACTCATAAATGCCACAAGGTGGATAAACAAAACATGATATATATGTGCAACAGAAAATTATTCAGCCTTAAAAAGGAATAAAATTCTGATACATGCTATATAACATGGGTGAACCTTGAAGACATTATGCTAAATGAAATAAACCAAACACAAAGGGACAAATACTGTATAATCCCACTTCTATGAGGGACCTAGAATAGTCCAATTCATAGAGACAGAAAGTAGAACAGTGGTTGCCAGGGAGAATAGTGGTGGCTGAGGGAAGGTGTTTAATGGGTATGGAGTTTCCCCTTGGGGTGATGAAAGGGTCCTGGAGACAGATGGTGGTGATGACTGTACAACACTGTGAATGTACTTACTGTCAGTGAACTGTACACATACAAATGGTGAAAATGGTAAATTTTGTGTTAAGTATATCTTACCCCATATATATAGGGAAGGGGGAAGGCAAGAACGAGACACAGCTGAAATGGTTTGAAATAACCAAACTGGGCCGGGTGCGGTAGCTCATGCCTGAAATACCAGCACTTTGGGAGGCTGAGGCGGGCAGATTACCTGAGTTCCACCAGCCTGACCTGAGTTTGAGACCAGCCTGACCAACATGGTGAAACCCTATCTCTACTAAAAACACAAAAATTAGCCGGGCGTGGCCATAGGCGCCTGTAATCCCAGCTACGTGGGAGGCTGAGGCAGGGGAATCACTTGTACCCGGGAGGCAGAGGTTGCAGTGAACCAAGATCACGCCACTGCACTCCAGCCTGGGCAACAAGAGCGAAACTCTGTCTCAAAAAACAAAACAAAACAAAAAGAAATAACCAAACCTTGCTGGGTAACCAATACAAAGTTATAGCTAGACAGACAGAATGAGTTCTAGTGTTCTACAGCACTACAGGGTGACTGCAGTTGACTACAATAAAGCCAGAAGGGAGGATTTTGAATGTTCACGACACAATGAAATGATAAATGTCTGAGGTGATAACACACTAATTACCCTGAGTGGATCGTTACACATTGTATACATTATCAAAATAGCACTCTCTATCCCATACCTAAGTATAATTATTACATGTCAACTAAAGAGGAAAAAAAAAATAAAACAACATCTCGAAAGCCAGGTTAAACAGACATAAAAAGACAAGTGAAGATACTTTGAGATCTCATTGTACAGGTATTCAAAATGAAATATATCTTTGTGCTAAATGGAGCTTTTAAAAGAATCTAATAAAGGAAGACAGGCAAGATCTCAGCAGACTGGAATTGCTCCTCAAAAAACAGGCCAGGCATGGTGGCTCACACCTGTCATCCTAGCACTTTGGTAGACCAAGGCAGGTGGATCACTTGAGCTCAGGAGTTTGAAACCAGCCTCAGCAACATGGTGAAACCCTGTCTCCACAAAAAAATATAAAACTTAGCTGGGCGTGGTGGTACATGCCTGTAGTCCCAGCTACTCAGGAGGCTGAGGAGGGAGGATCACCTGAGCTCGGGAGGCCAAGGTTGTAATGAACCGTGACTGCACCACTGTCCTCTAGCTTGGGAAACAGAGCATGAACCTGTCTTAAAACAAAAGTAAAAATAAAAATAATTAAGAAACCACGACTGAGTTCTAGGAACTGTGAAGAAATACACTTAAATCCCCCATAGTAAACAATTAAGGAGCTCTACCATCAAAGACTGAGGCAGCTACACCAAGCCTTACACAAACCTGGACACGTGAGAGGAAACCAGGAAGGTGAGTGTGGAATGCTCAGTGCATTTTTCAATGGAAATACAATTACTGCTTGTGCCCTGAGGGAATACGCTTGAGAAGTTTATGGCATTTAGGACTCAATCAAGAGAAGGCGCAGCAAAGAGGAAACCATTAAAGGGGAACCAGGCAGGACAAGATAAACCGAGCCTGGGCCTGACTGGGACACTGGGCTGACAGGAGAGTATCTCTTACGTAAGATTATGCAATGCAACAAACAGAAAAAAATTTGTTTGAACTATAGATGTTTTTAGTAGACCCAGAACTTGATTTTATCTCTTTTGCTTTGGGAGAACACACCGAAAAAAATCTAGAGAAAGATCTAAAGGGAAAATAAATATCTAGACCAAAAAGTTAGGAATGCACTAATTTAAAAAGAAAGAGACTAACACAAAAAGCTGGTTAAATTGAACAGTGGAGAACAAGCAAGTCCTGGGGGCACAGCCGACTAACACAGAAAAAGAAGGAACTATCCCCACTAGGCCCTGATGGACTCACACTTCCAAAGTGTCAACAACTGCTCACCTCAGGGCATCTGCTGAGAACACCACTCCAGTTGAAATAAGTGGACAAAAAGGAAACAACTTTCCCTTAGAAGCAACCTTCCCTAAGAAGTTTCAGAAGTCCCCGCAAGTCCACAGTGAGAGGCAATGGAAACCACCCTGTGCACAGATCTCAACGTCACTGCCCACAGACTGCAGAAGCTCTGCTGCTAACACAGCCTCCATACCACTAGCACGAAAGTGCCGGGAAATGCCAGAAACAAGGGCCCAAGGAAGAAACAGAAATCCACACACAGAAAACAGAAGACAGGCAGGCCAAGTATCTGGGCTACCGCCAGGCAAATTTATAAACTCTGAGGGAAGGCCAGAGCATCTCAGGCGCCCCTTCCTGAGCAGAGCGGTGGTATGCACAGGTGGCTCCTCTCTAACCCCCAAAGTACCCAGATTAGCCTCCTGACTAATGGTGATCTCTCCCTGCCAAGCGTTAAGGGCAAAGGTCTAAGACTCGACAACCAGCATGGATCCAAGCGGAAAGCAAGGTGAGGCTCTCTCCAACTTCCTTTCCTCTCTTTGGTAAATATGAAATACTGGGGACGATTCTGCTTAAAATTAGTGCTTGGAGGGCTGGGGGGTGGGGGGACACGTTTTCCAATTTTTTTGGATGTGAAGTTAATAATCTGTTATTCTTGTGTGTTTCATTAAGACTGTAGATTCAAGTGAGGCTCAAATGACTTACTATTGAACCACTATAAATTCTGAAACCTTGGGGAAACCATGCACATTCTAGCAAAAACAAATCCAGCCTGTAGCTACTAAAAGTTCCCCAGCTGCACAGAGGCATGGAGAACTTCTGATTAAAATAAAAATAAAATAAAACAAGAAATTGAAGAGGACTTCAAATTCTTTGAATGTTAACTCACAGGCCAAGATAACTGGATACACTACCATAGCCTTGAACTTTCATGTCCCGTGGGGAGGTCGAATCTCTGAATATTAAAGTTCTCCCGGAATTTCATAATAGGAGAGGGTTTATATTCAGAAGCTTCCTTTTAAAAGTTAAATGATTAAGGCATTTCAGCTATGTGCCAGAGACTAGTTCTAAGCTCTTTACATAAATTGATTGATTCAATAGCTACACCAACCGTATCCGAAAGGGCTATTATTACATATTTTACAGATAAACTGAGACACAGGGAGATTAGGTAACTTGGCTAAAGTCACTCAGAACCAAGATTTTTAGCCAGGTGGTCTGGTTTGGAATTCACCCTCTTATTCACTCCCACTATGCATCTCTATGACAGGCATTTTATATGGCTGATATTTTCTACTGCCATATTTTAACACTGTTATTTAATCTCACCACAAAAGCTCTGATAAACTGTACTGGATATTGCAGTTGAAAAGAATTTGGCATGGGAAACAGAGGAAGATGTGAACTTTCAACCCTGGTTACAGCGTGGCCTTGGGGCAGATTATTAGTGAATTTATCTAATCCATCTCAAAGCTGTCTAGGGGCAAACTCAACAGCAGACCCCAGCAGTTCAAGGAGGGTCAATGAAGAAATCAGGGGAGGGGTTGGCTCTCAGGGGAGGAGGAACAGGTCTGAGAAGGTGAAAGCACAGGGCTGATCTCGGGCTTAACAGGTAATTCCAAAGGGTCAAGAGCACAGAAACCAAGGACATCACAATGAAAGGCTTCTCTTTCCCTAAACCCCAAGCCTTCCTCTCTCCTTGGAGGCCGAGGAATTCCCTAATTGGTGGGCAACAGACA
The DNA here is from genome assembly GCF_006542625.1 of Nomascus leucogenys. Taxonomy (NCBI): domain Eukaryota; kingdom Metazoa; phylum Chordata; class Mammalia; order Primates; family Hylobatidae; genus Nomascus; species Nomascus leucogenys. Next base: position 74,218,635 of record NC_044387.1, on the reverse strand, counting down.
AGCATCCTGTGCTGTAGGAAGGGGTTAGCAGGGGAGGGGGGCTCTTGGAGGAGTTGGTTTCTTTCCTCCTCCTCTCTACCCTTTGGGAAGCATCTGTCCTTCAGACCCAAACTTCCCCTCCAGTGGGCCACACCCCAAAGTCTACCCTAGGGGAGAAGGAGTTAGTAACTCCTGGCTCTCTTACCCTAGCTGATACAGGAGAATATGTCTTATCAGTAATACAAAGCCGGTTTTAGTTCTCTAACTCCAGATTCTTAAATATCCAATGATTCAGAACTTGGTCAGGAAGAAAGGTGTTATTTATAAGGTATCTCTAAGTCTTCTAACAAAAGTTTCTAAAGTACTCTAATAGAATAAATGAAAGTCAAAGGAAAGTCTGTGTGTCATGTCTTCATAAATAGCTTATTATAATGTTTTCCTTTTTAAGATTCACTTATCCAATTATCAATCATTTATTTACTACATGTTATATTGCCAGACTCTATGCTAGGTAATAGGAAAACAAAGATTAGGGCATAATTCTTGCTCTTAAGGGGTTAAATCTAGTACAGAAAAATTCATAAAAACAAAAGCTTTTGAGTATTATAGCTGCTACAACAGGGATCTCTTAGGGATTTCAGTAAGGAACTAGTCAATTCTCCTGGGAGGCAAAAAAAATAAAGAGAGACAAGGTAAACATTGAGTTAAAAGAGGGACCAGGAAACTGTGTCCTCACAGTAGCCAAGAAAGCCGAGATTTTAAAGCAGCAAACAAGGAGGAAGACGGAGCGTGAAGAGACACCACTGAGTCTGAAACAAAAGTGAGGGGAGGGAGAACACCCCTACTCACACATCTTGGTATTCTTTCTAGAGTCTTCACGACGCGCCCCTCCTTTCTTCCAGTCACCAACCCTCCTCTACCTCTCCCCTTCCCAAGTTCCCATTCCACAGAAGCATTCTCACTTGAAACTTCAGAAAATTTTTAGAAGTTTAAGCAATTCCTTTTAAAAAAAAAAAAACAACAAAAAAAGCTATATTCAGAAGTAGGTAGATAAGTAAATGTATATCACTTAATTTCCCCTTAACATATAATCATTTTCCAGAGATTGACAGCCTATCATTCCTATGTAAAAAAAGATCAAACAACTTTTATCACTCAAAGAAACTGAAAGGAGTGCTAGCTTACCTTAGGTAGATAGCAAGGGAAGGATTTCCAGAGAGCCCCCAGTTCAAGGGTTAGTGCCTTATTCCCACATAACATAAAAAGCAGCCTGGGGGCCGGGCATGGTGGCTCACACCTGTAATCCCAGCACTTTGGGAGGCCCAGGCAGTAGGATCACCTGAGGTCAGAAGTTCGAGACCAGCCAGGCCAACGTGGTGAAACCCCATCTCTACTAAAAATACAAAAATTAGCTTGGCGTGGTGGCACGTGCCTGTAATCCCAGCTAGCTACTTGGGAGGCTGAGGCAGGAGAATAGCTTGAACCCTGGAGGCGGAGGTTGCAGCGAGCCGAGATCGTGCCATTGCACTCCAGCCTGGGTGCCAAGAGCAAAAGTCTGTCTCAAAAAAAAAAAAAAAAAAAAACAGCCTGGGGGAAAAAAATCTAGCTTTCTTCTTTCACTTACTAAACTTTCACTCTAACCTCACCTTCATGCCGTGCTCCTTAATCCTCTTGGAGGTAGGACAAAAAAACTCCAGGTGTTACATCAAACAACAAAACACGGTTACATCTCGGTGCACTGCTAAAACTACAACAAAATGTTACTAAATACGTTATGTTTACACAGGTATTTGTAGGAATTCTCAGCTATCACAATACTACTTATTCCATTTAATTAATTATGTAAGACTATCAGGAAAATGGGACAGCTCTAAAGACCCTTAACCTTTCTCTGTTCTCTCTTTTTCCATCTTCAAATCCTAGATCAGGTATTTTGTAACTTGTTAGTGAGAAATGTGCCCCTTTCCATTTCCTCATCAAACTGTGATTGAAAGGCTTTCCACGTTCTCCTCCTTACGCTGATTTTACTTCCCTTCTAGATTGCCACGTTAATTGACAGGGATCAGCACCTTAGAAGGCAAGTAGCAGGTAACAACTTGGGGCACCCACCCCCAGGCCGAATCTAGCAGGCGCCACGCTGCAGGCAGCCCGGGACCGCAACCTTTGCCCAGCACCTGTCCCTGGCAGGCGGGCACGAGGGTTTGACACCACACACTGAAAGCAAGGGCTGTGCCAGTTTTAAAAGGTGAGGAAGTCCTGGTCTGAAATGTATTAGATATCACACAGAATATCCAGAGATAATCTCTCCTGTACACAATCCAGCAACATGTTGCCATGGTAGGGGAGAAAATCCCTCATCCACACATAAACTTAGAAAAAATACTGCAAGGAGACAACCAACTATTAATTACGATGATCATTGCCAAGTATGACTGTGGTCTTAAAGTTTATTTCTAATGTTTCATTTCTCTGGGTTTCCCATGTTTTCTTATAATCACATTATACCTTCTGATAATCCCAGAATATCGTTAAGAGCAAATCTCTTAGACAATTCAATAATTTGATACTATGTTTAGACACACACACACACAAAGACAAAACTACCTTTACTTGGCAGAACTCTGTGTCAGGGTTTTCCTCTAACTTTAAAACCAAATTTCAGCCGGGCACGGTGGCTCACGCCTGTAACCCTGGCACTCTGGGAGGCTGAGGCAGGCGGATCACGAGGTCAGCAGATCAAGACCATCTTGGCTAATACGGTGAAACCCCGTCTCTACTAAAAATACAAAAAATTATCCGGGCGTGCTGGCGGGCACCTGTGGTCCCAGCTATTCGGGAGGCTGAGGCAGGAGAATGGCATGAACCCGGGAGGCGGAGCTTGCAGTGAGCCGAGATTGCGCCACTGCACTCCAGCCTGGGCGACAGAGTGAGACTCCATCTCAAAAAAAAAAAAAAGTTTCCCACATTATCTTATAATCACATTTTTAACAATGACATTATTTACAATGATTCCAATAATAATAAGTTCTTTTCAATCTTTCAGACAAAGTGTATGGCCAATGATCCTAAATGCCAGATTCTGAGACAATGCCAATTTCAAATATTCTGTTTTGCCCAAATAAGTCACTGAAACACTCCCCAAATCTCAATGGCTTGAATCCAATACATTACTGGAGAGAACATTTAAATAATAAAATTTCTTGCCTTCTCATGAGCCTAACACAACATAAACCCCACCATATATTTAGTTACAACTGTAGTCTAATTTTAATACTTGTCACACATTCCCAAATAGGTATCATAATTATAATTAAAAGAACTACTTAATATTCTACTATGTTGATATACTTAAATTTACCAAATCCTTTTTCTACTGTTGGGACTTTAAGTTGCATCTTCTTTTTTGCCATAATAAAAATGCTTCAGAGAACACTGTATTTGCATTTATCTTTTCTGGATCATGGATTACTAAAGCAATAGATATGAAAATCAATACAGCATTTACTAAATTTGGGAAAAATTTAAAGCATACTGAGCTGTCATTGCCAAGGACCAAAATGTGCCCTTATTACAAAAATTACAAAAAGTTAATAATTATTCACTGGCTCTACTCTCAATCTTCACCAAGTAACTTAAACTCTAAGTCCATTCTATAATTTCTAAAATAAGAATAATACCACCTGCCCTGGTAGTAAATCTGCTGAAGGTCAAACTGGTTGATGTGGTGAAAAGGTGAAGTTATACAAATCTTAGATGTTATGACTAGTAGATATGCTATTTGGGGATCTCAACTCAGATGCCCATTGACTCATTTATCTATTAAAAACTCTGGGAGTCCTCAATGCACTAGACACGAAATTGATAGAGATTATAATAATGAAAAAGCAGGCCCTGTCCCTCCTGCAGAGCTTCATGGAAGAGCAGGAGAGAGACATCCGAGACTCTAAGCATTAAGGCAGGGCGTGGACCAAGTGGCATGCAGACCTCGAGCACAGGCTGCCTGGGAACCTGGAGAGGTGCCAGAGAGGCGATATCTGAACTGGGTCTTGAAGGATGGAATTAGAAGAATAATTAGAATGGGATACAAGCTTATGAGGCTAAGAGAGCTTGTGGAAAAGGGATGGCATGTTCTGGGAATGATGAAAGGTCTGTGGGGCCAGAGTTCAGAAAAGAGGGGTAGAAGCTCTGAGCCTGGAGGGAAAAGCTGGTCCCAGGTTATCAAGGACCTTGTATGCCAAGCAAAGGAGCTTGGACTTTATCCTGTAAACAAGAGAGGGCTCAGCTAATCCAGTGGCCAGGGAATTAACAACCAGTTTTGTGTAAGATGACATCACCAGCAGCAGAGTGACATGTGAACTGGAGCAGAAAGAGAATGACTGGAAGAAAACCCAAGTGACAAATAACAAGAAGAATGCAACAAAAGGAGGAGAGCCTCAGCCTGTCATTCAGACCCACCATGACAGTGACTTTCCTCGCTAGGAATTCTCTCTGCATGAAGGTCAAAACAATAAAAAAGAAGGACCAAATGAAAAGGTTTAAAAAAGCAATCTTAACTCCATGTTTTCCTATTATCTTGGTCCACATGGTCAACCATAAAAAAATGCCTCAAACTAGGTAGCTTACAAACAACAGAAATTTATTGCTCACAGTTCTGGGAAGTCCAGGATCAAGGTACCAAGAGATTCTAGTGAGGGCTGGTTCCTCCTAGATGGCACCTGCTATGTGCCATCTATGTCCTCAAATGGCAGAAGGGGCAAACAAGCCCCCTTGGGCCTTTCTTTTTTTTTTTTTGAGATGGAGTTTTGCTCTTGTCTCCCAGGCTGGAGTACAATAAGATGAGCTCGGCTGACTGCAACCTCCGCCTCCCGGGTTCAAGCAATTCTCCTACCTCACCCTCCCCAGTAGCTAGGATTACAGGCACGCATCACCACACACAGCTAATTTTTGTATTTTTAGTAGAGACGGGGTTTCACCATGTTGGCCAGGCTGGTCTTGAACTCCTGACCTCAGGTGATCTGCCCACCTCGGCCTCCCAAAGTGCTGGGATTACAGGTGTGAGCCAACGCATCTGGCCAGGCCTCTTTTATTAAAGGTACCAATCCTATTCATGAAGGCCCCTTCCTCATGACCTGGTCACCTCGCAAGGGCCCCACCTCTTAATACGATTGCATTGAGGATTCAACTCAGCACATGAATTGGGAGCAATAAGAAAAACTGAATGCATACCTTTGTGTGCAGTGTTGTAATAAATGTGAAGAGAAATACCACACGTGGTTCACATATATCACAACGCTGCACACAAAATCGCACATCCAGGCCAAGCTTGGTGGTTTACACCTGTAATCCCAGCACTTTGAAAAGCTGAGGTGGGTGGATCAATGAGTCCAAGAGTTTGAGACCAGGCAGGGCAACATGGCGAAACCCTGTCTCTACAAAAAATACAAAAATTAGCCAGGCGTGGTGGCATGCGCCTGTGATCTCACCTACTGAGGCTGAAGCAGAAGGATGGCTCAAGCCCAGGAGGCTGAAGTCGCAGTGAGCTGAGACAGTAACACTGTACTCCAGCCTCGGTGACAGAGCGAGACCCTGTCTCAAAAAAAAAAAAAAAAAAAAAAAGGGTACATATCCGTTTTCTCACCGCTTTCCTTTCTCATGATTGAATTTTGCTAAGTTTGCAGCAGCAAAACATCTGTTACCTTCTGAGATTATTCTGGCAACCCAAATTTCAAGTTTTGCAACAGATAACTCATAACGATCTTTTAAATGCCATTTGAATTATGTGTCCTCAACATACCACATCAAGCACATCTCCCATTTTACAATCCATGCTCCACAGTTTTATAAAATATTCCTGCTGCTTTTCCTTCTCTGATCAGCATGTCACAGATGGATGAGTCAAGCAGTAACTGCAAATTTTGGAACCTTCACCTTCCAGACTATTTATGTGCAGGGATCCTTGGGTACATGCCTTTCTACCCTCTGCCTATGCTGAAGCCAGATAATTTTTTAAATATTCAATGAATTATACTAAAATCCATATTTAGACCCATATGTAAGGCAGACCCAAACATATAATCAGCCTGTACTTTTTACCCACTCACATACAAAAATCTAAAAATTATATGGCCCTGTTGTCTCAGTGAAAATACTTTTAAATTACTATTATCATCTTAGTCTCAGTTTTCTTTTTCATAATGATTCAATTGACATACATAAAACAACTGTATTTCTTCTCTCAATTTCAAATTTTATTCCTAAACCAGAGTTATTTTCTCTTCACATGGCACTAAGGGAACAAGTTAAAGAAAAGCTGATGACATATTTCTGTCTAAACCTTCTTGCTTAGCTTTCTATCAGATATACTTTTTAGCTCTATACTGGAGAAGAGGCAATTATGCCTTTGGTACCTTCCACACCCTCTTATCCTCTTTAAGGGAGTCTGACCTCCTGAATCCACTAACTCCCCAACCCTGGACAACGGGCTCTTGACAACAGGCAGAGAGTAAAAAACGTAAAACCAGTAGAATATCAAAATAAAGACATTCCTTTCTAAGAACAGTTGACAACGTTACAGCCACTTAAAATACAACAAATAACTCACATAACGTATGCAATTTAGATGCAGAAATATTATAGTCAAGATTTTTTTCTTCTAGAGGAATGCCACAATTATTTCTTAGGTTTAAATTTTGTAAGTTTTTGTTTTTAGGTATAGCAAGCCTTAAAAAATACTTTAGGCTGGGTGCGGTGGCTCATGCCTGAAATTCCAAGCACTTTAGGAGGCCAAGATAGGCGGATCACGAGGTCAGGAGTTCAAGACCAGCCTGATCAACATGGTGAAACCCTGTCTCTACTAAAAATACAAAAATTAGCTGGGCTTAGTGGTGCATGCCTGTAGTCCCAGCTACTCAGGAGGCTGAGGCAGCAGAATTGCTTGAACCTAGGAGGCGGAGGTTGCAGTGAGCTGAGATTGCACCACTGCACTCCAGCCTAGGCAATAGAGCAAGACTCTGTCTCAAAAAAAAAAAAAAAAAAACTTTAAAATTTATTTTTCTAAATCACAGTAAAAGTGAAAGAAATTAACGTAACTGCCTTTTAAGAAGTTTTTTTTTGATATGCAGATTTTTAATACTTGTTTCTAACAAAAGACCAGCTAAAAAAATAAATTAAGTTTCATCTACAAACTCTGAAGTACTTTATACCGTAACATCACAAGAGTAGGGACACTGTGTGTGTTCATGGCCCTATCATTTACTGGAATACTCAATAAATAATGTTCAATAACTATTTTTGACTAATGGGAGAGAACTATGGGCAAAAGGAGCAGCCTTAGAAAGTGACTTAACTAAACTCACAGATCCTAGAATAAATGAAAAATGAAGGAAAGAATCTACAGCCAGGTATGGGGCCACAGATGAGAGGTCAACAAGGATACCAAGACAATTCAATGTACAAAGAACTGTCTTTTCAACAAATGGTACTGGAACTACCAGACATCTACATGCAAAAGAATGAAAATGAATCCCTTCCTCACACCATATGCTAAAACTTAAAGTCAGGATGCGTCATAAACCTAAATGTAAACTATAAAACTTTAGAAGAAAACATAGGAGTAAAGCTTCATAACATTAGGCCTTTTTAGATATAATATTAAAATCATAAAGTGAAAAAAGAAAAACAGAAAAACTTGACTTCATCAAAATTTAAATCTTTTGTACTTAAAAGGGCATCATCAAGAAAATGAAAAGACAACCTATAGAAAGGGAGAAAATATTTGCAAACCATGTACCTGATAAAGGTCCAATGTCCAGAATTTAATACATTTACTACTCAACAATAAAAAGACAAACACAATTTTAAAATGTGCAAAGGATATGAACAGCCACTTCCCCAAAGATGATATAAAATGGCCACTGAGCACATGAAAACATGCTCAATGTCATTATTCATTACAAAAACGCAACTCAAAACCACATGAGACACCACTTCATGCCCAGTAAGATGGCTATTTAAAAAAACAAACAAAAATGGAAGACAAGTGTTGGCAAAGTTGTAGAAGACTGGAATCCTCATTGCTAGTGGGATTGTAAAATGATGCAACCACTTTAGAAAACAGTTTTACAGTTCTTCAAAATGTTAAACATGGAATTACCATATGACCCAGCAAAATTCCACTCCTAAGTATACACCTAAGAGAAAAGATATGAAAGATATGTCCACACAAACTTACACAAGAATGTTCATAGCAACATTATTCATAATAGCCAGAGTAGAAACAACGAAAATGTCCACCAACTGATGATGAATGGTTAGGCAAAATGTGGCATGTCCTACGACGTGTATTACTTGCAATAAAAAGGAATGAAATACATGGATGAAACTGAAAACATGCTAAGGGAAAGATGCCAATCACAAAAGACCATACATTTCATTTATATAAGATGTTCAAAAGAGACAAATCTTTAGAGACAGAAAATAAGAGACTGCAGCAATGAAAATGTTCTAAAATTAGACAGTGATCGTGAGGGCTGCGCAACCTGGATATACTAAAACGGATGGTATACTTTAAGTGGGCAGATTTGTGGTATGTGAATTATATTTCATAACACTGTTTACAAAATACATTTTAAAAACACAAAAAAGAAAAAAAACAGAGCTTGGTATCTTCTGAAGCAGAAACAAAGACCAAGAAAAGCCAAGGCACTGCCAAAGCAGGCTACAGTGCAGGGAGAGACAGAGATGTGGCCTGTGAGGACAGCCCCAGAGCTACCTTGGGCCAAAACTCCACTCAACCACTGCTTCCCAGGTGAGGTGCAGGGAGTACAACGGGAAGCCCAATCAGACGGTCCCTGTTTTCATGCAGCTTCCATTCCATGGGTGATGGAAAGAATGGTGAAGCGATTGCATCATGTGGGCATGTGGTTATTTAATGGATATAAGTATGGGAGCGGAAGTCTAGATAAGTATGGGAGCAGAAATTAGGATGGGGAGAGAGGCAAAAGTCCCTGAAGAGCTCAAGCGCGAGTTGAAAAAGGAAGGATGAAATAAGGGTTAATTCGGAGAAAAGTTGGAGGTGGAGGTTGAGAACATTGCAGACACAAGGGACCTGTGGCAGGAGGGAAAATGGCACTGCACAAGTGAGCGGGGGAAGGCTCTTGTGGCCATGAGCTAGAGACTAAGAACAGGTGGTGAGCAATGGGGCTGAAGAGAGACAGCAGCCAGACCACGCAGGCCTTACAGCTATAAGCGGGATTTGGTTTAAATTATAAGACCTACGGGAATGCACTGAAGGGTTTCAAGCAGGTGACTAATGTGGTCCAACTTGAATTTTTGGGAAAGAGGTAGGAAGGGGCTAAAGTAGATCCTGGCAGTTAATGGGATACTATCAGTTGGCCATCAGAGAGATGAGGATGCCCCGGGTGTGGTAAAGGGCAGGAGGCATCATGAGAAGTACACAGGATCTGCCAGGCCAGGGGGATGAGAGAATGGGTATGCTGTTCTAGCTCTCTAGGAGACCACAGAGTCAGTTTCCTCTCTCCCTTCATTCCACTTATCCTTACATTAACCCCCAATAACTAAGGTATTCTGAATACCTGTCTCTATTCCAATATTTAGATCTCCACTGATGAGGCATCTGGCCCTCCAAAAATGCAAGCCACAGCACATCAGTATCAGTCTCCTGCTTAAAACCTTTCAACACATCCCCCCCTGGTTTTAGGATTTAAACCAAATATAAATTTGCAAATTAAAAGAAGTCTTCCTTAAAATTCTGCAAGGAGGGGCTTTTCAGTTTTATAAAAATAAAAATACTATTTAAAATCCCTAAGAATTATGTACTTGGTGATAAAGATCCCAGATATAACCCTAGAGGTAAATTAATTTGGTTTTTCTCCCCAACTGGAATGTAGGCTCTACGCAGATACAAACTCTAGACCAAAGCCTGGCACAAAGTAGAGGCTCAGGAAAAGTGCTGAATGAATGAAAGCCCCAGGTACTAATGGTACTAACTACAAATTCTAAGCAATGTTCTTTATTTACCAATCAGAAAGAACAGGTAAGTTTCAAGAGCTTTTCTCAATTATAAAATTATCCAGTTACAAGGAAATATGGATAATCAAAGGGAAAAAGTAGCCAACCCTATAAAATGATTCATGAAATGTATATTCAAAGAATTTAAACTTATCATTATACATCTACTACAACATCAGAAATAGTTCTTCCCACCAAGCCCCGTCCGGGCAGGGCTAGAAGCAGGACATCCTTAGGGGCCTGTTATTACTCGTGACCATGGGGGCTGCCTCCCTGAAAAGCAAGCTGGTAAGATTTAACAAGCTCTACAAAATGGTTCACAGTCTTTAACTAAAGTATCTCTCCTCTTTATGAAACATGCCCCAAGGAAACAGAGGATTCAGAAGGAAAATTAAGGAAACTTATAAAATAGGATATGGCCTAATGGTAATAACAGTGAAAAACAAGAAACATTTCAAAAGACCAACAGTAAGATTAAGCAAACTCTGGAATATCAACACTGTGAACTCCATAGCCATTAAAAAGAAGTTACGTGGAATCCACTGATATTTTATATATGTATATTATTTCTATATAATTTTTTCAAAAAGCAGAAAATAGTAAAATGACCAATTCTGAGAAGGTTACAAAGTTTGGTGGCCACCAGCATTCAAAGTAAATCTATTAAAATGACCTGCATTTGAGACAGCTGAATGCTCTGGACCTTTGGAAGCAGAAAATAAGCATTTGGTAGCTGCTTTGCAGACCCTTCTGTAGAGATTCTACGAGTGCCAATTCCAGACACCTGCAGAAAAAGAGAGAGAGAATTGCTCCTCTGTTAGAGTTTTAAAACACATCTGCCATAATGCTAAAGCACGTCTCCAAAGGAAATCTGTATTCATCAGCATGGCCTTCAAGACTCTACTAATCCAATTATTTTATTTATCTTTGTCTACAAAAAACACAATGTTTCAGAAATACAGAATGCCGGCTGAGCACGGTAGCTCACGCCTGTAATCCCAACACTTTGGGAGGCCCAGGGAGGTGGATCATTTGAGGACAGGAGTTTGAGATCAGCCTGGCCAACATGGTGAAAGCCTGTTTCTGCTAAAAATACAAAAATTAGCCAGGCAGTGGTGGGAGGCTGAGGCAGGAGAATCGCTTGTGCCTGGGAGGCGGTTGCCGTGAGCCAAGATCACACTACTGCACTCCAGCCTGGGCAACAAAGTAAGACCCTGTCTCAAAAAATAAAAAATGAAACAGATTAGAATGCTGTATTTAAGCTGAATATTCCTCACTATAGCAAATCTGTTCACAAGTAGGCAGCTCTTCTGATATGGGACCTCTTTAATGGAATCCAGTAAGAAATAACTACAAAAATTACTGTTCTTGGAACTTAAATTACTTGATGCCACATCTTGTTAAATGCCATATGAGGTACCATTTAAGGTAAAGATTCCTATTTCTGAGAATAGCAACAAGATTCTTCAAGCTCCCTTCCTGGTACCTTGATATGAATAGTGAGCTCCCTTGGAACCAGCCTCCAAGCACACAATCAATGTCTCCTCATCAGAAATATTCCTGAGCCAAGGAGGGAAGGTAGGCAAAATCACTAGAGACTGTCCTTAGAGCGCCTCCTTCTGAACGCCCGTGGGGTGAGAGCCATGAGTTTTGAAAGCCTTCTGTATTTTATGATGGGAAACTGTGTGACAGATTGCTTTGCTTTGTTCTAGTATCCTCCAAAGATCCACAGTAGGACTATAGCTCTGTCATCAGTAGGAAAGCCAGCCAACTGTGGCATGTCAGGCAGAAAACGGTGAACGCTGATGATTTTAACATCACTAACAGTCTTGTATTTTACCGACATAAACCAGGTGACAACATTTCCAAAAGTCTTCTTAAAAATATACACACACACCCCTACAGTTAAGTCACCAAAGTATGTGACAAAAGGAAAAAGTTACTCACATGATAGGAAAGGACTCCATACGAAGAGGTATTAATAAATAAGGAACTTTCAATGCTTCCTTCTTCAGTAGGTAAGAAAATAATTCTGAAGGAAGTTTTCCCCATTGCTGGAATTACCTGAAAGAAAGGTCCCCAATCAGCCATTTGGAATGGCCTCCTTTGATAAACTGTCTTTCACAGACTTTCTTTTTTTGACAATTTCTGTTAACAGACATTTGTATATCGTGCACCCTTGATTTATCAGTATCATGAATCCATAAGAATGCCCAAACTGATCAGCATCCAATTATCTGCTCTTAGATATTTCCTATATCTAAGAGGATATAGCAAATATTACCACTGACTTAGGATGAATCCTTTCGCTTCAGACTGGAGCTGTGAGTCTCACATCTTTCCTTCCCCTCCTCTTCCACCCCCACAGGTCCAACTGTCTTTAGCTAACACAGTTCTATCTCTACTTAAATATAGACAATAACCAACGTGCAAACATGTAGATATGTAATAAAAATCAGGAACAACGTTTACCCAGACAGACTGTCATAAACCAAATATTGGGCTTCCCCTTAAAACACATCCTTAGTCCCAGCTGTTTTTTTTTAAGTACATAATATCAGGCAGACATAGTAAGCAAAATAAATAAAAGCCTACTAGCAATTAGGATCTTCACTAAACGTTAAAGATCACTGAAATTAAAACTATGAGAAGACTAAGTTTGAGCCCTGTGTTATGGTGCCAATCAGCTTTACAAGGAGCCATTCACTATACCTTGCAGTTCTGCATTTAGAAAGGAGACCTAAATTTCCTAGTAGGCTTGAGAGATGGAAGAGGTCTCAACTATAAACTTGTATTAGTTACTAAATGCCTCAGAGTTTGTAGTCATTCAAGACAAGTAATACAAACTTTCTTTAGTCACAATAGAGCCATGTTAAATATATATACATTACTACACAGCTGAGAGTCTTCAAACTCTCCCCCAACCCCCCACCTCCCCCGGCCCCAGTAGATATCAAAAGCCACCAAAATTATAAAAATGAGCAACTGGAAAAGTAAATGCTAAGGTAAACACACAGAAGGAAAAGGTTTGGGTAGCAGAAAAAGGGGGAGACAGGGAGCAGAAAGTAAAAACTTCAGGCCAAAGAAAGCAAGAAAACCTGGCAGCCTGCCACGGCATAGTTTCCAGGAGTCCATCAACACCCACCCTGCAGGGAACAGGCGGCACATGGAAATGTCCAGCAGCTGCAAACACTGAATTCACCACAACCTCGCTGTCCCTACTAGGGTTGTAAGCATGGAGAATCTTTGCTGCAGGATGTCCCAGGAACCTAGGAGGAGAAACAAAGAGAAAAATCAATGTATTGTGTGGTTATAAATATTACCATACATATATATGTATTATTATATATATACACACATATTTTTAAACCCAGAAAGCTGTTGCTGTTCATCACAAAGTTAAATTATCCAATCGTGTTGGTAATAAAGCATTCAATTCACAAGTCAAAAGTCATACAACAAAAAACAATTTTATTTTATAAGGCTTAGGCCAACCCACAGTAGCACTCCATTGGTTTCAGTGTTAGAAAAATTTAACCCATCTAGGCCATTAAAATGCTTGCAAAAAAAAAAAAACAAAACAAAACACATGTAGGCGCTCACTGGCACTTCTCGGATCCGAGTCTCTAATTCAAATGAAAATATGTTTAGGTAAGAAACCGTACTCATAGAAAAACCCAATTTTTCTTAGGGTTATGTTTTCTGAGTAAGAGACTTTTTGGGGAGGTATGTATTTTCAACTCACAAAGAGATGTTACTTTATTAGGTCTTATAAAAGGAAAACTTAATTATGGCTAAAGGCCATTCTTTTGAGAAAACTGAAAATCCTGCAGCACTTTGCAGTAGAGGTTCTCATCCATTAAATTATGAGCCTTTCCAAAAACTCTGATGAAAGCTCTGGCTCCTCCCTCCACAAACATACACTTACAAAAAGTTTCATACACAGCTTCAAAACCTTCCACAAACCTCAGAGTAAGAATCCCTGCTCCGTGGCAAATACACTAATTCATGAAGGGCTTGATACTAATTCTTTTCGGCAGCACTCTCCACCTACAATGTCTTGGCTCTGATAAAGGAATTGCTAAGAGGAAAGGAGCTGGGCTCAGGCCCACCTACCTGGAGCCACCTACACGCTCCCTCTAATCACTTAACTGATTCCTACTGCTCAAGACCAAATTCAGTCTCGTTCAATTATGTTGCAATGAACAGAGAGCCAGCAAAAATTTCACTAGTCATTTCTTCAGTTTTAATAGCCTCAGTGGCAGAGAGAGCCAAATATACAGCTGTCATTCGGATGGCCTAGAAATAAAATTATATTCTAATTTAAGCTGAATGAATTATATCTATAATTGGAATAAAATTATAAAAATAACAGCATAATGAATGAATTAGGTAAAATTAGGTAAAATCTTTGATATTAAAAATGTATCCTTCAGGAAAAATGAAATGGATGTAGCTTCTCTTATATACAATGATTTCCAAAATACTATATTACTACCATCAAATCCTTGGAATTTTTCTTTTGGCTTTCACCCTTACTTTTAATCACTAGTCTTAACAAAAGGTTTAATATATCCAATGTGTATTTCAAAACATATTTCTTCACATCCCATTACAAATAAAATACCACATCAATGTGATTAAAATCCTGATTTTTCAAAGTGTTCTTAAGTAATATCATTTTTTAAAAAAATGTTCAACACTACCATACACATAAAGGGTCACTTCAGAAAAGCCTTACCTCAGAGCAGTGGGCTCGTATCTGCCTTTCTTCCCACAATTAAAATTAAATAAATAAGGACTTCTGTGGTTTTTGGTTTTAAGTAAATAATATCAATCATCAAAGTTATTAATACTTATCCTCAAAGCTTTATATCCCATTTACATAATTGAAATACAAGGTTTCTAAGAATACAAATGTCTATCAGAGAAATACATGAGAAAATAAGAATGCAAAACAGCAATGCTACAGAGCCAGTGACTGCACCACCAGAAATCTCTCCAGACCTAACAGAGAATGCCAGCTGAAGCCTAGTCACCACTGTGCTATTTTTATTCTATTTTTTAGATTCTATTTTTAAAACTGTTATGAGGATATAAATTTCCTTCACTAGTGACAACTGGAAGATACTCTGTTAATTTAACACTACAAAAGAATGATTAAAATCTCTAGGAATGATTAGCACTTTTTATCTTAGGACCAGCAGAATATTAACCCTTCACATAAGCCCTAAGAAGTAGGCAGAAGGCAACCAAGTAACAAGATCCCGATTTTACAACCCCCCAGGAAAATCAAAGCTATGAAGAGGGTTGGGATTTGCTCAAGGCCAACAGCAAAATAAACCATAGCAAAAGCTGAACTGGGACAGTGAAGAAATCAGGAGGAGAACCCTCAGGCTAAAGTTTTACTCTAATGTCTATATATTAAACCATTTGTCAGACATAAGGTAAAACTCAACTAATCTTAAATGTGTTCTAATTTAGGCTAAAGTTTGTTCTGAGTTTTTTTTTTTTAACTTCAGCAAAATGACTAATTCTCATAATCATATTCCAGATCTCACTAACAATAAAAATAGCATTATGAGAGCTCTTAGAAATCAGAAGATTTATTCTACCACTTCTAGTGAAATGACCTTGAACAAACTGCATTCCTTCTCAGCAACAAATGTATGAAAACATTTGTAGTACATGCTCAAACACAGAGATATTTGAAAACGATACACACAGACTCAGATAATGCCTGTCTTCACTGGACTGATATAAAATTCAAATGACAACGGACATGATTACACTTTGGGAACCATAAAGTGTTATATAAATGTAACTAAGTCCTCCAAAGGTGATTCACTAAAAGTCAGAAATCCTTTCAAATCAAAGACTTTCAGCATTCTCTCAGCATGCGTCTAGCTATTAGGACCAGAGATTAATGTATATTGCTAATTAACAAAAGTGTATCATATACAGTCGGCTCTCCATATCTGCAGATTCAACCAACCTTGACTGAAAGTGTTTGAGGGAAAAATAAATAAATAAATAACAATACCAAAAAAAAGAGGTAACAGTATAACTATTTACACAGTATTTACACTGTATTAGTCATTATAAGTAAACTAGAGTTTTTTGTTTGTTTTTGTTTTTTTGAAACAGGGTCTCACTCTGTCATCCAGGCTGGAGTGCAGTGGCATTATCATAGCTCACAGTAACCTTGAACTCCTGGACTCAAGTGATCCTCCTGCTTCAGCCTCATGAGTAGCTGGAAGTACAGGTGTGCACCACCATGCTTAACTAATTTTTATAAAAATTTTTATAGACACAGGGTCTCACAGTGTTGCCCAGGCTGGTCTTGAACTCCTGGCCTCAAGTGATCCTTCTGCCTCAGTCTCCCAAAGTGCTGGGATTACAGGCATAAACCACCATGCCCGGCCTCTGGAGATAATCTAAAGTATATGGGAAGTTGTATGTAAATACTATGCCAAGGACTTGAGCATCCTTAGCTTTTGGTATCCATGGGGGTCCTAGATCCAATCCCATGTGGATAACGAGGGACAACTGTAAACATACCCCCATGTGAATCGACTATAGGATTTTTTTACGTTACTGAAGAGTAAATATTTTAGACGGCCAGGATTCTATGAACTGGAATTATTATCCTAATAGCTATACTTACTGCTACTATTATTGTATCTACCAATCTGTAACATATATTCTTTTAAAGTAGGTCCTGAATCAAAATTTCTTTTCACAATAAAGACTTTTTTTTTGAGACAGAGTCTCCCTCTGTCGCCCAGGCTGGAACTCAGTGGCATGATGTTCTTGGCTCACTGCAACCTCTGCCTCTCAGGCTCAAGCAACTCTTGTGCCTCAACCTCCCAAGTAACTGGGATTACAGATGCTCACCACCATGTCTGGCTAATTTTTGTATTTTTATTAGAGTCAGGGGTTTTGCCATGTTGGCCAGGCTGGTCTCGAACTCCTGAGCTCAAGTGATCCACCCACCCCGGGCTCCCAGAGTGCTGGGGATTACAGGTGTGAGCCACTGCGCTCAGCCTCACAATAAAGATTTTTCACAAAAGTATAGCACCCTCTCAATTTAAAATCGATGAGGTTACGATAAATTCAGCTTATTTATATTATCAACTAAACTACTAAACATCCAGCTTCTATTAAACTTTCTTTACATAAGAGTAAAAATATAAAAAATCAAAAAAGCAGACACCTAGAATTTTATAAAGTCAGCAAACTCCCAGTTTTCTCTTCTTCCCTTTATAGAATCTTTTTCTAAAAAGCTTAACATGGTCCTTTTAAATTCCAAGTTCAGGCTGGGTGCAGTGGCTCATGCCTGTAATCCCAGCACTCTGGGAGGCCAAGGAGGGTGTATCCTGATCTCAAGGAGGTCAGGAGTTTGAGACTAGCCTGGCCAACATGGCAAAACATTGTCTCTACTAAAAATACAAAAATTACAGGCATGGTAGCGGGCACCCGTAGTCCCAGCTATTCAGGAGGCTGAGGCAGGAGAATCGTTTGAACCCAACAAGCGGAGGCTGCAGTGAGCTGAGACTGCACCCCTGCTCTCCAGCCTAGGTGACAGTGCAAGACTCCGTCTCAAAAAAAAAAAAAAAAAAAAAAAAAAATTCCAAGTTCTTTCTCCTTCACTGCAGCTCTAACATTTTGATGATTAGAAAGGAATGTAAAGCAAGTAATCCAGATGCATAAATGCATAAAGGAGGGCACACCAGGAGCCCACCCTAACCCAGCCCAGATGCTCTCCTATGGCCATGGTTATTTCATTCACAAAACTTTGCTTGTCACTCAAAAGGCTCTTCATGAAATTGAAGTGTTGTTTGCCAGCCCCGGAAACAAGCAGCGCTTTTACCTCTCGCTCTTGAAACTACTAATTAGAAGTTCTATCTTTTCAATGCTGCTATATTCTGCAACCAGGAAGCTTAACACTTGAAGATTCAAACTTTATCACAGACAACAAGAGTCCTTATGTTGCCTTCTCTCCACAGTGTCACCCTTCCTTAATTTTTCCAGGTTCCCAAGTTAGGCCCTCAACTGACACACAGATCACACTGTCTTCATCTTGCGGTTCTTTACAAGATACTGTAAAGTCATTACAGTTTATGCACTGCCTTCCCCATCTTGAGTCTCCAAAGTCTTAATCCTAACAACTGTAAGCATGGTGCAATTTTGAATCCAGAAGGCACAGCAAGAAGTAAAACCAAGTGAGTAAATGAATCTAGTGTACAAAAATTCAGAGACCATCAATATTTAGAGTTTTTCATTATAAAGAAACCAGATTTGTTTTGGGAAAAACAACATGACTTCTTATTAAATTCCAATCACTATAAAATATTAAAAGGTATACTTATTAAAAATTAAAGAAGGCCAGGTGTGGTGGCTCACGCCTGTAATCCCAGCACTTTGGGAGGCCGAGGCGGGCGGATCACGAGGTCAGGAGATCAAGACCATCCTGGTGAACACACTGAAACCCCGTCTCTACTAAAAATACAAAAAATTAGCCGGGTGTGGTGGCGGGTGCCTGTAGTCCCAGCTACTTGGGAGGCTGAGGCAGGAGAATGGTGTAAACCTGGAAGGCAGAGCTTGCAGTGAGCAGAGATCACGCCACTGCACTCCAGCCTGGTGGACAGAGCAAGACTCTGTCTCAAAAAAAAAAAAAAAAATTAAAGAAAGGGCTGAAACAATTCTTGTACTCTCCTTTTCACAAAAATATTTCTCTTAAGTCCCAGGATCAATATCCCTTCATATTATCAATATACCTAAAATTTAACATTGTACATATATGTAAAAAAATCCTGAAAATAAATAGTATCAATAAAATGAGTTTTAATTATAAAGAAAAGATACTTACTGTATTCCAAAATCTAAAACTGATGGCTGAAAATGTAAGCCTTTTCCACTAAATAGTTTGTCCGAGAAGCTAAAAAAAGAAAAGAGAGATTGATTTTGTTGTAGTTTTAACATTTAAATGCTGAGATATAATGTACTTAGACTAATGACTCTCAATGCATGACACATAATTTTACTCCCTTATAGATTTTAAATGATAAAATTGAACTATTAGAAGTCTGGTATAATTCTAGAGTTGTAATCCTTAAGATAATTTAAGATTATGGTTAGCAGAACTTCATATCAAATGTACAGATTTTTTAAGCATTCAGACAGAAATAGAGATGGATTTAATTTGTAATAGCCTTCATTTCTGGGTGAATTTGGATGACATGGCTATTTTCATAAACCCTAAATCAGGAAATGACATACAAGTAAAGTTGGCCTGGGGGAGGGGACTGTGGCCTCTGACTTTGTTAAGACTTCTTATAACAAGGCAAGGACAGTGTCGCATAGCTGGTGAGGCTGCAACCATCACAAGGCTGCAACCATCACAAGCCTGATAACAATCATACAGAATCTCACATGGCAGGTCACATTTCAGTTATTAATCATCACTATGATTTCATTTTCCTTCACAGTCAAAAGGCACAAATCAATATAGCAGAAAAACATATCAAAACATTTTTAAAAACATATAAAAGAAAACCATAATAAAGATACATGACATATAAACACACTTAAAAACATAAAATACAAAATATACATATGAGTATCAAAAAACTGTCAACTTCTATATGACATTTTAAAAGCTGTATTAATCTAAAAAGGTTTAACTGAAGAAGCTCCTAAAGGTAACACGAACAACTGTTTTCAAAGACTGGAACAAGCTTTCCAAAATAGAATCTTTTTGGCCAGAGGCGGTGGCTCATGCCTGTAATTCCAGCACTTTGAGGCCAAGGCAGGCAGATCACTTGAGTCCAGGAGTTTGAGAGCAGCCTGGACAACACAGTGAGACCCTATCTCTACTAAAAAATTTTAAAAATTAGCCAGGCATGGTGGCATGCGCCTGTAGTCCCAGCTACTCTGGAGGCTGAGGCAGGAGGATGGCTTGAGCCCAGGAGTTTGAGCTTGCAATAAGCTATGATAGCATCACTGCACTCCAGACTGGGTGACAGAGCAAGGCCATTTTTGAGACCTGACTCAAAAATAAATAAGTAAATAGAATTTTTCCATTTTCTTCTCCCACCCAGCAGCCATCAGCCAAGCTGGTTCAAAGGCTGGTCCAGGAGTGGAAATTTGACTTTTAAACCTGCTGGCCAATAGGCTTTGTGACCTTTCAGCAACTCTCTCCAAGGACCCATTTTTCTTGAAGGTACAAACAATGCAGAGACCCGAGAACCCTTCCAAAGTCCTTGTCTCACAGGAAGAATCTAGTTGCAATCTTTTCTTCCTCCCTTCACTTTCTGCCTTTATCTAAGCTTCTCCTTCTCTATCCTCTCTCCATTATAGTCTGTACCTCCTTTATTCTATCTCCAGCACCAGCTGTATTAATAATAAAGTGATGCCGCCAGACGCGGTGGCTCACGCCTGTAATCCCAGCACTTTGGGAGGCTGAGGCGGGCGTATCACAAGGTCAGGAGATCAAGACCATCCTGGCTAACACAGTGAAACCTCGTCTCTACTAAAAATACAAAAATTATCTGGGCGTGTTGGTGGGCACCTGTAGTCCCAGCTACTCGGGAGGCTGAGGCAGGAGAATAGCATGAACCCGGGACGCAGAGCTTGCAGTGAGCCAAGATCGTGCCACTGCACTCCATCCAGCCTTGGCGACAGAGCGAGATTCCGTCTCAAAACATAAAAAAATAAATAAAGTGATGCCTTGGGCTCCATCTGCCTAATTCTTGTCAATCTCTTCACTTGTTTTGAACATGGTCAGAGAAGAGGTATGCTATTTACTCAAACCCTAAAAGGCCAGCACTAATTCTACAACTGGCTTGCAGAGAAGTTGCCTCCGGAAATGATGTGAAGAACCACAGGTGGTAACGAAGGTGAAGAGGTGCCCACAGCAGGTCCACCACAGGGACCCCACTCCAGACAGAGCTGGCCAGGCTCAGTATTTCAGAAGCAGAAAAAAAAACAACAGGCAACTTCGTGTACCAAAAATAATCTTGAGAAAAGTCAGGCTACTGCATAGGATAAAGTAATTAATGACAGTCTTCTTCCTGTCTTGTGCACTGAAAAGTGAATTTGCCATCAGATTTTACACAACTTCCACATGAACAGACGAGGTTTGGAGGATTTAAGTAATTCACCCAAGGTCACATAGCTACTAAAAGGCAGAGCCCAGATTCCAATCCAGATCTGTGGAAGTGGGAAACATGAGCCCTGTGTCAAGTTCAGGCATTGTATGACCTATCCAAGGAACCGGTGCAGTCTGGCCTGCTGATGAGGGCTTGGGAAGCAGAGCACTCCAGGCCCATGGCCATCACCTTCCAGCCCTGAGAGTATCAGTCACTTAACCTCTCTCAAGTCCTAACCTTATTCTCTGTAAAATGGAAATGATCTACCCCATAGTTATCATGAGAATAAAATGAAATAACAGGATGAGATAAAATGATGTGCCAGATATGAAGCAAAGGCTTCATTAAGGTCAATAAATATTAGCTCATATTACTAAGAGGATGACCCTCATCTAATAAGAAAAGCAAAGAGAACAGACGGAGAAGCTGATTGAGCTTAAAGTCAACATCGACCTCTGGAATTAAAAGTCCCAAACGGGATGGTAATAATTAGCTCTGAATATTATAGAATAAATGAAATATAAACTTGGGCTGTCTCATATTCTGATAGAGGTTTTTAAATTCCACAATTAGAAAGTTTTACATACCCAGTAAAAATCAGACATTTAGGGCCAAACCTAGAGTAATATGGTAGAAATAGCCAGAGTGTCTCTAACTTCAAAGAAAACTCTATTTTGATCCCAAATAGAGAAATAAAACCATGCCAATTTTTTTTTCTCTAACAGTCATAAAATAAGTTATTTTTCTCATTGGCTGATTTCAGCTTAATTGACTTTACAGCTTGAAAAATACTATATTAAGTTATACGGAGTTTTAACGTCAGTATATAAATTTAAAAGCGCTTGCAGGTAAAACTATTTCAGACATAGGTAATGATCTGGAGAGTACTTACACATGCATATGTTTCAAATATCTGTTTGTTTTCTGAGACAGAGTTTCACTCTTGTTGCCCAGGCTGGAGTGCAATGGCGTGATCTCGGCTCACTGCAACCTCCACCTCCCGGGTTCAAACGATTCCCCTGCCTCAGCCCCACAAGTAGCTGGGTTTACAGGCATGCGCCATTAGGTCTGGCTAATTTTGTATTTTTAACAGAGATGGGGTTTCTCCATGTTGGTCAGGCTGGTCTCAAACTCCCAACCTCAGGTGATACGCCCACCTCGGCCTCCCAGAGTGCTGGGATTACAGGCATGAGCCACTGCGCCTGGCTCAAATATTTGTTAAAAAACTGGGGGAGTGTGGGAGAGAACAAACTGCTAAAATTTAGTCAGCTACAGACATGAACAATTATCCTCAAATATCAGTGCCAAGAAATTATATCCTGTTTGAAATGCCAAAGTTCACTTCAAAGAAATAACTTAAATCTCAAGAACTACAGCAATGAAAGATAAAATTTCCTTTTTCCTCCTTTCTTGCAAAAGTCAGCATTTCACATTTCACCCTTCTCATGTTTCACCCTTAGTAATAATGATTCATTTATGTCAAAGACCACCTGGCCTCTTTTACTCTTAGGAGTCCCCACAACTTGGTACCAAATAATTACATGCATCTTGTAGAAATCAATTATAAATTTATGCCACATATTTCTAATTTTCACCCCTTCTCCATCTGTAAGATAATTGTAAAAAAAAAAAAATGGACCGGGTGCAGTGGCTCACACCTGTAATCCCAGTACTTTAAGAGGACAGGGTGGGAGGATTGCTCAAGTCTAGGAGTTCGAGACCAGGCTGGGCAATACGGTGAAACCTTATCTCTATTACTATATATATAATATATATATTAGCTGGGCTCAGTGGCACACGCTGGTAGTCCCGACTACTGGGGAGGCTGAGGTGGAAGATCCCTTGAGCCCTGGAGTTCAAAGCTGCAGGGAGCAATGACCACACCACTGCACTCCAGCCTCGGCAACACATAAAAGGGGCCATTTTGCTTCTGTAACAGGAGAAAGGCACGAGGATAAGAAATAAAGGCAAGAGCCATCTGCAGTGTCTGAGCTCTTGTTGATACAGATCCTGTTCCACACACTCTTAGTCCTTATTTTGAAGACCGTCTGCAAAGAGCTGAGCTTTCTCAGCAGCAGGACCTGTAGACAAGGATTTCCACATATCCTATTTTGAAAAAACATTGATCTTTGCCTAAGATTTTACCTGGCCTTTTTTATCTTTTAAAAGAAAAAAATCTTTTTAAAAACTTTGGCCACATTTTTTTCTACAGACATACAACAAAGAAACAGTTTGGGCCTGGGACGGTGGCTCATGCCTGTAATCCCAGCACTTTGGGAGGCCGAGGTGGGCAGATCACGAGGTCAGGAGATCGAGACCATCCTGGCTAACACGGTGAAACCCCGTCTCTACTAAAAATACAAAAAATTAGCTGGGCGTGGTGGCGGGCGCCTGTAGTCCCAGCTACTCAGGAGGCTGAGGCAGGAGAATGGCGTGAACCCGGGAGGCGGAGCTTGCAGTGAGTTGAGATCGCGCCACTGCACTCCAGCCTGGGCGACAGGGCGAGACTCCGTCTCAAAAAAAAGAAAAAGAAACAGTTTGAAAAAGTGGCTGATACAAGAGAAATTTCACTGGAAATTAGAAGACGCTGGGTCAGGTCCTAGTGTGACGTGAACACCAATGTGACACAGGGATTCAGTTTCTTCTTCAGCAAAATGAGCAAGCTGCATTGGATGACTCCAAGATCCTTCAAAAGCATGTAGATGCCCAGATTTCTTATTCCTAGGAAAATTAAATCTGTCTGCTGATATCAGACACACTTTAAAAAATGAGTCCTGTAACTTAGACATGGAAATGAGTTGGCTGTAACCAACTGTTCCAGCTGTTCACAGATGTTATCCAACCAAAACACGTCATTTCAAAGACAAAGCTCCATCTCCCCAGAGTGAGAGGCAGGGCCAGAGACTGCTGACCCCACCTCAAAGCTCTTGGCAATTTAATAAGGCTCAGCTGCACGGAGGCAGGTGGTCAGCTCCAGGAAGATGCTCCCCTCAGGCTTACCATCCAGGAGGCTGGACTGCCTCATATGCCCATGATCAAAACCCAGAGATCAGGAGAGTCCAAAAACAGAAGAGGGAAAACCCACCTGAGAAACTCAGCAAAGCCTTTGGAGAATGGGGCTATCTGAGTGGGCCTCAATGAGCAGCTACCATGGAGGGACACTGAACAGAGGCTGCTTCCAGTAAGGCCAATGGCAGGAGTGAAGATAGCGTGGACCACCTTGGAGAACTGAGCACAGAAAGTGCACTCGCAAGCTGACCTGCTGGCTCTGGGGGTGGAGTGAGGAGAGTGAGGCAGGGAAGCCAGTGTGAGGGGTAAGGGAAGAGGGCCAGCCCAAGGCAGAGGGCAGCCTGGGCCCCACAGCAGCTACCCAGGAAGGCTTTGCTGGCCCATGAGGAGGGAAGCGAGGGAAACTCAGCAGACACTTCCCCAGGTGACGTGCTGTGGATGTGTGCTGGCCTTATTCCTAAGGATTTACTCAGCTCCTGGAGAACACCACAGTTTTTCAGAAGAGGGCCTGTCCTTTCGAACAACTGAAAAATAGCTTCACCTCCTAACAGGGATCTGAGACACAACAGTGAGCACCTACAGCGAGGACTGAACTGTCTGGGTTTCCATATTCCTCAGTGAACTGGGTTTCATCCATCTCTTGATGCCCCCACATCTAGCCAGCTGTCTTTGAGATGCAAACTCTTCCAACACCTGAAAGGACAGCGGGTGTTTGAAAAACAGAAACCTTATGGCCACAGCAACAATGGCTTTAGCCGCTGGATGTCGGCAAAAGGTTGCATGGACAAGCGGAAAGGTTTCCCATCCATTTCACAAACCCCCTCTGCCTCAAGAAAGGTAACTAAGTAGACCACAGTAACCAGAATAATGTTATTGTGTCAAGACTCTGAAGTGCTCAAGGAATGACATGTTATGCTAATGAGACACTTATTGGGCTGTTCTCATTATTCAAAGAAATGAGAGATCCCACAGCTGGAAATGCTGGAAGAGACCCAGAGACTCCATAATGGCAGAGATCCCTGCATTAATCTCCTTGGTCCTTTTCTTCTAAACAGTGTGTGTCTGATGGGATACTTAGTCAACCACCATCTTCCTCCGAGCAGGAGACAGGTATTTCTAAGACTCAGCTGCTACCTCCTGGGACCTTAGAGGAATTCAGTAGTTTTCCATTATGCAGCTGGACTTCAAATCGATCCCTGCACAGATATAAAAAGTCCCAGCCTGGGGGGTGTCTATACCGATGCATGCCAATAATCAGATTGGTTACTCCAGGCGGCGGCCTTCCCCAGGCTCTCACTGCCTGGAAACACCTATGAACTGAGGCAAGGCACTGAGCTTTAGGGCCTTGCTTGAAAAACAAATGGCCTAAGCTGCACAATGTATTAAATGAGTTACATAACTACATAGTTATAAAATTCTACATCATGATCTTAGTACAAGTCGTTTTTCCTGTTTTTATTTTTAATTTAAAAAATACTTCTCCCCAGAAGTTTACTGATAGGAAAAAAACATAAAAGACATAAAAGGCATTGCTACTTAAGTTGGAACTGCCATTCTTACCGGTCAATTAACTACTTGCAAAGAACCATTTAACAATGGAGGCAGAAACCAGTATTTTTCTCCAATAAAATCCCACCAATGAGAAAAAGTTTTTTGGTAGGACATGATTTTCCCAGTTTCTTTCACTGTAGAAAGCTTCAGGCTTCAAGGTCAGAGCAATTATTAAACCAAAAGAGAGGAATCAAAAAGTCCTTGGAGCAATACCAAGAGTGGTCTGTTGGAGGCGCTCTCGCTAACAACAGGACGGGGGATGTATAGCAGCCCAGCGTGTTGATGGCCGGCCTTCCTAAGACAGCGACAAAAGTCATCCACACTAATCTGTCCCTCACATTGCTGATGACCTATGCATCCACACTATCCAAGGAGACATTGCGTCTGTCAGACTAACCCCACAGTTCTCTTTCTGGATGCATCCCAGGCTCACGGCCCCCTGTCCTGCCCTCTCCAGGATTTCCATCTCCCTCTCAGCTCTGTCTCCTCCACTTACTTACATGAAAAGAATCATGCCCTGCTCACTTAAGATCCTTCTCCACCTTCCCTAGCCGATTCAAGCCCTCTTCTTCCCTTCGAAGCCAAACCACAGGTGATCTAACAATGACAGCAAGTAAATTTATTGAGTACTTGCAGTATACCAGATGCTGTGCCAAGCACTTTATTATATATAATCCTAAGAACCCTGTGTGGATACCAATTATCATCCATCCCATTTTCACACACAAAGATGCTTTGGGGATTTAAACAACTTGCCGAAGTGCACTTAGCTGTGGGGTGGCTGAATGGGAATGTGATCGTGCATTCACAGCCCCTTCACTACTCTGCCTCCACCTGACTGCTCTCTGGCTCCAGCCCTCTCTGCAACAACGCGGCCCTTGCTGAGGTCATAAATGATCACAGCCTAAGCAATCAAGTACCGAGCCGACTTGGCCTCTCCACTGGCTACCTACCCTCTCTTGAATGGCTCTCCCTGGGTTTCCAGGAAACCTCCACCTCCTACCTCTGTGGCTGCTCCTTCTCCCTTTCAAACTCCTCTTCCTCTGCCTATCTCTTCCATGCTGTCATTTCCAAAGCTCTTCCTCTACTCTTTTCTCACTCTAGCCTATTGCACCCATCCAGTGGGTTTGCCTATCACCCATAGATTAACGCTTCCTTCACTGACATTTGTGATTTCTGTAGCTGTTCAGCATCTTCCTTTACTGCATTGGTACATTTCCCACAGTCATCCCTCCTGGATTCGGAAAGGGCCAGAAACTAGTTTTACTTAGCCCCACTAACAGCTGGGGTGCTAGCCCATGACCCAGACTTCTCCAGATTTACCCGCCTGAGGCAGGGCCTCCGCAAGCTGATGCCACAAGGAAGCAAAGAAGTTGAAGAATTTGTCCTGGGGGACCACAGCAGTACTGCAGCAGGGTAAGTGATGGGGTGGGGTTCTCAGCAGTCTATTTCCATGGAATACTTTTGGCTGTGGCTCTAGCTGCTAATTCCTCTTTTTGCTGGCTTGTTTTCTGGGCCTGGTTCTTTGGTCTTCCTAGAGATTCTGTCAGCTGCCCAACATCTTTTCAATAAATTCCTTTTCAGCTCAAATCAGCCAGAGTTTGGTTTCTGTGGTTTGACTGATTCATTTCCCAAGCCTGTGTATCTGTGGCCTAGACTCTGCTGAGCTCCTGACTCGTGTTTCCATCTGTACCAGGCGTCATCCCGTGGATGGCCCACAGGCACCTCCCAATGGAATAAAAGATGCAGTTCACCATATTGCTTGCAATGCCCCTCAGCTGGCTGTACTATATTCCCACGCTGGTGAGTGCCTTGGCCTACCTGCCCAGCTGAAAGCTTTGTTGATACCTTGGCTCCTGTGTCTTCCTTAACTCCATGTGCAACCAAAGAAATCTGTTCCTCACCCCCCGCCATTCTATGAGGACCAAAAGCCATTTTACCTCCAACTCAAAGAATTTTAAAATACATTATTATATTTACATATTTACTCTTACCACATTGCACATACTATAAAGATCTACTTTAGCCAAGTAGTTAAAGGACTTCGCAAAACCCTATTAAAGAATAGGCCAGCAATTAAGCTCACATTTCCCCAACTCCCATTCCAACTTTCTCCTTACTCCAGCTCCCATTCCAACTTTCTCCTTACTTTCGTGGCTTCTCCTCTGTGGTTTAAAGATTTGACATCTTTCCTAGACACTAGGGTAGGTCACTCTACTATATGTTAAAATAATGAAATGTGACTATAAAATCTGCAAAATACAAAATACATTTTGCATTACCTTTCAGCTTTAGGACAAGTTAACACGAACATTCAGTATTAGATACCTCCAGCATTAACAGAGTTTGCCAGACACTATACATAAAAAAAAGCCAAAGCAGAAATTCACACAAACCCTAGCAGATAAGGGAGTCTAGGGATGAAGGACTTTTTCCTCTTTGATCATGGGTGGACAATGCAAGTTCATGCATTACTGTCCATGTTATTTTTAGAAAACCAACTTTGAGTTCTCAAAGTGTCCATAAAAATTTAAGTATTAGTTCCCTAATGGTGCACTAGCCATGTTTTAAAGCTCGTCTCTAACACTTTAAGCAACTTGGTAGCTGAACTTATTCATATTGTAAAGGCAGACATGCCAAATCCCACCGACATTCATTTCTTTTATCTACCCAAGGCAGTTAGATTCAGAAATCCAAAGGCGAATAAAAACGGGCTGCCTAACTTTCAGAGGCTCACAGTATTATGTATGTATCACGTATCTCCTACAGTACATAACACATATGATACAAGGGAGAGCACAGTCCACAGTACTTTAAGTGTCCACAAGAGGAAGAGATCATCACCCGGCATGGAGGAGGTTAGGAAATGCCTTTTGGAAGAGGTGGCATTTGAGTAGGATCTAGAAGGCTGAACATGCTGTCTTCAGGTAAGGTTGGAGGAAGAGTTTTAACAAAGTGAAAAACACAAGTTAAGGCATACAGATCACAGAAAGGCTGATAAGATAAAAAGTGAAGTACAAAAGATAATTAATTTCTAGAGTTTCTCAGTAGGACCAAAGAACAATCCTACATAACTTTATGACCCAGAATAATATTTTACTAAAATACACTGAACTGACAGATGTTTTTTGTTTTGGGGGTTTTTTGTTTTTTTGGCTTTATTTTTGAGACAAAGTTTCACTCTTGTTGCCCAGGCTGGAGGGCAGTGGCGTGATCTCGGCTCACTGCAACCTCTGCCTCCCGGGTTCAAGCAATTCTCCTGCCTCAGCCTTCCCGAGTAGCTGGGATTACAGGCACCCGCCACCATGCCCAGCTAATTTTGTATTTTCAGTAGAGACAGGGTTTCTCCATGTTGGTCAGGCTGGTCTGGAACTCCCAACCTCAGGTGATCCGCCTGCCTCAGCCTCCCAAAGTGCTGGAATTACAGGCGTGAGCCACTGCGCCCGGCCCTGACAGGTGTTTTTTTAAAAAAGTCCCAATATGAGCAAATATCTCAAAATGATCTTCAGACAAATACAAAGAATGTTAACAAGATTGCCAGAAAAATCTAATGAAAAATTTCTAACTGTTCTTTGAAGGACCAGCCTCATGAGGAAAGGAGCCAGCATGAGCGAGGGAGCCCCCCGCTTCACAGCAGCTGTTACAGTCAAGCACAATACTAACATGTATATCAGCGTTTCACTCCACCAGGGCCCAGTCCCATCTCTCAGAATACCTAGACAATATGTCATTATTCAAAAAGTTAAGTCTTCTCTCCTCAAAAAAAAAAAAAAAAAAAATCTAGCCTCTGAACATAATGTTTTTAAAACAGAATGCAGCAGAAACCTTTTTAATTGAAGTTTCATGCTGTCCATTCAGCAGACTAGCATAGACCACACACTTGCCCATAAAGTATAATTTACTATCACCAAGCTCACTTATATAATATAACCCCACTGTCAGAGAAGGGCTTTAAAAATGATTTTTCTTATGTGAAACCCAACAAACACTGGCACTGGAGAAACCAGTCTAGAGTGTGCCCAGAAAAACAAGGACTTCTTAACACAAGTCAGAGAGTTGCTGGGTGTTTGTTTTGTTGGTTTTTTTCCGCCTCCCCCCCTTTTGGGGGAGGTATGTGACTTAAACATATGTTGTACGAAAAGCAGTTTTTCCTTGAGAAATAATGGTAAAGATCTCATTGTTTCTTTCCCAAGGTTCTGTGACAGAGGTTGCTCTTTGGCCCCTAATATCCCCCCTTCTCGTCTTCTTTCCCATAATGGAATTTTTAAGTGGGCATATTTCCAAGGCTCCTTTGCATCTGGGTACGGCCACGGGACTAAGTTCCAGCAAATGGGGTGGAAGCCGAAGTATCGCGCTGGCAGTTTCCAAACTGCTGCCAGGAAAACAAACGTCTCCACCTTGTCCCACGAGTAGGAGATCCCAGTACCCTGGGGAAGACAACGTGGGGTCCCTAAAGACTTCCTGGAGCCAGCAGCTGCATATCTGCAGACTCTCTCAGGAGAGAGAAAAAGCTCTCTTGTTTAAGATGTAAGCTTTAATTCTAACTAGAACAGCTTCCCATTCTTTTCCAACACCAGAAATTGCCAGTGGCAGCTGCTCAGCGGAACTAATACTACATGGCCTCATCACTCCAGCCCCTGCTTGCCCTGAGGGAGGCGGGTTTTTCAGCCATGCCAGCCTTTCAGGGCGGCCAGAACCAGAGCATCCCAATAAACCAGAAAGCTAAGTGGCTGAAGCAATAAAAGTCACTCAAACATAACCCAAATCTAATGGCAAAACAAAGAAAATCCTAAGTGTGGAAAGGATGGTTCCTGCTGTCTTTCACTGGGAAAAGCCATTGGTTCTGGTGGGAGCCTAGGGTGGCTCTGGCCCTGCACTGATGTAAACTGGGAAGTGCCTGCATGTGACCGGTTCAGAGCCTATCCTTCTGCTTCATAACTAGACCTGCAGGGACGTGCAAGGACCTCCATGAGATGCTTCAGGGAACCAAAGGTGGGAGGGTATTCCAGACTGATGTGGCCACACCAGAAAGAAAAGAGGTGCTAGAAGGAGCACACAGGTGACATCCCCACCTGGAAGGAACAAAGTCCTAGAAGGAGCATAGTCAATAAGAACCACTGCCATTTACATTTCAGGGAAGGCAAGGGGTAAGAATTATCCTACTCTTTGAAGATTGCTTAGAACATCCTCAAATACCGATACACATTACCTCCTTCCTGTGGGGTGGCTGGCAGGAACCTTACAAGGGAAAATACTTGTATTCCTGCTCTACTTAAAGTTGTTCAGTGTTGTGTGAAACTGCAGAGTTCTTGCAAAATCAGATGAGAAAAAATCAGGGAAAGTTGCATCTTGCTTCCCAGTTAGTCTAGGGAGAAAGGAGTCCATCAGATATAACACAGCAGTGGAAGAAAGAATGTGGCTAAATTCCTACAGGTTTGTCAGAGGCTTTTGAACCAGAGCAACTCCATCTTAAATAGGAGCTAGGTAAAACGAGGCTGAAACCTACTGGGCTGCATTCCCAGACAGTCAGGGCATTCTAAGTCTTGGATGAGATAAGAGGTCGGCACAAGATACAGGTCATAAAGGCCTTGCTGATGAAACAGGTTGCAGTAAAGAAGCCGGCCCAAACCCACCAAAACCAAGATGGCCACAAGAGTGACCTCTGGTTGTCCTCACTGCTACACTCCAACAGCACCATAACAGTTTACAAATGCCATGGCAACATCAGTATGTTACCCTATACGGTCAAAAACGGGGAGGCATAAATAATCCACCCCTTATTTAGCATATCATCAAGAAATAACCATGAAAATGGGCAACCAGCAGCCCTCAAGGCTGTTCTGACTATGGAGTAGCCATTCTTTCATTCGTTTACTTTCTTAATAAACCTGCTTTTGCTTTGCACTGTGGACTCGCCTTGAATTCTTTCTTGTGTGAGATCCAAGAACTCTCTCTTAGGGTCTAGATCAGGACCCCTCTCCTGTAACAGGTTCACTGGGTCCCAATCAGGAACAATCTACAAAGGTGGAGTTAATCATAAAGATGAGTACAAGAGATCATCTAATGCTCTTGTGATCAGAAGTTCAGTTTCCACTATTATAAAATTAAGGTAAGACCCTGTGATGGTTAATACTGAGTATCAACTTGATTGAAGGATGCAAAGTATTGATCCTGGGTTTGTCCGTGAGGGTGTTGCCAAAGGAGATTAACATTTGAGTCAGTGGGCTGGGAAAGGCAGACCCACCCTTAATCTGGGTGGGCACCATCTAATCAGCTGCCAGCGCAGCCAGGATATAAAGCAGGCAGAAAAGCATGAAAAGGCTAGACTGGCTTAGCCTCCCAGCCAACCTTTTTCCCATGCTTTCTCCCGTGCTGGATGCTTCCTGCCCTGGAACAGACTCCAAGTTCTTCAGCTTTGGGACTCGGACTGGCTTCCTTGCTCCTCAGCTTGCAGACCACCTATTGGACCTTGTGATTGGATGAGTTTAATACTTTGTAATAAACTCCTCTTTATATATATACATAGGAGGGAGGGAGGCAGGGAGATAGACAGACAGACAGATAGCTAGATAGATCGATCGATCCTGTTAGTTCTGTCCCTCCAGAGAATCTGACTGACATAGACCCCCCTAAATCCATTGTAAGGATTAAATGAAATGTGTTTGTAAAGAGTTTTGCCAAGCGCCCAGCAAAGTGTTTCAGGATTTCTTTTATTAGAGGTTGTGGGGAGGTGGGCAGAACGCCTCCAACAGAACTCCAGTGCCCTGACAGCTACAGGCTGCACTGCAGGCACTGCAGCAACTGAAGCAGGAGCCTCCCTTTCAATTCAGCTCAGGGAATTTAATTGTTCTTAATTATACAGACGCCACTCATATGCAAATCATACACGAAGAGTTTTCCTTTTAAATTGTAATTTTTCTTTCAAACCCTTGAGGCACTGAAGTGTTATTGCTGAAGATGTCTGCAAAAGAAAGAATGGCCCTGCGTGGTCCCTCAAGCCCAGGAGTCCCTCTCCACAGGCCCTCACTCCCTCTGCCCCATCAGCAGCTTGTTAACCCCCGCAGTGGCCAGGTCTGCCCTAGTCTTGCTCCTGGATTTTCAGCCCAGATCCTAACAACTTCCCCTGTCTTTCCAGCATTCTCCACCCCTAGACAAAGCACAGTATGAATCCTATGCAGATGTGCAGGAAGGCAGAGAAAAGCAAAGATCAGCTGGTAGCAACGTGGTTTTGTCTATTCAATCCTTCTATCAATGAACACCAATTCCAAAAGAAGCAGAGCGCTCCAACAAAATTGTGTTTTGAAGATTGTAAACAGCAACATGAAAAAAGTGCTGCCGTTGCCAAGTAAACAAAAGGAAACAAAGCTGTTGTGTGCAACAAGATTACAACTAAAAAAAAAATACAAAGGAAAATGAGAAGGCAAATACCAAAATATTAACAGCAATGTTAGGATGAGTAGAATATCAGACACTTTCCTGTTGCCTGACTTTCCAAAATGGTTCAGAATCTGTGAGAATATTAAAGATGTTCAGAGTGATGTGCTTTTTGAAAAATCAAGGGCAATAGGAAGGTACACTCTTCCTAAATACAGCTTATAATCATTTCTTTTTTTGATTCAAACAGCATATTTCCACATTAATAAGTTATTTAAAAGCTAACAAAAGTTTCAACTCCAAAACACTTGGTTTTGTTATGTTGCTTCACTTCCCCTAACTCGCTGGCCACCTCTCAATCTCCTCTACGACCCTTCTGAATGCAGAGACACCCCAGGCTCCAGACCCTGGTCCTCTTTTCTAAGCACTCTAAAATGACTCAATGCTTATCTGATCCAACGTGAAGGCTGTAAACACCACCCCAAATTTACATCTCTAGCCCAGCACCCTTCCCAACTGCCCATCCACATGTGCTCTGGGATGTCGAAAAGACATCCCAAACTCAACAGGTGTGAAACTGAGCTCCTGATCTTACCCCCAAACCCAATTGCCCACAGCCATCTCCGCTCAGTTGTTCAAGCCAATACTTGGAGTTATCCTTAACTGTTCTCTTTCTCACACCCCGCATCCTATCCGTCGGAAATCCCATGAGCTCCGCTTTCACCAGGCCCACTGCCCCACCTGATCCAAGCAGCCATCATGTCTCTCCATCTCTTGCTTCCTGGCTGTAAGGGCCTCACTGGTTTCCCTGCCACCCAGGCTCAGCACTGCTGGCATGGCCTCTTTAAACCTAATTCAAATGGCATCACTGCTCTGCTCAAAATCCCCACAAGAACTCCCCATTTCCAAGGCCTCACGCTGTGCTCTCCCCGTGACCTCACCAACTCCACATCCCTCTCCAGGTCTGTACCCATGGTGTTCTCACCACAAGGGTCTTCTGGCTACACTGGGAATACCCCAAGTATATGGTCCTCCTACCTTAAAGCCCTCTGCAGTGGCTGTTCTCTCTATCTGGAACATTCTTCACCCAGACAGCCTCATGGCAAACTCCCCCATCTCCATCAAATCCTCCAACTCCTGGCCAGGCGCCGGGGCTCATGCCTGTAATCCTAGCACATTGGGAGGCCGAGACGGGCATATCACGAGGTCAGGAGATAGAGACCATCCTGGCTAACATGGTGAAATCCCATCTCTACTAAAAATACAAAAAGTTAGCCGGGCATGGTAGCACGCGCCTGTAGTCCCAGCTACTCGGGAGGCTGAGGCAGGAGAATCGCTTGAACCCGGGAGGCGAAGGTTGCAGTGAGCCGAGATTGCGCCACTGTACTCCAGCCTGGGCGACAGAGCAAGACTCTGTCTCAAAAAAAAGTAAAAAATAAAAATAAATCCTCCACCTCCTTCAAATCCTTGTAATATCTCACCCTCTTAATAAGCTTCAACCTCCTGTTTATAGCTGCAGCCCCCACCACAATCCTCATCCTCTTTTCCCTTGACCAGTTGTTTCAACTTTTTCCATACGACATATCACCTTATAACATCCATAAAATTTAGTTTTGCAGTTTTCTCTTTCTCACATCCTATCAGACTGCAAGGTCCACTAGATTTTGGTCTATCTGGTTTGCTGTTTTGTATTTACAGAACACTCAGTAACATCTGTTGAGTGAAAGAAAACCTTCCCAAACTGGTGTCATTGATTTATAAAATCACAATTCAGGCCTCAGAATATTTCTTTTTAATTACTCAGTATAAAGCTGGCTTCATCCTAGCATGTCAGAAACTGCAGAATCATAAAAAACGTTTCCCAAACTTCAACCAAAACCTTCACCAAATCTAATTTACCAAAACAATAAAAGTATGTATAGAATATTCTTAAAAACCAATGTCAGGTTGGTTATATTTCTTTTTCAGCTTAAAAAATATATCGGGTCTATTCATGCCAATCACAAATACAACATTTAATGGTTTACTAAATTACGAATGCTGTAAATGTTAAGAGGGCAAGACAACTAAGAAACTTAAAAATGCAAAAAACATAGGATCCTACTAAAGAAAATAAGGTACTGAACCAGGCAATGAAAAGTTTAGAAAGAGATTAAGCTAGAAATTGCGTGATCAGGTGGATCATGCTCAAACAGGACTGTAAGAGGAGGTCCAAGTTGGTAGCCCTTGGCTTGGGGAGAATCTTTTAGAAAGTAGCACCCACAGCCTGGGCCTGGTTCAAATACTTTGACTAACCATCTGAATCAGCAACATGGGTTATTGCAGCATGCCTGAGATGGTTCTTTTAGTTCCACTGCTTGAATGAATAGATCTGTAATCCAAGAATGAAGAAATAAATCAAAACCTAGAGTAATTTATAAGCCAGTGACACAAAATATAGGCAAGCTGAGGTGAGGCTCAGCACCTGATTCGCAGCCTCCCCTCCGCCACTGCTGCTGCAGATGTGCGCCCCACTCCCACACCCAGTCCCCCTAGCTATAATGGGGTGAACGTGATCAATGTGGAAATAAAAGAATTGAGAAAGAGGCTGGGTGCGGTAGCTTACGCCTGTAATCCCAGCACTTTGGGAGGCCAAGGCGGGCGGATTACCTGAGGTCGGGAGTTTGAGACCAGCCTGACCAACATGGAGAAACCCCGTCTCTACAAAAATACAAAATTAGCCACATGTGGTGGTGCATGCCTGTAATCCCAGCTACTTGGGAAGCTGTGGCAGGAAAATTGCTTGAACCCGGGAGGCAGAGGTTGTGGTGAGCCGAGATCGCAACACTGCACTCCAGCCTGGGCAACAAGAGGGAAATTCCGTCTCAAAAAAAAAAAAAAAAAAAAGAATTGAGAGAGAGAATACCTAAATCTACCTGTGTCTGAAGTTAATACCCCTGCTTCTTCCAGGTTACCAGTGCCAATGAGTTCCTTTAATGCGTCAGCTAACTGAGTGAAATCTGTCACTTGAAGCCGAAAAGATTCCAACTAGTAGGTACATGAACCCAGCAACTAAAACATAATTCATGAGGTTGTGTCCAAAAGTCAGGAAAGCAGGTACATTTTATGACTATTTATAAAAACAAATGCTTTCTGAGAAACAGTATAATTTTGCAAAAGGCTGAAGATGATCTGAAATTCCCACTTTAAAAAAAAAGAAAAAGTGTCCATCAAAAAGTACAAACTATATTTTCTTTATAAAAAAACCAACAGGTTATTTTAGGCGGGATAAAAGTGTTCTAAAATTAGAGTGTGCTGCTGGTTGCAAAACCTCACAAACACACTAAAAAATACTGAGTTGCACTCTTTAAGTGGGCAAATTGTATGCCATGTGAATTGTATCTCAATAAAGCTGTTTTTTTTAAAAAGCACTAATAGCAAGTAAGCACACACGCCAGACTCCTAATTCAATCATTCTGTCAGGATTCCATGTAGGAAAGAGGAGGCCATTTCTGCAGATGCATCTTCTCACACATGAACCCATACAAGCTCTACACAAGCTCATTCCCTTTCTGTGCACACATACGCCTCCCGTACATAATGAAAATGCCATATGCAGATGCATTTGATTAGCACCATCCACATTTCCCATAATTATGCAGTGCTTTGTAAGCTGCAGTTAATTCCTGACTATTATCCAAGCGCAAAATCATTCTGCCTAATTTCAAGCAGCCTGGCAGCTGCAGAGGAAGAACAGCTTTGGCCTTCAGTGGAGATCCATTTGACATATAACCCCTGCTGCTACAAGGACTCCAATCATCTAGAGCTAATCAATTTCAATCAAGCAGGCTCTACTAGACTGGAGAACAATGGTGATTTCCTTCTTTATCTGTTAGCATGCACCTTAAAAGGGCCAGAAGATGAAGAGAAGGGCAGAAATCAGGACTGGGGTTTGGTGGGGAGGGTGGAGAGAGGTGGGGAAATTGAATAAGAGAAGAACAAGTGCTTACACCAGACATGTGATCCTTAAACCACCTGGCTTCCACAGCTCAGCAAACTCTAACACTACAAAATTACCCTAAATTCACCAGTTCTCCAAATAATCCCTTGACCTCTCTTCTTAGGAGGCATTTCCGTATTTTAAATAACTTCTATTGTCTTTTTCCTTTAACTATAAACGGAGATGAGAAAATATACTAACAGCACTTTATACAATAAAATAGTGTATTATCCTGTAAAATGCCAGGCTTTATATAAGAAAATATTGTATAATAAAGTACTCACATGAATTTTTAACTCTCATTACAAACAACTCAATTTTTATTCTGGATTCAGTAACATTTTTGAAATATATTCCTTTCCTCCAGTAATAACAAAAGAGGGAAATCCTGTAGAGTTCACATTCTGACAGTATTTACAGGATTAATCCCTTTATATCCAAGAAAAGGTATATCCTCTGTAGTGGAATCTTTGAAAATGTGTAGCTCCTACACACTTCCTCCCTTTTAAAAAGAATTCTCATGGGCACTGGCTCCTAGAGTCAAGAAATAATTTAGTCCACTAATAGCCAATGTGGCCATCACTCAGAGGTAATATGGATTCAAGGGTTCCAGCACTTCCCCTGAATCAGAACTTCTAGGGATAGAGCCTAGGAATCTGTGTTTTAGGAATAGCTCTCTCAGGCAATTCCAGTGTACATGCATCCACTAGGGGAGCAGAAGGAACCTGAGTACATGCATTTGGGAACCACTGATCCATTTATCCATCTATCTGCTGCTCATTCCAGGATACTTGCAGTGACACTTCTGTTTCCAGTGCAGCTCATTCCCATTATAAAATTCTTCAGCCTCAGCCAGAGTCAGGCTGCAGGAAATGAGCTAGCTATTTTAAGCAGAAAGGGATTTAATATAGAGAATTAGGTGCTTATAAAATCACTGAAGAGTTCAAGGGAGCAGGCTCTATGCTGGGCCTCCAGGAAAGACTCCCAGAACCACATGGAACTGGCCCACGAGGGGTGCTGGTGCCTCTGCCACATCAGGAAAGTGGGGGGCCTCAGGAAGCTGTCTTGGAACTACTGAGTCAGCCACATCCTGTCAGCTGCGATCCTAAGACCTAAGAGCTACCTCTGTCACTGCCGCTGGTCCAATGTCAGATATCCACTCAGTCAAACAGTGGGACGAATCACTCACTTTTTGCTATGCTCCAGAGGTCGAACTTGCATGAGTAAAATGTGCTTCTGAAAATACCCAATGAATACCTTTTAAAGGTGCTTGCCAGAACCAAGTACAGCAAGCCAGCCTACCCTGAACAGAAGACCCTCAACTTTAATCTACACCTATGCAGCATTCTCTTTTCAAGCAGTCTCTAACAACCCTCAAGTCTCTCTCACCTACAGTACTTCCTTTGGGCGTTCTTCTATTTCCCCTTCCTGTGGGGAAACTGCTCATTCATGTCCCAGTACTGTACCATACCTAATAATACCTTTTGAATTTATTCTTTGATTCGTCTCATAATGCAGCCTGTCTAGATCAGGGTCCTGATTTATCATCCAATAAACCGGCTCTTTTCCCCAAAATGCCACCATCCACCAAATTAATGACACTTAAACTATCAGTTTAAGTATACTAACGCCACCTCCCCTGGAATATCCTGATAATCACATTACCAAGATCTGCCAAAATTCACCCAGCAATTTTTACACAGTATTTCCCGGACCTTACACCCAACACAGCATTAGGTGTAGTGAACGGATAAAGGTATAAAACACAGACCCTGACTACAAGGAGTTTGTATTCTCCAGGAAGCAGCAGAGACCTAAGAAAAAAGGACAACAGAGACGGCAAGAATTTTAGAGGCTGCAAATGGAATATTTGACACAAATAAGAACTATAAACTACTTAGATTTGAAATAATGATGGTCCTTAAAGCATGTGTGAGGCCTCGTGAAATGAACATATGGTAACATCTTGTGTAACAGCCTGTTTTAACAGAGACCATCTTTGCAATCAGATCTTACTTAATACACTGTGTGACTTCAAAACATGGGCATATGCCAAATACAGAAAATCTCCCACAGGTTATGTGAAGGGGGTAGGGGAGAAAAAGGGAGGTGTTTGAAGCAAATGAAATCATTCCTATCACAAGGATCCAGATCAGAGAGTATACCACAGTGTGACATAAAATGTACACGTACCCTTAAATTTTAAAATTTATTTTCCCTTGTGCTCAAACTACTTTTCCTCCTAGATTCAATTTGGTGTTATATTTGTGCTTGCATTAAGATTTTCCCCCCAAGGATTCAGTTTTCTCTTAAGTTTTTCAACTCTTTCAATCCACTCCCTGCCAAAGTAGCAGTATCTATTTCTAAATAAAGAGTCCACTATAGGTTTAGTTACTTTACATACTCACTTTCAGTAAGTGGAAACACATACACTGACTAAAGTTCCTCTTCAAGTCATGCTGAAGATGGAAGAGGTACACCCACAAAAGCTTGCCAATTTTAGTGGAAATTTTACTTTCATTTCTTTTGTAAAAAGGATTCCATCCCATCTACATTTTAGAAGTATGCTGTGTACCATTTCCTTAAACAGAATATTCAAAGTAATCAATCATTTCTTTCGCCAGTGCAAGTACAACTGACTCTCTATGGAACAGAATATTTCCATTTTCTACAGATGAAAGTCAAGGTTCAAAGACACTAGGTTAAGTGTCATTTCTCATAAGCACCGAGATAAAATTAATCACAAAACCTCCCAGCAATCACCAGTGATCACGGAACAGGCAACTGATGGGCGGTCTCTGGAACCCTCTGGACAGTGGGGATAAAAGCAATGGAAGGTTCTTCCTCAGCTCACTGGATCCCACCTCTTTAATCCGGAGGCCACAACCCACCGAGGCCAGACCCACAGAGAGTTACCCTACAGAAAGGGTGCCAAAATTCAA
The DNA here is from genome assembly GCF_006542625.1 of Nomascus leucogenys. Classification (NCBI taxonomy): domain Eukaryota; kingdom Metazoa; phylum Chordata; class Mammalia; order Primates; family Hylobatidae; genus Nomascus; species Nomascus leucogenys. The sequence continues at coordinate 74,178,619 of NC_044387.1, read as the reverse complement.
AGACTGGTGTGACCCACCATACACTGTACATGGTCAGATAAGAAACCACTGTGGATGTTTCCCTTGAGTTTCAAAGTCTACCCTATCTGTGGCCCACACTCTCCGAGGGAGGGATTGGCTCCCCCACCCCCAACCAAATCCCTCTCTCCCCCAGACTATTTCTATTAGGCTTGGAAGCTCTGAAACAGAGGCATACACTGTACCTGCTTTGCTTGTGGAACAGCAACTTTAATATGAACACATTACGAGACAGCCTAGGCAGGGAACCTATAAGAGGCCAGGTTCTGTTATTTTAGGGAAAGTAGGAAGAACATTAAAAAGAATGCAAGTGAGAAAGCAATTTCCTCCTTAAATTTAAAAGTATTTTCCTCCTTTACCTGCTTTTGAACTTACACTTTTTCTTACCTTATTGTGATTTGTTTTGTTGTTTTTAAAGCCCCTAAATTTCCAAAGAGGAATGGTTTATCTGCATTACTGCCACCAGACTTCACACTCTATATTAAAACTGCTATGCTTTTTTCAATATTGTAAAACATGTCACAGTTTTCCCTCTTCACTGGAAAAGGATACATCAAATAGAAAACTTATGTTTTACCACCCACGCAAATCTACCAATGCCAACTCCTGGGAGCTCAAATGCAATCTTGTGCTCTGTTCTGTTTTCGTAGGCTGGGTTTTCCCTATCAATAAGTCTCCATTTTTATGACTAAATAATCCACCTGAAGAGGCAAGCTGTAACATGTTTTATATTATGCCAAAACCTGGAAGTAAACTGAGGCTTTAAAAATGTATCATATCTATTTTCCTCTTTATTTCAGAGATGGGAGAACTCAACAAGGCGTGGCAGGCAATGCCTTTCCGCAGGACAAGGAAATTCAGACCAGACGGTGAGAAAAAGAACCCGCTCAGTTAATGGTATGGCTGCACAACACACAAACTGAACTAAAATACAGAAGCTTCTCGAAGTTGTATGCATATAGTACCAAAAAAGAGGAAACTGAAGAGAGACAAATGCAAGGTGGTCCCCCGAGGCAGGATGCAGTAAAAGGATGAGGTTAGACCCAAATGTTGCAGAAACAGCCTTCACCTCAGGGTCAGGGGCCCAAGATGACAGTCCAGGCTCAGCCAGACGCTGCCAGGTAAACGTGTTGGGTTCCCTTCCAGGGCTTCGTTTCCTCAAACACGAAAGACCCCCAAATTCTGATCCTTTCACTGGCAACAAGTTATAAAACTATGAAGAAAAGGAAGTAAACATTAAATCAGGGCAGGGGTGGGGTCACATACACTTGCCTGATTAGGATCAATGCACTATAAAAAAGACGAGAAGAAACTCAGGATTTGGGCCAGCGGCTCATGCCTGTAATCCCAGCACTCTGGGAGGCCGAGGCAAGCGAACCACTTGAGCCCAGGAGTTCAAAAGACCAGCCTGAGCAACATGGTGAAATCCTGTCTCTACCAAAAAATACAAAAACTTAGCCGGGCATGGTGGTGCACGCCTGAAATCTCAGCTACTCGGGAGGATGAGGTGGGAGAACAGCTTGAACCCAGGAGGCGGAGGCTGCAGTGAGCTGAGATCTATCACTGCACTACAGCCTGGGCAACAGAATGAGACCTTATCCTCCACCGCAAAAAAAAAAAAAAAAAACTGAAGATTTGGCAACAAGTCACCAAATAATAATTACGATGAAAATTACTTTCACCTCCCTCTTGCGAGATTCATTTGCTATTGTCAGTCACAAGTACCTGCTAGAATAACCCCAAATCCTAAAACATCAATGGACTGTAGCCAACATGAGCTTTGTGTCAGAGGTGCAATTGAAAAAAGATGGTCATCTGATTCCTAAAAAGGGATCTTCAGTCTTTCTAAGAGGGTTAAATAAACTCATGCATTCAACATTTAATTGCCATGTCTCAGGTATTATCCCAGACAAAAGGGACACAAAGATAGATACAAACAATAAATGCAGGCCCTCTCTCAAGACCCCAAAACCTACATGCCCGCTCAACAGAATAGACATGATGTGAACCCTTAATTACCAGAACAATTTCTCCCTCCTCTGTGTTTCTGCAGCATTTTACACCTACCTCTGTTATAGCACATTTCACAACATGACAGGAGCTATTTACAAGTGCTACTGGCCTCACATAAGACAGCAAGCTTCTTGAGGGCAGGGAGTGTGTCCTTCATCCCTGCATCCTCTATCCAATACGGTATCTGCAGAAGGGAGTGCTCAAAAAACATGTGTTGGAAACTTGAAGTTAGGGATAAATGACTCTCAGATGAACAATACAGGTAGTGGACAGAAGAAGAGAGGCCTGTGGATGAGAGGACAGGTGGACCAAGTGTGGCCTACACAAACTTTATGCTACTCAAACTATGATCCACACATCAGCAGCATGGCATCGCCTGGGAGTCTGTTAGAAATGTGGAGTAGCAGGCCGGATGTGGTGGCTCACACCTGTAATCCCAGTACTTTGGGAGACCGAGGTGGACAGATCATGAGATCAAGAGATCAAGACCATCCTGGCCAACATGGTGAAACCCCGTCTCTACTAAAAATACAAAAAAATCAGCTGGGTGCAGTAGCGCACGCCTATAGTCCCAGCTACTTGGGAGGCTGAGGCAGGAGAATCACTCTGCCGGGAGGCAGAGGTTGCAGTGAGCCGAGGTCGTGCCAACTCATTCCAGCCTGGCAACAGAGCGAGACTCCATCTCAAAAAAAATAAAAATAAAAAATAAAGGAATGTGGAGTCGCAGGCCCCACCACAGACCTACTTAATCAGCATCTCCAAGCTAACAAGATCCCTCGATGATTCCTGTGCACCTTAATATTTGAAAAACACTGATACAGAGAAGATTTAAGTGGGAAACCCACTAACAAATGAGAAGAATCAGTTAGACTTGGGCAGCAAGAGTAATAAAAACAAATTAAGAAACTGAAAGGAAAAGGGCTGGGCGCGGTGGCTCACGCCTGTAATCCCAGCACTTTGGGAGGCCCAGGTGGGCAGATCACTTGAGGTCAGGAGCTTGAGACCAGCTTGGTCAACGTGGTGAAACCCTGTCTCTATTAAACATACAAAAATTAGCCAGGTGTGGTGGCGCGCACCTGTAACCCCAGCTACTTCGGAGGCTGAGGCACAAGAATCGCCTGAACCTTGGAGGCAGAGGTTGCAGTGAGCCGAGATCGCGCCACTGCACTCCAGCCTGGGCGACAGAGTGAGACCCAGTCTCAAAAAAAAAAAAAAGAAACTGAAAGGAAAAGGATTTACTTATGAGGCTGCTAAACCTGTGATGAACAAACAGGCACTGGCTCTAGAGGTACTATCACAATCACTATTTCAAGTTTTTAAAAACGGAAAAATCCTTTAAAAAAATCCTAAAACTTTCCAATATATGCCTGATTTGTCTGCACCACTCAAACACATTGGAAAGAAGGAGAATAATCATTATGTATCAAGTCGCATCAGCCCATAAACCAGAGAAAAACGCTTGTCAAATACCTGGACACTATGAGTGTAATGATGCTATTACACTCAGCATCATTACGTATGCTTCACTAGCCAAACAGCAGTGTGGTCCTAAAACACGAGCCATCCAATGAAACTACTTACAGAGATAGCCCCTGCTTTACCTCCACGGAACATTCCTAGAACCCACAACATGAAGCCAATATCATACCTTCCCGTGGGAACTACACTGAAATTGAAGGGTTACATCCTGGCCAAAGGCACCAAATAAATCACAGCAATGACGACACTGCACAAAATCTATGACACAGCTACAAATCCTCTAAATAACATAAAGTGATAAAATCAGACTTCAACCCATAACATGGGAGTTTTATGTTAGAAGTAACCTTAATAGACCACAGGGTCTAAATTTCTCCTCCTCTAGGCCAGGAAATGGAAACCCAGAGGGGTGCTTGCCCTCAAGAATCTGGTTAAAGAGCTGAGCTAAGAAACAAACCTAGGCCTCCTACCAAGCAATCCCATGCACTACTAGACAAGCTTACCTTCTTTACAAAGTCCCTTAAAATAAAAAGCATGCATCATTATCGTATAAAGTGTCTTCAAAATAAGGCATACATAAAGCTCATAAAAATATAACTCTCCCTTGTGACATATTTACCTGCAAACAATGTCAGTCATTAAAACATATATCTGGGTCCTGTCCTTGTTATTAGCAACTATTTTTCTTTTTGGCCTTTTTAAAATTTACAAAGTGTTGTGGGAGAAGACCTGGACTGCCAGCAGGGAGTAGCCCTGGCTTATGGCCTCAATCCACACACACAACTTAGCTACTGCCCTTCCTTCTGCTGAGAGACCTAGGGCAGGTCCATCAGAGTCCTTGGGCTACACGCCCTGGAAGGGAACTCCTGAGAATGCAAAGCTCTGAGAATGGCAATCCAGAGCAGCCAGGGGCCAAATTCCCCACTAGACTTTGCAGCTAAGACAGAAAAAAAAAAAAAAAAAAAAAACCAGAAGTGAAACATGGGAAAGACAGAAAACCTAAAGTGAGACGTGCTGGTAAATCAGTTCTCAGCCAGGAGACTGGGTGATGACGACTTTTATTCTCTTTGTTCCTTTCTGAATTACTTAATCTTCCTACAATAAACATGAATTTTGTAATGAGAAAACTATGTCATGAAGTAAGGGCAGGGCTGATAATCAAACAGAACAGGCTCCCTTTATGGAAGGCTGAGGCCTCCGCTGATTAGGTAAAACCTTGGGTATCACCCTGAATATGGGGTACAAAACAAAATACAACTTTCTATATAATCTATCAGCCTGACTGCAGGAGTAAAGGCGAGATCTTTTCTGGGTGTGGCCTTGATTTGGAAATGTTTTAATTTTCTTTTAACACTAACTGCAGACTTTTCTCCATAATCCCATCAATAATAATATAACGATCCATGAAAATTCAACTATAAAACTTGAGGCCAATTAGAAGCACACAACCTCCTGAGTGCTTCACATTAGCACCCTCTTCAAAACAACTAGCCAACCAGCTCTGCAAATGTCAGCCTTTGCATTTTCTAAAACCTCAATTCTTCTTCCTCAAAGACTTCCCCTTCTTTTTACCAAGACTTACCTTCAGACTTATGCCACAGATTTAGTTTCCTCCTAAACAATGTAGTGCTATTTTCCTTCCAGATTTTAAGTTTTGGCTTATTATGCTTCTCTCTGGCCTCCATTCATTCCTAAAATGAATAGCTAGTCCCCTCTGCTAGCTTAAGGCAAACTGCCTTACCTCACGTCTTATAGAAGGAATTCCATTCAACAGACAGCAGCCCAGAGGGATACTCGGAAATTCATACGTTTCACAAATACTTCCACTTAAAAGGCAACATACTTCTGGCAGTTTTAAATAACATGGCTTGCCAATGCCTGACAAAACATTTGGGAATTATATTCACAAGAAACTATATTTCAGATTTTATTCTGACATAAAATTCTAAGGGCACAAAAGCTAAAAATACAGGTAATCCTATGGCCTTAAACTAAATTTTTTAAGAACTAAGAAACACAGTACATTGATGATTAGGTGAGCAAACTAAGCCACAAAAACCTACTCATCCTTAAGTCCTATAAAGTCTAACTACCATGTATCAGAGTGGACTAAGGGAAAATCCAAGCTCTGCAGCCTAGGCAAAGGCAATGGGGATTTCCTCTGCCTGGTCTAGATCACCCAAGGTAACTCAAGGCAGGGCTTCGAGCAACCCATTGCTCAAAGTAGTCTGTGGGCAGTGGGAGTAGGAGGATGGGGAGGCCCTCCAGGAAGGGGACTCCACAAAGGATGGGGATGGGGAGGGGAGGTGAGAAATGAAATGGGCTGCAGCACACGATGAGATAGGGGAATGACCACCTTCTGGACAGGCTCTCATTCTTTCATTCCAAGAAGCATTTATTAAAGACTGGCTAGGGCGAGGGAACCCTGCTAGGTGCTGGGGATAAAAAATAAGAAATAACTGAAGGATCTTGCTCTTAAGGAACTCCATCTTACTGGGTGGAGACAAACAAGAAGAGAGAGCTCGGTAGGGCACCAAAGGGTTCTGGCAGAAACAGCATGAGGCGGGGGAAGGGTCACGCTTCCTGGAAGAGTCACACGGACCCAGTCCCAGGGAGCCCACAGGGCAGTCCCTCTGCCTGCAGCACTGCCTTCACCTTTACTTCCATCCCGGTCTCCTCCTTCCCCCAGCGCTTGGCATGCAACATCCCTGCTTCTCACCCACCTTTTATTTAAGTCTCCTATTATCTGCACACAATGGAAGTTAGGACACCTATTTCCTACCAACTTATGAACTTAGAAAGTTGACATTAAAAGGGCACAAAACAGGAACTCAAAACCCACAAGCTCAAGCTTCAAAGGTGAGAACGTCCCATTTCACAAACGGCGGTTGAGGGATCCCACTTCACCACTCCACGTTTCTCCTCCGGCTCCTTCACCACAGCCTCACAGACCCACACTTGATTTATCACTCTCTTCAAAACTTACATTCAACAGTTCCTCTCATGCCCAAGAAAACCAGAGGTCCTAGGGCAGCATGTGTAGGATTTCACTCTAAACGATTCTGCTTTAAGTTGCAGGCTCAGTAGAAGCACATACACCAAAATGACAAGAGTTATGTTGGGTAGGGGAATAATGTAATCTTTTTATTCTTCTGTATACTGTTGAAAAACTGTAAAATAAACCTGCACTTCTTGTGTAATAACAACATGACGTTAAAAAAAAAACACAGAAAACACATGCAACAACATGAATAAATCTTGAAGACATTACGCTCAATGAAAGAAGCCACTCCCAAAAAGACAAGTAATGTATGATTCTCCCTCCTATGAAGCACACAGAGTGGTCAAATCCACAGAGACAGAAGTAAAAGGGTGGGTGCTAGGGGCTTGGTGGGAGGGAGGAATGAGGAGTTATTGTTCAATGGGCACAGAGTTTCAGTTCTACAAGATGAAAAGATTTCTGGAGGTGGATGGTGACGACGGTTGCTCTGTAACATGGGTATACTTAGCGCCACTCAACTGTACACTTAAAAATGGTCAAAATGGTAAATTTAATGTTACGTCTATTGTACCCCAATTTAAAAAATAACTAAGTAAAAAGAACGGTTTTCAGGAATGTATTTGGTCCAAAATAAGGTCCATCTAACAGCACGTGTCCTTTTCTACAGCAACGTACAACGGTTCTAGTGATTATAATGGAGACTCACTTCCTAGCTAGAACATCAAGAGTTGACACATATTTGAGACAGTCCTGCCTGGAAGGCCAGGGCCCAGACTTTTCCCTGGAGCAATAACCACCCTTCCCCTTCTCAATGATATCAGCACCATTATCCCTGACACAGCCGCCACAGCCACCACCCTGATGGTGCGGAATCCCTAATCGTTATTCACGTTACCTCCAACCTCACAGGCCTAGAAGAGTCGGTATCATCCCCATTCTACACATGCAGAAACAAGGCCCCAGATCACAGAGCTGGAAAGTGGCTCAAGTTAATGTGTGGGCAGTGCTACTCCCCAGTGGATACTCCCTACAACCACTCCCTCTCCCCCAAATCACACACACAAAGAACTGGCTTCCCAGGGAGGACTGCAAGTCACTTCACCTACTCATTCCTTTAATGCAGACACACTGAACAGCTGCTCTATAAATTCCAGGAAGTAAACGATCCAAACACGTTGATTGAAAAAGCAGAAGCTACAATTACCCCTGGGAAAGGGTCTCCAGTCCTTCCCATTAACTAATTCTAAACACAATGTACTTTAAGTCATGCTCCATTTCTTCACAGTTAATTATTAATCACTTCCAATCATGAATCTCTAGCACACCCATTTATATCACAGAAATAACTGCTCCTCACTAAACCCACTCAGTTATTAAGGAAAGAAGAAGAGACAGGGCACAGAGATAGCCCTTGCTAATCTCTCATCAGCGCTTTTCAAACTTTGCCCCCTAAATTACTGACAGAGGAGAACAATCTGCACTGGAGACCTAGGGCCTTCCCAGTTTCCTGCCTAAAGTGTGAAAAAATATTGAGGACTAGTCATCTATTTTTAAGATGTATGCAAACTGAGCACTCTCTTCCAGCTTTTCAGTTTTTACTTATGTATTTATCTGTCAGAGACAGGATCTCACTCTGTTGCCCAGGCTGGAGAGCAATGGTGTGATCATGTCTCACTGCAGCCTCGACCTCCTGTGCTCAGCTATCCTCCTGCCTCAGCCTCCAAGTAGCTGGAACCACGGGCGAGTGCCACCACACCCAGCTAATTTTTTAAATCTTTTTTTTTTTTTCCTTTTTTAATGTAGAGGTGGGGTCTCCCTATGTTGCCTAGGCTGGTCTCCAACTCCTGGGCTCAAGCAATCCTCTTACCTCGGCCTCCCAAAGTGATGCAATAACAGGCGTGAGCCACCGTGCCCGGCAGAGTTTATTTTAATGCAAAAATCTTCCTCCCAAATCTTAAGTAAAACTGGCACCAAGAAAGATGGACCATATTTGTTCAAAGCCCTAAGAGATCCGCTGACCCCCAAAGTCAGCCCAGATATGGAAGCAAGTCTACACAGACCTTCCCCAGGCAAATTTCTGGTTCTTCCCCTGAGCAACTGGCTATTGTGTATATCATTCACTTGGCATTTAGGATATATTGGGCTTCACCCTGGTAGTTTTGTTTTCATGTGTATTAATGTGTGAACTCCCTGTGGTCAAGGACTAGTAAACTTCCCTATTCATCCACAGTATCTAATCCTGTTTCTTGCACATAACTGACACTTGATATAGCAGGTTCTTCAAAGAGTCCTCCTGTGTAAAAGCCACAAGCCATCTTCCTAGAAATGCAGAGTGAATTTCTGTTTTACAGCCTAGCTTGACCCTCAAGCCTGTGGGGCTCATTTTTCCTTCATTTCTGTCTCTGAAATTGGCCCAATTATCTATGTACTAAATGCATGTCTCTGCTTTACAATTAGATTTGCCTGTTGTTTCCTTCCTATGTAAACCCAATTATTAAAATTTAAGATTGCTTGGTCATTCTCCACATTCTACATGTGATGGCAAATAGAGTCAGACAGGTAAGAATGTGCAAACTACTGTAGCAACTCAAAGCATCTCCATCCCTTTATCCCAGCTCTTCCCCTAACACACTTATGGTGTTAATGTCACCTAAAGTTTGAGAACACTTCTTCACAAAATCTGTAGCATGAAAAGAAAGTGAAAGATTCATCCATCTGGATTTGGGTATAAAGTCTTCAACTTCAAAAATAAGTACTATGCCACTAAATAATTTTCAGCAGTTTCCATGAAAAGCTTGGCCCCAAGCTGCAACTCAGAAAGATAATATTTACACATGACATCAGAACAACTGCTGAAATTCCAGAGAACTTTCCCTACCAAATCTCTAAGTAAAGAACAGAAAGTACCCCACACAGCCTACATCCCCCTAGCTCACCAGCACGTCTACAATGCTCATAGGACTTCTCATGTCCCCTAAGGCTGTTTGGTCATATCACCAATTTGACAAATCCTTTACATATAGAATTCCCCCCCCAGGAAGGTGGGGAGAAAAAGTATTACACATAAAGACTACAAACTGATCACAGCAAATATAGGAATGGTGGTCAAAAGTTTAAGATACAGCAAGGAAACCCCAGGTTAAGGTCTCTTGATGTCTTTGCCACCCCACTGACTAGAATTCTTATCAATGCCTGCACTGCCATGGAGCAAACAGAAAAGGGCAGGCACCGTTAGGATAGAACTAGGAAATCAGCATGTGTCCCCCAGAGTCACAAGTGCAATGAAAAGGCTGAAAGTCAGTTTTGATATCACCGAAGGAGAAAACAGAGCCTAAGCACCAAGTCAGGCTATTGATTTTTACAGTAAACACGTACCAACATATACAAGAGCCTATCATTATTTCTGAAACTGTCACACATGATTTCAGTCAATAGGAAATTTCTCAGTAATTGGCCTGATGTTCCCATCGCTCCTATGATGCTTAGAGTATCACTATTCTATATCCCTTCCCCGCAGCACCAAACACATCACACTTGTTATATACATTTTTCTCTCCAGGGTGATTTTGTGCTGAGACCAAAAAATCAAATGTATTCACTATGTTTTCAAGCTTTTCTATTCCATTAACAGTTTCTCAGGTATGATGTCTGCATCTTATTTTCATAGGCCTCGATACTAGGTTCAGCCTCTTCTGGTTCTTTTTTCTCTCTGGACCTGCTCTCGTGTGTTCCCTTTCACCCCTGGTGGACACAGCTTTCTATTATAGCAAAAACACTGTCTTTCGAAACGCGCAGCAGCATCCCACAAAAAGTGCTCGGGAAATGCGGAGGAGTTTTTAATGTGCAAGTGTTCAGTCCTACAATCACAGTGCACAGCATGCTTGGTTCCAAGGACCGTGTGAGAACGCAAGCACCTGCTGACTGACCTCAGCCTCAATTCTAAACAGGAAGCTGGCTGGAGTCAAGCCCTGCATGTTCACTCCCATTGTCAGGTCTCAGCTCTCACTAAAAGCAAGTTGGAAATTTTCTGTCTGTTAACAAAAAGGTTACTGTTTTTTTTTTCACCCCATTATAAAATACACACTCATTGTAAGTTCAAGGAATAAAGAAAACTAGTAAATAAATCACCCACCACTCAAATTGGGCAAATTTTCAAGCCAAAAAAACTGGGTCCAAAAGATTCTTACTCAGTCTAAAGGCTTTAAACAAGGTGAATCAAAGAGTTAAGAGAGAGGCTATTTGGGTGTCTACTGCCGCCATTGGGTTATCCAGAAAATCAAGTGTATACTAAAATAGGTATTTCATCTTGTTGTTAATAAGGTTTGGGAACACATGACTGCATACACAGACACTACACACAAGATTAATCATAACCATTTTCCAAGAGTCTTTCTTTCACTGCTACCACAGTTTTCAGGAGCCCACTTACTGGTAACCAAGCTTCCTTGAACAAAAGGCTCCCGACCTAAACATTAAGAGCGCTAAGGAGCAATACACTCAGTGGGTTCCATTCAATTCAGCATTACATTCAACACCTAATATGTCCCAGGCAGGGCAGAGCCAGGTTTTATGGAGCTCTGAAACTTATGTGAGAGGGCAAGGTGGAGTATTTTAAAGGGAAAAAAATACACACTATATATTACTTTAGAAGACTTAATGAAAAACATAGTCATGTAAAAACATTCCTAGGAACCCGCCCAGGGCCTTGTAAAGGACCCATGCAAGCGAGGATGACAGAACAGGTCTGTGCCTGTGCAGTTGAGGGAAAGGGTGGGAAATGCTTCCTAGATTAAGGGATATCCCAGCAGAGGTCTGGAGGCGGCACAGGAAGTGATCTCCAGGCACAGCAAACAAGTCCAATGGTGGAAACAAAGGAAACTTCAATCAACTTCATCTTCATAAGAACATGCAAACTAAAAGAAGTACATAATATCAATTTGGACCTCTTAGATTAAAATTTAAAAGATGCGCCGGCCAGGCGTGGTGGCTCACGCCTGTAATCCCAGCACTCTGGGAGGCCGAGGTGGGCAGATCATGAGGTCAGGAGTTCGAGACCAGTCTGGCCAACACGGTGAAACCCCATCTCTAATAAAAACACAAAAATTAGCCAGGCATGGTGGCACGCGCCTGTAATCCCAGCTACTCAGGAGCCTGAGGCAGGAGAATCGTTGGAACCTGGGATATGGAGGTTGCAGTGAGCCAAGATCGCCCCACTGCACTCCAGCCTGGGTGACAGAGCAAGACTCCGTCTCAAAAGAATAATAAATAATAAATAAATAAAATTTAAAAGATGAACAAAAAATACTGGTACCCAGTGCTGAGAGGCTCGTAAGAAACTGACAATCTCAAGACATTAGCATAAGGGTATAACTGAAACAACCTTTCTGGAGGGCAAGTACAGAATATTTTTCAAAGGCCTTGAAGCATGCCCATTTTTTGACCCAGCAATTCCAGTTCTAGCAATGTATCCTAAAGAAATGATTGCACAAGCATTCAAATGTAGATATAGCCTGGTGGGGTTTTCTTTCCTTTTAAATAAACTTCATGTATAAAGAATTTGATTTTAGGGCTAGGCATGGTGGCTCATGCCTGTAATCCCAGCACTTTGGGAGGCCAAGGCAGGTGAATTGTTTGAGCCCAGGAATTCGAGACCAGCCTGGGCAATATGGCGAAACCCTGTTTCTACAAAAAATGTAACAATTAGCCCAGCACAGTGGTGCACGCCTGTAGTTTCAGCTACTTGGGAGGCTGGGGTGGGAGGATCGCTTGAGCCTGGGAGGTGGAAGCTGCAGTGAGCCAAGATCTTGCCACTGCAATCCAGCCTGGGTGAAAAAACAAAGAATTAGATTTTAAAATTATAGGACATTCATATAATGAACTATAAGACAGTCAGTAAAACTGATGTACTTAGATATAGACATGGGAAGATTATTAAGTTTAAAAAGCAACTTACAAAATTATAATTTAATCTCATTTAAAAATACATAAAAATAACAGACCATTTACAGTACATAACTCAAAAATAAAAATACAATTAATCTAACATAAAAATGGGCAAAGGATTTGAGCTGAGACCAGTGGTTCACATCTATAATCCCAATGCTGTGTGAGGCCAAGGTGGGAGGATCACTTGAGATCAGCCTGGGCAACACAGTAAGATCCTATCTTAAAAAAAAAAAAGGGGGGGGGGGCGGTGCAGAGGATTTGAACAGACATTTCTCCAAAGAATATATACAAATGGTCAATGAGCACATGGAAAAGAGGCTCAACATGATTAGAGAAATGCAAATCAAAACCATGACAACACATCACACCCTCTAGAAGGACTATAATAAACTCATCTATTAACTGTTGGTTGGTGAGAATGTAGAAAAATCGGAACTCTCATACTTCACCTGTAGAAAAGTCATGTATGAAAAGTAAGGTATGGTACAACTACTTTGGAAAACAATTTGGCAGTTCCTCAAAATGGTACACATAAAGTTACCATACAAACCAGCAATACCACTCGTAGATATATAACCAATAGAATTGAAAATATATGTCCACACGAACACTTGCACACGAATGTTCACAGCATTATTCATAATAGCCAATAATTGGAAACAACCCAAATGTACAAATGATGAATAAAATGTGATCTATCTGTACAATGGAATATTGTTTGGCAGCAGAAAGGAATAAAGTATTGTGATATGCCATGTGGTAAATCCTGAAAACATAAAGTTAAATAGAAGTCAGTCAAAAGAGGCCACATGCTACATGATTCTATTTATATGAAATATTCAGAACAGGCAAATTTATAGAGACAAAAAGTAGATTAGAGGTTGTCAGAGGACTGGAGTGGTGGCCAGGGGCAGGAAGTGACTGCTTGATGGGAGTGGTGTTTTCTAATAAGTTGATGAAAATGTTCTGAAATTCAATAGCAGTGATGGTTGCAAAACTAGGAATATATTAAAAACCACTGAATTGTATGCTTTAAAAGGGTGAAGTAGGCCGAGCATGGTGGCTCATGCCTGTAATCCCAGCACTTCGGGAGGCCGAGGCAGGTGGATCACCTGAGGTAGGGAGTTCGAGACCAGCCTGGCCAACATGGGGAGACCCCATCTCTACTAAAAATACAAAATAAGCCAAGTGTGGTGGCAGGTGCCTGTAATCCCAGCTATCCGGGAGGCCGAGGCAGAGAATCGCTTGAACCTGGGAGGCAGAAGTTGCAGTGAGCCATGATTGCATTGCCGCACTCCAGCCTGGGGGACAGAGCCAGACTTCATCTCAAAAAAAAAAAAAAAAAAGAAAAAAAAGGGTGAAGTAATGTGAATGTGGGATTCTATGAAGTGTAAATTCTATGTCAATAAAGCTGTTATTTTTTATTTTTCTTCTTTATATTTTATAGTATTTTCTTTAAAAAAATTTTTTTAACAGGCATTACACTTACCAGCTAGACAAGCTTGAATGAGTACTAACTTTGGTTTCCTATTATAAAATGGGGCCAGTAATGATACCTATCTTAATGGTACCTAGTTCATAGTTTTATTGGAATGATTAAATGAGATGCCATTTGTAGAGGGCTTTAAAGAGAATCTAGGATAAAGTAAGCCCTCAATAATCAGCTATTGTAACTTTTATAATAGAAATGGCTATTTCCACTTTGAAAACCAAAACATGCCCTCCTATTTACATCACCATGCATTCTTGACTCATTTCTCATCATTTAAAAAGCAATTCTCTACTCAGCTGAGACAAATGCCAAGTGAAAAGCAATTGAGATCCAAGAGAAACATGGGCAACAATTCACGATAGCCTCTGGTCCTGCTACAGAGCATGTGCATTGTGTAGACCTCACACAATGATCTTTATGTGAACTGCGCCACTAAGCCTTCTCAACAATTCTCTAGAAAAGGTACCATTCATCTTGTTTTACAGAGGAGAAAATCAAAGCTGCAAAGATTAATTGGCTAAGGTCACCCAGGGCAAGAGGGTGATCCAGAATTCAAACCAAGGTTTATGATTCCAAAGCCTGTGCTATGCAGTATCTGAGGGAAATTGGTACCTCAAAAGAAAGCTACTCAAAGGAATCCACTTAAAACACACAATTACGAGAGAGAGAAAAAAATGAGACTTATCTGAGATTTTCCTAAAAAATGTTATGAAAATAAGTATTTCATATTTAATCAATTTTCTTATAATCCCAACCACGACCTAAGTCTCAGTATGACAGAGTCAAGAGTCAAGAATTTTTAGTGTATTTCTTGACAAAATTGTAGCATGATAATGACATAGAGAGAGTCATAAAGAGGTGATTTTTGCTAAAACATCTGAGAACCACATTAATTTACACAAGGCCATCTTTTAATGTTTTGACATTTAAACCATCCTCTTTTGAAGCATCAAACACATTATCCTTGTCAATCGCCAACACAAAGACCCTGGCTACAGACCAGATGGAAAATGGGAGGAACAAAGGCCAGTTTTAAGCAGGAAGACATGTTCGAATGGAGAGCAACTGTATTAGTATTACATTTATCATTAAATATTTTCATGCTATGACAGCTTCTGCAGCTCTGTGCAACCTCAGAACTGGAACTCAAAGAGTAAGTAAGAAAACAAGAACACCTATACTGCCTGATACCTAAAGTGCTCAAAAATGTGAAAAGAAAACTGAACCCCTTCTGCCCTAGTTCAGTCTTCAGTTTACTCATTTGATAAATGTCTTTTGGTTCTATCTCTTCAAAACCGTCCAAAATAAATCAGAATAGAGCTCGTATCCTATTGAGTAGAGAACCTGAGCCAACACAAATAAGCTTCTTACATAGTCAAGCCTCACAGTTTTCTCTGGTAAGTATATATTAATAAATGTCTCTGGCGAAGGCAACAAAAAAGGCAAACGCCAAACTATTTTTCCATTAGACCAGCATGACAGTAAATTCAAACAGCCTGCTAGAACAGAACCAGATTAGACCACAGAATACCCTGACCCCTACCTCCAGAGCTCTACTGACTGCCTTATGCCTCCCCAATCTCTCTAGACTCCTTGATAACTAAAACCAGCAGATGAAAAAAAGAAAATTAATAAAAGATGAAGGGTATAGTACCTGGGCATGACAGACTGGTGATTTAAAACTTCATTAATGGCTACTGATCATGCAGATACCCTGCACAGGTAAAATAAGACCTTAAAAAATAAAGGGCTGGGCACGGTGGCTCATGCCTGTAATCCCAGTCCTTTGGGAGGCTGAGGTTGGCGGATCACAAGGTCAAGAGATCGAGACCATCCTGGCCAACATGGTGAAACCCCATCTCTACTAAAACACAAAAAATTAGCTGAGCTTGGTGGCTCGAGCCTGTAGTCCCAGCTACTCAGGAGACTGAGGCAGGAGAATCACTTGAATCCAGGAGGCGGAGGTTTCAGTGAGCTGAGATTGCGCCACTGCATTCCAGCCTGGCGACAGAGCAAGACTGTCTCAAAAGATAAAGGCTGAAAGCAGAAGACATCTAGATGTCAGGAATAGCAAGAAGAAAGGCTCAGGGATGAGGAGAGGGCCTGTAAAAGTGATCTTAGAGTGTATTTTGGATGTCATATTAAAGTTTGGCAAGTATTCTTTTCTGTTAAAATGTTGCTATGACTTAAAAATATGCAATCAGTTCATCTTTCCAGGAATTTTAAGTAGGGGAAAAAATAAATAAATGCTTACTGTCCTCCTCATTACTTCTGCCCCCACAATAGCCTTTGCCCACAGTTCTTCACATTTGTGTTTGCATAACCCCAGAAAGAGACTTGGAGAAAGTATAGACTCTTTCATACATTTTTAAGGTTAATATTCAAATTTTCACACTGTAATTTTAAATGGTTGCAAAGAATATAATTTCTGGCATGTTATAAATACTGAGTTTTAAATAAAACCATTACATCTCTTAAATGTATCCATTCTGACCTAAATGTCATAGCCATCCCCACACCCGATATCCATTTAAAAAAAAAAAAATGAAGAAACTCTTTCAGAGTTGGAAATAGTACATCATTTCCCTTTCTCCTCGATCTCAACTTTCCATTCCACCTCCTCCACAGTATTCCATCTTATTAAAGTTTGAAAGTCTATTCTACGCTGCAACAAAAATTCTGCAAATAAAATTTGTGTATTTAACCATAAAAATCGGTATTAAATGTTTATTTTAAATGGAGTTAAATACAATTTTAAGGGCAAAATTGCTCAAAAGAAAACTATAAAGTTACTCAATATAAATAACATTTTATTGGAAATGTGTATCTTAATGAGACAGTTGGGACTTTTTCTCCAATCAGGTCAGTCTTTGTAGGAGACTATTACTTATTACTGGAATGAGACAAGATTCAGCACAAAATCTATTACTATGTTTAGTTCTTATAGATGTAGGAACTGAGAAAATGTGTTCATATACATTTGTAGATGGAAAAAGGTTTTGTCTTTTTTTTCAGTAGCGAAAGGAAGAACTTCTCAGTTCAGGTATACATGTGCAGGTCTGTTATATAGGGAGACTCGTGTCATGGGGTTTTGATATACAGATTATTTCATCACCCAGCTACTAAGCCTAGTACTCAGTTATTTTTCCTGATACTCTCCCTCCTTGCACCCTCCGCCTTCAGTTAGGCCCCATGCCTGTTGTTCTACCCTACATGTCCATGTGTTATTATTCAGCTCCCACTTACAAGTGAGAACATGTGGTATTTGATTTTCTGTTCTGTTAGTTTGCTAAGGATAATGACCTCCAGCTCCATCCACGTTCCTGCAAAGGACATGATCTCATTCTTTTTGATGGCTGTGTAGTATTCCGCAGTGTATATGTACCACATTTTCTTTAGGCAGCCTACCATTGATGAGCATTTAGGTTGATTCCATGTCTCTGCTATTGTGAATGGTGCTACAATGAACATACAAGTGCATGTGTCTTTATGATAGAACAATTTATATTTCTTTGAGTATATACCCAGTAATGGGATTGCTGAGTCGAATGGTAGTTCTGGTTTTAGGTCTTCAAGAAATCACCACACTGCTTTCCACAGTGGTTGAACTAAGTTACACTCCTACCAACCATGTATAAGCATTCCTTGGAAAAAGGTCTCTTTGAACAAAAGTAATACATATCCACGGGCTTACTATTTAATAATCTATCAGCTGACCACTCGATTAAGTCATCTTTTAGGTTTTTTCTTTTCTTTTCTGAGACAGGGTCTCACTACATTGTCCAGGCTGGAGTACACTGGTATGATCATGGCTCACTGCAGCCTCAAACTCCCTAAGCTCAGGCGATCCTCCCACACTTCAGTGCCCTCCAAGTAGCTGGAACTACAGGCACGTGCCACCACGTCCAGCTAATTTTGTTTTGTTTTGTTTGTAAAAATGAGGATTTGACATGTTGCCCAGGCTGGTCTTGAACTCCTGGGCTCAAGTGATCCGCCTGCCTCAGCCTTCCAAAGCGCTTGGATTACAGGCATGAGCCACCCGGCCCAATTTTACTGAATGCAAAAATGGGAAACATTTGCAAAAGGTTCCTTTGCCCAGTCATTAGAGTCATTCACTTTCCCAGCAGCCCCAGCAGTATTTTAATTATCCCCCTATTTGGCACTCTGATTAGGGGTAGGTGAAAGGTATGTCTTCCCTTTAAAGAATGGTAATTATGAAAGAGAAGGTGCGAAAGGAAAACCAGCAGGTCACCTGGGCCATAGGCATTTTCTCAGGACGGTCAATGTTAGAACTGATTAACACTCAAGATCTAAGAATCAGCAATTAATTCCCTTTAAATATTCAATGCCTGCATGTCCCTTGAAACGTCTTCAAGTGCCTCCAAGTGTGCATCCTCTGGTTTAAATCCCACTACTCTAAGTCACCTGCATGGACAGACCTTGAGTTCTGGGGCAGATGGAGATGATAGGGAAGCATACCAAAAAAAAAATCATTTTTTAAATTATCCAAAGGCTGATACTAATTTGGGCTATTTCATACACAGATTCTTTCATAAATGAGAGTCAGGCATCAAAATTTTAATACAAAACTTCTTTACACCTTCACTTGATCAGATGTGCTTCTAAAATGAAAAGGTAGCATTCTACAAAATGAACTTTGTAGTCCCTTTCCTGACAGATCATATTTCATGTAGCAAAATCAACACAAGGGCACCATAAAAGCAGCTGCCATCCTACTACAAAAGCAATCCCGATGCAGCAGTTTCCAACTCTGACTGTCCATATTCTGATTCAGTTACTTTAGGGTGGGGCCAATAGAATCAGCAGCTTTTTAAAAGAACTCCCCAGGGATTCGAAAGTGTGGGTCAGGGTTAAGAATCACGGAATTAATATGAAAGTATTAAAATGAGGTGTTTGGGAGTTTTTGGAGACAGAGTCTCGCTCTGTCGCCCAGGCTGGAGTGCAATGGTACGACCTCAGCTCACTGCCTCCCAGGTTCAAGCAATTCTCGTTCCTCATCCTCACAAGTAGCTGGGACTACAGGCATGTGCCATCATACCTGGTTGATTTTGGTATTTTTAGTAGAGAAGGGTTTCACCATGTTGGCCAGTCTGGTCTCAAACTCCTGGTCTAAAGTGATCTGCCCACTTCGGCCTCCTGAAGTGCTGGGATTACAGGCGTGAGCCACCACACCCAGCCAAAATGCTAGTTTTTATTGTAGAAGGGTAATGGATGTTTCTAATTTGTAGATTTTTCTTTTTTTTTTTTTTTTTTTGAGACAGGGTCTAGCTCTTATCACCCAGGTTAGAGTACAGTGGCAGGATCACGGCTCACTGCAACCTCCACCTCCCAGGCTCAAGTGATCCTCCCACCTCAGCCTCCCAGAGTAGCTGGGACTACAGGGGCATGCCACCACCATGCCCAGTTAATTTTTGTGTTTTTTTTGTTGTTGTTTTTAGTAGAGACAGGGTTTCGCCATGTTGCCCAGGCTGGTCTTGAGCTCCTGGCCTCAAGCGATCCCCCTGCGTCAGTCTCCCAAAGTGCTGGGATAACAGGCACAAGCCACCACACCTGGCCTTCTTTTTAAGATGTGTTATTTACAATTAAAAAGCATCATAGGTTATATAGTTCTATGCAAATACAAATGTACCATTTGTTTAATTTACTTAAAAGTTAAGCCATTTAAAGAAAAACACTAGGCCAGGCGTGGTGGCTCATGCCTGTAATCCCAGAATTTTGGGAGGCCAAGGCGGGAAGATCACTTGAGCTCAGGAGTTTGAGACCAACCCAGGCAAGATAGTGAGACCCTCTCTCTATGAAAAATAAAAAACTAGCAGGGTGTGGTGATATGTGCCTGTAGTCCCAGCTCCTTGGGGAGCTAAGGTGGGAGGATCGCTTGATCCCAGGAGGCTGAGGCTACTACACTCCAGCCTGGGTGTCCGAGTTAAAAAAAAAAAAAAAAATTAAAGAAAAACATTAAATCACATCTCTCAATTCAAGGAATTCGATGAGATACATCATTCATCAATTTTTATTGGGAGTCTATTTAGTGGAAAACATTATCAATAATACAGATGTGAGAATAAAGGGTTAAATGAGAAAATACTTAAGGAACCTAGCACATTGCCTGGCACCCAGCAGGTGCTCAGTAATTGTGTTTTTAAAGTTCTGAACTTAGGATTCAGATGGAATATCGACATAATTTTCTTACTCAACAATTCCAGTCTTCATGGTTTTTGTTCATTTTACTTACTGTGACTTCTCAGGTTAGAAAAACTAACATCTCATATGGACACCACAATATTTTTGGTCATCCTGGCTCAAACCTTAGAGCAATCTTTTTTAAGATTATAAAAATACTATATGCATGCAGTAAACACAACATAGAGTTGGGTATAAATTAAAAAGTCTATCTGCCTTCCTATTATTCACATACACCCAAATATCCAATACCCATTCCTATGTTACACCCAAATCCATTCCCCAAAGGTAATGCTAAATGACTTTTTCCCTTCATTTCCTTATTCCTAACATCATTAAATATGATTCATTCCCTCTTTTACACTCTCCTCAAATCAATTCCTATTTTACTAAACCCATCCTAATTCAGGCCTTCACCTTCTAATCAGTCTCCTTGCCTCCAGTCTTTCCTCCACACAACTCATCCACGAAATGTGTCAGCGTTCTTAGCTGCCAACTACAGAATCCATTCTACGTGTTTCAAAATCATTTACTGCAGCAGAGGATGGTGATACCCAGCCCTAGGATCTGGGCTGAATCCCACTGTAGAACTGGTCTGGTAAGGGAGCAGCTGCCGACATGGCCACTAGATGCATCCCCAGCTGTATTATGATGAGGAAGCTGCCTCTGAAATCGCCCACACCACATAAGCGTTCTCTGGTTTTTTGTTTATTTGTTTGTTTTGCATCTCACTCCTGAATCCAAGTCTTGCTACAAGATCTCACTCAAATGAGAAAAATTTAAGTCAAAAGTCTGCAACCTAACAGCAAGAGAATCTGGGTAATACGGTTTGATAGGTTCTTACGTTTTTGTTTTGTTTTCTCTTTTGGGACATCAGGACTCACGATGTGGAGAATAATACAAATGTGAACAGGATGTTCTAGACTCTTGGAAGCCATAAGGTAACAGAAGTCTACAGCAATGAGAAAAAACTCATCTTCCTAACTTACCACTGTAAACACAGTCTTCTACTAGAGAAAAAGCAAGCATGGGGGATGTGGAGATGTGCCACGCAGATCCCACTTCAAGGACCCCACTGCCTTAGTTGGAGACAGCCTCTAGCAGTTAGTCCTTCAGGGTTTGCCTCAGCTACTGACAGCCACCCGCCCAAAACACACCCTCCAAAGGACAGTTCACATCCAGAGACTGATGAAGACAGGCATATAAAAACAAGCCTGGCCATTTCAACCCAACACTGGATAGCTCTGATGGGCCATAAACACTCCAAAGTTTCCCGTGGTGTTGTTCAAGGCTCTGCAGGCCTATACTGCAGTTTGACTTCTCGCTCTGCCCAACTCTGCTTCTGCCCCCTCCCTTCCACAGGTGTTAATCCTTAAAAAATGTGCATTCCTGTACACCAAACTGTCTCAGCATCCACTTCTAAAGAACCCAAACTGTGCCAGCAAACCACCTTCAAGAGTTTTCAGCTATGGTTACAGGGGAGGTTTTTATTCCCCACTCTGGTCTCCTCTTCCGTGTTAGTGTAAGATCTGTAAATAAAGTAGTAAATACTCTTTTTTTCTTTCTTTCTTTTTTTTTTTGGATACAGAGTCTCACTCTGTCACCCAGGCTGGAGTGCAGTGGTGCAATCTCGGCTCACTGCAATCTCTGTCTCCTGGGTTCAAGCGATTCTCCTGCCTCAGCCTCCTGAGTAGCTGGGATTACAAGCATGTGCCACCAGGGCTGGCTAATTTTTTGTATTTTTAGTAGAGACGGGGTTTCACCATGTTGGCCAGACTGATCTTGAACTCCTGACCTCAGATGAGTCCCCCGCTTGGCCTCTCAAAGCGCTGAGATTACAGGCATGAGCCACCGCACCCGGCATAAATACTTACTATCAGTCATTTTGCTGAGTTTTACCCATTTTTTGGTTGAATGAAGCAGTTCACCCTCTAACAATAAGGGCTTAAAGTTAGGAATTCTCTGAGTCACTGTGTAAACTGATTCTCTATTATTGATACCTGAAGGACAGCCTGACTGGGATAAAATCCTTGGCTGTCACTCCCTAAAATCTTTTCAAAATGCTGCTCCATTGTTACCTTGCTTTGTACATCATTTTGAGAAATGTGATGACAGTCTAATTCTTTTGTCCCTGTAAACTATACGATCTTTTTTTGCAAGGAATCCTTCAGAATTTTTTTTTCTTTATCTTTGAAATCTAATAGAATGTATCTCAGAGTTTATATATAATTTTGGGTTACTTTTCCCAGGTATCACCCGGCGGGCTCTTCCAATATGTAGATTCAGGTCATCTTTTGTTTTTAGAGCCTTTTCTTGGATTTTAAATATTAGTTCGACTCTACTATTGTTTTTCACCTTCACAGCGCAATTATACCTAAGTTAGTTCTACTTCAAACACTTCTCTCTGATCTTTTTTACTCTGTGAAAAAGTTGTAATTTCAAAGACAAGAATTTAGGCTATCAAGATCTGGTACGAAATATTTGAGACATGTGCTGGACACACAAAACAAGCCCTCTGCTCTGGCCAGGCAGCCTCCTCACCACACCTGGGCACACTCTTACTCATTCCAACTTGATGTCTCCAGTTCCTCTCAAGTCTTTTCCTGCTATTTCACAAGTCCCTCTCTCACCATTCTGGCCCCAAATTAGCTCTCTTTTTCTGAATTTGTATGATTTCACTGCTCAACTCATTTAGGGGTATAAGATATTTTAGCTGGGAAATAAAATTACAGTACTGTCTCATACCAATAATGTGTCATGAGCTTTGAACTTACCTCTAAACAGAATGACAACCTGAATACCAGGAACCATGACCTACATTTTGCTTTCCCCCTTCAGGACATGTAACAGGCTGAATTGTGTTCCTTACAAAATTCCTATGTGCAAGTCCTCATCCCATTTATCAGAATGTGACTATATTTGGAGATAAGATCTTCAAAGAGGTAACGAAATTAAAATGAGGTCATCAAAGTGGACTCCAATCCAGTATGACTGGCATCCTTGTAAGAAATGGCAAGTTGAGGGCTGGGCAAGGTGGCTCACACCTGCAATCCCAGCACTTTGGGAGGTCGAGGTAGGTGGATCACGAGGTTAGGAGTTTGAGACCAGCCTGGCCAATATGGTGAAATCCCATCTCCATTAAAAAATACAAAAATTAGCCAGGTGTGGTGGCGTGCGCCTGTAGTCCCAGCTACTCGAGAGGCTGAGGCAGGAGAATCACTTGAACCCGGAAGGCAGAGGTTGCAGTGAGCTGAGATTGCGCTGCTGCACTCCAGCCTGGGCAACAGAGCAAGACTCCATCTCAAAAAAAAAAAAAAAAAAGAAAGAAAGAAATGGAAAGTTGGACCAAGAGATAGTACGAAGGGAAAACTATGTGAAGACACAAGGAGAAGATAGTCATCTAAAGGCCAAGAAGCCTAGTTCCCTGACATTTGCTCTACACCCCACAGTTCGCTCCTAGCCAACCCATCCTCTGCTCACACATGCCCCCCGGAAACCTAACCTCTGTTACAACTCAGCAAGGCTGGTCACTCTGAAAAAACAAGCTGAGATTCAAGTGAATGCATCCACCCTTGACAATGGCATATTGTCTATGGCAAATGAGATGAAGAAGCAAAATGTCAAGGATTCTGCTTCTTATGTATCCTAAGTTTCATTCATTTATGGGAAAAGTCTTTCTGTGGAAGCAAATCTCATAACCTAGTTAAGAGACTTATAAAATTTTGCTAATTCTACAGGGTAAGTGAAAAAAATCATTATTTATAAGAAAATTTATATTACAACTCAGACTAATCAATCAGCAAAATAATATTTCTCTTCCTTAGCATAAAGAACAAGTGGCCAGACACGGTGGCTCACGCCTGTAATCCCAGCACTTTGGGAGGTCAAGGCAAGTGGATCACAAGGTCACACAAAGTCAGGAGTTAGAGACCAGCCTGACCAACATGGTGAAACCCCATCTCTACTAAAAATACAAAAATTAGCCGGGCATGGTGGTGCGCACCAATAATTGCAGGCATGAGCCACCTTGCCCAGCCCTCAACTTGCCATTTCTTACAAGGATGCCAGTCATAGTGGATTGGAGTCCACTTTGATGGCCTCATTTTAATTTCATTACCTCTTTGAAGATCTTATCTCCAAATATAGTCACATTCTGATAAATGGGATGAGGACCTGCACATACAATTTTGTAAGGAACACAGTATAATCTCAGCTACTCAGGAGACTGAGGCAGGACAATCGCTTGAACCCAGAAGGTGGAGGTTGCAGTGAGCTGAGATCACACCACTGCACTCCAGCCTGGGCAACAGGCGAGACTCTGTCTCCAAAAAAAAAAAAAAAATGCCAAGCACAGTGGCTCACGCCTGCAATCCCAGCACTTTGGGAGGCCGAGGTGGGCAGATCACAAGGTCAGGAGATCAAGAATATCCTGGCGAACACAGTGAAACCCTGTCTCTACTAAAAATACAAAAAAAAATTAGCCAGGTGTGGTGGCGGGCGCCTGTAGTCCCAGCTACTCGGGAGGCTGAGGCAGGAGAATGGTGTGAACCCGGGAGGCACAGCTTGCAGTGAGCCGAGATATCACCATTGCACTCCAAAAAACAAAAAAAAAACCACACAAGTGCATTTAACATTCACTATACAGTATATTTAAAAGCAAAGGCTTCAATACACATTGAAAAATCAGAGAAGTGAGGTTTTCTAATTGTCTTTCCTTATTAAAGATTTGTTTCTAGCCTCAGCTGTGAGTTTTATAAAACATAACCTTACATTTTCATGACCCTCCATCACTTTCAGAGTACTTTTATAACCCGTGTCTTATTATATTCTTGAATGAGGCTAGCAAGACAGACATTAGCCTCATTCTGCTTCTGGTAAAACAAACTCAGAAGTTAAGTGACTTGCCCCAAATCATATCACTAGTAAGTTGTAGGACCCACATCATGACTCTTTGTCCTGACCCCAGCCATGAAATGAAGGCATTAATTTAATATACACCAATTTTTTTAACTATTAATATTTCTGTTTACCCAATAGTATATCCTAACAGGTTTTTTCGAAATGATATCTTAGTCACTTTAAATAGAATTTTGTATAAATAATGAGTAAATCTGAAAATAACAGTAGCTCATAGACAGACGCTACTCATTTTGCCTTATTTTAAAAAGCTGTCCCTTTTATGCCAAGTCACTTGAACCTTACCCTACCTAAATGGTTAATCCTGTCCTATCTTTGTACAATTTTACAAGCGATGTTATGCTCCCAGAGAAAGAAGGAATAACCAAATCCCTGAAATGTTCCCCCGTATTCTAAAAATGAATAAAGGAAAAAGTGAATTAAATGAGAAAGTTATAGCAATGGAAAACATCACATGTGCATTTGCTAAGTGTTGAGGTTTTTGAGAAAGTTTCTAAGTGAGAAAACACTCTCCAAGTTAAGTGTGAGAAACTGAAATTATATCTTTGTTTGTTTTAATGTAGTTTATAGAGTTGAAGATTAGCCTTTAGGCATCTCTGGGTTCTTCTAACTAAAAATAAATCTCAAGTATTTGGGTCCATAGGAATAAACATGGTCAGGAAGAGTAGAGGAAAAAAAAAAAAGATGACCCTGCAAAATGAGACTTTGCAGTAATGGGCTTTCTAGAAATTTTACATCCAGGAAAAGGGTCATGGACCCCTAGTTATCTTCATAATAGAAGGTAATAATGTGAAAAACCTAAGACATAGATTTCCCAGGAGTGACAATCAAGAGTTATAGCACTTCCAGGGCAGAGAGATCAAGTAACAAGAAATTATAAACACCAAATGCTCTAAGCATCTTCTCATACTCAAAGCAATCTGCATGAATTATCTCCATCCCAAAAGGATAATGTATGACTAATACCTGTCTCATAAGAGTTTCAATAATTTGCAATTTTCTTCTATATGCGGAACTTTTTCAAAGTAATATTAAACTGAACTTTTTCAGCAGAAGCCATTTAAATGCACATTCAGTCATTTGAAAAGCTTCTATGGTTTAATGACTAGTTTACACATAATTCATTTTTCAACCAAAGCACAAGTTAATATATCAATGATCCTTTGTGTTAACTCCCAAAGAGTCAGAACAAATCATACCTTGCAGAAGCCTAGGACTGAGTATACTAATAAGGTTCACTGTGACAAAGAGAATGCTAGCTGCCAAACCCAGTAGCTGTTTTTCGTCCTCCTTAAGAAGACATTTTGAAACAAGCACATGGCTGCAGAAAAGACTCCTCTTCCCAGCCTACCACTTGCAGCTGAGATGCAACCATATGACTAAGTTCTGGAAATGAGATGTATATAAAAGTTTGGGACAGCCACGGTGGCTCACACCTGTAATCCCAGCACTTTGGGAGGACAAGGCGGGAGGACTGCTTGAGCCCAGGTGTTGGAGACCGGCCTGGGCAACATGATGAAAACTCATCTCTACAAAAAATTAGCCAGGCATGGTGGCAGGCATCTGTGGTCCCAGCTACTTGTGAGTCTGAGGTGGAAGGATCACTTGAGCCCTGAATGTTGAGGTTGCAGTGAGCTGTGATCATGTCACTGCACTCCAGCCTGGGTAACAGCAAGACTCTGTCTCCATAAAAAGAAAAAAAAAAAAAAAAAACCTTTGGGGGCTACTTCCAGGAAGTGACCTGGAAAAGGTAGAGGGGAAATCCTACTCTAGCTCCTTCCTCCATCCTGGAGGAGAAATGAAGATGATCCTGTGGGTTGGGCAGTCACCTTGGATTAGGAGACAGAGGAGGCAAGGCCTTGATGATTATGAAGCTATCACCTCAGCCCTGGCCTGCCCTCTGCTCTCTCAGATCAGCAGTATAGAGGAAAGCTTCTATCTCATTTATGTTACTGGGTTTTCTGTCTCATGAAGCTGATCCTAATCATTCACCACCATAGCAGTGACAGTGATGATGGTAAGAAAAGTGATGGCAAGAAGTAATACAACACGTACACGCATACCCTGAGACTCCTTAGTGCCAGAAAATACAGTAGAGGCTTTACTCACATTATTTACATTAATACTTGCAAAACCCGGCCGAGCACAGTGGCTCACACCTGTAATCCCAGCACTTTGGGAGGCCAAGGTGGGCGGATCATGAGGTCAAGAGATCGAGACCATCCTGGCTGACACAGTGAAACCCCGTCTCTACCAAAAATACAAAAAATTAGCCGGGTGTGGTGGCGGGCGCCTGTAGTCCCAGATACTCAGGAGGCTGAGGCAGGAGAATTGCTTGAACCCCAGGCAGAGGTTGCAGTGAGCCAAGATCGCGCCACTGCACTCCAGCCTGGGTGACAGAACGAGACTCCGTCTCAAAAAAAAAAAAAAAACTTGCAAAACCCCTGTGAGGTGGGCATTATAAGTCCCGTTTCTTTAGTTAAGCATCCAATATGGTCATTATTCTTGTTGTTCTACAATTTCACAATATGCTTGGTGGGATTCTTTAAATCTACTGTGCAGGGTACTTGGCGTACCCTGTTAATATTCCACTTTCATCAGTTACCATATTCTATCAGTTATCCACTTTCTATCTTCCAGAACTTTTTTTTTAACTCTCTTATCAACTGATAGCATTTATTCACTATAGGTTTTTATTAACCTTTTAAATTTCTATCTGATCATAAAACGGCATCTCTGGAGAAAGAGGAGACTGAGCCATGTGGTCATTCCATCGATTTTCACAACTAGGAAAAGAGTGCATGTGCCTGTGTGTGCGTGCGTGCGTGTGCGTGTACGTGTGCATGCATGAGTGGGTGCGCGTGTGTGTTTCTTTGGTCTCAGTAGGCTAAGATAGTTCTAAATCATCTAGATAAAGCTTAACAAGGCCAAATGTAAATACTTTTATTTTAAAGAAGGCAATTCATTACTTAAGTGTATACTGAGAAAGAGAAGCTAGCAGTTCCCATTAAAATAAAAAGATGACGGACCCAAAGGTTTTTTTTTGTTTGTGTTTGATCTTGTTTGGCCATAAAATAACACGATCCAAGTAGAAAGACACTGCTACTAGAAGTGCTAATGAAATCTTGGGCTTCATTAAAATAAGTAGAGTCCAGGCCAAAAAAGAAATGGATTCACTACATAGGGCACCATTCAGATCTCAACAGAATCACTCTATCCACTATTGGCAAAATTTAAACTAAAAAAGTTCTGGGATGGGTGTGGTGGCTCACGCCTGTAATCCCAGCACTTTGGGAGGCTGAGGCTGGAGGATTACTCGAGCCCAAGGAGTTCAAGATCAGCCTAGGCAACATAAACCCCGTCTCTACAAAGAAATATATAAAAATGAGCTGGGGTTGGCGAGGTATGGTGGCATAAGCCTGTGGTCCTAGCTACATGGGAGGCTGAGGCAGGATGACTGCTTGAGCCCAGGAGTTTGAGGCTGCAGTGAGCCATGACTGTACCATTGCACTCCAGCCTGGGTAAGAGAGTGAGACCCTATCTACTCTTGCAAAAAGAAAGAAAAAGAAAGAAGAGACGGAGGAAGGGGAGGGAGAGAAGGGAGGGAAAGGAAGGGAGGAAGGGAGGAAGGAAGGTTGGTTCTTACCAAGTTAACATTAGGACTGACTGAAAAACATGAGGAGTAATTTAGCCTGGGCAAGTTAAAAAAAAAAAATTAGGTAAAACCAACCTAGAGAAGAGATGTGATAACTGTCTCAAGTCTGTGAGACTGGGATCTGATGGTGGAAGACTCAAGAGAGCAAATGTGAAGTCAAAATCAGAGAACATCTTAACAATGAGAGAGGCTCAAAAATGGAAAGTCAGTTTCAAAGGTGAACTTCCCATCATGTGAAGTGCTCAAGCTGAAGCTGAATAACCAATCAGGACAAGAATATCATAAGGGGCTGGGCACAGTGGTTCACGCCTGTAATCCTAGCACTTTGGGAGGCCGAGGTGGACGATCACGAGGTCAAGAGATTGAGAGCATTCTGGCCAACATGGTGAAATCCCCTCTCTACTAAAAATAGAAAAATTAGCTGGGCATGGTGGCATGTGCCTGTAGTCCCAAATACTTGGGAGGCTGAGGCAGGAGAATCACTTGAACCCAGGAGGCAGAGGTTGTAGTGAGCTGAAATTGTGCCACTGCACTCCAGCCTGGCAACAGAGCGAGACGTGTCTCAAAAAAAAAAAAAAAAAAAAAAAGAACATCATAAAGATCTATTTCATCACTGGCAGAAAGTTGGAAGACTCCTGTCAAGACTGATAAAGCCATGGAAGATGTGCACATGGAGCCACATCACACGATGCTGCAGGTCAGCAACAATGGGCAGACAAGTGCTGGTCATCCTCCAAACCTCCCGAGGCCATGTCTGAGCTACAGCAACTGGAGGCTGGGCATCACTAACCACAGGGAGGCGACTGCCCAGAACCAGTGCTCACAAGAAACAAGGCGCAGCCTCGGAGCCCTGAAACAGTTAGTTCAAGCCTGGCCCATCCCCAAACACCAACAGAAGAAAGGAGAGACATGAATTGTGCCTAGGATGAGCCACAGAGGTTTTGGAAAATGACAGGCTGTCCAAGTTCTCTACGTAAGACTACACTCAAGGAAAAGGACAACAAAAACAAACGTTAATACTAAGGGGCAACTTCCAGCTTCCCACAGTTCCAGGCTTACATACTCCAAATGCAGAATTGGCTACATTGTGCAGTGTTGTGAGGTTTCACTTAATTCCAGTGGGTTTTTTTCCAAGAAAGGTTGGCAAAAGCTCTAAGTTGATATAACTGCAAAGTCTGGAACAGACTCTCCTCTGCATTTGTTGCATAAACTCCTAAATGGCAGCTTCTCAATTTCCAGCTCCTAACTACTAGTTTCCAGAGTGACCGAAGGAGAAAAAGATGAGAGCAAATGGGAAGCCAGCCTTGCTCAGTAGGGCCGAAAGAGAAGACTCTGGGGACCAAAGGGCCACAGGATCTCAACTCCTCATTGTTCACACTCTCCATAAACACTAAGGGGAAAAACATTTGCATCTTGTGAAGACAGAGCTTGAAAGAACTGTGCTCACCCCCAACTTCCCTACCCACCTCCAAAAATACACATACACCCACACATTCTCTCACATAGTGCGATTAGCCATGTATCTAAAGAATGTGCAGCCTCTATTCCAGAATCCTGCAAAAAACATTTTTATGAACCAATTCACTGAAACACATGTTCCAGGATGTCAAATTAAATAGCGAGCTGGGAATGAGTGGGAGAGCAAAGGAAGCTGGCCTCAGCCCTCCTTGGCTCTGCTGCTGTAAACCCTGCCTCTCTGCCCATAAGTGGGCTTTTAGGAAAAGTTCCCAGCAGAAGAGGGCTCCTCCCAGGCCCCTTAGCCTCAGAGGGTGCAAGAGCAGATCAAGGGCACCATGCTCAGGACTCCCCCAAACCCCTGGCTCTGTCCAGAGCCTACCAAGCATTATTTGTGAATAAAGCAAGCTGCTCATTTTCCATCCTCCTACATCTTCTCCCACCCACCTCCTCAAACTTACATAAACTCAGAGAATGGCAGGCAGGCTGAACAGAAGCTGTGCCTTAAATTCGACAAAATAAAAAAAGAAGGGAACATAACGTTTTTCTTTAGCCAAAAACTTCAAAATGCTTACACACAGGCCTCTGCCATCAGAACCCTTAAGGATGTCTGTAGAAGCTAGGAGATGTGTATCTGGGTGTTCACTGTACAAGTCTCTCAACTTTTTTTTTTTTTTGGAAATTTTTCATAGCAAAAAGAAAAAAAAGATTTCTGCATTGTGAGATACGTTACAAACACAGATGAAACAGTAGAGTAGAAAAGAGTATAGTCTATGGTAAAAAGAGCCAAGCATTAACGTTTGTCATCACTTTCTAATCTCATGTCCGTGCATTCGGCAGGCAAATAACTTTCTTTTCCAGAACAGGGAAAAGCAGCAGCAAATAGATACGTGAACCTCGTGGGATTTGACCTCCAACATGGAAAACGCTTTACCCGAAATGCAGACTACAAAAATATGTCTCTGAATATATCACATAAAACGTAAGACCTAATTTAATCAACATAACTCTCCTGGTACACGATTCTGTGGAGAGCAAAACGTTTCAAAATGGGTTAGAGAGCCACAGGTTCCTGAGAGGCTTATCTCAGAGGCCAGGGCAGGGTGCTTAAAACCGAGGTCTAACAGGATGTTTTCAGCTTCAAGCAGCATGAGGCCTAACTCAGAAAAAGGTAGAGGAGAATATTTCTCTCACATGACTCATATGACCCAAAGCCCTGGAAGCCAGTTCTAGGGAAGGTTGATTCAGTAGCTCAGTGATGTCATGATGCTTGCAGAATGCTCCCACCTTGCCATTCTGCCATCCTCTCAGCAGCACACACTCACTGGCATCCTTCAGAAGGGAGACAAACTTTCCCCAAAGTCCTCAAAAACATAACCTTCGAAAATCTTGGCCAGGTGTACTGGTTCGTGCCAGTAATCCCAACACCTCAGGAAGCTGAGGCAGGTGTATCACCTGAGCCTAGGAGTTCAAGACCAGTCTGGGCAACATGGCAAAACCCCATTTCTACAAAAAAACACAAAAACTAGCTGGGCATGAGGGCATGCACCTGTAGTCCCAGCTTCTAGGGAGGCTGAGGTGGGAGGATCGCTTGAGCCTGGGAGTTCAAGGCTGAAGTGAACCATGATCATGCCACTGTACTCCAGCCTGGGCCACATAATGAGACCCTGTCTCAAAAACAAACAAAAAAAAGTCTTCATAGGCCAAGTACAGTGGCCCACACCTGTAATCCCAGCACTTTGGGAGGCCAGGGCTAGCGGATGACTTGAGCCTACGAGTTCCAGACCAGCCTGGGCAACATAGTGAGACCTCCATCTCTACAAAAAAAATAAACAAAATCAGCCAGACATGGTGGCTCACACCTGCTATTCAGGAGGCTGAGGTGGGAGGATCACCTGAGCCTGAGAGGTGGGGCCGCAGTGAGCCAGGATCATGCCACCACACTCCAACCTGGGCAACAGAATGAGACCCTGTCTCAAACAAAAACAAAACAAGTCTTCATAAACACTGAATCCTAAATCTTTCACTAACAAAACCAAAGAGAATGACAATGATACTGTCACAGCCACCTATGCAGAGGGGACTAACTTAGATTACTGAAATCCCTGTGGGGCTGGGGGAACGGGTTGTGTTCCCTGCTGAATAATACTGACATGAGGGGGGTGGTCCTGGAAAAGCAACTATCCCCATGCCTCAGTGGGCCTCCCCGTTTTCGATGCAATGGAGCAGCCCCGTATTTAATTTTTGTACCAGGCTTCTACAGAAAATTCTGTTTAAATAAAGTGTTCCATGGATTTAAAATGTTTTGATTTGTTTTGCAAAACTAGGTTAGGACCAGCCTGTGAAGTAATGCTTAGGCAAGGATAATTTGATCCCTTCCTGAAGAATTCCTATCCATTAAACCCATAGACTAATCTATTTTGATGCCCCAACTCCGAATGGGATTATTTTAAAGAAACTGCCTTTCTGATTTCAGGTCTCGCCACCCTCGAGAGGGGCTAGCTTGGCATTTGGAGGCCTTGTTGGCACTCTAGGAATTCATCTTCAGACTTCTTTTCTGGCCAGGGCTGACATCCGCCCCTTTAAGCTCAGCACAGCCACATCCTCATTACTCCACTGAAACAGTTCCACACTTGTTTTGTGAAAGCAAACTAAATCTCAGTACCCAAAAATCACTAAGCCAAGGGAAAGGTCAAGCTGGGAATCATGCCAGGCAAACCTGCCTCCCGTTTTATTCCTAAATAAGATAGCTACAAAGATTTTAAAAGTTACGTACCTCCCTCACAATTTACCCACAAGGAAATTCCTTGTGGGCCTCAAGATCTTTACCCCAGAACAGTTCTGTTGGATTTCACCCTGGCAATGTAAACTGATAGGTCATCTTCACAGGTGGAGACAGAAAGTCATCCCTCTGCTCACCTGAAAAAAAATGCATATTTGATTGCTTCCTCTGTCCTATTGTTTATGTAAAAATGCATTCACTGAGGCAGACTAAATTGTGTATTCAGTCAAAGGCTAATCAAGGACTCAAAAGAATGCAACCTTTTGTCTCTTACCCACCTATGACCTGGAAGCCCCTGCCCTCCCCTTATACGTACTGATTGATGTCTCATGTCTCCCTAAAATATATAAAAGCAAGCTGTATCCCAACCACCCTGGGCACAGGACCTCCCGAGGCTGTGTTCCGGGCATATCCTTAACCTTGGCAAAATTAACTTACTTCTTTTTTTCTTTTTCAGACGGATTCTCACTCTGTCGCCCAGGCTGGAGTGCAATGGCACAATCTCAGGTCACTGCAACCTAGGATGTCTCCCAGGTTCAAGCAATTCTCCTACCTCGGAGCCTCCTGTGTAGCTGGGACTACTGGTGCATACCACCACGCCCGGCTAATTTTTGTATTTTTAGTAGAGACAGGGTTTCAGCATGTTGGCAAGGCTGGTCTCAAACTACTGACCTCAGATCATCCACCTGCCTCGGCCTCCCAATGTGCTGGGATTACAGGCGTGAGCCACCGTGCCTGGCCATAAAATCAACTTTCTAATTTGGTACAGATCTGTCTCAGATATTTTGGGTTCACAGTTTGGTGAACAGCTACTGCCCCTCCCCAGACCCCTCTCACACTTCCCCAGATCATGCAGGTAAAGGGTGAACACCCGGCAGAGCAGGAGCCCCGGCACGTCACCCAATGCACTGGTCTCAGAGCAAATGTCTAAAATATCCCCCTAACCAAGCCCACTGGTGCTTGCTTAGGCCCTCTTAGCGCTCCCCTGATGGAGAGCTGTTAGCTAAAGAACTTTCCAGCTTTTCCATTTTCCATAGCCTCATCATCACTCCTCATTTGCAAGAAGACAACTTCCTGTTCTTGAGGTGAGACAGCCTTAGGCAAGGTCTGCAACAGGATGAAAACAACTTTGGCAGAAGGGGCTTTCCTCGGTTCACGGCCTCAGGACAATAAGACTGTTGTATCAGATATTAAAGGTAGTTATTTCTAAACGTCTGTTTCCCCTTATTGTGAGTTTCCCCAAGTCAAGATGTCTCACTTTTTAATGTACCTTATGGCATAATAAAAAAAATACAATCTCATTAGCAAATGAAAACAATGAATATTTTAGAAGATTCTTCCAGACTGCACAGAAATTTTTTCTGTAAAGAAGTCAGTATCATAAACACATTTCTGTGTCAAATATTGCACTACAACATTATCCATATGGATGTACTACTGGACATTAAGTTGCTCCTAATTTTTCTCCAATATAAACGGATGGATATAATTGTAAATACGGCTTGTAAATTTATCCTACTTCCTTAAGAAATTCTTAAGAGTGGAATTTTGCTAAAGCATGCACACACCTTGATATGCAATGCCAACTGCAAATTCCACTATTAACAGTTTCTTTCATATAGACTAACCCTTGGGATCCTCACCTTATGAGATAGGTACTATTGGCCCAGTTTTACAGATAAGAAAACTGAGGCTCAAGATCACACAGCTGGAAAGCCACAGAGATAGGATTCAAACCCAGAGCCCAGGTCCTTACCCGCAACAATCCTAGCTTCTCAGACGCAACTCATTAACAAGAGGATTCTGCCACCCGGAAGCCAGGGAAGGGTGTCAGCCAGATCAGGAAACCTTATCACTGTTACACAGCAGCCACCACTAAGAAAATGACCTTTTCAATTTCATAGCAGGTAGTATTAGAGCATTTACCTGCAAGGCTTTTAAATGCCTTACATAGATTTATGTAATCTTCAAAACAAACTCTGTGGTAGGTACTATTAACAATACCCCTATTTGAGAGAGGGGCAAACACTAAGGCATAGAGAGGTTTGGCAACTCACCAAAAGTCACCAGCTAAGCAGTATGACATCAGATTCAAACCCAGACGGTCTGGCTCCAAGCGTATCTTTTTTTTTTTTTTTTTTTTTTTTTGAGACAGTCTAGTTCTATCGCCCAGAATGGAGAGCAGCGGTGCGATCTCGGCTCACTGCAACCTCCACCTCCTAGGTTCAAGTGATTCTCCTGCCTCAGCCTCCCAAGTAGCTGGGATTACTGGTGCACACCACCATGCCCGGCTAATTTTTTGTATTTTTAGTAGAGACAGGGTTTTACCATGCTGGCCAGGCTGGTCTCGAACTCCTGATCTCGTGATCCACCAGCCTTGGCCTCCCAAGTGTGAGCCACCTCGCCCAGCCCCAAGCATACCTTTTTTTTTTTTTTTTTTTTTTTTTGAGACAGAGTCTCCCTCTGTCACCCAGGCTGGAGTGCAGTGGCATGATCTCGGCTCACTGCAAGCTCCGCCTCCTGCGTTCATGCCATTCTCCTGCCTCAGCCTCCTGAGTAGCTGGGACTACAGGTACCCACCACTACGCCCAGCTAGTTTTTTGTATTTTTAGTAGAGACAGGGTTTCACCATGTTAGCCAGGATGGTCTCGATCTCCTGACCTCGTGACCCACCCTCCTTGGCCTCCCAAAGTGCTGGGATTACAGGCGTGAGCCACCGCGCCCAGCCCCAAGCATATCTTTTAGCCACTGAGCTACTACCCTACCTTGAGGTTGGACAAAAATCTCCTGCCTCAGGTCATCATTACCATATCCACCTGTATCTCACCATCTGATCTCCCAGCCTTGGCTCATCCCTGACCTCCCTTTCCCCTACTCCTTATCAAGTTCTCCTCCTGAGCTCAGCCTGCTGCTTTTATCCACTCAACTCCTCCATCTTGGTCCCCACTTTCCAGTCTATTCTTTCCACCCTGCCCCCAGCCCTGAGCCAAATTATACAAAGCCAGAAAAGATATATGTTAAAAAAAAAAAAACTAAATTTAAAACTCTGCTCATAAACACACCTTACTTTAAGTGTAGCCAAAGTCACATGTTCCTTCTCTTAAAACTATATACATTCCTTCAGAGCACAGACTGTTTATAACCTGCCAGTTTAACCAATATGCTTCAGGGGCTCTGTAGTAGGCATGCCATGCCAGTTTCTTATTACTATTATATTTTCTTCTAATCACTTATTACATCAGAATATTTGTTTTCCCAAGTCCAAAGTGGTAGACTTATTTTACACACAACCTTGAGATTCCACCTACGATTTAAACAAAGTTTTGTGCATATTAATAAGGATTCAGAATATTTGAAAATCTCTCTGAAACCTCATTAATTTGGAAAATGTAATAATTTGGATAAGGTTTAGCTAAAATTCTAATTTTCCTCAAACTCTATTTTTAATTTAAAGTGAACTAAAAAGAAAAAATTGAGCTATGTGCAGTGGCTCATGCCGGTAATCCCAGCTTTGTGGGAGGCCAAACTGGGAGAACTGTTGAGCCCAGGAGTTTGAGGCCAGCCTGGGCAACATAGTGAGACCTCTACCTTTTAAAAAAACTTTTTTTTTTAATTAGCTAAGCATGGTGGCATGGACTGATAGTCCCCACTACTTGGAAGGCTGAGGCAGGGGGATCGCTTGAGCCCAGGAGTTCAAGGCTGCAGTGAGCTATGATCATGCTACCTGCACTCCAGCTTGGGTGATGGAGCAAGGCCTCATCTCAAAACAAGAAGGAAAAAACTGCCAGGTGTGGTGGCTCCTGCCTACAATCCCAACACTTTGGGGAGTGAGCGGATCACTTGAGCTTAGGAGTTCAAGACCAGCCTGGGAAACATGATGAAACCTTGTCTCTACAAAAAATATTTTAAAATTAGCCAGACATAGTGGCACGTGCCTGTAGTCCCAGCTACTCAGGAGGCTGAGGTAGAAGGATGGCTTAAGCCCGGGAGTCTGAGGTTGTAGTGAGCCAAGACTGGGCTACTGAACTCCAGCCTGGGTGACAGAACCAGACCCTGTCTCAAAAACAGAAAAGAAAAGAAAAAACCCACACTCTAAAAAAGCACTACTAAAAAATAATCCAAATATCCAGAGACTAATTATATTAAATGTGTATATAAGGCTTTCACTATACTAAATAAATGCATAAGATGTACAACTTGGAATAAAATGACTGATTTGACAAAATAGTTTAAATTGTCCCTAAACCGATTTACATGACTAAAAATTAGTCTTATCACATGAATGATTACAGAGCAACAAAAAAACTGATATCAGGACCACTGAGAAAACAATAATACAAAAGACTAGTGATTTACTTTCATATGACTGACACCTATAATTACCGTCTAAATGATAAAAATCCCCAAAGCAGGTGTGTGGACAAAAAATGCCTCCAATCCATCTCAAAACACGGTTTTTCTCTTCTCTCTTTGTTTACCAGTTTCCTATTGCACTCTCTTCTATTAGTCAATATTACAGGTGTTCAGCTCTCTAGGAACATGTCTTTCCTTCACCAGTTTCCCCTTTTATCTCCAATTCAAAAGTGGAAATAAAAAGAAAACGTTAGTGTGCATTTACGTGACAGGCCTTAAACTCAGCAAGAGATCAGGTTACTTGATATCTGTGTGTCCATAAAGCCTATTCCACATGCCACAAATGTATTTCTGACTTCGACACGGACAATACCCATATGACACATCTCTGAACGGGGTCTTGTTTTTGTGGTGCTTTTCTTTGGGTTTAGGCTCTTTTTCTTTTTTTTTTTTTTTTTTTTTTTGAGACAGAGTCTCGCTCTATCGCCCAGGCTGGAGTGCAGTGGTGCAATCTCGGCTCACTGCAACCTCCACCTCCTGGGTTCACGCCATTCTCCTGCCTCAGCCTCCCAAGTAGCTGGGACTACAGGCCCATGTCAGCAGACCTGGCTAATTTTTTTGTTTTTAGTAGAGATGGGGTTTCACCGTGTTAGCCAAGATGGTCTCGATCTCCTGACCTCATGATCCGCCCGCCTCGGCCTCCCAAAGTGCTGGGATTACAGGCGTGAGCCACCGCACCTGGCTGCTCATTTTTTAATTCTAGAAGCTTTTGTTTCCAACAAGGAGCAACATAACTTTCATGGGCCCTTCAAGTACTCACAATAACTTTATGTTTACCCAAGTAAACAATTAGGAATAACCTCCCTCTCTTAACTATATGCCCTGAAAGTGGTGAATTAATGAAACCCCTTCCCAGCTCCCTAAACATACTTTCAAATTAAAATAAGGCCTGAATTTACAACCCAGGTTAAATGGATTAAAAGATTAAGGACTAGAGAGCAAGCGCTTTCTCCATCTCATTCTCACATTTCAACCTCAAATTACCCCAGCCCTCTAATGACTAGAGTAGTCACTGTAAAGGCGCCTAATTACCCACGAATTACACCAACTGTAACCAATTTCAGGATCTCAGATCAGATTTTCCCAAAACATGAATCTGCTAATTAAGTTACATGAAAGTCAAACTAACACGCAATTTGGATGTGACATTTATCCACCTGAAAGTAGACCTGTAAGTATTTCAATTCACAGTAACAGCAGCTATTCCTTATGGACAGCACTATTATACACTTAGAAAACTGCAGCTGCAATACATGGAAGCAGGAAGAGACTCATCTATGATTCAAGCATTTCCAGGAAATAACAAAAGGATTCTCCTGGCAAACCAACAGAATGGCCCATCAAGACCTGCTTAAGCCTGGGAATCAACTCGTATTCATTTGCTAAGTTAAACTGATAATGAAACAAGTTTAAGATACTCACATACAGAGACACACCACAGCACACACAGCCTGGCACCTGTTACATTAGTCGCTTTTTTCTGAATTCTGACACAAGGAACGAGGTTTGATTTCATGGTTTTGCCTATCTGCTCATTATTAAATCTGCACACTTATTTTCCGCAAGAAAAAAAAATTGGGCCGAGCGCAGTGGCTCACACCTGTAATTCCAGCACTTTGGGAGGCCAAGGCAGGTGGACCATGAGGTCAGGAGTTTGAGACCAGCCTGACCAACATGGTGAAACCCCATCTCTACTAAAAATACAAAAATTAGCCGGGCATGGTGGCACATACTTGTAACCCCAGCTACTCAGGGGGCTGAGGCAGGAGAATCGCTTGAACCTGGAAGGCAGAGGTTGCAGTGAACTGAGATCGCGCCACTGCACTCCAGCCTGAGTGAGACAGTGAGACTCTGTCTCAAAAAAAAAAAAAGAAAAAAGAAAAAAATACTTCTTCCCAGCACTCACAATCTTGTGAAAATAAAGAATTTTCCTTGGACGTGCTCCTACAGATACACAAAGAAATAATTCAGAAATAAAATCCATTCGACCAAAAGGCCAGGTTCAATGAGCTGGGAAGCGTGGGTTTTGCAGCTGCGGCTGGAGCCCAGGAGTCCAAAGCTGCCATAAACTGGTCCGTGCAGCTCTCAGGAAGGAAGCTTCACAGTGGATCGCTTCACACATCACCAGCCCAATACCAAAAAGGCATTTCTCAGGAGCCCTGGTGTTGGGGGAGGGCAAGGAAAACAAGTGAGGGACATTCACAAGGGCTCACAGACGAGTCTCACTGGGGACTATGTATTATGGGTTAAACTGTGTCTCCACCAACCCCAACATGATATGTCAAAGTCCTAACCCCAGTACCTCAGAATGTGACCTGAGTTGGAAAAAGGGTTGGTGCAGATACAAGTAGTTCAGATGAGGCCGGACTGGAGTAGGGTGGGCCTCTGCTTCAATATAACTGGTGTCCTTATACGACAGCCACGTGAAAGCACGGAGACACCCAGGGAGAGCGCTGTGCGGCAAGAGACTGGAGTGACACAGCTGCAAGCCAAGAAACCCCACAGGCTGCCAGCGAGCCCGCAGAAGCTAGGAAGAGGCGAGGGCAGACTCCCCAAGGGTTTCAGAGGCAGCGTGGCCCTGCTGGCTTGACAGAGGACTTCCAGCCTCCGGACTGTGAGGAGAGAATGCAATTCTGTTGTTCTAAAGCCACGCAGTTTGTGGCACTTCGTTAGACAGCCCTGGGAAATTAATACACCACACTTGAACTTGAGTTGCTTCCTGTTGCCCTGCTCCATCCAGCCCCCTCAGCTGGCAAATGCTCCCACTCCACCACAACAGAGCCGCAGGGAATCCCCGAGCCTCCGTGTGGCTGGGGAGGCCCCTCTCCCCTGTAAGTGGCACACAACAGGCTGGGCTATCCCAGGCCCAGGCCCAGGCCCTTGTCCCAATTTTGTTCCTTCTCTCCAGGTTCCCGGCTGCCTCCTCTGGGCCCCGCCCTCACCAGGGCCTGGTCCCCACTCCTCCCACAGGCAGCCCTGGCCCTCCAGCTGCAGGACGGGGTGTGGAAGTCCCCTTGGGGTGGGCAGCGCCCCGTGCTGCTTCCGCCCACCCCAGTTTCTCACAGAATTTTTAGAACACTTCTTTCAGTTTTGCCTTAAGTAATATCCTTCCTCACGCCCCAACAACCCCACTCTCACACTGGTGCACTCACGCACGCTCATTCTCTTACACACAACTCAGCCACAGGCCCACATGGTCTCTATCTCTCACACAAAACTCAGCCACAAACCCACAAAGGTCTCGGTCTCTCTCTCTCACACACACACACACACACACACACACACAAAAAGCCACAGGTTCACCAGGGTCTCTCTCAACATGCACACATACACACACACACCTCAGCCATAGGCTCACAAGAGTCTCTCTTGTCTCTCTCTCATACATACACAAACACACACACACACACCTCAGCCACAGGACCACGAGGGTCTCTCTCCTTGTCCCTGTCTCCTCTCTGTCTCACACTCCCACACACACATACAGCTCAGCCACAGGCCCACCAGGGTGTCTCTCTCTGTCTCCCTCTCTCTCTCTCTCACACACACACACACACACACACACACACACACACACACATGCCTGTGCAGCTCCACAGGGGCCTGGGCCAGGAGGCAGATCTGAGTACACACACCACCCTGTGCTGTGAGTGGCCACTCC
Source organism: Nomascus leucogenys (assembly GCF_006542625.1). Classification (NCBI taxonomy): domain Eukaryota; kingdom Metazoa; phylum Chordata; class Mammalia; order Primates; family Hylobatidae; genus Nomascus; species Nomascus leucogenys. Next base: position 74,137,586 of record NC_044387.1, on the reverse strand, counting down.
CATCCAACAACTGAGACTTTTTGTTACTGGGCCAAGGTTTTCTGCCAAACTTACTTCCCTTATAATGAATGAATTCTCCCTGAGAAGGTTCCTCAGTCCTCCCCTGGAAGCTGACCTGCAATGGCCTAACCCACCTGTTTACCAGGCATGCCAGGACATACGAGACCCTGATAGGTGCACACCAAAGCTCAGCCTGGAACCCCACCCCCATGTGCATCATTGCAGCAGAACTTCTTCAGACACACTCGATCCACCAGCTAACACTCCATACCCTATGAAGAGAATACGTACGGATTCTAGGTTTGATAAAATCCCAGGCCAGTGGTGGTAAGTCAGGCTGAAAAGCAACCATCTCCCAATTTCCACCCACTGCTTTACCTACAAGACCATTTCTACCTCTCATTATTTAATCCTCTACAAAAAGTATATTTTGTAATGTGGTCCCTGAGCTGCCTCTCCCTGGGCCAATGGTTCTCAAAATTGAGCATGCATCAGAGCCACCTGGAGGGCTTGTTAAAACAGATCTCTGGGCTCCTCCCCTAGAGCTTCTGATTCACAGCAGGTCTCGGGTGGGGTCTGAGAACCGGCCAGTCTAGCGAGTTCCCAAGCGATGCTGATTTAGGTCCCTGGACCAGGCTTCGAGAAACACTGCCCTCGACTGCTCATTTCTCACTGAGCTCAGGTGACTCACTCAGCATAGCACACACTGCTGTCGGCCTTCCCACCGCCCATTCCCTTCCTCCCACTTAGGCAAAGCCGGGTTGTGCTCCCTATGACTAAACCCTGCGGGACAGAGCTGATCACGTGGTTCCACCACTCCACAGGCGTGGGCGGGTGAGTGGTTCAAGGTGAGTGCAGACCCACCTGTAAGATGTGAAGCGGAAGTCTGCTGGGGAGTACTTGTGAGAAAGTAGCCAGGGGGTTCTTTTAACCTGCCTTTGGATGTTCAGGTGGGAGGCTGGGAGGCTGTGAAGCACACAGACCTCCTGCAAACATGAGGGGAGCTGCACAGCACACGGAGTCCAGCAGAACAGACAGGTCCCAAGAACCAGGCTCCCAGGTGCTGACACTAACCTGCTGAGTAAACCAATCCAGAACCACCCTGCCTCCAGGCTTCTTGTTGAGTGACATCATGCATTCTTTATTGTTTGAGCTGGTTGAGTCAGGGTTTTGTTACTTGCTGCTGAAAATAATCCCAAAGCAAAGCAAGCTGACAGGACAGCTCCTCTAAAGGCAACCTCTTAGCACACATTACAATGGCATGTGTTCCACAAAGTAATCCCAAAATTTCAGATTTAAATTTTCCATATTTCAAAAGCTATGTAGCTGCATATCTGTGGATAATCCACACTTCGAATTAGCATAAAACTAAAGAAGTTATCTAGCATACAGTAAAATATTACTGAAGGACCAACCCTGGGTCTACCTTACACGAGTCATGCTCATTTTTTTCAGGGATTTGCTAGGAACCATATAATACTAGGGCCTAATAAAGTATTCAGTTGCTTCCATCCGTTAATCTTGGACTTAGTCTCCTTCGACAGACAGCTGTAGATCTAATTGGGAAAGTGGTTTTCCACTCCAAAGTAAACAAGTACGCACTTACAGAGAGAGTGCACATGTTCTGTCACTTCATAGCTCTATAACCTTCGACAAATTGTTTTACCTTGATGAACCTGTCTCCTCATCTATAAAATGGGAATACTACCACATATCCACCTGGTTAAGTAAGGAAGATACATGTGAAAGCACTTTGTAAACCATAAGGTTTACACAAGGGCAATTACTTAAATCCAATTTTTATGGATAAAGTGGAGTAACATGACCTGATTTGAAGAAACAGGATTAATCACAATCCTAGAAGAATTACTCCACCAAAAATGCATACTACATACACCTGTCATAACTACCAATCGAACACTGTTTGGATTGTAATTCAAACAGAACCTCACCTACTGTAAATAATTTAGTGGCAGCAACATCCACAAGGTAGTTACAACCCTCAAAGTCAATGTTGTACAACGCACAATATCAATATGAATTATTTACTATATACATTTTACATGGTCCACTTGGCAGGCCACACACTATGACTATGCTTTTACTGAGGCTATTCTCTGGGATCCACCTTCAAAGGCAACAGTGGGTATCTGGGCACTTCACAGGGGGCAAATCATCTTTCCTACAGAAGAAGTTCAGTTTTAATCCAACAGGCATGTGTCATTTGGAGCCATGTTTTCCAAATAAAATACTTGAACAAACTGGGTAAAAACAATAGGGACTGGACAATGTTTCTCAAACTGGGATGTGTATATGTATGTTAGAGAAGGTAACGCAATGAATTAAATATGGCTACCTTCCTGAAACATAAATTGTACTAGAAGATTTTTGGAAAATAACAAAAAGGAATAAACAGTGAGTAGTATTTAAATTCTCAACAAATGTTAAATTTTTTTTTTTTTTTTAATGAGACAGAGTCTCGCTCTTTCGCCCAGGCCAAAGTGCAGTGGTGCTATCTCAGCTCACTGCAAGCTCCGCCTACCGGGTTCACGCCATTCTCCTGCCTCAGCCTCCCGAGTAGCTGAGACTACAGGCGCCCACCACCACGCCCAGCTAATTTTTTGTATTTTTAGTAGAGACAGGGTTTCACTGTGTTAGCCAGGATGGTCTTGATCTCCTGACCTCGTGATCCGCCCACCTCAGCCTCCCAAAGTGCTGGGATTACAGGCGTGAGCCACCACACCCGGCCTGAATTTTTTTTTTTTTTAATTTCCAAAGAATTTTCATGCTTACAGTAGACTTTAAAAACTACATCCCTATGGCCGGGCGCGGTGGCTCACACCTGTAATCCCAGCACTCTGGGAGGCCGAGGTGGGCGGACCACGAGGTCAGGAGATCAAGACCATCCTGAGTAACACGGTGAAACCCCACCTCTACTAAAAATACAAAAAATTAGCCAGCATGGTGGCGGGCACATGTAGTCCCAGCTACTTGGGAGGCTGAGGCAGGAGAATGGCATGAATCCAGGAGGCGGAGCTTGCAGTGAGCTGAGATAGCACCACTGCACTCCAGCCTGGGCAGCAGAGCGAGACTCCATCTCAAAAAAAAATAAAATAAAATAAAAATAATAAAAATAAAAACTACATCCCTACTACTTTGGGAGAAAACATTGAGAAAGACTACAATAAGCAAACAAGACTTTTTCTCATATCATTTATAAATTGGTTGCAAAGACAATGCTAAAACAATGATTCCAAAAACATATTAATTGGGCACCACACATCTGTGAAGGACTGCCTAGACTACCACAGCAATTATTTGTAACATGACAACATTCTTTTGTTTAATTGATTGGGGGGAAAAATTACTATATACTTCAGGGTCATATTTCATATGTGGAAGACTAACAACAAACTAATACTTTGATGACAATTCACTTAAAACAAGTAACAAGCTCCCAGGAGACCCCATTATCTTAATATTGGTGTTCCTAGACAGAGAAGACTGCCTTGGGAAATTTCTCCTTTGAATCTGGAAACTCCAAGCTCTGCTACCTTCTTAAGCAACAAGAAGCTTAATATCACAACATATCCAGAACACCCTCACAGAATTAATACTGCTGCCAATGTTGGGATCCATCCAAAAAGTACTTTCATTTCTCACTGACCCACCACGACAAGTGAAAGCAATCTGAAGCACAATGCTCACTGCATAAGAGAAGCCGAAATGTCAGCTTATACCTGACTCTAGCTATAAGCCTTCCTAAAGAAATGTAAGTTTGGTTCTCATAGGCAAAACACCCAAGTCTCTTCTCTTTCTTACACAGCAGTCCTTCACTCTTGCCTCAAACAAGCTTCTCATAGTCTTTTTTTTATTTTTAGAGACAGGGTCTCTCTGTCACCCAGGCTGGAGTGCAGTGGCAAAATCACAGCTCACGGCAACCTCAACCTCCTGGGCTCAAGTGAGCCTCAGCCTGCCGAGTAGCCGAGCCTATAGGTGCACATCACCACACCCCACTTTTTTGTTGTTTTGTTTTTGTAGAGACAGGGTCTCACTTTGTGACCCAGGCTGGTATCGAACTCCTGAGATCAAGCCGATCCTCCCACCTCAGCCTCTCAAAGTGCTAGAGGCATGAGCCACCACACCCAGCCTCCTAAGTCTCTTCCTGGGTTGTTGGATTTGTCTAGCTCTTTCTTCAGAACGCACATCTTACTGAATGATTCCATGAAGTTATTTTACTGTTAAATATTATGACATGTAGCAATAAATGGTCAAGCCACTGAGTGGCATATGGAATGAAGCAAAGCTGATTCAGACTTTAGTGCTGAGTTAAACCACTTCTCCCAAAGGCAATCTCTAGTCTAAAAAGGAACACTGAGTTTCTGGAACTGCATCACTACATTTACGTATAATATCCAGCTTCCCCAGACCTTAATTCTACTTTTTTTGTTTCAGGAAAGTTCACATTAACGAAGTGTTTTGCCTATTTTTATTCTAGACTAACCCTTCAAGATTTTTTTTTCAAAATTCTTAAAGAATTCTTTAATATGGAATTATTAAAGGTTCAAATAACCTTTCAATATAAATACAAAAATGAATACAAACCTAATCACCCTGGTGCTTGTAAAAACATGTTATCTAGGAGGAACTAAAAGTGTTTTTAGGGACTGGACACGATGGCTCACGCCTGTAATGCCACCACTTTAGAAGGCTGAGACAAGAGGACTGCTTGAGTTAGAGAACAGTGTGGGCAACATAGGAAGACCTCATCTCTACAAAAAACAAAATAAAAAAAATATTAGCCAGGCATGGTGACATGCACCTGTAGCCCCAGCTACTGGGGAGGCTGAGGCAGGAGGACTGCTCAAGCCCATGAGGTCCGGGCTGCAGTTCTCTATGATGGCACAGTTGAACTCCAGCCTGGGCAACAGAGCAAAACCCTATCTCAAAAAATAAATAAAAGTTTTTAGGAACTAAAAATTTCAATGAAAACCAAAATTAGTATTCTGATCCTACTGTACTATTTTTCTGATTTATTTCAACTGAAGGCTAAATAACTATATAAATGTCAAAAGCTTTGCTAAAAATTTCACAATTTTTTCACCTAAAAAAAGGTTTCTGTGGCTTGAATACAATTTTAATATATACCAAGAACCCTCTTTAAAAATCTGTATCACATTAAGGAGAACACCTAAATTATGAGCTCTATAACAGTCAAAAAAATTACATTGTTATGGCTGCACAGACCATGGTTGAATGCATTCATTCTGCAAAGCTCCCAGGGCCCACAGGACCCTGTAGAAGGTACCATGAGGCTATACATGGATAGAGTGAATAACCCATCCTCTTTAAAAAAAACACACCAACTACAGAAACTTAGTATAAAAATACAGCCTCGGCCAGGCATGGTGGTGTACACCTGTAATCCCAGCAATTTGGGAGGCCGAGGCAGGCAGATGATGAGGTCAAGAGATCAAGACCATCTAGCCAACATGGTGAAACCCTATCTCTACTAAAAATACAAAAAAAAGCTGGGCGTGGTGGTGCCTGCCTGTAGTCCCAGCTACTCAGGAGGCTGAGGCAGGAGAATCCCTTGAACCTGGGAGATGGAGGTTGCAGTGAGCCGAGATTGCGCCACTGCACTCCAGCCTGGTGGCAGAGGGAGACTCCATCTCAAAAATAATAATAATAATAATAATAATACAGTCTCTGGGCCAGGCGCAGTGGCTCACACCTGTAATCCCAGCACTTTGTGAGGCTAAGGCAGGTGGATCACTTGAGCCCAGGAGTTCGAGACAAGACTGCGCAACAAGGTGAAACCCCAACTCTACAAAAAAATACAAAAATTAGCCAGCCGTGGTGGCAGGCAACTGTGGTCCCAGCTACTCAAGAGGCTGAGGTGGGAGGATCCCTTAAGCCCAGGAGGCGGAGGTTGCAGTGAGCTGAGATGATGCCACTGCACTACAGCCTAGGTGACAGAGTGAGACCCTGTCTCAAAAAATAAAACTAAAAGAATACAGCCTCTAACACAAATACTAGTCCTGTTATTTCAGTGGCAAATATGGTTTGCAGGCTTGAACATGGAGGATGTGCAAAACATAACAATCAATTTAAAAGGTTTAAATGTAAAAGCATGAGCTTGCATTCCTTCTGCAGCTCTTCACCCAGTTGTCAGCCCTTCACCCATTCCTTCAGCTCTTCACCCAGGTGTCAGGTATGAGGTTAGGTGCTACGGAGACAGGTGCATGAGACTCAGAAACTTAGGTACCCTGAGAAAGGTAATTTCCAAACAGAGGAGTAACGGCCTTGTGCTAAGATAAGTGCCAGGGTGCTATGGAAAGCAGGATGGAGGGAGATGGCTGGGGAAGAGAAGAGTGTTTTGGCAAAAAAAGAGAGCCCAGGTGAATGACCAGAAAGTGAGACTGGAGGAAGAGGCTGAAGAGGCCTCAATCCCCAAAGGGCTTCTACATCACTGATGCCATGCTCAGGACCCTGCACTTCATCCCCAAGGTAGTGCAGTCCATAAAAGGCTGTTCTTCAAAGGGATGACAGGAAAGGATGTAGAACAGACAGACATGAGGAGAACAGGATGGGGTGGCTACAGAATGGAGACAGGAGACCACGTGAAGACTCAACCACACCTCTGGACGGCAGGCACAGGAACTGGGGACAGCGAGAGGCCCAGGAGCTCAGTTCAGGACACAGTAATTTTGTGGCACCTGCAAGCTAAAGGAGAACTCTGGGGAGAAGGTACGATCCATGTTCAACTTCCTTCTATATAGAGAGTATATAAAAAGCCAACAGAGCAACAAATATATACACTGCTATGGAGCCATAAAAAATTTTTTTTTTAATTTTTTTAAAGCCAACAGAACAGGCCGGGTCACCTAGGGAGATAAAAGGATGGGAAGACAGGAAGGTCCCCAGTGGAACCCTGGGGAGATACTTCAGGTTAAAAAATGTGAGATCCTATAAACAGGGAAGGAACTTCCATTTCTTTTTTTTGTTTTTTTTTGAGACGGAGTCTTGCTGTCACCCAGGCTGGAGTGCAGTGGCGCGATCTCAGCTCACTGCAACCTCCACCTCCTGAGTTCAAGCACTTCTCCTGCCTCAGCCTCCCGAGTAGCTGGGACTACAGGCTCGTGCTTCCACGCCCGGCTTATTTTTGTTTTTTTTGTTTGTTTGTTTTCTTTTGAGACAGAGTCTCGCTCTGTCGCCCAGGCTGGAGTACAGTGGCGCGATCTCGGCTCACTGCAAGCTCCGCCTCCTGGGTTCACGCCATTCTCCTGCCTCAGCATCCCGAGCAGCTGGGACTACAGGCGCCCGCCACCACACCCAGCTAATTTTTTATATTTTTAGTAGAGACGGGTTTTCACCGTGTTAGCCAGGATGGTCTCGATCTCCTGACCTCCTGATCCACCCACCTCAGCCTCCCAAAGTGCTAGGATTACACGCGTGAGCCACCGCGCCCAGCCTATTTTTGTATTTTTAGTAGAGACGGTGTTTCACTATTTTGGCCAGGCTGGTCTCCTGATGTCAGGTGATCCGCCTGCCCTGGCCTCCCACAGTCCTGGGATTACAGGCATGAGCCACTGTGCCCAGCCCGGAACTTCCATTTCTGAATAACAAAGAAAAGTGAGAAGTAGTTCCACTCCCTGTGGGGGCTCTCAGATCCTTCACTGCCAAAAGCGAGTGTCCCCAAAGATTAAGTCGTTCTTGTCTGCAATTATATCTTCCAGTATGTTGCTGACAGGACAATGAGATTCTCTTCATGTTCTGGCTCCCAAGATCCACCTTTCACTGGTGTTAAAACTATTTCAGAAGAACACATTTTGCTGCTGTTACTACTAATCAGATAAAAGTACATTTTAAAAACAAAAAACCACCAAAAAAAAAAAACTTTCATAGACATTGTACCTAGACAGTATTTATGATTTTTCTAAGCATTTTAAAACCTGAATATACTACTCATACATTGTCAATGCTTAAACTTTTGCTATTCAAATATAACTCAAAAAAACGCTTACCAGAGAGAGATATACACGGAGAGCCAGACTTGCTTCCCAGAGCATTCAATTCTAGTAAGAGCTGAAGTCAGTTCCCCTTTGCTCTCATCACTGAATTCCCAAAAACGATCTTTCTCAGCAAAGGAACATATTACTGTTGATATTTGAGAATACCCAGGGAAAAATGGGGATGAAGAGGAAAGAGGGAAGAATGTTTCTCAAATATTGCTTTTTTGGCTTTCCACCAAATACAATTACATAGCATCCACAGAAGATGAAGGCAGGATAACATAAACAAAATCTTCAATGAGGCCAATTACCCTGAAAGCTTTCCCAGACTTGGAGGTAACAGGCAAGCTGCTCTAGGAAGCCTCCTGCCCAGAATTCACACTGGTCCCGTTCCAGCCCCACCTTGGGCAGTCTTGCCAGTAAAACAGAGACCTCCTCACTCTTTAGATTCTTTCTGTCCAGTGATAGACATCAGTGCTTCCTTTACATTTGGGGAACATGCTAAGACTGTCTTACAGTCAAATTATTTCTCAAGTCCCAAGTTAGTAGTGACTCCTCTGTATGGGTTCTTAAGAGACAATGCATTCATTTTGTGGAACTGATAAATAGTGCTTCTATTAACTTTAAGTCCACCTGACCATCATTAAGCTGGTATCGTGGGGTAGTTATTAAAATTAAAATCATAATAAAGTTTGAAAAATGTGTAAATAAATGTTAACAACTTCATAAATAAGATTAAGGACAAATGACATTAAAACAGCAGGGCAAACCTAATATTGGATTAGTATAAATATATTAGTATAAATTTCCAAACAGGAGTAAGTATGGAAATTTATACTAATAAGTATAAATATCCATGAGCTCACAAGATATAAATAAATGAGAACTGACAAATCTCCCATACAGAATTTCACATAATTTGTGTTGGTGAAGCTCAACTTCACTTAATGACTTGCCTCCAAAAAGGACATTAGGGAAAAACTAGTGAAAGGTGAATAAAGTGTGGACTTTAGCTCACAGTAAGATACTAATGTTGGTTTCTCAGTGACAGATGTACCACAGTAATAGAAGACATTAGCATTAGGGTTAACTGGATGAGGGGTATACAGGACGTCTCTGTACTATCTTTGTAATTTTTCTATAAATTTAAATCTACTCTAAAGCAAAAGTTTTCAAAGTAGCAAGAAATAAGGTGGGTTTTGGGGAAGTTACAAAATTAAGAAGGCAGAATGTAAATGAATAGTAAGTACGTAGGTGACTAATTTACCAATCACAGAACATTACACTTACAGAGCTAATTCTTAGAGACAGCTTCAGAATCTGCATCTTCAAAAAATGGACAAAAAGGTTTTTAAAAGCAGCATCCCACCCACATCGTGATCAGTTCTTCACACAAGGAACAGACCTCAACCCAAAAAAAGCCAAAAGAAATAAAGAGGTTTACAAGTCAAGTTTTTAAAAAGTAGAGGTAAAACAGCAAAATACTGGAATATTTAATATCAGGAAGATAAAACATATAAATCAAGGTTGATCAGACTGTGAACTATGATATACTGGGTTTTAAAATGAATCCAGACAGGGACAGGAGATTGGAGGTTGATGGCTAAAGGGTAAGGCACTTCTTTTGGGAAGACAAAATGTTCTTCTAAAATTGATTGTAGCAAGAGTTATACAACTCTGAATATGCTGAAAACCAACTGTGCACTTTAAATGGGTGAATTATATGCTATGTGAACAACATTGTCAATCAAGCTATTACCAAAAAATAAATAAAGCCAGTAGGTGATAAAAGAAAATGCAATAGAAAATAGAATACATTGCAGGCAACAAGAGTGAGTACTATTTTCTGAAACTTTAATTCATTTTTATAAATAAAAAAGTACATAGATTATACACATGTATATATTCATACATCCATATATATGCTTGCAAGTACACAGGCATGATGTAAAAAAATTTTTTTATATAAGTCATCGTCAAAAAGGACACTGTTCTCCCTCATTCCCACATCTTTCATTCTGATAATCTGATGCTGTGTGAAAAGACCAATAAGGACAAAATCTACGAATACCTTAAAGTTTGATTTTTGAAAAAACTGGCAAAAAGAAAGAAACTAGTTCTAAATAAGAAGAATGAAGAGAACTGCATCTACAAAAGAAAACAAATACAAAGGCACGTGCAACACAGCTCTCTATGGGCTGCACACACCCACCTGGGTCTGCAGCCCTGGCCTCCGAGCTCCAGAGTGGTATCAACTCTCTACCTGCCATCTCCCTGTAGACGTGTCATATCAAGTCTGAGATTCCTAGGAGGCAGCCGAACACAGTTCCTGATTCCTTCCCACTAAATCCTTTCCCGGCACAGTCATCACCATCTCTCCAGACATTTAAGCCAAAATCTAGATGCTCTCTCTCCATGATTTCTCTCTCCCTCACACTCCACAACAAATTCAACAAGTAAAGGATCTGTCGCGCCTCAAGAATATATCTCAAAATGTTCCATTTCCCTCCATCCACTTCCAACCCCCTGCCCTGATATCAACATTCCTCAATTTTTCTTGCTCCCATACACCCAAAAAGGATGTTTAAGTTGTGTCACATTTACAATTGCGGGCGTTTACCAGCTGTAAAAATGTAATCTCTGCCACACTGTACGTACTGGCATTTTTAATAAAACTCACAATCCTTTTTTAAAATAAGTTCCATGGAATCTAAACACCACTGAAATGATATCTACCATTATCCATTTTTTTAATACAAAAATAAACTTCATGGCTGGATATTTTATGTTGTTCCTTTTCCTCCATGAACTCATTTCTATTCCATGTCACCCAAGGAATTTTTTGTTTTGTTTTGTTTTTTTTTTTGTTTTTTTTTGAGATGGAATCTGTCTCCCAGGCCGGAGTGCAGTGGTGCGATCTCGGCTCACTGCAAGCTCCGCCTCCCGGGTTCATGCCATTCTCCTGCCTCAGCCTCCCGAGTAGCTGGGACTACAGGTGCCCACCACCACACCTGGCTAATTTTTTGTGTATTTAGTAGAGACGGGGTTTCACTGTGTTATCCAGGATGGTCTTGATCACCTGACCTCATGATCCGCCCGCCTCGGCTTCCCAAAGTGCTGGGATTACAGGCGTGAGCCACTGCGCCTGGCCCTACCCAAGGAATTTTAACTGAATATATATTTATGTTCAAAGCCTTCTGCTACAAGACTATAAATATAAATTGAAATTTCAGGTTTTTAAAACATTTTTCCTCTGACCATAAGGTCTAAATATTAATTTTTTTCTTCTGAATTAAGTTATCAATTCAGGCCAGGAGTGGTGGCTCATGCCTGTAATACCAGCACTCTGAGAGGCTGAGGCCGGTGGATAACCTGAGGTTAGGAGTTGAAGACCAGCCTGGCCAACATGGTGAAACCTCATCTCTACTAAAAATACAAAAATTAGCCGGGCGTGAGGGTGTGCACCTGCAATCCCAGCTACTCAGGAAGCTGAGGCAGGAGAATCACTTGAACCCAGGAAGGGGAGGTTGCAGCGGGCCGAAATCACACCACTGCACTCCAGCCTGGGCAACAGAGTGAGACACTATTTCCAAAAACAAAAAAAGTTATCAATACAATTTGTATTAGTACAGTCGAATCCCTGAGGGATTGGTTCCAGGACGTCTCAAGAATATCAAATTCTGAAGATGCTTGAGTCCCTGATATAAAATGGCATACAGTATTTGCATATAACCTATGCACACCCTCCTGTATACTTTAAATCATCTCTAGATTACTAATAATACCTAATACAATGTGAATGCTATGTAAATAGTTTTTATACTGTATTAAGGAATAATGACAAGAAAAACTCTGTACATATTCAGTACAGATACTTTTTTTTTTTCCTGAGTATTTTCGATCCAGTTTGTTGAATCCACGAATGCGGAAGTCACAGATACAGAGGGCTGACTGCATACAATTGATCAAACCAACAAGTTTTACAAATTTTGATAGGTAATTAAACATAGAAAGTAAAATCTTATTGAAAATGCATCCTTTAATGAGATGAACAGAGCTGTTTTCCCCGCAACTGGTTCATGTGGACATTACCTACTACTAGAATGAGACAGGTTTTTTATCCACTTAATCCTTTCTTTTTTAACTTTTTTAAATGTAAGTACTGAAAAAGCTTGTAAGTACTGAAACAGCTTTATTACAGCACTGTCTGTATATTCTCTAAACTACCTCAGTGTTTCATCTAAAAATCACACAGTGAACCATCATTAAAAGTAACTTGAAGGCCGGGTGCAGTGGCTCACGCCCGTAATCCCAGCACTTTGGGAGGCTGAGGTGGGCGGATCATGAGGTCAGGAGATCAAGACCATCCTGGCTAACATGGTGAAACCCCGTCTCTACTAAAAATACAAAAAATTAGCCGGGCGTGGTGGCGGACACCTGTAGTCCCAGCTACTCAGGAGGCTGAGGCAGGAGAATGGCGTGAACCCAGGAGGCGGAGCTTGCAGTGAGCCGAGATCACGCCACTGCACTCCAGCCTGGGCAACAGAGCAAGACTCCATCTCAAAAAAATAAAAAATAAAAAAAAAAAGTAACTTGAATGATCTATCAGTTGTCAAATTCATTGGGTCCTCCTTCAATTTTACTAAAAGCAATGATCTGAAAACCACCAAAGTTACTAAAGAATTTGTCATCTAATCAGAGTGGATCACTTTTTCCTAACAAACACCAATATTTCAAATTGCCTCTTTGCCCAAGATGAAGCCAACAGCAGGATTGGGGCTGGGTGAAAGATACAGCTTTCTTTTGTAAAGTGGAGAAATGAGATTGTGAAAGCAGAGGTAGAAAATGGTAACTTACAACTCAGATCAGCTTTAGGAGACACCTACACCCTGGGGATCTGGAAGCCTAGTCCTTGCAAGTTATCCTCCTACTTATACACCACTTAGAGTGTCTTCGTGTACCTCTAAGGAACCCAGTTTGACAAGTGGCCAAGACTGCCCCATGGTATTCTCTTAAAAATGGAATTCACAGGACCGAGTGCAGTGGCTCATGCCTGTAATCCCAGCACTATGGGAGGCCAAGGCGAGCAGATCACTTGAGGTCAGGAGTTCGAGACCAGCCTGGGCCAGCATGGAGAAACCCCGCCTCTACTAAAAATACAAAAATTAGCCAGGCATGGTGGCACATGCCTATAATCCCAGCTACTTGAAAGGCTGAGGCAGGAGAATTGCTTGAACCCAGGAGGCGGAGGTTGCAGTGAACCAAGATCATACCACTGTATTCCAGTCCCCTGGTTAAAATTCTTTAACAATTCATACCACACTTAAAAACAAAACCCAAATTCCTTACTGCGACTTCTAAAGGCCTACATACCTTATCTCACCATCCTACAAACCACACTGGCCTTCTCCAAGTTCCTGGATCACAGGCAGGGCTTCCAGCCTTAGGGCCTTTGCACCTCCATTCCCTCTGACCAAAGCACCGTTCCCGCTGCTGTGTGGCTGCTCCTGTTCCCTCCAGGCTTCAGCTGGAATGTCACCTCCTAAAAGGGGCCTCACCCGACCACCCTATCCACCTCATTATTCTCTACCACAGGAAACTAATTCTTGATAGCTCTTGTCATAAGCATAATTATTTTACTTACAGTAAAGTCTTACTTGCCCACTACATGAAACAGAGGTCTTATTTGTGTTTCATGTTCAGCACCCAGCACGGTGCCTGGCACTCAACAGATGTTTATAAACAAGAGGGAGGGCACAAGCACATCATGGAAAAAGTGAAATTGGTGAGTGGCAAAGGAGGGGCTATTTCTAATAGCTTTCTACACAACCTTATTTTAAAACAAAGTCGTATTAACGTATTAGAGGGTACAGATACGACAAACGCTAAAGAGAAAGGTGTATTACAGGTACTACTGAATACATAAACATGGACATATGCTGAGACTTCAGAGAGCACCCAAAGTGGGCAGGGAAATTCAGCATGCAGGTTTCCACCCCCATTTTTTCCTTACCTCTGTTCTTGAGAAGGCTCCTCCAGACCCTCTTCAGAATCACCCTATTGAAAAAGAACATGTGTTAACCGTTGTTTTTGTTTGTTTGTTTGTCTTTGAGACAGAGTCTCGCTCTGTCACCCAGGCTGGAGTACAATGGCAGGGTCTCGGCTCACTGCAACCTCCGCTTCCTGGGTTCAAGCAATTCTCCTGCCTCAGCCTCCCGAGTAGCTGGGACTATAGGCACGTGCCACCACACCTGGCTAATGTTTGTATTTTTAGTAGAAACAGGGTTTCACTGTGTTGGCCAGGCTGGTCTCGAACTCCTGACCTTGTGATCCACCCGCCTCGGCCTCCCAAAGTGCTGGGATTACAGGCGTGAGCCACTGTGCCCAGCCACCCCTGGGCAAATCTTATAGTCATCTTGCACTGCTCTCCTCCCTTCACCTCCTACCAGAAAGACCTACCCACTCATGGGAAATCCAGTTCCTACCTGTCCTTTCTTCCAACACAGCAGCCCACACCACCAGTAGCCCCGGCTGTATTAGAAGACAAACACAGCTTTCTCCTCTGCCTGCAGACTGCTGCCTGCAACCATCCTGTGCACCATTGCACTCTGTGCAGCACAGACCAGTCTCCTCACTTCACTCACTCCTTATCACCCGTATCACACAGTAAGGACCCAGCACTCAATGTCATCACGTCAGTCCCTGCTCAAGAATCTACGATGGCTCCCTCCAACTGGTCAGATGCACACCAAGCTCTTCAATAGCATGCAGCACTGTCCCACACAGGCCCTGACACACCCAGCCCTACCCCTACCAACCACATTTTAAATTGGAGCGGCAGGCACCTGGGCTCCAATTTAAAATGTCCGAGGGAAAACGCTGAACTTCACTGTCTACCAGGCGAGGCTCTGAGCTAGGCCCCAGGCACACACTTGCTGCTGCATATCTCTAAGGCCTTCCTTGTCCCTAAGCCTTAGCTGACCTCTCCAAAGTGGGGTGACTCTTCTCTCAGTTCCTATTTTCAGCACTTGACTGTGGTTCCAGGGTATTACCAGTATTACTATTGCCAACCACAAAGGGCTGGGACAAAAGCATGTAATCCCCCCACTGCCTCTTGGGAAGTGCCTCAGGGCCTTTGCACTGGCTGTTCTCTCTCACCACTTTCAAAGATTGGCTCAAATATTGCCCTTTCAGAGTGGTACACTTTGACCTCTCAAAACCGCAATCACATCACCACCCCACATTGCCACCACGCAACATGTATGCCCTTCGAACAGACTAAATTACTTAAAATTTATTCTCTGTCTTGTTTACTGTCTATCTCTATGCTTCCATTTAGACTGCAAGCATCACAAGGGCAGGTGTTTTGGTTTTTTTTTTTTTTTTTGTCTACTGTAACATCCTTGACACCTAAAGCACTGCTTGGCCTGCCGTACGTGCTCAATAAACATCTGCAGAGCTAAGTACAAGCCAGCTGTTTCTCACCTACATGTGGATATGACTATTATAGGAACTTCACTAAGCAACTTTTTCTAAATCAAAATAGAACGTGACATGCTTTCCCCTCAGACATAGAAACTTTACCACCATAATAGTGTTTTCCTGGTCAAACCGTACTGAAACACACAACATACGTAATGGCTAAAAACATGGGCTCTATAGTTAAACACTTACTGGTTTAACATCCTAGCACTGTCACTTTCTTATTACCTTGAGCCAAGTAATTTCGCTGTTCTGTGCCTCAATTTCATCATCCGTAAACTTCATAGTCTTTAGTGTGTTAATGAGTTAATACTCATAAAGCATTTAAATGATGCCAGAAGTGCCCAACCCATGTTAGTTATTATTTTTTTAATGTTGATAGAAGTTGATTCAACCAAAAATAAATCTCTATGACAAAAAGATTACCAAATACTGGTCAATGATTCACTGGAGCAAGATGCTATTACATAACAGAGTACCTGTGATAACAAAAACTCAGAATCTCAGTGTATCATTTCCTGTTTCACTTTCTACCAATTTCCGTTATCTACACCCTCTGACTTAAGATGCGGGAAAATAAACTTGATATTTTTAAAGGCAGATTCTTTCTTATTCATCACTGTATCTCTGGGGACCTAACTGGGCCCGCCCCAAAGGTCTATCTTTGCTAAACGAACAAATAAGGGCAGTGGAGCATTGAGCCTGCCCAGCCCTGCCCAGCACCAACATGATTCTGTATCAGGTAACGGCTGCTCCTACTCAGCACCTGTCCCTGGTTCCCAAACCTGCTAACCAAAGGGCATCAGGAGTGATCCTTCTCTTCTCAAAAAAGTCTGGATGGATTGAAAGAACAGATTCTAGACTGCTCTTCTTGCAGCTAGAACTGATTTTTTAAAATGTGATTGTCAAACAATACTAGGAAATCAATATTTAAGGCATTCCACCTGTTACCTGCAGACTTAGCCAACCTCATAAATAGGGGAACTGGGCAAGACACTGACAACTGCCTCTCCTGCACCAGGACGACTTCATGGGCAGTACTGAATGTCTACTGTATGCAGGACTGTATACTGTATATTGCTGTGGCCACAGCAGGGCACCAACCCTTAGCAACCCAGCCCCTCAAAGGAGAACACAGTTAAGGCAACAAGGCATGCACAAGACAAAGGAGAAAAACGAAGACATGGGCCGGGCGCGGTGACTCACACCTGTAATCTCAGCACTTTGGGAGGCCAAAGCAGGCAGATCACAAGGTCAGGAGTTCAAGATCAGCCTGACCAACATGGTGAAACCCAGTCTCTACTAAAAATACAAAAATTAGCCGGGCGTGGTGGCGCATGCCTGTAATCCCAGCTACTCAGGAGGCTCAGGCAGGAGAATCACTTGAACCCAGGAGGCGGAGGTTGCAGTGAGCCAAGATTACGTCATTGCACTCCAGCCTAGGCGACAAGAGCGACACTCGGTCTCAAAAAAAAAAAAAAAAAAAGAAAACAAACAAAAAAAACCGAAGACACTACAGGAAACTCAAAGAGGGAGAAATGATGACAATGCCACTGCAGGGCAGGAGTCAGGAAGGACAGGCCCTGAATGACCAGCGGGGCTGTTGCATTCATTAATTCAACAGATACGTGTTGGACATGCTTGGCCAAGGGTCGGGCTGGAGTGGGTGTCCCAGAGGACTGACACGGAAGGCCCTGCAGGGCAGAGCAGGTCAGGTGGACATCACCTATCCATGGATCACATGGAATCGCAGTTTCTGACTTCGAAGGCAAAGTAAGAAGGTACACAAAGCCGTATCCCGCATACACCCAATTACTTCTTGAAAATAAGCTAATGAAACATCTGTTTGGTTTCCACACCATCACCACTTCGCATTCAGTGTGTTGATGTACAGTCAGGGCAGAGGAAAATTTCTGTAAATGTAAGAATAAAATCACATATATTTTTCCTCCTTCCTCTCATGATCACCATGGATACACAGTTTGTATGTTCCTACACCAAATGATTTTATGACATGAGAGTATATAACAAAAAGATATGAATAGTACAACTTTACAATCATAGAGCACACAATAGTGCTGAGTTATCTGTACTATTCAGACCTTTCGAAACAAGAAAGCCGTTCATGCTCTCCTATGACCAAGTCTACCAGTCAGCTCAGGGACCACTAAAATAATAGGTAAGCTACAGTAGGTGCTCACTAAGTTCCAGGCACGTAATCTTCTCAAAGTCTTCTGAAACCAGCACCATAATTCCCCAGACTTTGCAGATAAGAAAACGGGACAAACAGGTGAATTTATGGAGCTAAAAAGGGATAGAGCTGAGACTCAAACCCAGGAGACCTGGCCAGAGGTTCTGACAGTTTACAACAATTTAGTTGTCGTATTTGGTTTTACTAATGGTAAGTCAGTCTTGATCACTTAGAGACCCGTCGTTTAAAAAAAAAAAAAAAAAGACCTAATCAACAGGAGACATGTCCAAAATAAATAACTATACAAACAGTGTTGGCAAATATGTTACTGTTTTTTTTGTTTGTTTGTTTGTTTTTCGAGACGGAGTTTTGCTCTTATTGCCCAGGCTGGAGTGCTTCGGTGCGATCTCAGCTCACTGCAACCTCCGCCTTCCAGGTTCAAGCAATTCTCCTGCCTCAGCCTCCCGAGCAGCTGGGATTACAGGCATGCGCCACCATGCCCGGCTAATTTTGCATTTTTAGTAGAGATGGGGTTTCTCCATGTTGGTCAGACTGGTCTCAAACTCCTGACCTCAGGTGATCCACCCCTCTCAGCCTTCCAAAGTGTTGGGATTACAGACGTGAGCCACCAGCCTGGCCAGTATTTTATTTAATGCCACATCCTCTAAAGTTCCTATTTCATCTACTACTGACAAATCTTAGCCTCTGAAGCCATCTTTCAGTCTTACTGCATGGAAGAAACCCAATGTACTGGTTAATTAAGCAGAAAACCCTCAAATTTAAATAACACCTATAAATAGTCTCTTTTCAACAGACTCCGTTTGACACATGAGGGAATTTTTGCTGAAAAAATTCAAAATACTTTGAAAATAATTCATTTAAAATAACTTTCTTCAAAACTCTCTGTAGCTTATGAGATACATATACACACACACACACACGTGTGTGTGTGTGTGTGTGTGTATCTCCCTTACCCTTGGCCCAGGTATAAGCAGGGCAAGATAGTTTCTAAAAGGTATACATAGAGACATAGATGAAGTACTTAGAAAATTATTTTGAATACCAGTTTCACTTTCATTATAGCTTTGATTAAAATAGCTTAGCTATAAATTCCTCTATACTGATTATCCCAGACAGCTTCTGAATTCTGACATCTATTATCAAAACAAATTGTATTATACAAATAAACCAGAAATTAAGAAATGTATAAAATAACTTTTGAGCCCATAAATAAAATAATCACTTAGGCCTTGACATTTCCATCTCTGAGCACACCTACTAAATCTTCAACTAACGCTCTAACAAATGACAGTATATAATACTCGACTCAGTCATCTATAATTTACTTTCCTTTTAGTCTGGGTTGGCTTCCAACACTAGCCAGTAAGAGGTAGAAACTATAATTGAGCAAAAATGCAAATACATATACATAGATATACACCAGTGCTTCTCAACCAGGGCAATTTTGCAATGTCTGGAAACATTTTTAGTTGTCAAAATCAGGAGGGGGTGGGGGAGAGGGGGAAGCAGCAGTGAGTGCCACTGGCATCTAGTGGGTAGAGGCAAGGGATGCTAACTGCTCAACATCTCACAGTGCACAGGACAGCCCCCACAACAAAGAACTCTCTAGCCCAAAATGTTACCAGTGCCACTGTGGAACAACTCTGATATACAAAAACATAATTTCTAATAAATAAATCGCGTTAAATGTTCTCGCAGTAGGAATACGATGGATTTCTATTTTGGTTTTTTTTTTTTTATCTTTCTGTATCTTCCAAACCTTCAAAAACACATATGTATATTATTTAAAATCGGGGAAAAAAATCCATTTGGGAATACATTTTTAGGAGAAGGAAAAACTATCTGCTCCTCATCCTGATGGGGCCTTTTCTCAAAAGACCTGTCTCATTCAGGCTGCTGGCCTTCAAGGAGGGTCCAGGAAAATTCTCCTCTAAAATCACCTCTCCTGCCTTGAAGCTGTTATTCACTAGCCCTGATCAAAATGAATATTCCAAATATCTCAAAACCAGCACTCTGAATGTTTCACATAGGAGGGAGAAAACTGAAATGTAAAACTGGACAGCCTCTCCGGTAAAGTTATAGCTAGACATCCTGTTTTTCTAAACAGCCGCAAGACACAATACAGAATTAAGTGCTGCCACCAACGCGGGAAGTAATCAACATCTGAAAAAGTATTGCACACAAGCTGAATATTTCCTTATAATTCAAGCCACTCCCACCCAAAAATATGCATTTTGGATCACTACCGTTACTGGTGAAAGGCAGTCAACAATATTATATTTAAATGTGCACACTTCACAGTCAATGGGAATTTCTTGTAAAAGATAAAGATAAAAGCTTTGCAGTACTATATCTGTTGCAGCAATAAACCCTCTATGATGCTACGGATTCCCAATAAAATGTCAGTAATTATTTTTCTACATGCAATCATCATATCATATAGAGAAAAAAACCTGAAATTCCAGTTCTTAAGTGGGTGTATTTTAACAGGAATTAAGGGCACTTGGAGAAAATCCAAGATGACAATCCTTTAAAGTCACATCTTCATCCCAAAGCTACTTAACGCTAATGGCAAATACCACTCTAACATTTCTGAAATCAATACTCCTGTTGTCCTCAACCTCTTAGCCACTTGCCATCCACACAGCACCAGCTCACTTAGGGAACAGTGTGCACCCAGGACACCCACGGCCGAGCAGACCGCTGGCCGCGTCCCTGCTGAGGTGGCCTGGGTTCCCACCTTCTGAACTTGGGGCCGGCCTGACTCACGCCCTGTCACATGGCGTGGGAGGAGCCGGGAAGGCCACCGTTGCCAGGTGTTCAGGCTCGGCCCCTAACGTTTATTTGCCTTGCAAAGTGGCCCGAACGCCTGTGCCGCTTGGACAGGGGGTGGGGAGGACCGGCGGCCTCCCCGCCTCTCCTCCCTCGTACACCCACAGCCGCCCTGTCACCTGGTCGTCCTCACCTGAGTGGGCAGCAGGAGTTCCCCTTCTTCTGCCTGCCACAGCT
The DNA here is from genome assembly GCF_006542625.1 of Nomascus leucogenys. NCBI lineage: Eukaryota > Metazoa > Chordata > Mammalia > Primates > Hylobatidae > Nomascus > Nomascus leucogenys. Next base: position 74,116,868 of record NC_044387.1, on the reverse strand, counting down.
CCACCACGTTCGGCAAGGGCTCAATCGCTGCAGGAACACCAAAAAATACACCACATTTTTAATGCACGCTAAAGAAACGCTTCCTGTTTCCCCTATCGTCCCTCCGTGCCCCCCCGCCTCACCACAACACGTCTCTTTTTCCTCCTAGGAACAGAGGCCATCCGAGGGGCGAGCCAAGGATAAAAATACAATGGGCGGGGTGTGAGCCGGCGGCCCCTCGGACGCGAAGGCGACAGCGTGCAGGCTCGGGGTGCTCGTGCTGGCGGGGGACGAAGTGGAGTGAAGACACCCCACGAGGCACTCCGGGCTCCGCAGCCCGAGCATCTGGAGTGTGGACCCTGGGCGGCCAGGCTCGGGGGAACAAAGCTGCAGGAAGCCGGGCCGCGGCTGGGCACCCGCGCGCGCCACACAAAGCGGGGGCTGCGCCCGCGCACAAAGGCTCCAGGGCGCGAGCGGCTAGCGGTCCCCAAGCCCCGCGACTGCCCCGCTCTCCAGCTGTACCGGGCAGTGGGGCGCGGGAGGGGACGCTGTGGTCAGAAAATGTTATCAGCGGAGAATTGCAACAGCTTTCCTTCCTCCTCCTGCCCCTTTCCCTTTCCTCCCCTCGCCCTCTTATAGATTTCAGCAGTTCCCTACAAGAAAGAGCGGGGGCGGGGTGGAGAGGCAGAGCTAGCCCAGAGGCGCAAGGCTGACCTTGTCCCTGAGCCCCTCCCGGGCGACAGCAGGGCAGCAGGACCTGGAAGACGCCCAGCAGGAGGTTCACGGCCGCGGCGGTGCGGCAGTAGCAGCCGGGCTGCGGGCGTCGGAGCCCCGCCATGCTGGTGCTCGCGCTCCTCTCCGGTGCTCACCGCGCTAGCCACTAGCTCGCTGGCGCCCCAGCTGCCTCGCCCCGGGCCCGCCCCCGTGCCGCCCCGCCCCGCCCGGCGCCACCCCCGCCGCCGCCGCAGCTGCTGCAGCTCCAGCCCCGGGCGCGCCGCTTGCTCTGAGCGCGTGTGCGCCGCAGATAGGGAGGGACGGAACGCGGCGGGGTGCGGGGGAAAGTGGACAATGCTAACCCGCGGGCGCCCCGCCCCGGCGCGGAGCACAAGGCCGCGGGCCCGTTCCGCAGCGTGCACTCTGCGGGGCCCGGGCGCTTTCCTCGGCTGAGACGGGGTCGCTTAGAGCTGTCCGCGGGGCTAGCGGCCCACTTTTGCCAAGTGCGTTTTCATGAACTTTTGGGTGGTTGCCGCTTTGTTGAGGCGCTTGCGCCACGGTCGAGAGAGATTACCCTCGAGGGAAGAGGTGGCGGTGGAGGTGGGAACGAGGAGTCGCCAAGCGAGAGGCCTTGGACACAGGATATTAGTGGAAATAATGCAGTGGTTGTCAGGAAACGCGAGTGCAGCCACATGGCCACTGCCAGTTATGCAGCGAGGATATCCGGTGGCTGCAAAGTCTGTAATTTAGAATAAAAAGAGCTCTCCCAAAACCCGAGAGGCAGACCTCAGCGCCGCGTGGCGGTAGTGCGCCCGGCACCCTCTGTGGACACTGTCCAGGTCCTGACAGGTGGGGAAGACTCTTCCCAGGGGATTTATAGCTTCAAAGACCCTGCAAATACTCCCTTTTGGAATCATATTGCAAAATTCAGCCAGCCTCTCCTGAAATATGGTTGGGGTCGAGGATGTGGCTAGTTGCCTGTTTCTAGCATTAGTAGGATAATGGAAGTAATACGTGGAAATACATTTCCTAGTTCCAGGTTTCGATGCCTATAACTAACAAGTCCAAAATCTGGCATCTCTTTAAGTTAACATCCTGCCTTTACCAGCGGTGTCACAAACAAGGGCTTATTCAGAAACCAATTTGCATAACCTAGAAGTATGGGCAATCTTATGATTTTTTAAAGTTAACTTACTGCTTCCACTGTAGCTTGTATGAAATTCAGAGAATATGAACAATATAGTATGAAGAGGGGATGTGATGGGACACACCTGTTTACCTTAATCCTCTGTTTAATTGCTCCTGGTGCCTTACAGGCCAGACTCTAGAAAACTAGTGCTTGCATAGCAGACACAATCCTGAGAAGGATAAAATGAAATCTAGATCCTCTCTCCTAAAGACATAATACAGTACTGTGAACACAGTCTCACACTGTCTGCATTTAACTCTAAACAAAGTTAAATAGTCTAATTGCTTGGCCAGACTTAACATTTAAGTAGATTAGCATAAACGTAAGTTGTTGATGTGAAAAAAAAAAGGACACTTTGCATTTTCCAACTTGAATACCTCCAGTAGTCTCTGTTCCATACTTTTTTCTGTATTCCTTGCCACCATCTTTATTTAGCAAGGATCTGCAGTGCCAACTCAATGTGCCCTTTTTTTCTCTTCAGTTCTCCAAGTTTCTATTTGCCCCTTGGATTCTGAAGGTCCCCCACGGAGTTAAAGGGACCTCCAGTGACAGGAATATTTGCACAGCCCACTTAAGCAGTAACTGCACCTTCAAAGTTTGCTTCTAAATGAAAGTTCTCTCATGGGCCTATTTATTTACAGAATGTAATTTTAAGTCCTCGTATGACTATAATACGTATAAAGGAAAGCAAGCAAACATTAACAGCCTAACCGGTTTTGTTAAACAGATTCAAAGTTGTGATACAAAACTTTTTTGCTAACATTTAAATTACTTTACTCTTTTACTAATAAGGTCTTTCCCACATTAACGAGTATCACAGCATCAATGGAAATGACTTAAAAGATAGAGTAACATTGCTATGGACCATATGTAAATACTGCTGTAGCTTTTTCTGAAACTTTGTAAGGCCAGCTTGATTTTTCAAGTTGTGGTCTTGTAGACTTTACAAAATGGGTAATGCTATTTGACTGTTGTTCACAGAGCCAGAAGCATGTATCTGCAGTGCCATGGGGTTGGAGAGGGATACGGGATTACACAGCTGTCTTCTTAGATAAATCTGACCTACTTAGCCTCCTCTGGAGTTATTTTTCATGCTGACTCATGGACAACAGGAAAGTTATGGCCCATTAAGCAGCATCCATGTTTTGGAGTAATCTTGTTCTTCAAAGAAGACTCCTGTGTCATTTGTGCTATATTTGCATTATTCCCCTTGTCAATCCTAGATATTGTCACAGAATATTAGAGCTGGAAATTTTTTAGAAATCATTTAATAGCCCAACTGCCTCATTTTACAGAAGAAACCAAAGCCCATAGAGAATTTTAAAATCCAAGTTATAGAACTCCTTTAAAAATTTTTATTTATAAATTGTTTTGAGACAAGGGTAGTGATGAAGAAAAAGGCTAGGTATGGGAAATACCTAGATCTAAAAACTAATAATAATTTTCTTTAAAAAGCCAAGGAGTCATATTTAATTCATCTTTCCTTTACACCCTTTAAATCTATGAATTAGTCCTATGGTGCCCTCCTCCATACTATTTCCCATTCCGAGCCTTTTTCTTCATTACTACTCTGATCTCACTCTTTCACCCAGGCTGAAAGGCAGTGGCCCAATCTTGGCTCACGGCAACTTCTGCCTCCTTGGCTCAAACAATACTCCTGCCTCAGCCTCCCAAGCAGCTGGGAACACAGATGCAGGCCACCACACCTGGCTGATTTTTGGGTTTTTATAGAGACAAGGTTTCACCACATTGCCCAGGCTGGTCTTGAACTCCTGGGCTCAAACAATATACCCACCTCGGCCTCTCAAAGTTCTGGAATTACAAGTGCAAGCCACCCTGTCCAGCCAGAGCTGCTTTAAGTGGCAGAGTTATGGAGAAGTATATATGAAATAATGTTAACTGAAAAAAAATTAATGTAAACACAAATTAAGTCAATATGAAAATTATAGGCCAGGCAAGGTGGCTTACGCCTGTAATTCCAATATTTTGGGAGGCCAAGGTAGGAGGATCGCTTGAGCCCAGGAGTTCAAGACCAGCCTGGGCAACATAGTGAGACTTTGTCTTTATAAATTTTTGTTTGTTTGTTTGTTTGTTTGTTTGAGATGGAGCCTCACTCTGTCACCCAGCCTGGAGTACAGTGGCGCGATCTCAGCTCACTGCAACCTCTGCTTCCCAGATTCAAGCATTTCTCCTGCCTCAGCCTCCTGCGTAGCTGGGATTACAGGCGCCCACCATCACGCCTGGCTTTTTTTTTTGGTATTTTTAGTAGAGACGGGGTTTCACCATGTTGGTCAGGCTGGTCTTGAACTCCTGACCTCGTGATCCACCCACTTCGGCCTCCCAAAGTGCTGGGATTACAGGCATGAGCCACCGCACCTGGCCCAAAATATTTTTTAAAGTTAGCCGAGCGTGGTGGCACACACCTGTAGTCTGTAGTCCCAGCTACTCAGGAGGCTGAGGTGGGAGGATTGCTTGAGCCTAGGAGTTCAAGGCTTCAGTGAGCCAAGATTGCACCACTGCACTCCAGCCTGGGTGACTGAGTGAGACCCTGTCTCCAAAAAAAAAAAAGAAAAGAAAATTATATACACACAACTAAAGTGTGGAAGAGGCATTAAGGTGATGTCTTAGTGGAGTATATCAATGTTAAGTTAGATTCATATAAGATAAAATGGTTTTGTTTTTTTTAAAAAAAAAGACCTATGAATGGCTAAATCTCTACTGGTTTTTATTTACTTATTTATTTATTTATTTACCTATTTATTTTTCTTTTCTTTTTGACATAGGATCTGGTCTTGAATTCCTAAGTTTAAGCAATCCTCCTGCCTGGGCCTCCCAAAGTGATGGGATTACAAGTGTGAACCACCGCACCCAACCTCTAGAGGACCCTTCTTACTATAACTTTATTCCATCTCATCTTATAACGCCTCAATTAAATGCATTGAATAAGGATAAGGATTCTCTCCTTTCTCAAACTCTGTTGTGTTAAACAATTGGCCTTTTCTGTTATGGGACTGTAATGTAATTTTGGGTTAGTAGCAGCAGTATTCACAGTTTATTATTCTCTATTTTAAAAAATATTCATAAAACTGTAAAATAAAGAGTAAATTTTACTGTAATTTAAAAATAAATTGATTAAATTAGAACTTTAAATAACTTTTTGAAAAGTTTGAAAGTTTGAAAAAAGCTCAAAGTTTGAAAATGAAAGAAAAAATTTTTTTTATTTTTACTTTATTATACTTTAAGTTCTAGGGTACTTGTGCACAACGTGCAGGTTTGTTACATATGTATCCATGTGCCATGTTGTTTTGCTGCACCCATTAACTCGTCATTTAGCATTAAGTATATCTCCTAATGCTGTCCCTCCCCCCTCCCCACAACAGGCCCCGGTGTGTGATGTTCCCCACACTGTGTCCAAGTGTTCTCATTGTTCAATTCCCACCTATGAGTGAGAACATGCGGTGTTTGGTTTTCTGTCCTTGTGATAGTTTGCTCAGAATGATGGTTTCCAGCTTCATCCATGTCCTTACAAAGGACATGAACTCATCCTTTTTTATGGCTGCATAGTATTCCATGGTGTATATGTACCACATTTTCTTGATCCAGTCTATCATTGATGGACATCTGGGTTGGTTCCAAGTCTTTGCTATTGTGAATAGTGCCGCAATAAACATACGTGTGCATGTGCCTTTATACCAGCATGATTTATAATCCTTTGGGTATATACCCAGTAATGGGATGGCTGGGTCAAATGGTATTTCTAGTTCTAGATACTTGAGGAATCGCCACACTCTCTTCCACAATGGTTGAAGTAGTTTACAGTCCCACCAACAGTGTAAAAGTGTTCCTATTTCTCCATATCCTCTCCAGCACCTGTTGTTTCCTGACTTTTTAATGATTGCCATTCTAACTGGTGTGAGATGGTATCTCATTGTGGTTTTGATTTGCATTTCTCTGATGGCTAGTGATGATGAGCATTTTTTCATGTGTCTGTTGGCTGTATAAATGTCTTCTTTTGAGAAATGTCTGTTCATATCCTTTGCCCACTTTTTGATGGGGTTGTTTGATTTTTTTTCCTGTAAATTTGTTTAAGTTCTTTGTAGATTCTGGATATTAGCCCTTTGTCAGATGGGTTGATTGTAAAAATTTTCTCCCATTATGTAGGTTGCCTGTTCACTCTGATAGTAGTTTCTTTTGCTGTGCAGAAGCTCTTTAGTTTAATTAGATCCCCTTTGTCAATTTTGACTTTTGTTGCCATTGCTTTTGGTGTTTTAGTCATGAAGTCCTTGCCCATGCCTATGTCCTGAATGGATTGCCTAGGTTTTCTTCTAGGGTTTTTATGGTTTTAGATCTAATATTTAAGTCTTTAATCCATCTTGAATTGATTTTTGTATAAGATGTAAGGAAGGGATCCAGTTTCAGCTTTCTACATATGGCTAGCCAGTTTTCCCAGCACCATTTATTAAATAGGGAATCCTTTCCCCATTTCTTGTTTTTGTCAGGTTTGTCAAAGATCATATGGTTGTAGATGTGTGGTATTATTTCTGAGATGGTACTGGTACCAAAACAGAGATATAGACCAATGGAACAGAACAGAGCCCTAAGAAAAATTTTTTTTAAGAAAGCTAGAATGTGGTTTATATACGATGCCTTGGGTGTGGTCCTGCTAAATATTTAAATATGATTGAATGAATGATAGATGAATGAGAAGAAAACAGTCACCTTCCCAGCCTCCCTTGCACCTTGTCATGGCTATGTGGCCTAGTTCTGGTCAATGAAATATAAGTAGACTTCTACTAGGTTGGATTCAAGGAGAGCTGTTGTTTTCCTGATGAAAAGGAATAGACTCACACAAGCCTTTTGCTCTGTGTCCTTCTTCCTGCTGGAACACAGATGCGATGCCCAGAGGTTTGTCAGCCATCAGGCAAGCCTGATGAAGAAAGTTACAGGCTGAGGATGGTAGATTGGAATGGCAGGAAACATCTGGATCCTTGGTGGAATTATGGAATTGTAGACTGCTTTTAGTCATCTTGTTTTATAAGCAAAAGTAACTCTTTCTTACTATGGTCAAGTTTTCTGTTACTTGCAGCCAGAAACATTCCCAAGTGACAGAAAAAAAAAAGGTCAATCAAAACAAAAATGAATGTAAACAATGATCATTAACAAAAACCAGTCTCAAAGAGGTTAACAGAATGTGCATATGAGACAAATAGCAAACTAGTACTTAGTTTATTTTACAACTGCAAGTAAAAACAAACATTTTGTGTCAATTAAATTAGCAAAATAAATCAAAGTACTAAAAGTACCGATTAGATATCTGCAGAGAAACAGTGCTTTTTTTTTTTTTTTTTTTTTTTTTTTTTTTTTTTTTGAGACAGAGTCTTGCTCTGTCACCCAGGCTGGAGTGCAATGGTGTGATCTCGGCTCACTGCAACCTCCGTCTCCCGGGTTCAAGTGATTCTCCTACCTCAGCCTCCCAAGTAGCTGGGATTACAGGTGCCCACCACCACGCCTGGCTAATTTTTGCATTTTTAGTAGAGATGGAGTTTCACCACGTTGGCCAGGCTGGTCTCGAACTCCTGACCTCAGGTGATCCACCTGCCTTGGCCTCCCAAAGTGCTGGGATTACAACCATGAGCCACCACACCCAGCCTTGCTTATTAGTTAGTAAATTAGTTTATTCTTCCAAGGACAATCTGCTGTTACCAGGACCGTCACCTTAAGTGTATGCCAACGGCACTCCTGGCATGTGCCACCTATGGGTCTGGATACCATCTGTGATCATTTCCCCCTACCTCCTCAGTCTGCTTTCTTGCCTTTTCCTCCTATGGCCAATCTCTAAAAGTAAGAGTACCTCAGGTCTTGGTCCTTGACACTCTTTATTCTTTCTCTGGATTCACTCAGCTAGCCCTATGTCTTTAAATACTATCCCTGATATGGTTTAGATATTTGTCCCCACCAAATCTCATGTTGAAATGTGATCCCCATTGTTAGAGGTGGGATGAAGGTGGTAAGAGGTGTTTGGGTCATGGGGGTAGATTCCTCATGAATAGCTTGGTGCCCTCCCCATCCCTGTTAGTTCACACAGTTGTTTAAAAGAGCCTGGCACTTCCTCCCTCTCTCTCTTGCTCCTGCTCTCCCCATGTGACATGCCTGCTTCCCCTTTGCCTTCTGCCATGATTGGAAGCTTCCTGAGGCCCTCACTGGAAGCAGATTCTGGTGCCATGCTTTCTGTACAGCCTACAGTACCTTAAGTCAATTAAACCTCTTTTTCTTTATAAATTACCCAGCCTCTGGTATTGACTTGAGCAATGAAAACAGACTAATACAGTCTCAAATTATACTTTTGGCCCTGACCTGAATTTCCGCACACATATATCCACTGAGCTTTTTTCCTCTGAATTCTATGGTGCGTGCTTGTAATATATTTTCCCATCCTGTTATTATACTTTTAACCAAACTTGTCTATTTAAGTGTATCTCTTCTAAACAGTAATAAGCATCTTAAACCCTAACAAGTTCAAAACTCTTGATTCCGCCTTTCCAAAGCTGTTAAATCCCCAGTCTTTCTAACTTCAAGTCAACAACACCACTATCTACCTAGTTGCTCAAGCCAAAAGTCAAAGAGTCAGCAGGGCGTGGTGGTGCACGTCTGTAGTCTCAGCTACTCAGGAGGCTGAGGCAGGAGGGTGGCTTAAGCCCAGGAGTTTGAGACCAGCCTGGACAAAGAGCAAGACCCGCATCTCTAAAAAAAACTAATGATTATTTTCTTTAAAAAGCCAAGGAGTCAGGCCGGGCGCGGTGGCTCACGCCTGTAATCCCAGCACTTTGGGAAGCCGAGGTGGATGGATCACGAGGTCAAGAGTTCGAGACCAGCCTGGCCAACATGGTAAAACCCCATCTCTACTAAAGCTACAAAAACTTAGCTGGGCGTGGCAACGCGCACCTGGAATCTCAGCTACTTGGGAGGCTGGGGCAGGAGAATCGCTTGAACCGAGGAGGCAGAGGTTGCAGTGAGCTGAGATAGTGCCATTGCACTCCAGCCTGGGCAACAGGGCAAGACTCCATCTCAAAAAAAAAAAAAAAAAAGGCCAAGGAGTCATATTTAATTCCTCTTTCCTTCACAGCCTTTAAATCTATCAATTAGTCCTATGGTGCCCTCCCCCACACTATTTCCCATACCTAGCCTTTTTCTTCATCACTACCCTGATCTAAGAACTCATTTCTTGGCCGGGCATGGTGGCTCATGCCTGTAATCCCAGCACTTTGGGAGACCAAAGCAGGCAGATCACTTGAGGCCAGGAGTTCAAGACCAGCCTGGCCAACATGGTGAAACCCCTGTCTCTACTAAAAATGTGAAAATTAACCAGGTGTGGTGGTGCATGTCTGTAATCCCAGCTACTGAGGAGGCTGAGGCAGGAGAATTGCTTGAACCCAGGAGGCAGAAATTGCAGCGAGCCAAGATTGCACCACTGCACTCCAGCCAGGGCGACAGAGCAAGACTCCATTTCCAGAAAAAAAAAAAAAAAAAAAAGAACTCATTTCTCACATAGACTCCTATAGTTGCCTTCTAGTGGTCTCCTTGCTTCTACTCTTGCCCCTTACATCTCAATTTTATAAGTGCCAAAATGATCTTTTAAAATACAATTCAGATTACGTATACAACCCTCCAGTGGTTTTCTATACGATTAGAATGAAATCCAAACTTCTACCCTCGCCCCTCTTGAGCCTGTGAGGTCAAGTCTGCAGTGAGCAATAATGCTGCCACTGCACTCCAGCTTGGGCAACAAAGTGGGACCCTGTCTCAAAAACAAAAAACAAAACAACAAAAAAAAAGTTTTTCTTATGTGTAAGGAAAAGGGAGAACAGTCACTGAGCACTTACTTTGCATGCGTGTCTTATGTAAACCCCACAAAAATCTGATAGGAATCATGTTACTGTCCTTATTTTACATGTTAGAAACTGAGACTGAGAGGGGTAGGTAGCCAATCCAGAGTTAAAATTGACCTCCAACTTCATTGTGCCATACTGTCTCTAAAGACAAAGAAGCAGGAACACACTTTGAAACTTCCTTTTTTTTAATGTTTTAATTCTACTTATTTTAGGATGCTCATAGGTAGAAAAATCTATGAAGGCCCAGCTATAGTCATTAAGTTACTGGCTGGGCGCAGTGGCTAACGCCTGTAATCTCAGCACTTTGAGAGGCTGAAGCGGGTGGATCACCTGAGGTCGGGAGTTCAAGACCAGCCTGGCCAACATGGAGAAACCCTGTCTCTACTAAAAATACAAAATTAACCGGGCGTGGTGGTGCATGCCCGTAATCCCAGCTACTTGGGAGGCTGAGGCAGGAGAATTGCTTGAATCCGGGAGGCGGAGGTTGCCGTCAACCGAGATGACGCCACTGCACTCCAGCCTGGGCAACAAGAGCGAAACTCCGTCTCACACACACAAAAAAAGTAAGTTACTATTGTGACATACAGCTATAAAACATACCCACCCCCCAAGGCCGGGCGCGGTGCCTCATGCCTGTAATCCCAGCACTTTGGGAGTCCAAGGCGGGTGGATCACAAGGTCAAGAGATCGAGACCATCCTGGCTAACATGGTGAAACCCTGTCTCTACTAAAAAAAAATACAAAAAATTAGCAGGTGTGGTAGCAGGCGCCTGTAGTCCCAGCTACTCGGGAGGCTGAGGCAGAAGAATGGCATGAACCTGGGAGGCGGAGCTTGCAGTGAGCCAAGATCACACCACTGCACTCCAGCCTGGGTGACAGAGCGAGACTCCGTCTCAAAAAAAAAAAAAACCCAATATCATCTCCAGTTGATAAATTAAGGGCAGTACAAAATCTAATAAAATCTGTCATTTTTCTTTTGAGTCTCCACACTTTAAAACATAGAATTCTTGTCCCTCTGCATACTTTTTCCCCCTTTTTTCTCCACATACTTTTGTACATACTAGCTTATAGTCTATTGGGAAAGTTATCTGTGTAAACCTCTAAAATAATAACTGCATTAATATACTTAATGGTTTGCACTTATTATTGAAATCTTCTACTTGTGGATTTGAAATGCAGACCAGGGAGTAGAATTTGTTTCTTTCTTTTCTTTTTTTTTTTTTTAATGACAGAGCCTCGCTGTGTCGCCCAGGCTGGAGTGCAGTGGCATGATCTCTGCTCACTGCAAGCTCCGCCTCCTGGGTTCACACCATTCTCCTGCCTCAGCCTCCCGAGTAGCTGGGACTACAGTTGCCCGCCACCACGCCCGGCTAATTTTTTGCATTTTTAGTAGAGACGGGGTTTCACTGTGTTAGCCAGGATGGTCTCGATCTCCTGACCTCATGATCCACCTGCCTCGGCCTCCCAAAGTTCTGGGATTACAGGCGTGAGCCACCGCACCTGGCGAATTTATGTTTCTTTTCCTTGTTTTCTTTCTCATTTCCTTGTTATTGGAAAAGATATAGAAGTATACTTTAGGATATTGGCATTTAATTCTGGAAATTGAGTCAATTTCTTAGTAGATGATCTTGGAAAGACCCTATTTTTAAAGGTCTCTCTTAAGCTATAAAACAAGGCCTAGCCCCCTAGTCAGCTCCATCATCATTTAACAATCTGAAGTGATTCCACAGTAACTCAGCTTCTCCTTTTAGCAATAACGATAGAAACCTTCGTGTAGTGCTTATGATGTGCCCAGCCCTTTCCTAAGTGCTTTGCGTATATTAAATGATTTCATCCTTCCAACAACCCCATGCAATCATTATGCCTATTTCACAGATGGGGAAATTGAGATACAATGTCTGCGTCCATTCTAGCTGCTGTAACAAAATACCACAGACTGGGTAGCTTATAAACAACAGAAATTTATTTCTCACAGTACTAGGGGCTGGGAACTCTGAGCTCAAGGCAGATTCGGTGTCTGGTGAGGGCCCATTTCCTGGTTTGTAGCTGCTACCTACTCATTGTGTCCTCACATGGTAGAAGAGGCAAGGCAGCTCTCTGGGGACTCTTTCGTAAGGGCACTCATTCCATACATGAGGACTATGCTCTTATGCCTAATTATCTTGCAAAGGCCTTACCTCCATCTCCTTGGGAATTATTAATAGGTTTCCACATATCAATTTTATGAAGACACAAACATTCAGACCACAGCACACATAGGTAAGGTATAATTGCCCAAAGTCATAAACCAGTAAGTACAGAACTGAAATTCAGACCCAGGCAGGCTAGCTCTGGAATCCTTGCTTTCAGCCACCAGGGCAATACTGCCTTTATACCCTTGAGTGAGTGGGAGGTCAGTGCTGACCACTGGTGTAACAGTGATCAGTAGAAATGTGCACAATGAAAACACTAAATAAAAGCCATTATGGCACCACAAAATCTGTTTTTAAGAGGATGCCAATACTACATAACCAACTTCTCGTTATTGCATGTTTCTTTTTTTTTTTTTTTATGAGACAGAGTCTTGCTCTGTTGCCCAGGCTGGAGCGCAATGGCGTAATCTCATTTCACTGCAAGCTCTACCTCCCGTGTTCACGCCGTTCTCCTGCCTCAGCCTCCCGAGTAGCTGGGACTACAGGCGCCTGCCACCACACCTGACTAATTTTTTGTATTTTTAGTAGAGACGGGGTTTCACTGTGTTAGCCAGGATGGTCTTGATCTCCTGACCTTGTGATCTGCCCACCTCGGCCTCCCAAAGTGCTGGGATTACAGGCATGAGCCACCGCACCCAGCCTATTGCATGTTTCATAGTTCCAGAAACGATGTCATGCTCAGTAGTGGATATGGGACCTTTCTGTCTAGGTGAGGTAACCTCGATATATGAATTAAGTCATATGAACCTTTGATGCTGTAGGAACTCCCCAAACTAATATCATACATTAATTTCCATAATTAGATAGAACCCTAATTGTAGTACTTCAGCAACATTTATCTGACTTACCCATCTAAACAATCTTAATTGTAATTTTGGAAAATATGCTTCACTACCTTGAACAAGGCATGGACCTTTTTTCTTGCCTAGTAAAATAAAGCCAAAAAATGATGTCACCTCTAAGGTCCTTTCCATATCTAACATTGAATGAATTTCTGTCTCGACCTGTAAGCTTGTCAGCAGGAAGCCTGAACTTTTTTAATCAATCATTTCTTACTGCTTCAAAATCCACCAAGTAAAGCAACTCCACAACTTCCTGAATCTGCGTGCTTTCAAATTACAATCATGTTAAGTTTGGCACTTAAAGTTCAAATAAAAAGCTGCCAGGTCAGCAGTGGGAGGCAGATATTAGGAAAAAGGAGTGATAAAGGAAGATCTGTTCTTTCCTTTGTTGTACACCTAGCCTGCCAGTCTAGGGCCACTTGGCCAAGTTTAAGCTGATAGAATCTGGTGTCCTGTGGGGCCTTCAGCAAGTTTCTTAACCTCTCTGTGCCTTCATTTCTCAACTGTGAAGTAGTCTGCCTCGCAAGTTGTGGCAGAAAAATAAGTTAATATATGTAAGGCTATAGAAGAGTGCCCTGCACATAGGAAGTGTTATGCAATGTTGTTTTGTTGTTATTTCCTATATTAAGAAACACAGGCCGGGCGCAGTGGCTCAAGACTCTAATCCCAGCACTTTGGGAGGCGGAGGCATGTGGATCACCTGAGGTCAGAAGTTCAAGACCAGGCTGGTCAACATGGTGAAACCCCGTCTCTACTAAATATACAAAAGTTAGCTGGGTGTGGTGGCGGGCGCCTGTAATCCCACCTACTTGGGAAGCTGAGGCAGGAGAATCACTTGAACCCAGGAGGTGGAAGTTGCAGTGAGCTGAGATCACGCCATTGAGCTCCAGCCTGGGCAACAAGAGCGAAAGAAAGAAAGAAAAAGAAAAAGAAAAGAAAAGGAAAAGAAAAAAGAAAAGAAAAGAAAAACAAAAACACAGTGAGAACCAGAAGAAAGCAAACCCTATGAGTTTGGATGGGCCTGTCAGAAGAGCTCAGGTGATGGCCCACTAAATGCATCCACCAAGTCAACTTTAATGCCAGGCCAACATGAAACTAATGCCCTCATATTGTGAAAATGACCCCATTTCAGTTCTTCCATTTAGACACATGTTGAAATTTCAGGCTCCCAAGCCAAGATAGGGCTTCCTTATTTTTCCTCCAATTACAAAATAAAACAGACCACCAATTGAAAAAGGAGCACCTTAGGTAAGGCCTGATCTGTCTATCCTTCTAAAATCTCCCTTTCTCTTCAAGGACTAATCAATAATAGGAGCAAACATTTACATAGGCAGAGGTTAAGTAACTTCCCAAGGTCACAGATCTAAGCAGAGGAGCCAGGATTCAAACCTGGCAGTCTGGCTCCAGAGTGTGTGCTTGTGTGCTACTAACCAAGACATCTTGAGCCAACGACAGACTAAATTCAGCGTGTGTGTGTGTGTGTGTGTGTGTGTGTGTGTGTGTGTGTGTCTGAAGAAGAGAACAAAAGTCCACCCTAAATGGTTTGAGAGGAATGCCTGCTGGATGGTTGAAGAGGACCCTCACAGCGTACAGAACCTGACAGTTGACTCCACATCAGTGTGAGCGCAGACCTCCCTCTACCCTTCCCTCAGGAAAGAAGCTGCAGAACATGATCAGAGGGGGCCTCCACCAGCAAAGAAAATTAGTTCCATGCGAATCACAATCCTCACACCCTGGCTGGCCGTGGCAGACACACAGAAAGCAGGGTCTATCAGCTCGGGAAGAGAAACCAGGCAGGAGGCAAACGGGCCGGGCCGTGGAGAACACAACCTGAAGCAAGTCAGCTGCCAACAGTAGCTTCGCGGAAACAGCAGGACGCAGCCCAGACGAGCCAATGCAGCTCTCAGAGGCGCGAGGACTCCGGGCCGCCAGAGCCAAGGGGGCAGAATCACAGTCAGCGGGTGTGTGAACCTCACGCAGTGGTCCTGGCGGCTGCTGCCGGAGGGCTGCAGAGAAAGGCTACGGCATCGCCCAGCAGCCCTGCTGAGACGTCGGAACTCCCAGAAAGTAGTGAGAAGGGCAACATGTAGGAGAAAGGACGCTGACTGAGGATCTGGGGACTTAGATTCCAGTGTGAGCTGCCTGCGGCCCTTGTCCCCTCCCTAGGGCCGCACGTCCTCTGTGAGCACATCAAACTGGAAATTGTGTGGTAGATGACTTGGAGAGCTGAAGCTGGAAGTTTGGTGAATTGGTTAAGAGACTTGGGCAATCATCTGTGCGTGAGGAAATAAGTATCTAGACTAGAGGGTGACAGCGCGTTACTGCACAGCAATCCAGGGTTTTCTCTCTGCAAGGTGGAGGCCAGTTCTGAGTTTGCCCAATACATTTGAAGGAATGACCTACCCCACCCTCCTTCGAAATTATTTTCCCTTTATGTTAAAGATTGGTTCAGGCTGAAATTTTATACTGATAGATCAGCCTCACTGCAAAATGCAAATTAAGATCTCTGTAGTATCATTTTATAATAATTAAGAACAACAATAAAAGTGAATTGTTATAAAACCCAGTTTTGGAAGTAACTCAAAGAAGCCCACTCTTCTAGTGCCAAGGACAGGATAAGTTGGTACTTTTTTGTTGTTTTGACCACAGGTGGCACATGCCACCATGCCCAGCTTTTTTTTTCTTTTTCTTTTTCTTTTTTTTAAATAGAGACAGGGTCTCATTATGTTGCCCAGGCTGGTCTTGAACTTCTGGCCTCAAGTGATCCTTCTGCCTCAGCCTTCCAAAGCACTAGGATTACAGGCCCAAGCCACCACGCTGGCAGTATGTTTTCTTGAAGGCAACCTGAATACAGAATAACAGCCATAGAAATGACTATACCCAGCCGGGCACAGTGACTCATTTCTGTAATCCAAGCACTTTGGGAGGCCGAGGCGGGCGGATCACTTGAGGTCAGGAGTTCAAGACCAGCCTGGCAAACATGGGGAAGCCCTGTCTCTACTAAAAAAGACAAAAATTAGCCAGGTGTGGTGGTGGGCGACTGTAACCCCAGCTACTCAGGAGGATGAGGCAGGAGAATCACTTGAACCTGGGAGGCAGAGATTGTAGTGAGCCGAGACTGTGCCACTGCACTCCCACCTGGGTGGCAGAATGAGACTCCATCTCAAAAAGAAAAAAAAAAAAGACTATACCCTTTGCCACAATGGTATTCTTAGAAATTTATTTTGAGAAAATAATTTTAAATGAAAAATATTTTACCAGATATTTATGGCAATGTTATCTGTAATAACTCCAAACTGGAAACACCCAAAAATAAATCCACTAACATGGAAATGGCAAAGAATACTACAATAACTTCAGTAAGAAACTACTCAAAACAATGACAAAGGATTTTTAAAATATCGTAAAGAGAAAAAACCATAAGAGAATGTTATACACACACGGGAGGTTGGAGTAGAAGGGACTTGGAGGCTATAAAGTTGAGTAAGGGCGGAGGAAAGCATTTCCCACATGAGCAGGATGTGGGGTTGAGGAGGGAGGTCGACACAGTTCCACTTGCAAGGTGTGTGAGTGCTAGGATCAACGCTGATGACGATTGTCCACCTAAACACAAACCGAGAACCAAAAACCTTCGGATGCTGTGGTCATAAGCAACTTGTTAGTTTATGTATTTTTCTATCATATGATTTTTAATTTTCAATGGAAAGTGGGGAAAACTTGTGTGTGGTTTAATGGGATACAAACTGGAAGATTGTAGAGTGGGTCATCAAAGAGAAGTGACGGGTTGGGGCTGTGACCCAAATGGGAACGGAGTCAGCGACTGGACTCTTCTCACTAAAGGCATCTGTGGAGCAGGAAACTGGTACACAGGTCACTGGCTCAAAAGCAACAGGGCTCTGAAGAGGAAATGGCTAAGACAGTCTTTCTAGCTGTCAGAGGAAGTTGATGTAATGAAGACAGAACTCTGGAAAAATGTTGCTCAAATACTAAGACCAAATACTTCTGATCACCTCTGAAGAAGAAGCCCAAATGGTATATTAGAGTAAAATATACAAGGTCGAGAGGATTCAATTAAATGTGTGTAGAAGCATTTTGCCAACAGAAAAATGCTTTATAAATCCTTGCCCTGAAAACTAGGGCTTCCCTCTACAAAAAGACTGCAGTTAGCCAGAGTGTTCTTTAACTATACTCTAAATCAGTCGATGGTTTTACAAAGTCTTATGGTTCTAATTTTGAACAAGTGATGGTAAAATCATGATCATCTTCCTATCTGAAGCTATGATATTATCTTGATTATTAAACCAGATTGACTTTTTAGTAGATTTTTGGTGACTTTAAGCCAGCCATAATTAAATCGATGATGTTGTGAATTAGTGAAATAGTATAAAAACACCAAATCAACCGTGACTGCCTCAGCACTTTCTTTTTTTTTTGAGACGGAGTCTCGCTCTGTCACCCAGGTTGGAGTGCAGTGGCGCGATCTCGGCTCACTGCAAGCTCCGCCTCCCGGGTTCACGCCATTCTCCTGCCTCAGCCTCTCCGAGTAGCTGGGACTACAGGCGCCCGCCACCTCGCCCGGCTAATTTTTTGTATTTTTAGTAGAGACAGGGTTTCACCGTGGTCTCGATCTCCTGACCTCGTGATCCGCCCTCCTCGGCCTCCCAAAGTGCTGGGATTACAAGCGTGAGCCACCGCGCCCGGCCAACCTCAGCACTTTCATAGTCTGAATATTTTAAATAACATAATCACTAATTCATTCATTCAGGATAATCATGAGAGAAGTGCTGTGTCTATGTAAGTACTGTTAAAGTAGGAAGCCGTTAGAAAAGTACAGAACACTATGGACTTTAAGAAAAGAGAACCCAGTGGGAGGCCGAGGCGGGTGGATCACTTGAGGCCAGGAGTTCAAGACCAGCCTAGACAACATGGTGAAACTCCAACTCTGCTAAAAATACATAAAATTAGCTGAGCGTGGTGGTGCACGCCTGTAGTCCCATCTACTCAGGAGGCTGAGATAGGAGAATTGCTTGAACTCAGGAGGTGGAGGTTGTAGTGAGCAGGGATTGTGCCATTGCACTCCACAGTGAGACTCTGTCTCAAAAAAAAAAAAAAGAGAGAGAAGACAGGCGCAGTGGCTCACACCTATAGTTTCAGCACTTTCGCTTGAGCCCATGAGTTCAAGACCAGCCTAAGCAATGTAGTGAGACCCTGTCTCTAAAATAAATAAAAATATTAGTCGAGCATTGTGTCTGTGCACCTGTGGTCCCAGGTACTTGGAAGACTGGGACAGGAAGATCACTTGAGCCCAGGAAGTTGAGGCTGTAGTGAGCTGTGATTGCACCACTGCACTTCAGCCTGGGCTACAGAGCAAGACCCTGTCTCAAAAAAGGAAAAAAAAAAAGAGAGAGAGAGAGATGAAAGCAAGACTACATTATATAAATCATTTTTTCTGCTAACCTCGATGTGCCAATAACTTACATCTTTTCAAAGAACAATGTTCAGCCTTTCTTGCCTAAGCTCAGCATTTGGCGTCACGAAGCCTGCTGAATTATGCTAGCTTCATGCTTGCACTTACACGCACTTACATGTTTCCTTAATGTTTGGCTCACCAGAGCCAAGAGTCCGTTTTTACCTCAAGCCTCAGGGATATCAGGTTTCAACTCACGTTATTTGAATCTTGTATACATCCCTTTGTGCCTTATTAAAATGAACACTTTCCATTTAACTTTCTGCTTGCCAATGGGTCTAGGGTTTTCTTTCTCTAATGTTGTTAAACATCCCCTGTAACACAAAGCCCAGATGTATAAGGGTATAGAGCCACGCTTCTAGCTGAGAAAAGTAGTGATCTCAATGAGATACCAATTTATCCATGTGATGAATGTACTGTTTCATTTTTGATGGCCTTAATTTAGCATTTATCCCTGGGGCTGGGTTTTGTGTTGTCTTTATAAATACACTCTCATACACACACAAAGAACCTAGTTCTTTTTAGGCCCTTCTCCAGCTGTGAGTTTAGCATGGCTTCCTGCTAATGGGGAGATGGACAGAATTCCAGCTCCAAACATTCCTCTGCCGCTGATCCAGAACGTGTGTTATCATATCACACACTGTAAATTGATTCCAAATTCCTGCCAACTGGGCACAGTCTGCATTCCAAATAGTCAAGCCTCTGGGACAACCAACTGTAAAATAGAATTTGCTGTGGTCCCCCCTTTAATTTGGTGTGAGCATGAATAAGTTTGTTAAAAATATTTTGCTTCTTTAGAATTTTTTTTTCTGGAAAATAGCTATACCTTAGTGACAATGGGCTACCTAAAGTTCCCCAGTCTCCTCAGTTGTTAATGTCTCTTCCAATCTCTTGGTGAAGGTTGGTGATCAGGAAATAGGGCAAGATGAGGGGAGCTCACATTTAAGATCATAAAGTGACTCTCGTTCTACTGCTAAGAGACGTAAACAGTCTGACTATGGTAGTCTCATGGGAGTAAAAGTCTAGGATTTCAAATGCTGTATAAACAGTTGCAAAATCTCTGCAGTTACTCTAACAAATGAACTCCTAGCACAGAAGACAGATAAGGAATAATATATTTTCAGCTCTGTGCCATTCCATATTGGAGACTGGAGTTTACTATCAATTTATTTATTTTTTTCCTTTTTTTAAGATACAGGGTCTTGTTTTTTTGCCCAGGCTGGAGTGCAGCAGCACAATCATGGCTCACTGCAGCTTCAAATTTCTGACCTCAAATGATCCTCCAGTCTCAGCCCCTCAAGTAGCTGGAACTACAAGTGTGTGCCACCACACCCGGCTAATTTTTTTTTTTTTCGGTAGGGACGAGGTCTCACTATGTTGCCCCGGCTGGTCTTGAACTCTAGGCCTGAAGGAGTCCTCCTGCCTTGGCCTCCCAAAGTGTTGGGATTAGAGGCATGAGCCACCGTGCCCGGCCTATCAATTTATTCTTTCCTTGAAGTAAGTGTGTAGATTAACAGAGCAACATGGCTAAAACTTGTCTTCATGTTTGTGACTTTTGAGAACTGGAAGTGGAAAGGGGGAGGAGAGGGACCAAATGTCACTAGCAACCTGCCATCGAGAATATCTTAAGGAGAAGCAGGAGGTTAATGGAATCTGCTTGGAGGTCCCTGGTCCCACAGTGTCTGAGGAGCCTCAATTTGGTGACCATGGTGATACTATTTCATTCCAATAATTTCACTCCACAAGGTCTCTGATGTTTCTTTATGTGGTGAACATTTAGCTCATTCCTTTAAAAACACTAATTAATCATTTTAAATGGACATAAAAATTGTATATATTTATCATGTACAACAGGTTTTGAAATATGTATACATTCTGGAATGGCTAAATGGAGGGAATTAACACAGATGTCACCACATACACTTATTTTTTGTAGTGAGAACCCTTAAACTCCGCTCAGCCGTTTTTGAGAATACAAAGCCCATTCCTTTTGATCCAACTCTTCCTCATTAATCCTGAGAAATAGCTACATACGCACACACAGAAACACGGAGGTAATAAATACTTTATGATAAATTGGCTAAAGCCAGAGGGTAAACTGCCAGAGCATGCACTCAAAATTTATAGAAGAGGGTTCTGCATATTCTCAAATTAAATTTCATTGCATATGTAAGAGTGCTAGTGTAATGCTGTAATAGTGGCTTGGTCTGGTTTTCCCCAAATTTATTAGCCAGTGTTAGCTAATAAATAAATACAATCTGGCTAACAGAATAATTATGCCCATACTATTTTGGAGGTGGTCTGGGATAACAGAGACATGATTCTAGTAGCCTTCACGTGGCCTGGCTTCCGGGATTAGCTTATGGTCAACCAGTTGAGCGACTTCAGGCAGGCCACTGATGCTCTCCAGGTCTTTAGTTCTTTGATAGAAAAAATGGAGACGTTGAAACATTTTAATGTCTATTTCTAGGTTGATCTCTTTGCTCTGGTTAACTTAAAACCTTTAGGGAATGAAAATAATAACATTTGAAGGAGAAGTATATATTATCAAAATAAATGAACTCTAACCTTATTCTATAATTTTTTTTTTTGAGATGGAGTCTCACTCTGTCGTCCAGGCTAGAGTACAGTGGCGCAATCTCGGCTCACTGCAACCTCTGCCTCCCGGGTTCAAGCAATTCCCCTGCCTCAGCCTCCCGAGTAGCTGGGATTACAGGCACAAGCCACCACGCCCAGCTAATTTTTGTATTTTTAGTAGAGACGGGGGTGTCACTGTGTTGGTCAGGCTGGTCTCGAACTCCTGACCTCGTGATCTGCCTGCCTCGGCCTCCTAAAGTCCTGGGATTACAAGTGTGAGCCACTGCACCTGGCCTATTCTGTAATTTTTTAAAGGTATAATTATATCTGTTTAGGAGTGGTAATACATAAGGTTTTATAGGAAGGAACAATTCAAGTCTTTTTTTTTTTTTTGAGACAGAGTTTCACTCTCATCTCCCAGGCTAGAGTGCAATGGTGCAATCTTGGCTCACTGCAACCTCCGCCTCCCAGGTTCAAGCAATTCTCCTGCCTCAGCCTCCTGAGTAGCTGGGATTACAGGCATCTGTCACGACGTCCGGTTGGCCCAGCTGGTCTTGAACTCCTGATCTCAGGTAATCCACCCACCTTGGCCTCCCAAAGTGCTGAGATTACAGGGATGGGCCACTGCGCCTGGCCCAATTCAAGTCTTTTTAAGTATAATAGGTGTTTTCATTTCCTAAAAAATCAAATTATGAACAATGGCTGTAACACTAGGTTTAAACTGTGTAATTGTATAGCAAAAAAGTGGTTTCTTCTTAAATATCAAGAAGTAAGTCTATACATTAAAAGGGCCTTTTGAGAAATGTTCTCCCATGTTTATTTCTATTTATTTTAGTAAACAGATATTACGGTCAGCATTTGACTGTAAAAACCAATTGGACAAGCATTAGGAGATATACCTAATGTAAATGACGAGTTAATGGGTGCAGCACACCAACATGGCACATGTATACACATGTAACAAACCTGCACATTGTGCACATGTACCCTAGAACTTAAAGTATAATTAAAAAAAAAAAAACAATTGGACTCATGGACATGAGTCCCAAGCCAGAATGTTGGAACTCTCTGGAAGAAAAGAGGTCTGCTCTAGCTGGTTGTGAGATGAGAGTATTTTCGCAACCCCTTTTAGAAGAGCTGGAGAAATTTCTCCCGCATAACTTCAAGGAGGAGGTACTTGGTGGTGGTGTAAGTTGCAGACAAGGACGGATACAATTTGTTTATTTATTTTTGAGCTGGAGTCACACTGTGTTGCACAGACTGGGGTGCAGTGGTGTGATCTTGGCTCACTGCAACCTCCACCTACTGGGTTCAAGCGATTCTCCTGCCTCAGCCTCCTGAGTAGCTGGGACTACAGGCATGCACCACTATGCCCAGCTAATTTTTGTACTTTTAGTAGAGATGGGGTTTCACCATGTTGGCCAGGCTGGTCTCAAACTCCTGACCTCAGGTGATCGGCCCACCTCGGCCTCCCAAAGTGCTGGGATTACAGGCATGAGCCACCGCACCCGGCCTGGACAGATGCAATTTAAACTAAAGAGGCCAAGGTAGGCCTCATTAAAAAGATGACATTTGGGCAGGAGTTAACCTTGCAGCTATCTGGGAAGAGTACTCCAGGTGGAGCACAGCCGAGGCTTTTGTGGCAGGAGAGTGACTTGTAAGAGGACAGTGTGACTAGAGCAGGATGAGGCCGAGAGTACAGAAGATGAGATCAGAGAGGAATGGATAGAGAGGCCTCTCTCATTCACCTGGCCTGTGGTTCCCCGCAGTGGTCACCACCAGAAAATGCTTAAACCACTTGCCATCACAAAGTCTTCAGACATTTCAGGATAGCGAATAAGAAAAGGGATGTTGAGGCTGGCCAAGGTGGCTCACGTCTGTAATCCCAAAACTTTGGGAGGTCGAGGCAGGCAGACCGCGAGGTCAGGAGTTCAAGACCAGCCTGGCCAACGTAGTGAAATCCCGTCTCTACTAAAAATACAAAAATTAGCTGGGCATGGTGGCAGGCGCCTGCAGTCCCAGCTACTCGGGAGGCTGAGGCAGGAGAATCACTTGAACCCGGGAAGTGGAGGTTGTGGTGAGCCGAGATCGTGCCACTGCACTCCAGCCTGGGCAACAGAGCAAAACTCCGTTTCAAGGGAAAAAGAAAAGAAAAGAAAAAGAAAAAACAAAAAAAGAACAGGGATGTTGAAAGCTCCATTGTGTTGATGCTCTGACTCAAGCTTGTCCCTCTGCGCCGGGCTGGCTCCTGCACCTGAGGATTCATGTGCAGACATTTCAAGAACTGTTGGTAGACTCCTGAATGAGCTGATTCCACCAAAGGCCTTGCATTACCTAAAGTTACATAACTGTCAACTCCCAGACAAGCACTCCTGAATCTGAAAGTGCCAGCTCACCTCTTAGAGTGCCAGAAGTTAAAGAATTTCTAGGGGGAAAAAAATGGGCATTTCTACTTACTGTGATCTGTTGTTGGTTTTTAGATAATTTCTATAAAAGGGAGAAAGACATTGAACTTTCAAAAAGAATGGAGGGAATCTCAGTTTCCCCTGGGCTCGACTGTTTCTATTCTCTCTCCATGTAATCTCTCTGGGTTCCTCACCCAATCAAATGGTTCCAACTACGGCAGCCCAAACTGTATCTCTGGCCCCCACCTGTCCTCCAGGCTACCAGCTGCATATACAATGGCTCTCCCTGCAATGTGCAGGCTCCTCAAACTCAAAGTATTCAAAATTGAATTAATCATCTCTCCTTCCTTCCCCCTTCTTGCTTCTCTTCTTATATGCTCAAATGCTCAAATTCAAACTAAAAACTTGATGTAATCTTCAACTCCTTCTATTCTCTTAATCCTAAGAGTGCTACTCTGAATTTTCTCTCAAATGTCTGTCCCTCCACTCCCCACTCACAAAAGGACTGCCGACTGTTGCCTCTAATCTCCCTTCACTGCTATCTGTCTCAATGTTGCTGCCAGTAATCCCTCTAAAACAGATTTGACCTAATTAATTCCCTGCTTTAAAACTGTGAATGGGTTCCTGTTGCAGAATGAAGTCCAAATTCTTAGCAGAGCCTATAAGTACCTTCACACTGATCCTTGGCCACACTTCTAGCATTCCTCTATTCCAATCCCCATCCCCCAGTCACTCCAAACCCCAGAAATGAATTAATTGTGTTCCTAACAACCACACTGGATTTCCCAACTCCATGATTTTGCTATGGTGTTCTCTCTCCATATGTGGTACCTTATCCTTTCTTTCCTATGCATTTCTACTCATCTTTCAACACAGAAGATGTCAACTCTTTCAAAAATAATTACAGCTGGGCACAGTGGCTCATGCCTATAGTTAGTCCCAGATATTTGGAAGGCTAAGGTGGGAGGATCACTTGAGTCCCCGAGAGTTCAAGGCCAGCCTGGGCAACATAGGGAAACCACGTCTCTAAAAATAGATACATAAATAATAAATTTAAAAATAGTAATTTTAGCAATGATTACACTACTCCAAGTAGTACGTTAATCTACCCTAAACCATGGAACGAGCAATCTCTGCCCTCAAGGAGCAGCAGAGTAGTAAAGCCAGATTAAGATTTTATTTTATTTTATTTTATTTTGAGACAGAGTCTCATTCTGTCACCCAGGCTGGAGGACAGTGGCGTGATCTCAGCTCACTGCAACATCCGCCCCCTGGGTTCAAGCAATACTCCTGCCTCAGCCTCTCTAGTAGCTGGGATTACAGGCATGTACTACCACACCCAGCTAATTTTTGTATGGCCAGGCTGGTCTTGAACTCCTGACCTCAGGTGACCCGCCCACCTTGGCCTCCCAAAGTGTTGGGATTACAGGCGTGAGCCACCGCACCCAGCAAAAAGATTTTATAATGACACGAGAACAAGATGGCAAGTGCTGTGAGGCTCAGTCCTTTCTATTTGGTGAAGCCTTCTGCAGCTTTCTCAAGTGGAGTGGATGACTTTCTTGTCTACATTTTCTCAAAGTAGACTTGGTTACTTGTCGCGTCTATTCCCTCAGGCAGAGTTGGCCACCCTCTCTTGTGTGTTCCCCTCAGGGAGACTTGATCACCCTTTTTCTATCTCACTTACTTTGTATCCCCAACCCCTGGTACATCCTAGGTGTTTGGTGCATGTTTCAGAACCAGGTAGCACTCTTCAGGATCACTGAGCTCGGAATCTACCTACTTTCCTCCGCTGGACTCAGCCTAGATGGCAATGAGCACCAGGACCAGCAGCAGTAGAAATCACGTCGTAGAGTCCTCCTGGAAATCTAGACCAAACTTTGCTGCTCTAGTAAACTTTCTTTTTTGGTTTTTTTTTTTTTGAGACAGAGTCTCACACTGTCTCCCACTCTGGGGTGCATTGGCGCAATCTCGGCTCATTGCAACCTCCACCTCCCAGGTTCAAGCGATTCTCCTGCCTCAGCCTCCTGAGTAGCTGGGATTAACAGGCACGTGCCACCATGCCCAGCTAATTTTTTTTTTTTTTTTGTATTTTTAGTAGAGACAGGGTTTCACCATGTTGGCCAGGCTGGTCTCGAACTCCTGACCTCAGGTGATTCACCCCCCTTGGCCTCCCAAAGTGCTGGGATTATGGGTGTGAGCCACCGCACCCAGCCTGCTCTAGTAAACTTTCTAAAATGTTTGTATTACGCCTTTTCCCCTACTGATGTACAATGGCTCCCCACAGACTATAACGGGATAAAACTGGAATACCAAGTCACTGACACCTCTATTTCCAGCCTGACAGTAGACAAAGAACATTACCCACAATTGTCACAGAAGGGTCCTAATATATTTTATCAATTAGATTCATTTAGGCTAATGAAATTTAGAAAACACAGATGTTCCCTGGGAGAATGAAACCTATCAGTCATTCAGACTTACAGTATTTTAATCAAGTAATTGGAGACATGTATTGATCACTAAGTACCTGATGAGTATGGCTTAAATATGCATATAACAAGGCAATCAGATAGTTTTCCAACTCTGAGGAATTGAAAACTTTACTTGAAGTGTGTTTTTAAAAGGAATAGTTTTAGGACAAAATGTAGTTTGGAGGAAGACATTTGGTTCTTCCTGATACATTTGGCTGTATCAGTGTATAGTGAGAGCCATGGGGCGTCAGGGGGACAGGACGCTGAACAGTGAGGATGGCGTCCATGAGGGGTGACAGGCATGCAAAAATGGGGGTAGGAGGGGCAAAAGAGAATTCTTTTTTCTTGCTGCTTTTTTTTTTCTTGTTGAGGATGCTGACGATACACCTTTTTTTTCCATTTGTAAATCATTTAGGGTTGTCACAGCCAGGATGATATGATCAAATTCAAACCTATTCAGGCTTTCGTTTTCTTCCCCACCTGCATTAGGTCAAAGATTACTCTCACTCTAACTTGCCGAACTTGCCCCTGCTTCCCCTTTTGGGTTATTCTGCTCACCAGGGGCTGTTACGTCTCTAAAACCTGTCCATCCCCCACTCCTTTTTTTTTTTTTTTTTTTTGAGACAGAGTTTCACTTTTGTTGCCCAAACTGGAGTACAGTTGCACGATCTCAGCTCACTGCAACCTCCATCTCCTGGGTTCAAGCGATTCTTCTGCCTCAGCCTCCTGAGTAGCTGGGAATACAGGCGCCCACCACCATGCTCGGCTAATTTTTTGTATTTTTAGTAGAGATGGGGTTTCACCATGTTGGCCAGGCTGGTCTCAAACTTCTGACCTCAGGTGATCCACCCGCCTCAGCCTCCCAAAGTGCTGGAATTACAGGTGTGAGCCACCGCACCCGGCCATCCCGCACTCATTTATTCAGTCAACAAATATTCATCAAGGACCAACGTTAAAGGGACCATGTTGGGAGGGGCACGAGTGAGCACTAAGATGGTCTCGATGGGCATCTTATTGTTGGGGTGCTTGGGTGCCTTTTCCTCCATTTAGCCTCCATTGATAGTTTGGACGTTTTCTGAATAAGCAAATCAGCTGCCTGACATGAGGTATGACAATGGCTCAGGGTATTTGAAATCAGGTCTGCTCTGGAAAATTTAGTTTAACATCTCCCTTGTTTATCCTACTGTTATACTGTTTCAACTATAAGGAACTGAAGAAAACAGTGCTTTTCTTCATCTGGGCGGTTGCTTTTATGATGAGACCAGCCTGGGCATGGTGGCTCACACCTGGAATCCCAGCACTTTGGGAGGCCGAGGCGGGAGGATTTCTTGAGCCCAAGAATTCTAGATCAGTCTGGGCAATATAGTGAGACCTCATCTCTACAAAAAAAAAACACACAAAAAAAACATTAGCCCGGCATGGTGGCATGTGCCTGTAGTCCCAGCTACTCAGGAGGTTGAGGTGGGAGGATTTCTTGAGCCCAGGCAGTGAGCCGAGATCATGCCACTGTACTGCAGCCTGGGCACTGGGTGGCAGAGCAAGACCCTGTCTCAAAAAAAAAAAAAAAAAAAAAGAGACCAGCCAGACCAAGTGGCAGGAAGCAGTGGGACTGACGGTGAGAAAATCGCAGTGCAGGAGTGGGCGACACTCAGCAGCCCCACTGGGACAGAGCTCCTGCTCACACCAGCCATTCTCCAGAAACCTATTCTGGCAAACCCTTGGTGAGTTTTGTTTTATTTTAAGCAGAGTTTACAGACACTACTACTAGACTTTTAAATTAACAGGATATAAATAACTTTGGGCAAGGTGTCAGAGAAGAACCACTGTGAGAACCCCACGACTAAAGTGTGGGCAAAGGTATCTATTAATAGACAATGAAACTGAAATTACTTAGTTTGAGCGAGAGAAAGTTTAAGATCTACCTAACAGGGATCTTTAGTGAATAAAAAGTCACAGAGGAGCAATAAACCAGTAAGAAAGACATAGTCCTTGATCTGCTCCACTTTAGAATCGCTTTTTTGAAAAAACAAAGATGGAGTTTCGCCATGTTGCCCAAGCTGATCTGGAATTCCTGGCCTCAAGGGAGCTGCCTGCCTTGGCCTCCCAAAGTGCTGGGATTACAGGCGTCCGCCACTGTTCCCGGCCTAGAATCCCGATTTTTAAAAAGAGGTAATAGAATTACTCCTAATTTTGTCAAAACAAAGTTGAGAAATGAAGGGTTTCTAAATACCATCTGCTGGATATGACTTATAGAGAAAGCAGGAAGGAACCTCTGCACTGAGAGCAGGAGGAGATTTTTAAAATGCCCTTAAAATGTACTTAATGCCACACAGCTATACACCAAAAAATGATCAAAGTGGTAAATTTAATTTTGTATATTATAACCACAGAAAAGTACCCATAAAAGAAAGTTGGAGCTAACACATTTCTGATTGCTAAATAATGTCAGTTTTAGAAAAATTAATATTTCATAGCACTCAAAATATATGAAGCCATGTGCTTTTGTAAGACTGGTAATATCTTTCATTTTCCTGCAAAAGCAAAGGGCTTTTAAAAGGAGACATGGAAACTGTTAGAAGACAGGCTTGAAGTCAGATGCAGAATGATAGACATAGAATGGATAATCAATACACCATCTTCTTGTAGAATTTTATTCAAGGTTTGGGAGCAGTGAACCAGTGAGTGTGGTTGGCCAGGACAGTGTATTTTTTTTGAGATGGAGTTTTGCTCTTGTTGCCCAGGCTGGAGTGCAGTGGTGTGATCTTGGCTCACCACAAACTTCGCCTCCTGGGTTCAAGCAGTTCTCCTGCCTCAGCCTCCTGAGTAGCTGGGATTACAGGCATGCGCCACCATGCCTGGCTAATTTTGTATTTTTGGTAGAGATGGGATTTCTCCGTGTTGGTCAGGCTGGTCTCCAACTCCCGATCTCAGGTGATCCGCCCGCCTCAGCTTCCCAAAGTGCTGGGATTACAGGCGTGAGCCACTGCGCCTGGTCAGGACAATGTTTTTTCACATCAGGCAAAAATGTCCATGAGTTCTGGGTCTAGAAATATGAATCTCTGGGACTGTATTCTCCGATTTTTCTCTTCCAGTTCCTCTTTTTTTTTTTTTTTTTTTTTTTTTTTGAGACGGAGTCTTGCTCTGTCACCCAGGCTGGAGTGCAGTGGTGAGATCTTAGCTCACTGCAAGCTCCGCCTCCCGGATTCACACCATTCTCCATCCTCAGCCTCCTGAGTAGCTGGGACTACAGGCGCCCACCACCACGCCTGGCTAATTTTTTTTTTTTTTTGTATTTTTAGTAGAGACGGGGTTTCACTGTGGTCTTGATCTCCTGACCTTGTGATCCGCCCTCCTTGGCTTCCCAAAGTGCTGGGATTACAGGCGTGAGCCACTGCGCCCAGCCACAGATCCTCTTTCCTTCACTCCCAAACTTAGATCTTCCAGCTTTATTCATGAAGCAATCAGTGGGCAACTAACTTCTAAACTGCAGGGAGCTATACAGTTTCCTTTCCTTCAGCTATCTTGAAGAGGCAGAACAAACACTGACTTTCTTGCCCTCCTCGAAAATAGAAGTCTTTACTGTTTCAATCTGCTGGGAAATAACTTTACATTAAAACAACTCATGATGACCTGTGAGAAATGTAAAAGGATTGCCTCAAAAAAAATCTAAAATCTTTTAAAAATCAAAAAGGGACTGGGCGTGGTAGCACACACCTATAATCCCAGTACTTTGGGAGGCCAAGGCAGGAAGGTTGTTTGAAGTCAGGAGTTCGAGACCAGCCTGGGCAGCAAAGTGAGACCCTGTCACTACAAAAATAAAAAATAAATTAGCCAGGCATGGTGGCCCACACCTGTAGTCCCAGCTACTCAGGCAGCTGAGGTTGGGGGGGAATCCCTTGAGCCCAGGAGTTCAAAGCTGCAGTGAGCTATGATCAAGCCACTGCATTCCAGCCTGGGTGACAGCAGAGCAAGATGCCATCTCAAACAAACAAACAAACAAAAATTAAAAGGCTTAAAATCTATAGTGTCTACTATTTCCCTTTTGTAATTTCTGAGTTATATCCATGGGAGACAGATCTGTGTATTGGCTGTAAGTAAATGCTGATATTTTCTTAGGTTCCTGCTCTGGGCATTACTAGATGGGCCACTGTGTTATTAATAAATCTTGGTGATGCCTCGTTGCTGTGTTTAACAGAAATTTCATAGCTCAATGAGTTTTGGAAACTATTTTCAGGGCCAGCTGATCATTTAAAAATCAAGGTGAGACTGATCATGCCTCCCCAGCTGCCATTACAGCAGATGCCCTGCAGCAAAAGGACATTTTGTGGCGGGGCGCCACGGCTCAAGCCTGTATTCCCAGCACTTTGGGAGACTGAGGCAGGAGGATCACTTGAGGTCAGGAGTTTGAGACTAGCCTGGTCAATATTGTGAAACCCCATCTCTACTAAAAATACAAAAAATAGCCAGGTGTGATGGCGGGCACCTGTAGTCGCAGCTACTCAGGAGGCTGAGGCAGGAGAATTGCTTGAACCCAGGAGGCGAAGGTTGCAGTGAACCGAGATTGCACCACTGCACTCCAGTCTGAGTGACGGAGTGGGACTCTGTCTTGAGAGAAAGAGAAAGAAGGAAGGAATGAAGGAAGGAAGGAAGGAAGGAAGGAAGGAAGGAAGGGACGGAGGGAGGGAGGGAGGGAGAAAATTTTGGTTTTGGGGAATAAGGTCAAAAGACGCCATTATGGCAAGGAGAATGTTATTTTAGTAAAAGTCACAGACTTTTGAGATTAAGGATAGAGCTGAGAGGAAGAAAGTTATTAATCCGTTTCTCTAAAGACCAGAACCCAGTTCAACACATAAAATAAAAGTGTTCAAAATTTGGGTCCAGGAGAGGAATTCCTGTCTAAAGAACTCCATTTGAGAGGACTGCTTGAGTCCAGGAGACTGACGTTGCAGTGAGCCGAGATTGTGCCACTGCACTCCAGCCTGGGCGACAGAGTTAGACTCTGTCTCAAAAATAAATGAATAAATAAAACAAAACAAAATAAAATAAAATGTTAGGCAGGGACCTGGCTATAGTGACTGTGGGGCTGACGAGAAACTACTGAAGTTTTGGGGGAAGCAAAGCAGAATTTCATAAGAACACAGTGTACGGAGAGGAGAAACCCTGTGGTGGCTAAGGAGGCCCCGAGGCCATGGATGTCAAATTCATATCTTCCAATGGTGATAACTTTATTGTAATGGTAAATTCCACTTGAAGGCACAGATGCATGCCTCCTCCTAGTTGTGTTACCATGTATTCCAAACAGAAAACCATTGTGGGGGTAAAGGTTCGGGAGAGGGGACGGAAACAGGGATCAAAGGGATGGAGGATTTAGTTGAATGCTCAGTTTCATCCACTAACTGAGAAAAGTGTCTAAATTTGGTCTCTTGCCTGTGAAATTAAGAATAACTCACCCTAAACTGGGTGCAGTGGCACACACCTGTAGTCTCAGCTACTTGGGAGGCTGACGCAGGAGGATCCCTTGAGGCCAGGAGTTCTAGGCTGCCATGCATCGTGATTGCACCTGTGAATAGCCACTGCCCTCTTGCCTGGGCAACACAGGGACAGCCCTCTCTAAAAAACAACAGGCCAGGAGCGGTAGCTCACGCCTGTAATCCCAGCACTTTGGAAGGCCAAGGTGGGCGGATCACCTGCAGTCAGGAGTTCGAGACCAGCCTGGCCAACATGGCGAAACCCTGTCTTTACTAAAAGCATAAAAATTAGCCAAGTGTGTTGGTGGGTGCTTGTAATCCCAGCTACTCAGGGGGCTGAGGCAGGAGAAGCCTGAACCCAAGAGGAGGAGGTTGCAGTGAGCCAAGATCACGCCACTGCACTCCAGCCTGGGCGACAAGAGTGAGACTCCCTCTCAAAAAACAAAACAAAGGAAAACGAAACAACAACAACAACAACAACAACAACAAAAATCCCACCCTAGAAAGTAAGAGGACTTTTAACAATGCTACCTTGAAGTCCAGCTCCAGTCTCCTTTTGCAACCTAATGAATGCTAAAAAGCCTATTCAATGCTGTGGCAGTTTTTTTTGTTTTGTTTTGTTTTTTTGAGATGGAGTCTTGCTCTTGTCGCCCAGGCTGGAGTGCAATGGCGCGATCTTGGCTCACTGCAACCTCCACCTTCCCGGGTTCAAGCGATTGTCCTGCCTCAGCCTCCCAAGTAGCTGGGATTACAGGCGCCCGCCACCAAGCCCAGCTGATTTTTTTTTTGTATTTTAGTAGAGACGGGGTTTAGCCATGTTGGCTAGGCTGGTCTCAAACTCCTGACCTCGTGATCTGCCTGCCTCGGCCTCCCAAAGTGCTGGGATTACAGGTGTGAGCCACTGTGCCCGGCTGTGCTGTGGCAGTTTTTAAAAAATGATGTGGATTTGCAATTTTTTTTTAGAAAACGATTTTTAATACCATGTCTCCCTTTAAAAAGTGTAGGTGAATTCAGCCTAAAAAAGGAAATTCTGAACCTGCTACATCATGGGTGAACATTATTGAATAATCACAAGGGCCAAATTCTGTATGATTCCGATTATTCGAGGTACCTACAGTAGTCAGTTCATATGACAGAAAGTAGAATGGTGGTTGCCAGGGGCTGGGGAGAGGGGGGAATGGGGAGTTATTGTTAATGGGTACAGAGTTTCAGTTTGGGAAGAGGAAAATAGTCGTGGAGATGGATGGTGGGATGGCTGCACAATGTGAATGCACTTGATGCCACTGAACTGCACACTTAAAAATGGTTAAAATGGTAGATTTTACTCATACATATTTAACCACAAAGTAAAATTTTTTTTAAAGTGTAGGCCCTCATCTGGTGACAGTTCACTTGCTGGCTCATTTCTAGATATTTTAACAGGGTGGTAATTTATGTCTGGTTCTTATAATGTAAGACCCATAAATTTGGTTTAGCTCTTGGTTAATATCTTTTGAATTGCAACTGGGGACTTGACAGTGGCTTTCTTGAAACACACCTGCAGTTTGCAAGCTGCCTGCAGGTAAAAATGCACAGTTTACTTTTATGATTAGCTTTGAGCAAGAGCTGATTAAATGCATGATAAAATAAGTTCTTGGAAGACTTGATTTAGATGGTGCTTTCCTCCTACTTTCCCACCCCCTTTCCTTCCCTCATGAATACCACATAAAAAGTGACAGTTTGTAATTTTTTCTCCTTTTTCAAGTATTAGTATCAAAGTAGGATGGGACCTTCATGCTTCTCCTGAACACAGTCAGGCTGCATTCCACTCTGGGAACACTCCCTCCTACCGTTTCAACCTAGGCAATCCCTTATCAAAGAAAGGGAAACTTACCCAGTCTCAAAATCAGGGTCTAAGCACAAATAGGACATTTTCTTTGTACCTTTCCCCAAACATGATGGTTTCTTTTGAGGAAGGGGCATTGGGGAGCACACTGGGAAATAAAGCCTTCTGGTCCCCAAGTTCCTCTTTCAATTTCTGTGGTTTTCACTTCCCCTCCCATAAGAAATCCCCACGTGGGAGTAATGCTTTCTCCTCTTCCTTCCCTGTCATTTCCCTTTCATTTCTCCCCGACACCTCTCCTGGGTTTGTCTACCTGCTATTGCTACTTTCTCTGCCTTCACATCTTTATTTTTCATTTGTTTATTTTTTAGAGGCAAGATCTCACTGTGTTGCCCAGGGTGGCCTCAAACTCCTGGGCTCAAGCAGTCCTCCTACCTCAACCTCCCAAGTAGCTGGGACTACAGGCATGCCATGCTTGGCTGTCTTCACGTCTTGAGTTCCATTTCAAAAAAGGCATTGGCAGGCTGTCTTTACACCAAACACAATGCTCTACTTTCAGTATTACTCTTCATATTTGCAGTTCTCATTGGTCATTCTTGGCACTTTTTCACACCACAGACCTTGGGCGAGAACTTCCGGTCTCCCTTCTGGCTGCTTTCATTTGCTCTCCACCACCAGAGTTCTCTGGCGCTCTCTGGCTACTCACAGAGGAATTTCACAGAGGAGGCTGTGCCTCCCGCTGTTTCTCTGGAGAGCTACGGGTCCCCATTTCACCTCAACGGTGGCTTTTCGAAAAGTAAAAATGAAATAGAGCTTTATTGGGTAAGCTACCTCTGAAGCCAAAAACCTCATTAGGGCCTTCAAAAATTCCTGTCAAAAATTCCAATCCTGTGGCTCATACCTGTAATGCCAGCTACCCAGGAGGCTGAGTCAGGAGAATTGCTTGAGGCCGGGAGTTCAAGATCAGCCCGGTCAACCTAGTGAGATCCTGTCTCTATAAATTTTTTTTTTTAAATTAGCCAGGCATGGTGCAGCTGGTCTGTAGTCCTATCTACTTGGGAGGCTGAGGTGGAAGGATCCCTTGAGCCCAGGAGTTAGAGGCTGCAGTGAGCCATGACAGTGCCACAGCATTCCAGCCTGGGTGAAAGAGTGAGACGCTGGCTCAAAAAAAAAAAAAAAAAAAAAAAAAACAAAACATAAAAAAATTTCAGCACTTTGGGAGGCCGGGGTGGGCAGATCATCTAAGGTCAGGAGTTTGAGACCAGCCTGGCCAACATATAAAACCCCTTCTCTACCAAAAAATACAAAATTAGCCAGGTGTAGTGGTATGCCCTTGTAGTATCAGCTACTCAGGAGGCCAAGGCAGGAGAATCGCCTGAACCCGGAGGCGGAGGTTGCAGTGAGTCAACATCACACCACTGAACTCCAGCCTAGGTGACACAGTGAGACTCTGTCTCAAAAAAAAAAAAAAAAAAATCCCAAACCTTTCCCCTATATGAGCTTCTAAGCCTCATCTCAGTTGACTCTGTTTAAATGACTCTGACTTGGACTGAGAACTTACCCCTTCTGTATCTTTTCATTATAGGGTGGTGGCATGGTTAACCCTCGTTCATTCACACCCCGCTATTCCAAAGTGTGTAGAATTGCCTGGACATGCTACACTAAAGTTTATTTCTGCACTTTGTTTTTCTTTTTTGTTTGTTTGCTTGTTTGAGACAGGTTCTTGGTCACCACAGCCTCAACCTCCTGGGCTCAAGTGACCCTCCTTCCTCAGCACCCCCAGTAGCTGGGACTACAAGCCCGTGCTACCATGCTCAGCTAATTTTTTTTTTTTTTTTTTTTGTAGAGACAGGGTTTTATTATGTTGCCAAGGCTGGTCTCGAACTCCTGGGCTCAAGCAATCCTCCTGCCTCGGCCTCCTGAAGTGCTGGGATTACAGGTGTGAACCACCACGCCTGGCTTGCATTTTCTGTTTTTTGTTTTGTTTTGTTTTTTGAGACGCAGTCTCCACCCAGGCTGGAGTACAGTGGCATGATCTTGGCTCACTGCAACCTCCACCTCCTGGGTTTAAGAGATTCTCCTGCCTCAGCCTCCCAAGTAGCTGGGACTACAGGCATGCGCTACCACGCCCAGCTAATTTTGGTATTTTTAGTAGAGATGGGGTTTCATCATGTTGGCCAGGATGGTCTCAATCTCTTGACCTTGTGATCTGCCTGCCTTGGCCTCCCAAAGTGCTGGGATTACAGGTGTAAACCACGGCGCCTGGACTTAATTTTTTATTTATTTGATTTTTTTTTTCTTTTTGACATGGAGTCTCACTCTGTCACCGAGACTGGAGTGCAGTAGTACAATCTTGGCTCACTGCAACCTCTGCTTTCCCGGGTTCAAGTGATTCTCATGCATCAGCCTCCTGAGTAGCTGGGATTATGGGGCATGTGCCACCATACCCAGCTGATTTTTGTATTTTTAGTAGAAACAAGGTTTCACCATGTTGGCCAGGCTGGTCTTGAACTCCTGGCCTCAAGTGGTCTGCCCACCTTGGCCTCCCAAAGTGTTCGGATTACAGGCATGAGCCACTATGTCTGGCCCAGGGTGATTTTAAAAATACAGATCCTAAACCACTCGATGGTTTCCCATTATGTACAAAGTCCAAAATCTGTGACAGTTCCTACAAGGATGCATCTAATTCTCTGGTTCTCCCTACAACCTACTCCTTTTTCTGTGCACAGGGCTCTGACTTTTCTGTCCTTTCAAAGTCAGGTTTTTCCCATGGGAAATGTTCACAGATGCTGTTCCCTCTGCCTCCATGAAGCTTTAGGTCTCAGTTTAAATGTCATTTTCTTCTCTGAACTTCCTCTGACCCCATGCCACTCCAATCCTCAGTTAAACTCTGTTCTAGCACCCTGCTTTTCCCATCAGGGCACGTATTACAGGTGCTATTTATAGATTTTTGTTCAACATCTTCCAAACTAGGCCACAATCTTGATGAGAATCTGATCACCACTGTAACCTCCAACACCTACTAAGTGCCCAGTAAATACTCATTGATGAAAGACTGAATGAAAGTACCAACATTCACCCCACACTTACTTCATGAGAGAATCCTCAAATTATCACCTCATAGAATATCTGGTCTTTCTTGTACTCTTCTACCCTACTACAGGAAAACACTTTACCTTTTTTTTTTTTTTTTTTTTTTTTGAGACGGAGTCTCGCTCTGTCACCCAGGCTGGAGTGCAGTGGCGCAATCTCGGCTCACTGCAAGCTCCGCCTCCCAGGTTCACGCCATTCTCCTGCCTCAGCCTCTCCGAGTAGCTGGGACTACAGGCGCCCGCCACCACGCCCGGCTAATTTTTTGTATTTTTAGTAGAGACGGGGTTTCACCGTGGTCTCGATCTCCTGACCTCGTGATCCGCCCGCCTCGGCCTCCGAAAGTGCTGGGATTACAAGCGTGAGCCACCGCGCCCGGCCAACACTTTACCTTTTAAAGAAAATTTAATTGACAAATAATAATCATACATGTTTATGGAGAACATGATGCTTTGTGAACACTGTACCCTTAAAGCTCAGCCCTGATGGTGGATCTCTTCCTCTACAAGGCAATTAAGATGCCCCTGGACAGTTGTCTTTCTCCTGACCTCCCCAGTATCCTCTGAAAATCTTTATTACAGTGCTCATTGACATGTCACTACCAATTCCATTTCTGTTTCTGCACCAAGACTGATTATCTTTCGGACTCAGACCTTGCCATTCCTCTTTGTGAATGGTATAAAGTAGGCATTTCAAAAGTAACTGGAGAGCTCTGGTGTTCCAAGAATCTCTTTAGTAGAAAAAAAAAAGTTTCAGATTGTTTAATTTCCATAGTTCTCAAAAAGTTACAACTATCTCTTAGAACAAGGCAAATACTCCAGGCGAGGTTTCTTCTTAAGCTTTACAGTAATATGTTAAATAATGCTTACATCCAACCCTTCTTGAGAGCTGGCTTTGACAAGCAGGTGGAAAAAGAATGAATGCTCTAATTCTGCTTTTTATCTTCTCTCTCTTAGAGAAACTGATCTAAAAAGAGAGGGTGGGCCGGGCACAGTGGCTCACACCTGTAATCCCAGCACTTTGGGAGGCCGAGGTGGGCAGATCACCTGAGGTCAGGAGTTCGAGACCAGCTTCAACATGGAGAAACCCTGTCTCTACTAAAAATACAAAATTAGCTGGGCATGGTGGTGCATGCCTGTAATCCCAGCTACTAGGGAGGCTGAGGCAGGAGAATTGCTTGAACCTGGGAGGTGGCGGTTGCGGTGAGCTGAGATCACGCCATTGCACTCCAGCCTGGGCAACAACAGCGAAACTTCGTCTCAAAAAAAAAAAAAAAAAAAAAAAAAAAAAAATAGGGTGAGTAACTGGGGCACTGAATGTAAGCCTGTAATAAACAGCTAAGAGTACATGGAAGTTGCTTTTGTCCACATACACTAGGACATAAAAAAGAGAAGAAAAAGGAAATACAAGACATTTCTGATTCTCTTCATGGTAATCACACAAAAGTGGAAACAAAAGAGTTAGAAAAATGCTTTCTTGGGACTTAGGAGAAATTTAAAACAGGGCAACTGATTGGTTTTTTTGCTAGGACACTAATCTCATACAGATCAAAATTCATACATTTTTCTTTCTCTTTGAATAACTGTCCTAAACCTAATTTTGTGGATCCATAGGGTATCTACAGGATTCTACACATGAAAGATTCTTACTCTTAGCTCCAAAACTGTTTGACTTTTAAGCTTGGATCCTAATAAGGATTCTACTTGCTTACTTCAGTACCAAAAACTGTTGTGGAACAGTTACCATACATGGGCAGAGAAGCTCCGAGGAGGAAAAGGGGGAGGGAGAACATCGCTGCAGCACAGCAGTTATATAACACACAAGGAGCGCTGCAAAAGCAAAAGGCTCTTTCTGCCTTCCTTCAAAGTATTAAATTCTAAAAATGTCTAAAAGACACCTAATATGCACATCTTAGATGCTGGGGAGTTAGTAGCTGAAATACAATAACATCCAGATATCAATTAAATCTGATAGGTTTATGTTGCTGTTTTAAATAACTTTAGATACTTGGTGTCAACAAGAAACAGTTACAGAAATATATGTGCAGTATGTTTCAGTAATGGCAGAGCAAATGTCATTTCCTTTTTCACTGACAATGAGTTATGAATGTTGACCTACAGACTGTCCCCAAACAAGATGCATTCCAATAGTTCATTTCTAAGTCAGTTGCTAGGAACTTAGAACATAGTTTCCCATAGAAACAATTTTAGACGTGGTGGTTTAGATTTCCAGATATGGCCAAAGAAGCCTATTTAGTCCTAAGTAATTTTACTAAAGATAACCACCATGTATAACAATGCTTTTCTATAAGAAAATATTTCCCAACTTCTAAGTTGCAATTTCTGTAACTCCTCTTCCCTTGCCCTGGAAAGTGTGCAGAATGCCCTGACTTCCAGTAAAGAAGTACAGAGGCAGGTTGGGAGGTAGTAGTGGGGTGGGCAGGGAAAAGTAGGCTGTTCCAGTGCAAAAGTAAGGACTCTGAGATGGAAGTGAACTCTGGTGGAGTCTGGGCCCTGCAGGGCTGTGCACATGTGCCAGTAACCTCTGCAGCTATACATCGAGGATGTATCTCTTTCTAG
Source organism: Nomascus leucogenys (assembly GCF_006542625.1). Classification (NCBI taxonomy): domain Eukaryota; kingdom Metazoa; phylum Chordata; class Mammalia; order Primates; family Hylobatidae; genus Nomascus; species Nomascus leucogenys. The sequence goes on along the minus strand of NC_044387.1, from coordinate 74,078,184 downwards.
TAGGAACTCCCTAAATAGTTCAGAATGATGTAACTACCTTCTATTGATCATATACTCTATACTAGAGCACAGAGTTAATTGCTGTGTCTACCTTATTTCTCTTAATTCTCCAAGCACGCTCAACGTCTGTGAGGTCAATTGTTATCTGCCTTCAAGAAAGAGGACACGAGCTGGGCGCAGTGGTTCATGCCTGTAATCCCAGCACTTTGGGAGGTCGAGGCGGGAGGATCACTTGAGTCTAGGAGTTTGAGACCAGCCTGGGCAATGTGGTGAAATCCCATCTCCAAAAAAAAAAAAAAAAAATACAGAAGTTAGCCAGGCATGGTGTCATGTGCCTGTAGTCCCAGCTACACAGGAGGCTGAGGTGGGAGGATTGCTGGAGCCTGGGAAGTAGAGGCTGCAGTGAGCTGTGATTTTACCACTGCACTCCAGCCTGGCAACAGAAAGAGACCTTGTCTCAAAAAGAAAAAAAAAAAAGGACATGAATGAAGGCTTAGGAATGTTAAGTAACTTGCCTAACTTTATATAGTTAGAGCCAGAACTTGAACCCAAGCTGGCTTTACTCCAAATCCACTTATTCTACACTCTTTTCCAGAGATTTGAGGAACATTTCCAACAGCTTATTTAGTTTCCCAGTTAACAGCTTTAACTAAGGCAATAATCATCGCCCGCAATGAATGGACTGGATTAACTCATTCAAGAAATATTAAGTGCCTTCTATGTGGACCATTCAAGGAGGAAGGTGCTAGAAATGTAGTGGATACAAGACATTCAAACATGAACATTTGGGTAACTTTATGCAGATGACCAGTGTCAGGAATGTACATACCTTACATTGTTATTTAGTTCAGAGTAAGAGCTGAAGGGTGGTTTCTGTGACCTGGAATTATCACGGAAGGCCTCATCAAGGAGGATGGACTTAAGCTGTGCCTTGAAGAAATGGGTTTAGATAGAGGGCATGCCCGATGGAGGGCTCACAGAAGCATATTTGCATGCTAATGATTTTTAAAATTTAGAGTGGAAGTTGAAAATACTGGGGCCAGAAGGTGCACAGACCTCTAGAATTTGTTATAATTTAGTTTTTTGAACAAATAATCATAATTTTAAAAATTTATAAACAAGAATGAAGGAAAAATCCCTCCACTTCACATAAATAACCACTGTTAGTCATCTTTCCATGCATCCTTTTTCTTGCAAACAGATAAGCAATTATAAATATATATATATATGTTTATGTATATGTATTCTTATTCCCCCTTTTACTTATTAAAAGTTAGCATATGGCCTGTAAAAATTTCAAACAGTAATAATTTACTTTATACATGTATCTACTTTACTATTTAAAATGACTACATTTACTTATTTAATATAAGGGTGTTTTCCAGTGTGGTTTTACCAAACAAATATCAAGCATTGGGGGTCCAGAATAGGGACAGTAACTTCCAGAGGTAAACTCACCAGAATCTGTTTTCTGACCCCAGACACAAAGCATGGGTTTAGGGTGATGAATGCTCCTCGTCAGTGTTGCCATAACACCTTGTATGCACCATGCCTGGCTTTCTTCGTTTTTTGTTTGTTTTTTTTTTGAGATGGAGTTTTGCTCTTGTTGCCCAGGCTGGAGTGCAGTGGTATGATCTCGGTTCACTGCAACCTCCGACTCCCAGGTTCAGCCGATTCTCCAGCCTCAGCCTCCAGGGTAGCTGGGATTACAGTGGCCTGCCACCACCCCCGGCTAATTTTTTTTGTATTTTCAGTAGAGACGAGGTTCCACCATGTTGGCCAGGCTGATCTCGAATTCCTGACCTCAGGTGATCCACCCACCTCGGCCTCCCAAAGTGCTAGGATTACAGGCGTGAGCCACTGCGCCTGGCCTTTCTTCATAATTTTGTAATGATCTGTTTATGTGTCTGCCTCATCCACCTGACGGTGAGTTCTTTGAGGCAAGGACTACGGAGCTCCCTCATCTTTGTGGCATCAACATCTAACATAATGCCTGGCAAATATCATATTTGATATTAAATGGCTGTTCAAGTGACTTAATGGCTGTTCAAATGACTTAATGGAGAAAAACATTTGTTGAATGAATGTGAATAACATGTATAATGAATGATTTAGATTTAGCTGATCCTTAGGGTATCAGAATATCAGGAGAAAGAATGGTATTTATTCCATCTGGCAATAGAGTTTGACGAAACACTGTGGCGATGTGTTAAGAAAGATCACGCAGTAGAGAAGAGGAGAACGAATGAAGACATTGGGAGAGGAGGAGGAGAAACACGAAGCAAGGTCTTGGAGCACCCCTAAGGGAGCTGGGGTCATGGGCAATGGTGGAGAGTTTGGCCCGAACAGGAAGTATGGATGTGAAAATAATTTTGGGTACAGAGATTAGTAAATTGAGATTATGCTTAAAGAGCAAATTTTAAAAGAAAACAAAAATTTTCTTTTCTTTTTTTTTTTTTTTTGAGACGGCGTCTCGCTCTGTCACTTAGGCTGGAGTGCAGTGGCGCGATCTTGGCTCACTGCAAACTCCGCCTCCCGGGTTCACGCCATTCTCCTGCCTCAGCCTCCCAAGTAGCTGGGACTACAGGCGCCCGCCACCTGCCCGGCTAATTTTTTGTATTTTTAGTAGAGACGGGGTTTCACCGTGTTATCCAGGATGGTCTCGATCTTCTGACTTCGTGATCTGCCCGCCTCGGCCTCCCAAAGCGCTGGGATTATAGGTGTAAGCCACCACGCCTGGCCAAAAATTTTCTTTTTCTTTTTCTTTTTTTTTTTGAGACGGAGTCTCGCTATCGCCCAGGCTGGAGTGCAGTGGCGCGATCTCGGCTCACTGCAGGCTCCGTCCCCCGGGGTTCACGTCATTCTACTGCCTCAGCCTCCCGCATAGCTGGGACTACAGGTGCCTGCCACCTCGCCTGGCTAATTTTTTGTATTTTTAGTAGAGACGGGGTTTCACCGTGTTAGCCAGGATGGTCTCGATCTCCTGACCTCGTGATCCGCTTGTCTCGGCCTCCCAAAGTGTTGGGATTACAGGCGTGAGCCACTGCAAAAAAATTTCTTTTAAATAGAAAAAAACTGAGGAAAGTGTGGTTGAGTAAAGAGGCCTGAGTGGCAAATATTCGACATAGTTGTAGGGACTGAGAGGAAAGCTGGTTGAAATGTAACAGCTGCCTTACAGCCCTTCTGGAATAAGGGCAATTACATTAACTCAAGTAAAGGCATTGATAAGCAATGTTGAGAGTCCATTTAACACTGGAAATTATGAAGTTGTAGTTCTTTTATGTCAAGAACTTTGTGAGGCACTATGGGCCTACAGAGATGAAAATCAACAAGCCCTCAAGGAGCTTTTATCTGTAGGGAGAAGGCCATCTGTCCCTTCAAAGTATATTTAATTCCAACATACCACCTTACTCCTGAAGTGACCTTATTATAACATTGTTAACATTGCAATATAGTTGTCACTGCTTCTAAATATTCTGTTGAAATATGTGAAAAGTTAACTTTTTTTTTTGAGACAGGGTCTTACTCTGTCACCCAGGCTGGAGTGCAGTGGCACGATCACAGCTCACTGCAGCCTCAATCTCCCCAGGCTCAGGTGATCCTCCCACCTCAGCCTCCCAAGTAGCTGGGACTGCAGGTGCACACCACCACACCAGGCTAATTTTTATATTTTTAGTAGAGACTGGGTTTCACCATGTTGGCCAGGCTGGTCTCACATTCCTGGGCTCCTCCTGCCTCAGCCTCCCAGAGTGCTGGGATTATAGGTGTGAGCCACTGTGCCCGGCCCATACTGTCTTTTTAAAAAATTTTGTTCTAAACAAAAATTTATTTATCCTACCTTCCTGCTGAAGATATAGCACTTTCAATTATGGTTATGCAAAATAATTTCATTCCCTGAAGCTGTGTTACATCAAAGACTGACACTTTTCCAAAAAAGAAGTTATTTTTCTGGATCGTATTAAGGTAAGCATCATTATAAAAACTATATTTTTATCTGTAACAAACAAACAGGCCTTTTTGATCCTTGTACATATAAACATTTCATTAGGGTACTTAAAGGCAAAATAATTGTTCCAGTTGAGCTAAGAATCAAATCAAATCTAAGCAAGTTAAATTCAGTCAGGTGTGAGTTTCCAGAGCTCACAAGAAACACATGCAAGCAAGAAGTACATTTACTTAAACACGGCAACAACCACAACTGGACAGGAAAAAAACCGCACCTCTGTTCAATTTGAATGAGTTAAAAGTTCCCATAGTTACTTTTCAAAATGTTGTGAGAAACATGATGCCTTCCAAGTTCAGGCTTGCAAAACAGCTCACCCTTTCTGCATAAGATCCAGTCTCCAAACTGGTAACTTATATTCTAAAGAGGTTTTCCAGAAAGCATTTGGGATTTAACTTTAGAAAGCCGTTTTTTTTTCTTTCATGAGACAGTGCCTCGCTCTGTCACCCAGGCTGGAGTACAGTGGTGCAATCATGGTTCACTGCAGCCTTGACCTCCTAGGCTCAAGCGGTCCTCCCACTTCAGCCTCCTGAGTGGCTGCGATTATTATAGGCATGGGCCACCATGCCTAGCTAATCTTTGTATTTTTTGTAGAGATGGAGTTTCACCATGTTGGCCAGGCTTGTCTTGAACTGCTGAGCTCAAGTGATCTGCCTGCCTTGGGTTCCCAAAGTGCTGAAATTACAGGTGTGAGCCACTGCGCCCAGCCTAGAAAGCCAATTTTTAACCTAAAGACATAAAAATATTCATTACAAATTTTCTTCTGCATTAATTCCAACTAAAAGGCAGAGTTTTTTTGTTTTTTTTTTTGTTTTTTTTTTGAGACAGAGTCTCGCTCTGTTGCCCAGGATGGAGTGCAGTGGTGTGATCTTGGCTCACTGCAAGCTCCACCTGCTGGATTCACGCCATTCTCCCGCTTTTTGTATTTTTAGTAGAGACAGGGTTTCACCGTTTTAGCCAGGATGGTCTCGATCTCCTGACCTCATGATCCACCTATCTCGGCCTCCCAAAGTGCCGGGATTACAGGCGTGAGCCACTGCGCCTGGCCAAAAGGCAGGTTTTTTTTGTTTTTGTTTTGTTTTTTCTTTTTTGAGACAGAGTCTTATTCTGTCACTCAGGAGTGCAGTGGCATAATCATGACTCACTGCAGCATTATACTCCTGGGTTTAAATGACCCTCTTGCCTCCCGAGTAGCTAGAACTACAGGCACACACCAGTACACCCAAATAAATTCTTTTAATTTTTTGTAGAGACAGGGTCTCATTATGTTGCCCAGGGTGGTCTCTAATTCCGGGGCTCAAGCGATCCACTTGCCTTGGCCTCCCAAAGTGCTGGGATTACAGGCGTAATCCTCCGCACAGGACCCTAAAAGGTAGTATTTTTAACAAATTTTATTTTTTTTATTTTTTATTTATTGTTTTTGAGATGGAGTCTCACTCTGTTGCCCAGGCTTGAGTGCAGTGGAGCGATCTCAGCTCACTGCAACCTCCACTTCTCAGGCTCAAGCAATTCTCCTGCCTCAGCCTCTGGAGTAGCTGGGACTATAGATGCCTGCCACCACACCCGGCTAATTTTTGTATTTTTAGTAGAGACAGGGTTTCACCATATTGGCCAGGCTGGTCTCGAACTCCTGACCTTGTGATCCGCTCGCCTCATCCTTCCAAAATGCTGGGATTACAAGCATGAGCCACCGTGCCTGGCCAATAAATATGTTTTTTATAATAGATACCCAGCTCATTTTATATAAATCTTTTTTTTTTTTTTTTTAAGGTGTCTTGCTCTGATACCAGGGCTGGAGTGAAGTGGCGCGATCTCAGCTCACGGCAACCTCTGCCTCCCGGGTTCAAGTGATTCTCCTGCCTCAGCCTCCGGAGTAGCTGGGAGTACAGGCATGCACTACCAGGCCCGGCTAATTTTTGTATTTTTAGTAGAGATGGGGTTTTGCTATGTTGGCCAGGCTGATCTCGAACTCCTGACCTCAGGTGATCTGACCACCTCAGCTTCCCAAAGTGCTGGGATTACAGTCATAAGCCACTGTGCCCAGCCCACAAATCTTTTTAATAAAAAACTTACTTAAGAATTCATTTCTGAAACCCATTGGAAAAAGCAATTTTAAAAGTCCTCAAAGCCATTACCTTTCCTCTTCTTTTCTATAAAATTCAGCTCTGTCTTACATCTCACATTCCTTTTAGAGGATCAATTCTTTCTGAATATGGACTCTTTTTTTCTTTTTTGTCAAGGAGTTCATCCTTAGATTTCCCACAAATGTGCAAACAGATATATTTAGAAATGTTCTCTGAAGCCAGACAAGGTGGCTTACGCCTGTAATCCCAGCTCTTTGGGAGGCTGAGGTAGGAGGATCACCTGAGCCCAGGAGTTCAAGACTGGCCTGGGCAAGATAGGGAGATCCCCATCTCCACAAATAATTTTAAAATGAGCCAGGTGTGGTGACATGAGCCGTGATCCTGTCACTGCACCTCAGCCTGGACAACAGAGTAAGATCATATCAAAAAAAGAAAAGAAAAGAAAAAAAAAGTTCTTGAAAATATTGTCTGAAATACCATGAAACTGAAAACAAACCAAATGTTCATCAATTTTGGTTTAACAAACTACAGCATATCTTTTTTTTTTTTTTTTTTGAGACAGAGTCTTGCTCTGTCCCCCAGGCTGGAGTGCAGTGGCGTGATCTCAGCTCACTGCAAGCTCCACCTCCTGGGTTCACGCCATTCTCCTGCCTCAGCCTCCCAAGTAGCTGGGACTACAGGTGCCCACCACCACGCCCGGCTAATTTTTTTTTGTATTTTTAGTAGAGACGGGGTTTCACCATGTTAGCCAGGATGGTCTCGATCTCCTGACCTCATGGTCTGCCCGTCTTGGCCGCCCAAAGTGCTGGGATTACAGGTGTGAGCCACCATGCCTGGCCAATAAACTACAGTATATCTTTATGAAGAAATACTATATAGCAAGTAAGACAAACGAGGTAAATCTATGACTAATATGTGAAGATGTCCAATAATCATTTTATTGACTGTTTTTTGAATCAGGGTCATTAATTTATTTCTTATATTTTGAATGGAAGTCTCTGTTGCCCTGGCTGGAGTGCAGTGGCACGGTCATGGCTCACTGCAGTCTTGAACTCCTGGGCTCAACTGATCATCCCACTTTGGCCTCCCAAAGCTGCAATTACAGGCATGAACCACTGTAACTGGCTCAGTAACAGTTTTAAATGAAAGATTAAAAAAATGTTGACCAATATGTACAGAATGATCTAATTTTTGTTTTTGTTCTTGTTTTAAAATTATAGTTAAGTATCTTTTTTTTTTTTTTCCCCTGAGATGGAGTCTCACTCTGTCGCCCAGGCTGGAGTGCAGTGGTGTGATCTTGGCTCACTGCAACCTCTGCCCTCTAAGTTCAAGCGATTCTCCTGCCTCAGCCTCCTGAGTAGCTGGGATTACAGGCGCCTGCCACCGTGCTTGGCTAATTTTTTGTATTTTTAGTAGAGACAGGGTTTCACCATCTTGGCCAGGCTGGTCTTGAACTCCTGACCTCGTGATCCACCTGCCTTGGCCTCCCAAAGTGCTGGGATTACAGGTGTGAGCCACCGTGCCTGGCCTATAGTTGAGTATCTTTAGAGACCAAATAGTCCCAATGCTACATAAATTGTTTTGGGACCTATGAAAGGAAGGAAAACGTCTAACTATATATATATTTTAGATGGAGTCTTGCTGTGTTGCCCAGGCTGGAGTGCAGTGATATGATCTTGGCTCACTGCCACTTCCGCCTCCCTGGTTCAAGCAATTCTCCTACCTCAGTCTCCCTAGTAGCTGGAATTACAGGTGCACACCACCATGCCCAGCTAATTTTTGTATTTTTAGTAGAGACAGGGTTTCACCATGTTGGCCAGGCTGGTCTTGAACTCCTGACCTCAGGAGATCTGCCCGCCTTGGCCTCCCAAAGTGCTGGGATTACAGGCGTGAGCCACTGCGCCTGGCCTCCACTACAGTTTTATGAGTAATATTAGCCAATGCAAATGGATAAGAGAAAACAATTAGAAGGATAAGATTGAAAGAGAATTAAAACTATGTCCATTTGAAGATTATGCCTGGAAAAAGATTACACCTGGAAAAAGACAATATACCTGAAAATTTTCAGAGAATTAATTATAAAATAAACTGAACAAACAAGAATTTAACAAGAAGCAGAGTATAAAAGTAATGTGCAAAATCAATAGGCTTCAGATACATAAATAAGGCTAACTAGGAGAAAAAATGGAAGAGAACACCCCATTTAGAATGGCAACAACAACAACAACAACAAAATACTTAGGAATATGTATGAGAAATGTGAAAAATCTATGTGAAGAAAACGACAAAACTACCAGAAAAAATAAAAATGTACTTGAGCAAATAGAAAGGCATCCTTTTTTCTTGGATAGAATGTTTCATCATCATCAAGATATCAGTTCTGCTTAATTTATAAATGTAATACAATCTCAATAAAAAATAGACCCCCCCTTTTTTTTTTAAGAAGAGAAGAGGAGGCTTCATTTCTTAGGATTACAGCCTCAAGGCAGGTATTTTTCCTGGAATTAGAAAGTTGAAACTAAAGTTTCAGCTCAAGTCAGTTTGTCAACTCAGAACAAAACTGTGACTTAAAGGAGAAAGCATGCTTGTGTCCCTCTAATACATGAACTCACCACCTTATAATCCTATTGAGACAGTCCTACTTACCTCTAGCTGATTTGCTGCCATATGGAATGAAGACTTAGGGTTGCCAAATCATCCAGTTTCCAAAAGAAGCTGAACATCTCAATTTGCAAGTGACATTTTACAGTCTGAATATATTTGCAACTAATTTAAATGAAAAATAAAATACATATTGGGAAAAATAAAATACATCTTGCAGATCATATCTACTTCACAGGCTGTTTTTGACCTTTCAGGGATTGGTAAACTTTTTCTGGAAAGGGTCAAATAGCAAATATTTTAGGCTTTGTAGGCCCCTACCAGTCTCTGTCCCATATTCCTGTTTATTTCTATATCATTAAAAAATGTAAAAAGACAGTAAAAAAATAGACCTTGGGTTTGGCCCTCAGTGTGGTAATTTACTAATTTTGGTTAACAGAAACCATTAGCCTTGAGATTCGACAATGAGTACCTTGGAAGGAGACCGCCAGCCACTTCAATCTCTGACCTCTCTCAGTTTTTTTTTTTTTTTTTTGGAGTCTCTCTTTGCCACCCAGGCTGTAGTACAATGGCATGACCTTGGCTCACTGCAACCTCTGCCTCCTGGGTTCAAGGATTCTCCTGACTCAGCCTCCTGAGTAGCTGGGATTACACGTGCCCACCACTACACCCAGCTAATTTTTGGATTTTTAGTGGAGATGGGGTTTCACCATGTTGGCCAGGCTGGTCTTGAACTCCTGACCTCAGGTGATCTGCCTGCCTTGGCCTCCCAAAGTGCTGGGATTACAGGTGTGAGCCACCGTGCCCAGCCTTCTCTCACAATTTTTTTTTAAACTTATGCTGGGATAAGTATAATATATAGATTCACTGCAGTGGGTCATTTTGTAATGCAGTGCTTTTTCTTTCTGGCAAATAAACAATATCCAGAAGCATATCCTGAAAGGGAGTTTATGCATAATATTGCGATGTCATCCCACCATCTGTCACGTTTTAACTGCTCTTACAGATGATACCATATCAACTGAAAAATGTTTTCTAGATACTTGGCTCTCAAAAAACAGTATTATCAGATTTACAATTTAGACTTTTCTGCTCAAGAATTATTAGGGTGGTTCTTGCTTCTTGGCTGGCAGCTATACTCGTTTCCTTTTCTAACCCTTTAAAGAGAATCATGTTTCTGTTTTCTTTAGAGACAGGATCTCATTCTATTGCCCAGGTTGGAGTGCAGTGGGGCAATCACAGCTCACTGTGGCCTCAAACTCCTGGGCTCAGGTGATGCTTCTGCCTCAGCCTCCTGTTAGCTGGGACTACAAGTGTGCGCCACCGCAACTGGCTAATTTTTTTTTTCATAGAGATGGGGTCTCGCTATGTTGCCCAGGCTGGTCTCGAACTCCCGGCCTCAAGGGATCCTCCCACCTGGCCCTCACAAAGCACTGGGAATTATAGGTGTGAGCCACTGTGCATGTCTGAAAATCATGTTTGATAAAGTAAAGAACAATAGCATGTATTTCTGAGACAGGCCAAGAACTGTATAATCCCACTAGACTAATGGTGTGGCAAACATCAGGAGAAAAGTCTTACCCAAGTCATCCTTACAGAGTGCTTTGGTCCTGGTCTAACCTCAGAACAGACATTTCACGGATTTGATCTGGCCTTGGACAGTTGTGAAACTTACCAGGAGACTGTAAAAAAATTTTTTAGAATCCCTTAAGAATAGGACAGATATTATTTGAGATTAAAAAAAAACATGTAGAGGTTGATAAGATGCCTTTTAAACTTCACAATTCATTGAAAAGATACTGAGATTATCATTTATAGCATGATTTACTGAATCAAATTTGGTCCTGGATAACTTGTAATATGATTCTGGGTCTACCCAAGTTGTCCTAAATCTTCAAATCAGTAACAAAACCAACCCAAGACTAAGGATTACCTTGAGCTTAGCTAGACTCATGCTCCTGGGCTGCTGCTTTTTTTCTTTTTTTTTTTTTTATTTAAAAGACAGGGTCTCACTATGCTGCCCAGGCTGGCCTCGAACTTCTGGGCTCAAGCAATCCTCCCACCTCTACCTCCTCCGTAGCTGGGTGATATGGTTTGGCTGTATCCCCACCCAAACCTCATCTTGAATTGTAGTTCCTATAATCCCCATGTATCGTGAGAGGGACCCAGTGAAAGGTAATTGAATCATGGGTCAGTTACTCCCATGCTGCCGTTCTCGGGATAGTGGGTGAGTTCTCACAAGATCTGATGGTTTTACAAGGGGCTTTCCTCTCTTTTGCTTGGCACTTCTGCTTGCTGCTGTCACGTGAAGGACATGTTTGCTTCCCCTTCCGCCATGATTGTAAGTTTCCTGAGACCTCCCCTGCCATGCTGAAATGTGAGTCAATTAAACCTCTTTCCTTTATAAATTACCCAGACTGGGGTATGTCTTTATTAGCAGCATGAGAACGGACTAATACACTGGGACTACTGGCACAGGCTACCATGCCTGGCTTCCTGCCTTCTTAACTAGTATCTCGAACTTCAGGTGAGAACAAACCCAAATACAGCTCTTAAAGATTAACAATAGTGATGGACAGGAGCAGGTAAGTCAACTGTTTAACAGAGAGCCAGTGGTTAAACACAGCCAGCATTAAAGATGAAGTTATATAAAGGATGATGAACTGTATATTAAAAACAAAGACACCAAATACTGAAGAGTGATCACTCCCTAAGTACTTCACTACATTTTACCATTCCCTGTGCTGTTGAGTTTTATTATCTACTGCATCTGTACGGTGGAGGTACCACATAATGGTGTGCTGCCGACCATCTCTTCCCCTTCTCTACTGGCATTGCACTGGTAACCTCAAATGGGCTATGCTGGCAGTACTTAAACACCACGCAAGTAGGCAAACACTGTAAGTCAGCTTCCCTCTCCCAGACAGCCAGCTATTAAACATTTAGCAGCACGCTGCTGGCCAAAGAAGATGCTACAGCCTCTGATTAGCTCATGTATAGACCCCCATCTCACTCACTCTCGTGCTAGCCCTATAGAGAACTAAATTCTTAAAAGTTACCTAAATATTAAATGGCATCTTTTAGAGATCATTAGAAATGGTTTCTTTTTTGAACACACATACCTCCTTTCTAAACAAGTATCTTTTATAACAATAGCAAATTGGGCCTGAGAAGTTTTGGAATTCCCATGATTAGTTTTAGAAAAATTGGTTATTTTTATTTTTTGTCCTCTGTCTCTTACATCAAATACTTTCTCATGTCAGAAGAGCTGTTGCCTAAGGCAACATAAACTGGCCTCATGAACAAAGATAGGCCAATTTGCTCTCCACCAACCTCCAGGAAGTGATTAAGTAGGCCCAGAGCAACTCCATGCAATACAAAGGCCAGATTCACTAACAAATGGTTTGGATGCCATTTGGGTCATTTCAGACATATGGAGTATTTCACTCGAGTTACTTAAAAGAATATCAAAATTGGACAATGTAAAAAAAAATAAGCATGTGTGTAAAGGGCATTACATACGTTTTGATTTTATTTCTTTAGATGTGGAGTGCCTGCAAATTATCTAAATAGCCAAGCTGAACTGGAAAAAGATATACACGGGATATGTCATTTTTAATTTACTCTTTTTTAGATAGCTGAAAAAAACCCTAAAATTCTATATAGTTGGTGATGTGTGCTATACAAAGACAACTACAGTCATGCACTGTTTAACAACAGTGTCAAGAACAGACTACATATATGATGGTGGTCCTATGAGATTATAGTGGAACTGAAAAATTCCTACCACTTAGTGACATCGTAGCTGCGGCAATGGCTTAGTGCAACACATTACTCATGTGTTTGTGGTGATGATGGTGTAAACAAACCTACTGCACTGCCAGCTGAATAAAAGTGTGGCAATACAAGTATGTATAGTACATAATACTTGACAATGATAATGACGATGTTACCGGTTTATGTATTTTCCATGTTTTTAGAGTGTACTCCTTTTACTTATTAAAAAGAAGTTCGGCTGAGTGCAGTGGCTCATGCTTGTAATCCCCACACTTTGGGAGGCCAATGTGGGCAGATCATCTGAGGTCAGGAGTTCGAGACCAGCCTGACCAGCATGGAGAAACCCCATCTCTACTAAAAATACAAAATTAGCTGGGCATGGTGGCACATGCCTGTAAGCCCAGCTACTCAGGAGGCTGAGGCAGGAGAATCGTTTGAACCCAGGAGTCGGAAGTTGCAGTGAGCTGAGATCATGCCATTGCACTCCAGCCTGGGCTACAGAGCGAAACTCCGCCTCAAGGAAAACAAAAACAAAAACAAAAACAAAACAAAACAAAAAAAGCTCACTGTAAAACAGCCCCAGGCAGGTCCTTCGGGAGGTTTTCCAGAAGAAATTGTTTTCATAGGAGACGACAGCTCCATGCACGTTATTGCCCCTGAAGACCTTCCTGTGGGACAGATTGTGGAGGTGGAAACAGTGATATTGGTGATCCTGACGCTGTGTAGGCCTACGCTAATGTGTGTGTTTGCCTTGGTTTTTAATAAAAAGGTTTTTTTTTTTGAGTCAGGGTTTCACTGTCATTCAGGCTGGAGTTAGTGGCATGATCTCAGCTCAATGCAACTTCTGACTTCCAGGATCAAGCGATCCTCCCACCTCAGCCTCCTGAGTAGCTGGGACTACAGGTACGTACCACCACACCCAGCTAATTTTTAAATTTCTTTGTATAGGCAGGGTTTCATCATGTTGCCCAGGCTGGTCTCGAATTCCTGGACTCAAGCGATCTGCCTGCCTCGGCCTCCCAAAGTGTTGGGATTACAAGTGGAAGCCACCACATGCAGATAAATTTTTTTTTTTTTTTTTTTGAGACGGAGTTTCGCTCTTGTTGCCGACTGGAGTGCAGTGGCGTGATCTCGGCCCACTGCAACTTCCGCATCCCAGGTTCAAGCAATTCTCCTGCCTCAGCCTTCCCGAGTAGCTGGAATTATAGGCCCCCGCCACCATGCCTGGCGAATTTTTTGTTTTTTTTTTTTTTAGTAGAGACGGAGTTTCACAATGTTGGCCAGGCTGGTCTCAAATCCCTGACCTCAGGTGATCCACCTGCCTTGGCCTCCCAAAGTGCTGGGATTACAGGCATGAACCACCGCACCCGGCCTCAAAAATTTTAAAATATTTATTATTTTAAATATTTAATAATTTTTATTAATAAAAATATTTTTGTACAGCTGTATATGTTTTAAAATACATCTTTTACGATTCAAAACATTTAAAAAATTTAAATTTATAAAGTAAAAAACTGTAGTAAGCTAAGGTTATTACAGGAAAAAATAGTTTTATAAATTTAGTGTAGCCCAAGTGTACAGTGTTTACAAAGTCGAGAGTAGTGTGTAGTCATGTGCCTAGGCCTTCACATTCACCCACCACTCACTCACTCAGAGCAGCTTCTTTTTTTTTTTTTTTGAGATGGAGTCTCACTCTGTTGCCCAGGCTGGAGTGCAGTGGTGCAATCTAGGCTCACTGCAACCTCTGCCTCCCAGGTTCAAGCGATTCTCCTGCCTCACCCTCCTGAGTAGCTGGGACTATCGGCGCATACCACTACGACTGGCTAATTTTTGTATTTTCTTTTCTAGCAGACGGGGCTTCACCATGTTGGCCAGGACGGTCTCAATCTCTTGACTTCGTGATCCGCCCTTCTCGGCCTCCCAAAGTGCTGGGATTACAGGAGTTAGCCACTGCGCGCGGTCCCATACTGTGTTTTTACTATATTTTTTCTATGTTTAGATATGCAAATACTTACCATTGTGTTACAATTGCCTACAGTCTCCGGTACCATAATATGCCGTATAGGTTTGTAGCCTAGGAGCAATAGGCTATACCATCTAGTCTAGGTGTGTAGTAGGCTATACCATGTAGCTTTATGTAAGTACACTTTGTGATGTTAGCACAATGACAAAATGGCTTAATGATGCATTCCTTAAAACATTTCCCCATTTATAAGTGACACATGACTGTATATCATCTTATAAAAAGTGCATAAATCAGGATAAATGGCCATGCACTTGTTGTTTCTAGGAGAAAGGTATTAAAAACTCAAAAGAAAAAAGTAGTTTTCATGTCTGAGGAATTACTACTTAACTAAATTTGAGGAATACCAACTTTCTGTATTTTTTTTTTGTGGGAAATTTGCAAAGATAATGCAGAATACTGAGTTCGGTCACTGTTGGGAAATAGGAGAGCAGCCATTAGGATTTTAAAGGTTATTTCCAAGCATTTAGGTGTGTGTATATGTATGATGGATCCTTCAAATACACTTTTTTTTTTTTTTGAGACAGAGTCTTGCTCTGTTGCCCAGGCTAAAGTACAGGGGCACAATCTCTGCTCATCGCAACCTCCACCTCCTGGGTTCAAGCAATTCTTCTGCCTCAGTATCTCAAGTAGTTGAAATTACTTTTTGTATTTTTAAGAGAGACGGGGTTTTGCCATGTTGGCCAGGCTGGTCTTGAACTCCTGAGCTCAAGTGACCTGCCTGCCGCAGCTTCCCAAAGTGCTGGGATTACAGGCGCAAGCCACCATGCCCAGCCCAAATACACCCTTAATAGTTAATATTAAAATTTAAACAAAACTAAAGCATTATCACGTCATGGTTTTGATCTTAAAAAAAATCATTTGTAAATCTGCCTGGACTGAGATGGATGGCTTTATTTGTATTGTCCTACTTTGACAAGCACTGGGGGGATGTGGTTATCATCCTGCTTTTGATCTACCAAAAGGGGTGAAGAACATCTGCATTTTACACTTTATTTAACATTAATAAAATGATAAATACAGTTACAGGCAAACGAAAATTCAGTACACTTACTTAGATAATAGTTTAAAATTTACATATTCACAAGCTTGTAGACCCTTCACCGCCATGGAATATTTTAGTCTATGTAGTCAAAGTCTTCTGGAATTCCAAAAGTTTTATCAATTTTATTTTCTTCAAACCCAAATTTTCTTTTGGCCCAAGATTTTATTGCAAATATGTTATCTATAAAGAAAATTGAGAAATAATTTTGAGAAAAACACAATCATAAAACATTTCAAGTATAATTATCTTCATTGTTCTTTTACTTCCTTCTATTAACTTTCAGATATATCAAAATAAGGAGTTTTCTGTATTTTTAAGAGTAATGGCAACTAATTAAAAAGTACTTAAGGCCAGGTGCAGTGGCTCATGCCTGTAATCCCAGCACTTTGGGAGGCCGAGGCGGGCGGATCATGAGGTCAGGAGTTTGAGACCAGCCTGGCCAATGTGGTAAAACCCATCTCTACTAAAAGTACAAAAATTAGCTGGGCATGGTCAGTAGCGGGCACCTGTAATCCTAGCTATTCGGGAGGCTGAGGCAGGAGAATCATTTGAACCTGGGAGGCGGAGGTTGTAGTGAGCCGAGATCACACCATTGCACTCCAGCCTGGGCAACAGGAGTGAAATTCCGTATCAAAAAAAAGTATTTAAATACTGTTATGAACAAGTTAATAGATCTCATACTTAAAAATTCTGTAAGCTGCTTGCTGCTAAATACCAGACTTAAGAATAATACAAAAACAGGGACAGGTTAATGGTGTCTCTTCTACATTTCCACAGCAGAGGCCAGGGCTGTTGCCTCAGGAATTAAAGTTGCTCCTGTTCCCAAAGGGAACACATTCTCTCCAGACCCTTTTTCCTGTCCCACAGACAGTAATGGCTTCCAGACAATCAGGCCAGCACTAGGGAGAGGGGGTGGGGACCAGGGAAAGGGGTTCTCTTAAGACTAAGAACAGAAATGTCCTCAGCATCTCCTGGGGGGATTTAAAATGCATTAACGACTGAAAAAAAGTGGTATGTCTACTTCAAGGGATTTATCCCAAGGAAATAAAACAATCTGTGTACAAGGACTTTTGGTCAAGGGTCTTTATCCCAGTGCCATAATAGAAAAAATAAAAGCAATCTAAATGTCTACTCATCAGGAAGCTAGTGAGGGAGGCAGGACCGTGCCAGTGTGCTCACAGTGGCTGCACTGGGGAGGGTGGGAGGAACAGTGGATTTTTTTCCTTTTTTTTTTTTTTTTCCTTGAGACAGGATCTTGCTTTGTCTCCCAGGCTGGAGTGCAGTGAGTGGTGCAATCTCAGCTCACTGCAGTCTCTACCTTCTAGGCTCAGGCAACCCTCCAACCTCAGCCCCACGAGTAGCAGAGACAACAGGCGCGCGCCACCATACCTGGCAACTTTTGTATTTTTTGTAGGGATGAGGTTTCACCATGTTGCCCAGGCTGGTCTCGAACTCTAAGCCCAAGCAATCAACCCACCTCGGCCTCCCAAAATGCTGGGATTACAAGTGTGAGCCACTGTGTCCAGCCTTTTCTTAATTTCATACATTTCTTTAATGTACATACACAACCTTTATGATGAAAATGTATTATACACACAGAAAAAATAATGGTATAAGACTTTATAGCTTGTCAGGGTATTCTGTAAAATGTTAAACACTCTATTAGTAGTGATAATGAAGTAAAGGGTTAGAATAGGTTCTTCTGGAATGTTATGGGCTGAATCATTTCCCTCTAAATTTGTATGTTGAAGTCCTAGCCCCTACTACCTCAGAATGTGACTATATTGAAACAGATCTTTAAAGAGGTGATTAAGTTAAAATGAGGTCATTGGGGCGGGCCCTAATCCAGTAGGATTGGTGTCTTTATAAGAAAAGGATCACGAGGTCAAGAGATCGAGACCATCCTGGCCGACATAGTAAAATCCTGTCTCTACTAACAATACAAAAAGATTAGCTGGATGTGGTGGCGTGCGCCAGTAGTCCCAGCTATTCCGGAGGCTGAGGCAGGGTAATCGCTTGAACCCGGGAGGCAGAGGTTGCAGTGAGCTGAGATCGCGCCACTGCACTCCAGCCCGGCGACAAAGCAAGACTCCGTCTCAAAAAAAAAAAAAAAAAAAAAAAAAAAAAGAAGAAGAAAAGGATTGGCTGGTTGCAGTGGTGGCTCATGCCTGTAATGCCAGCACTTTGTAGGGCCGAGGCAAGCAGATTGCCTGAGGTCAGGAGTTTGAGAGACCAGTCTGGCCAACATGGCGAAACCCCGTCTCTACTAAAAATACAAAAAAAATTAGCCGGGCATGATGGTGTGAGCCTATAATCCCAGCTACTCGGGAGGCTGAGGCAGGGAAATTGCTTGAACCAGGGAGGTGGAGGTTGTGGTGAGCTGAGATTGCACCACTGCACTCCAGCCTGGGCGACACAGCAAGACTCCATTTCCAAAAAAAAAGGGAAATCTGGACACACAGGAAAAACTGTGAGAGGACACAGGGAGAAGAAAGACCTACAGAAGAAACCAAACCTGCCAACATCTTGATCTTGAAATTTGATCCTCCCGGATGGTGAGAAAAATTTCTGTTGTTTAAGCCACCCTATCTGTGATATTTTGTTCCGGCATCTCTAGCAAACTAATACATGGAGTTTGGAGTTTGATCACTTTTTAAAATGTTTTTTCTATGGAAGTTTATTTCCAAGTGTCAAATATTGATAAACACCTTTCTGGAATGAATTTTATGGAGAATACTACTGCATCAAATAGAATAATGTTAACAAAATTAACTTCTTTCAATCAAAGTGTTATGGAATGTCAACAGATATTAAAATGATCTTTACTCTTTGTAACAATCTAAAATGAATCTTTACTTTTCCTAAGAACCTAAGAGAGAATGTTAAAATAACACCATAAGATATTCTAGGATAATTTTTACCAGTCTCTGCCCAACCAGTACATTCTTGCTACTCACATCCAAATGTTATGTCTGCTGCTACATAAGACAAGTATCAGGCGCACTGCAGGTACTACAGAATGTGAAAAACCTATGCCTTCAAGTTGACATAAGAGTGAAAAAAAATAATTTATTACTAAACAATTACAAAGTGATAGGTGTCTCAGAGAGAAAAGGCCAAGTCTTATATGTATAGCTTACAGGATAGGCTTCATGAATATAGAAAGATTTCTAGGAAATGAGAGAACAGATACAACAATGTAGGAAGCTTGCAGGAAACAAACTTCAAACCTGGATCAGAAATGAGAATGAGGCACCAGGGTAAGACTATTGAATAGCCTCTACAGGAAGGATTTCCTGATTCATAGGAAGATAAGAAATCATTTCATTATAAATGTTTAAAGGTTAAAAGCAAGAAAAAGAACAAATAAAAACCGCTCCACAACAATGCCTAATGGAGCAATTCAAAGAAGACTCTGATTAAACATTTCTTTGGGCCACTGGATGTCGGCCTTCAAGATAATGTCACTGAGAATCTTGATAGTTCATTCTCTGTCAAATAATTTCCCTATTTAATGTAGAAATTTTTATAAATGGATATAGAATAAATTTTTTCTTTTAAAGAAACAACCTTAAGACTGGCAGAATTTCTGTTTGATTTATACGGTGGCACAGCAAAGATACCTATAGGAATAGGATGGGCAGTATCATTTGCAATGAATCTAGGTTAGGCCCTCACAACACCTATCCTGCTTCACTCATTAAGATCCCTCTCATATGTGTTTACAAAAACCTCACCATCTTAATTATTAAGCAAGGTTTCATATGATATAATTGAAGTCACACTTAAAGTGTACTTAATATCACAAAACATTTAGATGTGGCATTTCTATACTTAGACTCTGAGGTAATCTCTCATCCTATAAAACTGAGATACTGAATTGTTGAACAGTATATATTCTCAATTCTAGCTACATTTTTAAGGACTTTTTTATTTTCTTGAGACAGTGTCTCACTCTTGCTCAGGCTGGAGTGCAGTGGCATGATCTCAGCTCACTGCAACCTCCGCCTCCTGGGTTCAAGCAATTCTCCTACCTCAGCCTCCTGAGTAGCTGGTATTACAGGTGTGCACCACCATGCCTGGCTAATTTTTGTATTTTTAGTAGAGACAGGGTTTCATCATGTTGGCCAGGATGGTCTCAAACTCCTGACCTCAAGTGATCCTCCTGCCTCGGCCTCCCAAAGTGCTGGGATTACGGGCATGAGCCACCACGCCCGGCCAGGACTTTTTTAAGTAAAAAGAAAGCAAACTTTCTTTCTATATGATAATTTTAATATGAATATTAAAACAAACTTTAAAAGCTGTATGATAAATAAGACTGCGATTTCATTAAAAGACAAACTAAAGGCCAGTTATATTGATTTTCCCAATCTACCTAATTCTAAAATAGACTAGGAAAAAAATAATTCTTATTACTGTTTTCTTTTTGTTTGTTGTGAAGGTGGCAGTTTTCTGAGGTGTGATGCTTTCTCTCTTATCTATGTCTTTTCATAACACATGTTTAAGCTGGAAGCTGGAAGGAATAAGCTGTAACTTTAAATGGAAATATATTTCTTAACAGCTGTTTCTGCTGTTCTAAAAATATCTTTCTTCCTCATGGTTTTAAAAGTCCCAGGTTCTTCTGCAGCTAATAGGATAGGAAAAAAAAAAGCCATTCCAAATGTTTTTCCAATTATAATTTTGGAAGTTTATGATCAATTGGAAAACATGAACTTTTTTAAGAGAAGAAAAGGAAAAGGGGAGTATTTATCTACGTGTCCAACGTGGTGCTGAAGGGCTTACAAACTCTTATTTAATCCTCCCAAAATGGGAGGTAGGTATTATTTATCCACGATGAACAGATGAGGAAGTAGGCTGAGAGAGAGTCAAGAGGTCACACAGCAAGTAAGGAGAACAGCTTGGATTCTTTTCAAAGCCACATTCCTCCCACTACACACACATGCTGCCTGTGCCTACTGTGTGCTGAGCCTCTTTGTTGAAAATACTGGGGGAAATTACCTTGGATTCCTATCTTATTTTTAACCTAAAAATCCACATTTATTTATGCTTTGTGGGACACTTATTTCATGTCAGTTTGCTGTTTCACCCTCTGTTCTTATCACTAAACCATTACCTTACTTAAGAAATAACTTTGTAATAAATAAAACTGCAATTTCAGAAAAAAAAAAATCCAAAAGGCCAATTATATTGATTTTACCAATCTATTTAATTCTAAAATAGAGTAGGAAAAAAATAATTACTATATTTTTTGTGTGAAACAGAGGCCTGGACAGCGAGTCAGAGAAACCTGGCTCCAGCGTGTGTTCTTCCAGTGACTAATCGCCTTTGACTAAACATAGTCACTTTAAGTCCAGCCAAAAAAGCTGGATTATAATTCCTGTTCTGCTGTCTGACACATGTGTGGCCTTGGACTCCTGAGGGTCTTAGTTTTGTCTCCTAAATTAGGGATAATAATCATATCTACCTCACAAGATCATCATGGAGATAAAATGAGAATGAACCATAGACATTACAATAACTGGCAAATAGTCTTCAACAAAACTTAGCTATTATTATTATTATTAAGACAATAAATCTTTAAGATTTCATTATCTTAAAGTGTATCTTAAATTAATATATATGAAAGTTGGGCCGGGCGCGGTGGCTCACGCGTGTAATCCCAGCACTTTGGGAGGCCAAGGCGGGCGGATCACGAGGTCAGGAGATCGAGACCATGGTGAAACCCCGTCTCTACTAAAAATACAAAAAATTAGCCGGGCGTGGTGGCGGGCGCCTGTAGTCCCAGCTACTCGGAGAGGCTGAGGCAGGAGAATGGCATGAACCTGGGAGGCGGAGCTTGCAGTGAGCTGAGATCGCGCCACTGCACTTCAACCTGGGTGACAGAGCGAGACTCCGTCTCAAAAAAAAGAAAGTTAAGTGATTAGCCCAAGTGACTTATCTTGGGAAAAGTTGCACAGAAGTTCAACTGGAAGCAATCATTAGTTTTACAAAAATATCTTATGCTTTACAAAATGACTCATAAGATTTTTTAAAAAACCTTAAATAACTGAAATAATTTAATATGTAAACATTTGAGTAATGCATACATTTTTCATTAACGTCCTTTCTTGAACAAAGCTAGCACAAGGTATCTGAATTTCACATCACAGTGTGAAGGGAGTTTAGCTATAGTTTATCAGCATTATTATAGTACATACCAGTCCATCTGTTAGCAGCTTCTTTGGCTACTTTATTTGCTTGGCCTGAAAAAAAAATTATATATATAAAATGAAATGTATTTATATATATATATATATATATATATATATATATATATAATTATCTTTAGCTATGTATACATTTATATTTTTTCATATGAACAAAATTTTTATAAAATTTATGTATAAAATGGCTATGAAAAAAGCAGAAATAGTGACATAATATTGTATTTTACAAACTCTTGCAAATTCCCAAGGAAATTTAGGGAGTTGCAGTAATATTAGTAATTAATGGAAAGTCAAAGTGAACAATTTCCCTTTCCTAAGTGTCCATCATCATTGTACTTGCTCCTTTAAAGACAACATGTAAGTTTAAATGAGATGTTTTTCAAACAACTCACCATACCAAGATACAACAAAATATGTTAAATTTAACGATAAGAATTTTACTATATAGGCATTGTAAGACCACGATAAGTGTGACTCTAAAAAAAATTTTAGTGATAAGAAAGTAATCTCATAGCAGGAAGTATTTACTTTTACTTTAGAGTTAAATACACATCGTGCTATCAAATGTATCTGTATGTATATTATGTACTTCAAGTGAATCTGCACAGCACATAACAATGCCATGATTAATGGGGCATTAACTATTACTTACAATGATGGCATTTTTAATTGAAAGATAATTTATATGTCACAAAATTCAGCATAGTAAACTATATAATTCAGTAATTTTTATTTATTTATTTACTTATTTAGGGACTGGGTCTCACTCTGTCTCCCAAGCTGGAGTGCCAATGGTGTGATCATAGCTCACTGTAGCCTCAAACTCCTGGGCTTAAGCAATCCTCCTGCCTCAGTTTTCTGAGCAGCTGAGACTACAGGCATGTGCCACCATGCCCAGCTCATTTTTTATTTCTTGTAGAGATAGGGGTCTTGCTATGTTGCCCAGGTTGGTCTCCAACTCCTGGCCTCAAGTGATCCACCCCATCTTGGCCTCCTAAAGTGCTGGGATTACAGGTATGGGGCACCAAGTCTGGCTTTCAGTGGTTTTTATGATAGCCACAAAATTGTACAACCATTACTACTATTTAATTCCAGAACATTTTTTCATCACCCAAAAAAAACTCTTGTGCACCTTAGCACTCACTCCACATTCCTTTTCCCTCCGTCCCCTGGCAACTACTAACCTAGTTGCTGTCTCTTCTCTATGGATTTCCCTTTTGTGTACATTTAATATGAACGAAACATACGATATGTGGTCTTTTAGGTCTGGCCTCTCTCACTTAACACAATGTTTTCAAGGTTCATTCATGTATCAATACTTCATTCTTTTTTATGCTAAGTACTATTTTACAATTTGCTTATCCATTCATCAGCTGATGGACATTTGGGCTGTTTCTGCTAATACGAATAATTTTTGTGTGGATATATTTTCAATTATCTTGGGTATATATTTTGGGGAAGAGATAAATTGTTTGCCAAAGTGGTAGCACCACTTTATAATACCACCAGCAATCTAAGAGTTCCAGTCTCTCCACATTCTCATCACTTATTATTTTCTATTTTTTTTTTTTTGAGACGGAGTTTTGCTCTTGTTGCCCAGGGTGGAGTGCAATAGTGCGGTCTTGGCTCACTGCAACTTCCGCCTCCCAGGTTCAAGCAATTCTCCTGCCTCAGCCTCCCGAGTAGCTGGGATTACAGGCATGCGCCACCACACCCAGCTAATTTTGTATTTTTAGTAGAGATAGGGTTTCACCATGTTGGTCAGGCTGGTCTCTGAGTCCCAACCTCAGGTGATCTGCCTGCCTCGGCCTCCCAAAGTGCTGGGATTACAGGCGTGAGCCACCGTGCCCGGCCTCATTATTTTCTATTTTTACATTATAGCCATCCTAATGGGTGTTCATATGGTTTGGCTGTGTCCCCAATTCAAATCTCATCTTGAATTGTAACACCCACAATTCCCACGTGTTGTGGCAGGACCCCAGTGGGAGGTGATTGAATTATGGGGGCGGGTCTTTCCTGCACTGTTCTCATGATAGTGAATGAGTCTCACAAGATCTGAGGGCTTTAAAAATGGGAGTTTCCCTGCAGAAGCTCTCTTCTCGTCTGCCACCATGCGAGACGTACCTTTCACCTTCCGCCATGATTGTGAGGTTTCCCCAAACACGTGGCACCCTAAGTCCAATAAAGCTCTTTTGTAAATTGCCAAGTCTCAGGTATGTCTTTATTAGCAGTGTGAAAACAGACTAATACAAGTGTGAAGTAGTATCTCACTGGGGTTCTTATTTGCATTTCCTAATGATTTTGTGCATCTTTTCATGTGCTTATTCGCCATCTGTGTATCTTCTTGGGGGAAGTGTCCATTCATATCCTTTGCCCATTTTTCAATTGGGTTGTCTTTTTATTGTTGTATTATGAGTTCTTTATATATTTTGGATACTAGACACTTGTCAGATACAGGACTTGTGAGTATTTTCTTCCATCCTGAGTTCACTTTTCACTTTCCTTTTTTCTTTTTGTGATGGAGTCTCTGTCACCCAGGCTGGAGTGCAGTGGTGCAATCTCGGCTCAATGCAACCTCCGCCTTCCTGGTTCAAGCAATTCTCCTGCCTCAGCCTCCCGAGTAGCTGGGATTACAGGTGTGTGCCACTGCGCCTGGCTAATTTTTGTATTTTTAGTAGAGATGGGGTTTCACCATGTTGGCCAGGCTGGTCTCAAACTCCTGGTTTCACATGATCTGCCCACCTCGGCCTCCCAAAGTGCTGGGATCACAGGCATGAGACACCGCGCCCAGCCTCTTTTTACTTTCTTGATATTGTACAAAACTTTTTAATTTTGATGAAGTCCATTTATCTACTTTTTCTGTGGTTGTTTCTGCTTTTGGTGTCATATTCAAGGAATTGTTGCTTAACCCAAGGATAAAGAAATATAAATCCGGCCGGGCGCAGTGGCTCACGCCTATAATCCCAGCACTTTGGGAAGCCAAGGTGGGCAGATCACGAGGTCTGATCAAGACCATCCTGGCTAACACGGTGAAACCCCGTCTCTACCAAAAATGTAAAAAATTAGCCTGGCGTGGTGGTGGGCACCTGTAGTCCCAGGTACTCGGAGGTTGAGGCAGGAGAATGGCCTGAACCCGGGAGGCAGAGCCCGCAGTGAGCCGAGATCACGCCACTGTACTCCAGCCTGGGCGACAGAGCGACTCCGTCTCAAAAAAAAAGAAATATAAATCTGTTTTCTTCTAAGAGTTTCATAGTTTCAGCTCTTCCATGTAGGTCTTTGATCCATTTGAGTTAATTTTTTTGATTTAAGGTGGGGGTTCAGATTAATTCATTTGCATGTGGATATCCAGTTGTGCCCAATACCATTAGCTAAAAACATGATTTCTTTCCTGATTCCATGGTCTTGGCACCTTTGTTGAAAATCAATTGGGTTTATTTCTGGACTCTTGATTCCATTCCATTAATCTATATGTCTATTTTTTTTTTTTTTTTTTTGAGACAGAGTCTCGCTCTGTCGCCCAGGCTGGAGTGCAGTGGCATGATCTCGGCTCACTGCAAGCTCCGCCTCCTGGGTTCACGCTATTCTCCTGCCTCAGCCTCCCGAGTAGCTGGGACTACAGGCACCTGCCACCATGCCTGGCTAATTTTTTATATTTTTGGCAGAGACCGGGTTTCAGCGTGTTAGCCAGGATGGTCTCGATCTCCTGACCTCGTGATCTACCCGCCTCGCCCTCCCAAAGTGTGTATGTCTATTCTCATACTACTACCATACTGTCTTGATAACTGTAGCCTTGTAGCGAGTTTTGAAATTGGGAAATTTGAGTCTGTAACTTTGTTCTTTTTCAAGATTCTTTTGACTATTCTGGATCTCTTGCATTTCCATATGAAACTTAAGATCAGCTTACCAATTTCTGCAAAAAAGCAGGTGAAATTTTGATTGGTTTAGCATTGAATCTGTAGATCAATTTGGGGAGTATTTCCTTAATAATATTGTCTTTCAGCCGGGTGCAATAGCTCACACCTGGATTCCTAGCACTCTAGGAGGCTGAGGCAGGAGGACTGCTTGAGCCCAGGAGTTCGAGACCAGTCTAGCTAACATAGTGGGACCCCGTCTCTACAAAAAAGATAATAAAAAAAAATTAGCCAGGTGTAGTGGTGCACACTTCTAGTCCCAGCTACTAATTTTTTTCTATTTCTCTTTCGTCTAGCTAAAGGTTTGTCTACTTTGTGATCCGCTTAAAGAACCAATTTTTGGGCAGGGTGTGGTGGCTCATGCCTGTAATCCTAGCACTTTCGGAGGCCGAGGCGGGCAGATCACTGGAGGTCAGGAGTTCGAGACAAGCCTGGCCAACATGGTGAAACCCCGTTTCTATTAAAAATACAAAAAAAAAGTAGCCAGGCGTGGTGGTGGGCACCTGTAATCTCAGCTACTCAGGAGGCTGACGCAGGAGAATCGCTTGAACCCGGGAGGCAGAGGTTGCAGTGAGCCAAGATCGCACCACTGCACTCCCACAAGAGCGAAACCCTGTTTAAAAAAAAAAAAAAGTCCGTGCGCAGTGGCTCACGCCTGTAATCGCAGCACTTTGGGAGGCTGAGGTGGGCAGATCACGAAGTCAAGAGATCGAGACTATCCTGGCCAACATGGTGAAACCTCATCTCTACTAAAAATACAAAAAAAAAAAAAAAAAAAAAAAAGCTGGGCATGGTGGCGCCTGCCTGTAGTCTCAGCTACTTAGGAGGCTGAGGCAGAAGAATTGCTTGAACCCAGGAGGCGGAGGTTGCAGTGAGCTGAGATCACGCCACTGCACTCCAGCCTGGGCGACAGAGCAAGACTCCACCTCAAAAAAAAACCAAAAAAACAAAAAAACTAATTTTTGGTTTTGATTTTCTCGTTTTTCATTTCTCTTTGAATATATTTAAAGTGTCTTTGTCTAGTAAGTCCAACACGTGGGCTTTCTCAGGAACAGTTTCCATTGAAAACAGTTTCCATTGAAACGTTTTTATTCCAGTGTGTGAGCCATAGTTTATTTCTATGTCTTGCAATCTTTTTGTTGCAAACTGGACATTTAAAATAATGTTAGCCTGAGTAACATGGTGAAATCCTGTCTCTACAAAAAATACAAAAATTAGCTCAGCATGGTAGCATGTGCTTGTAGTTCCAGCTACTCAGGGGACTGAGGCAGGAGGATTGCTTGAGCCCAAGAGGTTGAGGCTGCACTGAGTCATGATCATGCCACTGCACTCCAGCTGAGGCGACAGAGTGAGAGTGTCTCAAAAACAAAAAGTAATAATCAATTAAAAAAATAATATAAGGCTACGTTGTAATCCCAGCTACTTGGGAGGCTGAGGCACGAGAATCACTTGAACCCGGCTGGGAAGCAGAGGTTGTAGTGAGCCAAGATTGTGCCACTGCACTCCAGCTTGGGTTACAGAGCAAGATTCTGTCTCAAAAAAAAAAAAAAAAAAAAAATATATATATATATATATATATATATATATATATATATAAATAGCAACCCTAGAAAGCAGATTCTTCCCCCTCCCCCGGATTGTTGCTTGTAGTAGTTGTTACAATTTGTTTAGTAATTTTCCTGAACTCAATCTGTAAAGTCTGTGTTCTTAAGTGTGGCCACTGAAGTCTCTACTTGGTTAGCTTAGTGGTCAAGCTATTAATTGAACAGAGATTTCCTTAAACGCTTGGACTAAACCTCCATGAAGAGGCTCTCTTTTCCAAAGGGCTCAGCTGTCTTTGCTAAGAGGGTTTGCATGTGCTGCGACATGCGTTCTCAGCAAGGCAGTTTGTAACTCTGACTCAGTCTTCGCTTCTTGCTTGCACAGAGCATCAAGGTCAGCTAGATGTGGGGACTGTCCCAGGTCTTTACTGAGAATGTGAACAACCCTAAACATGCATGTAGGCCTTCTATATTTCCAGGAATATGTTGCTCTTCAAGGCTCTCATGAACATATCATTTAGTTTCTCCTTGTTTTTTAGAAGGGTCTCACTCTGTCACCCAAGCTGGAGCACAGTGGCGCGATCATGGCTCACTGCAGTCTTGATCTCCTGGGCTCAAGTGATCCTCCCACCTCAGCCTCCTGAGTAGCTAGTACTACAGGCACATGCCACCATGCCTAATTTTTAAATTTTTTACATAGATGGAGTTTTGCCATTTTCTTCAGACTGGTTTTGAACTCTTGAGCTCAAGCAATCTTCCCAAAGTGTTAGAATTACAGGCATAAACCACTGCATCTGGCCCTTCTAAGCTTTTTGATTAGTCTACTGTTTGCCTCAACTGTTACTCATCAACAATGATTAACTGAGAAGTTAAAATTATTGTTTATAATTGTTATAGACAAACACTCCCCACAGAGAGGATTTTAGCATTGGGCATACCCCAGGCCAGATCAAATAAAGACAGTTTTTCCTATTGGTGTCCTCCAGGGAACCAGCAAACATGTAAATAATGACAATTCTTTGGGATCAAGGCTCTTACAGAGCTCCAGCTGCATTTTGCTCCCCTAGACAGTAGGAATGCCGGGTTGTTATCCCTCAAGGTCACTGCTGAGGTGAGAGTGGGAAATGAGTATAGGCAAATTCAATACCACAAAGCTCATTATTCTTACTCAGAGTCTGCTAATTTTCCTCAGTAGGCTCCTGTAAGCCTTTGGTGAATTTCCAGAGTTCTGAAAAAGTTGACTACAACGATTTTTTCAAGTTTTCAGAAAGGGCAAAGTTTCAGAAGTCCTTACTCCACCTTTTTACTGTCATCCTGGCATTTTTTTCTAAGAAAATTACTTAAGTACCTCTAAGATATTTTCAAGTATTTTGGTGGGAATTTAATTTCTACTAACATGTTTTATCTGGTCACATTTGAATAATGGTCAGAATAGCTAAATTTAAAAATTGTTTAAAGAATTGTTGCTTTTAAATATCACTTCTTGGATATTGCAATTAATGTCTGTTGTTGTTGTTTTGAGACTGTTACGCTCTGTCACCCAGGATGGAGTGCAGCACGTGATGTTGGCTCACTGCAGCCTTCGCCTCCCCGGTTCAAGCGATTCTCCTGCCTCAGCATCCAGAGTAGCTGGGATTACAGGTGTATGTCACCATGCCCGGCTAATTTTTGTATTTTTAATAGAAACAGCATTTCACCAAGTTGGCCAGGCTGGTCTCAAACTCCTGACCCCTAGTGATCCGCCTGCCTCTGCCTCCAAAGCAATTAATCTCCTAAATACTTGCTTAATGATATCAATAATTCAACTGGCATAATTAAATATACGTATTTCTCACGGGTGTTAGTGAGAAATAAGAAAATACATAGCCATGCCCCGTATGAACAAATGGTTATGGCTACAGTCACCAAATTGTTCTCTGAATAAATCATGACAGACTTAGACATAAGCCTGAGTGATATAATATGGGGGGCTATAGCCATGCTACTAAGAACCAAATCCTATTAAAATCAATTTGTGAAACTCATAAGCCTTTAATCCAGTATAATCTGTTCTGCGTTAACATGATAGCTGAAATCCCATGAAACCCCTATCAAAAAGTGCATTTTAAAAACAATAATTTCATTGAGGAATGGAGATTTGGGGTGAGTAGAGGTTAAAGTCTTAAGAAGTTCTCTAAAGTTAGTGATAAGGGGATCACTGGCATCTACTACTTAAATATTTAAATTTCTTGGATTTGTAGGTTTATACTTTTCATTGAATTTGAAAAACTTTAGCTTTTATTTCTTCAGATATTTTTCTGGCTCAGCAACCTCTCCTCCCACCAAAACATACTCCATTTGGGACTGTAATTACACATATATTAGGTCCCTTGAAGTTGTCTTAAGGCTCACAGATGCCATTTTCATATTTTTTAAATTTTTATTTTATTTATATGGGAGTCAAGGACTCCATATGCTGTCCAGGCTGGTCTCGAACTCCTGGGCTCAAGTGATCCACCCACCTTGGCCTCCCAAAGTGCTGGAATTACAGGCGTGAGCCACTGAGCCTGGCCCCATTTTCATATTTTTTAAATTCTTTATTTTCTGTGTTTCATTTTGGATGTTTCTATTGCTATATCTTCAACTAACATCAATTCTTTCTTCTGCAAAATTTAATCTGCTGGTAATTTACCATAGTGTATTTTTCATGTCAGACATTGTAGTTTTCATGTCCAAAAGTTTGACCTGGGTCTTTTTTATATCTTCTCTATTTCCACTTAACTTTTTGAACATATGGAATACAGTTATAATAACTTTTTAAATGTTCTGGTCTTCTGATCCTAATTTCTGGGTCAGTTTTGATTGATGGAGTATTCTGCTCATTATAGATCATGTTTACCCACTTCTCTCCAGGCCTGGTAGTCTTTGCTTGTATGCCAGACATAATGAATTTTATCTTGCTAGATGTTAATCCTTTTTCAAGAAACAGGGTCTCACTCGGTTGTCCAGGCTGGAGTATAGTGGCATGACCATAGCTCACTGCAGCCTTGAACTACTGGGTGCAAGCAATCCTCCCATCTCAGCCTCTCAAGTAGAAAGGTAATAAAACTGGAGGAAGAAAACTTGACTAAAGTGCATGCCAGCATGACCAGCTAATTTTAAATTGTTTGTAGAGATAGGGTCTCACTCTCTTGCCCAGGCTAATCTCAAACTCCTAGCCTAAGCCTCCCAAAGTGCTGGGATTACAGGCATGAGCCACTGTGCCTTGCAAAAAAGGTGATAATCTTTAATAAATTTTTAAAAATGCACAAAGCCAGGAAGGAAGGATTCTTACTCTCTCATTCCCAAGTAAAAAATATATCTCTAATAGACTCCATTACAAGTTCTCCAGGATCCATCTTTACATGGTTGCATAAATAACTATTAAAAGATAACCTAGTCTGATGTTGATGAAAAATGATAAAGGCCAAGCATGGTGAATCACACCTGTAATCCCAGCACTTTGGGAGGCCAAGGGGAGAGAATTGCTTGAGGCCAGGAGTTCGAGACCAGCTGGGCAACATAGCGAGACACCATCTCTATAAAAAATAAAAGTAAAAGTAAACTAGCTGGGTGTGGTGGCATGTGCCTGTAGTCCCAGCTACTTGGGAAGCTGAGGTGGGAGAATGACTTGAGCTTGGGGGGGTTGAGGCTACAGTGAGTCCTGATCATGCACTGTACTTCAGCCTGGCAGACAGAGCAAGGCCCTGTCTCCAAAAAAAAAAAAAAAAAAAAAAAACTCACTGAAAACCAGAAAATATCAGGTTTGCTCTCTCAGTGAGACCTCATATACTGATATACTCATTCACAATGGCGTGTTTTCCTTGGGTTGGGAAATAAATTTCCAAAGTTATAAATTCAAGGGCTAAGATAGACAGCAGAATGCAGGCAACCAGTTTAAAATTTCAGTTGCTGCCTCCTCAACTGTGTTATTCCACCCCCCAGAAAGTTCACTGTCCTTTGTATACCCTGAACTTCTTTTCTGAAGTTTTATTACCTAAGAGGTGATGTGTTTGCCAAAAGTGCTACTTGAATCAGACCTACAAGGAATGGCAACATCTTAAATTACATGCCTAAAATACAAGTTTTCCCCACTTCATGAATCGGTCTGGCACAATTCCCTATCCCTGTTAATTTCCTGAACCTTAATGTGATCCACTGGCTCAGGGTCACTATCAGTGTAGGTTACAGTAGTTTAGTAAGCCTAAATAAGAGTTTTATTCATTCCTGAGTGGGCAGAATGTATCAAAATTAAGAAAAGGACTGGGGAGTCAATTGGAGGTGATGTCAGTGAGGGTCACCTGCCCAAGGAAATAGCTGTGGCAGTACAGCTGTGGAGTGGAAAAGCTTACGTCTTTTTGGGTATACCTAAGAGTTGTAGGTCCTAGACATAAAAGAGAATGAAACAGGTAAGCAAAGAGGTAGCACACCAAAGAAAAAGTACAAGAATCACACGAAACTGAAATCAGGAAAAAAGGCAAGTAAGAGTAAATGAAGGGTCAGATTTGGTTATCGTGAAACTCAGATTTTTCATGATGAACTGCTAGAGGGCACAGTCATGCTATCCTGAAAATAAATCACCTGAAAGTATTCAACCTAGTTAAGAAAACTGCTTGAAGTTCTCTTGCAAGAGAATGAGAAGGTGCTCTAGATAAGGTACACAATGTTCTAAGTCCTCCTGAACAAGCAGTCTGTTTCCTTTTGAAGATGAATCATACGCAGGCCTAGCTTCCTAACAGTAACCTTCTACCTGTGAAGTACTCTCCTGTTGTGATGTGCTTGTGCTCACTGAGGATCATCTGGTATTAGTTAAAACTTTCAAACAGATTAAGGTGTTTATTTTTGTAGGTGTAGATTTGATTAGCACTTTCTTCTGCAGGATGATGACAAATGAATCTGTGGTCAGCATAAAAGAGCTGACATGTCTCTCCAAATACTTAATTTACAGACAATGACTGGCTCAGGGAGTTCTTCTGCCTCCAACTCTCTTTGATAATCGCCCTGGGTAATCAGCTGAACCAGTGGCACTACATATCACCACCTAGGCTATGTACTCCATATATGTGAATGGTGCCTCCTGGAGTTGTGCAAAGCAGCGACCTGTCTCTAAAATGGAAGTTTAACTTTAGATTTACACTAACTGAACTGCTTAAAATTCTTTAATTGTAAAGACCACTGCCAAGGACTAGGCCAGCTTAGTTGCAATCAAACTATCCTCAGGTTAATTTTAACATAACAAATATTTTCCATTTCTTTCAAAGCCTTCTATCACACACTATAATATCAGTTTTTCTATAAGTTTCACTTGGTGAAGTTTCCTAAATAAAAGACAGGCTAAGACAGAAAATTATTTAAAAAGTTATAAATATTTTCCCAAATAATTAAATGCTATGTCTTTATAATACACTCTTTTATCTCCTCAAATATTCACATTTCTATCTTTAAAAAAATATAAACATTATTCAAAACAAGGCTCTGGGGACTCTGGTCTAAAAGAAGGAAAAAAAAATTACTGGTATATTTAAAAGGCAACTCAATGTACAGACTGATTTTCTGCAACTTGCAAACTCTTCTACTTATGGTATCATTTTTCCTAGAAGATAATGATGGATTTCTTTACAGAATCAAAGTTCTTGAGGCCAAATTAGCTCTTTTTCTGACTCCTCAGTTCTCTAACCTTATATTTTATGTCTTTATCCTTCTATCCCACACATCTTCCTTAATTTTAAAATGCTTATAATTTCAAAGTTGTCACTGTTCAATGCTCTAACATTAAGACTTCTCTCTTTTTTTTTGAGACAGAGTTCTACTTTGTCACCCAAGCTGGAGTGCAATGGCATGTATAGCACACTGCAGCTTCAACCTCCTGGGCTTGAGGGATTCTCCCACCCCAGCCTCCCGAGTAGCTGGGACTACTGGCATCTGTCACCATGCTTGGATAATTTTTGTGTTTTTTTTTTGTAGAGATGGGATTTCACCATGTTGGCCAGGCTGGTCTTGAACTCCTGAGCTCAAGCAATCCACCCACCTCAGCCTCCCAAAGTGCTGGGATTATAGGCGTAAGCCAATGTGCCCGGCACATTAAGACTTCTTAATGGCAATACTAAAGCAATATTTTCCTACTATGTTACAAATACAAAATTAGAGTACTACAAACAGAATACTATCTTAACTGGTTTTATTTTCTCATATACATGGAGAATGGTTAGAAGGCAACTAGAAATATAAAGTCTTTTTCATTATCAAAGTTAAAGATCCCTAAGGTATGACACAAACTTACGTATTTCTTCCACGACTTGTGGATCACAGTCTTTGTATTTTTCTACTTCTGCCTTTAGCTGTTCCCTTTGGTCTCGAAGTGAAGAAAGCTCTTTTGCTAGCCTGGTTCGCTCTTCCTGCATTCCAGATAGTTTTATGTTCAATTAAGACAAACAAAATTCTATATGTTGTAAGGTAATACATTTTATAACAATTTCATTTTATTTCTTATAAATGATGTACATTAGACTTTTGACATTATATATATAAGTATACACACACAGATATTCACATATAAGAACAAGCTCAATTCTCATCTGTCCTGAAATCTCAAGTATCTTTTATATATATTGAATAACTAAATGAGAGTTAATATGTAGAATGGAATGATCATAAATAGGTGAGAGGTTCATGTTAGAACTCTAAGATGACCATGTTGTCGTATGTTAGAGAAAAAAATTATACTACTTTTTGAGTAGTTTCACAAGATTATGTCTATATGTGTAAGTAACATTTTAAGACAACATCAATCATTATACAATTATCTTTAAAAGTGTTCTAGACAATTTTTCAATTTTTAAGAATATTTTAATATATCCTTTATATTTTATATACATTTAAAGAAATAATACAATTGTAGCTTGAGGCCTCCCACCACCTATTCTTTAAAGGTAAACCAGAATAAAGCTTCAAAATACAATATGATCCAATAAAAACCATTTGAAATGTCTAGCCATATTTCTCACTAGCAGGTAGAAGTCATAGTGCTATACATATTCAATTTGTATTTCTGAAACCTGAAAAGTAAGCCCAAACAAAAACCAAATGTTGACAAAGATTATAGTACAGAATCATAGGATAAATCCGAGGCAAAATCAAGTAAAGTTCAAACTGCCTAACACGACTCTTAAGGTTGCTAGCTACCTTGTATTTTTTTATTTGTATTTTTCTACTTTGCTTTTAGCTGTTCCTTTTGGTTCCAAAGTGAAGAGAGTTCCTTTGCTAGCATTTGTACAAGAGACTGCATATACAGAGCAGCACGCTCAGAAGCAGCATAGCCCAGCAGAACTCTCAGCAGTGAGGAAAACTTTCTAGATCTGCACTTTTCACTGCAAGACCCACTAGCCACATGTGGCTACTCAATATATGCAATGTGGCCACTGTGACTGAGAAACTAAATTTAATTGTAGCTAATTTTTATTTAAATATAAATAGCCACACATGGTTAGTGTATGTCGTATTAGCACAGCTCAGGAGAGATTTTAAAATAACTAGAATATAAGAAGATGGTCATTATTTGCCATCAATACCCAAATTATACATGCTTCAAAAGGAACACTGTCACCAAGTGTGGTGGTGCCTGCCTGTAGTACCAGCTACTCAGGAGGTTGAGGCAGGGGAACCACTTGAGCCCAGGAGTTCAAGGGCAGCCTGGGCAATACAGAGATACTCCATCTCTAAAAAACAAACCAAAAAACAAAACAAAACAAAACAAAATCAAGAGGAGAAAAAAAGACAGGAGAAGCAGAGTAGTGAACATCCAATGTGAATATAATGATAGTTCTCCAGGTATAATGCATTCAAACAATCTTAGACAATCACTATCACTGAGATCTTTGCCAAAGTATTTAACCTCTTTGTACCTCCAGTTCCTTGAAAGCAAAATGGAGACAATAACAGTAGCCACCTCCCTAGACTGCTGGTAGGATTCAATAAATACACAAAATCCATTTAGAACAGTAGTTGCCTGGCTCAGAGTAAGCAGAATACACATGTCAGCTATTTTTCTTCTTTACCAACAGCAGGATCACCACCATCATCAAGAATAATATCTAGCAGATAGGGGATAGGTAGTTCTGAAAAGTCCTGGCTGGTAAGATCAGGATGAGCACAAGACTTCATCCTTCTTAGGAACGTTTCTGAACCACTAAACTCTTCTGATATCTGCAGGCGGCAACTATGTTTGCTAGTGGGTTTTTCCCCCAAGATGCACTTGTTCCAGTGGATTAACAGTAGACTGGCTGACAACTTCTGGGCAAGCATATGTCACCATTAGTTGAAGGTAGTTCTACAAGTTATTGCCAGTGTTTAAAAAAAACAAACAAAAGGAACAAATAAAGAAGTGGTAGTTGGTACTGTCAACTGAAGAGGAAACAGAACAGCTTCAGGTTATGCCCAGTTTACTTTTCCTTGAATATTCCTCAGAAATGACTATTCTCCAATTCCTATCTGTGACTGTGCTGATGATTCACATAAAAGAATGTACGTGAAATAACTTTGAAAGCATAAAGCCGCTGTAAAGCTTTGCTATATCCCTTTCTACTATGCGACAAGTTTTCCAGTTGCTTTCTTTCCCAATCAAGTGATACAAATAGAGACCCGGATGAAATGCTTAGTGGTTCATTTTGATCTTCAATATTTTTTAAAGTCATAAATCTATAGTTTAGATAACGATGAAAACAGAAAGTGAAATGATTTTTCAAAATCTCTAACCTAATACTTAGAAAAATATTGTACTTTAAAAAATAAAATAGTAGGTCAATATTTATTTTAAAAATTTTAAAATATTACAAGGCCAAAGATACTATGTTGATGGTTTTCAGTTTGTTCTATGCAAAAAAAATTTTTAAAAGACTCTTAAAAATTTACATAAACATTTATCTAGGGCTTACCATGTACCAGGTCCTCTTCTAGGTGCTTTGCAAATATTAACTAGTTTAATCCACACAATAACCCAATGAAGTATAATAGATTTTGTTATTCCCCATTTTGCAGTAGAGAAAAGTGAAAACAGAATTTAGGAGACTTTCAAACCCAGGCAGTCTGGCTTTAGGGTTTATGCTTCTATGCTATGCTGCCATATATAATAATAATAAAATCTAGACTCACAATTAGTGAATCCTACGAGATCAAACGTTCCTATCCTTGGCTATGATCCCCTTCTCTTCTGGTAGAAATGCATCCTTCTCACAGGAAGCTCTGTGTCCTTACTCTAATATTTAGAATTGCCATTATTAAAAGAATCTATAGACACAAACTTACCGTTTCACATCGGCCAATTTTAGCTTTCTCAATGCTTTTCTGTAGGCTTGCATGCTTTTGACTTCCCTCAGACAACTAGAGAATCAAAAACAAATAAAACAGCTTGCTAAGATAAACTGACACGTAGTAGTTGATGAAAACAAAGTCCGCGGGGTGCGGTGGCTCACACCCCAGCACTTGCCCCAGGCCGAGGCGGGCGGATCACAAGGTCAAGAGATGGAGACCATCCTGGCCAACATGGTGAAACCTTATCTCTACTAAAAATACAAAAATGAGCTGGGCGTGGTGGCGCACGCCTGTAGTCCCAGCTACTCGAGAGGCTGAGGTTGCAGTGAGCTGAGATTGCGCCTCTGCACTCCAGCCTGGCGACAGAGCAAGACCCCGTCTCAAAAAAAAAAAAAAAAGAAAACAAAGTCAAACACTATACTGGGAACTAATTTCTCCAATTGAAGAAAACCAAGGACCATGAATCATTAGGGTACACTGAAAAAAAAAAAAGAGTTTAAAAAACATTTTGTTTTTAT
The DNA here is from genome assembly GCF_006542625.1 of Nomascus leucogenys. Lineage (NCBI taxonomy): Eukaryota > Metazoa > Chordata > Mammalia > Primates > Hylobatidae > Nomascus > Nomascus leucogenys. The sequence goes on along the minus strand of NC_044387.1, from coordinate 74,041,151 downwards.
TCCATGCAGATAGATAAAACGAATATCATGCCTTTAATCTTTTCCACAGAGTCTCCATTTATTAGGTTCCCCACTCCTACTCCAAGTAACTTGAGGTCTATTATTTAGTTAGAAATTGAACTTGAAGGCCAAGCACGGTGACTCATGCCTGTAATCCCAGCACTTTGAGAGGCCAAGGCAGGCAGATCGCATGATCCCAGGAGCTGGAGACCAGCCTGGGCAACACGGCAAAACCCCATCTCAACAAATACAAAAAAATTTAGCCAAGCATGATGGCATGAGCCTGTAGTCCCAGCTACTCGGGAAGCTGAGGTGTGAGGTTGTGAGGACTGCTTGAGCCTGGGAGCTTCAGGCTGCAGTGAACTGTGATAACCCCACTGCACTCCAGCCTGGGTGACAGAGTGAGACCGTTTCAAAAAAAAGAAAGAAATTGAATTTGAAAATCCAAAAAAATCTTTTATATAAATTCTCTCTGCAAATTTTATTTCACTTCTGACTAAAGTCTTTTCAAAATACCTGACTTATTTCACTAAGTCAATAATAAATTTGTCACTTATTATTAAATAAAGTACTTTACAAGGAATTGCATAGTTACATATTATGTTCTCAAAGAAGAAAATAATCTGTTAGCCTGTTGCCAATTTTAGCTATGTTTTATATCTTTTTCTCTTTTTTTTCTTGAGACAGTGTCTCACTCTGGCACCCAGGCTGGAGTGCAGTGTCACGAACATGACTCCCTGCAACCTTTGCCTCCCAGGTTCAAGCCATCTTCCAACCTCCACCTCCCAGTAGCTGGGACTGCAGGTGTTCACCACCACAATCAGCTATTTTAAAAATTTTTTCTAAAGATGGAGTTTCGCCATGTTGCCCAGGCTGGTCTTGAACCCCTAGGCTCAAGCAATCTTCCGACCTCGGCCTTCCAACATGCTGGGATCACAAGTGTGTACCCTGGTACTCCGCCTGTTTTATGTGTCTTAAAAGTCATCAGTTCAAACTTTTTACTCAGCTTAGAAAGTAGGTAAGTTATATGTGGAAATGGATTAAACAATACTAGCATAAGGAGACTACAGATATTGAATGTTGATTGGCATGTGGGTAGGCCTACACATCAAAAAGGACTGATTAATTTCAGAGTGTTGGCTTCTTTTCTCAATTTTATTAATCTCACCTGGGTCTACAAGTAAACAGATAATCACAGGGAATTCTGAATACCAAATTCTCCACATCTTTTGCTATAAACTAGTTAGAAATTACAGTTTCGTGTGATTAGGTAAGGGCCTTCTTAAAAAATATTCCACTCTTCCCTCACTCTTGAATTATAAACATTTAGAAAATAATTAATAATTGGATAGATTTAATTTCTGTTGGCTGATTATAAAAAACTAACTGTTTACGGCCGGGCATGGTGGCTCACACCTGTAATCCCAGGACTTTGGGAGGCTGAGGCGGGCAGATCACGAGGTCAGGAGATCGAGACCATCCTGGCTAACATGGTGAAACACCGTTTCTACTGAAAATATAAAAACAAAATTAGCCGGGTGTGGTGGAAGGCACCCGTAGTCCCAGCTACTTGGGAGGCTGAGGTGGGAGAATGGCGTGAACCCGGGAGGTGGAGCTTGCAGTGAGCCGAGATCGCGCCACTGCACTCCAGCCTGGGTGACAGAGTGAGACTCCATCTCAAAAGAAAAACTAAACCGCCCCCCCAAAAAAAACAACAACAAAAAACTAACTGTTCACAATATGATCTAGTTATATGTAAAGAGTGGATAATATTTAGATACTCTTTTTTGCTTAAAATTCAGAAATACTATCTTCAAAAAGTTGGTAGGTTTATCCTTGCTTTGGGAAATCTTTCACTTCTCAGTACACATAAAGGGACCGTTGCAAGCTTTCCTTTAACAGTTCTCCAGTCACTGATTCTAATCCATAGCATGAACAAGATCTATAGATAATGCCAGGCAGACACCACTACAAACCAGTTATACCTCTCCTTGCGAGTAATTATCTTCCTGAGTTAAAAAAAAAAATCTGCTGTGTGATATATATATATATATATGTATATATGTATGTATATGTGTGTATATCTATCTATCTATCTATGACGGAGTTTCACTCTTCTTGCCCAGGCTGGAGTGCAATGGCACAGTCTTGGCTCACTGTAACCTCCGCCTCCCAGGTTCAAGCGATTCTCCTGCCTCAGCCTCCAGAGTAGCTGGGATTACAGGCACCCACCACCACATCCGACGAATTTTTTGTATTTTTAGTAGAGATGGGGTTTCGCCATGTTGGCCAGGCTGGTCTCGAACTCCTGACCTCAAGCAATCCACCCACCTCAGCTTCCCAAAGTGCTGGGATCACAGGCGTGAGCCACCACACCCGGCCAGAGTCTAGTTCTTTTAAAAAAGAGTTCCCATTTATAAAATAAAGTCATAACTTAAAAGTTAATATTAGCCTGACCAACATAGGGAAACCCTGTCTCTACTAAAAATACAAAAATTAGTCAGTCGTGGTGGCGCACACCTATAATCCTAGCTACTCGAGAGGCTGAGGCACGAGAATCGCTTGAACCTGGGAGGCAGAGGTTGCAATGAGTTGAGATCGCACCACTGCACTCCAGCCTGGGCAACAGGGTGAGACTCTATCTCAAAATAAAAAAAATTAAAAAAAAGAAGTTAATATTCCATCCTGAAGGACCTACCTGAACTAATTAAAATATATACATAACATTTAAATTTAGGAGTAAATAATTTTTTCCAATTAAAAAAATGCATATTTTAGCATAACATTTTTCCATTAGAAGTATTTTTAAAATAATCAGACAGACATTATCCAAAAAGTTACTAATTATATAAAAGCCAATAATTAAAGGACATTTTATATATATATATATATTTACACACACACACACACGCACACAAATATATATATATATATATATATATATATATTTTTTTTTTTTGTGAGACGGGCTAGTTCTGTTTTTTTGTTTTGTTTTTTGAGACAGGGGCTAGAATGCAGTGGCCCGAACTCGGCTCACTGCAACCTTTGCCTTCCAGGCTCAAGCAATCCTCCCACCTCAGCCTCCCAAGTAGCTGGAACCACAGACACATGCTACCATGCCCAGCTAATTTTTGTATTTTTTTTGTAGAGATGAACTTTGTCATGTTGCCCAGGCTGGTCTTGAACTCCTGGGCTTGAGCAATTCGTGCACCTGGGCTTCCTAGAGTGCTGGGATTGCAGGCATGAGCCACCACACCCAGCCAGGATATATACCTTAATTATATTAATTAAGAGCCTTTCAGGTACTATACATCTGTTTGGAATTATTTACAACTTAAAAGCATTTGAAAGAGAGCTCATTCAGAAATTCCTTAATTATGAAAATAGTCTTACATATTTCAAATGTGAAGCATGGAATTTATGCTTTGTCATTTAAAGTATCTTGGTAATAGAGGAAGGCAAAATCCAAATGATGTTATTAAAGGAAAAGCGTCTGCTAATTATCCTAAGTACTGAAACAATTTGGTTCAACTCAATAATGAAGGATTCTTGGCTCACTGCATAGTTCTTAAAATCCCAACCACTGGAAACAAACAATGAAAGCAATTATTGTGGGGCTGCCCATGCTATCAGCTTTTCATCTATACAACTGCATTACTGCCATAGTTCCTAACCTACACCTTGGAAATAAACCAAATGTAGTCCTCAAGTGATAAAAGCTGAGATTTCTAGTCACCGTATATAAACTATCTGAACCAGTAGTTATCAAACTTTAGCATATAGTGGATCCTAAAGGGCTTTTTAAGGCACAGGTTGCTGGGCTCTACCTCCTGAGTTTCTGAATAGCACATCTGGGGTGGGGCCCAATAATGTGCATTTTTAGTATGTTCCCAGGTGATGCTGCTAGTTGGGGACACCACATTTCTGAGAATTAGTGAACTAAACAAGAATCTATTTTCTTACAGTAACAAACCCAACTAAAACACACAGGATATTTATATATAGAAAAATATTATCTAGTTCACAAACAAAGATGAATTACTGCTAAATACTGTAGCCCGAAGTAGAAAACATCTTAATGTTTGTCTTTAAGAGAAATACAAAAGTCCACATTTACAAAAATAGAGAGGTGATAGCCTATATTTTTAAAAAGGCATGGGCTGGGCACAGTGGCTCACACCAGTAATCCCAGCACTTTGAGAGGCCAAGGCAGGTGGATCACTTGAGGTCAGGTGTTCGAGACCAGCCTGACCAACATGGTGAAACCCTGTCACTACTAAAAATACAAAAATTAGCTGGGTGTGGTGGTGTATGCCTGTAATCCCAGCTACTCAGGAGACTGAGGCAGAAGAATCGCTTGAACCCAGGAGGCAGAGGTTGCAGTGAGCCAAGATCGCACCACTGCACTCCAGCCTGGGTGAAAAAGCGAGACTTCATCTAAAATAAAAATAAATAAATAAATAAATAAAAAGGTATTTACCATAATATTCCTTTAAAGAGCAAAGTCTTCAACATTCTATAATGCAATTGATAATGGCAGGAGGCAGAAAAATGCCTAGGCAGATAGAGGCGGGTCCCTGGTGGAACCCCACCTCCAAGCCGCAACAGTTTAAAGCCTGAAAGCCAAGCTACAAATTAAATCCACGGACTAGACAGAGAACCTGTCTTCCCATTTGGTGGCTTTCCTCTGATCCCCACCCTTCACCTATTTTACATATACCTACTCTTTCCTAATTGGTTTTCTATATTGCTGTGCCCACCTTTGAGTGGTGCCTTTAGTCTTTCTTTGCATACTCACAAACCAATCAGTATGTACTCCCCTATTCTGTGCCCATAAAAGCCCCAGATTCAGCCACACTGGGAGAGAAATCATTGGACTATGGGGTAGGGGACCATTCCCTGAGTCCCCTCTCCACTAAGACCTGTTCTGTCACTCAATGAAATTCTTCTCTGTCCATCCTTACCCTTCAACTGTCAGCATATTCTTGTTCTTCTTGGAAGCAGAATAAGAGCTCAGGAACTGCCAATGGCAGTACAAGCTGTAACACAGGTGGGCTGAGTGGGCAGGGTACCTCCAGCAGCAGGCCTGAAGCTGAGCAAGGGCTGGGTGGGGGCGAGTGGAGTGCTGCTGGCTGTGGAGGTCTCCAGTTGGCAAAGTGGCTGAGAAAAATCTTGTGTCATAATTACATACTGTAACAAATCCACTTCCAAATTTCACTAAAGCCAATAATAATTTTTAAAAACTCAGTAACCCAGAACAAAACTGCAGCTGCAACAATAAAAACTACTTATAATTAGTAAAAACAGAGTTTCATCTTTATTTATTTTTTTGAGACAGGGTCTTACTCTGTTGTTCAGGCTGGAATGCAGTGGCATGATCATGGCTCACTACAGCCTTGAAATGCAGGGTTCAGGCAATCCTCCTACCTGAGCCTCCTGAGTAGCTGAGACTACAGGCATGCACCACTATGCCTAATTTTTTATTTTTATTGTAGAGACAAGGTCTCACTATGTTGCCCAGGCCAGTCTCAAACTCCTGAGCTCAGGTGATCCTCCCACCTTGTCCTCCCAAAGTGCTGGAATTACAGGCATGAACCACCACACCCAGCCTAGGATTTCATCTTTATATCTGAGGAACTGACACAATGCTTCTTTTTAAATGCATTCCAGGTCACTTATATAGATAATCAGGATTGAGAAACATAATGCCAATGTTTTCTAAAGGGCTAATTCATTGCCTGGAGGAACTGACTATTCATAAGACACAGAATGATTGATTCAAGCTGGCTGCATTGGAATTCTGATTTATTCTTTTTTAGAAATTAAAAAAATGTTGAAGCATTAAAGGAAGAATATAGAGACGTTCACAGATGGGAAAGAATGCCAAAGAACAGAGAATGAGAAAGAGATAATAGCAAAAGCAACTAGATCAGCCTACTGCTTTATCAAAATTCGTGCACTATGTTGTGGGAAAAAAAAAAAGGTTATATTTCCATTCTGCTTTAAAAAGAAAAAAAAAAGCCACACAATTTATTTATTTATTTGGGTTTTTTGTTTCCTTGTTTTGCTTTGTGACAGGGTCTCGTTCTGTCACCCAGGCTGGAGTGCAGTGGTGTGATCATAATCTCCCAGGCACAGGCAATCTTCCCACCTCAGCCTCTTGAATAGCTATGACTACAGTTAGGCACCACCATGCCAGCTAATTTTTTTATTTCTCATTTTTTTGCAGAGATGGGGTCTCGCTATGTTGTCCAGGCTGGTCTCCAATTCCTGAGCTCAAGTAAACTTCCTGCCTTGGCTTCCCAAGTGTTGGGATTACAGGTATGAATGACTGAGCCTGGCCTTGTTTATGTTAAAATTTAAAATCTGTATTTTCTAATAAAGGTAATATTCCATTTAAAAATTAATCATAAGGAAACAATAAGCACTGTAAAGATATATTTATATATAAAGATGGGAGCAATATACTTGTCTCAACAATAGCAAAATGTTCATATTTCATGGTATAAATATGTCATAATTACACAACCAATGGAAGTGTTTTCAAAGTATTTTTAATGAAAAATTCCCGTGGGATACAACTCAGTTTTTTAAAAGCTAGAAGGAAAATTGTAATACATTGAGAGCCTACCTATGACCAAAAAAACAACAAACAAACAAAAATCACTGCAAGAAAATGCATTAAATCTAAGCAATGGTTATCTCTGTGTTGTGAAACATACTTTTAAGTTTTCTATATGAGCATATATAACTACTATTTTAAAAATTATTTTTAAGTTATATGAATATATTCTCAAAAGATTAAAATGTGAGCATTCTTGTTTTAAAAGACTCAAAGCAAAATCCTCATTTGTCTTTCCACTTCTGCACCATCCCTACAACCCCCTCCCCAGAGTGACTTCTGTAAAGCCCAGTGTGCATCCTTCTTATTTCTTTGCTTTACATCTAGATATAGATCAATATGGATAACATTAAAAACATATAGGGGATTATCCTTTACGTAGTGTCTTACGCCTTGCTATTTTCAGAGAAATTTCCACATCTGCATATATAGTTAGGTCTACTTTGATTTCTTTTTTGTTGTTGTTGTTGAGATGGAGTCTTGCTCTGTCGCCCAAGCTGGAGTGCAGTGGCGTGATCTCGGCTCACTGCAACCTCTGCCTCCCGGGTTCAAACGATTCTCCTGCCTCAGCCTCCTGAGTAGCTGAGATTACAGGGGTGTGCCACCATGCCTGGCTAATTTTTGTATTTTTAGTAGAGAAGGGGTTTCATGATGTTGGTCAGGTTGGTCTCAAACTCCTGACCTCGTGATCCACAGTCTCCCACTGTTGCTCAGGCTGGAATGCACTAGTGCAATCATAGCTCATCGTAGCCTCAAAACTGCTGGGCTCAAGTGATCCTCCTGCTCCAGCCTCCTGAGTAGCTAGGGCTACAGGTGTGCACCATCATACCTGGCTAATTAAAATTTTTTTTTTGTAGAGACGAGGTCTCACTATGTTGCCCAGGCTGGTCTCAAACTCCTGGCCTCATGCGATCCTCCTGCCACAGTCTCCTAAAGTCCTGGGATAACAGGTGTGAACCACCAAGCCTGGACTCATTCATTAAAAAAAAAAACAAAAACAAACAAACAAAAAAACCAAACACTTTTATGTTTTAGAGCAGTTTTAGGTTCAAAGTACAACTGAATGAAAGGTATAGAGATTTCCCATATATGACCTAATTCCACATATGTACAGCCTCCTCTGCTATCAAAATCCCACACAAGATGGTACATTTGCTACAATCAGTGAACCTACACTGACATCATTATCATCCAAAGTCCACTGTCTACATGAGTTCAAAGTCTTTTGTTCAGTGGTTGTGGGAAACAACTCTCCATGCCCTCTGGATTCTAAACTACATAGCTACAACGAGGCAAACAGCCCAAATTACTGCTGGCATCCACCTTGTCATCATGAAGAAAGCCAACCTGAGGACATGGGCATCGCACAAAAGGCAAAGCCAAGATAAACGCAGAGAAATGGAGTCAGAGTCTTAAACGATGTCTGAAACATGCTCTACCATTTTCTTTTCTGTTCTTTTTTTTTTTTTTTTTTGAGACAGGGTCTCTGTCACCCAGGCTAGAGTGCAGTGGCATGATCGTGGCTCACTGCAACCTCAACCTCCCGAGCTCAAGCAATCCTCCCATCTCAGCCTCCCGAGCTGCTGGGAAAACAAGTGTGCACCACCACACTAGGCTAATTTTTGTATTTTTCGTAGAGGCAGTGTTTTACCATGTTGCCCAGGCTGGTCTTGAACCCCTGGAGTCAAGCAATCTTCTTGCATTGGCCTCCCAAAGTGTTGGGATTACAGGCATGAGCCACTGTGCCTGGACCATACTCTACTTTTGAAAAATTTGAACTTAAACACGTTGTTAAATCAATCTCCCCTCTATCTTTTAAGCAAAGTAAACCTGGATTTTCTGCCTTTAACACAGTAAATATTTTAACTGTTACAATGCATGAAGCTTTAATAATAATCTCTTTCATATAGTGCTGGCCAACTATGAAGGCTGTGAAAAATTTTGGGAGATATCAAATTTAAAACATCCTATTCCTCTATTTTGGGACATACAACAAAGTGTCCAAGAATAAGAGTGTCTGGAATAAAGTAATGCATGCCAGGAAAGCTCTTCATTCAGTAAGCATTTATAAAGTACCCACTACATATACAGTTACAGTATTATTGGCTCAGATCTTTTCACAAAATATAGCTGGGTAATGAACAACTTAAGGTATTGCTTTGCATGTAGTGAGTACTGGATGTTTGTTGAATATTTTTGGATTAACTTATTTTTCATTATATGCTGTAAGACAGTAGTCATTAAAAGAAAACACTCTGTGAAGCTAGCAAGAATACAGCATATTAATGTTCCACTTAACCAGAGGGTTAAATTTCCAACAATCCAACTCTGAGGAACACATTAAGAACCTAGAATTAAGAAATGTAGTCCAGAAGTCCTAAATAATGGACATAGAAAGAGTATGAATATCCCATCAAGTAAGAAACATAAAGGACAAGTGAAGCCACTTAATAAGTACATGCTGAGACACACATAAAATAATGCCTGCTAAAGATAGGACCACAATCAATTACAATGTGAAAAAACAAACTGTCACGCAGAGTCAGAGCCTAACAAGTGACTAGTACCTCAACTAGATATAATAAGACTAAACTAATAAAAGTAGAAATAGGCCGTGCATAGTGGCTCATGCCTGTAATCCCAACACTTTGGGAGGCCAAGGTGGGAAGATCGGTTGAGGCCAGGAGTTCGAGACCAGCCTGGCCAGGAGAGCAAGACCCTATCTCTGGCAAAAAAAAAAAATTAAAAATTAAAAATTAGCTGGGCATGGTGGCATGCACCTGTAGTCCTAGCTACTCAAGAGGGTGAGGGTGAGGAATGAGGATCACTTGAGCCACAAAAGTCAAGGCTACAGTGAGCCATGATTGCACCACTACACTCCAGCCTGGGCAACAGAGTGAGGCCTTGGCTATTAAAAAAAAAAAAGCAGAAAGAAGAAATGGAAATATGGAAGAAAAAAAGCAGGCAGATTCTAAAAGGAACCATTTTTAACTTCTAGGAAGGATTAAAAATATTAAAAAGTAGTTAAGAGATATGAAAGATCCAACAGAAGCCTAACGGTGTCAGGACAATGAACTTAGTCATGGCTACAGTCAAAGGCTTACGTAGAATCCAGTTAGAAATCATTCAGATATTCTGAGAGTCAAAGACATGCAAAATCCAACTGATGCATGAAGGAAGTTACATATAAACTTATGAATGTTTACAGACTGTTTAGACCTGAGAAATGGGTTCTCCTATAACAAATCCAGAGATGAGGGCTAAGTTGCAGAGGCCACTAATTGTCTACCAATATCCATTCTTTCTTAGTAACAGGACCTCAGACAATAGGCCTAGCTAAAAACAAAAAAACAAGAAACTGTATTTCCCTGCCTACTTCAAATCAGGTGTAGCCATATGACTAAGTTTTGTCCAATAAAATGGGATCAGATGTTGGAAGCGGATGGGCCCTTTACCCTTCCCTCTCTCCTTCGTGCTACCTCTGTAATAAGGACATGATGGAGAGTGCTTCAGGAGTCACAACAGCAGTCTGCTAGGGGGGGCACGTAATTTTTGTCTCTTTTTTAGTCTAGAGTTATTCCAGTCCACTGACTGCAATTTCAGCTTCCTGTCCCTTATCCCAACCAAGGCCTGGAGAAATGGAGAGAAAGAGAGAGGAGGTAAATGAGACAGGAAATACACTTAACAAGTATTGTTGTTAAGATGCCTCAGTGTTCTCTGGGCCTAGGAGATATGTAAGCTAAATCCTTTTAGGCCACACTTCTGGGTTTTTTGTGGGTGTCCCTGTTGGACACTCCCCAGCTGCAATCCACATGATGTAGAAAACACATTCAATTTTTCTGATTGCTACCCAACATTCCACCTCTCACCATCCGGCTTCTCTGTTTGCCCCCAATCTCCTTCCAGCCTGGGTTTTCAGAGATTCATAGTACACAGACTCTCCATTAGGTTTCAATGCCCTTCTCTGGGACAGAATTTAACACAGCTCGAGGTGAGCTCTTGTTCTCCCACTTTTGTGTGTGGGTCACATGCAGTCCATGGAAATACTCATATACTCAACAAATTTCAGGCTTGCTGGCCAAGGTCCTACTTTTACGTATTATAAAAACTGAAAGAATCTCCCAACAGATCTACATAGATGCTAAAGATCAGCAAAATTATTTTCACATATGGAATTGCTTTTTTCCTATTTTTTTTCCAAGAGCATTGGACAAGAACAGGCCTAAAAGATTAGCCAATTCAGTGGTCTCCATCATGTCACTAAAGTTGTCTAGGCTGAAAGTTTCTCATACTTGATTCAGTTTTACTCCTGGCATTTCTGAATACTTATGAGAATTAAGATTGTCCACCATTGAAATTTCTAATGAAAATATTGTTTAATTACTATTTTAAATGTTTTAATGTAATGTTATTCAGTTCCTTTAATTTTGTTTATTAGAAGACATCGATCTAAAATAAAACAAATTATTTGCTAAGAAACACCAGTTAAGAGTTTAAACTATAATTTCTACTTAAATAGAATTAACTTAAAGATTTAAACTTCTATTTAGATCAGGTTAAAATAAACTTCCCATTAAATTTATAAAGTCTGAGAAATATTCAGTGATTAGAGTACCTGGCCATAAAGGCTTTTATCTTTTTAAGAGAATAATGCTCTTACTTTTCTACTTCTGCCTCTTACAGTAGAATGGTTCAAGAGGACTCGGATTTCAAAAAATTAAAAGGGCAAACTAACGCCTTCCCTTCCATGGGCTATATAGCTAAAGAAGAGCGAAGAAAGCAAGAGAACACATTCAACGGCAAACTAGCTCAAGAGTTGTGAGCAACCCACCAAACAAAGATTGATGGTAAACCAAAGTGTTAGAGGTTGTTTGAAAGGTGAATGCATATAGCTTTAAAAAATAACAATTAATATAATTTAAAACGGAGATTGCTTTGTTTCGGATCTAAAGTTAAGCTATTTTTTTCAAAGAGTTATCGTATACAAAAGTTATGGTTAAGTAAATATAAATACTGAGGAACCTGAACAAGGCCCCATATCTGAATGTGATGAAATACAGGCCTGGATGTTTAAACCATGCCCTTGAGTCAAGTAAGAGCTAGACTTTAAATGAAAAAAAGCACCCTCCTAACAAGGTTATTTTTATGAAACTTCTAAGTACACAGCCTGGTGTGGTGGTGTGCCCCTGCAGTCCCAGCCACTTAGGAGGCTAAGGAGCACTTAAGACCAGGAGTTCTAGGCTGTTGTGTGCTACGCTGATCAGGTGTCTACACTAAGTTTGGCACCAATATGGTGACCTCCTGGGAGTGGGGACCACTAGATTGCCTAAGAGGGGTGAACCAGCCCTAGTAGGAAACAGAACAGGTAAAAACTCCCGTGCTGATCAGTAGTGGGATCATGGCCATGAACAGCTACTGCATTCCAGCCTGGGAAACACAGCAAGACTATCTCTTAAAAAAAAAAAATTTATATATATATATATATATTTGTTTATTTTATATATATAGCAGCCAGAGATGTTATGAATACTGAAATTTTAAAATTTATAAAATATTGATATGCTTTGGGGGCAGCAAAACAGCCCAAACAAATTGAAATTGAGGCTATTCCAGGAAAGCAAGAATATATGTAACTTTGACACTCTGCCACTACCTGGTAGCAGCATCAAAATTGTAGGCCCAGTTTTTTTGTAGAATAAATCTTTTCCAGGTTGTTTGATTTGGGGGGAGTATATTTTTGAAGAATGGCTGCCACAAACCTGTATCTCATATGAAACACTGAGGAGTGTTTGGGAATGGGAATTCTATAGCTGTAGGGTCAGCCTTCTCAGGTTCATCTACCAAATAGCTTCAACAGCAAAGGAGAATCATTGCTGGAGGAAGGTTTGGAAGCCCAGCCCAAAGCTACCTGCCACAAAAGCAAAACAGACAATCAATATAAAAATAAATCTCTGGCCGGGCGCAATGGCTCATGCCTGTAATCCCAACACTTTGGGAGGCCAAGGTGGGTGGGTCACAAGGTCAGGAGATCGAGACCATTCTGGCTAACACGTTGAAACCCTGTCTCTACTAAAAATACAAAAAATTAGCTGGGTGTGGAGGCAGGCGCCTGTAGTCCCAGCTACTCGGGAGGCTGAGGCAGGAGAATGGCATGAACCCAGGAGGTGGAGCTTGCAGGGAGCTGAGATCGCACCACTGTACTCCAGCCTGGGCAGTCTGCCTTAAAAGAAAAAAAAAAAAAATCTCTGATGTCTTAAGTTATACCACACAAATTCATATAAGCTTCAGAGTTGTAATATTATACTTTTCAGCATTATTTAAAATAACTTACCAATAAAAAAATCTTAGTTTATTTACCTTATTCCCCCCACAATCTTTGAGTCATTTAATTTCAACAATTATATATCTAATTCTGGATTATCCGGGTCAATAGAAAAGTAGTAACACAATTCAGTTTAGAAAAAGTGACTTTTAAGTGCACAGAGATATAATTTGGCAGATCCTGTTAGTTGCCTCTCCAAAGCCAGCCCTTCTTTGTTAACAGAACTACAATTTCTGTTCAGACTGAGGTGGTAATGTGCTCAGAGGATGGTCCCTTCCCAGAGCATGAATTTTTTTCACTTAGATCCTTTCAGCGTGAGCAAGTAATTCAGATCTGGCCAATAAGACATAAAAGAAAGCCTACTTGGGACAGGAGGCATTCTGGGATACTTCTCCTGGATAAAGACAGATGTCCAAGAAGACAGTTCATCTTTCTTTCTGCTTTGACGTTGTCATGGTAGGACATAATAGCTGCAGTAACTACTTGCATGTAAAAAGGAAAATCCAAAAAATGCCAAAAAAAAAAAAAAAATCCAGACCAGACCTCTGATATCAATGTGTGGTGGGATTAACAAATCCTGAAAGAAGCTACCTCCAAATTTGTTACATAAGATAATCAACTCCTATTATTTAAGCCAACTTTGATCTACTTTTCTGTTATTTGTGGCTAAAAATATCCTGATTCATGCATATAAAAGAGAAAAAAATTATATAAAAATATCCACAGTAATTAGTTTTGAATGATAGAATAACAGACCATTTAATTTTCTTTATTATTTTCATCTACAGTGAATAACTTTTTTTTGGTGTGGGGGGATAGGGTTGTGCTTTGTTGCCCAGACTGAAATATGTGGAACAATCATAGCTCACTGTAGCCTCAATCTCTTGGGCTCAAGCCATCCTCCTGCCTCAGCCTTCCGAGCAGCTGGGACTACAGGTGTGCGCCACAACACCTGGCTTTTTTTTTTTTTTTTTTTTTTTTTGAGATGGAGTCTTGCTCTGTTGCACAGGCTGGAGTGCAGTGGTGTGGTCTCGGCTCACTACAACCTCTGCCTCCCGGGTTCAAGCGATTCTCCTGCCTCAGCCTCCTGAGTAGCTGGGATTATAGGCACACATCACCATGCCCAGTTAATTTTTGTATGTTTAGTAGAGACAGGGTTTCACCACGCTGGTCAGGCTGGTTCGAACTCCTGACCTCGTGATCCACCCATCTCAGCCTCCCAAAGTGCTGGGATTACAGGCGTGAGCCACCATGCCTGGCTAATTTTTCTTATTTATTTATTTATTTTGCAGAGATGATCATGGTCAAGCTGGTCTCAAACTCCTGGCCTTAAGCCATCTTCATCTTGGCCTCCCAGAGCACTGGATTACAGGCGTGAGCCACTGTTCCTGGCCTTTTAGAATGGCTCTGTCCAGTTCAGACTTACTTAAAAAATGGAAATATAAATATTTTAAAATAGAATATGTAGCTTTTGTGGGGTTTTTTTTCTTTTTCTTTTTTTTTGAGACAGAGTCTCGCTCTGTCGCCCAGGCTGGAGTGCAGTGGCAGGATCTCGCCTCACTGCAAGCTCCGCCTCCTGGGTTCACACCATTCTCCTGCCTCAGCCTTCTGAGTAGCTAGGACTACAGGCGCCCGCCACCACGCCCAGCTAATTTTTTTTGTACTTTTAGTAGAGACGGGGTTTCACCGTGTTAGCCAGGATGGTCTCAATCTCCTGACCTCATGATCCACCCACCTAGGCCTCCCAAAGTGCTGGGATTACAGATGTGAGCCACCGCGTGCAGCCCACTTTTGTGGTTTCAAAAGTTCTCACTTGCTAATATCATGTTAGAGATACAAATTTAAAGTATGCTACATCGGTGGAGAGAACAGATGTTTAATCTATAGACACTTATACATACACTAAGAAAGCTGACTACTATACTGAAGTCCCGTATAAGAAGGGAGTTGTTAAGGATAAGGAATATGGATTGGGCTCTTTCAGACACTCCATACAGGTATATTTAATTAGCAAAGGAGTAAAAAAACACCAGTTGTTATCAACAGCACTTTGCACATGTTGGGATATGATTTGCCAACTGGTGAGACTATTCCAGGTATCAACATAGAATATATGTCAGCTCTGGGGAGAAAAAGTAGTCTAGGACAGTAAATAGTCTTATTTGCTAAAATGAACCCATAAACTTAGGCAGCATTTCCCCAAAGTGTATTCCATGGATCACCAATCCCTCATAAAAATGGGTTGAATAAGATTCACAATGCATGCTGGCCTATTAAAGCTTTAGAAAAGTCGAACTAGTTTATCTTTGTCAACCCAGGATTGCTCAAATTCCTTTGATTATAGAACCCCCTTTTATGTAACACTTACCATATATCCATTCCACAGAATTACTTTGGGTAATGCTGAGCTCAGGCCCAGCAAAATGTAATTCAGGTAAGGTAGTAGAAAAAAAGTTAAAAATTCACATTTAATTATTCCTATACAATGTGTATTTCTGAAGCTGAGTTCTAGAAAAAAAATCAAGATTACTAAAATAACTATTTAATGGAAACCACCTTTTCTGCTGTATGTGTAGACTGGGAGTCAAAGAAAAGGTATGGGCCAGGGAGTAAGACTACTGGACCCAGTACACAATAGCTGGGACAGAAACAAGGCTGTGATATATTGATTTATGCATTCACTCAAAACTTATCATGTTTCTACATGTTTCAGTGTGTCTCAGAGACTGCATTCCACGTGGGAGATAGAAAATGATGAAGATACAGACCCTGCCTTCAAAGAAAGTCTGCCATAGAAACAAGGCACATAAGGACTTCACTTGAGAAAATATGTATATATAAAAAACAGTCACAGCACAAAAAAGTATTATACTCTGCTGAGGAGGAAGGAATTTAAAAACTTCCAAGTAAAAAGAACAAGGCACATACAACTATAATTGGTCCATTATAGATAAAGAAAAAGAAAAAAGCCAGGCACAGCATGTAAACGGCCGAAGTTAAATTTCAATCTAGAGAGTCTAGGTCTACAGTCTACTCCCTTAAATCACTGCGCTATAGTGCCCTTCACCCTTCAATTCTCTTATGAGCTCCCACAGATCTTTCCAGCACCAACTTACACATCTCCTTAACTATAAAGCCTTTTCGGAAGCAGAATTGACTTTCACCCTCTTTTGTACTATCATTATTTTTCAGCATTGCATGTATCACACCATATTGCAATGATTTGTTGACATGGCCATCTCTTCATTAGAGTGAGAGGTTCTAGAGAACAGAAACTACCTAATTCATTCTTATGTCCCTCTCATCGATCACAATGCCTGCCATAGCAAGCATTCACTAAACATTTACAGAACTGAATAAACTTCAGTAGAGATGCCTATTTTTATTCAAAAACATTTCAAGTTATCTACACAGCCCAATAGTGGACCTACTCTTGATGCACTCAGTTTTAGCTATAAAGAATTCTATATACTCAGTTCTAAAAATTGGTAAACAAACAAAACAAAACAAATACTTAAGTTCTCCTAAGAATATGTTAGTGTCTTCCCTAAACCAATACACAATATCTAAAATTCAGCTTAGTATGGATTTCAAAATGTAATTCTTATCATAAGCCAATCCCTAAAAAATATGTCCCCAAACTACCTTCCAGTGGCAATAAGTGGGGTATAAACCAGAACTTGGATGAAGAACTAAGGAAGAGGTCAGCAGGGGAAGAAAATAAAATAAAGATTTTGATTTTCATAATTCTGACCCATTAACTTTAAATAAAACTCAGTCAAAAACCACTACATAGACTTGCTGCCATATTAATAAAATTCTCCAAATTGGTATAAGGTTTTTGTTAAGAATAATTTCATACCCTTTATTTCCTTTAATTTTCATTCACTTGTCAAATACTTGAATCTACCGCATGCCAAAAACGGTGCTAGGTACTGATACAAGTTGACTAAGACATGGGGTTGAGTAAGCCAACAACTGTAGCATAGTCCAGTAGGTTAGAGTTATGCTCGGGGTACCACAGCACCAGAGAAAAGGAATATGTAAGTCAGAACAGGAAGTGTGGAAGGGATGGACAGGGGTACAAATACAAAAATAAAATTTGGAAATTCTATTCTTTTTGGAAAAAGACTAAAAAATGTGCATTTCAAGTCAGTAGTGGTCAGTTACCTCCTGTATTGCCAGGTGACTCCAGGGGAATAGCAGGTTAGAAATAACAGTTACAACATTGCTCTTTCCTGGCTGTGTGCACATCACAGGACCCCATGCCATGTCCACTAACACAAGCCAGAGTAAAATGGAGGAAGTCATTCCCCTGAAGTTGAATTGTTCTTTCATTCTTAAGACCAAGTTATTTGGGAGGGGCAAAGAAGAGAACCAGAAGATGATGGGAAGAACCTATCCTTACACATTTTTACCTTGCTTTTCCTTACAAAAAATATTCAGAAAGACCACAAACACACTTACTCCTTCTTTCAAGTGTGTGTGCACACACACCCACAAACACACATCCACACACACAGTGACTAAATCATTACCACACGGGGGAAAATGAACAAGTTCCAGCTAAAATTCTAGAAACAGCTATCAAGAAGAAAAAGTCATCTCTTGACTTTCAATAATTTCTATATATTCTTCAGCATACAGAGAACTGTCATTTCACTTGGAAGTTTCTGCAACATAATTAATCTTTATAATTATTATCTGTCGAGCCAAAATAGCTGCTTCACTATCATCCAAATACTAAAAATATTTACATATATTTCAGGAGAACTAGCAGATTAGAACATGCACTACCACTTTCATCACTTCCACATAAAGCTTTTCTTGCCCATTAAAATTAGTAATTTATGTTAAAAGTCTTCAGAAATGCATATGTGTCACAGCTAGAGAGGTTAGTTTAACAATTAGTTTTCCAAGCCAATACAAAGATTTATTTCAGCTTTGCAGGAATAAATTACTACACTTCAAATTATTTTCAGCAAAATTCAATCACGTATACAGAGAAGGAAAATTTTTTGCTTAATATCAGAATATAACAGCTATTTTCTAAGCTTACATATAATCTAATTGTTTTAACCAATTAGGTA
This sequence comes from Nomascus leucogenys, assembly GCF_006542625.1. Taxonomy (NCBI): domain Eukaryota; kingdom Metazoa; phylum Chordata; class Mammalia; order Primates; family Hylobatidae; genus Nomascus; species Nomascus leucogenys. Next base: position 74,023,117 of record NC_044387.1, on the reverse strand, counting down.
AGCAAAAGAATATAAAAACATTCTGACAGGAAAACTTCCAGCTTCCTCTGCTTGGTGTACATGTACACAACAAAATTCAACCAAACACTAAAACACCTCATATTATGGCCTCCATTTGATTTCCAACCTTATTTTCCCATTACTATATAACAAAAAATTGCATATCCTTTCCAAGCTGGTCACCAACTATTCACTAAATGTAATCGCTTTAAAGCTTTGTTTATCTGTGGTTACAAACAAGGATTATGGAGTAAGAATGCCTGGATTTGAATCTTGCTTCATCATTTACTAATACTGTCACCTTGGGCAAGTTATTCAATCTCTTAGTGCCTCCATTTTCTCTTACATAAAACAGAGTTAGTAGCAATACCTACTTCATGCAAGTGTAAGAATCAAAGGATATAAAACATGCAAAAGCTCTTAAAACTGTACCTAAGTGCTCAATAAATATTCCTTCTGTTTTCCCTTGGGAATTTCCTCCATCCATCTAAACCTACCCAATTTTCAGCTCAAAATAATCATTTCTAAGAAGTCTCCCATAGCTATATAAATGTATAAAAATCCTGCCATCCTTTAAACTTGTATAACAATCAGGACCCATAGCAAAGACAGTATTTGGCACTGAGTATACATTAAACATTACACAGTTAAATAACTTTTTCCAATAAGTTAATTAACTATATCAGGAATTTATTTTGCCTTACCAATTAAAGTGTAAATTCTCTGGATGTGAACCTCATATTCTATTATTTTTATATTGCCCAAAAAACTTAGCACAGCACATGCACAGAGCAGCCACACAGAAAATAACCGCCAAAGTTAACACAACCAATGAGCAGTTGCTGGTTTGTTTGCTATCTTAGAAGATGTTAAAGAGAAACGTTAATTATAACCATGAGGCTTATAGACTGTTTAATAATGATCAACACATACAACCTAAAGGCAAGAGAAAAAAATGTTTCCTGATTTTTCAGCTTATAAGAATGTCTGTTCTCAAGGGACAAGGAACATTCCTGCACATAATTGGAATCACTGGCAGAAGAGAATGATGAAAAAAAAAAAATTAAAGAGTCTCCCCAACCCCCATCTGGAAGTAATTAACAAGAAACTCAAGGGAAGTTAACATTATAATTTGGCAATATGTAGAGTAAGCTGATCTTTACTATAACCTTAAGTTTGGAACCTACTTCAATCCAACATAAACTGAGTGGCTTCTATCTTTATGTGAATCCCACCATCTCTTGAAGCATTTTTCATCTCTAATGCTCATTTAGGCAGTTTGGCACGTATTACTTTTCACTCATTTTACTCTTTCAAGTGTATATATCTCTTCTTCAGCACAGGTTACAAGTTCCTTCTTATAAAGTCTGGACCCTGACCTCTACTTTTAAGAACTACCTTCAGTATCTGGTAAAATGTTTTACACACAGTAGACCCTCAAATATTTGTTCTAACTAAATGAATAAGCTTACGGTATTTATTCCTGAGTGAATACTAATTTAGCTGATCTGTGGCCACCATATACTGAGTGCCTAAAGTACCAGGCATCTTACACATACCACTTAACCCTCACTACAACCCCCTTGAAGTAGGTGTAAGCTTTCTTTCACAAACTAGGAAACCAAGGCTTTAAAAGGCTTAAGATATTTTTCTAATATTGTACAGCTGGTCAAGAAGTGAAGCTGTGATTTCCATCCATGTCTGCTTTCTAACTACTTCTCTTTCCATGAAGCCATATTGCTTCTCTAAAATGGTAAGTGATCTTCAGAATGATGGCTGAAGGGGCACAGTGTGATACTCTCATGACTTCTCAATATCCAGTGAAAGATGAAAGTAGGTTTAGGTCTGCGAAATGGCATTAAGGTCATTTTATTTGAGTTAAAAAAACAGTTATCTATAGCAAATGCCAAGGGCTGTCAACCTTTTACAAATGATGTATCAAAACCTTGCTCTTCATTTATTTCTGGACTGCTTAGAACAGGAGGTATAGGATCTACCTATGTGTTAGCCTCTGATGTGACTTCAACTTATGAGCAGGTGTGTCAGATTAAGCTTTGATCTCCGGTACATGAGAGTGGGGAAAGAGGGCCATGTCACAAAATACACTGGATGCCAATTCTCTCATTCAGAATTAATAAACACTGACATTAAGCTCAATTTTTTAAAAGTTAGATTCACTGAACTAACAAGAATTCCTTGCTTACTTCTATTAAGATTTGGCAAGATCCCCCACTTTCTAAGTAGAAATTATGTGAAATCCAGAAGTAAAGAAATAAAAACCGTGTATTTGACCTTTTCCCTCAAATGCAAAGAATTCCTCTGAAGTCAATCAAGAAATGCTGAATCAGCCCCCCTTACGCCTAGTTGTAGGAAGAAATGATTGTCTAGTAAGAAGGTAAGTACTTGAGGCTCAATAATTATTTGTTGAATAAATACAGTTCTTGTCCTCAAGTAACTTAGAGACTAGTTGAGATAAGATGGCAGATTTAACATAACTACATAGGTAATCACGCTAAATGTAAACGGTCTAGACACCCTAACTAAAAGGCAGAAATTGTCAGATTATACAAAAAAAGCAAGTCCCAACTATACATAAGAAGCTTACTCTAAATATGAAAATACAAATATTAAAAGTAAACAGAAAAAGATATGCCATGCTACTATTAAAAAAAAAAAGATTTCCTATAGAAAGAGTTACTCAAAAGAAAGAGTTCCTATATAACACCAGAACAAAGAATATTACCTGGAATAAATAAGTCATTTCATAACGATAAATACATCAAGGGCACATAATCCTTAATGTCTATGCATTCAGTAAAAGAGCTTAATACCCAAACGTTCATCAATAAACTGTTGTATATTCATACACTGAAATTGCACTCAGCAACAGAAATAAATGAATAAATAAAGCAACATGGGTAAATCTTAAAATAATTTTACTGAGTAAAAGAAGCTGGGGGTGGGGGTGGGGGAAAGTACATACTACGGTATGATGCCATCTATATAAAATTCCAGGAAATACAAACTAATGAATAGTGGCAGAAAGCAAAGCAACAGTTTCCTGGGGATAGGGGGAGGGGAGAAGTGTAGGGAAGGAAGAGAATGATTTTACAAAGGGGAATTAAAAAATATTTTAGGGTTGATTGGTATGTTCAATTACCTTGATTGTGGTGATAGTTTCATGGACACATACATATGCCAAAAGTTATAAAAGAATACACTTTAAATATGAGCAGGTTTTTGTATGTCATTGATTTCTCATTAAAGCTGCTTTTAAAAAACTAAGAAGATATATACACACAAAAAGCTTTTTTTAAAAAAAATCCTATGACGTCCTCTAAGTTGGCCTGAACGATCCCTCTTTGTACAGGCATACCTCATTTTTATTGTGCTTTGCTTTACTGCACTTCAGATAGTGTGTCTTCTACAAATTAAGTTTGTGGCTACCTTGAGTCAAGCAAGTCTATCGGTGTCATTTTTCCAATGGCATGTGCTCACTTCTTGTCTCTGTAATTCTTGCATTATTTTAAACTTTTTCATTATTATTATACCTGTCATGGTGATCTGTGATCTTGATGTTACTACTGTAATTGTTTTGGGGTGTCACAAACCATGCTCACATAAGACAGTGAACTTAATATATGCTGTGTGTATTCTGACTGCTCCAGTGACTCACCGTTCCCCCATCTCTCACTCTCCCTTGGCCTTCCCTATTCCTTGAGACACAACAATATTGAAATTAGGCCAATTAATAACCCTACAGTGGCCTCTAAGCATTCAAGTGAAAAAAGGTCACACATCTCTCACTTTCAATCAAAAGCCAGAAATGATTAAGCTTAATTAGGAAGATACAGCAAAAAGCAAAAACAGGCAGAAAGCTAGGCCTCTTGTGCCAAAGAGCCAAGTTGTGAGTGCAAAGGAAAAGTTCCTGAAAGAAATTGAAAGTGCTAATCTAGTAAACACGCAAATGATGAGAAAGCAAAACAGCCTTATTGCTGAGATAGAGAAAGTTTTAGTGGTCTGGGTAGAGGATCAAGCCAACCACAACGTTCCCTTAAGCCAAAGCCTAATCCAGAGCAAAACCTCAACTCTCTTCAATTCTCTGTAGGCTGAGAGGTGAGGAAGCTGCACAGAAAAAGTTGGAAGCTAGCAAAGGTTGATTCATAAGGTTTAAGGAAAGAGGCCATCTCCATAACGTAAAAGTGCAAGATGAGGTTGCAAGTACTATGAAGTGAAGCAAGTTATCCAGAAGACCTAGCCAAGCTACACTAACAAAAAATTTTCAGGGTAGACAAAACAGCCTTCTGTTGGAAAAAGATGTCATCTAGGACTTTCATAGCTAGAGAGGAGAAGTCTATGCCTGGCTTTAAAGTTTCAAAGGCCAGGGTGACACTCTTATTAGAGGCTAATGCAGCTGGTGACTTTAGTTGAAGCCAATGCTCAATGAAAACCCTAGGGCCCTTAAGAATTATTCTAAATCTACTCTGCCTGTGTCCTATAAGTGGAATAACAAAGCTCAGATGACAGCATATCTATTTACAGCATGGTTTACTGGGTATTTCAAGCCAATCGTTGAGACTTGCTGCTCAGAAAAAAGATTTCTTTCAAAATATTACTGCCCAATGACAATGTACTAGTCACCCAAGAACTCTGAGGAAGATATACAAGGAGATTAATGTTTTCATGCCTAATAACACAATATCACCAATATCCATTCTGCAGCCTGTGGATCAAGGAGTAATTTCAACTTTCAAGTTTTATTATTTAAGAAAAACATTCAGCAAGGCTATAACTGCCACAGTGACTCCTCTGACGGATCTGAGCAAAGTAAACTGAAAACCTTCTGGGAAGGATTCACCATTCTAGATGCCATTAAGAATATCTATGGCCAGGCATGGTGGCTCCCGCCTGTAATCCCAGCACTTTGGGAGGCTGAGGTGGGCAGATCACTTAAGTCAAAAGTTCAAGGCCAGCCTGGCCAACATCGTGAAACCCTGTCTCTAATAAATATACAAAAGCTAGCCAGGTGTGATGGTGCATGCCCATAATCCCAGCTACTCGGGAGGCTGAGACCAGAGAATCACCTGAACCTGGGAGGCGGAGGTTGCAGTAAGCTAGGATCGCACCACTGCACTCCAGCCTGGATGACAGAGTGAGACTCCATCTCAAAAAACAAAACAAAACAAAACATTTGTGATTAAGGGGGAGGAGGTCAAAACATCAACATTAATAGTAATTTGGAAGAAGTTGATTCTAGCCCCCAAGTATGACTTTGAGGGGTTCAAGACTCCAGTGGAAGAAGTAACTGATGTGGTGGAAATGGCAAGAGTAAGAATGAGAAGGAGAAGCAGAGAGTAAAGATGTGACTGAATTGCTGCAATCTTATGATAATACTTAAATGGATGAGAAATTGCTTCTTTTTTTGAGATAGAGTCTGGCTCTGTTACCCAGGCTGGAGCGCAGTGGTGTGATCTCAGCTCACTGCAACCTCTGCCTCCTAGGTTCAAGTGATTCTCCTGTCTCAGCCTCCTGAGTAGCTGGGATTCCAGGCGTATGCCACCACGTCCGGCTAATCTTTGTATTTTAAGCAGAGACAGGGTTTCCCGATGTTGGCTAGGCTCATCTCGAACTCCTGTCCTCAAGTGATCTGCCTGCCTCAGCCTCCCGAAGTGCTGGGATTACACAACTGAGCCACTGAGCCTGGTCCTAGGAATTGCTTCTTATAGATGAGCAAAGAAAGTGGTTTCTTGAGATGAAATCTATTCCTCATGCAGACGCTATGAACGTTGTTGAAATGGCAACAAAGAATTTAGAATATTCCTGAAACTTAATTGATAAAGTAGAGGCAGGGTTTGAGAGGATTGACTCCAATTTTCAAAGTTTTGTTGTGGGTAAAAAGCTATCAAACAGCATCACATGCTACAGAGAAATCTTTTGTGAAATCAATCAATGGAGCAAACTTCACGGTTGTCTTATTTTTAAAAAACGACTATAGCCATCTACCCTTCAGCAACCATCACCCTGATCAGTCAGCAGCCATCAAGATCAAGGTAATACCCTCCACCTGCAAAAAGATTACAACTCACAGAAGGCTCAGATGCTCATCAGCATTTTTTAGCAATAAAGTATTTTTAAATTAATGTACATTAGTTTTTAAAAACATGTTATCACACACAGTATAGTGTAAATATAACTTTTAGGTGCACTGAGAAACCAAAAAGTTTGTGTCCTCACTTTATTGTATTATTCCCTTTATTGTGGTGGTATGGAACTGAACCTGCAATATCTGAGGTATGCCTGTATTTATGCTCACATGTAATCTCCTCTCTCGAGTGTAGACTAAATTTAATGACTTGTTTCTAGGGAATAAAATGTGGCTGAGGTGATGGGATGTTGTCTCCTAGATTAAGATACAAAAAAACTACTGCTTCTGTCTTGGACTCTCACACATGGGCTTGCTTTGAGGGAAGCCAGCTGCCATACTGTGAGCTGTACTACAGAGAAAACCATGTGGTAAGGAGCTGAGGGAGGCCTTGGGCCAAAAGCCATCATAGAACTGAGATCTGCAGCCCAAGACCCTGCAAGGAACTAAATCCAATAACCACACGATTGGATTTGGAAGCAGATTCTCTCCCAGATGAACCTTCAGATGAGAATATGGCCCTGGCCAACAGTTTGACTATACCTCACGTAAGGCCTTAAGCCAGACATACCCATCTAAGCCATGCTGGGATTCATGAGTCACAAGAACTGTGAGATAGTAATGTCTATTTCTTAAAGTCACCCCCTATTTCTTAAAGTCACCCTGTTTTGGAGTACATATTTTTGTTACACAGCAAAGGATAACTAATACAAAATCTAAATCACACTTTTTTTTTAAAGGCTACAAAATAGTAGTATTCATTTAGAATACACATTCGGCCACAAATAACAATATTTAACTAAAACTGGATTAAATAAGGCTAGTACAGTATCTCATGATGCCACCAGAGACCCAAGATCTTTCTTCCAGGCTCTGTCATTCTTTGAGAATGTGATATGGACATGAATGAACAGAACCGTCATCCTTATGCTTTTTATCTCGGTAACGCAGTATCACAGAAAACAGAAGAAAGAAGCTTTGCCTTTTTCAGGAAAGTGAAAACTTTTCCAGGAAAGTCAAAGCTAGTCTTCTACTTACATCTCATTTATCAGACCTGCTTCCCATTGCCACCATTAGTTGCCAGGGAGTCTGGAAAGATGAGTATTTTTTAGTAAGACACACTACCCCTTAACAAAGTGTTTTGTTAGTAAAGAAGAGGAGGACAATGTTTACTAGCTAGGCAACCAGCAGTACATGCCAAAGCAATATATTTTACTTGTGATAAAAAATATTACAGGAGGTTAGAGAAGGGTAAGAATATTTTAAGCAATGAGAGCTTGAGGAGGTTTCTGAGAGGAGAGATGTTTAGAATTTGGCTAAATAGAGAGGAGAGAAAAGGGAATTCTCAAAAAGGATAAAAGCAAGAACAAAAAAACATGAAGACAGGGAAGTTCAGTAAGGCTCATAAGTAAATTACCCTGTATAAAGTTTCTAAATTCATAACTAAGATTTTAAAAATTTACTGAGTGATGAATATGCATGTTGTTTCCTAGCAGGAAAGAAAAATACAGCATTACGTTTAAGAGAAGAGATATGGGCAAAGAATATTAATAAACATTTATTCAAGGAGATACACAAATGGCCAAGAAGCACATGAAAAGATGCTCAACATCACCAGTCATCAGAGAAATGGAAGCCAAACCCACAATGAGATACCACTTCATACCCACTAGGATGGCTAGAATCAAAAATTCAGATAGGTTTTGGGAGGATATGGAGAAATAAGCACCCTAACACACTGTTATCAGAACTATAAAATGGCGCAGTTGCTCTGGCAAACAGTCTGGCAGTTCTTCACATAATTAAACACAGTTACCATATGACCTAGAAGTTCTACTCCTAGGTATACACCCAAGAGAAATGAAAACATATGTCCACACAAAAACCTGTACATCAAAGTTTAGAGCAGCATTATTCAGAATAGTCAAAAAGTGGAAAAAACTCACATGCCCATCAACAGATGAATGCATACGTGAGATGTGGTGTATTTGTAAATGGATAAATTAGATATGGTATATGTGTACAACAGAGTATTATTTGGCCATAAAAAGTAATGAAGTACTGAAACATACTACAACATACATGAACTTTGAAAATACTATGACAAGGGAAAGAAGTCAGTCATGAAAGACTACATATTATATGATTCCATTCATACAGAATGTCCAGAACAGGGAAATCTACAGTGACAGAAAGTAGATCAGTGGTTGCCCAGATCTGTGTGGGAGGAGTGGGCTGAGAAGATTCAGAATAATAGCTATAGAGCGTTTCTGTTTGAGGTAATGAAAATGTTCTCAGATTGACTGTAGTGATGACTGTACATCTATCAATGAACATATTAAAAAGTATTACATCATATACTTTAAATGGGTGAATTATATGGTATATAAACCATATCTCAGCAAGGTTGTTGAAAAAAAAGAGAGATAAGGTGAGCACTTTTAGAATATCTGCCCAGCCACAGCTCTTTTGAGACTTCTATTCCACCCAACTCTAGCAGCCAAGGGCAGAGGCGGGGAGAGTAAGGAGGGGAGAATGGAAAGACAGGCTACCTGTTTTGAGAAGCCGTGATTAAGAATGAGGACCCTGGAGTCAAAATACCTGAGATGGAATCCCAATTCCACACTTACTGTGAGACCTTGGACAAGCTCTTAATCTCTCTGTGCCTCAGTTTCTTCATCTATAAAACAAATATAATACTAACCTCATAATACTGTGGGGATTAAATGAGATAATATATTTAGGACCATGGTTCACTGCCAGGCACAAGTGCTCAATAAATACCAGTTATTATTCTTACATGTCTTCCCATTCCTATTTCTAGTTCCTTAAAACAAACCCACTAGTGTGAGTAATGTCCTAGTACTTGTAACCAATAACACTCTAAATATATAACTTCAAAGAAAATGTGGAACAACTTGAGAGTCAGGGTTCAGTGAGGACTCCCCCATCTGCAGTGAGATTAGTGAAGCAGTTGGTTAAATTATAAAGACTTGTCTCTGAACTACAGATTCATATATTTAATTGTCTACTTGATATTTCCACTTCTTCATCTAACAGTCACTTCAAACTTAACATGGTCAAAGCTGAATTTCTGATTTTCCTTCAGGAAACTGCTCCTCCTGCAGTCTTCCCTATCTTAGTTGAATTTTTAAAAAATTCATCCACAACTGCTGCGGTAGGTTAAATAATGTCCCCCAAAGATAGGAGGTCCCAATCCAGCCACCAAGTTTGCACTAATTTACTATGGCAGCCATAAAAAACTAATACAATTCCTTTCTTGACCTCACACTCTACATCCATTCCATAAGTAAATCCTATTGGCTCTAATTTCAAACTATATCCAGAATCCAACAATTTTTTCACAAATCCACTGCCACTGCTTTGGTTTAAACCATCATTACCATGGCCAGGCACAGTGGCTCACACCAGTAATCCCAGAACTTTGGGAGGCTGAGGTGGAAGACTGCTTGACCCCGGGAGTTGAAGGCTGCAGTGAGCTATGATTGTGCCCCTGTACTCCAGCCTGGGTGACAGAGCAAGACCCCATCTCTTAAAAAGAAAAAAAAAAAAGATCATCTCTTTTCTGAGGTCTTCTCTTTCCTTTTTCTTAAATAAAAAATATAAAATAAATAAAAAACCACTGTAACTTTACAGTTGGATTATTCCAATAACCTATCTGATCTCCCTGCTTTCAACCTGTTAACTAATGGATCCCAAGTGCCTAGAACAGTATCTAACACACAATAGATAGTGATATTCAATAAATTTGTTGTTATTTTGACTCCATGTCCTGTGTTCCTTTCTAGAGTTTTTTCTCTTATTTTGTGATTATCTGTCATGGGAGCAAGGGTGCTGCTCAGCATCTGAACCCTGTCTCTGTTTTGGGGAACTGTTTGTGCCAACAGGAAGCAGCTAACTCCTACTACAGAATCTAGAAACCCCAATTATTTACTTCCCCAGCTCTCCTGGCAACTAGAGTGTGGACACGTGACCCAGGCTTAGCCAATGACACATACCTTCCAGAATTGTCACTGGTAGCTTGGATAGTTTTTTTTTTCTTTTTTTTTTTTTTTTGGTGGCAACGACATCTGGTTCTTTAGTCAGGGACAGGAGTGCCAGTGGAACTATCTTCTAAGGTCAGCAATGTCAGCCCTCATTCTATTTTTTATTTCTGTAAGTTTGACTACTCTAGATACCTCATATATGTGGAATCATAGAGTATTTGTCTTTTTATGACTGGCTTTTCACTTAGCATATTGCCCTCAAGGTTCATCCATGTTGTAGCATTTGTCAGAATTTCATTCCTTGTGATGGGATGAGCCTGCAATCCCAGCTACTCAGGAGGTTAAGGCTGGAGAATCGCTTACACCCAGGAGTTTGAGGCTGCAGTGAGCTATGACTGTGCCACTGCACTTCAGCCTGGGCAACAGGGTAAGACTCTATCTCTAAATAAATAAATAAAAGGGATTTCATTCCTTTTTAAGACTGAATAATATTCTACTTTCACATTTTGTTTATTCATTCATTGAAAGTCATTTGGGTTGCTTCTACCTTTCAGCTACTGTAATGCTGCTATGAATGTGGGTGTACAAATAGCTCCTCAAGACCCTGCTTTCAAGTCTTGGATATGTACCAAAAATGGAATTTTTTTTTTCTTAAACAGGGTCTCACTCTGTGGCCTAACCTGCAGTGCGGTGGCATGAATACAACTCACTGCAACCTCAAACTCCTAGGCTCATGCGATCCTCCCACCTCAGCCTCTCGAATAGCTGGGACCACAGGAGCCTACCACTATCCCCAGCTACTTTTACAATTTTTCTGTAGAGATGGAGTCTTGCCATGTTGCCAGGCTGGTCTTGAATTCCTAGGCTCAAGTGATCCTCCCACCTCAGGCCCCCAAGTAGCTGAGACCACAGATGCACACCACAGAATTGTTGAATCACAGGGTAATTCTATTTATAACTCTTTGAGGAGCCACCATACTGTTTTCCACAGCAGCTGCACCATTTCACATTCCCATCAACAGTGCACAAGGGCTCCAATTTCTCCAAATCCTTGCTAACACTTATTATTCCCTTTTGAAAAAAATTTATTATTATTATTTTGTAATAAATCTTGCTGTGTTGTCCAGGCTGGCCGTGAACTCCTGGGCTCAAGTGATCCTCCCACTTCGACCTCCCAAAGTATTGGGATTACAGGCATGAGCCACCACACCTGGCCCTCTCTGTGTTTTTGATAGTAGCCATCCTAGTGAGTGTGCAGATACCTCAATGTGGGTCCTCATTTGTTAACCATGCAATTACAATAGCCTCATAGCTGATTTCTCTGATCCTAGGCTCCATTTCCCTCAACCTGCTCTTCATACTGTCCTCAGAAAGGCATTTATCATCATGTAACTTCTCTGGTAAAAATTTCCACTGGCTTTCCATCCCTCTTAGGTAGGTCCAAACTCCTGATCATGCCACCAAGGAACCTATCAGACATGGCCTCTACCTATCTCTTCACCAATCCTTCTCTAGCCTCTTCCTTTTCTCCCACTGTCCTGCTACAACTGACTGAAAACTCTCTGAGGGCATGTATTTCCAAAATCCAGCACATCTTTTGTTACTCAAAAAACATGCAAAACCATTTTTTGAATGATGAATAATAAAGTAAAATAAGGACGGGCGCAATGGCTCATGCCTGTAATCCTAGCACTTTGAGAGGCCGAGGCGGGTAGATCACCTGAGGTTGGGAGATCGAGACCAGCCTGGCTAAAGCGGCAAAACCCTGTCTCTACTAAAAATACAAAAATTAGCCAGGCGTGGTGGCGGGCGCCTGTAATCCCAGCTACTCAGGAGGTTGAGGCAGGAGAATTGCTTGAACCTGGGAGGCAGAGGTTGCAGTGAGCTGAGCTTGTGCCTCTGCACTCCAGCCTGGGTGACAAGAGCGAAACTCCACCTCAAAAAAAAAAAAAAAAAAAAAAAAAAAGAACTATCCCCAGGTGACAGAAATGAAAAAACAAAGAGCAACAATAGAAAAGTAACTAGGGGCTAAGAGTCTAACATGCACACCAGGAAAGCATGTGTGAAGGGTCATGAGACAAAGAAAGCTAGAACTGAGCTCCAGCATATAGCTCAAAGTACAGCAAACTCCATGGAAAATAACAAGGAGCTTACCTCCATCTTGCACTTCATGTGGGGGTGGGGGAAAGTCACCTATAGGAAAACAAATCTCTCAATCCATGCCATGTATAGACATGCATACTAAATTTTATGCAGTACTCATCCTGTATAAAACATGAGGCGGTGGACCTGTAAGCCAAGAAATTAACATAAAAATTGGTCCATAACTACTAAAGTACCCAGAGACTCTAAAAAAAAACAAGCCTAAACGACTATTTCACGGAGCACCTGTGGCTCCCACAGACTAAACATCACCAATTGAATGTGAGCTCATAAATAAAAACTAAAAAACATACAGGTTAAAAAAAATACAAATGGTAGTAGCCAGCAGATACACCGATCAAATTAATAGCCCTCCCCAAATATGACGTATTTAAGTAATCTGAAAATGTAAGTTAAGTATGTGTATTAGGCTGTTCTCACATGGCTATAAATAACTGAGACTGGGTAATTCATAAAGAAAAGAGGTTTAATTGGTTCATGGTTCTGCAGGCTCTACTTGGACGCATGGCGGCTTCTGCTTCTGGGGAGGCCTCAGGGATCCTTTACTCAGGGGGAGCAGGCATTTTACATGGCAGGAGCAGGACTGAATGCGGGGGAGGTGCCACACACTTAAACAGCTAGATCTCATGAGAACTCACTCACTATCACAAGAACAGCACTGAGGGGATGGTGCTAAACCATTCATGAGAAACCGCCCCCAAGATCCGATCACTTGCCATCAGGCCCCACCTCCAACACTGGGGATTACAATTTGACATGAAGTTTGGGAATGGACATAGATCCAAGCCATATCAGTATGTTTAAAGTTATAAAAGAGATGAAAGCAATAGAAGCCATAATGAAATAGAACAGTGTAGGAAAAACAGGACAGGCAGAACTGAAAAAGGACTAAATAGAATTTCTAGAGATAAAATCTAATTATTAATATAAAAAGACTTAATGAACAGCTAAGTTGCAGATTAGAAATAGTTATGGAAAGAACTGTAAGTGAAAGAGAGCTGAGAAAATTAACTGCATGAATCACAGACATGGAAAGGCATGGAAAAATAAAGAGTTTTTAAACAACATAGATGATAGAACGAGGATACAAATAGGAATCCCAGAAGGAAAGAACAGAGCTATTAGCGAATAGGAAACAGCTTAAGTAATACCACCTTAGAATTTTCTTTTTTTTTTTTTTTTTGAGACAGAGTCTTGCTCTGTTGCCCAGCCTGGAGTGCAGTGGCACAATCTCGGCTCACTGCAAGCTCCGCCTCCCGGGTTCATGCCATTCTCCTGCCTCAGCCTCCCGAGTAGCTGGGACTACAGGCACCCACCACCACGCCCCGCTATTTTTTTTGTATTTTTAGTAGATGAGGTTTCACCATGTTAGCCAGGATAGTCTCAATATCCTGACCTCGTGATCTGCCTGCCTCGGCCTCCCAAAGTGCTGGGATTACAGGGGTGAGCCAATGCGCCCAGCCAGAATTTTCTATAATAGGAGACTTTAATTATTACATGGAAGCAGCAGCCAGGGTTCTAAAGCAGAGGAAATAAAAACATGCAAACTCGGGGGTTGGAGCCAAGATGGCCGAATAGGAACAGCTCCGGTCTCCAGCTCCCAGCCCCAGCGACACAGAAGACTGGTGATTTCTGCATTTCTGCTTGAGGTACAGGTTTCATCTCACTAGGGAGTGCCTAACAGTGGGTGCAGGACAGTCGGTGAAGCGCACTGTGTGCGAGCCGAAGCAGGGCGAGGCATTGCCTCACTCGGGAAGCGCAAGGGGTCAGGGAGTTCCCTTTCCTAGTCAAAGAAAGGGGAAACAGACGGCACCTGGAATATCGGGTCAGTCCCATCCTAATACTGCGCTTTTCGAATGGGCCTGGAAAACGGCACACTAGGAGATTGTGTCCCACACCTGGCTCGGAGGGTCCTATGCCCACGGAGTCTCGCTGATTGCTAGCACAGCAGTCTGAGATCAAGCTGCAAGGTGGCAGCGAGGCTGGGGGAGGGGCGCCCGCCATTGCCCAGGCTTGCTTAGGTAAACAAAGCAGCCAGGAAGCTCGAACTGGGTGGAGCCCACCACAGCTCAAGGAGGCCTGCCTGCCTCTGTAGGCTCCACCTCTGGGGGCGGGGCACAGACAAACAAAAACTCAGCAAGAACCTCCACAGACTTAATTGTCCCTGTCTGACTGACAGCTTTGAAGAGAGTAGTGGTTCTCCCAGCACGCAGCTGGAGACCTGAGAACGGACAGACTGCCTCCTAAAGTGGGTCCCTCACCCCTGAGCAGCCTAACTGGGAGGCACCCCCCCAGTAGGGACAGACTGACACCTCATTCAGCCGGGTACTCCTCTGAGACAAAACTTTCAGAGGAACTATCAGACAGCTGAATTTGTGGTCTCACGAAAATCCGCTGTTCTGCAGCCACCGCTGCTGACACCCAGCCAAACAGGGTCTGGAGTGCATCTCTAGTAAACTCCAACAGACCTGCAGCTGAGGGTCCTGTCTGGTAGAAGGAAAACTAACAAACAGAAAGGACATCCACACCAAAAACCCATCTGTACATCACCATCATCAAAGACGAAAAGTAGATAAAACCACAAAGATGGGGAAAAAACAGAGCACAATAACTGGAAACTCTAAAAAACAGAGCACCTCTCCTCCTCCAAAGGAACGCAGTTCCTCACCAGCAACGGAACAAAGCTGGATGGAGGATGACTTTGATGAGTTGAGAGAAGAAGGCTTCAGACAATCAAACTACTCTGAGCTACGAGAGGAAATTCAAAACAATAGCAAAGAAGGTAAAAACTTTGAAAAAAAATTAGAAGAATGGATAACTAGAATAACCAATGGAGAGAAGGGCTTAAAGGAGCTGATGGAGCTGAAAGCCAAGTTTCGAGAACTACGCGAAGATTGCAGAAGCCTCAGTAGCAGATGCGATCAACTGGAAGAAAGGGTATCGCTGATGGAAGATGAAATGAATGAAATGAAGAGAGAAGGGAAGTTTAGAGAAAAAAGAATAAAAAGAAATGAACAAAGCCTCCAAGAAATTTGGGACTATGTGAAAAGACCAAACCTACGTCTGATTGGTGTACCTGAAAATGATGGGGAGAATGGAACCAAGTTGGAAAACACTCTGCAAGATATTATCCAGGAGAACTTCCCCAATCTAGCAAGGCAGGCCAGCATTCAGATTCAGGAAATACAGAGAACGCCACAAAGATACTCCTCGAGAAGGGCGACTCCAAGACACATAATTGTCAGATTCGCCAAAGTTGAAATGAAGGAAAAAATGTTAAGGGCAGCCAGAGAGAAAGGTCGGGTTACCCACAAAGGGAAGCCCATCAGACTAACAGCTGATCTCTCAGCAGAAACTCTACAAGCCAGAAGAGAGTGGGGGCCGATATTCACCATTCTTAAAGAAAAGAATTTTCAACCTAGAATTTCCTATCCCACCAAACTAAGCTTCATAAGTGAAGGAGAAATAAAATACTTTACAGATAAGCAAACGCTGAGTGATTTTGTCACCACCAGGCCTGCCCTAAAAGAGCTCCTGAAGGAAGCACTAAACATGGAAAGGAACAACCGGCACCAGCCACTGCAAAAACATGCCAAACTGTAAAGACCATCGAGGCTAGGAAGAAACTATAGCAACTAACGAGCAAAATAACCAACTAACATCATAATGACAGGATCAGATTCACACATAACAATATTAACGTTAAATGTAAATGGGCTAAATGCTCCAACCAAAAGACACAGACTGGCAAACTGGATAAGGAGTCAGGACCCATCAGTGTGCTGTATTCAGGAAACCAATCTCACGTGCAGAGACACACATAGACTCAAAATAAAAGGATGGAGGAAGATCTATCAAGCAACTGGAAATCAAAAAAAGGCAGGGGTTGCAATCCTAGTCTCTGATAAAACAGACTTTAAACCAACAAAGATCAAAAGAGACAAAGAAGGCCATTACATAATGGTAAAGGGATCAATTCAACAAGAAGAGCTAACTATCCTAAATATATATGCACCCAACACAGGAGCACCCAGATTCATAAAGCAAGTCCTCAGTGACCTACAAAGGGACTTAAACTCCCACACAATAATAATGGGAGATTTTAACACCCCACTGTCAGCATTAGACAGATCAACGAGACAGAAAGTTAACAAGGATATTCAGGAATTGAACTCAGCTCTACATAAAGTGGACCTAATAGACATCTACAGAACTCTCCACCCCAAGTCAACAGAATATACATTTTTTTCAGCACCACACCACACCTATTCCAAAATTGACCACATAGTTGGAAGTAAAGCTCTCCTCAGCAAATGTAAAAGAACAGAAATTATAACAAACTGTCTCTCAGACCACAGTGCAATCAAACTAGAACTCAGGATTAAGAAACTCACTCAAAACCGCTCAACTACATGGAAACTGAACAACCTGCTCCTGAATGACTATTGGGTACATAATGAAATGAAGGCAGAAATAAAGATGTTCTTTGAAACCAATGAGAACAAAGACACAACATACCAGAATCTCTGGGACACGTTCAAAGCAGTGTGTAGAGGGAAATTTATAGCACTAAATGCCCACAAGAGAAAGCAGGAAAGATCCAAAATGACACCCTAACATCACAATTAAAAGAACTAGAAAAGCAAGAGCAAACACATTCAAAAGCTAGCAGAAGGCTAGAAATAACTAAAATCAGAGCAGAACTGAAGGAAATAGAGACACAAAAAACCCTTCAAAAAATTAATGAATCCAGGAGCTGGTTTTTTGAAAGGATCAACAAAATTGATGGACCGCTAGCAAGACTAATAAAGAAGAAAAGAGAGAAGAATCAAATAGATGCAATAAAAAACGAAAAAGGGGATATCACCACCGATCCCACAGAAATACAATCTACCATCAGAGAATACTACAAACACCTCTATGCAAATAAACTAGAAAATCTAGAAGAAATGGATAAATTCCTCGACAAATACACCCTCCAAGACTAAACCAGGAAGAAGTTGAATCTCTGAATAGACCAATAACAGGTTCTGAAATTGTGGCAATAATCAATAGCTTACCAACCAAAAAGAGTCCAGGACCTGATGGATTCACAGCTGAATTCTACCAGAGGTACAAGGAGGAACTGGTACCATTCCTTCTGAAACTATTCCAATCGATAGAAAAAGAGGGAATCCTCCCTAACACATTTTACGAAGCCAGCATCGTCCTGATACCAAAACCTGGCAGAGACTTAACCAAAAAAGAGAATTTCAGACCAATATCCTTGATGAACATTGATGCAAAAATCCTCAATAAAATACTGGCAAACCGAATCCAGCAGCACATCAAAAAGCTTATCCACCATGATCAAGTGGGCTTCATCCCTGGGATGCAAGGCTGGTTCAACATACGCAAATCAATAAATGTAATCCAGCATATAAACAGAACCAAAGACAAAAACCACATGATTATCTCAATAGATGCAGAAAAGGCCTTTGACAAAATTCAACAACCCTTCATGCTAAAAACTCTCAATAAATTAGGTATTGATGGGACGTATCTCAAAATAATAAGAGCTATCTATGACAAACCCACAGCCAATATCATACTGAATGGGCAAAAACTGGAAGCATTCCCTCTGAAAACTGGCACAAGACAGGGATGCCCTCTCTCACCACTCCTATTCAACATAGTGCTGGAAGTTCTGGCCAGAGCAATCAGGCAGGAGAAGGAAATAAAGGGTATTCAATTAGGAAAAGAGGAAGTCAAATTGTCCCTGTTTGCAGATGACATGATTGTATATCTAGAAAACCCCATTGTCTCAGCCCAAAATCTCCTTAAGCTGATTAGCAACTTCAGCAAAGTCTCAGGATACAAAATTAATGTACAAAAATCACAAGCATTCTTGTACACCAATCACAGACAAACAGAGAGCCAAATCATGAGTGAACTCCCATTCACAATTGCTTCAAAGAGAATAAATACCTAGGAATCCAACTTACAAGGGATGTGAAGGACCTCTTCAAGGAGAACTACAAACCACTGCTCAATGAAATAAAAGAGGATACAAACAAATAGAAGAACATTCCATGCTCATGGGTTGGAAGAATCAATATCGTGAAAATGGCCATACTGCCCAAGGTAATTTATAGATTCAATGCCATCCCATCAAGCTACCAATGACTTTCTTCACAGAATTGGAAAAAACTACTTTAAAGTTCATATGGAACCAAAAAGAGCCCGCATCGCCAAGTCAATCCTAAGCCAAAAGAACAAAGCTGGAGGCATCACGCTACCTGACTTTAAACTATACTACAAGGCTACAGTAACCAAAACAGCATGGTACTGGTACCACAACAGAGACATAGATCAATGGAACAGAACAGAGCCCTCAGAAATGATGCCGCATATCTACAACTATCTGATCTTTGACAAACCTGACAAAAACAAGAAATGGGGAAAGGATTCCCTATTTAATAAATGGTGCTGGGAAAACTGGCTAGCCATATGTAGAAAGCTGCAACTGGATCCCTTCCTTACACCTTATACAAAAATTAATTCAAGATGGATTAAAGACTTATATGTTAGACCTAAAACCATTAAAATCCTACAAGAAAACCTAGGCAATACCATTCAGGACATAGGCATGGGAAAGGACTTCATGTCTAAAACACCAAAAGCAATGGCAACAAAAGCCAAAATCGACAAATGGGATCTCATTAAACTAAAGAGCTTCTGCACAGCAAAAGAAACTATCATCAGAGTGAACAGGCAACCTACAGAATGGGAGAAAATTTTTGCAACCTACTCATCTGACAAAGGGCTAATATCCAGAATCTACAATGAACTCAAACAAATTTACAAGAAAAAAACAAACAACCCCATCAAAAAGTGGGCAGAGGACATGAACAGACACTTCTCAAAAGAAGACATTTATGCAGCCAAAAAACACATGAAGAAATGCTCATCATCACTGGCCATCAGAGAAATGCAAATCAAAACCACAGTGAGATACCATCTCACACCAGTTAGAATGGCCATCATTAAAAAGTCAGGAAACAACAGGTGCTGGAGAGGATGTGGAGAAATAGGAACACTTTTACACTGTTGGTGGGACTGTAAACTAGTTCAACCATTGTGGAAGTCAGTGTGGCGATTCCTCAGGGATCTTGAACTAGAAATACCATTTGACCCAGCCATCCCATTACTGGGTATATACCCAAAGGACTATAAATCATGCTGCTATAAAGACACATGCACACGTATGTTTATTGCGGCACTATTCACAATAGCAAAGAGTTGGAACCAACCCAAATGTCCAACAACGATAGACTGGATTCAGAAAATGTGGCACATATACACCATGGAATACTATGCAGCCATAAAAAATGATGAGTTCGTGTCCTTTGTAGGGACATGGATGAAACTGGAAAACATCATTCTCAGTAAACTATCGCAAGGACAAAAAACCAAACACCGCATGTTCTCACTCATAGGTGGGAATTGAACAATGAGAACTCATGGACACAGGAAGGGGATCATCACACTCCGGGACTGTTGTGGGGTGGGGGGAGGGGGGAGGGACAGCATTAGGAGATACACCTAATGCTAAATGACGAGTTAATGGGTGCAGGAAATCAACATGGCACATGGATACATATGTAACAAACCTGCACATTATGCTCATGTACCCTAAAACCCTAAAGTATAATAAAAAATAAAAAAAATAAAAAAAAATAAAAAATTAAAAAAAAAAAAACATGCAAACTCGGATTCATGATAAAACATCAAAACATAACATCAAAGACTGAAGGAAATCTTAAAAGCAAACAGAAGAGAGACTATTAAGGAAAACAAGACAATTAGAATGATAGCAAAACATCTCATTAGCAACATATGCCACAAGACAATGAAGTATTATTTTCAAAATGCTGAGGAAAAATAACTAAGAATTCTATATTCGGGAAGCAATGATAAATTAGACATTTTCAAACAAAGATTGAGAGTTTACCACTCTTAAACTCTGGCTGAACAAATTACTAAAGGATGTCCTTCAGTATGGATTCCTTCTTGAAGTGTTTTTAAATCCATAAAGTGCACAGGGTTAAGGCCGGTCGCAGTGGCTCACCCACCAGCACTTTGGGAAGCTGAGGTAGGTGGATCACTTGAGCTCAGGAGTTCAAGACCAGCCTGGGCAACATGGCAAAACCCTGTCTCTACAAAAAAGTGCAAAAATTAGCAGAGTATGGTGGTGCGCCTATAATCCCAGCTATTCAGGAGGCTGAGGTGGGAGGATGGCTTGGGCCTGGGAGGTCGAGGCTGCAGTGAGCCATGTTTGTGACACTACACTCCAGCCTGGGTGAGAAAGCAAGACCCTGGGTACTTTAGTAGTTTTATATATATATGTGTATATATGTATATATGTATGTATGTGTATATGTGTATATGTGTGTATATATGTGTATATACATATACACATAAAGCAAGACCCTATCTCACACACACAAAAAATTTATATTATTTATTTATATAAAATATTTATTTATATAAAAATATTTATATTTTTTGTGTATATATGTATGTGTGTATTTTTATGTGTATATATATACACACACATACAGAAAAGAAGTAAATTATACTAAAATACAGTTACTTTGGATATGTATGTACGAAAAAATTGAATTTAGACACACACTTTATACCTTTCCCAAAAATTAACTCAAAATGGATAATAAATCTAAGTGTAAAATGCAAAACTACAAAACTCCTAGAAGGTAACATAGGAGAAAATCTACATGCCCCTGGGTTTGGCCACGACTATTTAGTTACAACACCAAAAGAATGTCCCAGGAAAGAAAAAAACTGACCAGTTGGACTTCATTAAAATTGAAAACTGCTCTGTGAATGACGCTGTTAAGATAATGAAAAGACAAGCCACAGACTCAGAGGAAATCTTTGAAAAACACATATTTGATGAAGAACTGGTGTCCAAAATATACAAAGAACTCTTAAAACTCAATAATGAGAAAACAAAAACCCAATTAAAAAATGGGCAAAAGATCTAAACACCTCCTTTTACACAGATGACAAATAAGCATAAAAAAAGATGTTCCAGGGCTGGGCGTGGTGGCTCCCGCCTGTAATCCCAGCACTTTGGGAGGCCAAGGTGGGTGGATCACCTGAGGTCAGGAGTTCAAGACGAGCTTGGCCATCATGGTGAAACCCCGTCTCTACTAAAAATACAAAATTAGTTGGGTGTACGGTGGCATGCACCTGTAATCCCAGCTACTTGGAAGGCTGAGGCAGGAGAATCACTTGAACCAGGGAGGCAGAAGTTACAGTGAGCTGAGATCGCGCCATTGCACTCCAGCCTGGGAAAAAAAGTGAAACTCCATCTCACACACACAAAAAAAGATCTTCCAAATCATATGTCATTAGAGAATGGCAATTTAAAACAACAATGAGATACCACTACACATCTATTAGAATGGCTAAAATACAAAACACTGACAACACCAAATCCTGGCAGTGATGTGAATCAATAGTAACTCTTACCCACTGTAGGTGGGAATGCAAAAACAGATACTTTGGCAGTTTCCTAGAAAGTAAACATAAACTTACCATACAATCCAGCAATCATGCTCCTTGGTACTAAATGTGTTGAAAATTTATGTGTACACAAAACCTACACACGAATGCTTATGGCAGCTTCATTTGTAACTGCCCAAACTTGGATATGACCCAGATGCTCCTCAATAGCTCAATGGATAAACAAACTGTGGTATATTCATATAACGAAATATTATTCAGCAATAAAAAGAAATGAGCCATCAAGCCATTAATAGACATGGAGAAACCTCAAATGCATTTTGTTAAGGGAAGGAAGCCAATCTGAAAAGGTTACATATTGTATGATTCCAACTATATGGAAAACGTAAAACTATAGAGACAGTAAAAAGATCAGTGGTTGCTAGGGTTTTGGGAGAAGGGAGGGATGAACAAGTAGGAAACAGCAGACTTTTAGGGCAGCAAAACTATTCTGTACAATACTATAATTGTGGATACACGTCATCATGCATTTGTCAAAACTCACATAATATATAACACCAAGACTGAACCCTAATGTAAGCTATGGAATTTAGTTAATAATAAATCAATATTGGCTCAATTGTGACAAACATATTACACTAGTATAGGATGTCAATAACAGGGAAAATTGTGTGCATGGTGAGGGAGAAAGGGCACGTTTGGGAACTCTCTGTACTTTTCCACCAATATTTTTCTGTAAGTCTAAAACTGCTCCCAAAAAACCATCTATTGATAAAGAGAAAATTAAAAAACAATAAAAACAGCAACAACAAAAACAGTATCTTGACATATGGGAAGACGAAAATTAAAACGTTCTAAGTTCCTCATACTGTTTAGGAGAAAGAGATGTTAGTTATCTTTAGACTTTCAGTCAAATAATGCATATCAAAAATTCAAAAGAAACTGCTAAACGAAAAGAGGATGAAGTAAAACAACTCTGTTATAAAGCAAATCTATTCTTTTTAACTGCGGCAGCTTACCTGAGATTCCAGAACGTCCAACTTATGTTTCTTTGCATGAAGAGCTTTACTTGGAAAAGCCCAATAATAATTAGAAGTTCCAATCCTCTCACAGTCAACCATACCATCATCAACCAGGCTTTGAAGGACGTCTTTTACTGACATAGCAGCTAAGAGACAATTTTTAAAGACTCTATGTTAAAAAAACACCATAAATAAAATTAAAGGACAAATAACTGGGGAAACACTTGCAAAACATATGATAAATCAAGAGTTAAAAAGTTAATAATAAGCTCTTAAAAATAACAACATGCACAACAATGAAATTGCCTAAGGAAACATTTCTTAGAATGTATCCCCATCCTTAAGCAAAGCATGACTTATACAGGAGCTTAGGGGAAAACAGGTAATATACAGGATTAAGAACAGGACCTGAGTTCTAATCTTAACTCTTAGCAGTAACACTGGATGACTCTAGGGCAAATTGTTCTTTATGCCTAATTTAAAAAATCTATTAGATATGATCATTTCCATACCTATTTTGGTGCACAGCGGTAATGTCAATAAAATGTTACTTGTGAGAAGCCTTTGAAAAAGTAAAACAAAACTACAGAAATGCAAGTTTTTCTCTCCCAATAGATTATGTAGTAACAGAAGATACTAGCATCAGTGCTTAGTAAATAATTTTAATAGTGTTAACACTCATAGTCTGTTGCTATATGGTATCTTTTCCTTTTCTAAATAATGTTTCTTTTTTAAAAAAGATGTTGGGTAATTTGGCTATCATCTTATACTGTAGAAAAAAAATTGTCAATAACTGGGAGGGAAAATAGGGAAGAAGAAAAGGAATTTAGTTAATACAATAAATTTTTCCATCTTGTAGACTAGATTGAATTTTGTTTTTTGTTTTTGATCCTTCAAGATACAGTTGAGATTCCATTACCTACAATTTGGGGACATTAGGACACTGGTGTAATTAATATTGTATAGTTGACCCTTGAACAGTACAGGTTGGAACTGCATGGGTCCAGTTATATACATGGATTTTCTGCCACCTGAGACAGCAACACCACTTCCTCCTCCTCCTCAGCCTACTCAACGTAAGATGACAAGGATGAAGACCTTTATGATGATCCACTGCCACTTAATGAATAGTAAATACATGGTATGGCTTCCCGTCAACAGCAGGCTATCAGTAGTTAAGTTTTGGGGGAGTCAAAAGTTACATGCAGATTTTCAATTGTGTGGGGGATTGGTATCCCAATCTTGAACAACACAGGTGTTATTCAAGGGTCAACTGTGCATTTAAACTTAAGAAATTTGCATATCTTTAAGAAGTAGCAGAACCAACTGTTCATTGATGACTGTTAAGAGAATAATTATGTGGTGTACATAAAAGTGTGGGGGACTCTCAGTGATTAGTTTCACTTGTATGTATAGTCGCAATAAAAGAGGTTTTTTCATTTTGAAACAACACAACAAAAGACACAGAAAAAATACATCAATGTGCATCTATAAAATATGCATGGTGGCTCACGCCTGTAATCCCAGCACTTTGGGAGGCCAAGGCATGTAGATCATTTGAGGTCGGGGTTTGACACCAGCCTGGCCAACATGGCAAATCCCCGTCTCTACTAAAAATACAAAAATTAGCTGGGCTTGGTGGCAGGAGCTTGTAATCCCAGCTACTCATGAGGCTGAGGAAGGAGAATCGCTTGAACCTGGGAGACAAAGGTTGCAGTGTGCCAGGACTGCACCACTGCGCTCCAGCCTGGGTGACAGAGTAGACTCTGTCTCAAATAAATAAATAAATAAATAAATAAAATATGCATGGCCAATATATGAGAAAAATGTTCAACCCCATTAATAACTGAAGAAATCCAAAATAAAGCAATTAGACATGACTTGACTACCAAATTAAAAACACTAAAAAATACAATAAAGAATTCAAGGATACTTGAATGGGTACTATCAGTATGGGTGGCAATACTGCATCTAAATGGCAATCTGTATCTAAAACTTCAGATTTACACATATCTTTTTTTTTTTTTTGAGATGGAGTTTCGCTCTGTCACCCAGGCTGGAGTGCAGTGGCGCGATCTCAGCTCACTGCAAGCTCTGCCTCCCGGGTTCACGCCATTCTCCTGCCTCAGCCTCCTGAGTAGCTGGGACTACAGACGCCCGCCACCACGCCCGGCTAAGTTTTTTTTGTATTTTTAGTAGAGACGGGGTTTCAGTAGGCAGGATGGTCTTGATCTCCTGACCTCATGATCCACCTGCCTCGGCCTCCCAAAGTGCTGGGATTACAGGTGTGAGCCATCGCGCCCAGCCCGATTTATACATATCTTTAATGGGGAAATTCCACCTTATAAATACAGCCAAACAAAATAATAATAGATATGTAGAAGGATGCCTGTCAACACATTGTTTTCAATAGCAAAAGAATTGGAAACCAGTCTAATAACTGGATTTTTATTTTAAAGACAGGATTTTGCTATGTTGCCTAGCTGGGCTGAAGTGATCCTCCTGCTTCAGCCTCCAGAGTGGCTGGGACTACAGGTGTGTGTGCTACCACCCAGCTTATCAACTAGATTTTTAAAAGTATTTTTTTATTGCAATGGGATACTATACAATCATTTATGTTATAAAAGGATATTTAATGACGGGATATATATTCAAAATGTAATATACAAGATGTATTATACAGAAAAATAAAGGACAACATGACAGTGGTTATCTTTGGATGGTGATGATTTCTTTGTCTCTAGAAATTTAGGTTTTCCATAAAGTGAAAGACTGTTGCAGAAAAGATGACTTAATGAATATTAAGATATTTCCCAAAACATCCCGGTATATTTCCCAAAACATTCCAGTATAACTTTGGTACTTACTAATGCCTTTCTCTTTGGGAGCAATCTTCTCCAAGTCTTTTAATTGAAATACATCTTTCTGTTTAAAGGGTTTTAAAGAAAATGAAAAGCAAGTATTTATTTTCTACTATGTATATTTTCTTTTTTAAAAATTTTTATTATGGGTACATAATAGTTATATACATTTACAGGGTATGTGTGATATTTTGATATAGGTATACAATGTGTTATAATGAAATTGTGGTAATTAGGGTATCCATCTCTTCAAACACTTACCATTTCTTTGTGTTAGGAACATTCCAATTCCACTCTTAGTATTTTAAAATATACAATATATTATTGTTAACTATAGTCACCCTGTCGTGTTCTACTATATATTTATATATACATCATAATTTTATGTTCATGAAAAATTGTATTTAAAAAATTGGCCTGGAAATGAACAGTATAATAGAATCAAGCATTTTAGAGCTTATAAGAAACTCTTTGATAATCTCATTCCATACCCTCAATAGAACTTAAAATGAAGAGATTTTTGCATACATTTACAATTTGCATATATATACAATTTTTTTTTTTGAGACATGGTTTCACTCTATCGCCCAGATGGGAGTACGGTGGCACGATCATGGCTCACTGCAGCCTTGACCTCCAGGGCTCAAACAATCCTCCCACTTCAGCCTCCTGAGTAGCTGGGACTACAGACATGCACCACCATGCCTGGATAATTTTTAAAAATTTTTTTAGAGATAGGGTCTCATCATTTTGCCCAGGCTGGTCTTGAACTTCTGGACTCAAGCAATCCTGCCGTCTCAGCCTCCCAAAGTGCTAGGATTACAGAGATGAGCCACCATGCTTGGCCAGCAGCATATAATTATTTAAAGTTCTTGGAGATCGGAATATAAAGAACAATCTTCCCACTTAAGTATAAAAACTAGTTATAGGCCAGTCACGGTGCCTCCTGTCTGTAATCCCACCACTTTGGGAGGACTGCTAGAGCCCAAGAGCTGGAGACTGGCCTGGGTAACATAGTGAGACCACTCTTGCACCACATCTCTACAAAATCAAAAAAATTAGCTGGGTGTGGTAGTGCGTGCCTGTAGTCCTAGATACATGGGAGGCTGAGGTGGGAGAATCGCTTGAGCCCGGGAGGTTGAGGCTGCAGTAAGCTATGACTATGCCACTATACTCCAGCCTGGGCAAGAGTATAGAGTAAGACTCTGTCTCAAAAAACAAAACAAAACAAAACAAAACAAAAATAACAAAAAACCACCATCCTAGTTATACTGGATCACTTGGTAACAGGAACGAATTACCTTTTCTGACACTTTAAGAAAACACAGACAGTGCTTTGCTTAACATGTATGACACTGCACAGATTTAGCAGTTCTAACTAAAAGCGAAACAGGCAACTGTCAAAATTTGTTTACGTTTAAGGTTTTGTGGAAGAGCTATACCTAAACAATAGGGAAATTATACAATTCATGGCTACCTATCAATCATTCACATATACATGTTGCATGTCCACCATATGCAAAGCAAAACATTAAGGGAAGATATGCGTGTAGAATATTTAAATCTTATGGCCAGAAAAAAAAAAAACCTGTCTAGAATATTATTTTCTACTGCTAATAAGCCTTGGTTGAAGTGGTGAAAAGAACTTGCATAACAAAAGTTAAATCATTTGAAAAAACTAAAGTATGTAGTAATTAGAACAGAAATATTGTGGCTGGGCATGGTGGCTCACGCCTGTAATCCCAGCACTTTGGGAGGCTCAGGAGGGTGGATCATTTGAGCTCAGGAGTTCGAGACCAGCATGGCCAACATGGCAAAATCCTGTTTCTACTAAAAATACAGAAATTAGCTGGACGTTATGGTGGGCACCAGTAATCCCAGCTACTCGGGAGACTGAGGCACGAGAATCGCTTGAACCTGGGAGGTGGAGGCTGCAGTGAGCCAAGATCATACCACTGCACTCCAGCCTGGGCAACAGACAAAACAAAACAACAACAAAAAAACCCGGAAATATTTTGATTATTGTTATGAAAAAAATGGGATACGGTTCTTCCAAAAAAAACTTGAAAGGGCAATTGCAATTGGATAGAAATTATACTTCATAAAAATTTAAAATTTCTACTCATCCAAGGGCACTGTAAAGAAAATGAAATGACAAATACCAACTAGATTAAAATAATCGCAAAACATACACCTGAAAAAGGCCTGGTACTCAGGATATACATATATAAAGAACTCCTTTGAAGTACATAAAAAAGAGTTGATGGAGAGATTAAGAAGTGGATAGATGAATATATATATATGTGATAAAGTCAGTAGAATAAAATGTGAATGGTAGAATCTAGGTGGTAGGCATATGGGTATTCACCAAAAAACTAATCTTTGCTGTATGTTTGAAAACTTTCATAATAAAATGTTGAAAAAATTTCATCTCACTACACCTAAGAGTAAATTTAGGAAAATATTAAGTCATTGAACTTAGTGCAATTATGAGATCAATTTTTGCTCATCGAGGAATAAATTATTTAAACACAATAGAATCTCAGGGAAAATGTAATAAATTACTGACTTTAAGTCTTTAATGCATTAGAAACATCAGTTAATCAAACCTCTTTGCAAATACTTTAAATTCCCTAGAAAAAGAACATGAACCATTGAGATATCTGCCTAAATGCAGTCACCAAGGAAGAGCTCCAGATGTACTGGCTGCCCCAGTGGGGCTGCTGTATAAATAAACAGGCTTGGAAAAAAGTAGCCTCAGAACTGAAGTGCGGTCATTGAAGTGGACAGAGCAAATGATCTCAAGTAAATCTTAGTTCTTAGACTCCCCAGCATTAAGCAGAGATAATCAAGGAGGGATGAAGACAACGTAAAAAGAACTATGTGTAAGATACCACGGAAGACGTATAATCCTAATAATATCGTTGTTTTTTTTTTTTTTTTTTTTTTTTTTTTTTTAAGGTAGGGTCTCACTCTGTTACCTGGGCTAGAGTGCCTGAGTGACAGAGTGTGATCACGGCTCACTACAACCTCAAACTCTTGGGCTCAACAGATCCTCCTGCCTTGGCCTCCCAAAATGTTGGAATTACAGGTGTGAGCCGTGGCACCTGGTCCTAGATAACATTTAATAAGGCACTTACGACCTGGGCATTGTTTAATCATATTATCTTATTTAATCCCCATACCAACACTGTGAGCTGGGTACTATTATCATCTTTAAGGGAAGAAGAAACAGACATAGAGAGGTCAAGTAGCTTGCTCAAAGGTCACAAAGCTATTGAGTTAAACAGGTTCCAGATGCAAGCTTTCAATTATTGAGCTATACTGTTCTCATGTTCTTCCTAAGTGCAACGGGCAAAGAATTTATTACATTAGCAGCTCCAAAACCCACACACACACACACACACACACACACACACACATATCCATCCATACATGATCATGTCTGTATCTCTTTTTCTCCATTTATATATTTATATTAAATTATCTGGGCATAAGCATGGCCATTCCAGAGATCTGTGTGCCAATGGAAAGCTACTCATTTAAGTGTTTGCTGAAGTAATTTTTTAAAAAGCTCAAAACATTTATTGGTGGCCTATTTTGTGCCTCAAACAGTCCCTGAAGGTTCTTACCCTCTCTATGAGTTGTCATTATTACCAACAACTGTGTTTTTAAAAGGTTTCCAAAACCTCACAGACGGCCCACTTATGATTAGAAGCAATATAGTATATGCTGCTTCATTAGTTGATTTTCTAATTTGATTAAAAAGGTAATATTTGTTCACTATAGGTAACAAAGAAAAGACTGTAAAACAAAATCCACCTGTATCTTACCATTGTTAATATTTGTCATCATGCCTTGTTTTTTATATTCTACATTTTCTACTTAACATTAAATTATAACCATTTTCCCATGGCATAAGTCTTGAAAAGGGGGCTACTATTGACATCTATGGAAAATCAAATTCTGTAACAAATCCTTGAGTAGCCATATTTGATTTTGTTGGAATTTTTACTTGCCAATTGCAACAACGAAATTAGAATCCAGATTCCTGAATCTGAATTCCAGAATCCATGCTTTTCACTCTGCACCATTATTGGTGATTTGCTTTGAGATGTTGAAGCAAATCTAATATTTATCAACTTTCGACATCAGTCTGGATCCCGGATATACCATATCCCATTCATGAAAGAACAAATGAAAGGGCCTCCATTACTTTTCCCAAATCTCTTATACTTTTCAATTCCATCAAAAAACTGATAGACTAAATGAGCAGCAACTGATTAGGCTATAATGAAAAAAAGAAACAGGAATATATGAAATAAATCAATCAGTACAATTAATTCCCAGCTTTATGGAAAACCTCACTAATTACTGAACTTCCTTAAACTGCTGATCCTCAGAGTCTTTCATGTTTTGATGTTACTGAGGACAAGCTTTAAAATTTTTCGGTTAGAAACAGCCAATTTTTATATTTGAGATAATTAATAATATTGTAAATGACAAAATAATTTCCCCAACCACTCTCCTCAGCTTTCTACTGTCTTGAAGGAATTAAACCTACTTTTCTTGCTGAGACCATAGGAAAAATATTTCAACTCAGCAGAAGAATTGCTATAATTTTCACATAGAGACTTCACCAATTTATCTTCATAACCATATCATCATCATAATATGATACCCTGTTCTGAATTGCCAATGACTTTAAGAATAAGATTATACTTAGTGGGCAAATTCCGTGTATTTTGCTTTTTTTTTTTTTTTTTTACTAAGAATCTACCTTAAAGTGAAAAGGGATTTTATCAATTTAATATTCACGTTTACCACTTTTCCCCATCTTCTTCACATTTGTATATGATGAAAATAGCCAGTAGACCGGGGCCAACTAGGCTTTGCAGGTCCTGCCAAGCCATATGAAATCGGTGTTTTTTTAGTTCAAAGATTTATGTGGCCTTTAACCTGAAGACAAAGAAAAGCCTTCCAGTAACAGGGTAAAGCCATGAGACAGTAGGCTCTAGAGCCAGGTACCTGGGTTTGAACTCTGGCTCTGTCACTTAGGAGATGAAACTTTAAACATATTTCCTGTTGGTGGCAGGCACAAATATCTGGAATAAATGGAGGCCTGTGTACCATCGACTATGTGTTACACTATAGACAGACTTAAAATGTAAAGACATAGTATTTGGTACTCCCTCTGAAATCAAATGATCCTCCCTGGTTTGAATCCTGGAATTATGGCTTCTATTGTTTGAGATCCAGGACTGGTTGGCACCTAGGCAGCACTCAGGAGATGTGGGCTTTCATCATTATTATTTTTCAGGCAGAAAGAGGAGACAATCAAATATACGCATCAGAAGATTCTAGTGCCAGTATGCAGGACTGCTTGGGTGAAAGAGACTCTATCAACAGTGGGATATGGTTTTTCACACTCCATAACTCACAGGAACCACAAATATTTGCAGAATCTTACCCATTCTTCAAGAAATTGATCAGTATTGATGTTTAACAAGGAGGGGACAGTTAACATTGGATGACATATACTTAAGATGAAAATTACACAAAATTATAAGTGTTAAAGAAAATGACTTACTGTTTCAAAAAATATTTCCATCATGCGAGTTCTCTTTTCTTCTGCACTGAGTCCTTTTTTCTTTGACTAAAGCAAAAAAATTAAAAAGTAAACAATGCTTTTAAACACATTTTGAAAACAACTGGATTTGCAACATTTGAAATTTTATGCATGGGCTTATCTGATACCAACAGGTTTGATACTCTCAAAGTCAGACCTAAAGACTCATTTTAATTACTATCTGCCAACCACTGTGGTAGGTGCTGCCAAGATGGTAACTGTAAATTGAGATAGAGCCTGGCATTTTGTAGAAATTCAGTATTTATAAAGTAAACCAATGATAAGCCACTGTATTGACCTTCCAAAGGCTTACAATCTCTCAGAGAAAATATACAGATGCAACTATTTATAGCTAATGAACAGCTACATGCACCAGTTGTTACATAAATACCCAGAACACAATGAATTCCACCATGCAGAGGAAGAAGGGTTACCTAAGGACAGAGATTAAAAGGATTTTGGCAAATTGATAAATGGTTAGAAGCACATCTTGGGGAGACCACATACAGGCACAATGTTATGGAAGCACATGGAATTCCCCAGAAAGATAAGCAGTGGGGGATAGTTATTGTATGAAGTATGTAGGGGCAGTAGCAGATGGGATGAGAAAGGTGTGGGGTCAGGTTATGGAAAGCTGACTGTCCAGCTGACAGTGGACTTCATTCTAGACAATGAGGAGCTGCTGAGTAATTTCTAAAGCAGACTAGTGACAAGATTAGAGTTGCATTTTAGTTAAGTTAATTATAGCAGCAATGTGGAAGACAAGATGGAAGGAGGAAAGGCCTATCCAAGTAGAAAACGGAAGCCCACTCAGGTTATTCTTCTGTAATACCCTTTAGCCAATTTGAAATTAAGACAATATGTAGCTGAAATATATGTTAATAATAAATTTTACAATATGTTGTATATAGAATATATAAAGCTAAATCTTAAGTTAAAAGAGAAAGGAGCCAAATTTCCTCCAAACCAAAGGTTTACAGAAAAAAAAAAAGAGTGAGAACTATCACCTCCAGTTCTCCAATAAAAAATTCCCCACTAATATTTATGTGATCTGCATCTTTCTCAAAAATTGTAGGAGATTATAAAGGAACATAAATTGTTTGCTTAAAAAGCAGACATAAAACAACAGTTAAAGACTGCCCCATCCAACCAAAAACGTCATCAGAAAACCTGAGTTTACATCAGAAAACCTGAGTTTACATAAGTGAAGACAAGGATTTGGAATTGCCATTGTGGCTACATACTGGAGTGAGTGAGTCTTAATTCTTGTAAAACCTAGAAACCCACTAACTTGGCTGGGCAGTGGCTCACACCTGTAATCCCAGCACTTTGGGAGGCTGAGGCTGGAGGATCACTTGAGGCTGGGAGTTTGAGACCAGCCTGGGCAACAAAGCAAGACACTGTCTCAAAACAAAAGCCCACAAAAAAAGAAAACACAAAACAACAACCCACTAACTCATTCCCACAGGAATAAAATGATCAGGTGTTTCTTGATGAGTAATATGGGTAAATAAATAGCTTAAAGTTTATATTTTTCTCTTCTTTCTCGGTCCACCCTCAAACAGTTTTTCTGCTGGGTTTGACTACTGATCCCATCTCCTAATATCTTATCTTTGATTTCATTTGCTTTCATGGTTTTAATTAACACTTATGCTGAGACCTCAAATCTTTACATTCACCCCTGGGTGTGCTCCTGAGCTTCAGTCTCATGCAGCTACCCGCCTGCTGGACAAACTTCAACTCCATCAGTCTAAACTGAACTCTTCCTCTCTCATATCTACTCCCCACAAACTTGCTGTTCTAGACCTTGAGTCTCAGATACTATCTCGTGACCCAAGCCAGAAGCCTGACAGTCATCCTAGGTACCTTCACCTCTCTTATCTCACATCCAACCAATCACCAAGTTCTGCCAGTTTCAGCATTTAATTATTTCTCTCATCTGTCCTGTCTGTTCTATCTCTACTACCACTGCCTCATTCAGGCCTTCATCATCTATCTCCTGCAATATACCTCCAGTCCCCTAACCACACTTTGACTCACCCTCTATGTTCACATTCCGCACTGGGAAAACGTAAATAAGACCTTTCCCCTCTGCCTTGCTCAAAACCCTCCAGTGGCTCCCAGACATCCAGACGTATCTGAGTACCCCAGTATGATATACAAGGCCCTTTATCACCTAACCCCAACCTACCTTTTATAGCCTCTTCCACCACACCCCACCTCAAATTTTGCCGTTAATAGTATGGAGACCTAAGCAACTTGTAATACAAAAACAGCTTGTAATTATCTACTCGAAGAATGCTCTCATTTCCATCCTTAAAAAAAATGTTCCTCCACCTAGAACATCCTCACTTCTTGCCTAGTCAAAACTCCAAAACATCTCCCAAGGCTTAGTTTAGGCACTCTCCCTCCAGAACTTCCCTGAGTTCACAGGCTGAGCATGTATTCCCAGAACACACCTTCATCAAATCACTCACTACATTGAAAAGATGTTTACTTGTCTCTCTCAGCACACTGAAAAACTTCTTCAGAACATGAACTGCCTTTGCCGTTCCAGGGCTTAGTGCCAAGTTAGACAGGGGAGACATAAAGCTCTTAATTTTAGGACCATGTATCTAAAGCCCCCAACTTTAAAATTTGAGGCTGCTCAGGCTCCTAAGCCCCCCAACACCTACCATACTCCCATAGATATGATAACAGGTGAATTAATCGTAGTGAATTCAGTGACACCATGTATTGCCTGGCTTGGAGAGATAAATCAGAGAAATTTCAGGTAGGCAAACTTCAGGAACCCATACAGACCTGCTCACTAAACCTAGGGCTGAGAGCTAGGGTCCAGGACTGCTCTATTTGCCTCCCTTCATTCTCGCCTCTGCAGTATCTGATAAATCAAGCATGAAATTCATAACAGTTAGAAGATGCCTTCAACATATTTTTCTAGTCCAATAGGTCCTAAACTGCCATACATTAGAATCACCTCAGGAGTTTTTTAAAAATACCCATGCCCAGGCTCATCTCAAATGAATGGAATCAGAATCTCTGGAATGGGACCTGGGCAACATATTTTTTAAATCCTCCAACATATTTTAAAAATCCTCTCCAACATATTTTTTAATTGTGCCCCAGGGATGAGAACCCTACTTTTGTCAGCCCAGAATCTGAAGGCCATGTCAAGGGCGCTGTGGGGCAGTGGGAATCCCTTTAGAACTTCAGTCTGTGGCTACACTAGCAGAAAGCAGATCCTGAAGTGTTAGGAAAGACTCCTAACATTTTGATATTCGAAACAGCTCCTTGCACTCCACAAGAATCTGCCCCCCAGAGGCAGGCAATGAGGAGAATCTAGTGTCCTGGGGTACCCAGTTTTAGGAAAGCTCTCAACACTCAGCTCAGCAGCTATGAAAGTTACTCAAGAAATGTGGATGTGCTGTATCATCCATTTACATTGTTTTCAGGCTGATTTATTCATCAGTCTCTTTTATGACTAGAAAGAATTTCTATTATTAACCACAGTAGGAGTATCATAGCCAGAATTAAAATAACTAATGTAAAAAGATGCCATATTAATACTCATATTTAGAAACTTCTCAAAAACCAATGAGGATTTATTTAATATTTAATTAAGACTAGGAAAAACCTGATAGTATAAGTTAGAGATGCATTCAAATTATTAAGTAAGGAGACTCAAAACCTGACTCAAGGACTATGAAGTTTTCTGGAAGTATTTTAAACCACTTAAAAAATCATGTTATCTGAGGAACCTTCTCAATTAGAAATTATGAAATTCCTACAGCCAGCCCTACTAATCAATTACGATAAAATTATGAAGACTTATTAAGTAGACGTCACTGCTGCTCTCAGAGTTCAGCACTGCACTTCTCCAATTTCAAAAATTGCCTGAACTCATTAACTATTTACTTAGGATGCCTAACCAAATGAAAACAGCTATTAATTCGTAATCAATCAAAAGTTTACCTTTGACCAACATTAAATTTATTTCTTGATCACATATTAAAAAATAGGAAGTCCACATCAAAAGCTTTAATATTTTAAAAGGATTCTCTATTATCAGAGGTAAGCTTCTGAAGTTAACACATTTTATTAGCAGGTGATTCATGTGTAGAGAGATAGATTTGGTAAAAGGACAACGCGCGTTTGAGCTACACAGTTCTCCAAGTCAGTTATACGAGGCCAGCAACTCTGCAGAGAAAAATGGTAACACAGAAGGGCACTGCTAACAGATTTGTTTTAACTGTAGTCCTGTTTGGCTTCTTAGAGCACTTTACGCCCAGGTGGCTGGGTTGTTAGTTTAACCACAAAGAAGCCGTTATCATTTATAACTACATCTGGACAAGTATCTTCAAATAAATACCATACAACTGGATCCTGGTGTCCCACCCCGCCCCCCTTAGCTCGGCAACATTTAACGGCCACGTAAGTAAATGAAGATATTAAAATCTTAGATCCATTTAACCAGATGTTGATTCTTCGCCAACTGAAGCAGAAAAAACGGCATGAAACTTTGAAGGTTTATGAAAATGATTTGATGAGCAGAAAGACGTTAAGCTCACAAAGCCGATCTGGAATCTTACCGGGACTTAACCGATCATGACGTACGAGGAAGCCTAATTCAGTGCAGAGTGTCCTTAAAAAAGCAACAGCGCCCTACACAACCAGCAGCGCCCGGCACAAGAGCAGCGACTCCTGCCCTTTGGCAGAAACCGGGGCGTTTTCACAGAAAGCGACTAATTGGCACACAGTGAAGATCCATTAGGTAACTCGAAACTGAGCAGTTCTGGAATGTGCTCTACGTATTACAATACAGAAAACCACTCAATGGTGACAAACCAGGAGTGCGCTTTGGGATCAAGACGTTCGCTCCCCGCAGTCCCTCCCGCCCACTTGCGCTTTCTCTCCCCGTTCTTAATGGAGGGGGCTACACCACGCGGGGCCGAAGCTGGAGGCGTAGGGAGCCCAGGTTCTCAAGGGCCCCGTGGTCTTTTAGATAAATCCGGGTTGGTGAGGTTCTCGGGTCACGTTCGCGAACGCTTCCCGCGTTCTAACCTAAACCGCCCGAACGGGACCTGGGGACACACGCGGGGTGCAGCCGGCGGGGAGGCCGCGGATGCCCCCGCGCCTCGGGATTCCGGACGGGAGCGGCGGGGAACGCCGCAGAGTGCGGAGTGGCTGCGGCGGGGCTGGGCTGGGTCCCTACACGGTGAGGCCGAGAGCCGGGCGACCGCTCCCGCGGCCCAGCATGGCGGTGAACGCCAGGCCGGGATCCACACGCAGCCGAGGGGCGGCGAAGCCCACACACTAGGGAGGAAGAAGACGCGGGACCGTAGCCTCAGTCCTTACCATGGCGCGGGCGCTGGGGATTCCGCTGGCTGGGCTTGCGCTTGGGGCGAGGGGCGGGACAGGCCAGGGCGCGTTTGATTTTGGCGCCGACGACGCCTCGGGGGCGGAGCAGCGAGACGGTGGAGGTGGGGGAAAAGGCCCGTCCTTGCTCGCGCGGCGCGCAGCGACCCCTAGCGACCGATCCGAGCCGCCGGTCGGGGATGGGGCGCGGGCCTGGGGCCGGGGCTGGGGCAGTCTGTCCGCGTCTCAGTGGATGGGTTGCAGAGCTGCCTCCGTCTCCTCGGTATTCTGTGAATGTGACCTTTTTTTTTTCTTAAAGGACATCTTGCCTTTGCTTTTACTGCGTTTTCTTGGCGCCGCAGAAATGTGGCCTAAGTTTGGATGTAAAAAATAGAGGCGTTTAGGCTGTTGAGGAAGGAAACGCTGCCTCCATCCTTCCGCATTTGTCCTGTCTGGGGCGGACTGGATTCCTTTCTGGTCTTCTAATCTGACCCCTCATCTTCTCCCTAGCCACTACCCACTGCTTTCCAGCTTTTCAAATTCTGTGTATGTCTGTTTGTTTTTCCCTTAGGTTTTAAAAAAGAAGGAAACAACGGAATGAATTTCAAATCAAAATGGTCAAAAATACGCTACTTCATGGCTTGAGAATAGATCCAGATTCATAGCAAAAGCTCAGGCCCCTGAAAGTGCTGAAAAATTTTAACTGAGAATTCAATTATTTTGAAAATTATTCTATGGTGTTTTGAACGATTTTTAGGTGTAAGAAGTACGGCCGGGCGCGGTGGCTCACACCTGTAATCCCAGCAATTTGGGAGGCCGAGGCGGGCAGATCACTTGAGGTAAGGAGTTTGAGACCAGCCTGGCCAACATGGTGAAAACCCATCTCTAATAAAAATACAAAAATTAGCCAGGCGTGGTGGCGGGCGCCTGTAATCCCAGCTACTCGGGAGGCTGAGGCAGGAGAATCGCTTGGACCCAGGAGGTAGAGGTTGCAGTGAGCCAAGACCGTGCCACTGCACTCCAGCCTGGGCGACAGAGTAAGACTCTGTAACACACACACACACACACACACACACACACACACACACACACACACACACAGTATAGTAAGTCGTGTAGATGCTATAAGAGTAGCATCTAAAATCGGAATTTATGTCCCCTGTTGCTTCTGCTGGAGGCAGAGGAAGGGGTACATTGAATTGCAGAGTTCCATTAATTTGGTTTTTCCTGTAAGAGTTATACCATGTAATTGATGGTACATAAGGTAATTTTAAAATGATAAATGAGTACATTAAGTAACTACAGTAGTGGTATATAAATTTGTGCTATTTGGGGAAAGCCTTGTCTTAATTGGCTCTCAGGCTTGTTGCAGGTGACTGGTGACTATCTGAGGCCAGTGGCGCTGCGGCAAAAAAATTTACCAAGACAGTTGTAAGTAAAGAAAAGCAGAATCATTAGAGAAAGCACGAAAATACGTTGCAAGAGAGCAATGGGCAGAATCAGCAGAAAAGGAGCTGACTGCAAGGAAACAAAGGCTTGCTGGGGATTTTATAGAATAGTGCTTACACTGTATACAGAAGAGGGCTTTGTGCAGTACTAATGTTACAGTCCCAAGTTTTCCTACGCCCCTGCCTCTAAAGCGACACAGTGCAAAAGCCTGCCCTGGGACAGTAACAAATTGACCCAAACAGGTCTTCTCTTGGGAAAAATGAGTGCTAAATGGATATAAAAAAGGGTTGGTCACTTAAGCTGCATCTGTATCCTAAGTGTCACTGAGAGCTGCTGTGACAGTTCTCTGAGATTCCCGGTGTGCACTGCAGTCTTGATCAACCAAACCTGGGAATGACCACCACCTAGGAAAGGAGACACATTATACTGCCTCTGGTTCCTTTGCATTTTCAGTACAAATACCTCAAACCTCAGATAACCTTCTGATGCCCTTTCCTTGACATTCTGAAAAGCATGACCTATAGGAGCAGCTTATTTATTTATGTTTTCTCTTTTTTAAAATTTTATTATTATTATACTTTAAGTTTTAGGGTACATGTGCACAACGTGCAGGTTTGTTACATCTGTATACATGTGCCCTGTTGGTGCGCTGCACCCATTACCTCGTCATTTAGCGTTAGGTATATCTCCTAGTGCTGTCCCTCCCCCCTCCCCCCACCAGACAACAGTCCCTGGTGTGTGATGTTCCCCTTCCTGTGTCCATGTGTTCTCATTGTTCAATTCCCACCTATGAGTGAGAACATATTTATTTAGAGTTGGAGTTTCGCTCTTTTGCCCAGCCTGGAGTGAAGTGGCATGATTTTGGCTCACTGCAACCTCCAACCCCCAGGTTCAAGCGATTCTCCTGCCTCAGCCTTCTGAGTAGCTGGGATTATAGGCGCCCGCCACCACGCCCGGCTAATTTTTGTATTTTTAGTAGAGATGGGGTTTCACCATGTTGGCCAGGCTGGTCTCGATCTCCCAACCTCAGGCGACCCACCCGCCTTGGCCTCCCAAAGTGCTAGGATTACAGGCGTGAGCCACCGTGCCTGGCAGGGGGAGCTTATAAAGGAAATAGGAAAACAAAGTCAAGTCACTTGGAAGAGACTGAGGAAAAAGTCTACAATGTAGGAAAAGAAGTAGGAGAATGCAAAACCAAGAGAGGAGAAAATTTTAAAAGAAAAACTTTAGACAAATTAAATGAGTTCCACCCTGCAACTTGGCCAGGGAGGTTTTTTGTTGTTGTTGTTTGTTTTGTTTTTTTGAGAGAGGGTTTCACTCTGTCACCCAGGCTGGAGTGCAGTGGCGCAATCATGGTTCACTGCAATCTAGAACTCCAGGGCTCGAGGGATTCTCCTGCCTTGCCCTCCCAAGCAGTTGGGACTACAGATGTGCATAACTATGCCTGGCTAATGTTTTTTAAATTTTCCATAGAGATGGTGTCTCCCTATGTTGCCTAGGCTGGTCTAGAACTCCTGGATTCAAGCAATCCTCCTGCCTTAGCCTCCCAAAGTATTGGGATTACAGGTGTGAGTCATGCCTAGCCAACAGGAAGTTTTTATAGACAGAAAAGGGAAGTGAGTTACAGAAATAGCTTGACTGATTACAGCTCCTTGTTTGAATCGTTTGGCTACTGTCGGCAGCCTGTGGGCTGAAGCTCAGCTACTTGTGATTGACTGAGGATTGGGGGTTTGTTATACACCATGCTTGGTTTCCAGTTTGTCTGTGTACCAAGTTAGGTTGCAGTTCCTTACAACTCCTTAGGTAGGAACTCAAAGTATGGAGACAGCCTCAAGCCAATGGCCTCCTGCTTATTTAACAATTTTAAGGAAGAAATAGTCAACATTATCAACTGTCAGTCACAACACAGCTTCTGAGTTAGAAATGACAGTGCAATCATGTCATTTATGTAGGGCATCGTTCTCAATGGGATGACATCAAAACGGATTCCTGGGAGACAAAAAGATCTTAGATGGTTTGTGCTCCAGTGGTTTGTGGCTCTCGGTACATAAACAGATGTACAGTATATCTCTGGTATTAAAATTTCATGGGACTGGGGATGGCATTGTGAACAGGGAAAAAACATTTAAAAAGGTTCTTTATGGGGATGGTAGTGAGAAAAAAGGTTGAGAAAGACTGGTGTCTAGTGACTATATAATTTATCATCGGAACTGAGACACTTCTGAGAACGGAAGGGAATGCTATTCCTATTTACGCTAGGACACAGGCATAAAGAGGATTGTCCCCATCATCTATGTGATAACTTGGAACTTCCATTATACTTTATTAACCCTTGTCCGTGGCTCTTTAATTTTCCCCGTTTTATAGTTATTCTTTTAATCTTTCCATCTGGAATGTAAACTCCTTAAGAACAGGCACAGTAACATATTCTTTATAACTGTGCCTCATCAGTAATTTCTTCTTGAGAAATTCTGTGGTCTTGCCACATCAGACTATTTGTTATTCCCTGAACAACTCATGCTCTGGTGCCCTCTTTTAGCACAAGCCTGGGGGGAGTCTGAGTTCCAGGGTGACTCCAGGTGCCTGTGAGGGTCTACACTCACCCAGCAAGTATCCTTGTGGCCAAGAGAGTATAACATTAAGTAGCAAATAAAAAACACTGTGACTAGTGGAGACACCACAGAAGAAAGGAAAACGTCTTTTTCATACTTCTTGAGCAAGGGGCCTTGCATTTTCATTTTGCACCAGGCTCTATAAATTATGTAGCTAGCTCTATATGTATTCACTTATTTGTCTCATCCCAGTAACATAAAAGTCTGTGAGAAGAGGAGCTTTTTTTGTTTACTGCTATTCCTTAGTGAGACTAGCATAGTACCGGAACATTCTACACCCAGTAAATATTTGCTAATGAATAAAGCAGTTTATGGTACTGTAAGTATCTGGTCTGTTTCTCCAAGCAGGCTGTAAGCTCTGTGAGGGTGCAGGCTTCAGTATTCATCCTGGTATCCCATCCACCTAGCCAAAAGGCTGGTGGACCAAAGGTGCTTAGACGTTTGTTTGGTCAGTGACTTAACAGTGAAAAACAGACAGAAGAGTGAGTAGAACATTAAATGTCCACTTGCCCTTCCAGTCTCCTTAGGCAAAACTGAACTCGTTCTCTCCTCTGGAAAGGGATGCATCTGGCTTCATGTGAAATGTGCTCCTGGAGGACAATCTCAGATATGTTGAACTAAAACATGGGGCAAATGGCTTATGGAGGGACCCACCCTCTCTCTGATTCTGAAAACCTCCAAGGAGCCCATGATGGTGGCCTGCTTGGGTAAAAGAAAAAACAAATGAAGAATGGAAGTAGAATTCAATAATATTAATATTTACAGTTCATCATCAGCAGTGTCACATTTGGTCTTTTTTTAAAGACACAGTCTGTTAACTATGTTGCCCAGACTGGTCTTAAACTTCTGGGCTCGAGTGATCCTCCCACCTCAGCCTCCCAAGCAGCTGCGACTCCAGGCGCTGCCGCCATGCCTAGCTCCATGTTAGGTCTTTCTAATGTCTGTTGTTTCATCTCTCCTTCCAAGACTGACTTATGTGTAACCTCTTTCAGAGTTTCCATCTATGCTGGATTTTTTTTAACCCTCAAGAAAACAAAACAAAATTTTATTGTGTTCCATCATTGTTCACAATCACGCCTGTAATCCCAGCACTTTGGGAAGCCCAGGCAGGGGATTGCTTGAGCCCAGGAGTTCAGACCATCCTGGGCAAAGTAGTGACCGCATCTCTTAGAAAAAATTTTAAAAATTAGCCAGGCATGTTGGTGAGTGCCTGTAGTCCCAGCTACTTGGGAGGCTGAGATGGAAGGACTGCTTGAGCCAGGGAGGTCGAGGCTGCAGGGATCCATGATCACACCACTGCACTCTAGCCTGGGCAACAGAGCCAGACCCTGTCTCAAAAAAAAAAAAAAAAGGATAGTAAGGTTGTTCTACTTCTATAACTCTCTAAATGTACATGTTCTACATATGTATCAGGATTTTCCAAATTCCTACTTAAGATACATCCTAAATACTAATGGATTATTAATGTCATAACAAAAATTTTCTTGAGCTTTTCCTCACTAGTATAAATAGTCTGGTTGCAGTATTGCTATCTTCCACAGATTCCAGGACGTTCCTCAATTTCCCTTCAGGTAGAGAATATATTAAATAAATATTCACTCTGCAAATGGAGAAATATTAAATAAATAAATATTCACTCTGCAAATGGAGAAAACAAGCTTTATTATAATGATTTGAGATTTTGTGCATGGTAAAGAGATACACATGAATCCTGTTTCTCCTATGTTTCAAGACAGAATTAATTGAAAGTTTCATTGTAGACTAAAGCATCCAAAATACTGTGGTACGTATGTAGCTACGAACATACAAACACTTTGATGCACAGCGTTCATTCTTTTCTTTAAATAGGCAGTCAACATTTTGATTCATAAAAGAACAAATGACGAGAATATATCAGTATCAATGTCAGAGAGTGCAAGACTTAGTGTTCTATACATAAAACATATGAAACAGACCTATAAAGATGGAATGTACAAAATCTAAAAAGAAAACAAAGCAAAAAAAAACCCTTCATATTCATACATAGGCTTGAAAGTCTATAGAATTGAGAACGATATAAAGAATTCTAGTACAAGAATACACTCCATTGATGACAGAACATTCCCATGTCATAAAGCAAAAGCATTGAGTTTAAGGCTGTGTTGCTTTCAAAGTTAATGGAAGTGCTGTACATTCATTGGAACAACATAGCCAATTTATTAATCTATTCTAGAATATTAATAGCTTTCATACATTCTCCACAAACAGACCACACAATCACTGCCACACAATTCATCTTTAGAAAGTTTTTAAGCATCATGATTTGTAGCTTACTGTCATTGAAAACAAAACAAATAATTCTTTATTTATACCAAACAAATCTTTGATGGGCACTTAGTTTCCTTTATGGCAATACTAGATTTCTAGTTATCAAAAATATTAAAGTAATTATAAAGTTTAAAACCCTGCAACAATTTACAGAAACCAACAGTATTACCACTTTTGCTTTTAAGCTAAATTAGATAATGTTTGCATGAAATAGCTTTCATTTTTTCCTACCTGGAGATGTCTTGTTTTTAAATTATTAAATTATCAAACTAAAAATACTCCTCCCTTTTCAGAAGCTAGTGAATAGAGAGGATACTATAGAGTCTACAAAAAGATTTTTCCCATTTGAAGTAATCTGCAGATTACCTAATGTTTATTTACTACTTCCTCCAATTAACTAAGTAGGTATTACCAAAGCATTTCTGTTAACCCTTCAGTGCTAAGGAGTCACAGATACTTGCTAGTGTACTGCTATTCCAGTTAACTCCATGTTAGGACATACCCTGTATATTTAGTAGTGGAAGCAAGTGTGTTCTAGCTGCATGGATCTGGAGTATTTATTTGCCTCAAATCTAGTCACAGTAAATTAAAATAAGGAAACTTAGGGACTTGTTTAGTTCTGGAGACTAAAGTTTGATCAAAATACTAAGTACCATTAAAAAAATGGCAAACAGTCATAAAGGACTTGTAGTCATGTATTTCTGGATGGTCAAGTGACTCTCTGCCTCCCCATGTCCAGCAAGGGGGGCTGGGGGTCTGTACCGGGAGGAAATGCATCGTCACTGACCTTGAAATCCCAACCAGCAATATTTTGCCTTACGTGCCCAGGGGAAATTTGAATGAGTAATTTTTCAGTGCTACTTATCATGAATGTATGACAGGTTCTATACACTTGACAAAGAGAAATCAAACAATAATGGTAGCCCAGAAAAAAGCCACTTATTTTAATATCCTTCTCAGTTTACCAGAAACCATTTTCCATAGAATGTGACAAAATTTCATTTAAATTTTGTCTACTTGTATCATATCAGCAGCACTTTCCCCCAAAAATATGCTTACCAAGAAATACAGTAAATGCACATATGTATCCAAGTGTGAAATGTTATCTATACTTTAACATATATAATCACATATTTTTTGGAAAAAGTATAGTGTTTCCTGGAGTGCCCATAGCGTGTGTTTTAGCAACACATAGTGGAGCAGGTCTGAATCAAACTATTCTTTCATTCCAGTTTGTGCCAATATTGACATGTAAAAAAATTAGCTTTGTATTCAGTCTACTATTGAGATATCTAGCCTGATAGGATATGATATGATGGCTGGTTAGACTGTAAGTTAATTTCTAAGTTCACAAATATAATTTAAATTTTGTGCAAAAAACCTCTTTAAATCAACTAGTTTTAAGATCAACAGCCAGGGACAGAAGGAATCTAAATAGAAAGCCATTTTTACTTGTGAAAATAAACTAAAATTAATGTAACCAATTTAAAAAGTTTCTTTTAAACAATCTAGACAAGAGTCTAGCCTGTCTTTTGTGCAGAATGTTAGTACATGGCAAAATGAAATTCCCACCCCAGAATGTCAGCTCTGAGGGGGCAGCGATTTTTACCTGTTTTGTCCATCACTGTATTTCCAGTGCTTAAAAGAGTACTTGGTACCTAGTAGGTACTCAGTAAATATGAATGTTTAAATTCAAAGATGTATCTCACTGATGTTAGGAAACAGTGTCTTCATTTAACATTCTAAAAAGTTATTGAATTTTATAGCTTTATCACAGACAGGCTCAAATATTTTTTAAAACTCTAC
Organism: Nomascus leucogenys; assembly: GCF_006542625.1. Classification (NCBI taxonomy): domain Eukaryota; kingdom Metazoa; phylum Chordata; class Mammalia; order Primates; family Hylobatidae; genus Nomascus; species Nomascus leucogenys. Next base: position 73,978,233 of record NC_044387.1, on the reverse strand, counting down.
CTAACTAAAAAAATATTAAACCTAAATGTAAATCTTCCTGGAAAAACCTTTTTTCAGAGGTTGATTTGGGCATAATAAATTTAATAGACAATTTGAAGTAGCTAGATTTCCCTTCTAAATTTTAAGAAGTCCTATATAGAGAATGACTGAATTATAAATTAATAAGCAATAAACATCACATTCATATAATTATACATAGGGGAAATGTTTTCTTATAGTACAGTTCTAAGGTGCTTTCAGTGAAGAAGACCCCAAAGTCACTATCGAAAATGTCAAACATGACATCCTATTTGGTAGAACTGAGTAGAAAATTAAACAGTGGAAATAGACCACAGCTTATTTTACAGTACCAATGACAGATGAACGATTGACTAAATAGTTCTTAACGTTTCTCAAAATGCATTTATATTTAAATTAAATATAACTCAAGTTCAACTTTTATTTTGACCTGTTGGGTTTTTGTGTGTGTGTTTTTTTTTTTTTTTTGAAAGCACAGAAGGCCATTTTCTGACTAAAAGTCAGCCACCACCGTCATTCTTGGAAAATGGCAAAAATTAAATCTGCTTTAGGGCTTGCTCCACTAGGACGGCTTTAAACTGCTTAGTAAAGGAATGTGCTGAAGAATGGCTGGACGAAGCTTCTGTCTTTCAGAGTGCTGCCTATTTCAATACACCAAAGATTCAGCTATATATATGTGTGTGTATATATATATATATAATACATTCTATCTTACCCTAATCATGTATACATAGTCCCTTGACACCTCTACTATTCATTAAACAATGATAAATAACCATAACATGCCCTTACCTGTAATGCTTTCAAGATAACACAACTTTGGTAACACTTGCTTTCTAAGGGGAAATCATTAATCAATCACGTGCCTTTGGTTGACACCATCAGTCCTCCAAAGGGCTACTTATGGCTCTCTGTCCTAGGATACTGGTGTCCTACTACATGTGCCGACATTTGCAAGAGGTAAAGCTTTCGCTTTCATGAAGTCGAAGAGAAGAGACACGTGTGAAAACATGGTACATAAAACATGACTAACTTTTTCTTGATTACATTCCAGTGCAATGATCTGGAGTTAACAGGGCAGTTTGTTTCCCAAAAGGTAGCATTACTTTTGTAATATGCTTTTCAAAACATTAGAAATTTCAGGTTTCCCTGAAGAAGTACTTTGTTTTCTGATACAAGGTGAGCCAAAGGGGTGGTGAAAAGAACACACAAAAAAGGATCTTTGTCTAACCCAGAAAGGTTGAGAAATTTGCACTGATTCTTAAGTTCTGAACTCCAGAGGCCTGCTAATCAGAGCTGGGATCATTTTGCAAGACAGCCTTACTTTTTCTAAAGTAATTTATATGTAGTTGTTGATAACCAAAAAAATGTCACAAGAGTAATACCTACTGTAAAAGTGAGGTTAGAAGATTGCCTGGGTCTTGTGACCTAGGTTAAATGAAGTATATAACTACAATAGATTTTGTTTTTGTTTTGCTTTTGGAAGTTCTGTGCAAAAGCTACCATTATCATTCACAGGATTAACAAATACCTTTACATATGCTAGTTTTTTTAAGTGTCTGTTTGATTTGCAAAATTAGTTTAGCTACATAAATCCTGTCCCTTAAGCCATAGTTCACAGATGTAAAACTGCAGTTTTTATAGATTCAGTAGAAGAGTTTTTTTTTTTAACCCTAAAGGTGAAATACAGAAATTGGATAAGCAATTTTTAAGGAAATTGTTACATTCAGAAATAACCTTGGAAAGTTCACCAATGATTCCTTCTGGCATAAAAACTCTAGTCATAATCTGGTCCCGCATTGAGAAATCCATTCCAGTTTATAGTGCAAGACCTTGGAAGTGCGTATCCAGCTGCCCACCATTACTGTAAGTATCGATAGACTTTGAAACAGTGATTTCCAGAGTCTGCAACCACAACATGACCATCTGAAGTTAGGGCCAGGCCTTGGGGGCCATAGAGTGGGTCAGCAGATGTGTTAATGTAGGACAAAAATGATCCACTCCCATCAAAAACCTGTAAACAAATAGGAAGTCAGAATGTTATAGGAGAAGTTATATGCTGAACATGAGTTAGAAAACTCTTGATGCTAATGTTTTTCTGTTTCTTTCTTTTTTTTCTTTCTTTTTGACAGGGTCTCACTCTGTTACCCAGGCTGGCGTGCAGTGGTGTGAAGACAGCTTACTGTAACCTCTAATTCGTAGGCTCAAGTGATTCTCCTGATTCAGTCTCCCAAAGTGCTAAGATTATAGCCATGAGCCACCATGCCCAGTATATATGCTTTTATATTTAAAACATTAGCATAAGCCAGGTGCAGTGGCTTATACCTATAATGCCAGCACTTTGGTAGGTGAAGGTGGGAGGATCTCTTGAGGCCAGGAGTTTAAGAACAGCCTAAGCAAGATAGTGAGACCCTGTCTCTTAAAAAAAAAAAAGCAGAAAAACAAAACAAAACAAAACAAAAAAGCACTTAAGTAATCACCTATCCATCTATGGATATGTCTTTGTTTATGTCACTATCATATCTATAATCCTACTCTCCACTTACCTTGCTTTCTCTCCTCTCCCCGTCTATTTCCAGTTGGTGGAGTAGAATATGCCATTGGCTGCTAGCTTTCACTTGTATTCCTATAGTGGTCACAACAAATATTGGGTGGGAAGGGCCCTAGATGGTGCTTAAAAAATGAATGAACCTTATTGTTCATGTTAAATCTTCACTTATTCCACTTCCAGCCTCACATCCTTTTCCTCCTCCCCAATTATAAGGGGAAAAATCAGCAACTAGATGATGGAAGAATGTTCCTGAGTCATAATAGCAATGAGACAGTAGAAATTATTTTTTCCTTTTTAGAAAAGAGTGGGTTGTAAGAAGTCAATGGTTCAACATGCAAAGCCATCCCCTGGTATCCCAGGAGATTGATACAAAATCTTCAGATTCTCAAGTCCTTTATATAAAATAGCCTAGTATTTGCACCTAACCTGTGCACATCCCCCCATATATTTTAAATCATCTCTAGATTACTTCTAATACCTAGAGCAATGTAAATGCTATATAATGTAAATAACATTATGTATTTTTACAATTCGTATTATTTTTAATCATTGTATTTAACAAATTATTTTTCCTGAAATTTTCGATCTGTATTTGGTTGAATTCACAAATGTGGGATTTGGGGGTACAGGGGCCTGATCATATATTTGGATGTGAAATCACTTTCTTTTGGTCTATCGGTTTCTGCTTTGTTACTTTTGTTAAATTTTTATTTTGAAATAATTATAGATTCATAGGAAGTGGCAAAGATAGTAGAGAAAGGTCCTGTGTACTCTTCACTCAGTTTCCTCCAGTGGTCACATCTTCTATAATTATGGTACCACACAAAACCCAATACATTGACTTTGGGTTGTGTGTATACAGTTTTATGTCATTTTATCGTGTGTGTAGATTTACCACTGCAACCAACGTACAGAATTATCCCATCAACATAAAGATCTCCCTCTTGCTACATCTTTATGGTCATACTTACTCCCCTTTGCTCACATCTCTAATCCTTGCCAAACACTAATCTGTTTTCCTTCTCTATAATTTTGTTATTTTTTGAGAATGTTACACAAATAGAATCATATAGTATGTAACCTTCTGAAAATGGCTTTTTTTCACTCAGCATCATGCCCTTGAGATGCATCTGAGTTGTTGAGTGTATCATTAGTCTGTTCCGTTTTAATGCCAAGTCATATTCCATAGTATAGACATACCAGTTTGTTTAGCCATGAACCTATTGAAAGACATCTGGGTTATTTTCAGTTTTGGGCTATTATAAATAAACCTTCTACGAACAACAATGTACAGGTTTTTGTATGGACGTAAGTTTTCATTTCTCTATGACAGACACCCAGGAGTATAATTTATGGGTTGTATGGTAAGTATATGTTTAGTTTTTAAAGAAACTGCCAAACTATTTCAAGGCTGACTGTGTAGTTTTGCATTTCTACCAGCAATGCATGAGAGATCTGGTTTCTCTACATGCTCTCCAGTGTTAGGCATTATTAATATTTTTAATTTTAGCTATCCTTATAAGTGTGCAGTAATATCTCACCATGATCTTAATTTGTACTTCCCTAACATCTAGTGATATTGCACATCTTTTTATGTATACATCCTCTTCGGTAAAATTTCTCTTAATGCCTTTTGCTCATTTTTCTTTTCTTTTTTTTTTTTTCGAGACGAAATTTCACTCGTCACCCAGGCTGGAGTGCAATGGTGTGATCATGGCTCACTGCAACCTCCACTTTCTTGGTTCAAGTGATTCTCCTGCCTCAGCCTCCCAAGTAGCTGGGATTACAGGCACACACCACCACACCCAGCTAATTTTTGTATTTTTAGTAGAGACGCAGTTTCGCCAAGTTGGCCGGGCTGGTCTCAAACTCCTGACCTCAGGTGATCCACCTGCCTTGGCCTCCCAAAGTGCTGGGATTACAGGTGTGAGCCACAGCACCCAGCCACCTTTTGCTCATTATTCTAATCGGATTGTTAAATTATTTTACTGCTGAGTCTTGAGAATCTTTACATTTTCTAGGTATAATTCCTTTGTAAGAAATTCAGTTGGTAAATATTTTCTCTCAGTCTGTTGCCTATCTTTTTATCCTCTTAAAGGGATCTTTCACAGAGCAAAAGCTTTTTTTTATGAAATCCAATTTGTTAATTGTTTTTCTTTTATGGATTATAGTTTGGGTATTATGTCTAAAAACTCTTCATGGAGCCCTAGGTCCCAAAGATTTTCTCTTAAATTATTCTAAAAGTTTATCTCCTCAAACATTATCTTCTAAAAATGTTACAGTTTTACCTTTTACAGTTAAATCTACAGTCCATTTTGAGTCAACTTTTTGTACAAATTAACATTCATTCTTTTTTTCCTCTGTGGTGGTCTTAGCTGTTCCAGTCCCATTTGTTGAAAAGGCCATCATTCCTCCATTGAATTGCTTTTGTACCTTTGTCAAAATGCAATAGGCTGTACAACTGTGGGAGCCATTTCTAGATTCTCTATTCTGTCCCACTGATGTATGTGTTTATTCCTCCACCATATTACGTAGACTTGATTATGGTAACTATATAGTAAGTCATATAACTTACTCTACGGGTTAGTAAGGGTAGAGTGATTCCTCTCAATTTATTCTTCTTTTTCAAAATTGTTTTAGCTATTTCCTTTGCCTTGCCATATAAATTTTAAAATAAGATTTATATCTGCAAAAAATCCTGCTGAGATTTTGTGTTAAACCTGTATATTAATTTGAAGACAACTGACATCATTGTTGAGTCTTGCAATCCATGAACACAGTTGTTTCTCCATTTACTTAGACCTTCTTTGATTTCTTTTGCCAGCATTTTATAGTTTTCAGCATACAAATATTGAATATGTTTTGTTATTATACCTAAGTATATATTTTTTCAGTGATTCTAAATGGTATTGTATTTTTAATTTTGGTTTTCACTGTTAGTTGCTAGTTTATAAAAATATAATTTTTTTTTGTTTTTTCTTAAGAGACAGGGTCTTTCTCTGTCACCCAGGCTGGAGTGCAGTAGCACAATCATAGCTCACTGCAGTCTCCAGCTCCCAGACTTAAGGAACCCTTCTGCCTCAGCCTCCTGAGTAGCTGAGCCTACAGACATGTGCCACCATGTCTGGCTAATCTTTGTATTTTTTTGTAGAGATAGGGTCGTTCTGTGTTGCTCAGGCTAGTCTCAAACTCCTGGCCTCAAGCAATCTTCCCACCTTGGCCTCCCAAAGTGCTGGCGTTACATACATGAGCCACCGTGCCCGACCATAATTGATTTTTGTATGTTGATCTTGTATTCTGCAATCCTGCTGACCTCACCTATTCTAGGAACTGTTTTTGTAGATTCTTTGGGATTTTCTATGTAAACATCATGTTATCTGCAAACAGGGAGAGTGGTTAATTTCTTCTACTCTAATTTATAAGCTTTTCATTTCCTTTCTACCTTTTGTGCTGGCTAGAACTTCTAGTATTATATTGAACAAGAATGGTGAGACATCCTTGCAGACATCCTTGCTCTATAAGGAATGCATTCAGTCTTTTACTATGAAGTATGGTGTTAGCTGTAAGTTTTCATAGATGTTGTTTATCAAGTTGAGAGAGTCTTAGTTTTCTGAGAGTTTTTGTCATGAATGGGTATTAAATTTTGTCAAATGATTTTTCAGTGTCAATTGATATGATCATATAGTTTTTCTTCTTTAGGATTTTAATATGGTGGATTATTACATTGACTGATTTTTTTAATTTTAATTTTTATTTTTTAAAGGGCAGCCTCCCGAGCCAGAGTAGCTCAGAGACTCCCTGATTTTCTAATACTAAACCAGTCTTGCAGTCCTGGAATAAACTCCACTTGGTCATGGAGCAATTTTTACATATTGCTGAATTATATTTGTTAATAAATCTTTACGAATTTTTACACACAAAAGGAATATTGGTCTGTAGCTTTCTTTTTTGTACTCTCTTAGCCTGGTTTTGGTAACAGGGCTTCAAAAGCTGATTGGAAAATGAGTTGGGAAGTATTCTCTTATCTTCTATTTTCTGGAAGAAATTGTATACAATTGTTACTAAATTCTTTAAACATTTGGAAGAATTCCATGGTGAAATCATCTCCATCTAGACATTTCTTTTTGGTGTTTTAAAATTATGAATTAAATTTTCTTAACAGTTATAGGGCTATTCAAATTATTTCATACTGGAGTTGTGGAGCTGGTATTTTTTGAGGAGTTGTCTATTTCACCTAAGTTGTCAAACTTATGTATGTAGAGTTGTTCACAGAATTCCCTTATTATCCTTTTGATGTCTACAGGACATGTATTAATATTTGTATTTTGTGCCTTTTCTCTTATTTCCTTTGTCAGTCTTGCTAGGGTTTTGTTGGTTTTATTATCTTTTCAAAGAGCCAGTTCGCTATTTCATGGATTTTCCCTATTGCTTTTCTGTTTTGAATTTCATATTTCTTTTTTTTTTTTAATTTTTTGAGACAGAGTCTCCTTCTGTTGCCCAAGCTGGAGTGCAATGATGCAATCTTGGCTCAATGAAGCCTCTGCCTCCTGGGTTCAAGCGATTCTCCTGCTTCAGCCTCCTGAGTAGCTGGGCTTGCAGGTGCCTGCCACCACACCTGGCAAATTTTTTGTATTTTTAGTAGAGACGGGGTTCCACCATGTTGGCCAGGCTTGTCTCGAACTCCTGACCTCAAGTGATCTGCCTGCCTTGGCCTCCCAAAGTGCTGGGATTAAAGGCGTGAGCCACAGCGCCCGGCCTTTAATTTCGGCCTTGCTTCCTTTTGCTTGTTTGGGGTTTGCTCTTTTCTTTCTAGCTTCTCGAGATGGCAGCTTAGATCATTGATTTAAAATGTTGCCTCTTTTCTAATAGAAGCATTTAGCATATTAATTTCCCTCTCAGCATTGTTTTTGCTAAATTCCACAAATTTTGATAAGTTCTGTTTGCATTTTCATTCAGTCCAATATATTTTACAATTTTCCTTGAGACTTCCTCTTTGACTCATGGGTCATTTAGCACAATAGTGTTTTTAAATTCATAAAACAAAACACATGGGATTGTAAAAAATCATATTAAAATATAGCTATTGAAATATACTAAGTTGTGATAGAGCAATATGTGTATGCTTCTAAAAATTAGCACATTAAATAATAAGAAATAGTAATGGGTCTAATAATTACTATAATTTTGAAGTAGTGATGAGAATAAGTGACAATTCAAGATTTTTGCAACAATATGATATGAAAATTTCTGTGATTTTTCTTGGTGACAAAGTCATAGGTATTACTAAAATTACTATGATTGTTGCTTATATTCATGATTAAGGGAAATGATAATTTTCAGCCAGAGGTTCATAAATATAATAATGTAATACTTTTATTCAATGGCCCCCTTGAATTCTATCTTCAGACCCTTTGGGGGGTCTGTGGGGTCCATGTTAAAACCCCAATTTAGAGGGTTTCACTCTGGTAACATTTTTTCTACTCCATCTTGCTGAGTTTGGTCCTTCTGGTGAGAGTATCTATGGTCCTACGTCCTAACCAGTGGAAAAGAGAAAACATTCCAGTTTGGGGGACAGCAAATTCTTCACTTTTAACAAATACCAAACACTCTAACCATATACGTTAGCACGTTGATCTACCTGGATCCTGCTGTTTCCCCAGTCGGCCACAATGATGTTTCCATTTGAATCAACTGCTACACCTGTTGGAGCATTAAACTGCCCATTTCCTTCTCCATTTGAGCCAAACTTCAACATGAATTCTCCTTCCTGATTAAACACCTGTATGAAATATTTTTAAATTATTTTGTTTTACATCAAAATACTTGAATCAACATTATGGATTAAAAAAATACCTATTTGAGCAGGTTATTTATAACAAGACCTATGATTTAAGACATTCTAAAAAAAGAAAATGAAATCTACAAGACAGACTGCATATCATTGTGGTTCCCTAAATTACTGTATAAATCTGATTTATCATTTGTTAAATTATCCCTTTTTTGGGCTTATATCTGGTTATTAAATCCTTATGTGAATGATACCTTTGTTATAAATTATAAAATACTGTACAAGTTAGTATGAATAAGAAGTGGTATAATTTTCAATAATACTATTCTTCCCACCTTTAAAGAAATTGCTAAATTTCAAGAATGGGCATTGTATTTATATTTCTAATAGGATGGATGACCATTAAAAGTTGGATCAGAGAGTAGGAGTTTTTTGTTATGCCAGATGCTCAGAATTTATTATCATTTTACTATATCAACATAACTAGAAAGAGTAGGCTGGACTTCATACTTAACAATGGGAGAAATTCATTGCATGTGTGTGTGCACATGTGTGGTAGCAGCAGGTGAGAAATAAGAAAAGGGCTTTTTTATTTGCCCTCAGAAGATATTTTAGTTTGAGAGTTTATATGATCCTAAGGCTTTGATGAATATAAAAGTAGTTTCTATTACTCTATTTTCTATTACTCTTTTATCTCTCAGTAGAGAGAAGGGAAGCTGTTAGAAGTAGGGGGCTAAACAGAACTCTTAAGCAAATTCTCTAACATCTGATATGGTCAAGCAGTGGAGTGCTGTGGTTAATTACATATTCTTATTAATAGAGTGCTACTAAATATGTATCAATACAGATCACTGATTTTGAAAAAAGTAAATGTTAATGTTTAATGATAACACGATAGTAAGCATAATTGTATCTCGATGATCCAGATGATACCTAATGGTTTTGAAATGTCTCCAGGACATTATTTTTAACTTCCATTGTCATGATGCCTAGATGCATAGAAATATTCGTTGACAAATCTGAAAGTATTATGTACAAGGCACTTTGAGAGTAAGATTTCCTCAAATGTAGAACTGAAAGAGCTCACTATATTTGAGTGTAGATCTTCATTTGGGGATGATCTCAAGACCTTTTAGAGAGCCACCTGTTGTCATCTCTGATTACAAAAGATCAAAATGACCATTACTTTTAGGTAAGTACCTTGGGAAAGTAGGACACTTCCATCTCTACAGGCTAAACTCACATTACGATAAAAAAGAGTCCTGGCTACTTCCTGAATTCATTACATACTTGCCAAGAAAGCAAGCCACCTCTGTGGTTCTTTAGAAAGGACCAAGGCAAGAACAACCAGCTTTTACTAAGATGCAATGTTTAAATTTTTTTTTCTGACTCTTTTTGTCTCCTTTTACATAACACATTCTAGTTTTAAAGACCAGTGGGAACATGTTTATGCTGGACACAATTTATTATTCTCTATTTTTTCCCTTATTAAGTCCTACAAATAATCTTTTTGTTTATCTTTCTTTTTTTTTTTTTTTTTTTGAGATGGAGTCTCATTCTGTCACCCAGGCTGGAATGCAGTGGCACAATCTTGGCTCACTGCAACCTCCACTTCCTGGTTCAAGCAATTCTCCTGCCTCAACCTCCTGAGTAGCTGGGATTACAGGTGCCTGCCACCACACCCGGCTAATTTTTGTATTTTTAGTGGAGACAAGGTTTCGCCCTGTTGGCCAGGCTGGTCTCGAACTCCTGACATCAGGTGAGCTGTCCGCCTTGGCGTCCCAAAGTTCTAGGATTACAGGCGTGAGCTACTGCACCCAGCCTTGTTTATCTTTCTGAGTCAATATGTTTTCCTGGGCATAATCCAAATGACTCAAGTGGTTTTGCTTCATTTTGGGATAATGAAGGATGCCAAATCTAGTCTTACTCGTTTTGTGATGAAAAGAAAATACATTCTGCAGATAGCTAAGGAGCTAACTAGACCCCTTGTTAGCACTGACCTATAGATATGTATTTTACACTTATCAACAGAGAAGTGACCTGAATTCAGAACTATTGCTAACTGCCCAGCATTACATGGGGAAGAAAAACCCAAGTATTCCATAAAACTTATTTGGCAATAGTTGTCAAAAAGAAGAGAAACAACAGCGAAAGGCTATGGTTTTTTTAAACAAGAAGAAAATTGAGTTTAAATAAATAGTTAAATAATCTACTTCTACCATACTGAAAACTTGAGTTTTCAGAATCTTAAGAATTATAAATGTTTCGTATTTTCTATTTTTCCTGACTAAAATGCCATTTAATTACTTAAAAATTATTCACATGAAAACAAATTAAGAGGCAGAAGTATGAGCTTAAATAGTTTTTTTACAGCTTTTCTTTTTACAATAAATATTTAAAGCAAGTTTTTTAAAAAATCACCTTGATGATAGCCCTTTCCTGATTTCAAAATTCTGTTCATGTCAAATACCATCTCCACTTGGAAGTCTCCCCTGATAATCTTAATTAAGGAAATTTTCTCTTTTCTTCCAGAAGGTTAGGAAACTTTATATGTACCTATTTTATGAAACTATTTAGTGCTACCTGCCTTGCATTTTGGTTACTTACATATGTTTTAATTCTTTCTACAGTGTCAGCCAGGACTGGTAAATAGGAGCCATCCCACATACCAATGCCAGTTGATTCTTAGAGGTTGCCTGGAGCACTGGACAGGAAAGGCTCTGAGATCACAGTTGCGCTTAGTGGAAAAGAGCAACTTGATTAATTATGACTGTCTTTCAGTTGGGAGTGGGCAGAACCTATGCAAGCATTTGCTGGCCTTGGTACTATTAGGATCTCATATGGGTTTTCTTCTTGCTGAATGCCCTGTAGTTATATGAATGATTCCTCTACAAAGTGAGTGAGAGTAGGAAGTATGAGAACAACCTGTGTTATCCTTTGACAGTTGTGCTCATTCTCCAGCACTGTTATAACTCCCGGGGAGGCAGTCTCCAGCCCGGTTCCTGCTGCCTCTTTGCTCTCTACTTCTGTCCTTCTTTGGCTACCAACTTTTTCCACTATCCTATTCCTTTTACCAAGACGCTTCCCATGGACAATAGTGTCAGCAGAGAATGCAGATTATCTGCATTTGAGTGTAGGGGGGACCTATGCCACAATGTGAGCATCTCTGGAGAGACAATATGGCAGGGAGCAGTTTCAGAAAAAAGCAACAGTGGGTGCCCTGTTCCCTTATCCTGACCCCATTTCTGCAGCCCACTGTGCGCTACTGTCTGCACAGGGACTTGGCGCCCATCAAAAAGGTCCAAGCCCTCTCCATTTACTCAGGTTAGAGGCTTTCCAGGATGCGGAAAGGACATCACAGAGAGTACCTTTGGGTGTTAAAAATCCTACCCCTTATCTAGCTATCGCAGTCATTAGCACTGATAAGTCATTATTAATTTTGGTTGCTCAGTCATTGTCTCTAAGTGCAAACTTTACTCACTGGCATACCATCCTCTGCTGTTTCCTTATTGTTTTTCCTTTAAAATGACTCACCTTTTAAAATTTAGATGAATGTATTTAAAAGAAAAACTTTATTATGTCTGTAAGTGCAAAACAGCATCACTAGATGTAAACAAAAGGTAGCCCTAAAATAAATGCATACCTTAAAATAAAAATATCCACCAGTGTACTGCCTATGGCCACTGATGATACCTTCAGTGGAACATGCATCACACCGTGAGAAGCTTGATCTAGGATATTACTAAATATTTTCTCATCATTTCAGTAAGTGAGTAATTTGTTTTGAACCATTTTATTATTTCCTGATTTTCTCATAGTAAAATTCAAATCTCTCTCCCCTGGTACCTAGTAAGAAAGATATACTATAGGTCACTGTTTTCTAAAGAACACTAAAGGTATGAAAGCATTCTAAGAAGTATAAAATATACTGTATGAATGTATGCTAGGATTATCCCCCTCCCCATGCCGTCTGTTGTTGTAACAGGGTCGAATATCTAATTTTTTTTTTAACAAAAAGATGCAGAAAATTGAAAAAGTGATTTTAATGTATTGACTAGCCACAGAATATTAAGCGTCAGAAAGTTCTGCCTCTAAGTTCAACGAATTGCTTTTTAAAATATAATTTTCAAGTCCTCTTCATTTGCACCAGTTTCAAATTAAGCAACTTATTGCCAGCATATTTTGTTCAATTTCCTGACTTTCCAAGGTCTGTAAGTCCAAATTAAAACTGGAATCTTTGAGCAGAAGCAAAGTCTACTCTTCTGGTTAACTCCTTTTGGTGCCATATGTAAGTATTGCATTATTTTCTTGCAGACCAATTTCTCCATAAAAGCAGTTAAAAGTTAACAACAACTCATGTGCTTATAGTACCTTGACAGAATGATTATGGAAATCTGTAATAATAATCTCATTATTGCTATTTACAGCTGCAAAATGGGGACCTGCAATAAAGATGGAAAAAAATATGTGATGACTACAACAAAAGTGATTACATATAGCAGTTACTGTAACAAACAAACTTAATATATTAACTTAGTTATTTAAGAAAGTACAAAGAATCATAGACTCAGTCTTTGAAAGATCATTCAGCCAGACCTCCAGTTCCAGATAACATGGATCCTATATTATTCTCTACTTGTGCCAGTCTATTCTGACTCCTTCCCAATCAGGCTGGGAGTTCTAGCAGCCCTAATGAAGTGGGAGGAGCAGTAAGCATCAGAATTCATTCTCCGTGCCAGCATCTAAAAGTCACATCTGCCAGCTTCCCTGAGTATCTGTTAGTCATTTTAGAGCCCTCAGCTCCCACTGAGGAAACACGTGGCAACTCGGCATTGGAAAAGAGACTCCAATATGTAATTTTTAAAAAATTGATTAGCTGGGCATGGTGGCACACGCCTGTAGTCCCAGCTACTTGGAGGGCTGAGGCAGGAGGATCACTTGAACCCAGGAGGTCAAGGCTGCAGTGAGCTGAGATCATGCCACTGCACTCCAGCCTGGGTGACAGCGAGACCCTGTCTCAAAAAACAAAACAAAACAAAACAAAACAACAGAAAACCCACACTATAATTCTGGGTGACATTCAGAACCTTGGCAGAACTGGATACAAAGCACAAACAAATATTATGCAAATTAATAGTAAATGCCAAAAGCATCCCTTCAAAAAGAAAATTAATAAGCTATTTTTAGCCTCTTCTTGCAAATGCAAAAACCTAAATAAGCTTGTGACTGCAAAGTGTTACACCAAAGAGACGTAAAACAGACTGCCTTCCTTAAACCTAGCAAATATTCTAGACTCCTGTTCTCTTACAATAACCTAGAAAGGCGAAAAAAAATTCTCATTCAGTCGCTTTTTAAGCAAAGCTACAGCTAGGCTGAAATAGTAGTTATTCCTTGTTTTTCAAATATTTTTATTTTAAAATTTATACTTTAACATGAATATTTCAAAGCTAGACTTCTGAGTTGTGAACTGCCACCAATAAAAACCACACAGGGACTGCAGCTCAACTTACTACCAGGTGGGTGGGGGTGACTGAGACTCAAGCAACGAACCATGCCTTTGCTTAGATTTTATCCCCAGCATCTTTCCCAAAGCCAGCAAACACAGTAGGGATGCGGTGTCTTCAACATGCTCCAACATCATGCAAATGTGAGCAGAAGAAGCATAAAAAAGGGGGTTTACATATTACCATCGAGTGTACCTGCAAACTGCCTGTCCCCATTTCCTCGGCTACCAAACCTGGTGACTATTTTCCCGTTTGGCTGGAAGATAAACACGCAGCACGCCTTGTTGTCCACAACAATAATGTGCCCATTGCGGTCCACAGAAACTCCTTTGGGTCCCATCAGCTTTCCTGATCCAATTTTTGTCTGTTTGAAACAAGTACAGAAATAGAAGTACAGTATAGAGTCAAAGTTTAAACCACTACAGAACATGAAGATAAACACTGTTTTGGTCAACATTTACCTGAAGGTTCAAACGGGTACACAGCTACTCATACATCACAATGAACTTCTGTCTTGGAAAACTGGCTTTGTCACATCCATTATCTGCTATTGATATCTATATAAATCCTTATTCTTTATTTATTTTTTTTGAGACGAAGACTCATTCTGTTGCCCCAGCTGGAGTGCAGTGGTGCAATCTCAGCTCACTGCAACCTCTACCTCCTGGGTTCAAGCAATTCTCCTGCCTCAGCCTCCTGAGTAGCTGGGACTACAGGCGTGCACCACCATGCCCGGCTAATTTTTTTTTGTATTTTTAGTAGAGACAGGGTTTCACTTTGTTGGCCAGGCTGGTCGTGAACTCCTGACCTCGTGATCCACCCGCCTTGACCTCCCAAAGTGCTGGGATTTACAGGCATGAGCCCCTGTGCCCAGCCCTTAAAATCATTGTTCTTAAAAGAGATCACCACCAAAAAAAAAATACTCTAGGATCCCCTAAACTGGGGTCACAGTTCCCTGCCGAAGAGGCGGTGTGATCTGGTGAAAGATCACTGGATTATGACTCAGAAGACTGGCTTACTTCCATTGCTTGCTTTAAACACACCTGGAATAGCACAGATGGATTTCATTTCCTTAAACTTCAGATTCCTTATACATTAAAAAATGTCCAAAAAATGACAACTCGACAACTCCCAATGGCATTTTCGGAAGATGTATTAAGTAGAATAAGGTAGGTAAAGGGTTTATTGTAGAGTGTAGCACACAGCAAGCAGTCACTGTAGGGAAGCCATCACTGTCATTGTTACAGATCATAATTAATATCAAAATTGCCAGGCATCTAGCATTGAACTTTACGAGAATTAAGTCCTCCTTGGGCAGGAGTCACATCTGTTTTATTCACCACTGTGTACTCAGGGGCAACACACTACTTGGTGCATAATAAATATTCAATGAATATCTATTGAATACATTAATTTTAAAAGTCTAGCATTATTATAGGGCAATCATGATGATTAAATGGCTCCACTTTTTATTATATTTTAAAATAGGAGAAAAGCATTTGATTTCTATCAATCATATACCGTATTTTAAATTTTATTCCTGTTCCTGAGTAGACTGTGGTGTGTATTTAAATGTCTATTTGCCATGAGATACAGGTCTTGTACATTTACTTTTCTTTCTATAGCTTCATTTTCTAGACTACATATAAAGAAGTGCTTCACTCATTCACTAATTTATTTCCTAATTCTACAAACACTGCCCAAGCACCAAATATGTGCCTGACACGGTATTCTAGGCACATGGCAAACACACAAATAAGACGTAGCTCCTGCCCTCAAGTATGTCTCAGTCACATTGCAGGGACAAACATGTCTACTGTATCTCTTTAAAGAGTGTAGTATTGAGTCTTCATTTTAATATACTTGGGAGAATTCAAATAGGCCATCTCAGAAGGCATGTGAAGTGATAACCTGATGAGGCCACAGTAGACAAGGAAGGCGAAGGAGCACCCCAGGTGAGGGAACAGCAGGAAGGTATGTTAAGTCAGGGAAACTATAAGAACCACAGTTCTCCCTGGCACCCAGGCTTGACGTGTTGGAGGGGAACAGATCTATGTGTTTTTATGAAAGAACTCTTTGCCAGGCGCGGTGGCTCACACCTGTAATCCCAGCACTTTGGGAGGCTGAGGTGGGCGGATAACTTGAGGTCAGGAGTTCAAGACCAGTGTGGCCAAGATGGTGAAACCCCATCTCTACTAAAAATACAAAAATTAGCTGGGTGTGGTGGTGGGTGCCTGTAATCCCAGCTACTCAGGAGGCTGAGGCAGGAGAATCACTTGAACCCGGGAGATGAAGGTTGCAGTTAGCCGAGGTCACGCCACTGCACTCCAGCCTGGGTGACAGAGCGAGACTCTGTCTCAAAAACAACAACAACAAAAACTCTCAGACATATTATTAAACAAATTAAGGTAGGGAACAATGAGTGTAGTCTGAGTCCACATGTGTTATATGTGTGCATGTATGTACATAGACTTCTGGAAGGAAAAGTGAGAAATCAGCGTCTATATCTTAGAAAACCCAAAAAGTTATATTCTCATAGATTAGGCTTTAGCCTTCTTATTTTATCTCTCTATATTAGTGCTGTCTGATAGAAACATAATGTGAACCACATATGTATTTTTAAATTTTCTAGTAGCAGGATGGGACTTTTCCATGATGGGGACTTTAGACTTTATATGCTCCTTTTATTCTTCTAAGTTTATAAATGATGGAGATTCAGATTTCATCTCTTTAGAGCAAAGGAACACAATTACTGAGGAAAGAAACAGTGGTTTTCTTGGCAAGAGAAACTGCTGTGTAAATTTGATTCTGATTCTCCAATCTAGCCCAAAGATCAAAGAGGCTATAACATAATGGTGGGTAAACAAATGGCATTTGTTGTTTCATGTTTAAATGGAGGGTAAGTCAGCAGAGATCAAAAGGGAGAGAAGGCACTTCGATGATTAAAACAAGACTATCATTACTACCTAACATTATGAACACTTGTAGTTGCTTAGATGACTCAACCAAATAATATCAAATGGATAATTATCTAGAATAAGAAGAGAAAATAAAGGGTTACTTCCATTCTATCATGTAGTGACAACTAGGGTAGATCTAAAAGAATAACTTAAACATTGAACCAAAATTTCTTTCCACTTCCCTTCATCACTCCTAGTTTAGCTGCACTGGATTCAACCAAGTGAAAGGTAAGGATCCCTGCATTTCCCTGATTCTGTCAACCCCATCTTAAACAGAATAGTAAACAAAATTGAGACAGAGTTTTGCTCTTGTTGCCCAGGCTGGAGTGCAATGGATCTCGGCTCATTGCAACCTCTGCATCCCGGGTTCAAGCGATTCTCCTGCCTCAGCCTCCCGAGTAGCTGGGATTACAGGCGCCTGCACCATGCCCAGCTACTTTTTTTGTATTTTTAGTAGAGATGGGATTTCACCATGTTGGCCAGGCTGGTCTTGAACTCCTGACCTCAGGTGATCTGCCCGCCTCAGCCTCCCAAAGTGCTGGGATTACAGGTGTGAGCCACTGTGCCCGGCCCAGCAAAAATATTTTAACCCTGCCTTTGGAATGGTTTAATCAGGGTATTTAACTCAACAAATATGTCCTTAAATTGAACAGGAAAGAGATGAGATATTTTAGAGTAAGGTGGCCAGAGGTGTCTCTATTTGTTTGGATAGAAAAGGTTTCTAGATGGGCTGGAAGATAGGAGGCAGTGGGGAAGATAGAATAAATTTAGAGGAGGCAGAGAGAAATAAAAATTAGGGCTAATAAATTGGTGAATAAAAGAAAGAAAAGGAGATAAGATGTTACATCTCTGGAACTACTAGGAATAAATACAAAGAGTCTACACTGGTGTTAAACCTATGTCTTTCTCAGCACCTGTTTAATTTTACTGAGTCCCACCAAAGAAGAAAAAGAAGAAAATAAGTATCTCTGTCTATACCTGTGGATGTTTCACTTGGATGAACTCCTGTGAGGGTCCTAAAGTGTTTTCACGTGCTATCCTTTTACCCTTTGGGTTTCGATCAACACCTGTCATAGAAAAGGGTACTGCTGAAACTATACCACCTCCACTCCCCCCATCCTCTAGGGGGCATGAGTGTTCTTTGGAACACTCTGGAGTGCAGTGGCGCAATCTCATTATTACCTTTAATATTCCAACTCTAAGAACCCAGTTCTTCTAAGAGTGTCTATTACAGACAGACTATTGAACCACTGAACAAAAAATGCTTAGAGAGCCCTTCTTCCTTAGACATAAAACTCCTGTCTCCGTAAGTGAAACTATTTTAGTATTAGCTTCTGAATTTACAAAGACAGATCGCAGTTTTGCTAGAGTATAAAACATAAACAAATGGGTTGCCTCCAAACTATGTAAACATTTTCAAGATATTCAAGACATAAATATTCATATTAAACTTGTCATATTTGGGTATGTCTTACCATATATACAATTATTAAAATGCAAAAAAGGGGAAGAAGTTAGAGCTACAGAAAGGCAGGAGATTTTTATGTATATGTGGTCATCATACGGAGCCATTAAATTTCTAGTGAAATCAAAAATTCAAGGGTGATTGAAGAATTGCATGCAATATTGTGGAATAAAAAATGACAGCTTTTCAGTCTCCAAAATTGACAAGATGCTGCCTCACACAAAACAGAGGCTCAAATCTGAGAGTTTCACAATTACATAACTCATTTCATAAAAACAATGAGGGGACTACAGCAATCTGAAGACTTTAAAAAGGAAAATAGAAATTCTTCCAATAAGAAACCAATGAGTACACTTTGAGTAATCTTTAGAATTCCAGAATGGATTATGAAAAGCAGCATCTCCAAACTCCTAGACAAGAAAGTGACGACCACCAGGCGCCTGCATGAGGACATGAAGCCCAAATCATAGCTGACCAAACAAGACTTCATTTTTTTGGACAGGGTTACTAGTGGCATGGAAAAGACTATTCATTTCTTAGATCCTTATTTTGTATGTGGCACATAAAATCTCATTTAGTCTTTGCTTAAATCCAATGAGATAGGTCTTTTTTTTCTTTTGAGACAGGGTCTTACTCTGTCACCTAGGCTGCAGTGCACTGGTGTAGTCATGAGTGACTGCAGCCTCTAACTTCTGGGCTAAGCAATTCTCCCACCTCAGCCTCCCAAGTGGCTGGGACTACAGGCCTGCGCAACCACACCTGGCTAATTTTATTTTTTGTAGAGGCAGGATCTTGCCATGTTTCCCAGGCTGGTCTCGAACTCCTGGGCTCAAGTGATCCTCCTGCTTCAGCTTCCCAAAGTGCTGGGATTGCAGGCATGAGCCACCATGCCCAGGCAAGATAGATCTTTTTTTTTTTTTTTTTTTTTTTTTTTTGAGACAGAGTCTTGCTCTGTCGCCCAGGCTGGAGTGCAGTGGCGCAATCTTGGCTCACTGCAAGCTCTGCCTCCCGAGTTCATGCCATTCTGCTGTCTCAGCCTCCGCAGCAGCTGGGACTACAGGTGCACGCCACCATAGCCAGCTAATTTTTTTGTATCTTTAGTAGAGACAGGGTTTCACCGTGTTAGCCAGGATGGTCTCGATCTCCTGACCTTGTGATCCACCCACCTCGGCCTCCCAAAGTGCTGGGATTACAGGCTGAGCCACTGCGCCTGGCCAAGATAGATTTTTTTTAAATCAAAATTTTAAAAACGAGGCTATTGAAGCTCAAGGAAGTTACGATTTGCCGATGGCCAAACAGTAATAAGCTGGGATGGCAATGTGTTGATCTGAGTTAAAACTCATGTTGTCAACAGAAATAGAAGCCTCTAATAGGCTGGACAGGGAAATATATAAGGCATAGTGCAACTGGCCCTTACAAAGATCTTTGACGAGGTGTCTCACAATTTTCTTATGAACAAATGTAGAAAATGGGCGGGCTGATACAATTCTTTGATGACACTTCATAAGAGAGATTTCTGTTATCACCAGAGGGCTCTCTACTCTTTGGCAATTAGGTGAAGACATTGAGTTAAATTTTTATTTGCAAAAAGCTGATGCTGGGAATGATAGCAAATATATCAAACAATGGGATCCCTCAAAGTGTAGCTCCACTTGCATTTTCTCTGAAATTCAGCCTTTTCTTTTTTTTTCCAAATCCTGTATTATATACGTATGTTTTCAGATTGTATCAGTGTACGACTCATTAGAGACTGACATAAATTGTTTTCTGTCATTTCTTGTGTATGAATCTTTTTCCCAAAGTGGGCCTGTACATTTTTAAAAGGTAGAAACTATTTTTTACAATTCTGTTTCTCCCATATCATCTGTCACAGGCCTGAGAAAGTAAAAAGTACTTCCTAAGTGACAACATGTAGACTAATTTGAGAAATATAAACTGCCTCTTAATAACTCTTTTCAAAAGCTTGTTGTTTTTCATTGAATTGAGGTAACAGGACCAGTTTCCCTCTAAATCTATGGTTTTAAAGAAAAAAAGTGACTGAGCAACCTAATTGCTTTAAAATACAAAGCCACATTTAGGATATGTGCAAATAGACTTATGAAATTATCACTGTTACTCTCACTTCACAAACTTAGATGTCCAGATGTCTTTGTGTATGAAGAATTGTTGAATGTTGCACTGCATCTCAAAAAAGAAACACAATTTCATCTTGTATTTCCTATTCCTTCTCTCCATTGTTTAGTGAACAATTAGTAGTTAATCTTACCTTAAATTTCCCATCGGAAGAGAAAATGCTGACCCATTTATTATCATAATCGGCAATGATTATGTCCCCACTGGGATGTACAGCCACTCCTGTGGGCCGCTGCAGCTGCCCTGGAGAGCGTCCTCGTATGCCAAAACGACTTTTGAACTGGCCATCATTGGAAAATATCTGTAAAATAAATTACATTCATTGGAATGTGAACTAGTACAGGCATCGCTGAGGAAGGTATAGGCAAAAACATCTGCCATACATACAGAGATCAGAACACGCAAACTCTGTTTGAAGAAAAGTCTACACACACATAAGCTTTTTTCCTTACACCATGTATCTTAAGTCTAAAGTAGGAATATATGTAACTATATCTATTTTTATCAATATAAGTAGTTAAAGGTATATAATTAGGGGCTATACCTGCACACATTGGTTGTTACTGTCTGCAATTAATATCTTCCCACTTGTAGATGCAGCTACCCCCTGAAGATTTGTAAACTCTCCTTTATTTCTTCCTTTGGTACCTAAAATAAATGATAAAACCATAAAAATTAAGCACTAAAGGGTTAGATTTCTCTGTTTCAGCAAGAGAATAATTCAGATTTCCACAGGTACCTGAGAATGCATTGTTTTTAAACATACTTTAAAAAAAGGGCACCCTCCCTCCCCAATGACCTAATCCATATGCTATTAAACCTCTCTTCCTGACCAAGAGTCTCTGCAAAATCACTTTTTTAAGTGAATGTCAATCTTCTCTTATTAATTTGTAGCTGCATATTAACATGTTTAAAATATTCTTAGATCCCACAAAGACATCATAATAAAAACTAATACGGCCTGCCTTTATCTGACATGGCTTTCCCACTTTACCTTATGGCACTGCTATCTGCCAGGTCGGTGCTGCCTTGGGCATGGCAATAAACATTCTCACCCTGCTCACTCTGCCTCTGTCTTCTATCTTTGTGGACCTGGTTTGCATTTGGGGTGTGTGGGGCATTTGGGATGGTTCAGACTGTTTGGGTCCTGCCATTCTGGGTTTTAGTGGGAGAGGGGAACCAGGCAAAGGAGCCCTGCCCTAAGGATATGCAACAGGAGAGGGGCCTTATTTTACAGTTTTGCCAAAATTCTACCCTCTCACTCAGCAGCTCTCGGAAGAAACGTGGACGTTTGGCTTTCAGTACATTTAACAAACCGAAGGCCACAGATGTTATAAAAATAGTAGGCGATTTTCATATTATGGATTTACTTATAGATTATTTTCAAAGATTCAATATCTCACAGGCTGGATATTCTTCCTGAAATTACAAAACGATATTCTCACAGCGTGCTTTGTAGATTAAATAAGAAAGGCAAAAGGAAATTCATTAATCCAAGACAATATTTCCACCCATACTAGACTCTTTTTTGGTTTTGTTTTGTTTGTTTGAGACAGGGTCTTGTGATATTGCCCAGGCTCGTCTCAAACTCCTGGGCCTAAGCGATTCTCCTGTCAGCCTCTCAAGTAGTTGGAACTATAGGTACATACCACAATAACTACCACACCTGGCCATACTAGACTCTCTTTTAAAAGAATAGATGAGACAGAGAGAAAAACAGCAAATCATCTATAGGTTAACAGACATCTAGTTTTGTTTCAAAAGAAGTTTTCATGATTTATTTCAATAGGATGATGTAAATATTAATTAATGGAAACAATGAATTTTGCTCAAAAATGACCAGGAAGAAAGCTAAATTTTTCATAGTTAGAGAGAACCATTCTTCAGGTTTATAACTTCATTTATATTCAAAAGAGCAATTTGGGCCAGGAACAGTGGCTCATGACTGTAATCTCAGCAATTTGGGAGGCTGAGATGGATGAATTACCTGAGGTCAGGAGTTCGAGAGCAGCCTGGCCAACATGGTGAAACCCCATCTCTACTAAAAATACAAAAATTAACTGGGCGTGGCGGTGTGTGACTGTAATCCCAGCTACTCGGTAGGCTGAGGCAGGAGAATCGCTTAAACATGGGAGGTGGAGGTTGCAGTGAACTGAGATCACACCACTGCACTCTAGATGACAGAGCAAGACTCTGTCTCAAAAGAAAAAAAAAAAGAGCCATTTGCTATTTTGTTTTTCGACATCAATGCAGTGCCTTAGGAAAGGGTAGACAAGGATGCACTGGTGATGGCTAATGTCAAACACCTGCTTAAGCACTGTTTGGGAATAGACTTGTCAGAAACAGATTTTTGGGTTTAAGAATTGAAATTGGTGATGGATTAAACTTAGAATAAAATCAACAACAAAATTGCTGGGCAGAATCATCATAGATGAGCTGGTTCTCACCAGACCCCAGGTGGTGGTCAGTTCATTGAATCATGGACCCTATCAAGTTTACTCACTAACTCTGCATCTCATCTGCTCACACTAGCATGAAAGAAAAATTTGAGATCCGGATACCTTCATATTTTAATCCAAATGTATCAGAAGAAAGGATCTTTGATACTTGATCCACATAGAATCCCAATAATATGCATGAATATGGAATCAGTGAACACTCGTGAAATGGCGAGTTGTTTCTGGTAGTGGGGAGCAGGAACGGAGTGGTTGGCCCTCGAAGGGGATATGTGCCAACATGGTTTGAAGTTAAGGAGAGCTTGAGTCTGTTTCCCATATGTAAGTTAAATCCCAAGGTTGGAGGAACATCTGTTTGTCTAACGTTGCTTATATATTTTTGAAAGAAGCTAGATGAAACGGGCACTGCCATTTTTATTTTATATTTGTTTTAAAACAAATATTATTTTTGGTCTTTCCCCCATGTCTGAAAATAGCTAGGTGACAGGTACAGCAAAACAGATGGGCTAGAAACAGAAGCAATTCTAAAATGCTCAGCTTAGAAATAATTTTTCAAAGGTGGTATGGACAAGCCAGGGTCTCTTAAGAATAAAAACTTCATTTATCAAAAACATTTTATAGGCCAGGCATCATAGCTTGCGCCTGTAATCACAGCACTTTGGGAGGCTGAGGCAGGAGGATTGCTTGAGGCCAAGAGTTCGAGACAGCCTGGGCAATACAGTGAGAACCCATCTCTACAAAAAAAAAAAATTGATAAACACAAGCATGGAATTAAACAAGATGAGGAAATGAGGACCAATTAACTGAGAATTGACCATAAAACAAAGAAGTGACTCTATAAAACCCAGGCTGTTCTAGATTCTTGCTTATATAAAATTGAAAGTGCACCCAGGGCTTAGAGGGCATACAAGTAAGGGAAAGAAATACTGAAAAACAAGAGAGAAGGGGCTAAAAAGCACCTGAACAGAATAGATGAACACTGATTTACTGTCCTTGTGGTCCAGGTAGTGACAAAAACTGCCTGCTGCTCTCCTTCCTCTAAACTTTTGTCTATCCTGCTAGAATGATGCCTATTTTATTCAGAAGACTGTGCAGGTAGTAGCAGCTGATAAAAGGAAGAGAAAAAAAAAACAGAGAAAATAGTGCTTTAGTACTAGTCAAGGAGGTGTCTTAGTCAAAAAGAGTCTGTTTTCCTTTTGAAAATATGGACGTGATATTGGAGGAGGGAAAATATGAGGAAAAAATACTAACGCTTTTTGTTCTTTACAGAAATAAATGCACATTTTTTCAATGTGAGTAGAAATGGGCAATAGTTGTATTTTGGAGTATAATTTTAAAACTTGGGAAAATATTTAGCTGGATTCCATAGTAATATACCATTCAGAGCAAGGAGAAGGAAGGCTCTCTGCCTAGCTTGAAATGAATGTGAGATGTCCCATACCTGCTAATACTAGGTCACAAGAGCAATGGACTGTGTTGCAAAAGACCACACTGCTGGAAAGAGGTTCCATGACCTCTGCTGAACTCAAGGGCAATGTGTTGGCCCAGCTCTTACTCTTGAATTTAAGGAGAGCTCGAGTCTGTTGCCCACATGTAAATTAAATCACAAGGTCAGAGGAGAATCTGTTTGTCTAACATTGCTTATATATTTTTGAAAGAAGCTAGATGAAACAGGCACTACCATTTTTATTTTGTAATATGTGTTTTAAAAAAATCTTTTAAGTTCCATGGCTGAGTTTCTGAATGGCTGGTTGGGATTCCTGGTAACATCTGATTCTTACGGTCCTCTTTTGTTGTATTGGAGATTATTGATTATTATTATTTTTTAAACTCTATCTGAAAGCACAGCAGAATCAGTGTGTTACTCCTGAAGATGAAAAGGACACCACTAGCATATACTTGGGAAGACAATTGATGCCGACTATTTTCACCAACAGTTAAACTAGAAATATCTTGATGGTGATGCAGCACTACAGCAGATTGTCATTATTCTGAAGTGTTCAAGTGTTTGTAAAGCGTCTTAAGACAATTCCAGAAGTTAGAAATAATTTGGGATCATGCCTTACTCTTCAAGCTTTTCAGTAAATTATATTTCATTTGTAGAAAGTCTCTCCTCTCTAAGTATTCTAAATATATAATAAAAACTAGTTCTTTCATAACAAATATAAATAACACAAAACACATATAATACTTATAAAATATTTTTCTATCTACTTTAATGTAAAAGATTTCATTTGATGGTTACATATTAGCTAGTAAAATGAATAACAAGAATTTTTAAAGTAATTATAATCAATTTGATAATTATTCTATAATTCCATAATGAAATCATTTTGTTTTTCCAGATGCAAGTCTAGCCTATGAAGCACAAAATGAATTTTTATTTCAACAGCTTCTCACCCATATTCTTCCTGGTCACTTCCGCCTACCCCTCCAGGAAGATTACATAAGGTGAACCCTTAGACTGAAATAGGGGATCAATAAATGCAGATTTCCTCTCACCACCCACTCCAACTTAATATGAAATTAATGCTGGCTGGGCACAATGGCTCACACCTGTAATCCCAGCACTTTGGGAGGCCAAGGTGGGTGGATCACTTGAGGTCAGGAATTTGAGACCAGCCTGGCCAACATAATGAAACCCCATCTCTACTACTAAAAATACAAAAAAAATTAGCTAAGCATGGTGGCGCATGCCTGTAATCCCAGCTACTCAGGAGGCCGAGGCAGGAGAATTGTTTGAACCCAGGAGGCAGTGGTTGCAGTGAGCTGAGATCATGCCACTGCACTTCAGCCTGCAAGACTCCATCTCAAAAAAAAAAAGGAAGTTAACGCTAAATAAATCTAGATGTTTTGAATGGAATCATGCAACAAGATGAAACTGAGCCAAGTGTAGGATCTAACACAGAATCTTCAATCAAATAGGTGCTTAACAAATGTTTGCTGGATGAAAAAGTGCATGAATAAGTTATTAATGAGTGAGTAAATTTACAACCCCCATTATATCACTGGAAAACAAAATGTTCAATCATATTTATAGCACTTTCATGTACATTTTCTCACATACCATCCCATGAGATAGCAGGACAAACATTATCATCCCCATTTTATAGATGAGAAAGTTGAAGCTAGACAGAGATTGTCAGAGACGGGGGAAGAATAAAACCTGGTTCTCCTGATCCTTTACATAACACTTTTTTCCCCAATACACACATGGCTTATTCTGGGTTTTGGGAGTGAAGATAATTACATTTGGGGCTCACATGAATCATTTTTTCTCTTTAAAATCCTTTAGAAAACCCCATCCTTTAACACATGATACTTTATTTAACTGTCTGTATCCTTCACTACACTGTAAGCTGCTTGAGGGCAGGAGCAACATCTGTCCTGTTCACCATTGCACCCTATAACACAGCATAGTGCCTAGCACTTAGTCAATATTAGTTGCATCTTTTTCCACTTGAAATGCAAGAAGAGTTCCCAAGGATGAGATTCTCAAGGATGGGGTGATGGTCCTATAATGACCTAAGATGCCAACTTAGCATGACCTCCCTCCTCATATATTTTAGGGAGGAAAGGTGGTAGTTTGCAGAGGTGGGGCAGGGGAGAGGGGCATAGAATAATATATTTTCAGCTCAGCATCTGGGGATGCTCTCAGTTCTCGGTGCCCAGCCCAGCTTCCTCCAAAATGTCTACTGTTCATGAAATCCTGTGCAAGCTCAGCTTGGAGGGTGAACACTCTACACCCCCAAGTGCATATGGGTCAGCCAAAGCCTACAACAACTTTGATCCTGAGCAGGATGCTTTGAACATTGAAATGGCCATCAAGACCAAAGGTGTAGATGAGATCACCACTGTCGACATTTTGACTAACCACAGCAATGCACGGAGACAGGATATTGCCTTCACCTACCAGAGAAGGACCAAAAAGGAACTTGTATCAGCACTGAAGTTAGCCTTATCTGGCCACCTAGATAGTGGCTTTGGGCCTATTAAAGACACCTGCTCAGTATGACGCTTCTGAGCTAAAAGCTTCCATGAAGGGGCTGGGAACCGATGAGGACTCCCTCATTGAGATCATCTGCTCAACAACCAACCAGGAGCTGCAGGAAATTAACAGAGTCTACAAGGAAATGTACAAGACTGATCTGGAGAAGGACATTATTTCGGACACATCTGGTGACTTCTGCAAGCTGATGGTTGCCCTGGCAAAGGGTAGAAGAGCAGAGGATGGCTCTGTCATTGATTACGAACTGATTGAACAAGATGCCCAGGATCTCTATGACGCTGGGGTGAAGAGGAAAGGAACTGATGTTCCCAAGTGGATCAGCATCATGACCAAGCGGAGCATGTTTCACTTCCAGAAAGTATTTGATAGCTACAAGAGCTACAGTCCTCATGACATGTTGGAGAGCATCAAGAAAGAGGTTAAAGGAGACCTGGAAAATGCTTTCCTGAACCTGGTCCGGTGAATTCAGAACAAGTCCCTGTATTTTGCTGACCAGCTGTACAACTCCATGAAGGGCAAGGGGACTCAAGATAAGGTCCTGATCAGAATCATGGTCTCCCACAATGAAGTGGACATGTTGAAAATTAGGTCTGAATTCAAGAGAAAGTACAGCAAGTCCCTGTACTATTACATCCAGCAAGACACTAAGGGTACTATACCTGTGTGGTGGAGATGGCTGAAGCCCGACACAGCATGAGCGTCCAGAAATGGTGCTCCCCATGCTTCCAGCTAACAGGTCTAGAAAACCAGCTTGTGACTAACAGTCCCTGTGGCTGTTCCTGTGAGGAAGACGTTAGCCTTGCCCCCAGCCTCATTTTAGTTGCCTAAGCATTGCCTGGCTTTCCTGTCTAGTCTCTCCTGTAAGCCAAATAAATGAACATTCCAAGGAGTTGGAAGTGAAGTCTATGATGTGAAACACTTTGCTTCCTGTGTACAGTGTCATAAACAGATTAATAAACTGAATTTGTACTTTAGAAACAAGTAAAATATATACATATACATTTTTTTCCTATAAAGTCTCTGAATTCATGCTGAGCGATTTTACACATCCATTTTAAATTACACTGTTCTAGAGTTAAAATGAGTGTTTCATTCAACTTCTCATCGACTCATTAAGGCATGGTGTATAATGAATTAAATAATTTGAGACTATTCACCTGTAATTCTTTCATTCCCTCCCACATCATCTGACTTCCCCTTTGTTCAATGACTCTTTTTAGTATAATAGCTAATAAAACCAGCTCATGGCTTCTAGTCAGCCAACTCTTTAACAGTCAAGGAAATATAATCCCTGTGTTTTAAATCATCATCAACAGATGCTCTAAGCTATTTCTCTAAACTCATTCAGGATTGTTTTCTAATACAATATTAGAGTAATGTAATAACCCACTCACAGTGGGCATACAATTAAGTTTTCAAGTATGAGAAGCATCAAATATATCAGCTTTGGAAAACCTAGTTAAAGGGCATTTTCAATGAAGAGGAATCATTGTGCAATTTAAAAGGCAGGGGCTTCACTTCTCTAAGCTTCCATTTCTTCAACAGTAAGGATAATTATATGTTGTCCTAGTAATTTGGCTCTTGGCAGGGCAAGGACTGGGAGCCTGGGAGGCCAGGGGAGTTTCTGATTTATAGCATTTCCCATTTCTATAGTGTAAATGCTTTCATCAAGGCCAGTTGTAAGCTACCAACATGAAGTCACTGAATAAGCCAGTATGGCCTGGCTCCAGCATAACAAATATGATACTGTAGGGTTATTGGGAATGGAAAGTATATTATATCTACTAAGAATTGCAAGTAGCAATTCTTGCCTGGCTCAGAGAATGCCTGTTCCTTTCTCCTGCTTCCATTCCCCATCTATTCCTTCTTGAACTACAATGCCTATCTTTGACATTTCACTGAAGCTCCTGATTTACAGTAACTTCTCTATACTTTTTGCTTCCAAATTGATGTCTCTAGCCCTGACTTCTTTGCTGAGCTCCAAACCTATACTGCAAACTGCCTACTATACACTTCAACCTGGAAGATCAAAACTGACACATATCTGCTCTTCATCTTGGCTTCCTTTTCTTGGTTAATAATGATAATGACAATAGCAGTCAATATTTATTGAGTCCTTACCATGTGCCTGCACTGTTCTAAGCCTTTACATGCATTATTTTAATCCTCACCGTATGTGGTATACATTAATATCATTCCCATTTTACAGATAAAGAAACTAAGGCACAGAGAGGTTAAGTAATTTCCCCTAAGTCATATGGCTAATAATAGCAGGCTGGGATTCAAACTGAGCAATTAAACTTTTTTTTTTTTTTTTTTGAGATGGAGTCTTGCTCTGTCACCCAGGCTGGAGTGCAACGGCATGATCTTGGCTCCCTGCAACCTCTACCGCCCGGGTTTGAGGGATTCTCCAGCCTCCTGAGTAGCTGGGATTACAGGCACCCGCCACCATGCCCGGCTAATTTTTGTGTTTTTAGTAGAGACGGGGTTTCACCATGTTGGTCAGGCTGGTCTCTAACTCCTGACCTCATGATCCGCCCACCTCAGCCTCCCAAAGTGCTGGGATTACAGGCATGAGCAATTAAACTTTTGATCTTTGCTATAGTTTGAATGGGTCCCCCCAAAAAGTTACTATTATTAGAACCTTAATTCCCAATGTGGTAGTGTTGAGAGGTGAGGCTTTTAAGGGGTTATTGTGTTGTGAGGGCAGAGCCCTCATGAATAGATCAATACCATTTTGGAGGGGTGAGTTCTCACAAGAATGAGTTGTTTTAAAAGGGAGCTGAGCTTGCTCTTGTGGTCTCTTTTGCATTTGCTCACTTATCCTTCAGCTTTTCCACCATATTATGATGCAGTACAAAAGCCCTAGCCAGAAGCTGCCACCATGCCTCTGGACTTCACAGCCTCCAGAACCATGAGCCAAATACACTTCTTTCCTTTATAAATTACCCAGTCTCAGGTATTCTGTTACAGCAACAGAAAATGGACTGAGACAAGCTCTTTATCTACCATATTTCTATTTATGTTAACTATTACTTCCAGACTACAACTATGAATATGCTAACTAGTACTACCTACTTTGCCTCTCTAAAATGTATTGGACACTATTTAATACCAGGCATTGTTCCAAGCTTTTTTTGGTGTTAAGTAATTTAATTCTCAAAACAAAGGAAACTTTGTAACTTTATAAAGGAAACCGAGGCACTGAGAGGCTAAGCAACTTACCAAAAATTGCACAGATAGAAAAGTAGCAGTGTTCGGGCAGTCTAGCTTCACAGCCTTAACTATCTACTCTACTGCATCACTTCCCTACAGCACTCAAGTCTAACAGCTGGGAGTTTAAATTGTTCACCAAATTTCTCTCTCCTTCCAAAGCATTTTATAAACATGCTGTTTTCTCTCTACCCCATCACATCACTCTTAATCCTGGCTCTTATAATAGCTCATGTGGACTACTGCAAAAGCTTCTTAATCATCTCCCTGCTTCCTGGGAAACATTTCCAACAGATCTCCTATAATGCCTCCAGGTTCTCTGGAAAGTAAATATCTTAGTAAGTCACTACACTACATTACACCATTCAAAGCCTTCTCACTACCTATATAATAACTATGGTTTCCAAACCTTAGTGTGCATAAGTAGCACTGGAGCTTGCAGAATGCAGATCCTTGGTCCATCTCAAGAGATTCTAATTCTGTAAGTGCAGTTTGGAATTCAGAAATTTTAAATTATACCAGGCACTTCAAGGAATTCTCGTGCATGTGGTTTATGGACCACACTTTGAGGAACACAGGTTCAGAGAACAAAGTCTCAGCTCCTTAACAAGGAAACAACCTCCTCTCTGCTTGTATCTCATTTCATTTGATGGTCCAAGATAATGGAATCATTTACAGTCCCTCAAACTACTCAGTTTCTCACTTTCATGCCTTTGTACCTGCTTTCCCTTCCTCTAAAACACTCTTTTCCTCCTTCCAGCTGATAAATTATTTCTCTTTCAAACCCAGCTTAAATTTAAATGTCATCTCAAGGGGCCAGGCATGGTGGCTCATGCCTGTAATCCCAGCACTTTAGGAGGCCAAGGCGGGCAGATCACTTGAGGCCAGGAGTTCAAGATGAGCCTGGCCAACATGGTGAAACCCCATCTCTACTGAAAATACAAAAATTAGCCAGGCGTGGTGGTGCATGCCTGTAGCCCCAGCTACTTGGGAGGCTGAGGCAAGAGAATCACTTGAACCCAGGAGGTGGAGACTGAAGTGAGCTGAGATTGTGCCACTGCACTTCAGCCTGGGCAACACAGCAAGACACTGTCTCAAAAAAAAAAAAAAGAAAGAAAAAAAAGTCATCTCTAGGAACCTTCCTTAACTTCCTTCCACATGCCAGCCTCCTCCCCACACCATCCTGACTTCTGTGCCTTGATTTATACTGAAGGCACTCCATCTTTTACATGTCTGTCCCCTTCTAAACTGTGGCCTCCTCTAGATCAGAGTAAGCATCTCATCGTCTTTTATAAGGACAACCTAGCATAGAAGGTACTCAAACAGCAGTCACATCCAACTAGAGGGCTGGATAATGAATCGGCAAAGATGAAAATCTGAGTTGAAATTACCCCAAAAAATATAAAGGTATTGCCCAGAAAATGATGAATGTCATGAATCTATAAAATTAATACATGTATTTAGGGTTGTTGTATAAACACCAATACATGTTTTATGAAATGATGTATCTTTAAGCATAAAATTAATGCTACAAAAAGCTTAGTATGTATGTTACTGGCTGAAAAGCAGAATCACCATTGCCATCTCACATGCGTATGTGATTGGCTTTGAATGATTTCTGGATTACATGTGGCAGGCTTCAACACATGCACAAAATATTATTCAATTCATACATGTTCGGTTATCACATACCTAACAGCACAAAGGCATAATTGTAGAAGAAAGTTGAACTCTTTTTTTTTTTTTGAGACAGAATCTTACTCTGTCACCTAGGCTAGAGTACAGTGGCAAGATCTTGGCTCACTGCAATCTCCGCCTCCTGGGTTCCAGCGATTCTCCTGCCTCAGCCTCCCAGGTAGCTGGGATTACAGGTGCGTGCCACCATGCGTGGCTGATTTTTATATATATATATATTTTTTTTTTTAGTAGAGACAGGGCTTCACCATGTTGGCCAAGCTGGTCTCAAACTGCTGACCTCAGGTGGTCCGCCTGCCACAGCCTCCCAAAGTGCTAGGATTACAGGCATGAGCCACTGCGTACAGCCAAAAGTTGAACTCTTTTAATGATAACATAAACTCTACTGATTTGTAGTCAAAGGTACGGACGTTGAAAAGCCAAGTTCTTAGGCCAGTGCTGTTTGATATTGCCAATGGCCATGATCTCGCCATTGTACTCCAGCCTGGAGAAACAGAGCGAGACTCTGTCTCAAAAAAAAGACAAAAGATATCAAGTGCTGGCAGAGATGTGGAGACAGTGAACCCTGGCACAGGTTGGTGGGAATGTAACTTAGTACAGCCATTATGGAAAACAGTATGGAAGTTCTTCAAAAAATTAAAAATACAACTATCATATGAACCAGCAATCCCAGTACTGGGTATATATCTGTTAGAAAGAAATTTTCGGTGTTGCAAAGAAATAGCACTCAAACATAAATTTAATTTTCTCAGCAAGGCAATTTTTACTTCTATAGAAGGGTGCAACTTGCAAATGGAGTAATGGTGAGAACACACCTGGACAAGGGAGGGGAAGGGATTCTTATTCCTGACGCAGGTAGCTCCCACTGCTGTGTCGTTCCCCTATTGACTAGTGTTGGACCACACAGTCTAAGCTAATTCTGATTGGCTATTTTAAAGAGTAGGGGTATGAGCCAGAGTGGTGGGATTAGTAGTTTGGCGGGAAGGACCGTTAGGAACAGGTAACTAGAGGTGACTTAGGTCAGAGCAGGTGACCAGGGGTGACTTGGGTCAAAGCAAGTGATCGGGATGAGTCAGGACGGAGCAGGTGACCAGGGGAACAGATGTGAACTACCGATTAAAACTGATGGAAAAAGTTGTTTACTGAAACTACAAGGAAGTTAAACTTTAAAATGGAGGACAAAGAACTGAACATACTGACATACTGATTCTTTGAAAAGAAATCTAGAACTCACTGTATCTAACATAGCCAAAGAAAATGAAGTCAGGATGTCAAAGAGATCTGCATCCTCATGTTTCACTGCAGCACTGTTCACAATAGCCAAGATATGGAATCAACCTAAGTGTCCATCAACAAATGAATAGATAAAGAAAATGTGGTGTGTGTGTATATATATATATATATATATATATACACACACACAATGGAATACTATTCAGCCTCAAAAAGAAAGGAAATCCTGTCATTTGTGACAATATGGGTGAACCTGGAGGGCATTACGCCAGGCACAGAAAGACAAATAATACATGATCTCACTTATATGAGGAATCTAAAGATGTTGAATTCATAGCAACAGACAGTAAAATGATGGATACCAGAGGCTGGGGAGGGTGGGGGTAAAAGGACTGGAGAGATGTTGATCAAAAGACAGAAAAATTTAGTTAAATAAGAGGCATAAGTTCAAGAGACTATTGTAAATCATGGTGACTGTAGTTAATATATTATGGCTAGACATGGTGGCTTACGCCGGTAATCCCAGCACTTTGGGAGGCTGAGATGGGCAAACTGTTTGAGCCCAGGAGTTTGAGACCAGCCTGGGCAACATGGCGAGACCCAACCCCTAAAATGAACAAAAACAAAAATTAGCTGGGCTTGGTGACATGCAACTGTGGTCCCTGCTACTTGGGAGGCTGAGGTGGGAGGATCACCTGAGACCAGGAGGTAGAGGCTACAATGAGCCATGATCACACTACTGTACTCCAGCCTGGCCAACAGAGAAGGCCCTGTTTCAATAACAAGAAAAAAATATATATTATATACACTTGAAAGTTGCTGAAAGAGTGGATTGTAAGTGTTCTCGCTATAAAAAAAATGATAAATATGTGAGGTAATGCATATGTTAGCCTGATTTAGCCATTCAATAAGGTATACATATATCAAAACATCATGTTGTACACCATGAATATATATATATTTGGAGATTAGGTCTTTGAAGGGGTGATTAAATTAAAATGAGGCTGTTAAAGCAGGGCCCTAATTCAGTATGATTGGTGTTCTTCTAAGAAGAGGAAGAGATAGTAGGGGCTGAGCCACAAAGGGATGACTATGTGAGGACAAAGAGGCAAGAAGGTGGCCAGCTGCAAGGACAGAGGCCTCAGAGGAAACCCACCCTCCCAGCACCTGGATTTTGGACTTCTAACTCTAAAACAGTTCCAGTTTTTCAGAACCGTGAGAAAATAAATGTCTGTCATTTAAGTCACTCAGACTGTGGAATTTTGTTACAGCAGCCTTAGCAAACTAAGACAGCATCTTTACTTCACTGATAAACTCAGACATCGTGCTGCATGCCAGGCACTGTTCTAAGTTCTTTACAAATGTTTACACATTTAAACACCTTTCCAGCAGTGCCAATACATCACTATGGCTGCATTTCTCAATAGGTAGGAGGGGAGAAGATATACCCCTTGTCCCTGGGGTGGGAGCTGGAGGCTCAAAACCAATACAGTTTGAGTACAGGAAACCCCTGAAAGACATGTCTCTTTCCTCAAGTGGGTATCAGAGATGATGATGACGATGATAATGATGAATAACAAGAGTAAAATCTTAGCTACCATTAATTGAGCTCTTGCTGTACTCAGGCACATGCCAGGCAAATTACAAGAATTCTCTCATTTCACCCCCAACAGCAACCTTAAGATTTAGGTAATATTTCATTCCCTTTGTTTTACAGAGGAGAAAACACTGTTCAAAAAGGGTAAGTAAGCCAGTTGCCCAGCTGGTGAGAAGAATCAAGATTCCAACCCAGATCTGCCCAGTTCCAGTTCTGAGTCTTTCACTGCACATGGCCTAGGGGAGTAGACTGGGGTCACTTTGTGAGAGGTGCGGGGGGGTGGAGGTTTAAATGGGAAAATGAATTTGTTTGTAATGCAAGAGCTCAGTGGGGAGCCAGCAAGTTTTTTGAAAAGAAAAGGTAGTAGGGATAATCTAAAAGCCTTAACAATTATACATACAAAAACAATAGCTCTCATTCATTTAGCTCCTCCTACATGTCAGGCATTCAGCTTGGAACTTAGAATAGTTCCGATAAGCAGATATTTTTGCATTTTCATTTCATGGACATAGAAGTTGAAGTACAGGGAAGCTGAAAGATTTGCCCAAGGCTCAAGTAAGCGGCTGAACCGGAGTGGCAGACCTGGGCGCCTCCCAGTCCTGCATCCACCCAAGCTCGTCCACTCTGCTCTGGTGGAGAATCAACAACCCCTGCACCCATTTCACACATCTGGCTGTGAATGTATGAGGGCTTCCATGCTCTGAACAGACAAGTTACATATCATATCACAATCGTTGCGAAGATTCAGCCTGAAGCATTAACATTGAGCAGCTCTGCCCAAGAATGTTCCACAGAGCCTTCATTTCCCAAGATGTTCCATGGAAAAAGTTCTATGGTTGGAAGTTTGGAATGTGCTGCCTGTTATCTATCCCTCTCCTGCCTCAGAGACCTACAATGCACATCAGCAGATTCCAAAGGTTTTAAGAAGTACTGCAATTTAAAAAAGTCCACTTCCTTCATTTAGCCTAAGGTTTCCCCAATGTATTTGAACCATAGAATTGTTTTTCTACATGTGCCAGCTAATATACAGTGCAGCACCCTTTCAGAGGTACTGCATTGTTAGATGAAAGAGGGAGGAAGGGAAGTCTGCTGCAGCTACTTTTTGAAGCTAACTAAAATGCAGACTTTTTTCCCTTTAAGAATTATCAAGCCCTTTGCTGTTTACATTTAGTTGCTTTCTACTGAGAATACTGAAAGTTTAAAAAGAGAGAGACCAGAAATCAGACGAGGGAAGGGCTATTTGCATTCCTAACTCTCTTGGCTCATCTGGCACCTTCTTGCTTCCACCCCAACCCCGCCCCAACCCCATTCTTTCTCCAAGTTTCCACCCCTCCTCCTCTCCTTGGGGCTGCTCTCCAGCTATACACAGCTGGAGGTGGTTGCAACTTGCAATGCACACATCCCCTCCCTCCTGCAATGCAGAAGCAGTGACATGCAGGCACCACACGCTCTGCCAACCGTACAGCCTCAGCTCTGGCACAAAAGACCCTCCCAGGGAAGAGGGGCGTTGGTGGTGGGGGTTGGGGGGAGGATTGCCAATTTTTCCTTTAAGATTTTCAGATTACGGGTGCTATAATTTTTCTATTTCTCTTTTTGCTTATTTTCAGGTTGTAATTTCCTACAATGAATGTGCAGCACTTGTGTCTTAAGGAAGAGGAAGAAGAGAAAGGAGGGAGTAGGGAGGAGACTAGAGGCGGAGGAGAAGGAAATATCATCTCTGGAGGAGACTGCATAAGCTCGACTAACAAAATATATCAAATTTTATAGCAGTACATCTCCCAACACCTGCAGGTAGAGTTCTGGGCTGCAGTGTTGCTATTTGCAATGACACGTGCCCAGTTACCCCTTAACCAGTGCCAGCTCAGGCGTCGGGCACAGAAGCCCTCTCCTTACCCACTCGAAAGATCAAATCGTCTTCGATGGGATTCTCTTTTCGTTTTCCAGTGCTGTACATGCTTGCGGGTCTTTTCACAGCTTTCTGCTTGACGTGGCCGCTCCCCGGGGACTTAACACGCCTCTTCACGCCTTCGGTGGTGGGAGACACATCAGCGGATCGGATCACTTTCAGCTTAAACGGGCTGCCTCGGATGTGCTGGTCATAGAGTCTCAGAGACAGGGTAAAGTCCCCTTCCTTCTGGACAGTGTACAAAAATTCATAGGTGCCGTTCTTGTTGTCTAGGATCTCCCCGTCTGCCACGCTCCCGTCGGGGGTGCTCAGTTCGGCGGTGAGGTAGGCGTTGCCGGTTTTGCACAGCTCACCGTCTTTGTCCTTGGTGGTGATGGTGACGGACATCGGCTGCCCGATGATGGTCTGCCGCAGCCCCTCGCCCGTGGCCACCGTCTCTGAGGCAACGGCGTTGGTGGTTAAGATCGTCCCGAGGTTGTGGATGGACTTCTTCAGCCCCTCGGTTTCCACGATGAAATCCAGCTGGTCGTTCTCCCGCGGGTGCAAGGGGAAGTCCTGGTCGGCCAGCTCGTTCAGCTTCTCGCTCATCTGCTTCTTCACCAGCAGGACCTCGGTCTCCGTGCCATGGTTGAGGGCCTGCGCTGTGAAGTTGCTGCAGCTCTTAATGCTCTCCTGCCCCTGGAGCAGAGTATCCAGCTGCGACTGGAGGACCTGCGGGAAAACCGGAGGAATGGTGAGCTCGTCCCACAGGGCGGGGCCTAGCCCGGGGCAGTGCCCTCCCCCGGAGAGGAGGAGACACTACACCTGCCCACGCAGGTGGCTCTGAGCAAGTGGTGTTTGTCAACCCAGGGAACCCAGTGCTACCGCAAAGTCCTAAACTGCATTCCCAGTACCTTCTCGAGGTTTCCCTTCCGCCTCACCCTCTCTTCCACACATGTATTTCTTGGCTCATGTGTTTTGGAGAGGGGAAAACAGAAAGGTCACTACCAAGAGCATAGCAAACTAATTGCTATGCCTGACATCTGAAATATTCATTATTCAGGATCTTTCCCCATGTCCCCATGTCCATCACCACCTAAAGGAACAGGAAGTAAACAAATGAAAACTCTCCACACCTGAACATCAGACGTTTTTCATCCCTGTTTTGTGAACAGACACGCAGAGTTAAACAAAGGCTGCAGTCAGGGTTCATTTTGAAGCTGACTAACAGGTTGGTGTGGGTGAGAGAGCAATTAAGAGACTATTTCACGTTATAATTGAGGAATGAAAACAATCCAGTTTAACTCTAAACCCTAAAAGCATTCATTATATTCAACCTTGCCTCTTGTCAAATTATAAACTAGTACTTAAAGTCACAGTCACCGAATTTTGCTGAAAATAGGGAAAAAAATAGCTGGACATTACATTCAGTGAAAATTATAGTTTACTATACAATGATGACACTTAAGGACCCCTTGTTGCTGTTAGGAAACAATAAGCTAGTGCCCTTGGATATCATGTCTCTTCTAGGACATCTGTAATGATTCTGGTCTTACTTTGTGTTTGAGGCCATAGTTGACCTCCAATTCCATAAGCAGCACACTCTTGCGCACATTTAAAGTCTTCTGGAGCTCATCAAAGGTGGAATGAATGTCATCCACGATGCTGGCCTTTTGGTTGGTTAACTGATGAATGATTTCCGAGATGAACTGAAGAGCAGAATCTATTTCTGGGAGCCTGGTGGACAGTTGTTAAAGGTTGTTATTTAACCTCAACCCAGAAATATTCCAAAATCTATCTAAACACTACATTTTGTTTAAGAAAATTCTATGCCTTTCATCATCTTTAAAAAACAATAAGCAGAGAACAGAATAAGATATGACATAATTACTGCCTTGAGAGGAGAGACTTCATCTCTTCAGAGACAATCAAAATTGTCAATTTCAATCTACTGTCAATTGTCCAATTTTAATAATTAATTAAGTGTATAAAGACTTGAAGCTCTCTTAAAAGCCATTCTGGCCAGGTTAATTCTTTGTTGCAGGGGCCATCTGGTGCATTGTAGGATGTTTAACAGCATCCTGTCCTCTACCAGATGCCAATAGCTCTCCCTGCCCTGCCTCCTTCTCCCCAATCCCCTGCCACAACACACAGTTGTGACACCAAAAATGTCTCCAGGCATTGCCGAATGGCTGAGAACCAC
Source organism: Nomascus leucogenys (assembly GCF_006542625.1). Lineage (NCBI taxonomy): Eukaryota > Metazoa > Chordata > Mammalia > Primates > Hylobatidae > Nomascus > Nomascus leucogenys. Next base: position 73,939,523 of record NC_044387.1, on the reverse strand, counting down.
TATTCTAGATAGCTGTATCTTTTCCCCTCGCCACGTAAAACACTTATTCAAACTCAGTTTCTTGAGAGCTTCTCATAAGTTTCCAAGTTCTTTGAATTACTACAGGACAACTACACTTTTCTCACTACAGCTATCAGTGGAGAGATTTATTTTGTCTGCTTTTCTGCTGGCTTCTCATTTCCTCTCTTTGGTCTTTCTCATGTACCACTCAGCTACTCTGTTCCTTCATTTCTGTGCCAAAGAAGGAACTTGGAAGCAAGAAAACAAGGAAAATTAGCAATCACTGCTCAAGACCATTTTGCAGAGCTCAGACAGAAAGGAGCCAATCACAGCCAACAAAATGGCCTGTATGTGTGTCAGGAACAGCAGATAAGGAAGGCTCCTCAGAGAGCCTGGTTTCAGGGATGAATTTCAGAACTCTCCTGAGAGCAGTTTCTTTGAGTGTACTTTAATTCATGTAATCATACTTAGGTACTAAAACAAAAATGCCACTCATAACATAAGGAGGTTGGAGTTCTACTAACAGGCAGAAGACAGCCTTCCTCACTCATTAGTTTATGACAACAAGTCCATGATAAAAGAACTTATTTACCCACAAAGCTTGATATCTCAAGGGAAATATGAACCTACTGTTGTACCTAGACAAGAGGCCATGAGGCCAGGCCTCAAGTACAGGCAGCCAGTTGGGGGTTTGGAGATGGGTCCCCCACCTTTTGTTGACAGCATCCAGCTGGACCTGGAGCGAGGCCTTGTGCTGTTCCACCACATCCTTGAGTGGAACTGTGGGGTGCTCCGCGTGCTCCCCCTCCGTGCACTCCCGACACATGGCAGTCTCACAGGACTGGCAGTAAAATTCCATCACCTGTGGATGACACAAGAAAAGTTCCTGGTTCTGGGTCACGGGTTGAGGGCTTACTCTACACTAAGCACTTGCCTTGCAGTCTCTCATAATTAAATGAGAGCCACCCCAGAACGTCAACATTATTAAGTCCAGCTTCACAGGAGAAAAGGAAGGATACATTTTTATGTGACAGGTCTCAGAAATGGAGCTGACTTCTAAGCTGCTTCTATAACCATAAAACCAGCTTTTGGGTATCCACTGCCCTAAGGCAGAACAGTATAGGGCTGTGGTGCTCAAACATTTTTATATCAGGACCCCGTTATAATCTTTAAAGATTATTGAGGACTCCAAAAGAGCTTTTGTGTATGTGGGTTATATTTATAGATATTTCTTACATTAAAAATGGAAACTAGGCTGGGTGCAGTGGCTTATGCCTATAATCCCAGCACTTTGGGAGGCCAAGGCTGGAGGATTACTTGAGGCCAGGAGTTTAAGACCAGCCTGGGAAATATAGCGAGACTCTGTCTCTACAAAAAATTTTAAAATTAGTATTTAATCAAATTTTTAAAAATTAGAACTGATAAAAATTTTAAAGTATTTAATTTATTAAAAGCAGTAATAAGCCCATTAAATGTTAATGTGAATAATGTAATTTATGAAAATAAATATATTGTGAAAAACAAAAACATTTGTGGGAAGAACGGTATTGTTTTCCATTTTTTGTAAATATCTGCAGCGTCTGGCTTAACAGAAGATGGCTGGAGACTTGTATCCACTTCTGCATTGAGTTCATTGTGATGGCATACATCACATAGCCTGTGGAAAATTCCACTGTACACTCTTGAGAGAATGAGAGTGAAAAAAGTAAATAATGTCTTCATATGATTATGAATATAGTATTGACCTTGAAGACTGCTTGAAAACGTCTTGGGACCCACAAGGGTTCCTGGACCACACTTTGAGAACTGCTACTGTTTGGCTAAGAGACTTATCCAAATAAGAAGTCTGGACTGAGCAGTTTGTCTCCTGGCTTCACCACTTATTTAGCTGAATGACCTTGGACAAATTTTCAGCCTCACTGTGTCTCAACTTCTGCCTCTGTCAAATGGAGACAGTAACAGTAACCTACTTCACAGGGCTACTATGAAGAATAAGTAGGTTAGTATGGCACCTGGCTTTGGTACATAATAAGTTAGATGGCACCTGGCTTAGGTACGTAATAAGTTCTTAATATGTAGTAGCTGCTGTGAGGATGATGATGATGATGATGATGACGATGACATCATCTGCTTATCTGAAAATAAAAAAATCTTACCCTGACAATGATGAACTGTCAGTAACAATGTAATATAAAGCCAGAAAGTTAGCTTCTTTGTAGAGGTATTACCCTGTTTTCTCAGCTGGAAATAATGTCTTCCAGTTTTCAATTCCCAAAGCACTTTTAGGAGGAACTTTTTCTTGACATATAACACAGTACAGAAAAGGGCATAAATCTCAATGTAGCTTGATGGATTTTCACAAAGTGGAGGCAGTCACCAAATCAATTTTATTTATATCCAATTCATGAAATAAAAGATTTTAAATTCCTAAGCCCAGGAACTCTCCCACCCAGAGCCTAGCTAATATCATACATTTAGTAGGTATTCAATAACACTACTGAATTAACAAATGAGAGGAGGCTCTTAGCCATGATTCAGGTGGCATGTGTGAGACCAACCAAGGGACACCTCCTTCCTCATTAAGACTCACTATGTTACATAGTGCTTTCTGGAGAAGATTCTTCTAGGAATAAAGCACTCAGCTTGCTCATACTACATGAGTTTTGGAAAAAATCTTTTCTGGTGAACCAAATTCAGATAAAAGTCATTCAAACCATGTCCAAGATAATTTTAAATTTCATATTTATCATAGTTTCAGGTAGGTACATAGTAAGTAAGAGGTTTAGAAAGACACTTTTTTTTTGTCATATAAAGATGTAATTTCATGTACTTTGCTCCTCTGCAGGCCTTTTAGGAACAGGCTTGAAACATCAATTGGAAGTTTCTTTTATGCATTCTCTGCTCAAAAACATTTCTCAGCTGGGTGCAGTGGCTCACGCCTGTAATCCCAGCACTTTGGAAGGCCAAGGTGAGAGGATCACTTGAGGCCAGGGGTTTGAGACCAGCTGGGGCACCACAGCAAAGCTCTGTCTCTACAAAAAAATTTTAAAAATTAACTGGATGTGGTGGCATATGCCTGTAGTCCCAGCTACTTGGGAGGCTGAGGTGGGAGGATTGTTTGAGCTTGGGAGTTGGAGGTCGCAGTGAGCCATGATTGTGCCACTGCACTCCAGCCTGGGTATCAGAGCAAGACCCTATTTCAAAAAGCAAAAAAGTATTCACGCTTCTCATTAAAATATGTTTTAATAAACAAACTCAAATGAAAATTCAAATATCCCACAGAAAGACTATAATACTGGTCATTTGCACCTTATTTTGGTACAAGTCTGATACAATCCAGCAGAAAGCACAGCTTATAGAAGCTGTTCAATAATTATTTGCTGAGGGGCAATATGAGCTAAGGGGTACTTCCAAGGGATTTCCCCAGTGAGGGAAGACTATACTTTGGTTTGCATTTGTGTATTTTATCATATTGCTTGCCTTCATGTGTTCAGGAAATAGAATGATCTAAAACTATATGCAGTGTCAGCAAATGCTTGGTAACAATATATAAGCCCCATATCGTAAATATTTTACTTGTTATTAGAAAAAAATTCTTAATCCAAGAGGTTCCCTGTTTTTCAAAGGGCTGGCAGAAGGCAGGATAAATGAGCATTCCCTACTAAATTCTGAGATTTCCTTTAGAAAAATTTCATCCCCTGGGTTTTGTGAAACATAGTTCCTATGAAGGCTGAGCTTCAGCCAGAGGTGGTTTACTTTTACCAGACATTTTATTTCTAGACTATATATAACTAATATTTCATCTTAATGGTCAGTGCTCAGGAGGTCTCTTTAAAGCAGGTTGTCACTGCCAGTCATATGTACCAGAGGACAGCCCAAAAATAGAATGTGAAAAGACTTCTTCCCTCAGGTTGTTTAGGGTGTTGGGGCGAATATAAGTGTATGGACTGAGAGAATATGCCACATTAACAGTGCTTAGTCAATCCAACTGGCACTCTTCCCAGACCAATCTAGCCTGGGATTGAGTTCCCACATCTTCACTGGAAGAAGGGAGCATGGCCTCATGTTTAGAACGGGTCTAGTCCAAAGGCAAATTTTACTTGGGAATCAGTGTGCACACTGCATTTAGAAGTTGCAAATACTATACCATATTTGTTGCATTTTGTGGTCTGAGTTGAAGTTCCCCAGCAGTGTAAGAAGCGAGATGACAAAGAGCACTCATTGGAAGAGAGAAAAGGATGCAAAATAATATAGAGTCACTGAAAATGTAAAAATCCTCAAGACCAGAGTTCTTCATGTAGGAAAAAAGATCAGAATCCATTACTACTATTATCCTTCTTTTTAATTCATATTTTTAAATGATTGCAGGGAAGTGATGTTACTGAAAAGAGCTGCATAAGAAAATCTATGTCATGTCACTGGTTGGTAGCTAATCTACTGGAACAGACTACATTAGCCACACATGACAAAAAATACAAACTTTACAAAATCAGTTCCATTGGATAATAAAAGTGGGGAATGACAAAATATAAAATAATTAGTTTAGAAAAGTCACCAAACCACAACAGCCAAAAACTATAATAATCATCAACAAAAAACCCTAGGGAGAGGGGAGACTCTGATTTCCAGAGTTGCCACAATATAGTACTTTAAATGTTCAGTTTCCATTGGAAAAAAGTGAAGCACACAAAAAAGGGCAAAGCTCACAAAGAGGAATAAAAGAAATTAATAGGCACTCTCCCTAAAGAAGCCCAGATTGGACTTACTTGACTTTAACTCCTTTACGTATGCTCACAGAGCTAATGGAAACCATATATAAAGAACTATGAGAACAATGTCTCACTAAACGGAGAATATTAATAGAGAGATAGGAATTATTTTTTTAAAAGCCAAATAGAAATATTGTAGGGTTAAAAAATATAACTGCAATGAAAAATTCACTAGAAAAGTTTCACAGAAAATTCAAGCAGGAAGAAGAAGGTTAACTTGAAGATAGGGCTATTGAGATTATACAGTCTGTGAGGCAGAAAAAAAAAAAAAGGAAGAAAAAGTAACAAAATCTAAGAGGCCCGTGGGACACCATCAAGTGTACCAAATATACCTAATGAGAGTCCCAGAGGAGAGGAAGAGAGAAAGGGAAAGAAACAATATTTGCAAAAGTAATGGCTGGAAACTTCCCAAATTTGATAAAAGACACAAATCTACAAATCCAAAAAACTTAATAAACTCCAAACAGGAAACTCAAAGAGATCCAAACCAAGAAACAGTATAACCAAACCATAAAAAGACAAAAACAAAGAGAGAATCTTGAAAGCAGCAAGAGAGAGGTGACTTATCTTGTACAAGAAATATTCCATAAGCAGATTTTTTTTTCTTTTTTCTGAGATGAGTCTCACTCTGTCACCCAGGCTGGAGTGCGGTGGCTCAATCTCGGCTCACTGCAACCTCCAGCTCCCAAGTTCAAGCAATTCTCCTGTCTCAGCCTCCTGAGTAGCTGGGACTACAGGTGCGCACCACCATCCCTGGCTAATTTTTGTATTTTTAGTAGAGACGAGGTTTCACCATTGTTGGCCAGGCTGGTCTCAAACTCCTGACCTCAGGTGACCCACCTGCCTCAGCCTCCCAAAGTATTGGGATTACAGGTGTGAGCCACCATGCCCGGCTGTAGATTTTTTAATAGCAGATAGCTCATCAGAAACTACAGAGGCCAGAAATCAATGGGGTAACATATTCAAACTGCTGAAAAAAAAATAAACCTGACAACTAATAATTTTTTATCTGGCAAAACTATCCTTCCAACATGAAGGAAAAATTAACACATTACCAGAAATACAAAAACTGAGTATCTGTTGCTAGTATAACTTCCCTACAAGTCATGCCAAAGGGATTCCTGTAAGCTGACCTAATTTGATACACTTCAAAGTAACTTGGGTCCACATGAAAAAATAAGGAAAACAGGTAAAAGTAACTACATAGATAAATATAAAGATCAGTATTAACGTATTTTTGGTCTCTAACTCCTACATGACATAAAATAAAACTGCATAAAACAGCATAATCTATAATTACAAACTTATGTAGATGAGCATACAACATATAAATATAAGCTAAAAGAAGCAAGGATTTTACATACTATTGAAATCATGTTGGTATTAATTTGAATTAAATCGTTATAAGCTAAAATGTTAATTATAACCCTCAGGGCAAACAATAAAGAAAAATAAAAATATGTATAGTAAAAGAAATGAGAAGGGAATCAAAATAGTACACTAGAAAATGTCTATTAAACATAAAAGAAGGCAGTAATGGAGGAATAGAATAACAAAAAGATATGCCATACAGAAAAAGAATAGTAAATGGCAAAAGGAAAGAAAGCCTTTCTTTCCAGTAATTAAGTTAACTAATTTAAATGGATTAAACTCTCCAGTCAAAGGGCTGATACTGGCAGATTGGACTGAAAACATAATCCAACTATATGCTCTCTATAAGAGACTAATTTTAGATCCAGAGACTCAAATAGGTTGAAAGTGACAGGATGGGCCAGATGTGGTGGCTCATGCCTGTAATCCCAGTACTTTGGGAGAAAGAGGCAGCAGGATTGCCTGAGTCCAGGAGGTCAAGACCAGCTTGAAAAACATAGTGAGAGACCCTGTCTATTAAAAAAAATCCAAAATTAGCTGAGCATAGTGGCATGTGCCTGTAGTCCTGGCTGCTCAGGAGGCTGAGGCAGGAATATCAATTGAACCCAAGATTATGAGGCGGTAGTGAGCTATGATCATGCCACTGTACTCCAGCCTGGGAAACAGAGCAAGACCATCTCCTAAAAAAAGAGAGAGAAAAAAAGGAAAAGAAAGAAAAGAAAGTGAAAGAATGAAAAAAATATTTCATGCAAACTGTAACCAAAAGGGAGATAGAGTGGCTATTCTAATATCAGACAAAATAGACTTCAGACAAAAGTTGGATAGTATATAATTGACAGAAAGGATATTATAAAATAGATAAAACTTTAGTTAGACTGACCAGAGAGAGAGAGAGAGTGAGGTGGCAGGGGGGTGGGGGGTGGTGTGTGTGTGTGTGTGTGTGTGGCAGGGGTGGTGTTGGAGAAGTGAGAGAGAAGACTCAAATTATAAAAATCAGGAAGGAAAGTGGTGTGGAAATTACTACTGACATCATAGAAATAAAAAGGATTATAACAGAATACTGTGGATAGTTTTATGCCAACACACTGAATAGTTTAGACGAAACGGACAAATTCCTAAAAACACACAAACTACCAAAACTGACATGAAGAAATACAAAGTCTGAATAGACCTATAATATGTAAGGAGATTGAATCAATAATCAGGAAACTTCCAACATAGAAAAGCCCAGGACCAGATGGCTTCACTGGTCAATTCAACCAAATATTTTAAGAAGAACTAACATCAATCTTTCTTAAACTCTTTTAAAAAAATAGAAGAAATTGAGGGGTAATACTTCCTAACTTATTCTATTAGGCCAGTATTTCCCTGATACCAAAGCCAAAGATACCACAAGAAAATTACAGACCAATAGCCCTTATAAATATGGATGAAAAAATTCTTAATAAAATGCTAGCAAACTGAATCCAGTGGTATATTAAAGAAATTATACATCATGAGCAGGTGGGATTTATCCCAGGAATGCAAGGGTGGCTCACCTAGACAAATTACTGTATGTAATACATCACATTAATAGAATGAAAGAAAAAAACTCATTATCATCTCAATTAATGTGGGAAAAGCATTTAACAAAATCTAACATTCCTTCATGTCAAACTAGAAACAGAAGGGAACTTCCTCCTCCTAATAAAGAGCATCTACAAAAAACCCACAGCTAACATCATACTTAATCAAGAACAAGAGGATATTCACTCTTATCACTTCTAGTCAACAATGTACTGAAGGTGCTGACCAGGGCATTTAGGCAAGAAAAAGAAATAAAATGCATCCAAATTGGAAAGGAAGAATTAAGAATTTCTCTATACAGAGATGACATGATCTTATATACAGAAAATCCTAAAGAATACACACACACACACACACACACACACACACACACATTCACACAATTAGAGCTAATAAATGAATTCAGCAAAGTTGCAGGATACAAGATTAACAAACAAAAATCAGTTGTATCTCTAAACACTAACAATGAATAATCCAAAAGTGAAATTAAGAAAACAATGCCAAGCTAGGCATGGTGGCTCATGCCTGTAATCCCAGGACTTTGGGAGGCTGAGGCAGGAGGATTGCTTGCCCCAAGGTCAGGCTGGCCAATATAGTGAGACCTATCTCTATTTAAAAAAAGAAATCCATTTACAATATTATCAAAAAGAATATAGCATAGTTGGGAATAAATTTAACCAAGGAAGTGCAAGACTTGAATACTGAAAACTACTAAATAGCCAAAACAATCTTGAAAAAGAACAAAATTGGAGGACTCATAGTTACCAATTTTAAAACTGACTATAATGCTACAGTAATCAAAACAATGTAGTACTGGCATAAGAATAGGCAGTAGATCAATGGAATAAAATAGAATCTATAGATCAATGGAATAAAATGGAAAGTACAGAAAGAAGCCCTTACATCTATGGTCAATTGATTCTTGACAAGGGTGTCAACAAAACTCAATGGGAAAAATAGCCTTTTCAACATACTATGCTGAGGTAACTGGAAATTCACATGTACAAGAATGAAATTAAACCCTTCCTTCAAACCACATACAAAAATTAACTCAAGATACATAAAAGACCTAAATGTAAGCTAAAACTATAAAAATCTTAGAAGGAAACGGGGTGAATTTTCATGACATTGAATCAGCAATGGATTCTTAGCTATGACACCAAAAGCACAAGCAACAAAAGAAAAAAATAGAGAAATTAGACTTCATTAAATTAAAAGTATTTTTGAATCAAAGGACACTAATAAGAAAGTGAAAAGAAACCCCACAAAATGGGAGAAAATATTTGCTAATCATATATCTGATAAGGGTATAACAATCCAGAACATATTAAAAATTATACAACTCAACAACAAAAAGATAAACAACCCAATTCAAAAATGGGCAAAGGACTTGAATAGACTTTCTCCAAAGAAGATATACAAACGGTCAATTAGCACATGAAAATATGGTCAGCATTGTTAATCATTTGGCAAATGCAAATCAAAACTGCAACAAGATACCACTGCATACTCACTAGAATCAAAAGTCAGGATCAAAAAGTCAAATAATAATAAGGGTTGGTAAAGATGCTGAGAAATTATAACCCTTATGCTTTGCTAGTGGAAATGTAAACTGGTGCAGCCACTGTGAAAATAGTTGGTGGTTCCTGGCCGGGCATGGTGGCTCATGCCTGTAATCCCAGCACTTTGGGAGGCCAAGGCCAGCAGATCACTTGAGGCCAGGAATTCCAGACCAGCCTGGCCAACATGGCGGAAACCCCAACTCTACTAAAAATACAAAAAAACCTAGCCAGGCATGGTGGTGGGTGCCTGTAATCCCAGCTACTCAGGAGGCTGAGGCAGGAGAATCACTTGAACCCAGGAGGCAGAGGTTGGAGTAAACCAAGATCACGTCATTGCACTCCAGCCTGGGTGACAGAGTGAGACTCTGTCTAAAACAAAAAACAAAAAACAAAAAACAGGCCGGGCGCAATGGCTTACATCTGTAATCCCGGCACTTTGGGAGGCTGAAGTGGGCAGATCACCTGAGGTCAGGAGTTCAAGACCTGCTTGGCCAACACGGTGAAACCCTGTCTCTACTAAAAAAAAAAAAAAATACAAAAATTAGCTGGGCATGGTGACAATCACCTGTAATCCCAGCTACTCAGGAGTCTGAAGCAGGAGAATTTCTTGAACCCGGGATGAGAGGCTGCAGTGAGTTGAGATCGCACCACTGCACTCCAGCCTGGGCAGCAGAGCAAGTCTCTGTCTCAAAAAAAAAAAAAAAAAAATCAAGACCATCCTGGCCAAGATGATGAAACCCCATCTCTACTAAAAATACAAAAAATTCATGGGGCATGGTGGCATATACCTGTAGTCCCAGCTACTTGGGAGGCTGAGGCAAGGGAATCGCTTGAACCTGAGAGACAGAAGTTGCAGTGAGCCAAGTTTCTGCCACTGCACTCCAGCCTGGCAAAAGAGCAAGACTCTGTCTCAAAAAAAAAAAACAAAAAAAAAACAAACAGTTGACGATTCCTTAAAAAGTTAAACATGGAATTACCATATGGTCCAGCAATTCCACTTTTAGGTACATACCCAGGACAACTGAAAGCATATGTCTACACAAAAACATGTACATGAATGTTCACAACAGCATTATTCATAATAGCCAAAAAGTGGAAACAACTCAAATGTCCATCAACTGATGAATGGGTCAATAAATTGTGGTATATCTATATAATGGAATATTATTTAGCCATTAAAAAGAGTACTAATATACCATAACATGGATGAACCTTGAAAACATGCTAATTGATAGAAGCTAGACTCTAAAACTCACATATTGTATGATTCCATTTATATCAAATGTCCATAAGTGGCAAATCCAGAGACAGAATGCAGGCTGATGGTTGCCAGGGATTAGTGGGAGGAGGGAGTAGGAGGTGACTGCTTAATGGGCATGGGGTTTCTTTTTGGGGTGATGAATGTGTTCTGGAATTTAGACAGTGGTGATGTTTGCACAACTTTGTGACTATACTAAAAACCACATTAGTTGTACTTTTCTAAATGGTTGAGACGTGATGCAGTGGCTCACTCCTGTAATCCCAGCACTTTGGGAGGTCCAGGCAGGAGGATCCTTTGAGCCTAGGAGTTCGAGACCAGCCTGGGCAACACAGCAAAACCCTATCTCTTAAAAAATAAATTAGGTTGGTGGCATGCGCCTATAGTTCCAGTTACTCGGGAGGCTGAAGTGGGAGGATCACTTGAGCCTGGGAGGTTGAGGCTGCCATGAGCCATGAGCATGCCACTGCACTCCAGCCTGGGTGACAGAGTGAGACTTTTTTGTCTCTAAAAAAAAATTAAAAATAAAAAAACATTAAAACAAAACAAAAACAAAAACAGGCCAGGCTCGGTGCCTTACACCTGTAATCCCAGCACTCTGGGAAGTTGAGGCAGGCAGATTGCTTAAGCCCAGGAATTTGAGACCAGCCTGGGTGACAGAGTGAGATCCTGTCTGAAAACAAACAAACAAACAAACAAATAAAATTGTTGAAATATTAAATTTTATGTGATGTGAATTTTATTTTTTATCGTGTATTTATGTATTTATTTACTTTTGTAGAGAAAGGGTCTCACTTTGTTGCCCAGGCATGTCTCAAACTCCTGGCCTCAAGTGATCCTCCCACCTTGGCCTCCCAAAGTGAGCCACCAAGCCCAGCCTGAATTTTACTTCAGAAACAAACAAACAAAAATTGATCACAGCTTTGAAGAGACAACAGCAGACCTGGGTTATTATTCCTAGTTCAATATCTTAATTGTGTCTTGGGAAGCCAAGGCCCTGAAATGATTTTGAAGTATCAATAGCTAGTCATTTTCAAAGGCTCGTGCTTCGGTTCTGACAGCTTTGGTTCAAGCTGAGAGCTAATTGTGCGGGGCGTGTAATTCTGCTGAGCTCATCCATTTCATCCATCTCCAGTGAGATGATGCTGGTGTGGCCCGGGGTGGGTGGGCAGGCCAAAAGCCAGGATGAGCTTGCTGTTGATGGATAGTCACCGTTTATGCTCACCAGAAGAGATTGGCAGGATCCTATGCATTCCTAACATGCAAAAAAGATGGTCAAGGCCTTGCAGCCAACCCTGAGGCTTCTTAAGGGCACTGACAGTTGATCCTGATGTGGAAGTGGAAACTTGTTAGTGGCAGGGCAGTCTTAATGAGGACCTCTCCTTTGTACCTTTGACACCCTTGATAGTCAGGTGCCTAAGCAACCAATAACAGGGTTTAATGATCATTTGTGTTCCGGGGACCATGAGGCATGAGTTCAAGTGTCTGCTTTAAGTGCAAAGAACCTGTTAGATCACTGACCATTATTCTTCTTTTTCTTTTGTATTTGAACAATGGCACCATGGCAGTTTAATTAGAAGACAGATAGTGTCATAGCACTTAAAGTTGATGACAGGCTTTCATCCACACGTGCCAATCAGCATCAGACAGTGGGGATGGCAGCACCCTGCTTTATTGTTAATGAATTTATTTTATTAACCCTCAGATGCTTGGGTTGTTTTTAAAGATCTACTCACAGCAACTAACTGCAGCAATTTATCTGGAACATTGCATGCATTTGGCTTGAATATGCAATGAAGACTTCTGTTTCAAAACAGCAGCAGTGAACTTCTATAATCTATAATCAAGCAATAGAATGATTTAGGGCACATGCTGCTAATTTGCCAAGCATTCTTGTCCCCTAATGTTGCAAATTTAGATTATTTCCAATTTTTTATCTTTATCTTCCGCTCTAGCTATTTCCTTAGAAATATTTCCACTGGTGGAATTACTGGATTAAAAGATGAGAGGTTGTGTAAAACACTCATTATATTTTGTCAAATTGACGTAAACTTTCTGAAGAGCAATTTACCTTTCCACCCACAGCATATGAAAATGTCTCACCATACATACCCTCAAGAGGGCTGGTTACTACCTTTTAAAAAATTTGTAGTTAATTTGAGAAGAATTATCTGTGAAGCTTGACATTTTTCCATATATGATTTTTAGGCATTTATATATCCTCTGTGGATTTTCTGAGTTGTTTGCTCATTTTCTTTTATGATGCTCATATTTTTCTTAATTTGTAAGTGCTTTTACATATTAAGAATTTGCAGGCTGGGCGTGGTGGCTCACACCTGTAATCCCAGCATTTTGGGAGGCTGAGGCGGGCAGATCATGAGGTCAGGAGATTGAGACCACTCTGGCTAACACGGTGAAACCCCGTCTCTACTAAAAATACAAAAAGTTAACTGAGTGTGGTGGCGGGCATCTGTAGTCCCAGCTACTCGGGAGGCTGAGGCAAGAGAATGGCGTGAACCCGGGAGGCGGAGCTTGTAGTCAGCCAAGATTGTGCCACTGCACTCCAGCCTGGGCAACAGAGCGAGAGTCCGTCTCAAAAAAAAAAAAAAAAAAAAAAAAATTTGCTGGGGGGGCTGGACATAGTGGCTCATGCCTGTAATCTTAGCACTTTGGGAGGTCCAGGTGGGAGGATCCCTTGAGGCCAGGAGTTTGCAACCAGCCTGGGCAACATAAGACCTTGTCTCAACAAAAACTTAAAGAATTAGCCAGACACGGTAGCATGCTCCTGTAGCCCCAGCTACTCTGGAGGCTGAGGCAGGGGTATCACTTGAGCCCTGGAGTTGGAGGTTACAGTGAACCATGATAGATAGTGCCACTGCACTCTAGCCTTGGTGACAGAGTGAGACCCAGCAAAAAAAAAAAAAAAGGAATTTGCTGGGGTATTTTAATTAATAATTTTACAGCCAATGTCATAAATTAAGCTACTAATGATTTTCTTTTTGTTCTATCTTCATTAGGTTTTGGTATCAGGGTTATAAGCGTATCACAAATGAAATGGGAGACCTTTCTAGCTTTTCCGACAACGCAGAAATATATATACTATGTATTTAATAAACATACTATACTATGTATAGATATTTCTGTTCTTTTCTTTCTTTGTGTCTGTTCCATATGTTTATTTTATTACTCTTTTTCTAACTTGAGTTGAATTCTTTTTTGGGGGGTGTAGGGGTAGGGGCAGGGTCTCGCTTTGTCACTCAAGCAGGAGTACTTTGGCATGATCACAGCTCATTGCTGCCTTGACCTTCTGGGCTCAAGCAATCCTCCTGCTCCGCCCCCACCCTTTTTTTTTTTTTTTTTTTTTGAGACAGAGTCTCACTCTGTTGCCCAAGCTGGAGTGCAGTGGCACGATCTTGGCTCACTGCAATCTCTGCTTCCCAGGTTCAAACAATTCTCCTGCCTCAGCCTCCTGAGTAGCTGTGACTACAGGCATGTGCCACCACACCCAGCTAATTTTTGTATTTTTAATAGAGACAGAGTTTTACCATGTTGGCCAGGCTGGTCTCGAACTTCTGACCTCAGGTGATCCACCTGTCTCGGCCTCGCAAAGTGCTGAGATTACAGGTATGAACCACCGTGCTCAGCCTCATGTTTTGATTTTTTTGTAGAGATGAGGACTCACTATGTTGCCCAGGCTGGAATTCTTTTTAAATAAAGGAAAATACTTAAACCCATAAAATTTCCTGGGTAGAGATTTGACCCTACACATTGGATAGAAAAAGTTTCCACTTCCAATATTTTGTAAATAGTCCAATTTTCTATTATTTCTATTATTTTCTATTATTTCTTTGATTAAATAATTATTAACTTTTAAAGGAGATTTGTTTTTTCCCCATAAACACGTGTTACTAATGTAATTTTAGTACATTGTAGGGCAGGAACTTGGTTTACACAATGGGAAAATATAGTGGCATTTTCTTTGTGACCTAGTACACGATTAATTTGAGTTGCTAAGGTTCTCACGATCTAATAGCTTAGCTTAACAGACTTTGGTACATGTCTTTTTATTTGTGGGAGGCAGATTCTTGAGTCAAAGAGTACTCTTTTCTCTGAAATTCACGCTGTCTTCCCCAGGCCCATTGATGCTATTCTAGTTCCACCTCTTATCTCTCATTTGGACAATTCAGTAAACTCATAATTGGTTTCCCAGCCTTTAGTGTCTGCCACCCCATTCCTCCAAAATGTCAATAAAATACCTATCTCCTGTTCAGAAGGCTTTGATGCTTTTGCAATGTAAGAAATTAACGTCAAACATGTTCTTAATGATATTCACAGCTGGTCCCAATCTCTCCCCATCTATCTTTTCAGGCCCACCTGTGTCCCACCCTCACCTCCGCTGTCTCCGTGTTCTAGCCTCTTCCTTGAGCTATAGGCTGTTGCCTGAATTTCATGACATTCTCACTTTACTTATGGGGGTAACGTTTATTTTTTTCTTATTTTTTTTTTTTTTGTGAGACAGAGTCTTGCTCTGTCGCCCAGGTTGGAGCGCAGAGGCGCAATCATGGCTCACTGCAGCCTCAACATCTGGGCCCACAGGATCCTCCTACGTCAGCTTCTGAGTAGCTGGGACTACAGGTGCACCCCCATCATGCCCAGCTGATTTTTTTATTTTTGGTAGAGGTGGGGTTTCGCTATGTTGCCCAGTCAGGTCTCAAACTCCTGGGCTCAAGCGATTGGCTTGCCGCAGCCTCCCAAAGTGCTGGGATTACAGGCATGAGCCACCATGTCTGGCCCTTAGAAACATCAGGAGACCTACTATATACACTGGTGTAAATTTGGGATATGAAGGGGCTGTCATGTAGAATGAGAAATAATGACAGAAATATTAGCTTGGCCGGGCACAGTGGCGCATACCTGTAATTTCAGCACTTTGGGAGGCCAAGGCAGGCAAATCACTTGAGCCCAGGAGTTTGAGACCAGTCTTGGCAACATAGTGAGACCCTGTCTCTACAGAAAATACAAAAATTAGCTGGGCGTGGTGGCATGCACCTATAGTCCCAGATACTGGGGCAGAGGACGGGACTGAGGTGGGAAAATCGCTTAAGCCAGGAGGTTGAGGATTCAGTGAGCCATGATCGTGCCACTGCACTCCAGCCTGGATGACAGATCAAGACTCCATCTCAGAAACAAAAACAAAAACTAAAAAACCCATTAAAAACAAAACAACCTAATGTTTCTAAGACTTTACTCCTCTATCAAGTCACATCTCCAGAGAGCCTCATTTTAAGGGGCAATCTTACACCTGATAGAAATACTTCCCAGAACTAGTATTTGGAATGCAAGCTCCAGGCAAAGACAGCCTCAGCATTCACTAAGTGCCAGTGTGAGAAGTGGTCATGAGGAAAATACTCAAACTGCTTTCAAAGGCGGCATTTAAAAGTTCTTTTTACAAAATTTACATGATCAATTTCCCTTGGCATAAAATGCATGGAAAACTGATAGCTATTAATAGCCTGGTGTGTGCTGTTAATTAAATTATTACAGATGTGTAAGCCATGGTGTCCTTCTCTTGTTTTGGCTACCAGAAAGCTCAGGATGCTATTTCCTCCAGGGCTAGCTAGCTTTTATGATGTGCCCAGCAAGCTTTGTGACTTAAACTGTTCCAGCCTCAGTTTCTTCATCTATAAACTGAAAGTAACCAACAACTACTTTGCAGAGGGGGGTTTAAGGAGCCAAATACAGTGTCTGGCAAATTTGTTCAACAAATAGGTATTGATTTCTATGTATAAGACACTGCCCTCAGTGGTAGGGTACTTGCCCTCCCAGAGCTCACATTCTAGAGGGAAAGCCAGGACTAATAAGTACACAAATACACAGCTGATGACAAGCAGACCACAGTGAGCACCAGGGAGGAAAGAAAGCAGGGACATGATGGAGGGTAACCAGCTCTAAGAGGCAACCTGTGTTAGATGGTACAGGTGGAGAAGACTGCTGTGTGCAGGAGAAATTTTCAGTGAGACTTCAAGGAAGAGAATGAGCTCACCACATAAAGAGGGAACAAAGAGCAACCCAGGCAGAAGGAACAGAACAGCCAGGCCCTGAGGAAGGAAACCATTTGGCAGGTTCTAGGAGGCTGGTGAGGCTCCAGCACAGCGTGCAGAGAGAATGCTGGGAGATGAGGTAAATAAACAGTAGTGTGGCTAATAAGAATTGCTTTGCTCTAATGATTGCTTGCTTGTCTTAGTGGTTTTATTATACCTGGGCCTTTTGTTTTAAGCAGTTTCAAATACTTTTGAAGTGACCAATATACAAATGAGATGAATATAAAGTCACTAATTAAAAAATTTTAAAGCTGACATTTATCAAGATCCTACTATATGATTTACATGACTTGAACATTTAATTCTTCCAATATTCTACATGGTAAATACTATTATTACTTTTTTTTAACTGATAAGGAAATGAGACACAGAGAGTTTAATAAACTTGCCGAAGCTGGCACAGGGGTTAAGTTTAAGAGCAGGATTTGAATCAGGCAGCCTGACTCCAAAGCCAGTGTCCTTAGACACTGCACCATGCTGCCTCTTCAGGTTACATAGCTATTGTGAATCAGTTACTTGATGGTACCCACAGGTCCTCCTGAGCTTCTAACAGTTATTGTACTCACTAGTAGCAAGAAATATGTTTGGAATTCATAATCTATAATCTATTATCAGGGATTCACATAGCTTCAAATTCTATCTATTAATAAGGAATAAGGTCTAATGTAGCATGAGAAAATTTCCCTCCCAAGAAAAATAAAGAACTCTAATTAACATTTTAATAATCATTCTCAACTTACAGAACTTATCCATTGTTAAATCTATATCCATAATTTATTACACAGATGTTTATGTAGGTCAGCTACTGGTTTGCTGTCCTGGGGATGCCAACAATATGTGTGAAGGAGACACAGTGGAGATTGATTTCGTTATTTAAATAGTTCTGCTCAAAGAAAGTGAGCAGGTAAAGTAGTCTGAGGGCTGGTAAAAATCTTTTTTAATTACTCATTTTTCCAGATGGAGTTCTGTTTCAATGTGTAATCTCTGATGTGCCCAAAGCCTCCCCAAGGCCACAGTAGTCATGCTCCCGGGCAGCATCTGCCATCCGAGCCACTTACATTCCCATCGTGGTTTGGGCAAGACAGAGGCTTTCCCGCAGCCACAGCAGTGACTGTCTCCAGGATGGAAGACTCCTCAACGTTGCTGCCTGGAGTTCGCTGCAGCACATCCATCAGGTTTGTGATGAAGAAATTGTTCTGGAGCGCGGCCACCCCTTTCTCGGGCAGGATGGAGGTCTGGCGGCACACTGGGCAGGAGAGGGTTAAACTGTGGGCAGGAATGTAGTTCTGCAGACACCTGTTGCAGAAGCAGAGGTGGAGAGCTTAGCACAGTGCAGAACCTCCACTTCTCGCAGGTACCATACATGTTCTCAGTGACTACACAAGGTATTTGGCAGAAACTCCCATCCCAGTCTCCTTTACTAGGAAAATAATATTTCAGAA
This sequence comes from Nomascus leucogenys, assembly GCF_006542625.1. NCBI lineage: Eukaryota > Metazoa > Chordata > Mammalia > Primates > Hylobatidae > Nomascus > Nomascus leucogenys. Next base: position 73,921,454 of record NC_044387.1, on the reverse strand, counting down.
ACCAACAGGTAAGCTGTACTCACACTAATCAGGCAAATGATTATGCTCAAGGAAATAAAAAATGTCATTGACTTTTGTAGTGTTTCCTAGCGCCTTGGCACACAAAGTGTGGTCCATGGATGAGCAGCGTCAGCCTCCCTGGGGGGTGCATTTGGTAGAAATGCAGAATCTTAGACCCTATCCAACACCTGCTGAGTCAGCTCCCCATGTGATTTGCATACATGTTAAAGTTTGAGAAGCACTGGCCCACAATATCTAGCAGTGGGCTCACAAATGTATGGACTTTGAAATTGGAAGAAACACATCAAATATTTTTGTTAGCAATAAAATTCTTCTTACGTACAAAATCATAATGAGATATGAAAAACACATCAAAATGGAAATGTTTGCTTGAAGCAAGGATGGGACACCCAGAGTCAGAGCCATACCATCTCTTCTCCTTGTCTCTACTCAACAGGTATCAACTTAACTCATTTAGTTAAAGAAGTGTGTCACTAATAATGACTCATACATATGCCGCTCATTGAATTCTAAGTACTTCCAATGAGCCTATGAGATAGGTACTGTTATGATTCCTTAAGACACATTATGCAACAGACAGAGACAGGCCGGGGTACTTGTCCAGGATACTTAGCTGGTCAGGGGCAGAGTACAAATTCAAACACAGGCAGTTTGACACCATAATTTAAGCTCTCAATAATTAGACTATACAATTTTTTCCAGTACCTAGCCAAACAATTCAAAACACACCAACCTAGCCCCATTCCCCTTATTTTGCAGATGAATAGACCTGACATCAGAGACATTCACTGATCTTGTCTATGTCACAGAGGTAGCTAGCCTTGAACCAAACCAGACATGAAACAGCTTTTGCTAAGGTCATTAATGACGTCTGAATCCAGCAGCTGTTTTTCAATTTTATCTTACTAGACTTCTGGGAAGTACCATTAAGCTTGACTATTGCTCTGCTCACCTTCCTTTTTATTGAAAAATTTCTCTGCCCTTGACTTTATGACACCACACTCACATGGTTCTCCTGTCTGCTCTATCTTTTCTGAGTCAATACAGTTTTGAGTTACTCAAGGTTCCATTCATCATGAGACCTCTTCTCTTTCTGGAATATTATATTCACATCACATGTGTGGCTACAAGCATAAGGCTCCCAAAATTAGATTTCTTCCCACAGACATCTCCTTTGAGCCTCATTAACTGACTTCTTGACATCTTTTCTTAGATGTCTTGCAGGTCCTAAAACTCAACATGAACAAAACCAAACCCATGATCTGCCCCCAGACTGTATCCTCTCCCATTCATGATGAATAGCACCACCATCCATTTATTTAAACAAACCAGAAACTAGGAGTCATTCTTAAGATAGTAATTCCCTTACTGTCCTTCATTTCCCATATCCAACTCATTACCAAAGCATGTCCAAATGCCTACATATCTTTCTAACCTCTCCAGTTCTCTTCATCCCCTGCTATGTTACCATCTTTGTACCCTCTAACAATTCTCCACATTGCAACCAGAGTGACCTTCTCAAAACTCAAAGCTAGCCATTTAAATCTCCCTCCCACACCATCTGAGATGAAAGCCCTGCCATGGTTTCCACTTCCACTGCTCTTACAACAAAGACAAAAATCCATATATGGCAACATGGATTACACATCTCATATGGCCTAGCACCTACATACTTTCTGTCTCTTCCCCTCATTTGCTGCATACCAGCCACAGTGGACTTATTTAAGTTCTTCCCCAGTGTTGAATAACCCTCTCACTGTAGCACCTCTCACTCACTATAGCAACCTCCCACTACAGCACCTTTGCACATTACCTGAAATTCTATTCACTCCCCTTTGTGTAGTTAATTTTTACTCATCATTGGGGTTTCTGTGTAATCATCACTTTTGCAAGGAAGCCTTCCTTGATTAGGGCAAATTTCTCTATTATATTGTTTCCTGTGTACTTCTGCTGTACAGCACTTGTCACTGGTTTAATTTCACATTAGTCTGAGCAATTAGGGGGTTAGTGACTGGCTCCTTCACTAGGCTGTGAGTTCCAAGGGGTCAGCAGTTGTGTCTGGCTTTGCTCTCCTTCAAGCCCTTTGATGCTGTTTTGGAAGATGTGGGATAAGAATGACTGTAAGGGCTGGGTGTGGTGGCTCATGCCTGTAATGCCAGCACTCTGGGAGGCCAAGGTGGGTGGATCACGAGGGCAGGAGATCGAGACCATCCTGGCTAACACGGTGAAACCCTGTCTCTACTAAAAATACAAAAAAAAAAAAAAAACAAAATTAGCCGGGCATGGTGGCGGGCACCTGTAGTCCCACCTACTCGGGAGGCTGAGGCAGGAGAATGGTGTGAACCCGGGAGGTGGGGCTTGCAGTGAGCCGACATCGCGCCACGGCACTCCAGTCTGGGCGACAGAGCGAGCCTCCGTCTCAAAAAAAAAAAAGAAAAGAGTGACTGTAAGGTGCTCACTGAGTAGCCAGTATGAATGTCCAGCAGAGGCTGAACATGGGGGTCCTAAAGCTCACTCTCCTGACAGTGAGGCAAGCTGTAAGGTTTTGTCTCTGCATAAACAAAAATTTCCCCACCAGGCGCAGTGGCTCATGCCTGTAATCCCTGCACTTTGGGAGGCTGATGTGGGCAGATCACGAGGTCGAGAGATCGAGACCATCCTGGCCAACATGGCGAAACCCCGTCTCTACTAAAAATACAAAAATTAGCTGGGCATAGTGGCGCATGCCTGCAGTCCCAGCTACTCGGGAGGCTGAGGCAGGAGAATCACTTAACCCAGGAGGCGGAAGTTGTGGTGAGCTGAGATCACGCCACTGCACTCCAGCCTGGCAACAAAGCAAGACTCCATCTAAAAAATAAATAAATAAAATAAAATAAAATAAAAATCCCATTTTAAGGAAAGTTGCCAGCACCTTCAATACCTTCAAACAGAAATCTTCTTGGCTGGAAGCAGGGGCTCACACCTGTAAGCCCAACACTTTGGGAGGCTGAGGTAGTTGGATTGCTTGAGCTCAGGAGTTTGAGACCAGCCTGGGCAACATGGAGAAACCCTGTCTCTATAGTCAGGCATGGTGGTGTGCACCTGTGGTCCCAACTACTCAAGAAGTTGAGGTGGGAAGATCTCTGGAGCCTGGGAAATTGAGGCTGCAGTGAACTGTGATTGTGCTGCTGCACTCTAGACTGGGTGACAGAGTGAGATCCTGTCTCAAAAGAAATTAATTAATAAATATGAATAAAATAAAAAATAAAAGAAGAGGAAATCTGGCCGGGTGCAGTGGCTCACGCCTGTAATCCCAGCACTTTGGGAGGCCGAGGCGGGTGGATCACGAGGTCAGGAGATCAAGACCATCCTGGTTAACACAGTGAAACCTCGTCTCTACTAAAAATACAAAAAATTAGCCGGCCATGGTGGTGGGCGCCTGTAGTCCCAGCTACTCAGGAGGCTGAGGCAGGAGAATGGCGTGAACCCGGGAGGCAGAGCTTGCAGTGAGCTGAGATCGCGCCACTGCACTCCAGACTGGGTGACAGAGTGAGACTCCGTCTCAAAATAAAAAATAAAATAAAATAAAAAATAAAGAAGAGGAAATCATCTCAACATGCATGAGGCTGGAACAATTTTAACACAGAGCACTGTGTAAGGACTTGCTGTAGCAGGATCTCACAAATCTCCACCACCAGTCATTGGGTGGGGAGTGGAAGTGGGTTGGGCTAGACCCCCAAAGAAGATAGCAGGGGCAGACCTAGGGCAGCCAGAGTGCTGCTTCTCACCCGTCAGAGTGAGGAAGTAGGACCCAAACAATAGACAGGCTGGACACTGAATACTGGGATATGGGGCAATTCTGCCAAGTTCAGACTGAGTGGCTCTGAATGCACTTCTATAGAGAGTGTCTGCCAAGCTATGCCGACCGCTGCACATCAGGTAATGATCTTACCATGTGTGCCCAGGGACACATGGACGATTAGCTGGTATTCATGTTTTAGGTGCACCCATTAAGGGGATGGAGGAATCACACTCTAATTATTTTGTAATATGAATTACCAAGCACTTAAGCCAAAGTATAAAATGAATAAAATAAAAAGTGCCCTATATACCACCACTAAAACAAACCAAAACCCATATACACAAGCACACACACACACACAAAACCCCACAACAACCCAAAACAAACAAAAAAAGCCACAACTACTAGTAACAAATCTACCTTCTCCTTCCATCCATCACCACCATGAAGGATATGGTTATTCTTTTGCAACTGAAGCTTGCAAAGTAAATCAACTCAAAAAATGGTCAATCAGATAATAAAGACATGTTAAATCAGATATTTGCGTAATCAGCATAGATTTGAAGCCATTTGAAATACTGATTTCCAGTTCTATCACAGGAAGTAAAGCATTTTAAGTATACATATTAAATAATGATAAAAATGTACTTAACAGAATGCTATAAAACACAATTACCATATTTATTTTTAAGAAAGATACATAGCTTTACTAGGGAAATATTTATAAGTAAGATAAACTAATTACTAACAAACTTATGCTTAATTGCTTACATGGCAAGTTAAACAATGGGGTAAAAGTATATTTTGATAACTGATTAATGCCCCTCTCCAAAAACAAATACTCTATCAAGAAGATAAATAAGGAAGTCTGTTTTCACATGCAGCAAATTACATAGTCAGGTAATTTATTCAATATATATATATTTTTTCTTTATCTAAAACATCATAGCATTCAAATGTGACAGTATGTGTCTGAGGAATCTTTGGAAAAGAAGCTATACCCTTTGAAGTAACCACTCATGTATGCAGATGTTTTACCTGATTTGTTATATGGGAGGAAATGATAGATTTTTTTAATTGACTCTCAAAGACCCTCTGTAGGGATCTGCTGTGGACAAAAATTGTTTCACAAAGAACAAAGGGAAGTTTTAAAAGATTTTTCAACTTAACATTCTTATTTAATGCTCCATCTCTTGTGTAAATGAATCAGTAGTCACTGGATTGCTTTCTCCCGCTTATAATGGTTTGAAATAAAGTAAATTATTTGCAACTCATGATTCTGTTTTTTAATGTCTGGCAGAAGCACAAGAGATTAGTTTTCTCTCAAAGGTAATTGTAGAATTCTGGGAAAGAATCCTGCAGTAGGTTGTAGGAGGTCAGCCTGTGAAACTCCCTTCTCCAAGCACAAAGGAGGCTTACCTCTCGCAGAAAGTGTGCAGACAGGGGAGAACCTTGGGATTCTTGTACCGTTCCAGGCATATACTGCAAATCAGAAACTGCTTGTCAATCTGGCGCACCACAGGACTTGGGATGTTGGTGCCTTCACTGGCCATCCTAGACCACTGACATGGGGGGCCGGCTGTCTTTGACCCTGCACGCTGCTGCTGTCAGACAGAAAATCAAAACAGAAAAACATATAATGATCTGTAGGTACAAGTCAATCACTGGCTCTTTCACCATAAGCATTGTGTTATAAATAAAGGCAGAAGTCGGCCGGGTGAGGTGGCTCATGCCTGTAATCCTAGCACTTTGGGAGGCCGAGGTGGGCAGATCACAAGGTCAAGAGATCTAGACCATCTTGGCTAACACAGTGAAACCCCGTCTCTACTAAAAATACAAAAAATTAGCTGGGGGTGGTGGCATGTGCCTGTTGTCTGAGCTACTCAGGAGGCTGAGGCAGGAGAATCGCCTGAAGGCAGGAGGCAGAGGTTGCAGTGAGCTGAGATCGCGCCACTGCACTCCAGCCTGGGTGAGTGCAGTGAGACTCCATCTCAAAAAAATAAAAATAAAAATAAATAAATAAATAAAGATAGAAGTCAATGTCAGTGACCTCAAAACGACCAATAAGCCAACCCTGATTGCTGTACAAGTACAGTGAGCTCCCTGTTGTTTGTTTTGTAAATCAATAAAATCCTCACATGTTCGCCATGCAAACAAAACAAATTAAAAGAGGGCATGTTGTACAAAGAGGTATGCTCGCTGGGTTTCAAAGTAGTGGTAACTAAGGGGATAAATACTTTATATAGCTATGTCTGCTTATGCCTTTAGCCATGACTGTATTTAAACTTGTATTTACCTTTTATATTCTTATTGAAATGGAATATGTTTTTCCAACTATCGTAGTTGAAGAGGTTGGACTGTGTCACATCAAAACATGTCACTTTGATATAAGGATTATTTTGAGCTGAAAGCTATATAGAAAGAACAGACAGAAGAGGACCTCTCTGCCCTTCCCCATCTGCCTACAAGCAGGGCATAAATTTCTCTTTTGTAAAGGAAATTTCCATTTGTAAAGGTGACTCTCTCTCCCGAGCCAGGAAGAGAAGTCTCTTAAACACTGAAGACTGCATGGAGATGATCTTGCAAAATGATCTTACTAAACAAACCTTATCTACCATACATATCCTACAGTTTACTGCCCCAGGAGTCCAAACCCCTCTTTCTTTCGTCTAGGCAGTTCTCCGCAATATATTGTCCTTTGTCAAAATGGTATATAAAACCCCAAGAGGAGGTTGTGAAGCCCTTGATAATGTAAAATTAAAAATAGTATCAAAAAAAGTGTATGCCTTTTTCTCCTGTTAATCTGTCTTTTGTCACTTTAATTTGTAGACCCTAGGCACATACTCTAGGAGGGCAGAAGAAAAGTTTTTCCTCTCCTACATGCTATCAATATGCATGTGGGTGATAATTAGAATTTTAATTAAAAACTTTGTATATGGTTCAGAGTGTTTTCTTCAGGACTAAAGGTTTATAGATTTGAAACTAAAATATATTTGCTATGGGGCAGGGACAAAGGCCAGAGGTATTTCCTATAATTTAGAAGAAATATCTGTTGGTATTCATGTCTGAGCATTTGAAAGATCTGGTGAAGTGAATTAATTCAGAGAAGGTTTCAAAATGTTAGGGATCATGCCAAGAAAGGAGAATTAGAAGAGGGCAACAGAGAAAGAGAAGACAGCAGAGAGTTTGAGAGCACAAGAGAGGAAAAAGTTACAACACAAAACACAGCTCCTTTTACCACCTTAAAGAATTCCTGGCTTCTACACCAACGGCATAAACCAAGGCTGAGCTAAAATTTACCTCTTCATTTTCTAAATATTTGGTAAGGTGTCCAGAGCCCTCTAATTCCCTTTGGAAATACTCTTTACCAAAAAAAAATAAAAGAGAGAAAGTGAAACTGCCTTTGCAAAAACTATAACTGAGAAAATTATGGCAGTGAAAGAGATCAGACCTAACCGACTCCATCTTGTTTCTAACCGACTCCATCTTGTTTCTAACCTTTAAGCTGTCCTTGTTCATTCCTGGGCATAGGTTAAACTAACCTTGGGAAGGAATTGAGCTTATAGTTTGACTCTGAAACAAAATTGATAATAGCCCTTTTCCAAAAAGACCCCTTCTTGCCTGAGGACAAGTCTGCCTTTGTAGGACTAACAAATTAGCTACAAGATTAGAAATTAAGGTTTAGGGGCCATGCAGCCTCTGGCTGCAAGAGTCTGAACCTCCCTAAATTGCTCTTCGGGATAACAACACTATTGTAAAACCAAAGATCAGTGCTTGAGATGTTTTGCAGAGCCTGCACTCAGTGGATCAGCTGACACCACCCAGACCAGTAATCTGGCTCAACAAGCTCCGTGATCCCACCCAGGAACAGAAGACAGCAAGAAAACCTCACTTTGACTCCTCTATGATTCCATCTCCAACCTGACCAATCAGCACTCCCCACTTCCCAAGCCCCTACCTGCTAAATTATCTTTAAAAACTCTGATCCCGAATGCTCAGAGAGACTGGTTTGAGTAATAATAAAACTCTGGTCTCCTGCACAGCTGGCTCTGAGTGAATTACTCTTTGTCCATTGCAATCTCCGTCATGATAAATTGGCTCTATCTAGGCAGCAGGTAAGGTGAACCTGTTGGGTGGTTACGAAAGAAAGAAAGGGAAGAAAGAAAAGAAAGAAAAAAGGAAGGAAAAGAAAAAGAAAGAGAGGGAAGGAAGGAAGGAAGGAAGGAAAGAAAAGAGGTTTAATATTTAATATGACCCTAGGCAGGAAGTCATACTATTATTCTTTATTCTTTATTATTACTATTTTTTTGAGATGGAGTCTCGCTTTGTCACCCAGGCTGGAGTGCAGTGGCACAATCTCGGCTCACTGCAAGCTCCGCCTCCCAGATTCACGACATTCTCCTGCCTCAGCCTCCCCAGTAGCTGGGACTACAGGTGCCCGCCACCACGCCCGGCTAATTTTTTGTATTTTTTTAGTAGAGACGGTGTTTCACCGTGTTAGCCAGGATGGTCTCGATCTCCTGACCTCATGATCCACCCGCCTCAGCCTCCCAAAGTGCTGGGATTGCAGGCATGAGGGGTCATACTACTATTCTTATTCTACAGATTAGAAGAAGCAAAACAGAGGCTCAGTCAAGAAGTTTACCAGAATGCAAACCCAAGGAGTATATGTCTCTAAAACCCATGGCCTTTTCACTACTTAAACCACAACACCGCCCTTGACCTTGTGTTTTAAAAAGGCTGCACTACAGAAGCTTGGTTTACATATGACACTTTAACTTGGCCTGGTGCCTGTTTTTAAAGCTTGGAAATACTCCATATTTACCGAAGCAACACTTCCACACTTTCTAAAGAAAACATTCTTTTCCAAATATAAATAATAGTTCTCCTTCCTACCAAGTCACCAAATTTTTAAAAAGCATATCAACTTTTATTAGGAAAATTCGGCTGCTGGCTGGTCTAAGTGCAGTGGTATTTACAGGTAACTGATCACAACCAGTTACAGATTTTGTTGCTCCTTCTCCACTCCCACTGCTTCACTTGACTAGCCAAAAAAAAAAAAAAAAAAAAACCAGAAAATTCTGCTGTTTATATGTGAGTATAGTTACAAACATGACACACCCATTTTCCAACTCTATACCTTTTAGATAAGTTTATTAAAGATATGATTTTAAAAACAGGCTGGGCGTTGTCTCTCACGCCTGTAATCCCAGCACTTTGGGAGTTCGGGTGAACAGATCACTTGAGCCCAGGAGTTCAAGATCAGCCTGGGCAACATGGTGAATCCCCATCTCTACAGAAAAATACAAAAAAAAAAAAAAAAAAAAAAAAAAAAAGGTCAGGCACAGTGGCTCACACCTGTAATCCCAGCACTTTTGGAGGTTGAGGTGGGCAGATCACGAGGTCAAGAGATCCAGACCATCCTGGCCAACATGGTAAAACCCCATCTCTACCAAAAATATAAAAATTAGCTGGGCGTGGTGGTGCACACCTGTAGTCCCAGCTACTCAGGAGGCTGAGGCAGGAGAATCGCTTGAACCTGGGAGACAGAGGTTGCAGTGAGCCGAGATCGCGCCTCTGCACTCCAGCCTGGTGACAGAGTCAGACTCCGTCTCAAAAAAAAAAAAAAAAAAAAAAAACTCAAAAATTACCCAGGCACGGTGGCACACATACATAGTCCCAGCTGCTCAGGAGGCTGAGGTGGGAGGATTGCTTCAGCTCGGGAGGTCAAGGCTGCAATGAGCCATTATTGTGCCCCTGCACTCCAGCCTGGGTGACAGAGTGAGACTCTGGCTCAAAATAAAATAATAAAATAAAATAACATATAGAACCTTGTGAAGCACCTGCTACACAAGAGTGTCACATTCAGACAGAACTCACTGCATAGTTAAATGGTATAGGTATGACATCCAATCAGCTACCATTATCTGCTAGACTTTCCATAGAGTGTCTCTCTAAAGTAGCTCATCTCTCAGGGGCTCAAAATGTTGACAGCCTGTGTGTTTTCTTAACCACATCCCTATGACATCAGACTAGGGGAGGAATGGACTTATCTGTCTTAATCAAAACCAACCCTGAGGGTTTAAATGACTGGCCCAAGGTCATTCAGTAAAATCAGTGAATCAGAAAGGTCAGATTTCAAGTTTTCTGCCTTATCTGATAAATCGATGACGTAAGTTTAACACTTCACTAGAGAGTGTGTGTGTGTGTGTGTGTGTAACTTGTAAAAATGATGAGTGCTCACTTTTGCAGCACTAAAATTTGAATGATACAGAAAATATTGCCCCTAAGCAAGAATGGCATGCAAATTTGTGAAGTGTTCCATATTTTCTTTAAAAAGATGTTAAACTGGCCAGGCGCGGTGGCTTACGCCTGTAATCCCAGGACTTTGGGAGGCCGAGGTGGATGGATCACGAGGTCAGGAGATCAAGACCATCCTGGCTAACACGGTGAAACCCCGTCTCTACTAAAAATACAAAAAATTAGCCAGGCGTGGCGGCAGGTGCCTGTAGCCCCAGCTACTTGGGAGGCTGAGGCAGGAGGAGAATGGCGTGAACCCAGGAGGCGGAGCTTGCAGTGAGCCAAGACACACCACTGCACCCTAGCCTGGGGGACAGAGCGAGACTCCGTCTTAAAAAAACAAACAAACAAAAAAAAAACTTTTCCATCAAAATCAGTTAAAAATAATTTTATTTTGAATAGCTTTTGAAATTTTTCATAGTACCCTTTGAAATAATCAGAGCCATGCTGGGCATTGAAAAAAGCAGACAGAAGGCATCATATTGGACTTCATTCCTTTTTTTTTTTTTAACCTTAGAATTTTGTATTTTTGGCAAGAAAAAATTTGTTTTAATCAAATGATATACGTTGACAAAATGAAATTTCTTGAGCCAATATTTTATGCTCTACAGCCAAAAATGAAAACATTTCATTCTAACTTTATGATAATTATTGTAGTGGGTGACAGCAAGTCTCTATATTGTAGTATTGTTAATTTGCATGGTAAATTAATTAAGTTTACTCATTAACACTAATTTAAAATCATGACAGTATCACAGATCTGTCACAAGTGACCTGTTGAAGGCATCTAGATTTTTAGAACTCCAAGAATCAACACAAAAGGTTTCCAATCCCCAAAGATCCTCAAATTTGCCAGGATAATGATCCTTCCCTGGATACCCACACTAGAAAGAACATTTGACTACTCCTAATGCGACTATGTGCTCAGAAGAACTGAAGCACAGAATGAGCTAATAAGCACCGTGGGAAGTCTGAATCAGTCCGAATATGTAATGAGGAATACACTCAATATACAACAGCCTTCAATCAAAGTGTTGGGGCACTACCACAGTTTCTGGTCTCCTTGATTAAAAAAGCAACAAATGTTTTATATAGATGCTTTGCTGGTCTCCTTTCCCCATCTTGTTTTCTAAATTGTCAGAGACGCTTCTTACCCACATAACCAGTGGAAGTCAGTGCACTATAATGAAAGAGATCAGAATATAGAACTGCTCTTCTATATGCTGGAGAGTTGCAGCTCACTGCAACTGAGCTGTGAAGGGATCCGTGTGAAAACATGCCTGGGGTGGACTTTGCCTGTAAAGAAGCTTGAATGCTTTTGGATGTAGGAAGTAACATCAGACACATTGACAAAAAGCCAGTAGAAAGGAAATGGTAGCAAAGGCAGAAAGAACCACTTTAAAATAATACAAATGGTCAACATTAGTTTGATATTGACCTTAGCCAAAAAGAGTTTTCATATGGAAGACTAGCTGAGGTTCCCTGTTTGTGGAAAACAAACAGCAAGACCTCTTACAAAGAAGCTCACTCCCCTTTGTCCAGCTCAGTGTCACCTGCTCAATCTGACCATTCTGTTCAAAATTGCATATTGCCACCAGTTACCTAGCACCGCTATCCCCAGTCCTTGCTAGGTTTTTCTCCTGTTACAGACTCCATGTCTGTGTCCCTCCCAAATTCATGTGTTGAAGCCCTAACCCCCAGTGTGATGGGATCAGGAGGTGAGGCCTTTGGGAGGTGATTAGGTCATGAAGGTAGAGCCCTTATGATGGGATTAGTGCCCCCTGTAAGAGGAGATAAGAGGGAGACTCTTTCCCACTCTGTCCGCTCTCTGCCATGTGGGCCATCTGCCTATAAAGCCAGAAGAGGGCCTCACTAGAACCCACCATGGGGGTAACCCTGATCTCAGATTTCCTAACCTCTAGAACTGTGAGACAATACATTCTTTTTGTTTAAGTCATCCAATCTATGGCATTTTTGTTATAGCAGCTGGAACTAAGCTTTCCGAAATACTATGTAATTTACATAATTTGGATATTGTCTCCGCCCTCCCCCTAGAATGTAAAGCCCACAAGGGCACAGATTTGCATCTGATTATTCACTGCAGTAGTTCCAGCACCTAGAAGTGTCCTGGTACATAGTAGACATTATCTTTTGAATGAATCAAACTAGCGAAATATAACATGGAAACGGACTTATTCACAGCAGCAGCAAACAGCAGCACTTGCTGAATTCCATGATAAAGAGTATGGTTGTTGCCAGTCATCTGAATGTTTGCACTTAACCTTGGACATTACCTGCTTCCCTATGTGATAGTCTTTTTTTTTTCCTTTTTGAGACAGGGTCTCTCTCTGTCACTCATGCTGCAGTGCAGTGACATGCTCACAGCTCACTGCAACCTCCACCTCTGAGGCTCAAGTAAGAGTCCCACCTCAGCCTCCCAAGTAGCTGGGACCACAAGTGGGCACCACCACGCCCAGCTAATTTTTGTATTTTTGTAGAGAAGGGGCCCACTATGTTGCACAGCTGATTTCGGACTCTTGGGCTCAAGTGATCCTCTCGCTTCAGCCTCCCAAAGTGCTGGGATTACAGGCATGAACCACTGCGCCCAGCCTCCCATGTGATAGTCTAATGCTTAGCAACATAAGCCATCATCCAGAGGGTAAACATTAGTGACATATTTTAACATGTTCATAGATGCAGAAAAAGAAACAGAACTATTGAGTACATGAAAGCACCTTCACAAAAATTATGACAGTGAGAAAAATCTGGCATAGAAAAATTATGACAGTGAAAGGAATCTGAATAGGTGACTCCATCTTGCTTCTAACCTCCATGCTGTCCTTGTTTATTCCTAGATGTAGGCCGAACTAACTTTGGGAGCAATTTAGTTTATAGTTTAACTTTAAAATAGGAATGATAACAGAACTTTCCTGAAACAAGCCCCTCCTTGCTCAGGATCAAAACCACCTTTATAAAACTAACAAATCAGCCACAAGGTTAGAATTATGGTTCAGTAAGGAGCCATGTAGCCACAGGTCACAAGATTCCTACCCTCCCCAATTGCTCCTACAGATAACATCACTATTGTATTGTGCAGGGTCTGGATTTTATTGAATAAATAAATAAAATAAAAAATAAAAAACATCACTATTGTAAAACTTCAGATTGGTGTTCAAGATATTGTTCAGATCCTGTATTCTGATGGACCAGCTGGCACCACCCAAACCAGTAAACTGGTTCCACGAGTTTTGTAATTCCATCCAGGAAGTGAAGACAGCCAGAAGACAGCTTCGACCTCCTATGATTTCATCCCTCACCCAAGCAATCAACACTTCCCATTCCCTAGCCCCCTGCCCACCAAACTACCCTTGAAAAACCCTAGCCTTGGAATTTTGGGGGAGTCTGATTTGAGTAATAAAGTGCAGTCTTCCACTTAGCTGGTTCTGCATTTATTAAATTCTTTCTCTATTGCAATACTGTTGTCTTGGTAAATCGGCTGTAACTGTGCACTGGGCAAGAAGAACCATTGGGCAATTACAGACACATATGCATGGAAATAAAAAGCCTAAGAAGGTTGGCACATAAATCCCTTATTAATGGGGGCTTGCCAACTAAACAGAGCTTGTTGTGGGAAAAGCAATTCAATGATCACAAAACAAAATCCTTGGGCATAAAAAAATTCAGCTCCAGCGTTTCTTCCCTCACATCATCTCTGGTGTTTTTCCCGGCTCACTTTCTCAAATCTCCTACAATTTGGTGGAAATTAACCACCAAATGCAAAAGAACTTGATAGGAGAAGCTGAAATGAGAGAAAAATGCCTATGTCCACAATTGTAAGATTTAGACCACATTTCCCATTCCAAATGATACCATTTAGATCAGAAAACTATCCACACTCTTTATTGCTGACACCACAGTGAGGAAGAGCAGGAAGAAAGAATGGCAGAGAAAAGCCAAAGTTAAATCACTGTTCTTGAGAAGGGGAGGGAGCTGGCAAAATCTTGTCTGCCTGTTGTAGGGAATGTGGTAGGGTAACAGAGGCCAAGATTCTACAGAAAAATAAAATTTTAACATGTGATTTGTGGGTAAGAGGTCATATATTTGATTATACATCATCCTAAAGGTACTCAATTACATTCCTACAGTCTAATTTTATGGCATTCCTGCATTATTGCTTCTCTTTGGTGCCACTTTAGTTGGATTTATTTATTAAGATGCCTTTTTTTTCTCTTCCTAAGACAGAGTCTCCCTCTGTCTCCCAGGCTAGAGTACAGTGGTGTGATCTCAGCTTAGCACAAACTCCACCTCCCAGGTTCAAGTGATGCTCCTGCCTCAGCCTCCAGCGTAGCTAGGATTACAGGTGTGCCCCATCACACCCGGCTAAATTTTTGTATTTTTAGTAGAGAGAGGGTTTCACCATATTGGCCAGGCTGGTCTTGAACTCCTGGGCTCAAGCAATCCACCAGTCTTGGCCTCTTAAAATGCTGGGATTACAGGCATGAGTCACTGTGCCCGGCTCGGCCCATTTTTTATTGTTCTCATGCAGACATGCAAACATCTGCTTTCCAGGGAATTACAAATCTTCTGGTACATTTATAGAAAGGAAATCCTGAACCATTTGGATTATCTATAAATCACAGTATGCTACCCTGTACCTGCCAGAACATGTGGTATAAATTAAAACATGATGAAAAGGGTATTTTTAATTTTTAAAATTTGAGCCTATTATAATTTGCCTGCAATTGAATTGCATTGTTACTGAGGTCTCAATTAGAAGAAAAGAGGACAATCTTTAGTGAAATTAAAACAGGGTGACCCATTTCCAGTTAAATCAAGCCTCTATCCCAGATGGGCCATTTTGTAAATCAGAAGGCTAGATGCATTGTCTTTCCTGATGATGATGATGATGATGATGATGATGTGTGTGTGTGTGGTGGGTGTGTGTGTGTGTTTTGCGGGGAAGGCATTCAGAAGCTATCCCCTTTAACTTTTGTCTTCAGGCAGGGTGTGTCCAAGCTCTCCAAGGTTCATTTTCTCCTTATTTTCAGAGTCAGATGTATGACAGCTTCCTCAGATGAATTGGTTTTTACCAAATGGAAGCTGATTTTTAAGCTGAGCCCCTGACTTGTCTTTATGATATATCATAAAGGCATATTTCCTCTACCTCTTTCTTTAGTATATAAAGAAGGCCATTGCCTCACCTTTGGCAGCCAACTGTTAAGATTAGGCTGGGTCTGTGTGGTGGAATGTTAAGTGGTCAGGCTAATAGACATTCATCTCACAGCACTCTGGGACAGTCAAGATGCTCAGGATCTCCTCTCTCCACATCCATCACTTTGCCAGGTCTCCTCCCTTGCTTTGCTTGGGGACTACACAAAGAGGCTAAGTATTCTGGGACCACAAAAAACGCAGAGGTCAGCAAGGGGGCTAGGTGCTGGTACCAATTCTAGGGGTTGGAAGAAACTAGCAAGAAGGGAAAAGAGAAAATTATTTCACAATAGAACTAAGAGACACAGCTCTACATAATAGGAACCTCCTGTTTGCTCCTGGTATATAGGAAGCACATTATTTAATTCTGTTTTTGATTAGAATAAGTACTTAAATTAATAATGTTTAAAAACAATAATAAAAAACACTTAATGGAAAAATGGAGGCTGTCGAGAATGTGAAGACCGAAGAGGTAAAGTAGAAGGGAATAGAAAGATTTGCATACTAAAAGCAGAAATCTGTTTCCTGCAGTGATGCTATTTGAATACTTGGCTCATTATTTTCTCACTTTCTGGTCCAATCTAAAGCTCCAATTTCTATGAGGAAATCTAATCCGTTGAATTCAGACCATCTGCACAATAAAAATATTCAGAAAACCCTAATAGCCAACCCTATAATGGAGCAAATTCTACTCTGAACTAAAGCCTTTATATAAGTAATAAAGGGACAGAGATGGCACCAGAGATTAAAGAAAAAGGCTATCACAGGTATGTGCAAATCATCATTTTGCCATAGTAAAAAGTAATTCAAGTCACATTTTTTGAAGAAAAAACTATGACAGTAAATAATTTGGCAGCAAATTTTTTAAAATTCAAAAGTATTTCTCTTCTACACATTTCAATAATACATAAAATATTTGGGTAGTTTTAGTTTTATAAGAGAAATAATTAAAAGAGGCACAAGGGAGTCTTAAAAATTGCTACATATTTGGGATTTTCCCCTACCTAATAAAAAGAGATAAAAGAAAGGCCTAACTATGGAGAAATTAATGCCTAAGGATACCCAGATAAAGAACATTTTCATTTCTTAGTAAGACAAAGAAAGAATGTTCTAACTTTATTTCACAAGCAACAAAATCCATGAAGCTTTTGTTATAATAAAAAAAAATGAAGTCATTGCAGGACTATAGTATTACCTATGGCAAAAAATGTGTATAGATTTTAGTCTTCTTTTAAAAAATGTGTGGGTTATATATGCTGCATTCATATATCTTGAAACAGCACGTTCTATCAGAGAAAATTTTTACATTTAGCTGTGTTTTAACCTTTCCAATGCAAATCACTTGTGTTTTCCTAGGAGAAAATTGGACAGAAACACTTAAAGGTTTAGGAAGGGTTACTACTCATGTCTCTGCATCCAAAAGCTGCTTTCTCATACCACAGCACACATGAAACTTCTCATTGTGTGCTGCACGGGAGGGGTGTGCATTATTTAACATTATAGTGGGTTAGGAACAGTGGGGCTCAAGCTTCTGCCTGAAATAATGAAAGACATCAGAAAACAGATTCACACTAGGCAGAACTGAATCCTAACACTTAAGACGTCATTTGAAGAATTCTGCGTGAACAAATGGCTCTCCTTAAATATATATTGGAGTTTAAAACCTTCTTTTAAAACAAATTTTCATAAGGAATAAAACTGCTGTAATACGATCTAAGCCAGAGAAACAATCTTTTAAACACCTCATTCTGAAAGCTATTACATTGAAACTATCTTTTCCTTAAGACAAAAATACCATTTTATCTTTTGGTTCAGAAATCCATTTATTAACATTCAATTTTTAATTTAAAACAAAGAGCCTTGCTACTTGTTCTCCTATCCCCCCAAAAGAAGGAATAATGACAGGGTGGGGCATACTTGTAGAGAAAGCTCTGACACAAAAATAATCCCCACTGTTTCAGGAAGCAGACCTAAGGACCAACCCAAAACCCAAGAATTTTTTTTTTTTTTTTCCTGTGTAATGCTATCATTGAGCTCCACCCAGATTTGACTGTACTTCAAAGGCAGGAAAAAAAAAATTGTCAGAAAAAAACCAAATTATCTCCTACACGTTTGTTTGCTGGCCCTCAATGGCATTCAGAATTCAGAGGGTCGAGTCATGCATTATGAATGAATGGGTTTCCAATGGTAACTGCCAGCCATGGAACTCAACCCCAGGGTTCTCTAATAGAGGACAGAGTGGGGGGAGGGTCGCACGTTCTCCTCCACCCTGGGGCAGCGAGGAAGAAATCCTGCAAATTAAATATTTCATCTCCATGTTTGCATCCAACAGAGAGATGCAGGGGGCAAAATTCTTCTATTTAAAACAAGCCAAGATACACACTAAAATAAAGACTGGTAAAAATACAAATCTGGTCAGATCACATTAGAACTTGATAAGAAAATCTTGCATGACTTTCTCCCCATACTTGTTAATTTGGTGCCTTTGTTTAAGCAAAGAATGGGTCTCTATTTTACAGCTACAGAGGATGCAGCATCGCCATGAGAGATGGAGAAAAAAGAACCGAGAGAGCAGGAGAAATCAGTTATCCACCTGGCACAATACTAAATACTCTGAACATTTAGGACCTACCCATTTCTGAAGACAAACAGACTAACCAACGAGGCAAATAGTTAAATCCTCCCAAGTCTGTCGCTGCAGCTACGCGGCAATCCAAAAGAACAACGCACGTTTCTGCTAACACCTCAAGTTGGGAAGCACCATGCAAAGAGACTGGTTAAAATTCCCTACCATGCAGTGCAGCCATCATCAGAAGCCCAGCATATCTTCTGCTCTAAGTAGTGATGTGCCAGTTCATGCACAGAACAGAGGAAGAGAAAAATGGAGGAAATGAGAGAAGGCTGGAAGTCGGCAGGAATGTTTCTGGGTCATTAACAAGTGGAAGACCCCCTTCAGTATTCACACCAATCGGTCTTGATCTTACAGGACATCTTTTTCTCACTGAGCGTCTGTTGAAAAGACTGCAGCAAACCAGGCAAGGGATTATGGGATAGGGATGCAGCAGCGAGCTGCAATGAGATTCGTGGGTGGCTTGCTTTCCCTCTGAGTCAGCAGTCAGCTGTTCCCATGCTCTCGTGCTGGGCCGCTGAGCTCCATCACCAGAAAGTGACTGCAGGATTAACCAGGGGAGAGGCGACCAGTGCAGTCTCCGCGCAACGCAGCCGGGGCAGGTACAGGGAGTGCTACAAATCAGATGGAGGGAGTGTTGGGACGCAAACGGTGAACGCAGTGAGAATAGATTCTAGGAAGAAACTGGGCATGTGGTACCTCAATATGAAAAGTTCACATTTAGAGAAGTGCTTTGCGTGAGTGTGACAGCACACACTTGCTCGTTAGAAAGAGGGATGATTGATTTCCTTAGATGTCTCAAGCAGCTTGAAACACATATCATAACTTTTTTAAATGCAAAAAACAAACAAACAAACAAACAAAAAAACAGTCCAGTTCCACAAGCCCCTACTACTTTTCCTCTCTTGGTATTTACCCTAGGGCAGGGTCTATAAAATATGGTTCCACAAAGTCAAATCATGCAATGACATTTCTCTGCTTTTTGTAGTTCTAATGATTCAGAGAAAAATCATATGGTACATTTTTTTGATTCGGGGGTAACCAGACCCTGTTCTTTTTCTGATCATGAAGTTTTCAGTTAAAAGTTGAGAAACTTGACAAATAACATAACTTAATTTCCGGCCAAGTCATTAAACTTAGTTTTAAAAGGTATAAATAATGTAAAAATGATCAGCAAGTAGCTATATGACAGTGATTAGGTCTCCATATTACAAATAATAATTTAGAATAAAAAATCTTACATATGACAGTAGAATTCACGACTGTTCCTTTTTCTACAACAATAAAGGCAGCGAACAGTATTGCATCCTATTCCTTGGTTAGTTACTAGTTTCAAAGGGATTGCTAATAATGTTTATTTTAAAAAACTGGGCATCTGCATATTTGATTACATTAATATTTATCACATTCTTTCCACGCAGTCAAGCATTACAGTGAGCCCTTGAAGGGGCCTCAGCTCTGCAGAGCAGTGATGATTACCTTTGGTGGTAGTAGGAGGAGGGGGATCACAGAGAATACAGCGAAATTGACCCCAGAAATGCACATACACGCCAATTTTGGTGTGCCATTTTAGGTGATACATAGTTCTCAAAATCCCAGTTAACACCCTACTTTAGAAGTTTTGTGGATTTTTTTAAAGCTTCATTGAATTGTAATTCACATACCATATAATTCACCCATTTAAAGTGTACAATTTAATGGCTTTTAGTATATTCATAGATGTGGACCTTTTTGTCCAACATCTTGGCGAGGCTGCGGTGTCTGCTGCTACTCTCTGAGCTTCGCAATGCAGCCCAAGGATGACAAGAAGAAGAAGGACGCTGGAAAGTCGACCAAGAAAGACAAAGACCCAGTGAACAAATACGGGGGCAAGGCCAAAAAGAAGTAGTGGTCCAAAGGCAAAGTTTGGGACAAGCTGAATAACTTAGTCTTGTTTGACAAAGCTACCTATGACAAACTCTGTAAGGAAGTTCCCAACTATAAACTTATAACCCCAGCTGTGGTCTCTGAGAGACTGAAGATTCGAGGCTCCCTGGCCAGGGCAGCCCTTCAGGAGCTCCTTAGTAAAGGACTTATCAAACTGGTTTCAAAGCACAGAGCTCAAGTAATTTACACCAGAAATACCAAGGGCGGAGATGCTCCAGCTGCTGGTGAAGACGAACGAATAGGTCCAACCAACTGTGCATTTGGAAAAATAAAACTTTATTAAATAAAAAAAAAAAAGATGTGGGCAACTATTACCGCAGCCAATTTTGGAACGTTTTCATCACCTCAGACAAACAAACAAACAAACACACACCCAACCCATACCCTTTAGCTATCACTCTCTTCCCTCCCACATCACATCCCCACAGTCCTAAGCAATCACTAATCTACTTTCTGTCGCTAAAGGTTTCCCTATTCTGGACTGGAATCATATAATATGTGGTCTTGTGTGTCTTGCTCTTTTCACTTAGCAGAATGTTTTCCAAGTTCATCCATGTGGTAGCATGTGTCAGTATTTCATTCCTTTGTATGGCTGAACGATATTCCATTGTGTGAATTTAGCACATTTTGTTCATCTGTTCGTCAGTCGATGGACACTGGGTTGTTTCCACATTTTGGCCGTTATGAACAGTGTTGCTATAAACATTTGTGCACAAGGTTTTGTGTGGACATATGTTCTGCTTTAGAAGTTTACAGTTTAATTAGGACCCACTCCTAAAACTGGAAGCAGGCTATCCCCACTGAGTTTTACAATATCTTCTTCATAAGACAGGCCATCAGACAGGTGTCTGACTTACTACAACAGGAGTCCTTTCTTCTTCTCATTCTGCTACTAAGCCTATCCCAAAGCCAAATTCATCAAATGCTGACCCCCCTCGCCAGCACATTCTTTATCCTGATCTCTCTCATTCTCTTCTTCCAGTCAACCCAGATTCTTGAGACCTATAACTAGACCAGGTCTCTGTTCTCTGAAGATGGAGAAGTGGGAGAGATCTTCGGTCTTGTTGCTGGGCTTCCAGCCAGAGGATGTTAACTTACTCATTCAATCATTCATTCCAACGAACACTTGTTGAGTGTCATGTGTTCCAAGCACTGAGTAGGCACTGAGGATACAGAGAAGAATTTAATATTTCTGAGCCCTCAGGGAGGTCACAATCTAGTGTGGGAGATGGATTAGTAAGCAGGCAATTGCAATGCAGAGTGGTAAATGCTTGACAGCAAGAGGAAGCAAATGCTCTGGGCACCCATAGAAGGGATATGCAGGGCCAGGGAGGAGTATGGAGCATTTCAGGCACTGAGTGCAGCACAGTCAAAGGCATGAGATGGCTCATGGGACCTGAGAGTAATATCTAAATATAGCTGAAGCCTGGGGTCAAGGTGGAACAAATGCAGGTGATATCTGTATCTGTTCTTTTACCTGGAATTGGGAATATCTCTTCCCTGGAAATAGCATTACATAGGATAGCTGGGTTTCAAATACCCTCACCACCATGGCTTAACTACTATATGGGTTAAATGGGTTTTGGGGGCTTAGCTGTGAATCTAACAAACACACATAATATTGCTTATTATAGGAAAATGCAGCCTCATTTTTAGCGTATGTCTTGGCAAATGAATCCAACTGTTTATAAGTTGGGGCTTGGGTAACCGTGGGAGGCCCCCACGGAAGTGCCAAGCATCATCTCCTTGGCACTTCCTGAAAACAGGTAGGTAGATGGTGATAGTGGCTGCTGGTTATGCTTCTGAGTTGGAGTTTCCCGTATTGTGCCCTCAAGTGGTTAGACTCGGGGGTCTAAAGGGCAAAGAAGAGCCCAAGATTCTTGGGATTATAGCCACTGTACACCTTATTGACTTCTTGGAGCTGTCTTGCCTCTTCCCACTGTTTCCCTCCAGCTGAATGGAGATCAGAGCTAAGCTGTCATCAGCCAGTCTATGATTTGTGCACTGGAGAAGTATACAGACAGTGCCTATGCATAAGAAGGGGATGTATGCTACTAAATTGGGATTGGCAGGAGCATGACAGATAGCAATCCAGTATTTACTGACCCTGTACGATGTGCCAAGTTCAATCCAATGCACTTTATATACAGTCTGCCTATCCCTGCTCAAGAAAATTTATCCCAGAAAATAAACATCTTAGGATGGCATACAAGGTAATTTACAATCCGGCATCTGCTTCCTGATTATTTTCCACCTTCTGTCCTCCCTAGTCACACTCTGTTCATAAGACATTCTGTTACTGGAAAGCGGTCCCGATCCAGACCCCAAGAGAGGGTTCTTGGATCTCCTGCAAGAAGGAATTCAGGGTGAGTCCACGGTGCAAAGTAAAAGCAAGTTTATTTTTATTTTTTTGAGATAGAGTCTCGCTCTGTCACCCAGGCTGGAGTGCAGTGGCGCGATCTTGGCTCACTGCAAGCTCTGCCTCCCGGGTTCACGCCATTCTCCTGCCTCGGCCTCCCAAGTAGCTGGGACTACAGGCGCCCGCCACCACGCCCAGCTAATTTTTTTGTATTTTTAGTAGAGACGGGGTTTCACCGTGTTAGCCAGGATGGTCTCGATCTCCTGACCTTGTAATCCACCCACCTCGGCCTCCCAAAGTGCTGGGATTACAGGCGTGAGCCACTGCGCCCGGCCTGCAAGTTTATAAATAAAGTAAAGGAATAAAAGAATGGCTACTCCATAGACAGAGCAGCCCTGAGGGCTGCTGGTTGCCCATTTATATGGTTATTTCTTGATGATATGCTAAACAAGGGGTGGATTATTCATGCCTCCGCTTTTTCGAACATATAGGGTAACTTCCTGACATTGCCATGGCATTTGTAAACTGTCACGGCACTGGTGGGAGTGTAACAGTGAGGAGGACCATCTTGGTTTTGGTGGGTTTGGGCCAGCTCCTTTACTACAACCTGTTTTACCAGCAAGGTCTGTATGTTGTGCTGACCTCCTATCTCATCCTATGACTTAGAATGGCTTAACCATCTGGGAATGCAGCCCAGTAGGTTTCAGCCTCATTTTCCCTGACTCCTATTCAAGATGGAGTTGCTCTGGTTCAAACACCTCTGACAATTCCACATGTATTTTTTTAGCAGTGGCTCTCAGCCAAGGAATGGTACCAACCCCTCCCATGGGGTAGTAGGGTGTGCATTTGGAAATGTGAAGGGGCACTGTGGCTGTCATACCCAGTGTATGTGGGGGTGGGTAACTACTAACATTTAGTGCCTATGTGTAGGGATGCCAAACGTGCTCCAACGCTTGGGAGAGTACCTTAAAAGTACATCTGACCCCACAACACTAATGTCAGTAGCATCCCCTTTGAGAAACACTAATCTCTAGGCCCACCTACCACTTGTTCTGCCAGGAACACTCTCAGCCTCTCGTGCCTCCTGCTCCTGGTTAACTTCTTGGACTCCTTTAGAACTCAGCAAAGCCACCACTCACTTTAGGAAGGATTCTCTGAGTCTTCCTCTGATGCCCAGATCCTCTCACCCACTGTCTGGATTGAGTACCACTCCTGTGTACTCCACAGCATTCTTGCTGGAAACTGTTGAAGGTTCCATCTTTTACCTTTAATTCACTAACCCTTAGTGCAGTGCCTGTCACATACTAGGTGCCCAATAAGTAGATAGGGAATGATGAAAGTCCTATGAATGAACAAATGACATAATATGACATAAAGGTCAAAGTTCATCTCAGAATTGAAAAATTAGTTGGATCAGAGACCATTATGGACAGGCAATTCTCCCTATCTGGTAGTTTATGATTTAGAAAGTAACTTCATAGGCCAGGAGTGGTGGCTTATGCCTGTAATCCCAGCACTTTGGGGGGCCAAAGTGGGTGGATCATAAGGTCAGGAGTTCAAGACCAGCCTGGCCAAGATGGTGAAACCCCCATCTCTAATAAAACTACAAAAATTAGCTGGGTGCAGTGGCAGGCACCTGTAATCCCAGCTACTCAGGAGGCTGAGGCAGGAGAATCACTTGAACCTGGGCAGCAGAGGTTGCAGTGAGCCGAGATCATGCCACTGCACTCCAGCCTGGGCGACAGAGTGAGACGCCATTTCAGAAAAAAGAAAGTACCTTCATAGATTTTCTCTTTGATCCTCAAAGCTAACCCAGAAACGGGTAGAGCAAGCATTATTATTTTAGTGGAAATTGAGATTTAGAAAGGTAAAGCGACCAGCCCAGGATGGAGTAGCCACAATGTAACAGAGGTGAACTAGAGTCCAGGTCTTGTGGCTGGCACCATTCCTCTTTCAGTATGTCACCTGCCCCAGGATGTCCAAGAACAGGAACAGTAATCAGGCAACTCCAGAGTAGAACAAAGCCAGCTAAGTAGAGAGGTGATGTGTTTCAGTGTGAGATAAATATAACCAACTAGAAGAGGCAAACAAATCAGGAGCTTATAAATGCTGCCTAATGCAATCATTTCATTTTCTGTGTCTCTTATTTCAACAAACTTTATTGGGGTTGGAGAAGGCAGATAGGGAGAGATTAGTCAACAGATATAAAGTTACAGTTAGATAGGAGGAATAAGTTCTGGTGTTCTATTGTACAGTAGAGTGACTACAGTTAACAATA
Source organism: Nomascus leucogenys (assembly GCF_006542625.1). Classification (NCBI taxonomy): domain Eukaryota; kingdom Metazoa; phylum Chordata; class Mammalia; order Primates; family Hylobatidae; genus Nomascus; species Nomascus leucogenys. The sequence goes on along the minus strand of NC_044387.1, from coordinate 73,896,952 downwards.
ATGCATTGTAGATTTCATTTTTTAATTTGTATTTTTTGAGACAGGGTGTCAAAGTTGAAGTGCAATGGCGTGACCACTGCTCGACCTCCTGGGCTCAAGTAATCCTCCCACCTTAGTCTCCCCAGTAGCTGGGACTACAGGAGTGTACCACCATGCTCAGTTAATTTTTTGTATTTTTTTATGGAGACAGGGTTTTGCCATGCTGCCCAGGCTGGTCTAGAATTCCTGGGCTCAAGTGATATGCCCATCTCAGTTTCCCAAAGTGTTGAAATTACAGGCATGAGCCACTGCACCTGGCCTGTACACTTCAAAATAGCTAGAAGAGAGAATTTTGAATGTTCTCACTACAAAGAAATAATAAAGGTATGAGGTGATGCATATGCTAAGTATCCTGATTTAATTATTACACAATGTGCATCCATATTGAAACATCACACCGTACCTCATTAACATGTCAAGTAGAAAAAAATTTTAAGGATATAAAGAAAACAAACAAACATAAAAACTTTATGAAAAGTATTGCCCAATGGTTTTACGAAAGAAGATGGTAAGAAGTAATTATTTCCAGCCTTCAGTTCAGGCATGAGCAACTGGAGAGGAAGTATTGTTTTTTTTTTGTTTTTTTTTTTTTGTTTTTTTTTTTGAGACGGAGTCTCGCTCTGTTGCCCAGGCTGGAGTGCAGTGGCGCAATCTCGGCTCACTGCAAGCTCCGCCTCCCGGGTTCACGCCATTCTCCTGCCTCAGCCTCTCCGAGTAGCTGGGACTACAGGCGCCCGCCACGACGCCGGGCTAATTTTTTGTATTTTTAGTAGAGACGGGGTTTCACCATGGTCTCGATCTGCTGACCTCGTTATCCGCCCGCCTCGGCCTCCCAAAGTGCTGGGATTACAAGCGTGAGCCACCGCGCCCGGCCGGAAGTATTGTTATGATGGATTCCACAGGTCAGAACTCCAGGTGTGGACCTCAAAGCCAAGTTCCTTCTGGACAGTCCAGACTCTCTGTAGTCAGTTTGATTGAGTGGTTTGGTTTGGACCCCAAGAGGCTGAGCCCCTTCCTCTCTACTGGCAGTAGTCCTGGTGAGGCCTCCTATGTTTAGGGGTTGGGATCATTCATTAGCGGCTGTGGGGGAGGTTTTAAGGACAAACAGGACTGTCAGGAAGTAATGGTGAATGAAGCAGCAAGGACTTTCTCTTAAGTATCCTTAAAAGAGAAAAGGTGCAAGTTGGCCTTAACCTATTGGGGTTATGTGGATAGGAGTAGATTAATCGGGAACCAGCTGACCCAGTTCCAACCCAAGAATTCACACCAGAACTGGCCTGGCCTTCAGATGACCCTTTAATGTTATACACTGCACAAATGATTGTGTGCCAGGTGGTATACAAGGTACTGGTGACACAAAAATAAACGACATGAACAGAACTTCTCAAAATCACTCCCGGGGACTGAGTTATCTGCCTCCAGCTCAGAGTCGTGTTGACTGGTGGTCTCAAGGATCAGGATAGCCCTTTGCAGCCGGGCTGTATTTGCAGTAAAGGTGACCCAGGTCAAGCACCCCTGACCCCTGGCCCAGTATGTTTCCCACAGGGAGCTGCCCCAAACTGAAGACATATCCAGGTGGGATCTGCCCAGCACAGAGCAGAGCAAGACTATCACTTTGCTTGCTCCAGGCTCTATCCTTCTATTAATTATCTCTGAGGTCTTGGCACTTTTCTCATATTGACTCATATTGAACATAAATTAATGCCCAGCAACCCTATCCAAGGAGGAATTTTGGTTGGTCTGGTATCATTTATTCTTATGGAACTCAGGATGCTTTTTTTTCTAGATACTAACAAACCATCCCATTAATATTCCTTCTCTAGCATTATTCTTGATAGGGAGTTCTGTAGTTTTGTAGAAAAGCCTGAAGTAGGCCTGGTGCGGTGGCTCATGCCTGTAATCCCAGCACTTTTGGAGGCCAAGGTGGACAGATCCCTTGAGGTCAGGCGCTCGAGACCAGCCCGGTCAACATGGCAAAACCCTGTCACTACTAAAAATACATAAATTAGCCAGGCATAGTGGTGCGTGCCTGTAGTCCCAGCTACTTGGCAGGCTGAGGCAGGAGAATCACTTGAACCCAAAAGGCCGAGGTTGTAGTGAGCTGAGATGGGGCCACTGTACTCCAGTCTGGGTGACAGAGTGAGGCCCTGTCTTAAAAAAAAAGAAAAGAAAAAAAGACAAGCAAAACACAAGGCTCTGCCATGCACTGATTATTAAATGCCCAAGTAATAACATGTCTACCCCTTCATTATTCTTTGTCCTGCTCTGACTGTAACAAAAAGCAAAAGCATGCAAACACAAAGCTCTTTTGTTTTGCCCATTGTCTGGGCTGGAGAATTCAAAGTTGACTCTATCTATCTTGAGTATACCCGGAATGTAATCTCCCGGTGCTATGGGTTCGTGATTGCATCCGTGTCCACATCGATGTGCATGCACATCGGTATCAAGTATTGTTTTTCTCTTAAGCAGAGCTCCATTACCACACTTCTCATTTTAACAATTAAATTCAAGGCGGTATCAAGTTCCTGCTTGCCTCACCAGTTTACCTTGTTTAATTAATGCAGTGGTTTTGACTACAGGGCTGGGATTTAAGAGTCCGGGAGTCTCCGTGGGCGACTGAGCTGGTGGAGGCTGAGCAGAGCCCCCCAGGGCCGGGGCGGGAGCAGGGAGGTGGCCGAGGCGGGCGCGCTGCTAATAATGCCTGCCTCTTCCACACATTCTTTCCTCTCGGTCCCAGACAGTGGATTACTTTTAGACCAACATGTAGTTCAGAGAGAACCTCACAAATGTTCCTCTCTGCTGACCAAATCACCCGACCTCTACGATTCCATCCTGCGGTCATATTCACAGACCTGGGGAAATCTCAGACAGCCCCGGCCACGCAGGCCGGGCGGAGCCCGAGGGGCTTTCACCCCGCCGGCTCTGCCGGGCGCCCGGGCTCCATGGCAACAGGCCCCGCCCCGAGGCGGCAGCGGAGCTGCGCTCAGGCGGAAGAAAAGAAGGCGGGTCCCCTTCACCCAGATGGTGATTGCGCGCCGGTATTCCGAACTTGTCTTTCCCCCGCCCCCTCTAGGTTTCCTTTTCTAACCTTTTTGTCTCACCACGAAACAACCACTTTGTAAAAGAACTGATTCAAGTGGTGGCAATGTGGGGAAGAGGAGGGAGTCAGGCCCGCGGTGACGGCATTAAAAGCTGGGAGCCCCGGGGATCGCCCCGGCCTGGCCCTCCAGCAATGGGGGTTCTCCCGACTGTGGCCTTTTCCCGTGTCCGGGGTCGACAGCTCTTTGCCTGCTAACCCTGGAGGGTTCTGAGCCGATGCGCCCATGCTGGGGGTGGGACTTTCTCTGAGTAACATGCCTGGGTTTCCATGCTTTGAAACCTGGAGGTGACACTGAAGTAGGAGTCTGGGCACCTTGGCAGAAGAGGCTAATCCGAGGACAGGGGAATCTGACACCATCCTTAGAAGGCTGCCCCTCCAACATGTTACCAGAACAGTATTTTCCTAAGCAGCCTGCCTGGCACTACAACTCAGGGTCACCTTCACCCACGATTAGAATCCTATGATGAAAGTCAGAATGCATCTGCGATTAAGGCACGGGCTCTGGAGACACATCTGGATTTGCTTTATCTGCAGGTTGCTCCTTGCGTCTCTGTTAGGTCGTTTGTAAAATGCTACCTCCTAATGCCATTGTGATGATTAAATGATCCAGTGTGTCAGTGTCAGCCCCATGCCTAACGCACAGTAAGTCTCAGGTGCAGTAGTGGAGAAGAGGCTGGGCTCTAGAGCCAAGAATGAGTTTGGATCCTGGCTCTGCCACTTACAAGTTGCATAACCCTGTGTAAGTAATTTAACCTGTATTCCTCAATTACCTCAAGTCTATGGGGGATGACAAGGGTACTGACTACATAGCGTTGTGAGGAGAAGGAAATAGTTTAGTCTATGTGAAGAACCTGATCCAGGCCGGGCGCAGAGGCTCACGCCTGTAATCTGAGCACTTTGGGAGGCCGAGACAGGTGGATCACCTGAGGTCAGGAGTTCAAGACTAGCCTGGCCAACATGGTGAAACCCTGTCTCTACTAAAAGTACAAAAATTAGCCGGGCATGGTGGCAGGCGCCTGTAATCCCAGCTACTCAGGAGGCTGAAGCACAAGAATCACGGCGGAAGCACAAGAATCACTTGAATCCGGGGGCGGACGCCCCAGTGAGCAGAGACTGTGTCACAGCACTCCAGCCTGGGGGACAGAGCGAGACTCCATCTCAAAAAAAAAAAAAAAAAAAAAAAAAAACACATGATCCAATGCCTGATGCATCATAAGCAGTCAGAACATAAATTATTACTGTCATTATTATGGCCACTACTAGATTTATGAGTTCCTTTAGAAATGACTGATAATTCACTTTTTTACTCCTGGAGCTGGGCTCATTTAAGGATTCAGTAAGCATTTGTGGGGTTTTTTTGGACATGTGAATAGCTTAATAAAACACTACACCTCATCATCTTTTCATAAGCCAAATAAAATACATCAATAAATGAGAGTGAGCAGAATCATTTAAAATCAGAAGAGATATGCCTATACAGTTTTTTTTGTTTTTGTTTTTGTTTTTTGTTTCCCAGGCTGGAGTGTGGTGGCGCTATCAGCTCACAGCAACCTCAGCCTCCTGGGTTCAAGCAATTCTCCTGCCTTAGCCTCCCGAGTAGCTGGGATTACAGGTATGCACCACCATCAGCTAATTATTTTGTATTTTTAGTAGAGACGGGGTTTTGGCATGTTGGCCAGGCTGATCTCAAACTCCTGACCTCAAATGATCTGCCTGCCTCGGCCTCCCAAAGTGCTGGGATTACAGGCATGCGTGACCACGCCTGGTGCCTAGACACTTTTATCACACCAGGCTGGACACAGCCTCCCTCTGCATCCTCAGCCACTTAGCACTGGTGTCTCCCTGCTGGTTTTGACACAGCTGAGAGGCTGCAGTGCTACTTTGTTACTCTTGCTGAGGTCTCACACTAACTCTCGTCCCAGACCAGTCCCAGGAAGGAAGAGAGTCTGTTCATGCCTACCTGCCACTGGTTCTCATGAGAAAGAAACCTGGACTTCTGTGCTCGTCAGTGGCCTGTGGAAATGAGTCCTCACTGGCCAGCATCTCTCCCTTAGAGCCAGCAGCCTTCTTAAGAAGATCAGAAGAGAAATGATTCCTTTTGGTCCCCTTCCAGCGTCAGTTTTGCCCTTTGACGTAAGTCATCATCTCTGGACATGAGAATGGGAGGCCGCACTTCCACGTCCTCCTCCAAATGAATGCACTCTAAACAAATATTGATGCACATCTCAAGGTTGGCATTGCATCTGGACCAGTGCCAGGAAGCCACAAGGCCACCAGAGGCAGAGGGGAAGAGCAAGGGTGGAAGAATAGAAGTCAAGCAGCAGCAGATGGAATGTGTGCACAGTCAGGTGAGGCCTGACCCGAGGGTGTTGTGCCTGGACCTGTGAGCCCTGGGTCAGGGTGAGCCCAGTGCCAAGCAGAGCCATCCATGACCTCAGGGCCAATGCTGGGCACCCTGACTCTTCCTTGATAATATCTCTCATCCTCCATTCTTCCTCCCCCTTTCTCCTGCCCTCTTTCCTACTCCCTATCCACATCATTCAACAGGCTTTTAACTTAGCTTCTACTATGTGCTAGGAACTGTATTAAGAGCCACAGATAGTCACTATCCTTAAGGAACGTATACATTCTCATAAGAGAGACAGATACTAAATCTCAAATAATAAACTAAATTACTTGAAATAAAAGTTAATTATGCTTCAGACAATTAACAATTTTTATCTGTGGCCTCTACTTCAGACCCACCAAGGAAATGCATGCATGTTCGTGTTCTGTGGTGGATAAGAATCCAGGCTCTGGAATCAGACAAATGTGGGTACAAATCCCAGCTCTGATACTGCCCAACTGTGTCATTTTGGCCAAATTACACCACCTATCTTACCCTCCTTTTCTTCCTCTGTAAAAAGTAAAAGAGATACTTTTTACTTTTTAAAAGAGATACTTTTTATACGGTTGTTATGAGGATTAAACAATGCCCAGAAGATGCTTAGCACATTGTCTGGCACATAGGAAGACTCAAAATACGTGAACTATTGTTGCTGTTTAATTATACAAGCAAAGAGGTCAGCAAACCTTTTCTGTAAAGGGCCAGATGAGCAAACACTTTATTGACTTGTGAATCGATACAGTGTCCGTTGCAACTGCCCAATTTTATTGTAGTGTTAGAGCAGCCATTAACAGTACGTAAAGGGGCTGAGTGTCGTGCCGCATGCCTGTAATCCCAGCACTTTCAGAGGCTGAGGCAGGCAGATTGCTTGAGCTCAGAAATTTGAGACCAGCCTGGGCAACATGGCAAAACCCTCTCTCTACAAAAAATACAAAGAAACTAGCCGTGCATGGTGGTGAATACCTGTAGTCCCAAATACTTGGGAGGCTGAGGTGGGAGGATCACTTGAACCCGGGAGGAGAGGTTGCAGTGAGCTGCAATCGCACCATGCACTGCCATCCTGAGCAACAAAGCCAGACCCTGTCTCAAAATAAATAAGTATGTAAACAAACAAATAAATAAATAACAGTTGGTAAAGGAATGATAACTGTGTTCAATAAAATTATATTTATAAACACTGAAATTTGAAATAATTTTCTCATGTCACAGAATATTATTTTTCTGTTGGTTTTTTCCAAATTATTTAAACACATAAAAACCATCGTTAGCTCACTGGTTGTACAAAAACAGGCCATGGGCCAGATTTGGCTCACAGGCCATAGTTTGCCCACCCCTGCTCAAGCCTAACAAAATGGCTGACACACCTTTTGTAAATTTTGCTTCAGAGGAAAATCCAATTGGTGGGTTCGTAATACCCTAATTCACTGCCTGGACATTAAGACACAACCTGATCTGACTAACAACATTATAAACCAACCCAAGGATAGCAAAAACCTCGTAAATGAAAAACAATACCTACAGTTTACTTGTGCATAAGCCAAGATAAGTAAGTAAACAGAACCTACCATTGGCTTGTGCAGGAGATAAGAAATGGAAAAGACAGTTCCTTAGACGCATGATCACCCTGTGTTTTGCAGGTGGAGGCAAGCTGCTCCTGACAGGTGCAAGAACTGTGTGTGTACTTTGCTTCTCAGTGCTGTGCACAGAGACGTGCAGCAAGAACCATCTCAGGGTCACAAGCCCCCTAGATTTTACCCACAGAAGATGGGAGAAAAAAGAATGTGTGATGAATGAAGAAAGCTGGGGAAAATGAGGGAAGGCAGGAGGAACCTGCCAGAAACAGGCCAAGTCCCACCAACATGGAAATCAGATCACAAATGATTTAGCTATAAAACAGGTATCCCAAGTTATACCATGTAATTCCTAATTCCATTCTTTCCTTTCCTTCTCCTTTTCCCTCTTAAGTATCTGTGGATAGAAACAGGACATTATGTTTTACTTTCTCCTGCAATGTAGGAAGATGTTTATTCTCTAGTTCATATCAAATTATTTGCAGGCCAGAAATTCTTTCTCTAATAATATTAAAATATGTACCTGTTCCAAAGACACTGCAATTAATAAACTTGTTTCCCTCGACCCAGAGGAAATGCAAAGCTTTCTTATGAATCCATTCCAAGAATCAAATTTGTTCTTGTACATCTTCAAAAAACTATGTGTTGCTAGGTGCAGTGGTACACACCTGTAATCTCAGCTACTTTGGAGACTGAGGCAGGAGGATTGCTTGAGCCCAGGAGTTCAAGATCAGCTTGGGCAACATAGTGAGGCCTCCTCTCTAATTAAAAAATGAAGAAGAAGGAGAAGGAGAGGAAGAGGAAGAGGAAGAAGAAAGAAGGAAGAAGAGGAAGGAGAAGAAGGAGGAGAAGAGGAAGGAGAAGAGGAAGGAGAAGGAAAAGGAGAAGAAGAAGAAGACGGCGGCGGCACAGTAGCTCATGCGTGTAATCCCAACACTTTGGGAGGTTGAGGCAAGAGGATTGCTTGAGGCTGGGATTTCCAGACTAGCCTGGGCAACATAGGGAGACCCCATTTCTACCAAAAAATTTAGAAATTAGCAGGAAGTGGTGGCGCATGCCTGTGGTCCCAGCTACTTGGGAGGCTGAGGCAAGAGGGTCACTTGAGCCTGGGAGGTTGAGGCTGCAGGGAGCAGTGATTGTGCCACTGCTCTCTCTCCAGTCTGGGCAACAGAGTGAGAGACCCTGTCTCAACAACAACAACAACAAAAAAAAAAAAAAAAAAAAAAAAAAAAAAAGAAGAAGGAGGGGGAGGAGGAAGGAGAATAAGAAACCACATATTATCCATGCCCAGCCATTTTTACTAGATAAAGAATTTGCTTATCTAGCCTGATTGACATGTTGAACCATCCTCAAGGTCAGATGTCACAATAATGCCCTCTGACTTAGGACTCTCCTCTGGGAAGAACATCCCCCAGGTACAGATGTCTCCATCCTTAATAGTTTGAGTCATAGATAACCAGCTGGCTGCCTATCAAGTCACCACTTGGTTTTAACTACTATCTGTTGAAGAAAGAAAGCAAGTCTATTACCTTAGACTTCTTTCAAAAGGAAAAAGTGAGGATCTGGGATCTAGCAAGGATGTAACTGCATCCAGTGCTCCCCTCTTCCCTACCCATGAAGAAGCAAAGCTCACGGTCAAGGAACCTGGCACTGCCCTTCATCTTTGCTCTGCCACAGGGCACAGCACTGGTACTCTCTCAAGGAAAAGAGTCACCCCATCATATGGATCTTCAGTTTTAAACCCAACAACCTGAATCAAGGGCATAAACTCCATCACCTTCTTTGTCACTTTCCAATCGTGTGGGGGGCTTCAGTTCAGTTTGGTGGTGCTGATAGGAAGCTTGGGGGCTCCACCCTAGCCTCAGGCCTACCTCCTAGTCCACTTCCCTCCTTGCCTTGGCAGGGCCGCTCCACCAGTGATGAAGCAGGAAGGCACAAGACTGTCATCCTTTCATAGAATCAGAGGTGTATTTGAAGTTGGAAAGGACCTTAGAGGTGACAGAGTCCTGTGGTTTTAAAGCCGTGAAATCCTTTCTCTAGAGAGCTGCCCAGGCCCTGGGGCCCCTGCCAACATGCCCACCTCCTACTCATGCTGCCTTCACCCTCGCCCATCTCTTCAGGACACCTGGTGCTCAGTGGACATATCCAGTTTGATCACCATTGTACAGACAAAGAAACAGAGAGCTGGGGAGGTGATTTGATCCCAGCCCCCATCATGCCTTACAACCAGCAAGTGGCAAAGCCATTCACAGATCTCAGGCCTGACTCCGAGTGCCTGCTGCTCTCCATCTGCCCCGGTGTCCTCTCTTTACAGGCAGACACAGGGAGCTGGAGGTCTGTGCAGGCTGCCTGAGTTTCTTTACAATTTCAGTAGTTCTGTCGAGCCTGTTCCACAACAGACACAAATGGAAATACAACAAGCAAAGGTCTTGCTAAGTGAGACTAGAAAACGATGCTGAGGAATAGCAAATAGCTCTCATGCCGCAGCTGGTCTGCTTGAAGAGTTAATGGTTAAGAGTTTATAAATATGCAAGCACCACGGTCGAACAGCAGGAGTTCCCAAGATAGCAGAGAAACAGGAACCTACCACAAAGGATTATGGTACTAAAAGGTTAAAAATCCGCCCATCCACATGGCAAAGGGCAGGGAATAAATAAACCACGACATCCTGTTAGAGGGGGATTCACAGAGAAGGCAGACTCCTGGGAATAGGAAAGAAAAAAAAAAGATACAAGACAAAATAGACCAAGGCTAAAGACCAACTTTGTGTAGTTAAGAATCCGCATATCCTCGGAGTGACCTTGACAATAAAAATCCAACACTAAAATAAACATGTAAGAGCAGAGTGACACCATTAGCAGTTGTACAGACTGTTATGAAGCCTTTTAATCCAGTCAAATTGGTGAGCAGGGTGAAGTGACAAAAGCACACAGATTTATTCAAAGGACTCACGTGGTTGGCATCAGATGGCCAGCATGTTCCGGCACTGTGCCTGCCCCCTGTTCCATAATGGGCCTCAGTAGAATTCCCATTCTATTTTTAAAAAGCTATTAAAACATGTTTGTTTGCCCCCAGAAATGGGAAAACCCAACCTTCATTTAAACTTAGACTATAAAAGTTATTCATTATAAAAACAGGTTTCATTTCTATTTTTCTGTTTACTCTAATGGCCAGTGCTCTCCTAGCAGCATCCTGGGACCTTTGTCCGGCATACGAGTGGCCTCTGGCTGCTTTGCTCTCCTCCATTCTTTCTGTACTGTTTCTGGCTTTTCAAGAATCTGTGCACCCGTTTCCTCAGGTCCAAATTCTGAGATAAGTTCAGAAAAGGAGGCTGCCTTCTTTTAGCTCATGGCTAAATGAATGGATCTTCATGAGCAACGAGGCGCTCTTAAGGCAAGGTCCCCGCTCCTCCTAGCCCCGCTGTTGCTCCTGCCCCCTGGGTTCTCTGCTCACATGCTCAAATGCTGCCTCCTCTCTGAGGCCTTCCTGACCCTCCTGACTTAAGTGGGTGTGCCCCTTTGTTATGTATCACTCTGCCCGGTTTGAATCCTGCCCCATTTGAAACAGTAGTCACAGTTCCTAAGGGAATATTTGTTTGTTTAGTTAGACCTGTCTTGCCCACAAACCTGTGACCTCCATCGGGGAGGGGGCAGGACAATTGCACAACGATGGTGCAGCACAGATGCAGTCTTGGCACATGGCTTCCAACAGTGTGCAGTGAGGAAGGACTGGGTGTCCAGCCTGCCTAGACATTAGCCAGAGCTGTGTGATCAATGCTGCTCTGGAGAACACAGCCTTCTAGACCAGGTACTCATGTGAAACACCTCAGAACTACTTGTTATGATCGGACATCAGCTAAAGATCCCTTTGAGCTCTTGTAGAAGGGATCTGTTAGGAAAATGGAGTAAACAAGATCATGAGGACAGTGTAACCTACTTCAGAGTGACACATACTCTACAGGAAAAGGTTTGTTTGTTTTTCTGAGAGGGAGTCTTGCTCTGTCACTCAGGCTGGAGTGCAGTGGCACAATCTTGGCTCACTGCAACCTCCACCTCCCAGGTTCAAGCGATTCTCCTGCCTCAGCCTCCTGAGTAGCTGGGATTACAGCTGTACGCCACCACACCCAGCTAATTTTTGTATTTTTAGTAGAGATGAGGTTTCACCATGTTGATCAGGCTGGTCTCGAACTCCTGACCTTGTGATCCACCTGCTTCAGCCTCCCAAAGTGCTGGGATTACAGACGTGAGCCACCACTCCCGGCCAGGGAAATGATTTTAATACTACTTACTGAAAATATTCTCCTCCAGTCATTGAGGTATGCTTTATAATACATTTACATGGTTATATGGTTATTGGATACATGCAAATACTGGAAGTAATAAAATTAAAACAGCTGTTTAGATATTCTGTAGTTCGCTCTTGCTTTTTCATGTATTCTGAATTCATGAGCTGTTACAATCTGGAGAGCCCTAGAAGCATAGGTAGTAACCTTCTACTGATAATGGAAGCAATGTAGGAAAAGACCATTTACCCTAAACTAAGTCCTTTCACAGTGGCTGAAGGTAGTCTAATTACTAAACATTATTCGATTTTTGTTTTAAGTAGGAGAAAAATATTTACTGCTTATGCAAATATGTAGTATAAACTATAATACAAAACCTCTTCCTTCCAATTGGGAGTCTGAAAACAATATTGAAAAGAAAACACTACCAAATAAGATATTGTGTCCTACTTTTATTGCCTGGCCTCAGGTATTTGCAGTATTATTAAAGGAAAACATTTTCAAACATAGTCTACCAATTCTTATGCACAGTTTGGCAGCGATAATCTTTTCTATTTAAACCAAGTAAGGAATTGTGGGTATGAGTATGATATTCAGCCTTTATTAGGGATCCTACTTATTGCTGCAGAAAGTTAGGATGCTGGCCAGGCGTGGTGGCTCATGCCTGTAATCCCAGCATTTTGGGAGGCTGAGATGGGTGGATTGTTTCAGCCCAGGAGTTCGAGACCAGCCTGGGCAACATGGTGAAACCCCCTCTCTACTAAAAATAGAAAAATCAGCTGGGCGTGTGGCGCGTGACTGCAGTCCCAACTACTCGGGAGGCTGAGACAGGAGAATTGCTTGAGCCTGCCTCCCAGGAGGCGGAGGTTGCAGATAAAGCCACTGCACTCCAGCCTAGGTGACAGAGCGAGACTCCATCTCACAAAAAAAAAAAAGAAAGAAAGAAAGTTAGGATGCTGTCATGCACAGACATTTCATATTGCTCGAAAATGTTGTTTCTTATTAAGACAAAGATGAACAAAGGAGACATGTATATACCTAATAAAATATGTAATCTGTTGAAGAGAAAGGAGAACAAGAAACACAAGAGAGAAGAGAGAGAACGAGAAGAAAACCTGGTGCAGGCCACTTACTTCTAACATTCATGTATTCATTCATTTATTCCACTTTCATGCAACGATGATGCAACCGCTTACTAGACACAAGGCACTTTTACACTAAAGGGGATGTGAAGCAGTATCATGGTGATTGCATTCTTTAACACTTACAAATAGAGGATAACTTTCTCTCTTAGTTAGAAAGGAATAGAAAGAAAATAACAGAAAGGCAAAGAGAGAGAGAGAGAGCACCATCTTTATGATAAAATCTCCAAAACAAGTCTATCAAAGTCAGAGTTCTTTTTTTTGTTTTTCTGAGATGGAGTCTCACTCTGTCTCCCAGGCTGGAGTGCAGTGGCGCAATCTCGGCTCACTGCAAGCTCCGCCTCCCCCGTTCACGTCATTCTCCTGCCTCAGCCTCCTGAGTAGCTGGAACTACAGGCTCCCGCCACCATGCCCGGCTAATTTTTTGTATTTTTAGTAGAGACGGGGTTTCATTGTGTTAGCCAGGATGGTCTCGATCTTCTGACTTCGTGATCCGCCCACCTTGGCCTCCCAAAGTGCTGGGATTACAGGCGTGAGCCACCACGCTCGGCCACCAGAGTTATTTTCTAAATAAGGAGGCTGAGCACTAATCTTGTCAAGAAGGCCTCACCCACCTCTCATGATCTTATCTAACCCTAATCACCTTCCAAAGGCTCAATCTCCAAATACCATCACAGTGGGGTTAAGGCTTCAACAGATGATTTTGGGGGGATTCATGAACATTCAGTCCATAATAGAGAGCCCTTAGGTCTCTGTACAAGACAATCTGTCTCTTCTGTCTCTGTGACCCCATCTCCTGGCCTCTTGCAGTGACTTAAAGCATCCAAACCTCTTCAAGTGTTGGACATGCTGCAATCCCATGACCCAACCACAGGACATTTAAGCACAGCAGGCCTAGTGCGTGTGATTGTAGCTGGAATTGCTACATTTCTTGGCTCCAGGATTGTTGCCTTCCAACAAGTCTTCTTTTTTTTTGAGACGGAGTCTTGCTCTGTCACCCAGGCTGGAGTGCAGTGGCCCGATCTCAGCTCACTGCAAGCTCCGCCTCCCGGGTTCACGCCATTCTCCTGCCTCAGCCTCTCCGAGTAGCTGGGACTACAGGCGCCCGCCACCACGCCCGGCTAATTTTTTTGTATTTTTAGTAGAGACGGGGTTTCACTATGGTCTCGATCTCCTGACCTCGTGATCTGCCCGCCTCGGCCTCCCAAAGTGCTGGGATTACAAGCGTGAGCCACCGCGCCCGGCCCAAGTCTTCTTTAAAAGATTTAAAATGTACTCATTCTATGCCTCCAGAGAATCCTGGGTTATTCCAGTTCTCTCTTTTTCTTAAACCATTATACTTTTATACTTGCTTTTCCTCTCCCTGGAGTCCAGTCCTTTTTTCCCTTGCCAGAGATTCATACGATGCTTCCCAGGGCCAACCTCAAATGTACTTAGAAATCAATTTTTGGTCATTGCCAATATATTCTACATGTCTGTCCTGTCTCCAGTAAAGGAATATGTGATTTTTCACAACTGCTAATTCATTACCTTTACCTCCATGAACTTTGCTTGGGTACAAATTGTGAAATGTCTGATGTCATGTGTCATGCTTTATTAATTTGGAGGTTAGTACTCAATGAAACATGTAAACAACTGAGAAGTTGCAAATCTGCCCTAAAAATGATGTGTTAATTGGCTTATGGACTGGTTTCTGAGCACTGCTTGGAGGGTGGACTCACACACACAGAAGCCACTGTCACCATCACCTTCAGACTCGCCCTTACCCAGGGGTTAGATAGGGAGAGGGGCAGAAGGACAAATAAACAAGAAGGCCCAACTTCCTGGGCCCTTTTTCTTGGAGGTAAGAGGTTCAGATTCAAAGATGAAAGAAACTGAGCTTTGGTTCACCTGGACTCAGAACTGGCTCTTGAGGTCATGCCACTGCCACTCCGCACAATGGCAGGTCACTTACCGCACACTCCCACAGAAGCTTTTGAATGACTAGCGAAGGTGTAAGTCACAGAGGGAGGGAGCTGGAGAACATACTACCAATGGACCTTCTGTTTTTTTTGAAAAAAAGATACAATTAAGTTTTAATATTTGTATGACCATTCATAGATGTCCTGATACTATGACTTTGATAAAGTAGAAAGTATGTATGTATGTATATAACTACCACTCATCAATGTGTTTATGTATTTACATTTTCACATTTCATATATTTTGACTCTTTTTTATTTGAGTCGGAGTCTTGCACTGTCGCCCGGGCTGAAATGCAATGGCGCAATCTCAGCTCACTGCAACCTCTGCCTCCTGAGTTCAAGTGATTCTCCTGCCTCAGCCTCCTGAGTAGTTGGGATTACAGGTGCCCGCCACCACCCTCGGCTAATTTTTTGTATTTTCAGTAGAGATGGGGTTTCACTATGTTGGCCAGGCTGGTCTCGAACTCCTGACCTCATGATCCGCCCACCTCGGCCTCCCAAAGTGCTGGGATTATAGGCATGAGCCACTGCGCCTGGCCTCTTGACTCTTTTTTTTTTTTTATTAGTATGCACACTCCTAAGTAACTAAGAGCCATAAACAATAGCATTAAAGGTATATTAGTACTAAAATTAATATTAATAATCAATTAATCAAAAATGCCTACAACAATGTGGTTATAATATGTTACTAATGTTTACATGTCTAATTGCTAAATGTAGCAACTCCAGCTCCAATTGCATGTAGAAGAAATATATTTAAGAGTCAAAAGACAAGTTAAACCTTAATTTCCCACACCCCAGCCCCCAAAAGTTAAATTAGCAAGCAGAAAGGACAACCAAACTAGCTGATTTTCAATTCTATTTGTTTCCTCAAACACTTATGAGAAAAGACAAGCAATGTAACGTCCTTGATACTGTAAGTTTACAAAGATGTTTAAGACATAATCCTCTGGCTGTGTGAGGTGGCTCATGCATATTACATGAGCACTTCGGGAGGCCGACGCAGGAGGATTGCTTAAGCCCAGGAGTTCGAGACCAGGCCTAGGCAACATAGTGAGACCCCCATCTCTATGAAAAATTTAAAAATTAGCCACGTATGGTGGTATACACCTATAGTCCCAGCTACTGAGGAGGCTGAGGTGGGAAGATCACTTGAACCCAGGAGGTCGAGGCTACAGTAAGCTGTGATTGTACCAATGCACTCCAGCCAAGGTGACAAGAGTGAGACCCTGTCTCAAGAGAAAAGAAAAGAAAGGAAAAGAAAAGAAAAGAAAAGAAAAGAAAAAAGACACAATCTTCAGACTCAAAGAACTTGCCATAAAAAAACAAGTATGTAAAGAAACTGCTATATAAAAGACAATCTTCTCCACAAGAAAAGTCCATAGTGGGTTGCTGTGGGATGCAAAGCAGAATTGAGGACAACTACTACTGTTTGTTTAAAAAAAGTAGATCAGTAAAGGTTCTAGAATTGTCATGTGGTAGCATTTGAGAGGGCTTTAGTGGGTTTGTGGGGCTAAGCAGAAAGAGCCAGCATGAATAGGCATAGAAGGAAATGAGGTATGGGGCACAGTGAGGGAGTAAGGAGCCTAGTTTTCCATGGTATGAGGTACAAGATGAGGATAAGTAGAAGAAAAGGCTAGAACATGCAATAGAAGCCATGTTGGGGATGGCCTTAACTGTATCCATGCATTCCCACACTGCTACGAAGAAATACCTGACACTGGGTAATTTATAAAGAAAAAAAGGTTTAATTGACTCACAGTTCTGCAGGACTAGGGAGGCCTCAGTAAACTTACAATCATGGCAGAAGGCACTTCTTCACAGGGTGGCAGGAGGGAGAATGAGTGCAAGCAGGAGAAATGCGAGATGCTTATAAGACCATCAGATCTCATGAGAACTCTCTCACAATCATGAGTACAGCATGGGGGAAACTGCCCCCATGATTTGATTACCTCCCACCAGATCCCTCCCATGACACATGGGGATTATGGGAACTATTAGGTTGGTGCAAAAGTAATTGCGATTTACACCATTACTTCCAGTGGCAAAAACTGCAATTACTTTTGCACAAACCTAATACAATTCAAGATGAGATTTGCGGGGGGACACAACCAAACCATATCACTAACTGCCAATGTTAGCAGAGTACACTCATCAGAGCATTCTGAGAAGCACAGGCAAGTGACAAAATTCTGCTTTAAGAAGACTAATCTGGCTGCAATTAATAGGATAAATTTCCTGAAAGTGAGAAAGCAGGGTCACCAGTAAGGAAGTTATCACAACCATTTGCTCATTCACTCATTCACGCGTGCATTATTTCATCAATATGTCAAGTACCTGCATGACTATATGTTAAGTACCTGCATGTACTGAGGGAGCTTTGGATACAGTGACAAACTGTATGTCACATGGAGCCCTCAGGAGACTTAGAATCTAGGGGGAAAGAAGTTATTGTAGTTCAGGTGGCCAAGAATTCTGACGGAGGTGAGCACAGGATGTTGGCAGGGTCCCGGAGGAGGTGACACTTGGGTTGAGCCTTGAGGGAGGAGTAGGGCTTGTTCAAAGGAAGAAGTGTGGAAAAGGTAATCTGATCAGAAGGAATAGCTGGTGCAAAACTGCAAAGCTCTTCAACAACCTGACACATTCAGGTCTGTAAGAAGCTCTAGAAAGAGGTGAATTGAGCCTTCTTTAAAAATGAAAAAGAATCATAGCCATGTATTAACTACTTTGTATGTGCTGGGTACTGTTCTATACACACAATAATTCATTTAATTCTCTTAACTTGGCGGGGCACCATGGCTCACACCTGTAATCCCAGCACTTTGGGAGGCTGAGGCAGGTGGATCACTTAAGTTGAGGAGTTCGAGACCAGCCTGGGCAACATGGTGAACCCTCATCTCTATGAAAAATACAAAAAAGTTAGTCAGGCATGGTTGTGCCTGCCTGTAGTCCCAGCTTCTTGGGAGGCTGAGGCAGGAGAATTTGAGCTCGGGAGGTCAAGGCTATAGTGAGCCGTGATCATGCCACTGCACTCCAACCTGGGCAACAGAGCAAGACCTTGTCTCAAAAAAAAAATTATCTTAACTCTATGAAGCAGGCACAGCTTTTCCCATTTTACAGAGGCACAAACTGACTTTGAGTTTTTCAGAAATTTGCTTCTCAGAGTCACACAGCTGTCACCAATGATTAGTGACTTCAAGCCTACATCTTTGTGGCTGGAAAACCAATTTGTATTAAGCCCTGAAGGATGGGAAAGAGTGAGTCATACAACAAAAAAGTGGAACAAGCATTCAAGGCAGAGGAAACCTGAAGATATATGTGTGTTAGTGGAGGAAGACCAACTAGAAGCAGTTTGGAAGCACCACATATGAAGTACACAGCCAGGGGCAGCAGAGGGGTCTGTGTGCTCGAGGGTGGGACAGGGTACTGGGAGGGTTAAGAATTGGAGAGAGAAAGTGGCAATGAATTGAGTTCCATTTTGGACATGCTGAGTTGAAGATGCATGTAGAACAACTGCCTGGAGATGTCAAATAGCTGCTGAGTTACAGTTCCAGGCTCAGAAGAAAGGTCTGGGTATTGAACAAAAATTTGACCTATAGGTCTAGGCAGGAAAACAAATCATCATCATAAGCATTGACTGTTAACCAGGCACAGCACCTAATACTACCTATGCATTTTCTGTTTAACTCTCTCCACAGCCATACAGAGTAGGTAACTTATGAGCCTCATTTTACAGACAATGACTCTAAGCCACAAGGACATTCAGTAGCCTCTCTAGGATCATAAAGGATCTGCATACTTCTACATTCAGTTTTCAAACTTTTGTGACTGAGATCCACAGCAGAAATGTATTTTATGTTGTGGTCCAGTAATAGATATATATATTTCACAGAAACAAAGGTTGCATGAGATCACATTTAGCCTGATGCCCTCTGCTATTTCCTATTCTATTTCATTTTTCAGTAGCCTGGCTGCAACTCACTAACTTGATTCACAACCCGCTCATGAAGCCCATAGTTTGGGAATTGCTATCCAACACCTTCTTTCCTCCCACCCCTGAATCACAGTGCGACTGCAAGGATGAGGGAGATGCAAGCGACATCATAGATGTCAAGGAGAAAACTGCACTTCTGAGTGGTTGTGAGTCTTGAGCATAAAATGAGAATTCAATCTCTTCTGCCAAATAATGCCCCAAGGACATGTCTGTGGAAGCTAGCTCTTCCGCAGTGACTCATTTACACCTGTCAGGAGTATTTATGGGGATTGAAGCCATTATTGCTGCCAAGCTTTCTCACTGTATGGTGCAGGAAAAGATGCAGATGCATTTAACTTTGGAGAATTTTAAAGTTGTTAGTTCTAAAATTGCTACGGTATTACATGGGAGCAGGATTTGGGCACATATCCCAAAGCAAAGCAGCCCGGTGCCTGTACTCTCCTTGCATGTAATTCCTGCAAACAGTGATTGCAACGGGAAGTCATACCTCTGTGGCAGAAATTACGCAATGCAACATTTAACATCTCTCTCAGCAGGAAATGGTTTTGCTGGCAGGAGTTTTGGAATTAACCATAAAAAGATATCATAGACCCTGAATGTATGCATCCATCCTTCCTTCTACTTCATAGGAAGAGAGGAAATGTTCCTTCCCACCAAAATTGAAGCATTCTCAGTGGCCCACCTGCCTCCCCACCACCTCCACACCTCACTCCTTCAACCCTTTCCTCTTTAACACCATCATCTCCTCCTTTCCCATGGGTTTCTTCCTTTCTGACTTCAAATACACATTGGTTTCCTCTAAAAAAAAAACAAAAAAGCACCTCAGCAACAAAGAATTTTGGGGGTGATATAATTGGTCCTATCTCAACAGTAGTCATGGTTACAGAACTATATTCATTTGTCAAAATTCACAGAATTGAACACCAGAAAGTGAATTTGACTGTAAGTAATCAATATCTCAAAAAGAAAACCCCACAACTTTCCAATAAAAGCCCGCCACACCATTTTCTAAATCCTGCCACCCTGTAATTATCATCCGACTTCCTTCCTTCCTTTCTTTGGCACTTTCTTTCCCCGTGTCCTCATTTTAGCTAAACCAAAGTCTTCTCCCAGTCGCCCCTCTTCTCCTCCCACCTTCTACTGGAAACTCTTTTTCTTCGGCTTTGGAGGTAGAGAAATTTACCATTTCTCCTCTACTTTAAATGCATCTTATCCTCATTCTTAGCAATCTTCTAACTCTGGGAATTTGCCAAAACATCAAGCCACTGCTCTTCTCCTACATTCACTCACTCAGAGACCGCACCCACTCTCATGATTAGATGACTGCTGGAATGCATTTGACTTCCAAATCTATGTCTAGAGAGAGGGCAGCTGGCTTAGGTTTCCAGTGGCCCAGGGGACAGCTCCACCCGGCTCTGTCACCACCTCCAATTCAGCACCTGCAGCTCTGAGTCTCCCCCTGCTGCCTTTGCCAGTCACTCTCACTGGAGTGGATGACCTCATCACTGGAGCTTATCCCAGGGCCAGAAACCCCGAAGACACCACTCAGACCCTAAGTCAGGTACAAAGGAGGCAGGAGACATGGGAATTTTCTGTAAACTGTTATGTTCTAGACTTATGACACATTACCATTGCTACTACTTAAATCTTTTCAACTCTTCCTTTGAAATGTGTCTTGATTTTATCTACTTTTTCCACACCCCCCACCCCATCTATGGCCTCTAGTTCCTCCTTTCCCTCCAGCATATTCTGCACGCTGGGGTCAGTCCACTTTCACTAAAACACCTCTTTCCCTCTCACTGTGCCGCTCACAACTCTATTTTATTTTTATTTATTATTTATTATTATTATTATTTTTTGAGATGCAGCCTCACTCTGTCACCAGGCTGGAGCACAGTGGCATGATCTTGGCTCACTGCAACCTCTGCCTCCCGGGTTCAAACGATTCTTCTGCCTCAGCCTGCTGAGTAGCTGGGACTACAGGCGTGCACCACCATGCCCAGCTAACTTTTGTATTTTTAGTAGAGACGGGGTTTCACTATGTTGGCCAGGCTGGTCTCGATCTCTTGACCTGTGATCTGCCTGCCTCGGCCTCCCAAAGTGCTGGGATTACAGGCGTGAGCCACCTCACCCAGCTACTCATGACTCTTTAATGGTGGCTGTTAGAGTTGAATTGTGTCCCCCTCCCTCCAAAAAGATATGTTGATGTCTCCCAGTACCTCAGATTGTGACTGTATTTGGAAATACTACAAGTTAAGTATCTTTTATCCAAAATGCTTGGGGCCAGAAGTATTTTTGGATTTTTGATTTTTTTCATATTTTGGAATATGTGCAGATACTGACTGGTTGAGCATCCCAAATCCAAAAGACTGAAATCCGAAATGCTCCAATGAGCATTTCCTGTGAGCATCATGTCAGCACCCAAAATGCTTTGGACTTGGAGCATTTCAGATTTTTGGATTTGGGATGCTCAACCTGTAGAGTGTAGGTCTTTAGGGAGGTAATCAAGTTAAAATGAAGTCATTAGAGTGGGCCCTAATCCAATATGACTGACGTCCTTACAAAAAGGGGGAATTTGGACACAGAGACAGGCATGGAGGGACGATGATGTGAAGACACAGAACACTATTTACAAGCCAAGGGAAGCGTGGGACAGCCAGACGCTAGGACAGAGGCATGGAGCAGATTCTCCCTCATGCCGCCACCCTTTAGAGCACGTAAGCATCAGGTCTGTATTTCTCCAACAGGCACTGAAGATCCTCTTTGATTCCACCTCCTTATTTCACCTCAATGCCCACAACTTCCTTGCCTAGACCTGCTCAATCCCTCCTCCCATCAGATGTGTCTGGCTCCTAATCCCTGTCTGGAAAACGACTCTCCACCTTTGCTTGGGATGTTCCCAATGTCCATTGTGCCCTTCCCACTTCCCTCTTCCATCTAAATCTTGCATATTCTTTAAGTTCTAACTTTAGTCCCTCTTCCTCAATTATATTGTCCTTGATTTGTTACCTTATTGTGTTCGCTCTCTTTTCCGAACCATCATTGTACTTAATGTCTGTATCATATGAGTTGACACTTGATTGTCTTGTTCACATGATTCCCTAATGGTTTCTTATGTGATATTCTTGGGTCTAGAGTTAAATTTAAAGTAAACGATCTCTATTGAAAACCACTTTTCCAGACACTTTCCTAGATTTGTTTTCGCAACATAACATCCTTTCTTCTAGAGCTTCCCACAATTCTTGTATCCATTTATCATACGTCATCCAATCAAGTATACCTGAGCGTGTGTTTTAGTGAGAAAGACATCCTAGGTGTGAGTCCTGACTGGAAAAGTCACTGGAAAAGTGACTTTACTGGAAAAGTCACTCGACTTCTTGGAAACTTAGTTTCCTTGCTTCTAAGATGTTACCTTTCAGGGACAGTGTAAAGATAAGATGGAATTATTTACATGAAAGTGATTTTTAAACAGTAAAGCCTTGCTCAAATGAGAGGTTAAATCATTATTATGATCTCAGTTCCAAGTGAGCTCAGCTAGTTACCTGCTATGCTGATGAAATTATAGGCTTGAACCAAGTGAGCTGGTTCTTCTAGATTTGTGCCACAGGGGCCAATAAATTTCATAACTAATAAAAATTGGTAGGATGGATGGAGAAAACTACAAAACATATCCTGGTGGGTCAACAGGGTTATCTTCATAAATGAAAGACAGATAGCATATGTCACCTCAATCTGCCTTAAGGCATGCAGTATCCCAGGTTCTCAGAAGAAACTGACAGTCCCCATATTTCCAGCTGTGGTAAAATAAATCAACAAGGTAATATATTATGCCTAAGACAAGTGTTTGTTTGGTGTGTTTTTTGTTTTTGTAACTGAATTCTACTGGTTTTAAGACTGAACTTGGGCTGGGTGCAGTGGCTCATGCCTGTAATGCCAGCACTTTGGGGAGGTGAAGGCAGGCAGATCGCTTGAGCCCAGGAGTTGGAGACCAGCCTGGACAACATGTCAAAACCCTGTCCTGCAAAAAAAATACAAAAAGTAGCCAGTCATGGTGGCATGCACCTGCAGTTCCAGCTACTTGGGAGGCTGAGATGGGAGGATTGCTTGAGCCCGAGAGGCAAAGGCTGCAGTGAGCCATGATCATGCCACTGCACTCCAGCCTGGGCAGCAGAGCAAGACCTTGTCTCTTAAAAAAAAAAAATAGTGTGGATGGCAAACATATTGAGACTGTAAGTACCATAGCAGTCATCATGTGTAAAATTCAGAAAGCCAGGGCCTAGGCCCCTAGAGACTGAAAGACAGATCTAGGACACAGGCAGGAGGTGTGTGTGCCTCGCCTTCTTCTCTCAGGTTAGCCTGTGAACTCCTGTCCCCCTCGGCCCCCATCAACAGATAGTAGCTGAATGAACTGGCTGAATAAGGAAGATTGAAGACTAAACTCCTCGCAGAGGTAGAAAGACCCGCAGTACTTGGTGAATGCATTTATCCAAGGGACTTGAAGGAGAGAAAATGCTTAGAAAAAAATATCTAAGGAAAGAAATTTATTTAGTTCTATCGAAATTTAGTTTTAGCATGGAGCATACTGTGTGCAATAAGCCCCAAAGATGCCAAGAATATTTTGTACCGCATTACAAATGAAAACCAGCTTCCATGCAGATGGGATTCGGAATTTCATACCCTGGCAAATCTGTCTTCCTTCTATTACAGAAACTACTTCAACTGTTCCAAGCAAATGCTTAATAATTATTTCCCCTTCTTGAAGTCTAAAGGCTTTTTAAAAAGAAAAATGAATTTGATTTCTAATAGATACTCTTTAAAAATTCAGAATCTGGCCGGGTGCAATGGCTCACGCCTGTAATCCCAGCAGTTTGGGAGGCCGAGGCAGGTGGATCACCTGAGGTCAGGAGTTTGAGACGAGCCTGGACAACATGGCAAAACCCCGTCTCTACTAAAAAATACAAAAATTAACCAGGCGTGGGACCTGTAGTCCCAGTTACTTGGGAGGCTGAGACAGGAGAATGGCTTAAACCCGGGAGGTGGAGGTTGCAGTGAGCAGAGATCGCACCACTGCACTCCAGCCTGGGTGACAGAGTGAGACTCCATCTCAAACAAAACAAAACAAGACAAAACGAAACAAAAAAAATTCAGAATATTTGTTTAAGTGAAACAATATATGTGGACTACAAGAAAAATACTTATAGAGGAAATCCCTAAGAAATCGAATTTCTTTGTCCTTTAATGAAATTGTGTTAAAAATGAGTAAAATATACTTTCTTCTCCAGGGTCTGTAGCTTAAGCAGAGACTTTAGAGTAAATGTCACAAGAAAAAGCAGCACTTTGCACAGGTCCCCACATACCCTCACTCTCACCTCTTCCCTTTCCAGGCTCCCAGATCTTTTCATGTTGTTTTAGTGAGTGGTTTGTGGTCTCTGAGTGGATTTTAGACTTCAGTCATCGGTGGCTTTATACGTGAGGTTACTAGATTGAGACATCATTTGTGGGGGGAAAAGGATGAAGGATACTCAAAGGTTAATTGCTACTTGAAGGCAGAAAATAGGGAAAAACAGCAAAAAAACTGCAGTTAGCTTCTGCTCATCCTTCCTCTAAATAAATGGTCACTTGATTGTACATGACTGTGACTGCCACGTGACCTGGGGCAAAAGAGAGCATCTATCACTGAAGGCTCATTTGCTGTACAGAGTGTGTGCCACAACAGATGGACAAAGCATTGTTTTTATAAAATGGAAAGCAGCTTTGTAAGAAAGAATTCTGTTTAATGGTGGCAGGAATCTGGAGACCATATTCTGTAACTGTTGAATTGAGTTTTGATTGCTGGCTTTGTTATTGGCTAAGATTGAGAAGCTAAAGATACCCAGTTATTGCCATTTGTTTTCTGCAGCAACCCAGATCTGAACATCCAGAATACCCTCTATGAAACTGTATAGATTAAGTGTCATCTTTTAGTGAGACACATTTAGTTTTTCTCCCTGGAGTTACTTTTAAAGCTATTCAGGACAGCTCATCTTAGCCATCAGACCCACACATGGGGTAAAGTGGCTGAGGACCCACGGGTATTTCTGTTCTAGAGGTCTCAGGAAGTACTAAGTATATGGCCAGGATTTGGGTGGTGAAGGAAATGGAGTGACAAGGATGGATTCATACTTGGAAGGAGAGGAAGGACAGGGTGTCAGATGAAGCATCCACACAGTTGACAAGGGTGTTTATGGATAGAGAGTAGCTGATCCTGTGGCCTTCAGCCCATTTGGGTACCCTTTTATCCACTTTCTGTGGGTGACATCTCATTGGTCATGCTAAATAAGGGGATATCCAAAATGTTTACCTTGCATAAGAGGTTCACTTTCATAATCTTTTTCTTGGACTATCATGGTAATTATTTTGCCTTCCATAAGCAGAATCCAGTGCATTGGAGGGAACCCTGGACATATGCTGAACAATAAGGAGAGCCAGCTGCCCGATATCTGCAAGGAGATTGTTCACAGCCAATACCGAGGAGAGTACTAAACACTGAGATAGCTTTTGCTGCTGCTAAGGCAAACTATTATAATCTTGAACTACAAAAAGCGGGGGAGGGTGTGGTCAGACAAGTTCCAGCCCTTCCCCTTCCCCCACCTATGCCTCTAGTTCACAATTTTAATTCCCAGGAGAATCACAACTAAAGCAGACTACCCGGCTGAAAAGAGAGACGTGCACCCTCCATTGTGTCCAATAGCCGAGGACATACAGGCAAGCTAACGAGATGCAAATCCCACTCAGTGTGGCTAATGTCCTTTTTATCCCTAACCAAAGACCTAGAAAACTCATTCAATTTGGTGGTTTTCAAATATAGCTTCCACACCATTGTTGAATGTGCAACACTAATTTAAATAAATTGCATGTAGTCAGCAAAAGAGACAGTTCTGTCTTTGTTTAGTCTGAGAGGCTATTTTGGCGATTAAAGAGACCCGATCTCATCCTCTTAATTAAGGCAAAGCTCAAGCCTATCTACTATTCACCCTCAAGCAGTGTTTCTATGATGGGTTATTTTGGCGCTACCCAGGGCTGCTGTTGAATTGCCTGGTAGCTGAGGAGAGGACATTTTAGGAATAGAACCATGCACTGAACAAGAGTCTTGGGGTTAAGTAGCAAATGCCACTTCACCCAGGTCATGTTGAAAGAGCCTTTTACCGACACACCTTTCACTGCCAAAGGAAACAAATTTTAGGTTGGGGCCAACTTGATTCTCTCAGTAAGTGTTTGCAGCTGAACCACTGCAGAGGGTTCTACCACAGCCAGAGCTGATTTCCTCACTGAAGAAATACTTGAGGAGCTCAGAGAACAGGAGGGAGAAGGATGCTCACTAATGCCTAAAGGTACCACCAGGACTTGAAAATTCTTTCAAGACTTGTTCTTTGCCTTTTAGGCTATTGTACTTTCCAGATCATAAGCAGGGGGCTCAGAACATAGTATTTGTTCAATAAATCCTTGTTGGCTAACAGACTGGGGCATGGGCTTGAAAATTATCTTTCCTTTCTTCTACCTGATTGGGCAGAAGATTCTAAAAGGAAACTTGTTCTAATCTTTCCAAGTTTTGGTCTTATATCAGATCTCTCTTTTCAGGAGTCTTAATCTGAGAGACTTTCCATTTTGTTTGCTTCCTGGTCCTCAAAGTCATCATCCCCGAAGGTCAGCAATGAGAGTCCTAAAATGCTAGTCCTCATCCTAATGGGAGATAAGTAGGTCAGCAACTCTGTGCCTCTCTTAATATTTTAGGTTGGACCAATGACTACATTAAACTAAAAAAGGCATCCCTCAAACAGCAGACATTCTGAAACCTGAAAAACACACTCAGGACATGTCAATTTAAAAGGGTATTCATCTCTCAGAACTCCAACTGCCTGCAGCATATTTCTACAAATTGCCCTTGTTCCAGAAGTCAGCATGTCTTAGGTTAGTTCGTTTTACTGCAGTTAAGACAGAACCAAAACCTGTATCCACAGCTTCTATTTGAGCATTTCTAAACAGTCTTAAATTAATAAAGATGCTGACATATATGGTATTTTTTTGACTCAAGAACACATTTTAGTCTCTTGGGCCAGCCCTTCTGCATAGACAAATTTCATCTACATATATAGTATATTATGAAAAAGGAAAATATTGAAAATTCTAGGGAGAGGATATTTCTGTTCAAGGATTAAGATGAGATTCAAAGGCAGGACATAGGCCAGGCACAGTGGCTTGAGCCTATAATTCCAGCACTTTGGGAGGCCAAAGCAGGAGGATCGCTTGAGGCCAGGAGCTCAAGGCCAGCTTGGGCAACATAGTGAGCCACTGCCTCTACAAAAAATTTAAAAATTAGTCGGGTGTGGTGGCACATGCCTGTACTCCCAGCTACTCGGGAGGCTGAGGTGGGAGAATAGCTTGAGCCCAGGAGTTGGAGGATGCAGTGAACCATGATTGTGCCACTGCACTGAAGTTTGGGTGACAGAGTCTCTAAAAAAATTAAAAAAGTAAAACCAAAAACAACCAAAGGCAGAATATGCAAAAATAATATAGTGTTACATAGGAAATAACTATATTAGTAATACAAAATATTTGCCAACAAAAGCTCAGTTTCTGAGATTGAATTTCCACTAAACTCTCTAACCAGACATAAAAGCTGAGTATCTAGTAAATAGTGGCTCAAGGTTATGAAATTCACTCCCCTTAATTTCCTCTCTACCTATTTATCTCAAAGGTTGCACTTGCCAATTCTTTTAACTCTTGAACCAACTACCCATTTCAAAAGACCTGTCATTTTCTTCCAGAGAAAATAATAAATTAAACTCATAGATGGAATTTTTCAGACATGCCAACTAACAGGTCAGCCTGAAGGTCCAAAATGTAAAAGTATAAGAAATAATGTTGGGACTAAGTATGGTATTATGCCAGCCTTTGCCTCAAGCCTTTTAAGATAACATTCACAGAATAACCTCTCGAACAGACATTGTAAGCAGGAAGTCTTTTCTCAAGAAACAAAAAAGGGAAACCATCATTGTTCCTGTCTTCATCATTAGTAGCAACATCAAAAGCATTTGCCAGGTGCTGACCTGCCAGCATAAACTTTTAGTACCTGTACAAATCAAGCTAAAGCTGTCTTTGGGAATTTATAATCTAAGACATATTTGATATAAACCAAGCAGTGTCATTTTTCATGGAGTCATGAAAGAAGGAGAAAGTTCTGATAATGTTATTGCACCAGGATTTCAGGGCTTCAAGATGTCATTTTCAAAGCTTCCTAGGGCCTTGCTATATTACCCAGTTGGGTTATCATCGTTGAATAGGCCAAATTCTTACCAATCAGCACTAGGAGAGGTGGTGAGTAACTGCTGCTCAGAAAAGGCCAAGTAAACAGATCATTCCTGACACACAAAGTAACTATCCAACCTCTTTCTAGAGTAGCCAATGGTCAGAAATTGAAAGGATAGAATTCAACCCAAGGACAGACCAAAGAAAAGGTCAGAGCATAAGATGTTAATTCTCACTGAGACTATCTAACCCATTTATATTTAGTGTCTTATAACAACTTCCTTCCATTTGTATTTAAATTTGAAGTAGAAATCAGGAAGCCATGCAAGTCAGCATTAAAATGATGATGCAAGAAAAATATTCAAGATGTGGATGTGATGCTTATTTTTGACAGATACAATGGAATTTCTAGTGGAGGATTTAATCGACATAGAATCTTCCAGGAAAATAAAGGCAGGAACTGGAAAAATGTTCTCAGGGAATACTGATAAGGGACAGTCATCTAAACAAACCTTGTCAGTCATGGCATCCTAGATTCCATGATCCAAAGTAGAGTTATGGTGGTAGCTAAATGGGATTATATAGAAAAGGGTGGAAAGAAAAGGGAGGCTGCTAGGAAAAGAATGAGTTAATGAGGGCAAATGGGATGTGGTGTTCTATACCTAGCCCAGAACAGGCCAGATTACCTCACCTAGAAGACATTTCATTAGTGTAGATGGCCCTGCCCAACTCAACCCTAAGGGAATCCATATTTACCCTAACGGAGAAGGGAGGTGGAGTTTATTTTAATTGATCCTTCATTGTTATATAAACCGAAGTTGGAAAGGGAAGGAAATGCAATGTGTATCATAAAGAATTTAATCAAATACTTTCTATCTCTAGTTAAGGGTGAGGTGGTCAAAGCCTTCGGACTCACCCCTGCTCTTTTGTTTCTTGGAGCTGAAGGGCAGGTACCAGTTCTGCCAAAGATGAAATCAAGTGGAAATTTGAGAGGAAAGGTCACGCGGAGCTGGGAAGCAGTGGACCCAGCACAATACCTCCTCCCACCCCCTGGGAAAGGAACCCTCATTACAAGTTGTCAGGCAACAACCCTTAACCACATTTTAAAAATATTGATGTAAAATTTAATCTCCATTTTTAGAAGAAAACGATGAAAAAAGGCATAGATGTGCATACTGCCACAAGAACAAGCCCTCACACCCTAAGGGGCTAGCCTAATCTTTGGATGGCTGGAATTCTAAGTGCTCTAAAATTAACTATTTAAAAGTCTTTGAATCTAAAGCTGTCTCTGTTTCATAAATTAAAGGTGGTGATTTCCCAGGAAAGCGAAGGGGCCTGGTGGAAGATATCAGTTGCTCCATGGGGTTGGATTACAGGTCGGAACGAATTTGGGGTTCACCGAATGCTTTGGATCTGACAGGCATTTTTGAGACGAACCGTCCTCCACACTCCCAGCCTTTTATCTACTTTGTCAGCGGCATGCAGCTTTGAACGCCGGGCAAGTATTTTCAGAATACATGCACCAACCAGAAAGAGCCCTGCAAACTCTCAAAAGTCACCATCTCCCCGCTCTAATAAGCCCGAACTGTAGTACGAGCTGGGGCAGAGGATGAAAGAGGAGGCTAAAGGAAGGAAAGTAGTTTTAGGAAAATGACCAAACATGTTTTTAAAGAAAAAGAGGAAGCCAATCTTTTCAAAATTACTACAGTCCTGCTTTCAGCTTGCTCAGTATCTTTTTTTCTCAGTGCAAAATGACTTTGAAAGCTATGTTGCATGACGCGAGGGAGTGAGGACGGCAGAGGTCCGCGACTCCCGGGAGAGCTCCACGGGCAGGGCCTGGGAGCCGCGCCGCGTCCGGGTTCTGCAGCTCAGCGGCCCTGTTGCTGACAGCTCCGCGCCGCGCCGACCCACTGCACCCGCTCCAGGCCGGCTGCCAGCCCCGCAGCGCCCGTCCGGAAATGGACTCTGGGCAGGCTTCCCGCACGCTCGGGCCACCGGCCCTTGCCCGGGCGGGAGGGTTCCCAGGGCACAGCCGGAGCCACGACTTACTGCGAGACGGAGACTCGCTTCGCAGGAACAGTGCGCGCTCGGGAGGGGACTGGGCCTCACCCCTCGGGCCTGGGCCTCGCTGCGCCCCCAGCCAGGGCCGAGGTACCCTCGCTCACGACATCAGGCGGCGGGCGGGCGACCCAGGACTTCGCACCCGCTCCTCTCCGCCTCCTCTTTCCTCCCCCGCAGCGGCGCTTCTGCAGCCCCAGGCGATCTGAAGGTGAAACTGCTTTATCCAAGGCCGTTTTCGGAGCGAGCGGCTCAAGTAGTAAAAACAGACCAGAGGAGGAAAGTCGGCCTCCTGGCTGGACTCTGAAGGGCCTTCACCGGCTGTCGTCGGCTCCAAATGGCTCTCTGGTCGGTCATTTTCATTCTGTGCTCAGGCCCAGAGCAGTGAGACATCTGTTTTCCATCAACCGCGAGGCAGAGGCAAATCCTGGATTAGATGTCGCCCAGCGCTCGCAGCATTTTCAGGCCCGGCACGACAGCTAATCCCCGCACAAAGAGCATGAAAACAAACACGCAAGTTGGTGCCCGGTTCCAGAAAGATTTCCCTGTGCGATGACTAAAGGCTCCTATAGCCAGCCTCCAGGATGGGCCAATCGCAGCACGGGGGGGCAGGAAAAGGGGGTTGGCTCGGTTTTCAGGGCTCCTGAAAACGCATCCTCCTCCCCAGTCCCGTAAACACAAACGCAAACACTGTCCTTTCAGGGGAAGTGAGTTTAGCTTGACGGGGCTCAGAGCTGAAATGGGCCAGCCTCCATCATGACAGTTCATTATAAGCAAGCACAGCTCCTGAATGTGAGCGAAGAAAAAAATCTCTGCGTTTCCTTCAAGTGAATTCTAACAAATGAGTCAAGTATGATACAATCAGTCCTGAAAATGATGAGCCATGACTGTCTCTATAGGTCTTTTTTACTCCGTAAAAGAAGTTGAAGTAGGGACCCTT
The DNA here is from genome assembly GCF_006542625.1 of Nomascus leucogenys. NCBI lineage: Eukaryota > Metazoa > Chordata > Mammalia > Primates > Hylobatidae > Nomascus > Nomascus leucogenys. Next base: position 73,866,191 of record NC_044387.1, on the reverse strand, counting down.
CCTTCTCTTTTTCCTTCCTTCCTTCCTTCCTCCCTCCCTCCCTTCCCTCCTTCCTTCCTCTCTCGCTCTTTCCTTCCTTCCTCGCTCTTTCCTTCCTTTTCTCCCTTCCTCCTTCTTTCCTCTCTCCCTCCCTCCCTCCCTTGCTCTTTCCTTCCTTCCTTCCTCGCTCTTTCCTTCCTTCTTTTCCTTCCTTCCTCTCTCCCTCCCTTCCTCCCTCGCTCCCTCCCTCCTTCCTTCTTTCCTCCCTCCCTCCCTCTTTCCTTCTGCCTTTCTCTTTCCTTCCTTCTTTTCTTCCTTCCTTCCTCTCCCTCCCTTCCTTCCTCCCTCCCTCCCTTTCTTTCCTTCCTCTCTCTTTCCTTCCTTCTTTTCTCCCTCTCCCCCTCCCTCCCTCCCTTCCTTCCTCCCTCGCTCCCTCCCTCTCTCCCTCCTTCCTCACCTTCCTCCCTTCCTTTCCTTCCTCCCTTCCTTCATCAGTCACAAGGCTGAGAACAGAAAGCTGGAAAAAGCATGAGTCTACTTTCAAGGGCCTTATCTTCTTTGGGGGGCGGGGGGAAGGTGGAGAGGGACGACTTACAGTTTCAAAACACTATAAAATGATAGAAATGTATGCCCAGAGGGTTATAGGAACATAGAAGCAGGAAACAAAGAAAGGCCTCCCAGAGGAGGCTGCATTTGTTTGTTTTTTTTGTTTGTTTTGAGACAGGGTCTTGCTCTGTTGCCCAGACTGGAGTGCAGTGGCACAAACATGGCTCACTGCAGCCTTGACTTCCTGGGCTCAAGCGATCTTCACACCTCAGCCTCCCGAGTAATTGGGATTATAGGCACACCACCACACTCGGACATTTCATATAAATGAAATCATATAATATGTGTGGGCTTTTGTGTCTGGCTTCTTTCACTCAGCAAAATTTTTTCAGTTTACTCAGGTATCCACGTAGCGTGTGTCAGTACTTCATGACTTTTTATTGCCAAAGAATGTTATATTATATAAATACACCACATTTTGCTTATCTGTTCAACATTTGATAGATATTTGGATTGTTTCCACTTGTGGCTAGTATAAATAATGCTGCTATGAACATTTGAATGCAAGTTTTTGAGTGGACATATATTTTCATTTCTCTTGGGTATTTACCTAGGAGTGAAATTGCTGGGTCATACACTAACTCTACGTTTAACATTTTGAGGAACTGCCAGACTGTTTTCCAAAGCAGTTACACTATTTTACACTACCACAAGTAATGTATGAGGGTTTCAATTTCTTGGTGGGTGTGAAGTGTATTTCACTGTGGTTTTGCTTTGCATTTCCCTAATGACAAATAATGTTAAGTATCTTTTCATGTGCTTGTTGACCATTTGGGTATCTTCCTTGTAGAAATGCCTATTGAAATTTTGCCCATTTAAAAAAATTTATCTTTAAAATTGGGGTTAAATATATATAACAAAATTTACTATTTTGTTATATCAAAATGTATATATGTGTATATACTGTGAACAGTACATTTACATTGTTGTATAACCAACACTATTTGCCCATTTTAAATTGTCCTTTTAAACTTGTCTTTTATTGTTGAATTCTCACATTCTGGATGTGAGTTCCTTATCAGATAAGTGCTTTGAAAATATTTGTTCTTATTCTATGGGCTATCCTTTGATTTTCTTGATGGTGTCATAATAAAGGTCTTTAATAAATTCCTTTTACTTTCAAACTAACTAGAGTTAGTCTGTTGTCAGAAGCTGAGAACACTCACAGATGCACTGTGTTCTGTTAAATGCCATCCTTTTCTATAACAACCTGTCTCTCATCATATCTTCTGTGCAATATTGCCTTAGAACTTTGATTTTTATTTTTTCCTAAAGCTTTTCTCATTCTATCTGAATCCCACCTACATCTTATATTTACTGGGCACAGACTCAAAGCATCAGCAGTCACCACCAACACAATTATGAGCAGTTACCAGTGGCCTTCCTATTTATTTCCCGCTTCTAACCCAATTCTGGCCCAGAACCCTGCAGTCAAGGGCAATGACCTCCCTGTCTCTTGACTCCTTTTACACTGTTCCTCCCTTTCCTCAATTACATTGCCATAGCCACATGGGATCTTAGGAGATCAACGTCCTGTTTAATCTTTGGATCATCCTTAGTGCCCAGGACAAGGCTTTGCAAAATCCTGGAATACAATAATTATGTATTAAATGGAAATGAATCTTGTGCTCTATTTCCTTCATTTTATTTTATTTTACTCACTTTATTTATTTTTATTTTTTTGAGACAGGGTCTGGCTCTGTCACTGAAGCTAGGGTGCAGTGGCACAACCTCGGCTCACTGCAACCTCTGCTTCCCAAGCTTAAGCCATCTTCCCACCTCAGCCTGCCGAGTAGCTGGGACCAGAGGCATATGCCACCTCACCTGGCTAATTTTTGTATTTTTCAGGGAGACACGGTCTTACTTTGTTTCCCAGGCTGGTCTCGAACTCCTGAGCTCAAGTGATCTGCCCACCTTGGCCTCCTAAAGTGTTGAGTTACAGGTGTAAGATAACATTCTAGGCCCATTTTTAAAATTCTAAAATACTTATGCAGTCCTTGATTTTAAACTTTTCTCTCAACGGCCACAGTGGAAGATGAGGGCCTGAAACTGGGTTTCAGGGCAAATCTGTGGTGTTTAATTTATGAATGAAAGGGTGGAATTCTTTTGGGAAACAATTTTTAGAAGTTTGTGAGATGGTGAAAAAAGGTAGGGCTTCACAGATAAAGTTCTCAGGACCCATAAAGGCACTAAATAGCATTATTTGGGGCATCAGAAGTCTAAGGTGAATTCATTTCCTGGTAGATTTTTTTCTGGCGGATCAGGCTTTATGACTGCCACTCCTCAACAGTTGGGTCTGCTTCTTGCATGGCACTCTGAAACTTTGGATTCCAGACTAACTGAAATGCACCTGTTTGAAATAGTTGGAAAGAGCCAGTTTCATTCTGTCATAAGATCAACCAATGTTTACTGAGCACACACCTTATGTAAAACACTACCCTGGGCACACAGAGATAAGAGATTCGTTTCCTATAGTAAGGAGTTGGATGACTAATGGGTGCTATGGTTAAGATAAACACAATTAACTATAATCCAAAGCAGAATGAGGGGTCAGGACAAGGACAATCATCTGTAATCCAAAGCAAAGCAGGGTATTTTACTCTCCATAATAGAGGCATAAAAAACCGTTTTGAGAATTCAGGGAAGAAGAAATCACCTTTTTTTTTTTTTCCTTTGAGTAGTAGAAAAGGCTTCATGGAGAAGGTAGGGAAGGAGAACCAGTCTTTTGCCTAAAAATTTAGGATTTCTACACCACAATCCTTACTCTTCAGTAACTCCCTTACTAGTTGGGAAGAAAGTCATACATACAAGTGGCTACAACTCAAGACCATATATGAAAAGACTCATTTGGAAGGGTCACAGAAAAATGAGAGAGCACTTCCTAAAGTCCAGGAAATACTATATGGAAAGGGTAGACTTGTAGACTTGACTTGGGCCCTAAAAGATGGAAAGGATTTATTAAAATGCGTATTTTTGATAAAAGGCAATTAAATATTCTAGAAAATTTGGAAAATCCATAAAAGTATAAAGAATAAAATAGGTCAGGCATAGTGGCTCACACCTGAATCCCAGCACTTTGGGATACCAAGGTGGGAGGATCACTTGAGCTCAAGAATTGGAGGCCACCCTGGGCAACGTAGAGAGACCCTGTCTCTACAAAAAGAATAAAATAATTAGCTGAGTGTGGTGGTGCATGCCTGTAGTCCCTGCTACTCAGGAGGCTGAGGTGGGTAGATTGCTTGAGCCCAGGAGCAAAAGGCTGCAGTGAGCTGTGATTGCACCACTGCACTCCAGCCTGGGTGACACAGCAAGACATAAAACAGAAATCATTTACAGATCCACTGCCTACAGATAAATCCATTGCCAGACATACAATATGCTTAATAAATATTTGCAAATGAATAAGTGAATAAATTACATTACCATTTATAGTCTCTATTTTTTCTTGTGCACAACTGCTTTCTACAAAGGTTGTACCAATTTACATTCTCATTAGCAATGCATGAAATTAAGATACACATATTCACCAGCAGTGTTATTTTTAAATATTTGTGAATGATAGGAAGAAAATAATAACTTCCTTCTGAAATTTAGATTTATGGGATCATTGGTGATGTTGAACATTTTACATATGATCATTAACCATTACTATTTCCTTTAAATTGCCTATTCATGATCTTTGTACATTTTTCTTTGGAGAACTTAGAGAAAATCTGAAATTTTCTCAATCTTGGTTCCCCTGTGGCTATGACTGTGTGAGCATACTGCCATGGTAAGTGTGATTTACTTTTTAAAAATACATTCTTGGCCGGGCGCGGTGGCTCACGCTTGTAATCCCGGCACTTTCGGAGGCTGAGGCGGGCGGATCACAAGTTCAGGAGATCGAGACCACTGTGAGACCCTGTCTCTACTAAAAAATACAAAAAATTAGCCGGGCTTGGTGGCGGGCGCCTGTAGTCCCAGCTACTCGGAGAGGCTGAGGCAGGAGAATGGCGTGAACCCGGGAGGCGGAGCTTGCAGTGAGCCGAGATTGTGCCACTGCACCCCAGCCTGGGCGACAGAGCGAGACTCCATCTCAAAAAAAAAAAAAAAAAAAAAAAACCAAACAAAAAAACATTCTTATTCTTATTCTCTGTCTCTCCCTGCTCTCCAACATAGCCTCTAAACACAGCCAACTGCTTCATCTGGTGATCAATCAAAGAAATCATGATTTGTTGCAACACTGGAAGGACATCTTGGTGGTGTGAGAATTACTGAGAGGCAGTATGTTCAGATTGTCAAGCATCACTGAGTCACCATGACTCTCTTTTTCAAGTGCTGGTTTTAGAACTTAACTTCCTCCTATGCTGTAAAATTAAACTTCACAGCAATTCTTGCACTGACTCCCTCGGTTTCAACTGACCTGCACTTTCTTGCCTTTGAAGTGTCTGTTCCTGCTGAGTCTGGGGTGGCCTTTCCTTCATCTTCCCCTGTCCAAATCTTGCCCGTTTCTGATGAAGTTCAACTGGTACCCATGGATGAGAATGACCTCTTCCTCTGAATCCCATATACTTTGTATTTCAGTGACAGCACTTCCAGCCTCCTGGGTACTTGGGTTATCTCTACATGCACCTCATTTCCTTATTACCCTGTATACTCCTTGGGGAGTTTATGTCTTCTTTATGTCTAGGGTCCCATAATTCAATTAGCAGAAACCCCAAAACATTTTACAAATTAAAAAATAAAATCATGTCATTTAACAGAAACATGAGCAGAAAAAAAGAGCCACTTTGAAAGGAAAAAGCAAAGCTTAATTTTCAGTTGTATTGACTGTGCTTATGGTAAGATGTTGGGGAGAAATAAAAGTTCATCTAAACAAAGTTCATCTAAATCAAAGAACTCACAGAATCTCATTGCTATGGCCTGAATGTGTGCCCCCAACTTCATATGTTGAAACTTAACTGCCAGTGTGATAGTATTAAGAGATTGGTGCCTTTAGGAAGTGTTTAGATCATGAGGGCTCCCCTTTCACGAATGGATTAATGCCTTTACAAAAGGACTTGAGGGAACTAGCAAGCCCTTTTGTCCTTCCATCCCCTTCGCAATGTAAAGACGCTCACGGCACCACCTTGGAATCAGAGAGCAGCCCTCAGCAGACACCAAACCTCCCGATGCCTTGATCTTGAACTTTCCAGCCTCCAGAACTGAAAATAAATTTCTATTGTCTATAAATTCGCCAGCCTCAGGCATTTTGTTATAGTAGCACAAATTGGACTTGGACATTCATCTTGAGAACTTCTGGGGATAGAAACTAAGGGAAGAATTGAGAAACATGCCTCCTTTTGTCTTGTCAAAAGAATGTACAAGTTGCCCTCTTACTCTGCAGCCCTTTAAACCCTCTGCAGGAGAGGAACAGAATATCATGAAAGTTGCAACTGGAGTCTAGGGACTAAGAAAGTGAACTGGGACAAACAATTAATTTTAGATTGAACATAGAGTCAGCACAGGAAAGTAAGTACTAAAATAATATTTAAAAATAGCTGGGAAATTGACAAGGAAATTGCTACTGGCTTCCATTAGAGTAAGAGCATACTTTCTTGTAATATTTTCTTGAAATGATGATACATTGATCTTCTTTGACTAATCCATTAGCATAGAAAGATGTTTCTTAGTCTCCAGGGAGGCTTACTCAATAGAGGCTTCAGGTCACATTACAGAACCATACACTGCTTCAAATCAAATATTAAGAAAGAGCACACGAAACAGCCAAGACAGAAAGAGAACAGCTCTCTTTGGAGTCTTGGTGATTTTTCTCAATTGCTTGCCAAAAATCCCACTCATCATAAATCTGCTTATTTTTAATATGTGTCAGGCTTTTGAAGTTTCCAGCTAAAAACCTCACTTGCATAAAACAACAACAACAAAAAATAAAAACAGGCAAAAAAGTTTTTTGAACCGTATTGCTTGGGACTATTGTGACTGTATGTCTGTTTAATTCTCAAATTACAGATGAAAAAACAAATAAAAGGAACCATGAAAGGGTTTCTTTTGAAATCTTCCATCCAAAGTCTGAAAAAAATATGAAAATTGATTTATTTTCTTATTCTTTATATTAATCATAGATTTCAATGCTGTTTTTAATTTCCAAAAGGCTATATTCCACATGGAAGGGTTTTAAGAAACCTTTTTTCTTGCAAACCCTCATACGTTGAAATTTTTAATAAATATAATTTAAAAACAGAGAAGTGCACAAATCCTAAGGCAACAGCTCAATGAAATATCACAAAGGGATCATAACAGGGTAAAAACACCATCCAGAACAAGAACTGGGATATTTCCAACATTCCAGATGCACCCCTCCCTAATGTAGTTTTGAGCCTGATATATTTTTTTATAGAAATATTATAAATGGCAGCAAGTGCCCAGATCAGCCCACAAAAACCAGAAAATGTACTTGGACTCTAGCAAAATGGCACCACATCAACATCAATGTTTCCATGGGGAAATGCATTTTCAGCTCTGAACAGTGATCCCAGCGGCCATGTCCCAGACTCATGATCCTTGAACCCCAAGGGTTTCCAATGTAGGGATTCTTGGTGGGTGGGCCTATGTGGAGGAGAGGAGGAGCTATGTCTAGATCTCAGTAATCAGTTCCCAGTCTACATCAGCTTCAGGGTCTAAACAAGAGAAAGTGGCACTTTAGCCAGGCATATGCCAGGTATACTGACTTAGGAAAAAGATGCCAATTAGGGGTTCTAGTGAGGCACTGAAGTGTACGTTTGAGTTAGTGTGATTTGCAAGTTGCATCTGCCTGTATAGTGGACATTCAAGAGAATCAAGAAATGGGCCGGGCGCAGTGGCTCACGCCTGTAATCCCAGCACTTTGGGAGGCCGAGGCGGGTGGATCACGAGGTCAGGAGATCGAGACCACAGTGAAACCCCGTCTCTACTAAAAAAATACAAAAAATTAGCCGGGCGCGGTGGCGGGCGCCTGTGGTCCCAGCTACTCCGGAGGCTGAGGCAGGAGAATGGCGTGAACTCGGGAGGCGGAGCTTGCAGTGAGCCAAGATCGTGCCACTGCACTCCAGCCTGGGCGACAGAGCGAGACTCCGTCTCAAAAAAAAAAAAAAAAAAAAAAAAAAAAAAAAAAAAAAAAAAAAGAGAATCAAGAAATGTACATTTAGGTAACCAGTGTGGGTGAAGAATGCTAAGCGAGGCTAGTATATAATTGTTACTTCCGTTGCAATGACTGATCGTTGTAGATTTTCTCTGTAACACCTGATTCCAATTAAAAGCAAGCATTCTAATGTTAATAGCTTAACATTGAAAAAAGAACTTATTACAGCTATTTTATTGTGTTTTCTAGTAGTTTCCAAAATTCTCAGAAAATAAAAATCACCTAGTATGCTTGTCAAAACACAGATTTAAGGCTCCAACCCAGACCTCCTAAATCAGAACTTACCTAGGGGAAGCCTGATTATTTATGATGATCTAGCTAACAACACCTCTTGGTATTTCTTATCTTCAGGAAAGTACAAGAAACACTGGCTTGGTCTAACAAATATGAGAGAGACATGTGTTCGGTCAAAAGTGCAATATAAACCTTAGTTGCTGTTGTTGTTATTCATAATGATGAAAATGATGTGGAATGCTGAGAGGCTGCTTTGGACCAAAGTTTTCCTTAGGGTAAACAGTTCTGGTTCCAAATTTTCTTTATTGTTTCTTTTGTTCCAAGATTCTGAGTTACAAAAAGCAATTTTACAGATACCTGTTACTGTCTTCAGCGCATTAGATAGTTCCTCTTAAATAAAACTTATATTTTAAAATGGACAGAAAAGAGTTTGACCCTCTTAATCTCTTAAATCCAAGCTCTCCTCAACATTATGCAGGTTATGGGAGCCTATGCTGGTCAGGTTTTACTGCCCAGGGACTTAGAGGGGCATCCCCATTTATCAGTGGCTTATCTAACTTTTAGAGTCCTAGATTAATTACACAGTGCTCGTGGAAATGCAAATGAGCATGATCAACCGGTGTTATTGAAAAGCACTTTTGTAAGATGTATCAAAAATCTTTTAAATGTTTATATCTTATGCTCTAGTAATTTCACTTTAAAAATCTTTCTTGAGGCACTATCAGAGGTGTGGTCGCAGATATTGTCTAGACACTATCATAAGAGTACCAGCTCTGGGTTTCAATGCCAGCCCATCCACCATCCACTTTTTTTTTTCTTTTTTCCTCACCATGTCTTATGGTGCTAAGCTGCCACTTTCTAATTGTGCAATCTGGAACAAAATATGTAGCCAACTGTCCTGTGCCTCATTTCCCTCTTCTGTTAAATGGTAATAATAGTAGGTTTGTTACAAAGATTAAATTAGTTAAATAGTAATAATAGTAGGATTCGCCGGGCACGGTGGTTCACACCTGTAATCCCAGCACTTTGGGAGGCCCAGGCGGTGGATCACCTGAGGTCAGGAGTTCGAGACCAGCCTGGCTAACATGGTGAAACCCGTCTCTACTAAAAATACAAAAATCAGCCAGGCACGGTGGCATGCACCTGTAATCCCAGCTACTTGGGAGGCTGAGGCAGGAGAATTGCTGAACTCAGGAGGCAGAGGTTGCAGTGAGACAAAATCGTGCCACTGCACTCCAGCCTGGGTGACAGAGCGAGACTCTGTCTCAAAAAAAATAATAAATAAATAAAAAATAATAGTGGGATTGCTACAAAGATTAAATTAATTAAGATGCATAAAGAACTTGAAACAGAGCCCATCACATTGTTAGCAATTCAACAAATGTTAACTATTATTATAAGCTATTATTGCAAAAACATTCATTGCTGTATTATTTATGATAGAAAAAAATTGAAACAAGTTAAATGAACACAAATAGAAGCATGAAGACATATTTTTGCACATTCATACAAAAGAATATAATGTACCCTGGAGGCGTCACATAATGGTTAAAAACACAGGCTCTGGAACCTGAATGCTGGCCTGCCCCTGACCAGCTGTGTGGCTTGGGACAATTTTCTCAACAATCTGAGCCTCAGTTTCCTCACCTGAAAATGGAGAAGAACAATAATAGCGGGCTGACTGGCTCATACACATAAAGCACTTAGAACAGTTCCTGGCACACAGTCATTGCTTCATCAGTTAGTCTCTCCACTTACAGTTAAGTTGGTAGCCTGGCAGACCGGTGATATCTCATGCACACAAAGCTTCCCAGGCAGTGGCTGTGAAAGTACATACCCTGGTAGGAGATGAACTGAACAAAGCCTAAATTTCCCTTTGTATGAATAGACAAAATGACTGATGCAAGTCCAGGCCTGGAGGCTACGTGCACAACCACCATGAGAAGGAACTGGAAAGAGTTGTTTCACTGGCAGTATCAGAACAGACTGCTTTGATTAAGAGAAAAAAGAAAAGGGAATAAAGAAGACAGGCCCCCAAACAAAACCACCCACCAAAGCCACAAACAAGACTTGGCAAGAGAAAGGAGCTGAAAAGGCTTTCCTAAATCTCCAGTCTGCATCCACCTCTTTTCTTTTTCTTTCTTTCTTTTTCTTTTTTTCCTAGAGACAGAGTCTCGCTTGGTTGCCCAGGCTGGAATGCAGTGGTGTGATCACAGCTCACTGCCTCGAACTCTCAGGCTCAAGCAATTCTCTCTCCTCAGCCTCCTGAATAGCTGGGACCACAGCATACACCACCACAAATGCAATTTTCTTACATGGAAATATTGTGTAATGGTGAAGTCTGGGCTTTTAGTGTACTCATCATCTGAGTAATGTACATTATACCCAATAGGCAATATTTCATCCTTTATCCCCTTCCATCTTCCCACCTTTTGGAGCCTCCAATGCCTGTTATTCCACTATGTCTACATATACCCACTGTGTACCTCCCACTTATAACTGAGAACATGCAGTTTTTGACTTTCTGTTTCTGACTCATTTCACTTAGGATAATGGCCTCCAGGTTCATCCCTGCTGCTGCCAAAGGCATGATTTCATTCTTTGTATGGCTGAGTAGTATTCCATGGTGTATATGTACCACACTTTAATCATCATCTGTTGACAGACACTTAGCTTGATGACTTTGCTAAAGGACAGCTTTATTTCTCATAAAGGGTTGAAGCCTGCAGAGAGGCCATTCGGACAGGCTGGGAAGTGTAGCCTACCGCCAGAAGCTAGAAGCAGGCACTTCCTCCTCACTCTGAGTTTTTGAAAGACTAAGGGAAAGAGAATAGAGAAGGGATATTTCCATCTGCCGGGGGAAAAGATGTGCAATAACAAACCATCTTGGGAGACAGCCTTCTCACAGATTTAGAAAAGTATATTTAAATTTTGATGAAGCTTTTCAAGTATTAAAGTTTGAGTTACAAGCACAAGAGAGGATAAAACAAATCCAAGCAGAGATTCAAATTGTCATATAAGAATTTGTAGGCTGGGTGTGGTGGTTCATGCCTGTAATCCAGCACTTTGGGAGGCCCAGGTGGGCAGATTATTTGGGCCCAGGAGTTCAGAGACTAGCCCAGGCAATGTGGTAAAATCCCATATCTACAAAAAAAATAAAAAATAAAAAATAATTAGCCAGGAATGGTGGTGCATGCCTGTAGTCCCAGGTATTTGGGAGGCTAAGGTGGGAGAATCACCTGTCTGGGAGGTGAAGGCTGCAGTGAGCCATGATTGCACCACTGCACTCCAGCCTGGGCAACAGTGTGCAACCCTGTCTCAAAAAAAGAAAAAAAAAAAAGAAAAAGAAAAAAGCAAGCAGGCAAGCAAAAACAAATGAACAAATGAACAAGGATCTGCTCCCATGTTGCCCCACCTTGCTCCTAAAGGTTGGATGTGGTTTCTCTTATCAAGGAGCAGGTTTACAACCAGCCTTGGAAGCCTGGAAGGTATTGAGATGTTTCTCTGACCCAGTAACCCCAATTCCTAGAAAGGACAGGGATCAGCAGTCACTACACTCTTCTTCCACCCAGCCCTGTCCAGAGCTGACCTCAGGTTACCTCACTGGCAGCAGCTCCCCCTTCCCCAAGGACCCTGCCCCCAAAACCACACCTGGAAGCTTGAGACACCACCAGGTCGGTGTGCAGATGACTGCTATGGATTCCTGGTGAGCATGACTTGTGAGAAAAAAAGGCAGCCTCATATTGGAAGCCTGTGTTTCCTGAATGCCCCTGTACAGTGATGAGGAGGAGTGGGCAGGCTGCCATTGCCCCATCCCCTGTCTTCTCCCAGCCCTCCAGTGACAGCTCAGACAATGGTGCCCTGCATGTCTGGGTTTACTGCATGTGTTGAGTTTGGGAAAAGAGCTGCTTTTTTCAGATCTTGTCACTATCTTTCCTTGTCACAGTTCCAACACGACTTCTGGGGCTTCTAGGGTCACTGCTGCCTTATAGGGGTCTTTTCATTTTCTTTTTGTAATGGCCAGCATTAATTAATATTTATGCTGTGCCTCCAGTATGTCCAGAACACACAGAGTGTCCAGGAAACACAAGAGCTAGCCTCACTGAAGGTGTATTTAAAGGGGCCACATTTCTAAGAAATCACTGATTGCTGCTGTTTCATTAAAAATGCTCTCAAGAAAATAGAATCATCCAGTGAAGAGCACAAATCAAGAATCAAATATTTTGAGAGCTCTAATTCTTTCCTTTTGGTCCCCAGTGGAATAACCTGCATGTCAGTGAGCTATTAAAATGATTTGGCTCCATTTGGCATTCCTGGAAATGCAATTATTGCCCAGTTGCCTGTAAAACATTTGGGGACCCATGGAAAAAGATGGCGTTGCAGATTTCACAGGACTTTTGCTGTGAAAGAGACTCCTCAGCAACATTTTGCTTGATGTCCCTACATTTAAAATTAAGTTACCCAGGCCAGGCACAGTGGCTTATGCCTGAAATACCATTACTTTGGAAGGTCAAGGCAGGCAGATCACCTGAGGTCAGGAGTTTGAGACCGGCCTGGCCAACGTGGCACAACCCTGTCTCTACTAAAAATACAAAAATTAGCCAAGCGTGGTGGTGGGTGCCTGTAATCCCAGCTACTCAGGAGGCTGACGCAGAAGACTCGCTTGAACCTGGGAGGTGGAAGTTGCAGTGAGCCGAGATCTCGCCACTGCTCTCCAGCCTGGGCGACAGTGAGACTCCATCTCAAAAAATAAAAATAAAAATAAATAAAAAAAATTAAATCACCCAATGTGGCAACTAGGAGTATCTTGGAAAACTATATGGATTTGAAAGTATCTTGAAAAGCACAAATGCTCTTTATGGTGCATGATTCTGAGGTCAGGTTACAGCTTCAAAGTTCAGTTGAAACTCTGTTTTATTCTCCTGCAAAGAGTGAGAGAAGTCATATGGAGGAAAAAAACCCATCCTTGGAAGGTCTCTGGTGGGATATACTTAGCTACTTACCATATCAAAGAACACACATGGAAGAGTGCCAGACCAGGTTTAGAGTGAGGCTTTGAGGGTACTACAGATTTAAATGTATTCCTCCCACACACAAAGGAAAAGATCTCATTTTTCAAGTTGGTAACGTTTGTGAAGTCAGACACTGACCCTTTGTCTCCTGTGGTTTCTAGAGTCAATAGTTTGAGGAATTTCATTGAAGTTCTATTTGCATAACAGTTGCAAAATGTGAAGTGTACCATTCCCTCATTTCCAACTTGTTAAGTACCGTACTTGAAGGCACAGGTGGACAGTGGGCAAATACACCTGGTAGTTAAAGACCTATATATCAGGAAATGCTCCCTTAAAAAGCTGAGCAGGACTGGAGGTGTGATAAGGGATCTTGTTCCCAGCAGGTGCCTTGAGGTGAGACTATGCATATCTAAATAACTCCCAGGGCCACTCTAGGGAGTGCAATTCCAGTTGAGTTTTCTGATTCATCTTTCATCTTTTATGGGGGTGGGTCCCTTGAACACATTGGAGTGATAAAACAGCATGCTAATAAGTGTGGGAGGTGGTGGGAGTGTCCCTTGTTTGAAAACTTAAGTAGATATAAAAATTCTCAAATGCAAGGGATTATGAATGTAAACCACATTGGTGTTCCATTACTCTAGTTAGGGAGGCTTTGGGTACACCAAGGTCACCAGGCTCCCTGCTCCTTACATGCCTTCAGGGGCCTGTCTACCATTTTTTCTGATTCCATTGTGTTAGATCTTTGGCTGCTGCGCCTCACTTTTCCCAGGGTTTTTCATAAAATGGGCCTGGTGAAGAAATGACTCCAGTCTTGTCAAATCTTAGGAAGAAGGAATTGATGCTGAATCTTCTAAACGAACACATTTCTTTGTGTGTGTGGATATGGTTCTCAGTACCCACCCACTGCTCCAGATGTGCTCCCAGCTCCAGACCTTGCCTTGCAGGCTCACACTTTTGTAATGTATGGAAATTGTAAATGTTCTCTGCTTGGAATCCTCTGGATCAGCATCTAGAAACTTCCATCGGGATGGATACGGTGTTCCATCTGGGAGGGAAAAGGAACGACCCCATGCCAAGCACTATGGAGGGCAGTCTACATGTTCTAGCTTTCCATTCTTATCATAGCCTGATAAGGCAGACAATATGGTTCCCATTTTCAGGTGAGGAAAACAAGAACTGGAGAGGGTGAGTGACTTGCCCAAGGTCACTAGCAGTCAACCAGCCGACCTGGGACTCGAGTTCAGCTCTGTTTGACCTATGTTCTGGTCTTGACACATCTATGGCATATTATATTTTCCATACAATTTACTATGAAAATTTTAGATAAACACAAATTTTACATAAATGAGTTTTAGATTTATTTATTAAATAATAAAATTATTTATTATAATTTTGGATAAAGATAAATTTATCTAAAATTGTGTAATTTCTTTGTGTAAGAAATTACACAAATTTCTTCTTGTGTAAAGTAACCAACTTGAATGTATCATTACCTCCTGTGAAAATAAAAGTGTACTTTCCTTTTGAGACAAGGTCTTACCCAGGTTGGAGTGCACTGGCACAATCATAGCTCACTGCAGCTTCTACCTCCCAGACTCAAGTGGTCCTACCGCCTCAGCCTCCTGAGTAGCTGAGACCACAGGTGTGTACCACCATGCCCGGCTAATTTTTTATTTTTATTTTTTAGAGACAAAGTCTCACTATGTTGCCCAGGCTGGTCTTGAACTTCTGGCCTCAAGCGATCCTTCCACCTTGGCCTCCCAAAGTGCTGGCATTACAGGTGTGTACCACTGCACCTGGCCAGAAGTGAACTTTTCAAACCACACACAAGACCCATCTATTATTCCTGGATGAGCCTTCAACATGGATAAGCATGATCAGCAAGGAGCTTAAGGGTGATTTCAAACCACGTTTAACTTACGGCTCGTGAGTTCCTCCGGGGAGATTTCCGTCAGATCTAAAGTCTCAGATAGAAGCTAGAATGGACTTTGAAGATCACACCTCAGGACAGATAGAAAACCGTGAGGGACTCCCTTTTCCAGAGCCACCTGCTGGCCAGTCCCGGATGGAGACCAGAACGCTGATGTCCAGCCCGCCCTTCTTTCCACTGCACTGCATTATCTTAGCATTTCCTTTCTCCAATGTCACCAGTAAATCAGAGAGACATTTGGTAAACTTAGACGGTATTTAGGACTGTCGTTACATGCTGGTAGCAGTCATAATAAAATAATTAATATTCACTGAATATTTGCTATGCACTGAGTGCTGTATAAGGAACTTTGATGCATGACCACATTTAAACCTCACAATCATCCAGTGAAATAGATTGTCATCCCCATTATTTGGCTGAAGGAATACAGACTTAGGGAGATTCGGTAATTTGCCCAATAACATACAAGTAAAACAACGAAAGTGAGGCTCGACTCCAGGTTTGTCTGAATCAAAGCTCTTGCTCTTAACCCCTTGTTTTTAAACCCGTGTTCTTTGGCTTCTGCCTCTGTGTGTCGTCCGTCCCCCATCGGCCACCGCACCGCATACGCCTACCAGTGTGGCTGGCCCTTCCTGGGATTTAGCGAATTTTACAGATAAGGGAACTGGGGCACAGAGCGGTTAGGGAACTTGCACAGAGTTACACAGTGAGTAAGTGACCTGAAGTGTGAATCATGAGGAAGGTGTGATACCGTGATTTATAATAAGAAATATATATTTGGTTTTGTCTCTGCCTCCTGGCACATAGTCTTAAAATCCTTGCAATTGGCTGGGCATGGGAGCATGCACCTGTAATCCCAGCACTTTGGGAGGCTGAGGCGGGAGGATCGGGAGGGTCAGTTGAGCCCAAGGGGTCGAGGCTGCAGTGAGCCCTGATTGTGCCACTGCACTCCAGCCTGGGTGACAGAGCAAGACCCTGTCTCAAATTTTAAAAAGAAAGAGAAAGAAAAACCCTTGGAATGTACAAAGTGATAAAGAGCCTTTCTGTATGCTAATGAGATCATTAACGACTGAGGGCTCCCGGATTGCCTCTGGAGGGGGCTGGTTGCCAGGGGAACCAAGCAAGTGATTAGAGAGTTGGAACTTTCAGCCCCTTTCTCCCTACTCCACCCATACACACCCCCTGACCCTGTTTCCAGGGAGCAAAGAGGGGCAGGAGGTTGACTCAGTCACCGATGGCCAATGGTTTGATCAATCATGCCTTTGTAATGAGGCCTCCATAAAAACCCGAAGGAGCGGGTCTGGAGGGCTTCTGGATAGCTGAACACATGGAGACGCTGGGAGAGTGGCGCCCGGAGAGGGCATGAAAGCTCCAAGACCCTCCCTAGCCATCTCTTCACCTGGCTGTATGTAGTCATTCATCTGTATCCTTTGTAATACCCTTTATAATAAACGGGTAAATGGAATTAAGTGTCTCCCTGAGTTCCGTGAGCTATGCTAACAAAAGAGTGACCCCAAGAAGTCAATCTCTGACTTACGGCACAAAGTTAGACAAAGTTATACAGCTTGTAATCTACCTGAGGAAGGATCGTGAGAACTTCTCATGGACAGCCAGCTGGTCAGAAGCACAAGTGACAACCTTCAGCCTGCAACTGGCCTCTGAGGTCGAGGCAGCCTGGTAGGACTGAGCCCTTAAATCTCAGGGCCTGCACATACTGCAGTTAGTGTCAGAATTGAGTTAAACTGTGGGACACCTAAGTTAGGTGGGAAGGTGAGAATCTATTGACCTGACCAAACGGGATTTGTGAGGCCTGCGGTGGGCTTGGAGGGCGAATGATGCACACCTGTCCTTTCCCTTTGGCGCCTCCACCCCACCTGGGAGAGTCAAAAGTTCACTGGGAGAGTCAAAAGTTCACTGGCAGAGTCAGAAGTTCCGTTTTTTGTCAGGACCTCCTCGTGGGGCGACTCATCCCTCTCCAGGGCTCTAGGACCCCTCTGGGAGATCTTGGCCTCACTCAGAGACCACCTGTTTTCATACAATGGGTTCAGGCATTCATGTTGCTTGGGGTCAAATTCATTTGAAAAATACCCTTTGTATTCTGACTTAATACCTCCAGGATCCACAAACAGCATGGTGGCTTTAAACAAGGTGTACCTAGATAATAGATACAAGTTGTGGGAATTTGGAGAGGTGGGGAGACTTTCAAAGCGTTAAATGTATTTAAGTCCCATGGTTCACCTTTAGCTTTATCTAAAAATTAAATCTCACTTTTTCATTTTATCAGGCTCCTGTCGATAACAAACACAAACTACAAGTTCACTGACTCCACACCACGGGGCTCACCAGAAACTTATTTGATCAAAGCTGCCGTAGGTGATTCTTTGTTCAGCAGGAGGAGGAGGAGGAGGAGGAGGAGGAGGAGGAGGAGGAGGAGGAGGAGGAGGAGGAGGAGGACTTTCTAAAGCAATTCCCAGGACTCGAGATGTTGTAGCCCCCTCCCCACCTTGCAGGTCATAATGACAGCACAACCCTTTCCTTGACGTTTGCGCACCCCGTGAGCTACGACAGGTGCCTCGCTGAGCACCGAATGGGCCAGCCAAGAAGATAAAGCAGGCACCAAAGACCGGTGCCTGAGTGGTTTTCCACCCTCACCCATTCACACCCTGGAAACCAGCAAGCACCCCGAGGTGTGGCTGGCTGAGCCCACGTCAGGCTTCACCGCTGACTCACATGGCGTCCCCAGGCTCTGCTGACTTCTCACCTGGGTAGTCAAGGACAAACGCTCTATTCACCTGGGGCTATTCCTTCATTCCACAGCCCCACGGCAGAGGGACATAGTACCCTTTGAGCACTTTTATGGGGCAGTAAAACTTTACAGTCTCCTGCCTGCTCTAAACTGTTCCCACATTTCTGAATAGGCCTATTTATAACATGCAAGACTACTACAGTTTGTCCTTTGAAAATACTAGCAGATATTAGGTCCTTTCAAACGGGGTCGACTGAGTTACATCGGCTAGCAGCTGGCTTACAGAAACCCCAGAGAGGCACAGCTAAGCTCCTTACTGTGACTAGCTATGTTAGGAAATAAAACAGCATTTGAGTCTCACAACATCACTGGAACATTCATGTTGCTTTGGTGTCAAATCCAGCTGTGTCTCTCCTGCGATTTTTTGCTTCCTTACTCCCTTCCTGCCTGGATTAACAGAGCTCACTGTGAGCTTTGTCAGCAAATCCCAGTCTTTTCCTTCCATCTTCAGCTGGCAAAAAATTAAAACCAGGAAAAAGTAGCAACTCAATCACAACTTGTTTCTCCTAGCCCCGGATTAACCAGCTGGCCCAGAAAAAGAATTATCACACATTGAAAAGCGTCCTTACCTGCGTTCCATAACGGCCACTCCTGTGCATCAAAGACCAGAGCCAGCCTCCTCCAATCTGGGGACTCAGCTCCCCGCAGCCTGCAGACAATTGGGCCCATTATAGTCATCAAGCTGCCGAGTTAAAGGGTGGCCCTTACTAAAATATAAACAGCTAGTCAGCACAAGCCAAAGGGGCGGGGCTGCAGTATCAGGGGACAATGAGAGCCAATGATCAGCCTCTTTGGGCTCTGTTTGCTTAAGATATTGTGTTTCATTCCGAAGTAGGGGAGACGGGAGTGAGAAACACTGAAGAGTAAGGGCCGAGTTCTCATCTTTACAGCCCCCAGCAGGAAAAGCGTCCAAGTTGAAAAGTTTAAATCACTGCCCACAGAAGACCAATTTCAGGAAAGTGTTTGTAGACTGCACACATAATAATATGTATTTTTAAAGCCACAGACATTTATGTTGCATTAGCTATCTGTTGTCTTCCAGGGTTAATAAATGTGGTATTCATGAGGTCAACGGGAGTTTTTCAACCAAAGAACAAAGGCCAAGAAAGTTAGTTTGATGACATGCTTATTTTATTGAATATACTATCTGATCAGGAGCACTCACCTCATCTACAGAGCAAACGCTTGTTTGATTGGCACATCTTTATTTTTTATATTTATTTATTTATTTATTTATTTATTGAGATGGAGTCTCGCTCTGTTGCCCAGGCTGGAGTGCAGTGGCACAATCTCGGCTCACTGCAACCGCAGCCTCCTGGGTTCAAGTGATTCTCCTGCCTCAGCCTCCTGAGTAGCTGGAATTACAGGAATGCACCACCACGCCTGGTGAATTTTTGTATTTTTAGTAGAGACGGGGTTTCGCCATGTTGGCCAGGCTGGTCTTGAACTCCTGGCCTCAAGTGATCTGCCCGCCTTGGCCTCCCAAAGTGCTGGGATTACAGGAGTGTGCCACTGCACCTGGCCTACTATTTTTTTTTTTTTTTTTTGAGACAGAGTCTTGCTGTGTTGACCAGGCTGGAGTGCAGTGGTGTGATCTCAGCTCACTGCAAGATTGGTACATCTTTAGAACCCAGAGATATGGACTTATTGTATGCCCAAGTCAGCAAAATGGCTCACATTTGATGTGTCTATGTTCTTCTTCGTGTGTGTGTGTGTGTGTGTGTGTGTGTGTGTGTGTAGAGATGGGGGTCTCACTATATCACCCAAGGTGGAGTGCAGTGGCTATTCACAGGCACAATCATTGTGCACTGTAGCCTCAAACTCCTGGGCTCAGGTCATCCTCCTGCCTTAGCCTCCCTGGTAGCTGGGATTACAGGCTTGGACCTGTAATCATGCCAGACCATAAGGATTTAATTTGATCAAACATATCAGAAGTTCAGTATATTTGGAAGAAGGCAGGAGAGCCGTGGCTTCTTTCTGTCCCCCAAACTTAACTAAATTCCACTCTTTTTTTTTTTTTTTTGAGACGGAGTCTCGCTCTGTCGCCAGGCTTGAGTGCAGTGGCACAATCTCAGCTCACTGCAACCTCCACCTCCCAGGTTCAAGTGATTCTTGTGCCTCAGCCTCCTGAGTAGCTGGGACTACAGATGCGCACCACCACGCCCAGCTAATTTTTGTATTTTTAGTAGCGACGAGGTTTCACCATGTTGGCCAGGCTGGTCTCAATCTCTTGACCTTGTGATCTGCCTGCCTCAGCCTCCCAAAGTGCTGGGATTACAGGCGTGAGCCACCACGCCCGGCCTTAAATCCACTTTTAAAGCTACTACACCAGCTTAACATTCCAATACCCTTTGACAATAACCAAGAACCAGAAAGTAAACTGTAGGGCTTTTATTCGTTACATAATTTTTTTTTTCTTTTTTTTGAGACGGAGTCTCACTCTGTCGCCCAGGCTAGAGTGCAGTGGTGTGATCTCGGCTCACTGCAAGCTTTGCCTCCTGGGTTCATGCCATTCTGCCTCAGCCTCCCGAGTAGCTGGGACTACAGGCGCATGCTGCCACGCCTGGCTAATTTTTTGTAATTTTTTTTTTTTTTTTTAGTAGAGATGGGTTTCAGCCAGGATGGTCTCTATCTCCTGACCTCGTGATCCGCCCGCCTTGGCCTCCCGAAGTGCTGGGATTACAGGCGTGAGCCACTGCACCCGGCCTCCTTATATAATTTCTAAATAATACACTGAAGTAAAAATAAGAGCTGTTTGGTTGATTGTGTGGCATTGCATAAATTATAGGCATACAAACTGTGAAAAGTACAGTCATTACATTGGGAATAGTTCATCATTTATAAAGTGATATAGTAGTTATCAAAATGAACACAGTAGTTGTCAAAATGAATTATCAGAGAAAAATGTTGAAATGTATTTATTTTCCACAAACTTTTTCTCAAGCCCTTCTGATGCGATTATAAAAATAATAATCCCCAAATGCTATCCTTTCTAATCTATGTTAGTTTGAAAATGTGTATGATTCTGCCACTGGTGTTTAATTTGTATTAAATTAAATTTCCTCCAGAACTTTTTCTAAGTGATATATGAGGCTCCTTCTGGCCCCTGTATCCTTCTAATTATTCCAAAAGAGCTGTTACATCCATACTTTCACAGTTTTGACTTTAAGGTACAGGTTACCTTCTTGAAAGAATCTAGTTTTCTCCTAAGGTGTGTGAACCCAGAAAATCTGAGACAGCCCTCAATTAACCTAGAAAGTTTATTTTTCCAAGATTGAGGACACGCCCGTGACACAGCCTTCAGAAGTGTTAGGATCCTGTCATTTTAAAAAGCTTCAGGACACCATGAGCAGCCAAAGGAAAAAATTGATAAATTGGACTTCATTACAATTTTAAATTTTTTTCTTTCTTTAGAGACAAAGTCCTACTCTGTCACCCAGGCTGGAGTGCAGTGGCCAGATCATAGCTTCATAGCTCACTGCAGCTTTTACCTCCCGTCCTCAAGCTATCTTCCTGCTTGGGCCTCCCAAAGTGCTCAGAAACCACAGCACAAAGCCACAATTAAGACCTTTTGTGCTTCAAAGGACATTATCAAGAAAGTGAAAAGACAACCTATAGAATGGGAGAAAGTATTTGCAAATAATAGATCTGATAAGGTTCTAGTATCCAGGATATAGTTTTAAAACTCCTGCAATTCAGCAATAAAAAGACCAACAACCCAACCTAAAGATGGGCAAAGGTCTTAAATAGATATTTCTCCAAGAATAATACATAAATGTCCAACAAACACATGAAAAGATGCTCAACACTAGTCATTAGGGAAGTGCAAATCAAAAACACAATGAGGCTGGGAACGGTGGCTCACTCCTGTAATTCCAGCACTTTGGGAGGCTGAGGTAGGTGGATCATCTGAGGTCAGAAGTTCGAGACCAGCCTGGCCAACATGGCAAAACTCTGTCTCTACTGAAAATACAAAAATTAGCCAGGCGTGGTGATGCATGCCTGTAATCCCAGCTACTCGGTAGGTTGAGGAAGGAGAATTGCTTGAACCCAGGAGGTGGAGGTTGCAGTGAGCTGACATCATGACACTGCACTCCAGCCTGGGCAACAGAGCAAGACTACGTCTCAGAAGAAAAAAAAACAAAAAACCAAATGAGTCCAGGCGTGGTGGCTCATACCTGTAATCCCAGGAATTTGGGAGGTTAAGGCAGGAGGATCACTTGAGCCCAGGACTTAAGAGATTAGCCTGGGGAACATGGTGAGACCCAGTCTGTATTAAAAAATAATAACAATAATAAGGAAAAAAAACACATGATGAGGTGCCACTTTATACCTACCAGCATAGCTATATATATATATATATATATTTTTTTTTTTTTTTTCTTAATAAAAGAGAAGAAAACAAGTGTTGAGGAGGATGTGGAGAAACGAGAACCCTTGTACATTGCTGGTGGAATGTGACATGGTTCAGCTGCTGTGGGAAACAGCTCTACAGTTCTTCAAAAAGCTAAACATAGAATTACCATATGACCAAGCAATTCTACTTCTGGATAGATACCCAAAACAATTGAAAATGGGGGCTCAAACAAATATGTGTACATCCCATATTCATAGCAGCACTATTCACAATAGCTAAAGGATGGAAACAGCCCAAATGTCCATCAAAAGATGAATGGATAAACACGTTGTTGTATACATATACAATGGAATATTTTTCAGCCATAAAAAGAAATGAAGTTCTACAACAAAGATGAATCCCTAAAACATTATGCTAAGTGAAAGAAGCCAGACACAAAAGGTTGCATATTGTATGATTATGGGCAACATAGGGAGACTCCATTTTCTAAAACAATTTTAAAAATTAGCTGGCTGGCTGAGCACAGTGGCTCACGCCCGTAATCCCAGCACTTTGGGAGGCCTGTCACTTGAGGTAAGGAGTTCGAGACCAACCTGGCCAACATGGAGAAACCCCGTCTTTACTAAAAATTCAAAAATTAGGTGGGCATGTAATCCCAGCTACTCAGGAGGCTGAGGCAAGAGAATCACTTGAACCCAGGAGGCAGAGGTTCATTACAGTGAGCCAAGATCATACCACTGCACTCCAGCCTGGGCGACAGAGTGAGACTCCATCTCAAAAAAAAAAAAATTAGCTGGCCATGGTGGTGCCTGCCTGCAGTCCCAGCTACTCCAGAGGCTGAGGCAGGAGGATCACTTGAGAACAAGAATTTGAGGCTTCAATGAGCTATGATGGTACCACTACACTTCAGCCTGGGCAACAAAGCAAGACCCTGTCTCTAAAAAAAATGATAACAATAAAAAATAAATAAATAAAAAGAGGATTTATTAAATGAATTCATCCATTATATTTATGCATCACTCAGCATCTATTAAGCTCCAGGCGCTGTGAGGCAGGTGGGTGCCAGTAGACCTGCTTGCACCCTTTCTATGGAAGGTAAGGAAGAATGCTGTTTTCCAATGCAAATGAAAATAATAATAATAATAACTGACTAAGATTTATTAAGAAGCATTTTAAATGTCAAAAAGTGTAAGTGTGGAACAGGCACAGGCTGGCAACAAGTCAGAAAGCCACTCTGCAAGCGAACAGATTCATCATAGTATTAATAGATATCATTCCTACCCTCTGTAAACTCTGAGTATATAATGACCTGCAGAGTATGTTTGATATTCTCAGTGAGTTTCCTGCTTCTTTCAGCATATATTTCATTAAAATCAATCAAGAAAAGAGATATTCACAAGTTTTTATCTGGGAAGGACTATGTTTGAACTTAGTTCATTTTAACATAGGTAAACCCCTTGGAAGGTTGAAACAGGAAATGAACTGAGAACAAGGAGGAAGAGGAGACTTTGAAAACATGGAAAGAAGACTTTACCAGAAATTTCATCAAGAAAACACAACTCTGTAGAGCTGAAACTGTCTGACAAAGCTGTTTCACATATCCCCGGGGCCTATTTCTTTCCTGATCATCATATCACTTAGCATTGGCCTATTGCTGTTATTAAAAATAATAAACAAAATGATTACAGAGGCAGATGTGTGTTCTTTTAAAAGATGGAGAGATGACATCACTACTTTCTAAATTTCAAACCATTAGATTATGCAGTTCAGAAAATTGCTACATGCCCTTTGAGAATGCTCATCATCTAATTAAAATTTTACCCTTGATCCAAAACAGCTACCTCTTAGCCACCAACTCTTGGCAACCTGAAGCCTCAATTACCCATAAGCAGAGCTTCACCAAACCCTTCTAAAGAGCCGAAGCCCAATTAACTGACTTAGCTCAATATCCAGTACTGCACTCATTATCAAGTCCCTGATTTGCCAACATACAAAACACTTTACCAGGGGAAAACATTAAATTGCTTACTGATTTTTAAAAAAATGATATACACATAAAACTATATTCTCATGTCAAGAGACCATATAAATATGGTGAATGGAACTGGGTGAAGTCACAACAGAGGCCCTTTGGATAATACATAGATGAATGCTGTACTAGTCCGTTTTTATGCTGCTGATAAAGACACACCCAAGACTGGGAAGAAAAGGAAGTTTAATTTGACTTACAGTTCCACATGGCTGGGGAGGTCTCGTCATCATGGTGGAGGGCGAATGGTGGCAGCAAGAGAGAATGAGGGGGAAGCAACAGCAGAAACCCCTGATAAACCCATCAGATCTCATGAGACTTATCCACTATCATGAGAATAGCATGGTAAAGACCAACCCCCATGATTCAATTACCTCCCCCTGGGTCCCTCCCACAACATGTGGGAATTCTGGGAGATACAATTCAAGTTGAGATTTGGGTGGGGTCATAGCCAAACCATATCAAATGCTCAGACCTCCTAAGTCTCAGATGATTCTGGAAATCACAAATCTCTAAGCTTAAACTATGTGTTTTAGAATCCTTCAATTTCTTTTTTAAAATAATAAAAAGAATATTGTTTTAGTCTATTTGGGCTGTTATAACAAAATACCATAAGCTGGGTGGCTTATAAACAACCAGAATTGATGTCTTACAGTTCCGGAGGCTGGAAGTCCAAGATTAAAGTGCTGGCAGATTCCACATTGGTGAGGGCCTGTTTTCTCATTAACAGACAGCTGTCTTTTTGCCGCCCTCACAGGGTAGAAGGGGCAAAAGAGCTCTTGGGTCTCTCATTTATTTATTTATTTATTTTTTGAGACGGAGTTTCGCTCTTGTTGCCCAGGCTAGAGTACAGTGGTGCGATCTTGGCTCACTAGAACCTCTGCCTCCTGGGTTCAAGCAATTCTCCTGCCTCAGCCTCCTGAGTAGCTGGGATTACAGGTGCCTGTCACCACGCCTGACTAACTTTTTGTATTTTTAGTAGAGATGGGGTTTCTCCATGTTGAACAGGCTGGTCTCGAACTCCTGACCTCCCAGGCTGGTCTCGAACTCCTGACCTCAGGTAATCCACCCACCTCAGCCTCCCATAGTGCTGGGGTTACAGGTGTGAGCCACTCGGTCTCTTTTATAAGAGCACTAATCCCATTAATGAGGGTTCTGCTCTCATGACCTAATCACCTCCCAAAGGCCCCACCTCCTAAGACCATCACCTGGGGACTAGGATTTCAGTGATGGATTAAGGGAGGACACAAACACTGAGTCCATAGCAGATGCACAGGCAGCATGGCTTGATAAAGAGGGGAGCTAGAGACTTAGGCTTCAGTGACATTGAAGGGCTTTGTAAATAGAAGGAATGAAAGCTGCAATCTTTCTTAGCTTTGATGAGGCTTTTGATTTTGTTTTGCTTAGCTGTTCCTCAGTGAATTGCAAATTTTGGATAAAAAATAATCTTAGGTTAGCTCACAACCCATTAAAGAGGTGAAAAGTTCTAAACTCATTCCATTAAACTTACTATGTGGAAGCTCCATATTTATTATTCTACATAATTTCTTCATATTTCTTTGAGAAAGAAAGTGGTGGCAAGGCCTAAAGTCAGTTTTATATGTAGTCAGGCAGTGAAGAAGATGCTGCTAACTACACATCAACACAGTGTGGACTTCTGTTTTTCCAAACAGGCCAATGGGTTTTTTTATAAGCCTCCTACAGTTGCTTGCTCGGTCTCCATATGACCAATGGCCCACACCTGCAAAAGGATGCCTAAAGTTAGGCTGAAGCTGTGGAACGAAGAACAGTAAATCGGCTTCGATGGTGGACCAAGTAATGGCCTGGGAGCCCTTTGCTCATCTCCAACCCGTTGAGGTAAACCATGACTAATTTTAACACCACTAAGGTTTTCCATTTGTTGGGAGAGATCATAAGGGGATTTGCTGAAAACCTAGTTCAGAATTAATCCCAGGACCCATACAAAGACTTTCTCACACTGCTGCCCAAGATCCAAGACTGATGCAACATTTCATCAATAACCCTGATGGAAGAAAATGTACCATTAATTTTGAAGAAGCTACCAGCAGAGCCACCCCTTGGAAAGTGTGAGCAGTACCTAGTAATAATGGTAATGACATGAATACAGCATTGTTATGTGCTGGGTAGTGTTCTAAAGCATTTACATGTATGGACTCATTTAATCCTCACAACCAACCCCAGGCATAGGAACTCACACTCATTCTGCAGACAAGGAAATGGAAACTTTGTTTACGTTTTTATTTTTATTTTTTTAAGAGACAGGGTCTTGCCCTGTCCCACAGGCTGGAGTACAGTGGTGTGATCATGGCTCACTGCAGCCTTGACCTCCTGGGCTCGAGCAATCCTCCCGCCTCAACTTCCTGAGTAGCTGGAACTACAGGCATGCACCACTGCACCCAGCGTGTGTGTGTGTGTGTGTTAGGAATGGGGTCTTGCCATGTTACCCAAGCTGGTCTCAAACTCCTGTGCTCAAGCCATCCTTCTGCTCAGCCTCCCGAAGTGCTGGGATTACAGGTGTGAGCCACCCTGCCCCGCCAATGTTCATTAACTTCTCAAAGTTTCAGTTTTCTGGCCAGGCGCAGTGGCTCACGCCTGTAATCCCAGCACTTTAAGAGGCCGAGACAGGCGTATCACTTGAGGCCAGGTGTTCAAGACTAGCCTGGCCTACATGGCAAACCCCCGTCCTTACTAAAAATACAAAAATTAGCCAGGCATAATGGTACACGCCTGTAATCCCCGCTACTTGGGAGATTGAGGCATCAGAATTGCTTGAATCTTGGAGGCGGAGGTTGCAGTGAGCTGAAATTGCCCCACTGCACTCCAGCCTGGGCGACAAAGCAAGAATCCATCTCAAAAAAAAAGAAGTTAATGAACATGTTCAGCTAGGTAGAAATGGTCAAATACTAGGAGAATAAAATTCTAACAAGATTAGTTCAGAGAATGAAGAACAGACAGAAGAAACAAAATATAGTGGTAGAACTAAGGAGAGTAGCAACAAAAATACCTAGTGGCCCTGTACTGATTTCCTGAGCTGCCATAACATATTACTATGAGCTTAAAACAACACAAATGTAGGGCTCCTGCTGGAGGCCCTGAAGGAGAATCTGCCTCTCTCCTAGCTTTGGTGGCTGCCAGCAATTCTTTCTTTTTCTTTTTTTCTTTTGAGACTGGGTCTCACTTTGTCTCCCAGGCTGTAGCATAGTGGTGCAATCTCAGCTCACTGCAACCTCAACCTCCTATGCTCAGATGATCCCCCCACATCAGCCTCCTGCGTAGCTGGGACTGCCACAGGCACATGCCACCACACCCAGCTAATGTTTGTATTTTTTGCAGAGATGGGGTTTTGCCAGTTTTCCCAGGCTGCTCTCCTGGGCTCAAGCGATCCACGTGCCTCAGCCTCCCAAAGTGCTGGGATTACAGGCCTGAGCCACCGCGCCCAGCTGCCAGCAATTCTTAGTGTTCCTTGGCTTGCAGCTGCATCACTCCCATCTCTGTTTCTGTCTTCACATGGCCTTCCCTCTGTGGTGTCTCTCTGTCCTTTTCTATCTCTCATGAGGACAATCACCATTGGATTTAAGGCCCACCCTAATCCAGGATGATTTTTATCTTGAGATCCTTACCTTAATTACAATGGCAAAGACGCTTATTCTAAATAAGGTCACATTTTGAGGTTCTACATAGACATATCTTCTGGGGACCAGAATTCAATCCACTTAGAAGCCCCAAGAAGTTGCTCCAGGGCTGGAGGGGTTTCCTCACACAGGCAAGGGAGACAGAAATAAGTGTAATGAATCCCTAATGGGAAAATAAGCTAAGCAGGAGTTTTTAACTACCACCCCTCATCTCCAACTTAAGAAAAAAACCTAGAAGAAAAGAAATTATTTATCAAATCTTAGGAGAAGATGAGAGTTCCCAACTTAAAAACCTTGGGAAAACAGTGTAAATTTGGATGCATTTTGACACTAGTGAACACCTGTGAAACCATCACCATAATGAAGATAGGAATATATTCATCACCCCAAAAACTTCCTTGGACCCCTTTGTAATCACTCCCTTCCAGTCCTTCCTGCATCCCCCAGCTCCAGCCCCAAGCATCCACTGATCCGTTTTCTGTCACTATCAATTGGTTTGCATTGCCTAAAATTTTATGTAAACGGAATCATACAGATTATACTTTTTGTTTGGTTTCTTTCATTCCACTTAATCATTTTGAGGTTGATCCATGTTGTTGCATCAACCAAAATGATTAAGTGGAATGAAAATGATTTCATTTTGATTAAGTGGAATGAAAGAAACCAAAATGTTGTTCATGCTTTTTATTTCTAAGCAGTGTTTCTTTATATGCACATACCACAGTTGGTTTATCCACTCACTTCTTAAAGAAGTTTTAATCAATGAATATATTTGATAATATAAGATTATGGGAGAGATGAGAGAATATGAATGCAAATTTCTGAGAATCTGTGTTTCCTCTCTCTTTCCTTCTTCACTCTTTCCTTCTTCACTCTTTCCCCACCTCACTCTTAAATTACATATACTTAGGCTCATGCCCACACTTGCTTCCCCAACCCTTGTTTTGCGTAAGCCACTGGCTGGATGCTGGCTCCTGAATTCCAGGCCGTAGTGAAGGGTCCCTGGGGGCAACCAGTGGAAGCCTCATTCAGTTCGTCCAGGCTTCTCAGTCAGTCTCTCCTAGTGCCTGTGCTTCTCTCTGTATATCCTGGGGGCCCCACATCCCTGTTCTCACTTGAACATCCTTCTCTCCATTTCTTTTGCCACTTCTGAGTCTCCCAGTTTGTCTCTCCCACACTTGGATTTGATTCACTGCCTCCTCTGCAGCATCTATGCTCAATTCACCTTGCCCAGAAAGCCCTCTATGGCTGGCCCCAGCCCAAATATGTCCAGTTTTGTGTTTCTGCCAACTATATTTCAGTTATTTAATTAATAAAGGCAGCATGGTAGTGTTTGAGAGCAGACTCAGAATAGGCCACACACCCATAGGTGATTCATGACTGCACCTATGTTTCCTTATCCACAAAATGGGGAAGATAATAGTCCTACCCCACATGATTGTTGTGAGGATTAAATGAGATATAGTTGTCAATCATTTAGAACAGTGTTTAGCATATCGCAAGCATTATATACATTCTCCATAAAATAAATAAATAAAAATGTTCAAGTGCTCTTCCTCACCACAAAGAATTCTACTTGCATTCATAGGTTTCTTCATTTAAAGATTATTCATGGGCCAGGCGCGGTGGCTCACGCCTGTAATCCCAGCACTTTGGGAGGCCAAGGCGGGCAGATCACAAGGTCAGGAGATCGAGACCATCCTGGCTAACACAGTGAAACCCCGTCTCTACTAAAAATACAAAAAATTAGCTGGGCGTGGTGGCGGGCACCTGTAGTCCCAGCTACTCAGGAGGCTGAGGCAGGAGAATGTCATGAACCTGGGAGGCGGAGCTTGCAGGGAGCCTAGATCGCGCCACTTCATTCCAGCCTGGGCGACAGAGCAAGACTCCGTCTCAAAAAAAAAAAAAAAAAAAGATTATTCACTAAGGGCCCCTCTGTGGTAGACATACTCCTAAGAGCTGGGGAATAAAGCAGTGAACAAAACATACAGAAGTTACGTTCTACTAGGGTAGACAGACAATTACAGACAGACAACTAAAACTATAGACCATGTCCAGTAAGTGCTGCCAGGAAAAATAAAACAGCTTTAAAAGAGGATTAGGAATGACTGATGGTGGACTTGGGTGGGCTGGTCTGAACCAGAAAGCCACAGTTTTAAATAGGATGATCAAGGAAGGCCTCACTGAGAAATACTTTCTGTGAGAAGATCTGGATGGGCTCATCAAGTGTGCCATGGGCTGTCTGGGGAAACAGCATCCTTGGTAGTGTTTGGAACAGTGGGTGCAAAGGCCCGGGGACTCCTGGATCTAGTGCTTCGTGGCTGTTTCAGATCTGCTGACTGTGATAGGCACAATATATTGAACTGTCATTAATTCCACTTGTTCTACTTGCTGTTAGAATCTCTTAACTTTCTTTTCTTTTTTTTTTTTTTTTTTTTTGAGATAGGGTCTCACTCTGTCACCCTGGCTGGGGTGCAATGGCATGATCATGGCTCACCGTAAACTTGACCTTCCAGGCTCAGGTGGTCCTCCCACCTCAGCCTCCTGAGTAACTGGGACTACTGGCGCCCACCACTACGCCCAGCTAATTTTTGTATTTTTTTGTAGAGATGGGGTTTTGCCGTGTTTCCCAGGCTGGTCTCAAACTCCTGAGCTCAAGTGATCCACCTGCCTTGGCCTCCCAAAGCGTTGGGATTACAGGTGTGAGCCACCACTCCCAGCCTAGATTCTCTTAACCTTGATGTACATTTTCTCCCCCACTGTTTAGAGATTGATTGTAACGTAGAGACTTGACACTTTTTAGAATACAGATACAATGCTGGTTATAGTGGAATTCAAATGCAATAAGTTGGCCTGTGGCACTGTACTTAAACAATCACCGTGGTGCGTGGTGCGGGACGCCTGGGGAAGGGTGTGGGGCAAGGAATTGTCTTTATTGCTCTGGGGTTTCACTGAAAGACTGACCAATTAGATCTGGGCTTGGCAACAAAAAGGGGTGCGTGGAGATGGCAGAGGAGTTTCACAGAGAGTAACTGAGATAATAAAAGGGCTGACTGGACACTAAACCCAGAGGGGACATGCTAGGAACTGAGGATGCAACCATGTGGTTTGATGCAGGGAAGCTTCTATGCTCATACCCATTTCTTCTGAGAACAAACTCAAAGAAAACAGGCTTAACTTGTGGCACAATGACTTTAGGGGTGTTTATGAAAAGCAGCTTCTATATACTATAGGAAGGCTTGTTAAACATTGCAGACTGTGTGACTCCTAGTCTCTGAAATTACTGAAATGAAGAAGCTTATGAAAACAAAAATCTTTTCAACCTTGTCATCAGGCTCACTTATTTTCAGAACTATATCATCATGAAGGAAATCTACTGTTTAAAAAATAAATAAGAATTACCAAAGAATAGCTTAGAATGCCTCTCCAGGATTGTGCCTAAGAACAAAAAATCTGGGTACATTTTCTGAAAGCACAGCCTGTCTGATTTCTGGTGAATCCCCATACATCTCAGTTATACAGCTATGCATTTCTCACTTAAATATTTTACATTTAAAGTCACCTGTGTTCCTCATTATTGTATTTTTAAGCATCCACTGGGTGATGGCTGTTCAATTTAAGGTGTTATCTCTTCTCTGGGATTGCCTGGGACACCAGGATGGCCCCCAAGGCCGTGTTTGTGGTATATGATCTTGCTCATGATTAATCCAAGCTAAGCCAATAATTTTTCTCAGACTGTTTAGCCATAGATGACTGATCTGGAAAAGGGGGGTTGGGGAAAACAAGGGAGGCCCCAACTCAAACTAAGCCCATCATTGGACTTTTTGATCTAAAACTAAGGGAAAAGAAGCAATCCTTCTCTGCTGCTTGACTCCATAAGATATGAGGTCACCAGCTTTAGTCATCTGTATTCCTACCAAGTGAAAAAAGCTAAGCTTCAGAAGAAGAGAATAAAGCTAAAAGGCATAGAGAAGCAGAAATAAGAGACAGAGAAAAAGAATAGCATTCCAGGCTGGGCGCGGTGGCTCACGCCTGCAATCCCAGCACTTTGGGAAGCTGAGGTGGTGGATCGCTTGAGGTCAGGAGTTCGAGACCAGCCTGGCCAACATGGTAAAACCCTGTCTCTACTAAAATACAAAAATTGGCTGGGCATGATGGCAGCCGCTTGTAACCCCAGCTACCCAGGATGCTGAGGCAGGAGAATTGCATGAAACCAGGAGGCGGAGGTTGCAGTGAGCCGAAATCGTGCCACTGCATTCCAGCCTGGGCAACAGAGTGAGACTCCATCTCAAAAAATAAAATATAAAAAAAAAGAATAGCATTCCAGACCCTGGTTGCAGCTGTCCCTAATGTCCAAATGCATCTCTGTGTCTTGTGAGATGCCCTAGTATTCCCTCCAATGACATCCATCTTTTTTCTGAGTTAGTTTGAGTTTTGTTTCTGTTTCTTGTCATGAAAAGATGGTAAACAGTAGATTCTGGAGTCAGACCCCATAACTTATATGCTTTGAGATTTTGGACCACTTTAAAAAAATCTTTAAGCCTCAATTTCTTCATATGTAAACTGGTGATAATATTAGCATCCTCCCCTAAGTCCTGTGAAGAATACAGAGATAAATCATAAAATGCACTTAGCACAGTGTCAGGCACAAAGTAGGTGCTCAGTAAATGTTGCCTACTGTAATGAATGGCACTAAAAATCAAGTCATACCCACCACTATCTGCTATTCTGTTTGTTTCTGTCTGGCTATTATCTAAGGTAGAGCTTCTCTTTCCTGCTGTCATTCTCACATCTTCTCTTACATGTCTTTGGGTACAGAATTCATCTTCTCTACAGTACTTCCTTTCTAGCAGAAAAACAGCCTTCATTCTTGAATCACTAGCTTTCCTGAGAAACTGTAACTCACCAATGTCAACTGTTTTTCCCAACTCCATCTGCAAGCAGAAAGGAATTTGCTGAGCTTTAAACTTAGATTTTATTACAGGGTTCTATTATATACCCATCTGTTGTAAACATTTCTCCTCTCCAAGATGCATTTGATTTAAATCAAATCTACATAAATATTAATTTAAATCACTAGTTAGGATAAGTTGAGCCCCCACCAAGATATTCATATTGCCTCATACCATCATTCTCTTTACCCTACTTCAATTCAAAACTACATTCTTTTGAATCTTGAAATGCCACTTCTAAAGAAATGTCTGTTGTGTATACTTTAGAGGAAACAATAGAAATGATAAATCTTCAATTTGCATATGCTATTGTTACTGATTCACTAAATAAACCTCAGGTGGCTGCAGTATTCCAGGCATTGTTCTGGGTGCTGGACATACAAGGATTAATCAATGATTAAACAAGACACAGGGTGAGTGCCGTCACAGGGAGGCATGAGCTTGAGAGGTACAGCAGCACAGAGGAAGGAGCCTCCCTCAGTCAAGTTGGCGTGTAGGGTGGAGTAGTGGACAGGGGATATTAGGCAGGAGAATTTCCCAGACACCATAATCCCCATTCGAGTGCCTCACAGCCACATCACAGACAAGTACACGCCGTGATCCAGATGCGACCACAGCAGGTCACCTTCAGCCAGCTCTGTGGTTTCCTAATCAACAAGCCCAGATATCAGTCACCAGTTAGAACATGCCAAGACTTTGCTCTCCTAAAATAGGATAGAGACAGTTCAATACATTTTGGCTTTTAAAGACTTACCCCATTTCCTCTCCCTTGAATCTCATCCACCAGGGAAACTAGACTCTGTTTTGGATTCGATTTCCTGCTTGGCAGTGAAACATTTCCCCTCATCGCTCAATCATTGGTCTCTCAGTCTCCATTTTATTCTTTACCAAAGTACAAGAAGCCAACAGCATTCTAGTTAGAAATGGCCTCTCCAGGCCAGGTGTGGTGACTCATGCCTGTGTTACAGCATTTTGGGAGGCTGAGGTGGGAGAGTTGCTTGAGCCCAGGAGTTTGAGAACAGTCTGGACAACAGCCCCATCTCTATTTGATAAAATTAATTGTTTTTTTTTAAAGAAAGAAATGGCCTGTGCAAAGCCATGGAGATGTAAATGATTATCCACAAACAAAGGGAGTATGGGGAGTGGTAAGCGGGGGCCAGGTTATGAAAGGCTTTGGATTTTCTGGGTATAAAATGTGCAGTTTGAGGAATAAAATTAAACTTCTTCTGAAGGTAAAATGTTTTAATGTAAAACAAGTTTCCTTGTGTGAACACAGGACAGGACAGAAAATGATTTGGATGACTATTCCCTCATCCTTCCTCCTTTTTTTTTTTTTTTCAGGGATAGGCTGGTCTCAAACTCCTGGCCTCAAGTGATCCTCTCACCTCAGCCTCCCAAAGCACTGGGATTATAGGCATGAGCCACTATGCCAGCCCCTCATCCCTTCCAAGGATGGTCAGAGAACCATTCTAACCGCAAAAGAGAGGAGTGAATTCAGAAATGGGTGCCTTGGGGGCATGGGCTTATATCCCTCAGGGAACCCCAGGGAAGAACAAGGCTAATAGACTGACTGAGGAGCCACCAGTTTTTTGCCTTTGTTTTTTTATGGGGTTGTTGTTGTTTTGAGACAGAGTCTCGCTCTGTCACCCTGGCTAGAGTGCAGTGGTACGGTCTCGGCTCACTGCAGCCTCTACCTCTCGAACTCAGATGATCCTCCCACCTCAGCCTCTTGAGTAGCTGGGACTACAGGTGTGCGCCACCATGCCCCGCTAACTTCCGTATTTTTTGTAGGGAAGGGGTTTCGCCATGTTGCCCAGGCTGGTCTCAAACTTCAGGGTTCAAGCAATCCACCCACTGAAGACTCCCAAGGTGTTAGTATTACAGGCGTGAGCCACTGCGCCTGGCCCTCACTTTTAGGTTTCTACAAGTATGCTGTGCACTTTAAAAATGTTCCTTCCAGTGTTACAATAACAACTGCAGCTTCTTAGGATTTAGAGCTTCTGTGCTTTCGTCCTAGGAACCTGAAAGGCAGATATGGGAAAGCTTGGCTGCTTCTTTCTCTTTCTTCTGGATTCTACTTCCTCCTCCTGTAGCCTGTGAGGTCCTCCCAGAGTTGGCCTATGAAGTGGAGTTAGGAAAAAATAGTCGTAGCCTTTGGGTTATATAATAGGACCAGATATAATAGGACGTTGTGTACTCAGGACTTGGCGGACGTCTGAAGCTGGCATTTGTCTCCAGGAAAGCTTGTGTGGGGCCTTGGAGATGGCTCTGCTGTGGATCCCCCATTGAAATATCTATGATGCGGCCGCCATTTTTCTGCCTGTCACTGAACCTCAGTGCGGATCATCCAGGGGTCTACCTCACACAGACTTTCCCTTTGTCAGGGCCCAATCACTCCTCCATGCAGCCCACCTGGGCGAGGCTCTGTGAAAGGCTCCCCACTGGACCCTCAGGAGAGGTCTGGTTGGCCTACTGAAAAACTGCATTCTTGCCCCAACAGCTGGGGGACAGCAGTGGCTCTCAACGTAGCCTTCTTCCTCTCTCTCTGTCTTATCCAGTCCTGCACTCTTCCAACCTGCGGATGAGCATCAAGCTCTCTCAGTATACCTCTTGATCTCTCCCTTGTCACTTGGTGAGAAGGAAGCACCTCTTCCCTCTGCCATGGCCCTGGTGGGTCAGAGAAGCTGACACATTGACAACCTTTCCAAAGATCCAGAGTAATCCTTCAGGTGGGTAAATGGGCTTAGGGTTGCAAAACAGCTACCGGCTGGCCCCTTAGTAAGTCCTTCACCGTGGACTTACCCTGCTTTGAAATATGAGAGAATGGGCATCTACAATTTTTTCTTCATCCTTTGGGGCCCCAGTTTACATTGATAGAAAAAATGTGCTGTTTTAGCATTCTAATTACACATATATGATTTGTGACTGTAACGAAATTCCTGATACTTCCATGAAAACATTGCCAAACATTCTGAAATTTAAAATTATCGTATATATGACCTGGTGATAGATCCCTCATCAGGGTTATCTTCCTGTGGAATTTTCTCTTCATAAACAGCATGCTTTACAAGCACGATTTGAATTTTTAACATTGGATTTTTAAAATAGTTCATTAAACAGCCTTTACTATTTTGTGGCAAGGGGATTCTATTAGAAGCAATTGCTTTTTCTGGAAAGTCCCAGTACATGTAATAGCATCCCTCTGTCTTGGCAATTCTGACAATCTGTGCTCCCTTTAGGCTGGCTTCCCCACACAGGTAGAGCTTGTTTTTTTTCTCATTTTCTCCCTCTGGTCATTTCTTAAGGTCTAGAGGAGCAGGCTTTTTTTGATATGAAGAGAGACAGGTATCAGGTGAGGGTGTGGCTCAAATTCAGCCAGAGGATGTGGAATAATGGTGCAGGCATGGGAAAGGCTTCCCCTTTCAGGGACTTGGCAGTGGGGACAAGACTTGAAAAGGGGCCCTCAGGTGCCCTTGGCTGGCATCTCAGTCCCGTGTAACTGGAGGAGAAGATTCTGCTCTGGGCTGTCCCTCGAGCCCCAACAAAAATTCCTTCCTTAGAGACAAAGCACCAGAACAAGGCCCTTTCAGCTCCTTTTACAGCTCCTTAAGAGGGTGAAATGGTTCAAGGTTTTAAGTAGTTACCTGAGGTTAAGCGCTATTTCCTAGAAAGTCTCTTAAATGCCCTCCATATTTCTTCTGATTTTTTGAAAGCACGATATTCTAAAGACATTCACATCCCACCTTTAATCTCTAAAGTTAGCTTCACCAAATCACAGAATGTTAGGGCTGAATGTAACCTAAGAGATCATTACGTCACAGATAAGTAAACTGAGACCCAAGGAGGAAAAGTGACCCAGTTCCCAGCACTCAGACTATGCCCTGACGCTCCCTCAGGCTGCCATGAGGTTTTTCAGCCTGGGCACTGCTGATATTGTGGGACAGATGATTCTTTGTGGTGGCGGTCTGTGCTGTGCATTGTAGGATGTGTACCAGCCTCCCTGGCCTCTACCCACTCGATACCAGTAGCATTTCCCCCACCTTAGTCGTGAGAACAATGTCTCTAGACATTGCCAAATTTTCCCTTGGGGGCAAAATCACCCCTGGTCTAGCAATTTCCTCAGCCCCCTGCCCACATGAGCGGTCAGCAATAGTTGTCTGGAAAGTGTACTTTACTCTGTTCACTTCTCCTAATCAGCTGCTAACTGAACCCAGTCTTTCTTATCAAACTCCTCCTCAGGGAGACAGAAGCCCTGGCAGGTTAACTGGTCCCCAGGAATCATGAAACCATCTTCCGGTTTCTCAGTGCTCCTCATGGAACCTCTCATGTGTATGTCCTATCTCCCCAACTCCTTCCTAAGCTCCCCAGAGGTAGAGGCATCTCCTCCCTGATGGGCATCATTTATCCTAGGGTTCCTACTGCTTATGTGGAGGGACAAAGCAGAAACTCAATAAATGCTACTGGCTACACAGCTCCTCAGTGAGACCTGGCTCTTTTCAAACACAAAGGCACAGCTGCTGAGATCACACATGAAAATATCAGAGCCAATAAAAAAGGAGTATTCCTCAGAAAATGACAGACTGGCAGTTCCCACTGTGGCTCAAGATCCACTCACACACCGAGACACGCAGTAGGCTGTGCAGAGTATAATCAAGCCTCTGCTTTATTGAAGTAAGGTTGGAACTGAGTAAACATGGTGTAAAAAGGCCAATGCAGTGAAAATCAAAATATTCCTGAGATTTCCAGATTTATGAACTGAGTGAATAGCTCTCTGATGGGGAGCCTGTCATGTAATAAGCTAACCCTTATTGGGTGATCTACTGGCCAGTAGGGTTTCTTTGTGTGTGTGTGGAAAGAAAGAATAAACTCTGCTCTTGGGGAACCACAATGACAATGAAAACAACTCATTCATTCATTCATTCGCTCACTCATTTGTTTTGGAATTCATTCAACACATACACAGGAAAAATGCGTTAAAAAGAATACAAAGGGCAAATCACTGTGGAACGATGCTGCTGACAGAATGTCGAGATTCCTGTCTGGGGAACTTGTCCTAGAAAACGGTATTTGGAAATGGAATAGGACAACAATTTGACTCCAAAAAGAAGAAATGGCATTCCCCATAGGGAAAATGTTGTTGTTGTTTTGAGACAGAGTCTCACTCTGTCACCCAGGCTGGAGTGCAGTGGTATGATCTCAGTGGTATGGTCTCAGTGGTATGGTCTGTGGCTGCTCCGGATGGAAATGTGTCACCAGGCATGAAGGTGGCAGCAGGGCCAGTGCTTTCCTTCTGATGAGGTTTCTCGTACCTGAGAGATCCTACTCCACTTCCCAAAGACAGGATAAAAGCAGCAGTATTGATGGTGATTTCCCAATGAACTCTGAAGACTGAGTTTTCCAATACACACAGTGGAATATCACTTTAAGGACAATTCCAGGTGAGCAAAACTGAATTCATCCATTCTCACACCTGGTATGAAAAGCCAGGCCACACTGGGGAGACTGGACTGGGGCTCTGTTCAGAGTGCTCAGAGGACTTCTTGTCACTTAAACTACCCTTTACCCTACTTGTTATGAACCGAATGTTTGTGTCAACCCTAAATGCATCCATTGAAACCCTAGCCCCCAATGTGGCTGTATTTGGATATGAGGCCTCTAAGGAAGTAATTAAGTTAAATGAAGTTATAAGGCTGGACCCTGGTTCGACAGAATTAGTGTCCTTATAAGAAGAGCCATCAGAGCATGTGTTCTCTCTCTCTCACGTGTGCACATTAAGGAAAGGCCATGTAAGCACATAGTCAGAAGACAGCTGTCTGCAAGCCAGGAAATGAGCCCTCATCAGGAACCAACCACACTGACACCCTGACCTTAGACTTCCAGCCTCCAAAACTGTGAGAAAATAAATTTCTGTTGTTGAAGACACCCAGTCCATGGTATTTTGCTACGGCAGCCCGAGCAGACTAAGACACCCTGTCTCCCCCATGAGCTAGAATTCCTGCCCAAGGTAAAGACCCTTGGTTCACCCATGCCCTTCAGGAAGCTTATCCCCATGCAGCTTA
Source organism: Nomascus leucogenys (assembly GCF_006542625.1). Classification (NCBI taxonomy): domain Eukaryota; kingdom Metazoa; phylum Chordata; class Mammalia; order Primates; family Hylobatidae; genus Nomascus; species Nomascus leucogenys. Next base: position 73,827,418 of record NC_044387.1, on the reverse strand, counting down.
GCCTTCCACTGCTGCAGACATTACATTCTTGGGTAGTGCTACATGCTTCACCTTTGTCCTCCCATTTAATCCCTATGAGGTAGGCAATATTATCTTAATTTCCCAGAAGAGGAGGCCAAAGCTCAGAAAAGTTAAGACACTTACCCAGTTTAAGACTGTCTAAGTAGAGGAGCTAGAACTGGAACACAGGTCTGCAAGGAGATTGTCTCCCTTACACCTACAAGGGATCCTAATCTCTGTTCAGTGTGGTCTAGCTTTTCCTTCGGTGGGTCCCCTGGGCTCTTTCTAACCCTTAGCAAAGCCCCTGCACTCCAGGCCTCCTCCTTTGGCCAAACTTCTTACACACTGGTACAAACTCAGACACACTGATCTGATGTCTTGAACCCAGCCCGTCCCTCATATATATGAGTTTCAGCCTCTGCTCATCCCTGCACAACCATGACTGGGGATATTATCTGCTTGCTTCTCAGGTTCAGCTGTGCTCCAGAACCTGGTCCCATAGCACCCTTCCCCCTTTGTCTGTGGCCCTCTGGACAATCATGCCCTACCCCTTGGGCGTAGCTCAGGTTCCCACACCTGTGCTCAGAGCTGGAGCCTCAGACATGCTCCACATCGCTGCTCCAACCCTTGTCACTCTCTTAAAGCAGCTGTTCTCCACCCCTCAGCAGAGGGCTTTTTCTTCTACTTCACAATACATGCCTTCAAGGACCATTTATCATCCAGCTGGGCACTGGGCCTTATCATGGGGAATGTGAAATAATGCAACTGTCAAATCATCAAGGCAGGTATAAGGAGGAGAAGCAGCCCATGCATCACTGCCCAGTGGTGGTGCAGACCACGACGGCTGTGTGTTCAGAGGAGAGAGGCAGCTCTGCACTGGCAGGACAGGAGAGGCCCTGGAGGAAGTGGACCATGGCAGGGTCAGTCAGTGGATCACAGGCTTTGAGGCTAAACACACCAGCCCACACTTCCTGTTCAGCCACTCATTCATTCATTCATTTATTCATTCTTTAATTCATCAAATCTTCAGTATGTTCCAAGTGCTATGCTAGGTGACAAAGCAGTGAACAAGCACCCAGGGGAAATTAGACAGTAAACAAATAAGGTCACGGCCTGGGACAGTGGCTCTGAAGGAATAACTGTGGTATTGGGATAGAGGGTCCCAGGGAAAAGGCCTTTGAGAAGGTGGGTAGAGCATCTTAGACAGGGGAAAGGAACAAGTGCAATAGCCCCCAGGTAGGGAAGCACTTTCAGAGACTAAGGAACAAAAAGGGGCATGATGGGGCTGGGAGAATCTAAGTAACATTTTAAATAATTTAACCCAAGAATTAGGTTATTCTGAAACACCTAACAGATTTTAGGAGAAATCCATAAGATCATAAAATGAGCCATTCCATATTTGTGTGCACCCTAAATACTGAAATGAACTCTTGTTTATGGTTTGAATACTGAGTGGTTCCTGCTGCAGGGCAGGCACTGTGCTCACAGCTTTTATTTATATGAATCAGCTCACTTAGCCCTAATAACAATCCCATGGGGTGTGTACTATTTATAAATGAGGAAACTGAGTCACGGGCAACATGTTGCCCAAGGTCACAGAGCTAAGAAGTGGGGTCAGTGGGCGTGAGCTGTGCAGGTGGACTCTACGATGGCATTCAGCCGAGACACCACACACCTCTCAGGACTCTTTTTCCCAAGGTCCCATCTGTGGGCAATTACATCAAGGAGCCTGGTTGGACCCCAGTCTCTTCACTTGCCATTTCCAGGCACTATAGGTAACAAAAAATACCTAGCATCTGCAGATCCAATGGTATCTGGCTACAGCCTTAGGATGTGCCCCTCCTTGGCGCTCTTACCCCTTCTGGCTTCACTTCTGGTTCTGATTCTGAACCAAAGAGCTTCTTCCTCACCTCCCTCTACCACGTCTTATCTCTCTGAGGGCCTCAGTTTCCTCATCTGTAAAATGGGCTGCTTGGGCACTCAGTAGACTGAGATGGGTGGGGAGCCTCATGCACCCTGCTTCCCTTAAAATATGAAGAAAGCATCAGAGTTGAGGGTGGAGTAAAGCTGTTCATTAGGACCCAGTCTTTTTCTAGAACATACCCATTTCTAAAAGCAAAGTGCTCCATTGCCAGGCCCTCAGGGTAGGAACCTCTGTCTTCTGACTTCTGTGAGGCACCCACCCCGGCACGCAGCCCCCTCCTGAGTCATCTGGAGAGATGTGAGCTGGGCCAAGAGAGGGGCAAGGTAGGGAACGGGCACCCAACGATCCTGAGTAGAGAGGATGCCCTCCACCTGCCCACCTCCAGCCCAGGTGTACAAGGCTGCTGGGATGAGTCCACACGAGACAAGAAGGGCCCTGGGGACTCATCGCTGCCACATCCCACCTCCTGTGCTCTGAGCGTGTCTAGCCCTGTGCCCCATACATACATCTCATCCCTGGTGCATGAGGGAAGGTTGAACGCCAGAGCTGTCTTCAGCCTGGGAGGTGGCAGCATGTGTGGTCATGAGCCTCTCACGGCCTAGAGGGTCTCTGAGTGTCTCCCTGGCCTGTCCCCTGGGGCAAGGAGGGCAAGTGAGCCTTCATTCTGCTCAAATGGTGACTCAGCCTGACACAGAACCTGGCCATCACATGGTCGCTGCCTTGTTTATTGGAACCATTCCCCTCTCCTGAAACTGTGACCAGGGCCCACAGGGCCTCCAGAACTGTCTTCATTCCCTGCCTGCCTTCGAAAGGCTTTCTAGAGAGGAGAGCACAGTTAAATGCTAAATGCCTGCGCTGAATCCCACCTGTTCTGTGAGACCTGGACAAGTCATGGAACTGCTATGGGCCTCAATTTTGTCATCTGAAAAGATGGATTCAATAATTGTATCCACATCAAAGACGTATTAGGAGAATACATAAGTTCGTACTTAGCATCATGCCAGCTCATCCTGTGAGAGTTCGCTCTTTTTATCATTATTATTGGAATTACAAACACTCACCCACCCTGAGGTCCCGCTCCTCAGCCCTTCTCACTTTTCTATATGCAAGGCGGGCTCACCAACCCCTGCTGGGACTCTTTGCGACACTTGGGACAAGTGTATAGGCAATCTCTTTAAGGGCAGGGGCTTCCCCAGCGCTCAGGACAATGCCTGGCACAAGCAGGCACTTAATAGATATTTATGGTGTGAATGGATGGGTGGATGGAGTGCTCTGTGGGATGCCCACAGGAGTTGGCAGACAAGTGTTAGTACTTTTCCCAAGGGACTCTTAAAAATATTTCCAGGTGGCCGGGCACTGTGGCTGAGGCCTGTAATCCCAGCACTTTGGGAGGCTGAGGCGGGCAGATCACTTGAGCTCAGGAGTAAGAGACCAACCTGGCCAACATGGTGAAACACCCTCTCTACCCAAAATACAAAAATTAGCTGAGTGTGGTGGCACACGCCTGTGATCCCAGCTACTCGGGAGGCTGAGGCAGGAGAATCACTTGAACCCGGGAGGTGGAGGTTGCAGTGAGCCAAGATTGCGCAGCAAGACTCCGTCTCAAAAAACAAACAAATAAACAAACAAAAATATTTGTAGGTAAGCTGGCAACTGGGAAAACGTGCCTTTCACAGGCTGTGTGCCCTGACAGCTAAGCCTCAGGACCAGGGGGTTCAAGGCTCTGTCTCTGGCAGGTCCCAATTAGCTGCATGACCCCAGGCTGTCGAGAACCTTGTTTTTCCTGGCAAAAATACTAACACCTTTATCCTAGGAGTATTGTAAAAATTAATGAGACAACATGTGAAATGTGCCATGAGCGTCACAAAAGAGAGCCTGATATTACTACACAGCAAAATAATGAAAAATGTACCCAAAATGAGTAGAGTTAATGGGGCTGTTGATTTCTTGAAGACAGATCATTCTGCCCGTTTAGTTAGCATCAGAGGCCAGGCTGCAGTGTTACCACTTGACTCTCCCAAGAGAAAGCAAATATATTTCATTCACTGCAGGTTGCACATGGAAAGTGAAAATATCTGTCCTCGTCTTCTCACCAGCTCACATAAAACTGACTTGAGTACTGACTTCTGAGAATTTGACATGGTTTAGCTGAAAACTCCAGGCCTCCAATGCTTGGCCAGTTAACCGTATAGATTTAGCAATAAAAATCTCACCATTAAAGATTGTCCTCCGTCTAGATGGGCATCTTCGACACAGTGGCTGGATATCTAAATAGAGGGTCCCGTTGTGAGCCTCAGGAGGGCCACGATGGCCCAAGGGTCACACACACAGTGACTGCAGTCTAGCCTTGCCACAAATAAGGTGCTGATTTTCTAAATGCCCTTTTAAAAACTCTCAGGTGTCAATACACCCTCCCCCCTTGAGAGTGCAGCTTCCATGTGCTTTCACATTCAGCCACGTGAAAAAAAATCTTGTCATTATGTGTAAACAGTGACTTAAGTGCCCTGTTCTGTGAAATACCCAGAACTCAGAATCCCTGCTCCGGAATAAAGCTAGAGTCTGTGCAGTGCGGGCTTCAAGATCCAAAAGCATGTCTTAGTACAGCGTTTTCCAAGGGGGGCTCCTACTTGCAGGAGTGAAGCAAGTAGGTGGCAACAGAGGAAAAAAGTTGGGGAAATAAGTCTGGGAGGCTGTGAATTAAATAGACATCTTTTTGCAGGGCTTCTCAGAGCTTTTATTTTATTAATAATAAAATAATATTTAACATTAAATATTAATTTTAATATCAATAAAATAATTTATTAAATCATTATTTAATTAAAATTTATGTAATTTATTTTAACATAAATTTATTTTAAGTATTAATATTAATGAATTAATTTTATTATTAAATAAGTATTTGCTTAACATTAAATATTTATTTTAAAATAAAATTAATTTATTAATATTAAAATCGCTATTAATAAATTAATGTTAAATTAATGTTGATACCATTAAATATTAATTAATGGCTCACTGCAGCTTTGACCTTCACCCGCCTCAGTCTCCTAAGTAGCTGGAACCACAGGTAAGTGCCACCATACCCGGGCTAATTTTTAAAATTTTTGTACAGATGAGGTCTCACTGTGTTTGTTGCCCAGGCTAGTCTCAAACTACTGAGCTCAAGCAATCTTCCTACCTTGGCCTCCCAAAATGTTGGAGCTTGAGACCTGACAACTTTCAGAAAACTTCTGGCAGATTCCTTTTACTTGAAGAGAAGTACATTTTACTCTTGATTAAGCTACTGTCATGTGTTTTCTGTGACAGCTGCATTAAGTCTTTAATATAATAAATAGCACATAAAATTTTTGTTATTGGGAAATAATTTTAAACTTACAGAAAAGTTGCAGGAACAGAGGGCCTCTCAGAGCCTTTAAAGTATTAATGTGCATTGCCAATCTTTAAGAGAAGGCTATAGGATGCATGAGTCTCAAATTTTTTTGACCAGGAGTCATTCTGTATTATCCCCTGCCTTAAAGCCAACATCTCAAGGAACCAGAAACACTGTTTATTAGCTAGCAGAGTGAGCTTTTCAACAAAAAAGGATTTTTACCCTCTCTCAACTGCAAAATAAGTGTTACTTCTGTTTCACTATAAGCACAGGAGGCAGCCAGAAGGCACTAGACCCTTTATCCTGACTCAAGGTATTCTCTTCAGTTTTTTGTTTTTTTTAAATCGTTTGTTCTCTTAGACAAAAGCCACGTGAGGGATTAATCTTCAAGTACAGTAACTGGTCATTGACGAGTGGATCTCCTACAGTCCCACAGAGTTCGGCGCGGGGTTGGGGTGCTGGGGGTGCATGCTTGAGATGGCAGGGGGTTACAGAACCTACAGCCTGCACATCACCCCCTGTGCTAACCGAGCTGCATTACGAGACAGGGCCAGCCTGACCTCTCAGTGGGGCTCTTGGGTCCCAGATTTTATGGAGGCTGCCAGGAGCCAAACTGTCTTCTGAAGAGGACTTGATTTGGTAGAAACTGCTACTCATGGCCAGGTGCAGTGGCTCACAGCTGTAATCCCAGCACTTTGGGAGGCCGAGGTGTACAGATTTCTTGAGCCCAGGAGTTTGAGAGTGGTCTGGGCAAACTGGTGAAATCCTATCTCTACAAAAAATACAAAAATTAGCCAGGCATGGTGGTGTGCACCTGTAGTCCCATCTACTCATGAGGCTGAGGTGGAAGGATCACTGGAGTCCTGGAGGTGGAGGTTGCAGTGAGCCAAGACTGCCTCACTGCACTCCAGCCTGGGTGACAGATTGAGATTCCATCAAGGAAGACAGGAAAGAGAGAAAGAGAAAGAAAGTAGAGGAAGTAGAGGAAGGAGGGGAAGGGGAGGGAAGGGGAGGGGAAGGGAAAGGGAGGGGAGGGGAAGCACAGGAGAGGGGAAGGGGAGGGGGGAGGGGGGAGGGGAAGGGGGAGGGGAGGGGAAGGGGAGCGGGGGGAAGGGGAGAGGAAGGGGAGGGGAAGGGGAGGGGAGGGGAAGGGGAAGGGAGGGGAGGGGAAGGGGAGGGGAGAGAGGAAACTGCCACCATCCATTCTCCTTTTCTTCCATATTCTAGGACTCCTGATTTTTTTTTTTTTTTTTTTTTGGAGAGGGAGTCTTGCTCTGTCACCCAGGCTAGAGTGCAGTGGCATGATCTCGGCTCACTGCAACCTCTGTCTCTTAGGTTCAAGTGATTCTCCTGCCTCAGCCTCCCAAGGAGCTGGGATTACAGGCGTGTGCCACCATGACTGGCTGATTTTTGTATTTTTAGTAGAGACAGGGTTTCACCATGTTGGCCAGTATGGTCTCAAACTCCTGATCTGCCCAGCTTTGCCTCCCAAAGTGTTGGGATTACAGACATGAGCCACTGCACCCGGCCAGACTCCTGTTTTTTTTAAGTGGGCCTAGGAATACCCAGAATAAAGACTTCATTTCCTGGTTGCTGTGCAGCTATCTGTGGTCATGAAACTACATTTTTGCCAATGGGGTGTACATGAAAATACTGAGTGACAACTTTCAGGGAACCTCGTCTTATGACAAGAGCCAGCAGGAGCCCTTTTGTTCCCTTTCCCATTTTCTTCAAGCCTTTCCCTTCCTGCCAGCTGGAATGTAGGAAATGGCTGGTACTTAGCCATGCTAGCTCCTCAGGCGGAAGCCAGTTGCTGGGGATTCTCCAACAACAAAACAGATGCAGCTGAGACCTGGCAACTTTATGAACTAGACTGCTCATCTGGAAGATTCCTTCTACTTGAAGAGAAGTAAACCTCACTCTTGATTAAGCTATTTTCATGGGTTTTCTGTCACAGCTGAATTAAGTCTTAACTAATACAATAAATAGCATGTAGGCTAGGTGCGGTGGCTCAACGCCTGTAATCCCAGCAATTTGGGAAGCCGAGGTGGGTGGATCTCCTGAGGTCAGGAGTTCGAGACCAGCCTGGCCAACATGGGGAACCCCTGTCTTTACTAAAAATTCAAAAATTAGCCGGGTGTGGTGGCACACACCTGTGGTCCCAGCTACTTGGGAGGCTGAGGCTTGAGAATAGCTTGAACCTGGGAGGTGGAGGTTGTGGTGAGCCGAAATTGTGCCACTGCACTCCAGCCTGGACAACAGAGTGAGACTCTGTCACAAAAATAAAATAAAAATGATAAGTAGCACATGAAATTTTTCTTATTGGGAAATAATTTTAAACCTATAGAAAAATTGCAAGAATAATACAGAGAACTCTGGTATACTCTTGACTTAGATTTACATTAACATTTTGCCACATTTGCTTCATCATTCCTTTTTTTTTTTTTTTGAGACAGGATCTCACTGTGTTGCCCAGTCTGGAGTGCAGTAGTTTAACCAGAGCTCACTGCAGCCTCAACATTTTGGACTCAAACAATCCTCCCACCTCAGCCTCCCTAGTAGCTGGAATTACAAGTGCACACCACCGCACTTGGCTAATTTTTTATTTTTTGTAGACATGAGGTCGCACTGTGTTGCTCAGGCTGGTCTCAAACTCCTGGGCTCAAGTAACCCGCCTGCCTCCGCCTCCCAAAGTGCTAAAATTATAGGCAGAAGCCACTGTTCCTGGCCCTGCTTTATCATTCTTAATATCTTTCTCTTCACACACACATATAAAATTTTAATCATCTTAGAGTGAAGTGCATATATCGTGCCCCTTTACTCTTAAAAAAAGTTTTTTTTTTTAGAGGTGGAGTCTTACCATGTTGCCCAGGCTGGAGTGCAATGGCTATTCACAGGCACCATCAGGGTACACTATAGCCTCAAACTCATGGGCCCCACTGATTCTCTCACCTCAGCCTCCTAAGTATGGGACTACAGGTGCATACCAGAGCACTCAGCTGCCCCTTTACTCTGAAATACCTTAATGTGTATTTCCTAAGAGTTCCCACATAACCAGTTATCAAATTCAGGAATTTTCACAATACAGCACTGTTACCTAATCTATAGTCCATATTCCAACTTCACCAATTATCCCAATAATGTCCTTTCCAGTCCAGGATCCAATCAGGATCACACACTTAATTGTCATGTCTCAGATATCACTTTTTAAGGGAGTATTTTGTAAAAAGAAAGAGGAGAAAACTCCAAATTAAAAAGACATCGTGTTGTTTGCATATGTAGCGTATTGCCACTTTGACCTCCTTACTCTTCAAAATTCACCATCCGCCTTCTTCCTGCTATTCAACTCCACCGAGGCCCTGTCCATGGAAGCTTCCTGAGTGTGTTTTCCTAGATCTGCCGTGCACCCCGTCCCCCCGCTGTTTCCCAGTCCTGTTCAGAGAGTCCAGTCTCTGTGAAGGCCACCCTCATGGCAGGGTGAGAGTTCTTGCATTGCTCAAGGATAGGGAATATCCGGCGGTGCACATCACATCTGATAACTGCCCAAGGAAATCAGTATGCAGGAAAAAAACTGCACTAGTTGGGACCAGGCACAGTGGCTCATGCCTGTAATCCCAGCACGTTGGGAGGCCGAGGCGGGTGGATTACGAGGTCAGCCGTTCGAGACCAGCCTGACCAACATGGTGAAACCCCGTCTGTACTAAAAATACAAAAAAATTAGTTGGGCGTGGTGGCAGGTGCCTGTAATTCCAGCGACTCGGGAGGCTGAGGCAGGAGAATCGCTTGAAAGCGGAAGGCAGAGGTTGCAGTGAGCCGAGATTGCACCACTGCACTCTAGCCTGGGCAATAAGAGGAAAACTCCGTCTCAAAAAAAAAAAACCAAAAAACAAAAAACAAAAAAAAAACTGCACCAGTTGACAAAGAGGTGGGAACTTGGATCATCTAAGCCTCCCGAATGGAAGCAGCCATTAAACGGTTACTTGTGTTCTGTTCACATACAGTGGCAATCACTATCTTGCCATATATTTGATAAAGATGGCTGAGGAGATATGATTTACTCATCCTTGAGAGTTTATTTTCCTCTCACCTGTCTTTATGGCAAGAACTAGGCTTGCCAATGGCCTTTTATTCACATACTGCAGAGCTCTCTCTAGCGTCACTGAGCTTATTCTTCAGGCAGTAGTCAATTGCCTGCCTTTATAATAAAGAGAAACATAAGTTTTTAAACTAATGAAAATCAGTGATACGAATAATTGGTGAGTATATTGCTGCTGAAATCACCGCCCTGCTCTCAGGAAACTGTTCTGGAAGAATCCTGGTGCTGGCAGGTTGGCCGCAGCCCTGGAAAAGGGCAGCCTGTCCCATCTGTGGGCGACAAGGCCCTGGCTCCTTTGCACGCCCGGTGGGGGCAGGGGGCCTGACCAGGAGCCAGAGAAGCCCCCACGCTAACAGCGGGTACTGGGAGGTCTGGGAGGTGCTTATGTCCTCTCTCTGTTCACCCTGAGTCTCAGGATTGATTCCTGGATCTTATACCAGGAAAAGAAAGAAAGAGGGAAGGGATGGAAAGGTCTGGTTTACCTGGCAAATGGAATGCATCGGCCACACTTTCAGGGAGGGCCACCGTTCTTACACTTCTGGTGACTCTAAGTCAATGGCCCTGCCACATCTTCAAACTGCAGTGCCATTGACTTAGAATCACCAGAAGTGTAAGGAGATGGAGAAATAAAACCCATAGGCAATGCAAGGGTTTCCACTGAAAACAGTGCTGTCGTTAAGATGACAGCCCTTGGATGCTAGACCTCAGAGCTTCGCTGCTGGGTGGTGCTCTGCCATCGGGCACTTTAGGCACCCACAAGGGCTACTCCCACCCGGGGGCCTGGGGCTTCTGCTACTGTCCCTCCTGTGGCCACCTTGAGAATGTGTCGCTTGCATTTCCTTTTGTTTTTATGTATTTATTAATTATTATTATTATATTTTGAGACACAGTATCACTTTGTCACCCAGGATAGACTGCAGTGGTGCGATCTTGGCTCTGCAACCTCTGCCTCCCAGGTTCAAGTGATTCTTCTGCCTCAGCCTCCTGAGTAGCTGGGACCACAGGCGTGTGCCACCACACCTGGCTGATTTTTGTATATTTAGTAGCAATGGGGTTTCTCCATGTTGGTTCGGCTGGTCTCGAACTCCTGACCTCAGGGATCCACCTGCCTTGGCCTCCCAAAGTGCAGGGATTACAGGTGTGAGCCACCATGCCCGACCTTATTATTATTATTATTATTATTATTATTATTATTATTATTATTTTGAGACAGAGTTTTGCTCTTGTCGCCCAGGCTGGAGTGCAATGGCTTGATCTTGGCTCACTGCAACCTCTGCCTCCTGGGTTCAAGCGATTCTGCTTGCCTTAGCCTCCCAAGTAGCTGGGACCACAGGCGTCCACCACCACGCCCAGCTAATTGTTTGTATTTTTAGTAAAGGTGGGGTTTTACCATGTTGCCAGGCTGGTCTCAAACTCCTGACCTGGTAAACCACCCCCCTCGGCCTCCCAAAGTGCTGGGATTACAGGTGTGAGCCACTGTGTCTGGTCTATTTTTTAATTTAAGAAAATTTAAATAGAGGTAGGGGCTCACCATGTTGGCCAGGCTGGTCTCAAACTCTTGGCCTCAGGCAATCCTCCAGACCCCAAAGCATTGGGATTACAGGCATGAGCCACTCCATGCCTGGCCTTTCTGGGCTTTGAACCTGATAGTGCAGACACTGGTGCTCTGCCTTCTGGGACCTTCCAGCACTCCCTCCTCAACCCCTAATCCTTGAGTGTACAATGGCACAGCTGCAGGTGAGGGCGATTAGAGACACCTAAACCCAGGCCAAAGGGTGTCACTTTGCACTCCAGCCACATCCCCATGCCTTTAGCTGGTAAGGAAATTTTTGAAACCTGGTTAAATCAGGGGTGATAACATGACATCAATCATTTTGCACTGTGCCCAGGTTAAAATCCATTCTCTTCCCAAGCCCCTGGGGATGTGGCCCCAAGGAGCCCTTCTCCCTCCCACATTCATGCACTGTACTTGTTTCTCTGGCTGTAAGTCACTGAGCTCTTTGCTGTCTCTGTCTTGAGCCCTTGTTCCTTCTGCCTGGAACACTGCTCTCCAGATCTTCATTACTGAGGTCTCAAAATGTTACCGCTTCACTCCTTCTCGAACTACCCCCTGTGAAGCCACCACCTCCCTCCCCTGATCCTGGTTATTCTCTATGCTCCTATCCTGTTTTATGGCCACTCATCACTTTCCAGCAGACAGGGTACTGGGATACCACTGTATCTCCAGCATCGGGCACAGGGCGGGCACACAGTGGGCATTCAGTACACATTTGCGCTGAATGAACAATTATGATCTAACTGAGAATTCCCAAATCTCTTGAAAATTGAGCATCAACACCCTTCCAGGAAGTGTTTCTGGAGTCAGTTAAAAATCACTGTAATAAACAAATGCCGTGGTTTCTAAAAAAAAAAAAAATTACTATCATAAAAGGGGAGGTGAAACTATGAGAGAAAATACAAGAGATGTAACCAAATACAATGTGCATGTAATTTCCATTCTGATTCCACAAACCAACTGCAGAAAGACACCTTTGAGGTAATCAATTTGAATATGGGCTAGGTGTTACATTATATTTAAAAATTATTGTTAATGTTAGGTATAATAATTGCATGGTGGTTACGTTTTGAAAATCCTTATCTGTTAGTTATCCATAGTGACATATGAATCAACATATTGGAGATTTGCTTTAAAATACATTAGCAAAAAAAAAAAAAAAAAGCCCCAAAACCAAAATATGGCAAAAAGCTGGGATGGGGGGAGGGACAATGTTGGCAAAATGTTGGTAACTGTTGACACTGAATTTGGATTCATAGAGGTTTCATGCTCTTTCTACTTCCGTGTAATTTTCCAGTTTTCCAAAAGAAACTATTTTAAATGTCACCGAAGCCCTTAAACCAGGATGTACCATCTTTTTTCCATTAACCAATCCAATTCATATATATATATTTTTTTGTTTTGTTTTGTGTTTTTGAGACGGAGTCTCACTCTGTTGCCTAGGCTAGAGTGAAATGATGTGATCTCAGCTCACTGCAAACTCTGCCTCCTGGGTTCAAGTGATTCTTCTGCCTTAGCCTCCCAAGTAGCTGGGATTACAGGTGCCCGCCACCATGCCCGGCTAATTTTTGTATTTTTAGTGGAGACGGGGTTTCACCATGTTGGTCAGGCTGGTCTGGAACTCCCAATCTCAGGTGATCCATCTGCCTCGGCCTCCCAGATTGCTGGGATTACAGGCGTGAGTCACCACGCCTAGCCTCAATTCATACTGATTGAAACTTTGCTGTGTTAAAGTGTGCTGGTAGGATTTGTGCGGGGTGCAGAGCTACATCAGACATGATCAAATATCAAATATGTACAGGATAAGTATCTATAGTAGTTTACATTTGGCCACCTGGGCATGGAAAACACTGACCCTTCCCAGATGCTGGATGTGCTGATTCAACAAACTCTTGGGACCTGCTGTCCCACGTTCTCGGTCCTAAGGCTGACAACCCATCCTTACTAAAAAAGGGAAGGTGGGACTATGAAAGCTATCTTGGGAAAGCCACTTACTTTTTCTAGATCTCCATTTCCTCATTTATAAAAAGCAGCTAATGGTAGTTATGAGTGTAAAGTAAGATAATAATAGTCTTAGCCTGGTGCCTGCCAAGTCTACTGATCAGGTGTCAGTGGTTATAGCTAACATCACATCTAGTTGGGCAGCCCACCAGTAGCCCTTTGTGTGATTAGAAAAAGGTGTCCATTTCTCAGGGCTGGCATAGCCCTCAACAGGGTGAAGGGCTTGATGAGCAAAGGGACAGCTGTTTTTAGCCCCTGGCTGAGCTCCCTGGCATAGGGTTCAATCTGGACATCATATACAGGGCCTCTGAGTAGGTTTCCCAGGCTCACCCTCATCCCTACCAAATTTCCTAAGAGGAGTAAAAGCTCCAGGGCTTGCCTACAATTTAGCTTGTGGGTGAATGTGCTCAGCATTCAAAAAGCAGTTGTGTGGTACTAACCAGCTTGTGTTTGGGGGTTGCTGTGGCAAAACTGCAGGATTTTTTTTAAAAGCAACCATGTGGCAGATGCTTTGCAACTAATCTGCTCCCTGCTGCCACCCCCAATACCACCCCTTTTATGGCCACAATTCCCTGCACCATCAGCCCAAAGCTCACCAGGCTGGGGTCCAGTTAAACATGCCACTCCTAGTGTTCAAGGGATACCAGACAATTACATTGATTAGTTTAAAAACATATTCTAATGAACATATTCATATTCACTGAAAAGTGGTGATAGAGATGGTGACTAATTTATCAATGTAGATTAACTTGTTTGTTACAATCAGAATGAAAGTTACTGTATAACTGAGGTTGATTAAACCTTGTCTCTCACTCTTCATTCTCCTCCTCTACCTCCGTTTTCCCCCTCTTCCGCCTCCTTCTCCTTCTTCTTCAGTAAAAAGGCTAACACTGTTATCCTCAACAATCAGGCCATTCACTTCAGCATGTATTTTGCTACGCAGTGGATTGAAATGTACCATCCACATCCCAGCTGCAGGCACCATTAATACATCCATGGATGGCCACACAAGCGCACATCTGTTTTTTAGATGCAGATGAAGTTAGAATGTGCCTGATTGTGTAGACGGCCATTGTGGAGAGACACGTGCCTCACTCACACAAAGTGCTGTGCTATAGAGGAAAATGAACATGGTTCACATGTCCCATATTTAGGCATGGAAAGATGCCACATGTAGACATTTGGAAATCTTGAAAATTCAAATACATTCCAATTAGAGACTATGTGCAAGTCTGGAGAAATATTTCACAAAGTTGATTCTTTTGTCAATGTTAGAGTGAAGAATCACAGAGAGCTTTCATCAACATTAAAATCTTTACAAATTCTATGGCTTAATTTTTTTGTTTCTTAGTAAAACATCATATAAATACATATACACTCGTATATACAATATACACACACATACAGTTGTATACATTTACAAAACTTGAAATACGCCAGAAGAATGATAGGTAAAAAAAATGCCACCTCAAATAGGCAAGTGAAATTAAATCAAAAGTCACACACCAAGGTAGATCATAATAAGAAGAGAATATTACACAGTTTATCTTGGAATAATCTGATAACTAAGCCTGACAACAGAAAACAAATGTAGGGAACTGTTAAATAAAGCAAACTGGATAGGTTAAATGTGTACATTAAAGCATGGTGTGAGAGTCTACATTTTCTGAGGCAGGTCAGTCACAGTAAAGTTTCTTTCAAGACTCTGCCTGAAATATTGGCCCCAAGTGTGTCATGAGTAACAGCCTCTCCACTCTTCAATATGTATCAAGTTCTTGAAGAGAACAAGATGCCTCCACTGTGGAAGGATTTTTTAAATCAAATGAAACTCTTAAAGACATTTGAATAAGTGCTAGGTTAGAGCTGAGAAGAATCAACACTATGAGAATGTATTTTAAAGACTTTTTTTTTTTTTTGAGATAAGTCTCACTCTGTCGTCCAGTTGGGAGTGCAGTGGTATAATCAGCTCACTGCAGCCTCGGCCTCTCAAGTTCAAGTGATCCTCTCACCTCAGCCTCCTGAGTATCTGGGACTACAGGCATGTGCCACCATGCCCAGATATTGATTGATTGATTGATTGATTGATTAGTAGAGACAGGGTCTTGCTATGTTGCTAAGGCTAGTCTTGAACTCCTGAGCTCAAGTAGTCCCTCCCAAAGTGCTGGGATCACAGGTGAGTGCCAATACACCCAGCCTTAGAGAACTTCTAAAAATGCAATTAAACCAACCACTAATACAAATATACATTCTAATTTAAGAAACACTATTTTACATCTTTAAGCCTACTCAACTGATTTTCTTTGATTTTTTTTTTTTTTTCAGAAAAACTTCTTTGACACTCCCTTCCCTCCCCAACCAACTGGTTTTATTTGAGAAAATGAAAAAATGTTTTCAGTGATTTCCCATAAAGTCTCTACAGTTTTAATCCCAGTCAATCATGATTATCTAATATGTTGTTATTAAGATCATTTTCATCTAACTCTGTGGTTCCCAGTGCCTGCCTCTGGTCACTGCCTGTCTTTGGTCACTTTTTTTTCTAGTTCCAAAGCAATAAATGCTCTTTGCAAAAATTCATATAACATCCTACCACAGAGAAATCATTACTTAACAATTTAGCATCATGCCAGATGATTTCCTATGAAAACAGTGCTTATTAAAACAAAACAATTTATGTAATTTATTATTTATTTTGCTTTCTTACCAAGAGTATATCATGGATAACTTTTGTTATAGAAATACTTAGTTCTATACGCTCATTTGTGTGTGTGTGGCTGCATAGCATGCTATTTTATAAATGTAGCACAATTTATTTAACTAATTCCCTAACGTGGGTAAATGAATATAAACAAATGCAAAAAAAAATCCTTGTACACACAACTTTGCAAATTTTTCCTATTTAAAATATTTACTTATAAGTAGCTGGCTACATTTTCTCTATTTTTAAAAATCATAAATACACCAAGAATTAATTAATGGCAAAGAAACTGGCAAATGAGCCTCAGAAAGTACATGTTTTTATATTTCATGTTATCCAACACTTATGTGTTTTACCATTTCCTGTGCTTCCAAGCCAGAAAGTCTGCAGAAGAGAAATTATGGGCAGAGGGATTCAGGATCACTTTCAGCAACCCCTGGAAACCTAGGACCACTGAGGGACAGAACCCCATGCCTGTGTCCTTTAAATTAGGCGCTGTTTGTGAAGGTTTGACCTAAGTCTGCAGCTCTTTTCTCCTGCACTTTTCTCCAGGCAATTGCTCTTCTCCTTCCAGTTACTGTGGAGGGTGTAGGATTCAGTGCACCCCCATAGTTTTATACTTGTCCCGGGGGCAAAGGGAATTCAAGAGCTGAGAAAGATCCCATGCTATTTCTAAGTGTGGTGGTAAACTGAAAATAAATAACTTGGTAAGACTGCGAGAGTAAAGTCAAACATGAAAACTGAGTAAGACTTCAAAATAAACATTGTTTCTTTGCCATTTTGTTGGACAGTTTTTGATCTTTTTGTAATATAAAATTTTCATTCAGGACTTCTTTCCATGTTGCAATTTGCCATTGCATCATCCTCAAATCATGGTATGTTTTTCAATGGGTTATTTGTTTAGAGACTTTTTTCCTTTTCTTATTGCCAAATTCTGTGAACAATGAATTACTTCAGTGGGAAACACCATACCATCTTCGCGGCAAGATCATGTGTGCAATTGTATTCCTTTGTGCTTTCATTGGTTTGGTTGTGCGTTATAAAAGAAAGCATTCTTACAGTACAAAACTGATAGACCGTGATGAAAAGAAATAATATCCAAATGTGTTCTTTACCTCCCTGGACACTGTGGTATTCACCTTTAGTGTGGAGTCACCAACTGCAGGGCTTGACCAAGGTCATGCAGCTAGTAACTAGCAGAGCCAGGATTTAAACTCAAACATTCTGGCTGTAGGGTCCATACTCTTCAGATCACTCTATGGCTAATTTTACCACACACACCCTGCCAGCCCTGTGGTTAAGTAAAATGCTGAAAAATTAACAGCCTCTACTCAAGAGGAGAAATTTAATCTGAGGTCTCCAGACAGACCCCTGGGAGGTGGAAGCATACCAAACTGAAAGCTAGAGATTAAAGTGAAGTCTGTATACTGAATGGTAGGCGTTCCAGATTCTGTTCCATTTCATGCTTCTAGAATGGTGGAAGTCACTTTTATCTACTCAAAGCAGAAGTATTCTTAGGAGGCTTCTTACTCTTAGAAGAAACTAAATGGTCCCATTAAAGAAAAATACATCTGGGCGTGGTGGCGTAAGCATCTGTAGTCCCACCTACTAGGGAGGCAGAGGCAGGAGGATCACATGAGCCCAGGTTGAGGTTGAGGTTGCAATGAGCTATGATTGTGCCGCTGCACTCCAGTCTGGGTGACGGAGTGAGACCTCATCTCCAGAAAAAAAGAAAAAGGAAAAGAAAAGAAAGAAAGAAAAGGAAGGAAGGAAGGAGGGAGGGAGGGAGGGAGGGAGCGAGGGAGGAAGGGAAGGAGGGAAGGAAGGAAGCAGGGAAGGAGGGAAGGAAGGAAGGAATCCTTCCAGCACTGCCTTTTGGGGTCACCCAAAGAAAAACCTAGATTACTGCCAGATCACCCTACAAAGGTCTGGTCCCAATTACCAAACCCATCAATCACACAAAGACTCCAATCAAGTGTTACAGAACCTCACTCTTAAATACGAATGGACAATAAGAGATCACTAGACATTTGTGAAAATAAAAAGTCTGAAACAAATAAACAAAAACAAACAAACAGAAAAAAGGAACTCAGAGGACACAGTAACAATACAAGGGGTAGAAGAAAAATTTTTTTAAATTCACTATGTTTAATATCTTCAGAGCAAAAAAAAGATATTGCATCCATGCAATAAGAACAGGATATGTTTTTTTAAAAAAAGAACAAGGAGTGAACCATTGGAAGTTAAAAGTTTGAAAAGAAAAGATTTCAATGGCATTAAAGATAAGAGAATTAGAGGATCAATCTAAGTGGTGCAGTTTCCAGCCAACTGGAGTTCCAGAAGAGGGAACAGAGAAAATAAAAGGGAGAAGATTAGCAAAGATAAAAATAGAAGACATCTTCCCATAAATGAGAGGCATACATTTCCATATTTAAAAGAGCCAAGTGATCAAAATAATTAATAGAAAAACCCCTCAAATCATGGCAAGTCACCATGAAATATGAGAATACACAGTGAGAAAAAATAGTTCACAAGGAAGGAAAAGGAGAGTGAGGATGGCTATGGAGGACCCAGCAGCAATGGTAGAGACTAGAAGGAATACAGGGCATAGTGGAGAGTGGTACAGAATCATGGAGTCACCTACAAAATTCTGAAGAAAAACAATTTTTTACTGGAGGATTCTACATCTAGCCAAACTATGAAGCATCGGGGTAGAAAAAATCCATTTTGACACTTTGGGAGGCTTAGATGGGAGGATGGCTTGAGCCTGGGAGTTCAAGACCAGCCTGGGCAACACAGTGAGACTCCATCTCTATAAACAAACAAACAAAAATAGCCAGGCATGGTGGCATGTGTTTCTAGTCCCAGTTACTTGGGAGGCTGAGGCGGGAGGATCACTTGAGCCCAGGAGGTCGAGGCTGCAGTGAGCCATGATCATGCCACTACACTCCAGCCTGGGCAACAGAGTGAGACCCTGTCTCAAAATAAGTAAGTAAAAATTTAAAAATTAAAAAGCAAGGGGCTCAAAAATTACCTCCATGTATCCTTTCTTAAGAAACTACTGGAGGATTTATTTCAGAAAAACAGAATTAAACCAAGAAAGGAAAAGATATGGGGTTCTAGGAAAAGAGAATCTAATATAGAAGAATTACAAAAGCAAGCCCCAAACAATAGCACCTTGGGGCAGAAATAAAACCAGTCCAAATTGGGGTGGGACTGAGAACTAAGAGAGAAAAATCTCAGAGGGAGTGAAGTGGAACCCATAAAGTGTTGGAAACGTTTTGAATGAAACAAAAAACTTTAATAATCATATGACATATCTGTTGGAGCATTTGAAGAAAACTAACAATAAACCCATAGAAAATCTAGTAGAAAAAAATGAAGTAATAATTAGCTCTGGATAAAACAAAACAAAAAAAAAATTCAGCCTATAAAAGGAAACACAACTATAGTAAACTACTTGACTCAGCAGTGACAATATTTACATGGTCCTAGTAATATAAATATAGATGTAATCAAGACTTGTACTATAAGTAAGTTATGGGAAAGAAAAGACAGGAAGTAGAGTGTAGAAGAGAAAGCTAAGTTCTCATCTACTATAACTGAGAGTCAACAGATAATACCAAAAATTTATCAATAATCAGTAGTATATGTATATCCAAGGACATTTAAGGAAGTATATATGAGAGGCTGGTAATACTGGTTGCCTGCCAAGAGAAAATTCGGGAGGCTGGGGACCAGGATAGGAAAGAGACTTTGATTGTTATTATCTTTGATTGTTTTTATCTTTTTTTTCTTGAATGTTGGACTATGTAAATATATTACTTATTTGAATAAAAGAAGGAAAAATGTAAGAGAAATAGCAGAAAGAAGACAATTTTTAGAAACATGGAAGCAACTAGCAGAATGGCTAAGAATGTTGAAAGGGGTTGTCTTTAGGGAGGAAGCCTCTTTTAGTAAGGAGAAAAGAGACTTGCTGTATTTAGATATAAGCTTTTAAAAGTACCATCTTATTTTTAAAAATTAAGTGCATGTGAGCTGGGCATGGTGGTATATGCCTGTAAATGTAATCCCAGCACTTTGGGAGACTGAGTTGGGAGGATTGCTTGAGGCCAGGAGTTAAAGGTTACAGTGAGCTATGATTGCACAACTGTACTTCAGCTTGGGTGACAGAGGGAGACCCTGTCTCAAAACAAAACAAATAAATGCATGTGTTTATATAAGTAAAAAGTTATCAAAACAATGTTAGAATATGAGAACTGCTTTTTTGGGGGGAGAAGTTAGCTTAATTGTACAGATAAACTAAATTAGATAAACAAAAACTTGCCACAGTAAGAAATTTGTGCAATCCCAAGCCAAGTGAGCAAAATGCTAACACCGCTAATAACAGTTTTTTTGTTTTCCCACAACATTGTCTTAAAAGGTACAGTCTAAAATGGATTTGTATGTGAATAACAAAAATACAGCTTAAATCACAAAGCAGGGATATGTTTCCTAGGCTTCTTTAGTTTGCAGCACATTTTAAAATGTAAATCGGCTGAGCACGGTGGCTTACGCCTGTAATCCCAACACTTTGGGAGGCCGAGGTGGGCAGATCACCTGAGGTCAGGAGTTCGAGACCAGCCTGGGCAACCTGGTGAAACCCCATCTCTACTAAAAATACAAAAATTAGCTGGGCATGGTGGCACGCACCTGTAATCCCAGCTACTCTGGAGGCTGAGGCAGGAGAATTGCTCGAACCTGGGAGGCAGAGGTTGCAGTGAGCTGAGATCACGCCATTGCACTCCAGCCTGGGTGACAGAACAAGACTCTGCCTCAAAAAAAAAAAAAAAAAAAAAAGAAGATATAAATCTAGGTTAGGTGCAATGGTTCATGCCTACAATTCCAGCACTTTGGGAGGCTGAGGCAGGAAGATAGCTTGAGGCCAGGAGTTTGAGACCAGCCTGGACAACATAGTGAGACCTCATCTCTACAAAAAATAATAATAATAAATTAGCCAGGCATGGTAGCTCATGCCTGTAGTCCCAGATACTCAGGAGGCTGAGATGGGAGGATTGCTTGAGCCCAGGAGTTGGAGGTTGTAGTGGGCCAAGACTGCGCCCCTGCACTCCAGCCTGGGCAACAGAGCAAGACCCTGTCTCAAAGAAAAAAAAAATGATGTAAATCTAGAAATGGATCCCATTATAATTTTAGAGAAGCAATAATCTACAAGTTTCAGATATTTACAGTAACCACTGAGTTGCATTAAATCAACTAAACAAAGTAGTCAAATGTGGCTACATACACTCAGGTAAAGGTTATTTTTTTCCCACAAATTCTTAGAAAAACTAGGGTCTTACATGATAGGACTCCACTTCCAAAAAATCTTACCTCTTAGAAAGACACCCTTTTCACCCTCAGTTCTGGAGAGCATGGTACGTGTCCCAACCTGTTTCTTTAATTCACATAATTCAGTGGTAACTGAACACTTGGGCACAAGTGGCCACATGAAAATTCCCCTCAGGTGGCATCTTGGGTTCAAGCCCTATAGTCTGTCGGTGCTGCCTCACTGGAAAGAAGAGCTCTTCCTATTACTGAGGTGTGGTGTAACTCAAGGCTACAACAGAGGCCAATGCCTGAAGTCCACTTGCTCTGCCACAGTTCAGAAACTACTGTTTCTCATTTACTCATTCACTCATTGTAATGGCTAATTTTATGTGTCTATGTGCCTGAGCCATGCAGTGCTCAGATATTTGATCAAACATTATTCTGGGTATTTCTATGGGGGTCTTTTTGCCTGAGATTAGCATTTTCATCATTAAAGCAGATTGCCCTCCATAATGTGGGTGGGTCTTGTTTAATTAATGAAGATGTCACTAGAACAAAAGGATGAATGCTTTCCTGTGTAAGAGAGAACTTTCCAGCAGATGGTCTGTGGACTTCAGCTGAAGCATCAGCTCTTCCTGACTGAAGGCCTTGGAATTGGAACTCTGGCTTTCCTTGGGTCTCTAGCATGCTGCCCCATCCTACAGATTGGACTTGTCCATCTCCATAATCATATGAGCCAATTCCTTATCGTAAATCTCTGTATATATCAATATCCATATCATCCATATCTATATCATTTATATATCTATATGTATGTATCTCCCACTGGTTCTGTTTTTCTGGAGAACCCTGATACACTCAATTCAAACAAATATTTCTTGAAGATGTACTATATGCCAAGCAGTAAGCTAAATGACTAAGTGCCAGAATAAAGAGTTAAAACTACAGTCCTTACTCTTGAAAGTTTAGAAATTTGGCAACAATGCAGACAACAAATAGCTTTTCCTTTAAATAAGCTGGCCAAATTGGTCCCACACAGAGAGAATGTACACATGAATTTCATTTAGGAGGTTTATGCTTAATCATAATCAGAGACTGGCCAAATTTGCTTAAGCACTCATTTTTTTCTAGCGGATGCAAGTTTCCAGTGAAATATTGCAACTTTTTGTTCCCTAATAAGTTAGCCGCAGAGGACAATTGTACATTGATTTGCTCTTGATCCATGGAGCAATCCTTGCTAATGCTCTTGTGTGAATCTTAGACATAATTGACCACCTTGGAATACTGCCCAATATTCAGTCATCTAGGAAATTTGTTGGACCTGCCTTGTAGCAGTTGGCCTGTGAGAACCAAAGGATACAAAGAAAACTAATAAATTTACTAGCATTGTCTGTGAGAGTTCTTCGAGCACGAACCACTCACTAAGCAGGGAACTCCAAGGGAAGCGGAATATTCCCAAGGATTCTGCTGTGCATCATGTCATATGCAGAGTATATCAGGAAAAGCAATGGCTTTAAGGTCAGACAGACACGACTCCAACTCCTGTACATGCTTTTTAATAGCTAGCGACTTTGCAAAATGTACTCAATCTCTCTAAGTCTCAGTTTTCTCATCTCTAAAATGAGGACAATAATACCTTTTCGCAGGATTCCTGTTAAGGCTGAACGGGATCATGCATGCACAGTGACAAGAATGATGCCTACCATATAGCACTATGTCCAATTCATGGAGGTTCTTTCTAGCACAAAGCTTTTGTGTATCTTTGATTCATCTCGGTGCTTGTAAAAGCAGTAGGGGCTGGTTATAAACATTTGCTTGCAAAGTGTTTCTGTATAAATACAGTCTCCATCTCAAAATTTAGTATTGCATTTTTAGAACAAACAAGCTATTTTCGTTTAAAGTACAACAAAATCTTTGTTCCTCAGAATACTAGAGAATGAGCAGTACATGGATGTCCGAAGAGGCCGGCCAATGAAGAGTTAACCACATTGGCAAGATGAGCATGCCTAGTCTTCCTTCCTCTCCCTCCCGGGGAAACATAAAAATGCAATTGAAAGAACAGAAATTGAAGTCATTATTGTTTGTGAGCCAGAGACCTAGCTCCCAACCCTCCCCTCCCCTTTTTAAAAATGAAGCTTGGCCAGGCATGGTGGTTCACGCCTGTAACTGCAGCACTTCGGGAGGCTAAAGCAGGAGGATCAGATCACTTGGGCCCAGGAGTTTGAGATCAGCCCCGGGCAACATACAGAGACCCTTGTCTCTATGAAAAAAAATAAAATTTAAAAATTAGCCAGGTGTGGTGGTGCATGCCTATAGTCCCAGCTACTTGGGAGGCTGAGGCATAAGGATCACTTGAGCCTGAGAGGTTGAGGCTGCAGTGAGCCATGATCACACTACTGTACTCCAGCTTGGGCAACAGGGTGGGACCCTGTCTCCAAACAAACAAACAAACAAACATCCCTTGAAGCCTAGATGGCCAGCGTAGTGGCTCATGCCTATAATCTCAGCACTTTGGGAGGCTGAAGTGGGAGGATGCTTTGAGGCCAGGAGTTCAAGATCTACCTGGACAACACAGTGAGTCCCCATCTCTTTAAAATGAGGCCTGGAAAACTCTAAAAATCCCAGTAGTAGCTCATAAGACTTATTTGTTTCCTTTGGAGAAGCTAATGAGATTGGTGACTTTTGCTACCCTGTCTCAAAAGCACTTATTTCTAGAACCTTGAAGCTTTGTTGAATCTCCGATTCATCTTTGTGCTTGTAAAAGCAGTAGAAAAGTATTAGATAACACAGCTTACTCTACTCAATTATAATGCTTAACAAAGACTAACTCAAGGGAATTAAGGAAAGCAGGGGAAATTTTCAGAGAAATATTTCACTTAGAAGGTCATAAAAAATGGTTCAAAACTGCAGTGTAAAGATTGTAACTGACTCATATTCTAAAAATTGCACTAAACAGTTCAGGGAAGTTGTAAAATAGAGATATAACAATGGAAACATTACTCATCACCAAACCAAAAGCATAGCAAAGTTGTAACTCTTACTTAAAATAGCTAAAAATAATGGGTTGTGGGAAAATGTTCAAGAATAATATACTAATGGAAATAGATGATCCTACGTATTTGATAAATATTTTCAAGTACTGAATTTTTTCAAAGTTTATTTCTCGTGGCATCAAATAGTAGGCATAGCTTATTACATAATTCAACTCAGAGCTACTGTTAGCTCTTCAGAAAGGCTGGAGATAATGCAATGCTGACCATAAACCACATGGTTTACTGACAAACCATCTTGGGAGACAGTCTTCTTACAGATTTAGAAAAGTTATTCAAATTTTCATGAATCTTTTCAAGTATTAAAGTTTGAGTTAAAAGCACAAGAGAGAAGAAAAAAAATCTAAGCAGAGATTCAAATGGTCATATAAGAATTTTTAGGCTGGTGTGGCTCGTGCCTGTAATCCTGGCACTTTGGGAGGCTGAGGCTGGAGGATCGCTTGAGCCCAGGAGTTCAAGACCAGCATGAACAACACGGCGAGACCCTGTCTCTTCAAACAATAATTTTAAAAAATTAGCCCTATGTAGTAGTGCACACTTGTGGTCCCAGCTACTTGGGAGGTTGAGGGGAGAGGATCACCTGAGCCCAGAACCAAGCAGCAGTGACCCATGATCATGTCACTGCACTCCAGCCTCAGCGACAGAGTAAGATACTGTCTCTACAAAAAAAAAAAAAAAAAAAAAAAAAAGATTTTGTAAAAATTCAATGAACTTCTAATGTAAAGTGGTATAAAAAAGCTTTCACTTCCTAAGGCCACCATAGGGTGGCTTCATATGGTCTTGAGAACAAGTTCAAAGTCCTCATTCTGATATTGAAGTAAGATAGAGTTCCATTTTATGTCTTTGTCCTGAAAACAATACTTATCACAGATTAATCATCTGTATGCAATGAACAGTGCTGGACACTTTATATCAATTTTCTTTAATCCTTAGAACAACCTGCAATGGCTCGGTTGTTCATTTACAGATAAGAAAACTGAGACACTGCATCTTAAGCAAATTGCTCAAGGTCACACACCTTTGAAATACAAACCCCAACCATTGGTCTCCAAGAAGAAAGCCTATCTTCTTTCTCCCCATATCAAGTGAGTTGCCAAATCCATGCTCCTGCAGCCTTTTGAGCCACTGCTCAAGCTGTTTTCCTTTAGGTGAAAAGTATTTCCACTTTCTCTGCTTACCTTTCCAGTTCTAGATCACCCCTCAAAGCCCTAGAGCCAGCACTCATAACCTGATTGTGTCCAAAAATACCAGTTTCCCCTCTTCCAGCCTTGGTGTAGAACAGGCTATCCGCACCACTTGTCCCAGCATTTGATTAGCCAGACTAGCACTCCACCTGACACTGTCTTTGTTTTATTTTTTATCTGTTTTTTTTTTAATTGTGCAAATCTTTCTTCTAAACATGAGGGCAAGAGCTAATTTTTAAAAATTGTCACATGCTTCCTTTTCTTTTTTCATTCTCAGTAGGAACAGAGTAATTATTTAACAGATGTAAAGTTTCCTGCATTTTTGTTGCCCATTACGTATCACTACACCTTAGGAGGAGAATTTACTTTTTGATTTGCCACTATACAATGATCAAAATAATCTACTTTAAATAAAATTTCCAATGAAATTGTTTTTACAAACCAATTATAGTTCATAGGATTGCATAATTGAGCTTTACTAATATTCTTATTAATTTAATATAGCAAGAATTATTGATCAGCACAGGGATGAATTGAATAGTTGCATTTTAGCCAACAGTATGAAGTTTCCCCTTCATTGATTTTTCTGCTACCACCACAACAAGGTTCAAAGAAATAGATTGGGGTTTTACCTTCTCTCTCTGTCCCTGGACACACTTAAGTAGATCTTCTGTTAAGTAGTAAATTTGTCAAAAAGAAAGAGCCAACAGGAAAGCTCTAGAATAGAGAGGCAACCGAGTAAACTACCTCAAGAAAAAACACAAACTGATTGGGTAAACCCTGGCTGACAAGCTCATCGGCCAAAATTCTCCATAGGGAACCTGTCATTATCAAACCAGAAATAGGCAGAGCCTGACATTCCAGGTGCCAGTGCAAAGCAGTGGATGGTATTTAACCACTGCCCTGGACAAGAGGACAGGAATACTGATCCCCAAGGTTGGTCTCATGCCTGAAAGGAGCATGGAGGAAGAACTTTGTGTGCAGCCCATTTTGGGGCACAGCTGTGAGGCTGCTTAGTGGCTCGAAGCGAGGCACTGTGAGACTGTTAAATGGGTGTCAGGGCACCCCACTATTCATCCCCTGCTCCTTGGGATCTGGTCTAGCTGGGGGCAGAGGGTAATGCAGTGGAATGTGCTAATCTATGATTCCAGGAAAAGAATCAACCACATTTTTTAGGCAGTCACTGAGAGAGAGGGAGAGAGATTATGCCAGGGTAGAGCATCTCAGCCCGAGCCTATGGTTTTGGCAACTCAAAATTGGGGCTGATGTGGCTTCTGCTCCTCCAAGAAACATATTTCTGTGTTTGACAACCAGAATCCAACCAAACAGCTGGATCTTACTTCCTTTCCTTTTCCCTGGGCCATTTACACATTCTAACTTCGAAACTCCCCTTCCCTGCTCATTGATAGTGAAATCTTTGGACCACAAACCAAAGATTCGACTTTGGAGAACCAAGAGGCTGGCAAAAGGACTGGAGACAGCATGGCCATGGCTTTGGTTTTTTTTTTTTTTTTTTTTTTTTTTTTTTGTGACCTTTGTAGGGGAACCTGACACCTGCTCATAGTCACTCTGGTT
This sequence comes from Nomascus leucogenys, assembly GCF_006542625.1. NCBI lineage: Eukaryota > Metazoa > Chordata > Mammalia > Primates > Hylobatidae > Nomascus > Nomascus leucogenys. The sequence goes on along the minus strand of NC_044387.1, from coordinate 73,800,661 downwards.
TTGCGTGCTTAGCCTGCAGGAACTGAAAACAGGTAGCTGCTTAAGGATGTTGATTTAATTTACATATGGTGCAACCTTGCTAAACAACGCTGTTTTGAACAAAGCCGGCTTCTGCGTATCAGCGCTGGAGTAAGTGCTCATCTCTTCTGCACCACATCTCTGCCACCTTGCCCACACAGGTCTCTGTGCCACCCTGGAAGGCTCTCAGTGCCTCATGATTGGGAAGGAAGAGAGGTGTCACCCTGGTCCTAGCACTACAGCAGGGTGGGCAGGCAGGGGCAGGGAATGCTAGAGAGACAGTTGATTTGCCTTCCTGTTACTTCACCACCTGGCCCCACCATCCAAAGTACAACAGCCCTAACCCACAGGGGAGAGGCAGGGAGAATCCAGTCAACTCTCAGTGCTAGTCCGCCTGGATTTGTTTTACCTCTGGTCAAGATATTCTCATCTGTGCAGAGAGGTGTCAAGTGCTCCTCTTTGGTGATGGAGACATAGTATACTCCACGGCTTGTGTGGCTTAGAGAAGGCTAGAGGGAAATTCAAGAGATGAGTGAACTGGGAATTTTGGAGTCTCATTTGTAAGAATCATACTTCAACAATTGTGCTGCTTATAAGCTTATATATATGATCAATCCTTACTCCTCCTCTTCCCTGCAAGAGATGGGGCACCAGGAGGCAGCTTCAGGACACTTCCCAGGCCTCCTGAACCCCATTCACCCCATCTCCATCACCAGTGGAGAGAGCAAGGGAGCTGTGAGTGGCAGATGTGGGGGAGGTGGCAGGCGTGGTTAAGAATGGTTAGAATTCTCACTATTTCAGAATCTCCAGGGGGCAGCCTCCTTAATTTACAGCCAGGGGAAGATTAGGGAACTAGAAATGTTCCTTTATTCAAACAATCCAGAGAGATCTATGGAGGGGTAGACACTCAGCCAGGAAGACATGACATGCCTTTAAAAAGACTGAGGCCAAGAGATGTTTCTTCAGGTTAAAAAGAAAGCATCAAATCATAAAACTGAAGCTAGAAGATGCCCTGGGAGAGCTCCCACTCACACCCGTTACCCACAAAGAAGGCAAAAGTCTGGTTGCGGTTGCCTATCTGGACGGGGGGCCAGCTTCGGCTGGGGTGTTTTGTTCAGCAAGCACGAAACATTTTAAAATGCTTTACCCTTAATTAGTTGCCAACCTCTAAAGATCTGGAGATGTCATATTCACAAATTTAAAAACCAAAAATTCCAGCTTCCCTTGGCAAATCAGAAGATCTGGCAAACACTGAGTGTGGCTCACAGCTGCCTCCCCAACAAGTGAACCCCAGCAGGTCCTGGCCCTCCTCGGATATCTGTGCTCCCTGCCTGGCCCTTCAGTGGGAGACTTTGTCTTCTTAGGCATGGACCAATGTTTCTCTACCTAGTGTTTTGCCAAGGGAGCTCCTAGAACATATCCATACCTGGGCTCATACCAGTTAAGTCAGAATCTTGAAGTCTGGGGAAGGATCCAGGCTCAGAGGAGGTTTTTTTTTTTTTTTTTTTTTTTTTTTTTTTTTTTTTTTTTTTTTTTTTTTTTTTTTTTTTTTTTTTTTTTTTTTTTTTTTTTTTTTTTTTTTTTTGATCTTAAGTGGGAAAGTGACCAGGCTCAGAGGAGTTTTTAAGTCCCCAGGTGATTCTAGCCTGCAGCTAGGGTAAAGAATGGCTGGGCTGGGGCCATGAAAGGCAGATGATAAATTGTTCTCTTCTAGATGCTTCTTGGTGGTTAATTTTACTTTGTCGCCATTTTGTAAGTTTTTCATTATATCCAATCAAAATCTTGTTTTCTCTTACTCCATCCTTCTCAGCCCCTCACACATTTGACAGTATAGAAGTTGCCACTCCACCTTCTCTCCCTAAAACAGCCTCGGTTCTTTTAGTCTCTCCTCTTTCCACCTCATTATTTGATTTTCCCATTCTGAACCCCTTCCCTCCAATTTCTGCACATTCTTTTTAAAGTACAGTGGACAAAATTAAGAACAATACCCTAACCATTATTTTACTAGAGTAGAATTCAGTAGAAGTATTTATTTCTAGTTTTGATATGTCATATCTAATATTTCAGAATCACATTTATTTATTTATTTATTTTTTGAGACGAAGTCTTGCTCTTTCGCCCAGGCTGGAGTGCAGTGGCGCGATCTCGGCTCACTGCGAGCTCCGCCTCCCGGGTTCACACCATTCTCCTGCCTCAGCCTCTCCGAGTAGCTGGGACTACAGGCGCCCGCCACCACGCCTGGCTAATTTTTTGTATTTTTTAGTAGAGACGGGGTTTCACCGTGGTCTCGATCTCCTGACCTTGTGATCCGCCCGCCTCGGCCTCCCAAAGTGCTGGGATTACAAGCGAGAGCCACCAAGCCCGGCCACATTTATTTCTTTTAACAACACTTCTACTTAATCATCATCTGGTTTTTATTAACAAGAAACTCATGTGCAAAAATCTGAGAAACCCCACTCCGAGATGGAAAACCAAAATTTGGGGCAAATTTTTTCTTTTTCTTTTCTTTTTTTTTTTTTTTTGAGATGGAGTCTCACCCTGTTGCCCAGGCTGGAGTGCGATGGTGCGATCTCGGCTCACTACAACCTCTGCCTCCTGGGTTCAAACAATTCTCCTGCCTCAGCCTCCCTAGTAGCTGGGATTACAGGTGCCCACCATCACGCCTGGCTATTTTTTTGTATTTTCAGTAGAGACGGAGTTTCACCATTTTGGCCAGGCTGGTCTTGAACTCCTGACCTCAGGTGATCCGCCTGCCTCAGTCTCCAAAGTGCTGGGATTACAGGCGTGAGCCACCGTGCCTGGCCAGTTTGGGGCAAATTTAAGCATCAAATGTCAAGTATTATTTTTGAGGCAGACAGACATCAATCTTTCCCCAGGGCCATAACCTGATAAATAAAATTAAAGAGACCATATGTGCCCATATGTACACCATATGTGTACAAGCAATTGGTTAGTGTATTTTTAGGCAAATTCTAAGCTATACTGATTACTACTTTTCTGAGGATTATTATATTTTAATTTTTCCATTTTGTAGTCTTTCTGTCTTTTCTACTTGCTCTCATGAAGCCAATCCTCAAATGTCAGGTTAAAAGAAAACTGCTTGGTGGGAGATGGAAGACACGCAGAAATCGTAGCCTATCTCTTAGGCTAGGAGTTAGATATTACTTTGATGGATAGATATTATCCTGTTACACCCATTATATGGATGAGGAAACGGAGACCTGGAAAGTTTAAGTAGTTTGTTCACCCTTCATTGCTCACACTCCCAACACAGGGTCCTGGCTCTGGTAAGCCCCTCTGGGGAAGGTGAGGTCTTCCGTTGCCTATCAGCCCCTGACCGTGGAGGCCAGACACCACATCAAGAAACCTGAGCTTCAGAGACTGCAGTAGTTAGACTTCAGGTCCCCTAAGAGAAGAGCCTGCCTCTGTATCACATATTTGGGCCTCAGCCAAATCAACACAGAAATGCACTTGAAACATTAAACAGGACGTTCTGAAACCACGTGACTCTGTGAAACGCTCCTCGGAACCTTCAGGGAAGGGCCAAGGTTCTTTAAGAAATGTGTAAACCACAGAGACACACCCTTGCATGATACCAGCTCTGTAAAATTAAAACTTTGTCTGGAATTAAATATAAAACTGAGTTGAACTTCAAGATTCCTTTTAGCAATCGATAGTAATTCCCTCCTTTCTCCCCTCACACTCATATTTTGGGGAGAAAGGAGGGAATTGAGGTCTTTTCACTTCATGTCTGCCCTGTTAAACCCCTTGTGCGAAGAGAAGGAAGAAACGAGTTCTGGGCGCGGTGAGAGACTGAGGCCTGCAGGGCTCAGAAATTCCAAAGGCGCTGAGATCTCAAAGGAACCCGGACGCGCCCCCTCCGGGGCCCCGACTCAGCGATGCGCGCTGCTCCCTGAGACGCCGCCACGCCGGTGTCCCTGCAGGACCGGCCGCAGCCGCCACTGCCGCAGCGCGCAAAGGTCCCCGCCGGCTGGAACACTGGCCTCATCTCGTTTCGAGCCAACCGTAAAACGCGCCTTCTCTCCATTTTCAAAAAGGGCCGGAAAGATCGGGGGCGGGACGGGGCTGCCTGCCTTGGCTGCCTAGGCCCAAGGTTATTTCCTTTGTGTGTGGATCCCCAAAGCACAGGGCCTTTCCAAGCCCGGCGCTGGCAACCCTGCACTCACGCCCCCGTCTGCAGCCTTCGGGCTGTCGCCTCCTCGCCAGCGCGCACTACCTCCAGACGAGGCGTGGCGACGCGCGTCTCGGGGCCCTCCCGCAGCCCCGCTGCACGCGCGCCCGCCTCTCCTATCCCTGCCTTTCCGTCCCCGCCACCGGTCTGGAAGCTTTAAGCGCCTAGTCGCCTGCCAGCGGCGCGGGGGCCTCGGATACTCACGTTTCCAATTGTATCCCCAAGCGCGCACTGCCCCCGCAGCTGTAATTAGAAGGACGGGAGAGTGCTCTGAGAGCTGCCTTTTAGGCAGCGAGAGGTGACAAGCAGGCGACCAGCTGAAAGCCCCTCATTTTCAGCAAGCTCACTCAAAATGCTCCTCAGTGCCGCCAGCGCAGCTGCCAGGTTTAATAACTGTGTCAGACAGCCCACCCCTCCCCCACAAGGAGCCACAAAGATGACAGGCGGGGAACTAAATCCGCATGCCCAGCCGCAGTCACCCGGCCTCAGCCCCAGCGACGCCGCCGCTGGAGTGACTGTGCATGGAAAGACCATGAAAAGGTGCAAATGCCAGCCCTGACCTAGGAATTCTCCAGAGACCTCTTTCTTCACTCCGAGCAGAAACCGGATCCTTTTCCCAACAGTATTTCTGAAACAAAACAAGAGGCAGGCGCCTTTCCAGTTAACCTAACATGCATTTCAAATGCAAAAGGCTCTTTCGCAGCAACATTCATCCCTACTTCTACTGGATTTCTGTGTATCGGTGGGATATTCTGCGCACCATGCAAAGCGTAAGAAGCTCATTCAACTGCTCTGCTCCCGTTTCAGTCGCGCGCACCAACGCTCGTGTCTGTCCCCAGGACCCTGGCCAACAGAACCTTACTGTCTGAGGGAGCTCCTTGGCAGTTCCTCGTTGATTTGGACCATTTCCAAAGCACGGGCAGCTCCTCGAGAGCGACTCAATCTTGTCAAGCAGGAAGGAATCAGTGGCTCTGTTTTGCAAGTGGAATATCAAAGTAAAGTACTCCACCGAAATTAGTATTTTATAACATATATATATATTTATGTATGTATAAAAAGACTGATCCCGAGCGCACGGCAGCCCGGCGACCACGCCCCAGGCCCCGAGTGCCCCGGCTCCGCCCAGACAGCCCTTCCCCGCGAGGCCCAGCCAGCCGCACCTGCCTCTGCGGGGGGTGGTTTCCCTGGAAACTCCGGAGAGCCTGTTCTCCCTCCAGACACGCGGTTCCCTTGACAACTGCGACTTAGCACTAGGCCTTCTAAGAAGAATGTCCATGAATGCCTGTTTTAAATCACAGATTCAAAGAGATTGACGAGGGTGGTTGGGCAGGAATAAGACGGCAGTGATTTGGGGGAATGGAAGAGGGGCCGCGCGAGCCTGAGTGAGGCCAGTGGCTATCGCAGGCGAGGGAGTGCGTCGCTCGCCCTTCTCTACCAGTGAGTTAATACCTGGCTTTAGAATGAATTCCATCATTCCCTTCGGCTTATTTCCTTTTCTCTATTTTCCTTAAGATACTATTTAAACAGTTATTTTGCACCGACAGAGCACTAGCTGGCTCCAGGTAGGAGTGAGGAGAAGCCCATAAAGATGTACGAAACAGAGATGCGACTTCGTGGAAATAATATTTGGCTATAGATGATCTCGTGCACAGAAATTCAAGAACTGTTTCAAATACAGCCTTGCATCATCAGGCCATGATGCTTATGAAATTTCACTCATGATTTCAGTTGGTTTCTATGGAGAAAAGATTAAGTGTAGATGAGACTATGCATATTTATTAAACATTTAAATGTTCACATGCCACCTGGTTCCTTTTGTTTTGGTTTTGTTGTTGTTGTTTGTTTGTTTGTTGAGACACAGCTTCACTCTGTTGCCCAGGCTGGAGTGCAGTAGTGCCATCTTTGCTCACTGCAACCTCCGCCTCCCGGGTTCAGGTGATTCTCGAGTCTCAGCTTCCCGAATAGCTGGGAATACAGGCGTGAGCCACCAAGCCCGGCTAATTTTTCTATTTTTAGTAGAGATAGGGTTTCACCATGTTGACCAGGCTGGTCTTGAACTCTTGGCCTCAAGTGATCCACCTAGCTTGGCCTCCTCAAGTACAGCTATTACAGGTGTGAGCCACTGCCTGACCTCTATCTTGTTACTTTTGGTTACAGACATATCATACTAATCACACCACAAATAAGTGCTAAAAGGTAAAATGAAACAAGTTAATGAGCTTGCATCTAAGGCATAAGAGGATTGTATATAAAAAAAAATTACACATGCCCCATACTGGTTTCTCCTATGATCAATTATATATTCCGTATTTGAGCTATTAAAAGTTAGAATTCAGTGCCATGTTTGAATTAATGAGATTTTACTATACACATTATGGTAATATGATTATATTAATCTCTGGGTTGAGACTGAAATATGTACATACAAATGCATCCTTTAAAAAGTCATAAATTCATATCTGAAAAATTTCACATGCATCCAATTTTCACAAAGCAAGTGATATTTCCATATTCTAGGGAAACGGTTTATGCAAAATAAAACACACAAGAAAATTTATTCATAAAGCAAAAAAAATCTTTTTGTTAAGAAAAATCATGCCTGTAATCCTAGCACTTTGGGAGGCTGAGGCGGGCGGATCACCATCTCAGGAGATCAAGATCATACCGGCCAACATGGTGAAACCCCATCTCTACTACAATACAAAAAAAAAAATTAGCCAGGTGTGGTGGTATGCACATGTAGTCCCAGCTACTCGGGAGGCTGAGGCAAGGGAATCGCTTGAATCTGGGAGGCAGAGATTGGAGTGAGACAAGATCACACCACTGCACTCCAGCCTGGCAACAGAGCGAGACTCCATCTCAAAAAAAAGAAAAAGAAAAATCATCTAATTTATGTTTTTAAATTTTATTTATTTATTTATTATTTTGAGATGGAGTCTCACTCTGTCACCCAGGTTGGAGTGCAGAGGTGTGATGCTGGCTCATTGCAACCTCTGCCTCCCAGGTTCAAGCCATTCTCCTGCCTCAGCCTCTAGAGTAGCTGGGACTACAGGGGCTCACCACCAAGCCTGGCTGATTTTTGTATTTTTAGAAGAGTCAGCCAGGCCTGCCTCGAACTCCTGACCTCAAGTGATCTACCTATCTCAGCCTCCCAAAGTGCTGAGATTACAGGTGTGAGCCTGTGCCTAGCCTAATTTCTGTTTTGAAAATTCACATGCTGTATCCTGAATCTGCTTTGAAGCACAAATTTTGTAAACATGTGACACACATGGTTATTTGCAAATGGAGAGCCCTAAAGCAGAGATATGTATACCCAGCAATAGAATAGACATCCGTACATAGGCATCTCCTAATACATTTCATGTTTGAGAAAATGGAAAATTCTAAACAGACCAACTTCACTTTTAACAAAAATTAACAGTGAACATTGTAGAAGTCAGTTAAAAGATACTAAGAATGCAGTCATTGAAAAATGTGTTTCTAAAGGATAATTAAGAGCAGGACGATTATATTCAGAATATTATATTAACTGATAATATTAAGTGAGATTCAAAACAGTAGACAGTTATGATTCCAATCTTTTTCAAAATTATATGTGTGTATACTTACGACTATGATGATTTGAGGGAATTCTTGGCTTTATATTTGCCAATTTTTTTTCTTTTTCTTTTCATCTTTTTCTTTTTTCTTTTTTTTTCTTACTCTGCCCCCCAGGTTGGAGTGCAGTGGTACAAACATGGCTCACTGAAGCCTTGATCTCCTGGGCTCAAGTAATCCTTCTGCCTCAGCCTCTCTGAGTAGCTGGGACTACAGGTGTGTACCACCATGCTTGACTAATTAGAAAAAATTTTTTTTTGTAGAGACAGGGTCTTGCCATGTTGCCCAGGTTGGTCTCAAACTCCTGGGCTAAAGCAATCCTCTTGCCTTGCCCCCCCAAAGTTCTGGGATTACAGGCATGAGCCACCATGCCTGGCAATATTTTCTATTTCATTTTATTTTATATTTTATTTATTTTAGAGACAAGGTCTTGCTATGTTGCCCAGGCTGGTCTTGAACTCCTGGCCTCAATCAATCCTCCTGCCTTGACCCCTATATTTTCCATGACAAACATTTCCATGGAGAGCAGTGTGGTAGAGTGGTTAAGATGGTAGGTTCAAAGTCAGAGGCCAGGTGCAGTGGCTCATGCTTGTAATCTCAGCACTTTGTGGGGCTGAGGTGGGAGGATTGCTTGAGGCCAGGAGGTTGAGACCAGCCTGGGTAACATAGGGACATCCTGTCCTACCAAAAATAAAAAATTAGCTGGGTGTGGTGGTGGCTGCCTGTAGTTCCAGCTACTCGGGAGACTAAGATGGGAGGATCCCTTGAGCCTGAGAGATTGAGGCTGCAATGAGCTTTGACTGTATCACTGCATTCCAGCCTAAGTGGCAGAGTGAGACTCTCTAAAAAACAAACAAACAACCCCCCCAAAAGTCGGATAGATCTGGCTTTAAATCTCAGCTGCTACTTCCTGTGTGTTCTCATTTGAAAAATGGGAGTAATAATAGCATATTACGCAGCATGGTTGGAAGGGTTAAGTGAGCTAATGCCTGAAGAATACTCAGCACAGGACCTGGCACATGGAAGAATGTGCTCATTTTGGCAAATGTGTTTATCCTAATTTGTAGGCTTTTTTTCCCCAGCATTTTAGTTCCACATTGGACATTTTTGACCCTTCAATTAGACCTTCTTGTTCTTCTCCTTCTCCTTCGTCTTTCTTCTTCTGACAGGATCTCACTGTGTTGCCCAGGCTAGAGTGCAGTGGCGAGATCACAGCTCACAGCAGCCTCCACCTTCTGGGCTCAAGTGATCCTCCCACCTCAGCCTTTTGAGTAGTTGGGACCACAGGCACATGCTCCCACTCCCAGCTAATTTTTTAAATTTTTAATAGAGAAGAGGTCTTGCTATGTTGCCAAGTGGGTCTCAAACTCCTGAGATCAAGCAATTGTCTCACCTTGGCCTCCCAAAGTGCCCAGCCCACTATTATTAATATTTTATAAATGCAACATTGCTTATATTTGTCCACAGTTTTTACCTATATTTCTGATCATTCCTTTTTGCTTCTCAGAATGTCCTTCTGGGATCATTCTCCTTTTCCTTAAAGTACATCCCTGGGAAGATTCCTAGAGTGTTTTATTACTGAATTATCTCAGCTTTGGTTTGATAATGTCTTCATTTTGGTTTTGTTCTTGATATACAGTTTCACTTGACATGATTTTGGGGTTCATAGTTATTTTTTTCTTTTTTTTTGAGACAGAGTCTCACTCATCGCCCAGGCTGGAATGAATGCAATGTTGTGATTATGGCTCACTGAAGCCTCGATCTCTTGGGCTTAAGTGATCCTCCCACCTCAGCCTCCAGAGTAGCTGAGACTATGGGCACATGCCACTTGCCTGGCTAATTTTTTGTATATTTTTTGTAGAAACGGGGTTTCACCATGTTGCCCAGGCTGGTCTCAAACTCCTGGCCTCAAGCAATCCACCTACCTTGGCCTCCTAAAGTGCTGGGATTACAGATGTGAGCCACCATGCCCAGTCTCATGGTTATTTTCAAGTAATACCTTGAAATATAATTCCGCTGTCTTACAGCTTCACTGTTGCAATTGAGGAATCAGCTGCCATCTAATTTTTGCTTTTTTTCTAGTTAATCTGTCAACTTTAGGTGTTTTGCTTCATGTTATGCTTGTATTCCATTATATTATTTTTACAAAATATCAAACACACTTATTTAATATTCCATACCAATCACTCTAGTATTCAGCCTTTGCAGGTTTAATTTAGCAGCTTTTTGTCTCAGCTGACACTCATGTCTTATTTTCCTGTTTATTTAGTGGTTTTTAATTATGGTGAATTCTTGTACCTGGCAGCTTTATCCTGTGGGAATTCTGTGTTAAAGTGCAATGACCAGGTAGGTGAATTAGGAAGATTGGGACACTTCCCACATCAAACCACTTTAAAATAAATTTTATGTTTAAAGTTTTCAAGCCTAGTAGCAAGTGTAAATTTCAGGCTCACATGCTTGTGAGTTGGAGCATATGGTTGGGCAATTCTGAGCATTTCTCCATACTTCACCCAGAGCCAAGCCTGAGATAGGTAACATGGTGTTATGTAGGTACATTTTTCCCTTGTATAATCATTGTGTTCCTTTTCAGGGGTTCTGGCTTCAGATTGGGCATCTCTTATCTGGCCTCCCGCCCTGCTCAAGCCCCAGGCTTTTTATCTCCTTCCCTTGTATGTGGCCCATTCAAATTCAAACCGTAAGCCATGGAGGGTTAGCAGACATTCTCCACCCCCACCCAGAAAAAGGCCTGCTTTACCCTGTTTCCCTCGTGCAATCAAGCTTTCTTACAGTTCGGCCTTCTTCCTCTTCTTCTTTTTTTTCTCTGGAGATAGAGTCTTGCTCCGTCGACCAGGCTGGAGTGCAGTGGCGTGATCTCAGCTCGCTGCAACCTCCGCCTCCCAGGTTCAAGCAATTCTCCTGCCTCAGCTTCTGGAGGAACTAGGATTACAGGTGCATGCCATCATGCCCGGCTAATTTTTGTATTTTAGTAGAGATGGGGTTTCACTAAGTTGGCCAGGCTGGTCTCAAACTCCTGGCCTCAGGTGATCCACCCACCTCAGCCTCCCAAAGTACTGGGATTACAGACGTGAGCCACCGCGCCCAGCCGGTTCTGTCTTTTATTAACTTTACCATCAGCCAAGCAGAGCTTTGAAATAATAAGACAAATAATCCAATTTAAAAAGTGGGCTAAAGATTTGGACAGACATTTTACTAAAGAATGAACAGGCATGGTGGCTCATGCCTGTAATCCCCGTGCCTTGGGAGGTTAAGTCAGGATGATTGCTTGAGCCCAGGAGTTTGAGACTAGCCTGGGCAACATAGTGAGGCTCCGTCTCTACAAATATAAAAAATAAAATTAGCTGGGCCTTGTGGTGCACGGCTGTAGTCCCAGCTACTAGGGAGGCTGAGATGGGAAGATCTCTAGAGTCGGGGAGTTCAAGGTTACAGTGAGCTATGATCATGCCACTGCATTTCAGCCTGAGCAACAGAGCAAGACTTGTCTAAAAAAAAAAAAAAAAAAAAAAAAAAGATATACAAGGATAGCAAATAAGCATAGGAAAAGATGCCTAACACTATTACTCATTAGGGAAATGCAAATTAAAACCACAATGAAATGCCACTACATGAGAATGGTTAAAAATCAAAAAGACTGACAATATCAAGTATTGTCAAGAATGTGGAACAACTGGAACTCTCCTACATTGCTGGTAGAAGTGTAAAATGGTGTAGCTGCTTTTGGAAACAATTTAGCAGGTTTCCTATGAAGTTAAACATACACATACCATATGTATTAGTTTTCTATCGTTGTAACAAATCATCACAAACAGTGGCTTAAAACTACATTTATTTGTTAGCTCACAGTTCTCATAGTTCTGTAGGTCAGCAGGCTTGAACACTGTGGCGGGTTTTCTGCTCATGGTATCACAGGATGGACTTGAAGGTGTTGACTGGGCTGAATCCTCTTCTGGAAGCTCTAGGATGAAATCCACTTCCAAGTTCATTCAGGCTGTTGGCAGAATTCAGTTCCTTGAAGTTGCAGGACTGCAGTCACCATTTGCTTTTTTTTTTTGAGATGGAGTTTCACTCCTGTTGCCCAGGCTGGAGTGCAGTGGCACGATCTCAGCTCACCACAACTTCCGCCTTCTGGGTTCAAGTGATTCTCCTGCCTCAGCCTCCCAAGTAGCTGGGATTATAGACATGCGCCACCATGCCTGGCTAATTTTGTATTTTTAGTAGAGATGGGGTTTCTCCATGTTGGTCAGGCTGGTCTTGAACTCCCGACCTCAGGTGATCAGCCCGCCTTGGCCTCCCAAAGTGCTGGGATTACAGACGTGAGCCACTGCACCCGGCCTGCAGTCATCATTTTCTTGCTGGCTGTCAGCTGGGGCCTCTCTCAGCTGCTAAGGCCACCCACATTCCTTCTTAGGGGAGTCCTTCATCTTCAAGCCAGTACGGACATATTGAATCCCCACTATGATTCAAATCTCTCCGACTTTCTTTTTTGCTTGCTAGCATTTAAAGGGCTCACATGATTAAATTAGACCCCTCAGATAATCTCGCTTTACCCTGTAAGATAATCATAGGAGCGATAGCTTAAATTTTATAATCATAAGTTTTACCCGTAATCAAAGGGGTAGTGATTATCAAAGGGCTAGGTCACTAGGAGTCACTTTTAGAGCTCTGCTTACCATACCCAGACATTCCACTCCTAGGTAACTACCTAAGAAAAGTAAAAACATATGTCTACCCAAAGACTTGTAGGTGAATATTTATATCAACTTTATTCACAATAGCTAAAAACCAGAATGAACTCAAATGTCCATTAATTGGTGAATTAATAAAACAAATTGTGGTATATCCAATCTGTAGAATACTACTTACCAAGAGAAAGACACAGACTTCTGACATGCATCACAAGAAGAAATCTCAGAAGCACCATGTTACATGACAGAAGACTACATATGATTTAATTTATGGGAAATTTTAGAAAAAGCGAAACAGGAAGCAGATCAGTGGATGCCTGGGGTCAGAAGGTAGCGGGAAGGGACTGGCCGTAAAGGGGCACAAGGGAACTTCAGGGGTGATGGATGTGTGCTATGTCATGATGTGGTGGCAGTGACAGGACTCTAAACATTTGTCAATACTCATTGAATTGTACAGTTAAAATCAGTGAATTTCATTGTATGTAAATTATAACAACGAAATTGGCAAAACAGTCTTTTTTAAATATTTTATTTAGCAGTTTAAGATGCTCTATATTGGGAGTTTCTCTACACATTTAATTCACAAAATTCATGTGAGACTTTCTTAACATGCCTAAATATGTCTATATTTTAACTGATAGCACTTACTGTAGGTGGGCTTGCATAGGTATTTGATGATTACCTAGCTCCCTTGTGCTAGACTGTAAACCCAAGTGGACAGGCCATGCATGTCTGTGCTCACCATTGTACCCTATACCTGGCACATACTGGGCCTTTAAGAAATATTTGTTGAATAAATGCATAACCCCTCCCCCAGAGCAAATCTGAACACTGGAAAATCTGATTATACATCTTTCCTCCAGCTGATCTCTGATTACCTTTGATGTCATTACTAAAATCTTTTCTGAGCCACAAATGAAAGTGGGAGAGTTAGAAATCTTTCATTTAACCCCATTACATTATAGAAACCATTTATTCTGGCTGCCTTTATCTGGGCTACATGCCCAGTGTGCACTTAAGAGTGTCACCATATGGGCTGAGAGGGAGGACATTCAGCAGCCAAGGGCTGCGTCTGTGGGCTGCTGTGTGACCCTGCCGATCTCCTTCCATTTCCAGTCTTCTTTTGTCACCACAGACTAAGCATCCTATTTCACCTCAAGGCTTAAGTCCAAGGTTTTCCTTTTAATGCATACATAATTCGTCTAAGCATTAAAAAATAGTATTAGTCAGAGGGCAATGTGATTGGAATCAGGTAAGAAATCAATGGAAGCCAAAGAATGCAGAGGCTTTTGGGCTGGAGCCAACAACCCCTTCGGAGAGGAATGAGGCCAGGAAGGCATCAGACATTTCTCTGTTTAGGGAATGAATTAGATCATCCATTCATTTGACCTCGGTCTTCAGTTACTTATCTGTAAATGCCACACCCTCCTCCTTTCCAGGTCAGAACCAAGGTGCAAAAATGCCAAGTGCCAAAATCCTTCCTGGTTATTGTGATCAATCAACAGGAAAAAACAAACAAACAAACAAAAACAACAAAACACACACACACACACAAGAATCAGGCATTTCTCTTGTCTTTGTTCTTGGTATAGAAATCTGTAAGCACAAATTGTATAAATTTGGTGGCTTCTCTTAAAATGTAATGTAGTATACATTGGCTATTTGATACCCTGCATCTATATTCTCTCCTGGCTACAAGAACATAGATTTCCAGAGTGAATTTGGCTTGAGTGGGACTGAACCCTCCCCAAGTGCCTGGAGTGGTTTCTGGCTGGCTTAAACCAATGGGCACACCCACCATGCCCCTAAGCCAAATGGACTGGTTTGGAGACTGGCACTACCAAATCAGAGGCAACAAGCCAGGAGAAGACATTTGCTGGGGTTTGTGGGAAAAATAAATCTATTTTATAGTAGCTCTGAAAAAGAGACCATCCCTTTTACCCGAATGGGGAATTTTGGAGGAGCTACAGCCTTTTTCCAGTAATCAAGATCCTGGAGCTGCCTCTGGGGCCACCTTGTGGAATGTGTGGATAAAGCCAACACCATATAAAGCAGATTGAGGACAGAAGGCAGGCTGTTGGTAACATTTTTTGAGCTGCTGGATCAAATGTTACCTGAAATTATTACCTTTAGAGTTTTAGTTACTGTTAAGTCAATAAACTATCTTTATCTTATAAGCCAGCCTGGCTTCAATTCTTTTTGTATTTTGTGCAAATCACTTTCATTTGTAATTTTTTTTAATTTTTATTTATTTTTTTATTTTTATTTTTATTTATTTATTTTTTTTGAGACAAGGTCTTGCTCTGTCACCCAGGCTAGAGTGCGGTGGCGCCATCTCAGCTCACTGCAACCTCTGCATCTCAGGTTCAAGCAATTCTCGTGCCTCAGTCACTGAGTAGTGGGGATTACAGGTGTGTGTCAACACACCCAGCTAATTTCTGTGTTTTTAGTAGAGACCGGGTTTCAACATGTTGGCCAGGCTGGTCTGGAACTTCTGGCCTCAGGTGATCCACCCTCCTCGGCCTCCCAAAGTGCTGGGATTACAGGCATGAGCCCTTGCGCCTGGCCCTTCATTTGTAATTTGAAAAAATGTGATGTTTAGTCCTGTAAGATCTCCAGATTAAAAATAGAGTACCATTTAGACATCACCTAAGGATCCTACTTTTTCACGGGTCTGTTACAAAAATCTTACAACTGTTTTTCAAGCTTTCAGGCTTCTAAGATCTGTTCATCAAGATGACTGCTGCCCGTGTCTGACACTCGGTCACTCTCACTGATCTGGTCTTCAAAAGGCTTTTCCACTGCTAGGCAATATCGAACACGTGCTCAAATTCTTGAAGAAAAAGCCCTAGAAAGGCCAAGGAGAAAAACTGGGAAACAAAGGAAAAGAGATCATTATTGCTACTAGGTCTGACTCACTTGAGAAGGCTGGGTCCTCAAAATGCCTACAGTAATTCTGAAGAACATCCATAGCATAAAAACGGTATCATATCTGCAATCAAAGACAGATAATTAAGGTCTGATTTGCCCTTTACCTTAAATTTCTCACTAGTGATTTGAACATGAAGAAAGCTAACATGACCCATTGAGCAAAAGTTAATTTTTTTCTATCTTGTTATCTCAAATTATAATAATGGACATTTAATGAGTACTTACTATATGTCAGGCACTGTGATATGCATTACCTCACTTAATCCTCAAATAATAATCCTGTGCAGTTGCAACTCCATTTTATAGATGAGAAGACTGAGGTTCAGGAAGGTTAAATAATACGTGACCCAAATCCAGGTCTCAAACTAAAGTCTTTGCTCTTCTTTTTTTTTTTTTTTTGAGACAGAGTTGGCTCTGTCATCCAGGCTGGAGTGCAGTGGCACCATCTCAGCTCGCTGCAACCTCTGCCTCCCAGGTTCAAGCGATTCTCCTGCCTCAGCCTCTCGAGTAGCTGAGATTCCAGGCGCACACCGCCACACCCGGCTAATTTTTGTATTTTTGGTAGAGATCGGGTTTCGCCATGTTGCCCAGGCTGTTCTTGAACTCCTGAACTCAAGTGATCTGCCTGCCCCAGCCTCCCAAAGTGCTGGGATTACAGGCGTGAGCCACTGTGGCTGGCCAAGTCTGTTCTTAACCAGTTCTCCATACTCTTCTCAAGTCAAATCTGTCTACCACAGTTGAAATCATTCCAGTATTTCATCCAAACAACAGCCATTCATTACTACCTTACCCTAATCCAACCCGAGATCATGAAAGCTCTTTTCTGTAAATGAACCACCCTCCACCTGCCCTGAAATTCCTTCCACTCTTTGTCTCTGGGGGCTGACACAGAGGAGGAGAGAACTCCTTGCAGAGGTGGGAAAGTTATGGGTTTGGAGATTCACACTTTGCTTTCCCACGCATCAGTTAAAATCTTAGGCACCCTCAGTCGGAAATCTCCCTTTCGCAGACCAAAGCGGTCAGCTCCTTTGGAGAAGCCTAGAGCCCTTCCACCTCCTCTTCATTTCTGTGGCTGCCTGGCAGCTGCTGGCTGCACGCCTGTGCACAGGGCTCCATTGTTTTCCCTGTGCACTTGTCTCATGCTTTCTCTTAAAATGTTGCCCCTTCTCATTCTGGATGCACAAAAGCACATAGCACGGGTCTAATATGTTGTCAACAATTTTTTTTTTTGAAATAGAAAGAAAGAGGCCAGGCATGGTGGTTCATGCCTGTAATCCCAGCACTTTGGGAGGCCGAGGCAGGCGGATCACCTGAGGTCAGGATTTGGAGACTAGCCTGGCCAACATGGCAAAACCCTGTCTCTACTAAAAATACATATTAGCCAGGCATGGTGGCACATGCCTGTAATCCCAGCTACTCTGGCGGCTGAGGCAGAAGAATCACTTGAACCCAGGAGGCAGAGGTTTCAGTGAGCTGAGATGCATCACTGCACTCCAGTCTGGACTACAGAGCAAGACTCTGTTAAAAAAAAAAAGAAAGGGAGGGAAGGGAAGGCAAGGGAAGGGGAAGGGAGGGGAGGGGAGGGGAGGGAAGGGAAGGGAAGGGAAGGGAAAGGAAGGGAAGGAGGGGGAGGGAGGGAGGGAAGGAAGAAAGGAAGGAAGGAGGAAGGGAGGAGGGAAGGAAGGAAGGAAAAGAAGAAAAGAAAGAAAGAAAGAAGAAAGAAAGAAAAGAAAAAAAAGAAAGAAAAGAAAAGAAAGAAAAGTATTTGAACAGCAGTGTGGTCTGTTCAAATACTTTTCTTTCTTTTTTTTCTTTTCTTTTCTTTCTTTTTTTCTTTTCTTTTCTTTCTTTCTTTCACTGGCTGGCTGGTTCCACAAGGGGAACTGGGATTTTTGCAAGCACCTACCCAGCTCCTCTATGTATGTCTTTCGTTTCAGCTGCCCCACACTCTAGTAGGAGGGTATCTAATTCCCATTTTACAGAAAGGGAGACAGGGGGACTTGCCCAGGGTCACAGAGCAGTGGTGGGGCCACGCTTTGAACCAGGCTGTGTGGTTCTGATGCTTAGGCTGTCATACTGCACCACCCAGGGGAAAGCCAGGACTGTGGGCTGGGGGCAGCTGGGCCTTCAGGTTGAGAATGAGAAGCACTGCCATACCAAAGGCCACTAGGATTGCTAATCAAAGCAGGAATTAAGGTCCTATGTGGCACCTAATAAAAGGCTGAGGAGAGCATGGCCTTAGAGTCAGGAGCAACAGGGAGGCCAGGCACAGTGGCTCATGCCTGTAATTCCAGGACTTTGGGAGGCTGAGGTGGGAGGATGGCTTGAGCCCAGGAGTTTGAGACCAGCCTGGGCAACGTAGGGAAACCCTGTCTTTAAAAAAAAAATTAAAAACTAGCTGGATGTGGTGGCATACACCTGTGGTCCCAGTTACTCAGAAGGCTGAGCTGGGAGGATCATCTGAGCCCAGAGGCAGAGGTTGCAGTGAGCCAACATTGTACCACTGTGCTCCAGTCTGGGTGACCCTATCTCAAAGAAAAGAAAAGAAAAAAAAAGAACATCAGGAAAGTGGGGAAGGGACAAGGGACAAGGAGTGCGGCAAAGGGCCAGAAGCAAAAACCCAACTTTTGTTCCCTTCATTTTGCCCAAAGTAGCCACAGCTTTAATGGGGAGTGCGGGCAGCAGGGGCCTGGTGAGGGCTGCCGCACCCCGGGGGACTGAGGTCACAGTCTCACTGTTGCTCAGAACTCCACGGTAGCTTCTTTCCACTGAGCAGGGCCTTCCCCTGAATTCCTGTTAAACCTCAATCTTTCCCGGTCATATGAACATTCATTATGTGGTTTGATGACATTTTGTCATCCTCTATTCCCTGTCTCCAACAACCCCAACAAAAACGTGCCTTTCTGGAGATGGATGGTGATGATGGTGGCACAACAATGTGAATGTATTTAGTGCCATGGAACCGTATGCTTAAGAATGGTGAAGATGGTAAGTGTTATGTATATTTTACCACCATTAAAAACTGTGATTAAAAACGTGCTTATCCAAACTTTTCACTGACTTATACTTAGGTACTGTGACTTTATGGCCACACAGAAACATTCTAGAGGCTTGTACCAAATGTTCCCCACCCATTCCATCCCCGACTTCAGCCTCATTCACACTTCTACAAGCTGAGGCCAGTCTGGACTGGAAGAGAGGGGTCAGGTGGGTGGGCATGAGGGGAGGGGGCCTGTATTAGTCAGGGTTCTCTAGAGGGACAGAACTTATAGGATAGATGTATATATAAAAGGGAGTTTATTAAGGAGTATTGACTCACACAATCACAAGGTCCCACAATAGGCCATCTGCAATCTGAGGAGCAAGGAAGCCAGTCCGAGTCCCAAAACCTCAAAAGTAGGCAGGCTGACAGTGCAGCCTTCAGTCTGTGGCCAAAGGCCCAAGAGCCCCTGGCAAACCACTGGTGCAAGTTCAAGAGTCCAAAAGAACTTGGAGCCTGATGTTCAAGGGCAGGAAGCATCCAGCAGGGGAGAAATATGAAGGCTGGAAGATTCAGGCTGTCTATTCCTTCCACGTTTTTCTGGCTGCTTTTATCCTAGACAACGCTGACGGCTGATTAGATGGTGCCCACCCACATCGAGGGTGGGTCTGCCTCTCCCAGTCCACTGACTCAAATGTTAATCTCTTTTAGCAACACCCTCACAGACACACCCAGGATCAATACTTTGCATCCTTCAATCCAATCATGTTGACACTCAATATTAACCATCACAAGGTATTTGCCGTCAAAACAGAGCAGTGGTCCCTGCTCCTCTTGGCCTGGTGAAGCTTTGGTGCCAGTGTCTGCAATTTTAGACACAATATAAACCAAGGTATGCATAGAATTCACTGGCCTGAGAAGGCACAGTGCATACATATGTAGAGCTTTTGGCAGCACTGGCATTTCTAAGGCAGGTACTGGGCATAAAATCTCCTTTCCTGCAGGTACTAGAAACAAAGTGTATTCTCCAACACTTGGTACAGGAGAGGCCCCGGGGCGTGGAAACTTCTGGCGGTGGAGCTGGGGACCCCTTTCTGATATTTTATAGTGTCTAGTTTTTGCCTTGATTTCAGCGAGCATAACAATTTTCTCTGTCCATATTGCCTGTATTAGCATTTGCTGGTTTGTAAAATTCAGAAATTGACTCAAGATAGGCAGCGTATTAAAGTGCTACAGGTTTGACTCTATGTTATATTACAAAGGAGTGGGGAGAAAATTAGTTATTAAAACATGATAATAACAGCTAACATTACTGAGTGTTATTCTGTACCAGGCACTGGGCTAATTGTTTTTCACATCGTAGGTTACATAATCATCCCAGCCCTATATGGCAGGCTGGTGGCACAAATGACGAAGTTGTGGCACAAAGCGATAATTTAGCCTACTGCTGATCCCAGGGGACAATAAATGGCAAAGCCATCACAGGCAGCCTAGTATCAGAGCCCCTCATGCTTTCTGTGATATAAAAGCACAGTGGAACCTGCTGTATATGAGGTTATTGATGAAGCCTTTTTTAAAAAACAGAAACATTAAGTACTGAAGACAATTATACCATAAATCTTTCCATTTTGTTTATTCAGATTTTCATTTATCAGATTTTATTTTTATTTTATCCGATTTTAAGTGCAACACACTTTCATGTAGTTCACTCAAGATATTTTGAGGCAAATTTAACATTGCATTGTCAAAGCCATGATCACAATTCAGGAATTGTTATGCCCTGCAGTGATTAAGACAGAAATGAACATTTCTACTACCAGTGGCTTTTGTTGAAAAGAAGAAAAGGGGCACTTAACTCTCTAAGGCATAGAAGGCTTCTGTCTTTTTAGATAAGCCGCCAGCCACCAACCAGAACCCACAGGCCAGGGGTGAGTGTCCCCATTCAGATAAGGACTGCGTATGACCAAGGCAGGAAATAAAATAAAACCCAAACAGCAGTTGTGAGGGGGATAAAGATGCCGATGCCAATGAGGTAATGAGGTCCTTGGGTGCTTTCTCCTTTCAACCAATGCCAGCCTGAGCTGTCTCCCAAGAATGCCAGACCCCCTGATGTGTGTGGTCAGTGATTCTTGGCTCACACTGGATCGGCTTGTTCAGGGCTGGTGGAATCCAGTGCCCGACCCCTGGAACCTGAGAAGCAGATTTCTCCCTCGGGAGCCTCTTGGGCTGCTTTGGCTTGAGAAACAGCTGCTAATTCTGGTAACTTCTGGCCTTGCTCTCCTTTTTTGGAGTGACAGGGTCTTGCTCTGTCACCCAGGCTGGAGTACAGTGGCACAATCATCGCTCACTGCAGCCTTGAACCCCTGTACTCAAGGGATCCTCCTTCCTTGGCCTCCCAAGTAGCTGGGACTACAAGTCCCCACCACCATGCTCATTTTTTTCCTTTTGTAGAGATGGGGTCTTGCTGTGTTGCCCAGGCTGGGCTCCAATTCAGGCCTCAAGCGATCCTCTCACCTCTGCCAGTTGAAATGCTGGGATTACAGGCATGAGCCATTGCACCCAGCCATGCTTTTATTTTTCACCCTCCCACACAGCATCCTCCGCCCTTTCTCCTACAGTGCTCCTTCTCAGTAACTCAGACTGAAGGATCCTTGGTGTTAAACACCTGCCATGCATCTATCGCTGCCACCGAATAATAATAATAAAAAAACCCACGTCTTTTAGAAAGCTCAATAAAGTAATGGGGGGAACCATCCTCTTGAGACCTTCCTTTCCCTCTTTTTCCTATTGAAACATTAAAAAAAATAGAGAGCTCCCCTAAGACATATTAAATACAATTTAATTTGTAAAGATTCCATTTATCAGATACACAGCAATTCTTTCACTGTAATTTGGCAAGTTTGATGCCAAGTTAACACCGCCCTCCGTCTAGCAGTCTCCTGAAGATTGTGAGTCATCTGCAATTCTGCATCCTCAGCCTGGGGGAGGAGTGAGAAGCATGCCAGGAGAGGCAGTACTTGGAGAGTGTGACTCCTGAAGCTTCCAGACCTTCATTTATGGTTTTCAGATATGGTCCAACTCAGTAGAGAGGGGCGTTACCTGCTTTTGTTATTCTGCAGTTCCTGACATTGCTCAGATGTAAGGTCATCTGTCCCACCGTGGCTAACATGGGACCAGGCACTGGACGCAGAAGGAGTGGGGTTCCAGGGAACCGACTCCTCATGGTACTTTAATGGCCACCGCAGATGTATCTTCTGGCACCTGGCTGACAATCTCCCATGAGTAATCTAATGTCTCTCCCTTTCTTGCACAGCTCAGACTCTCCTATTCTGTCTGCATGAAAAATGCAAGTGGGTCATTTTCTCCAAAACACAACTTTACTTCCACCTCTGTTAAAATCCCCATGCTCCTCCCAGCCAGGTGTAGCCAGCGGGGCCTGTGGACTTTTCGGGGGAATGACATCAGCTAGTCAGCGCCCTCCGTGAAGTACCAGAGTATTCTCATCTGCAGCTCTTCACGCGTGGGGCCATTTCCTGGGTTCCTCTCTATCAGCACAGATACTGCCCTGCCTGCAGAAAGTCTCATTACAATTCTGGAAACACTCACTTGGCATCTCCCTTCTGGAGTGTCTGCTTCAAAACCATTCTATCTGGGATTTATGTCGCAATCATTGTCCTAGTCAGCTTTTTCTACTTTTCACTTTTGAAAATCATAATGAGGGTGACACATGTGAAATCCCACAGTATTTTCCAACTAGTACATATGGCGAGGGAAAGAGGATGAAAAACCTCACAGGTGTCTACCACAGGGCCAAGAGCTTTGCTTTATCAATCATGTGAAAGCGCATCAAGAAAATAGCTATGTGTCTATGTATGCAAGCATATATCCATGTATTTACACATAAAACAATATTATTATTAAAAAGTAACTACAGGCTGGGCATGGTGGCCCACGCCTATAATCTCAGCACTTTGGGAGGCCAAGGTGGGGGAATCATGAGGTCAGGAGATCGAGACCACCCTGGCTAACATGGTGAAACCCCATCTCTACTAAAAATACAAAAGTTAGCCAGGCATGGTGGCACGCACCTGTAGTCCCAGCTACTCAGGAGGCTGAGGCGGGAGAATTGCTTGAACCCGGGAGGCAGAGGTTGCAGTGAGTCGAGATTGTGCCATTGCACTCCAGCCTGAGTGACAGAGTGAGACTCCATCTCAAAAAAAAAAAAAAGTAACTACAATAAAATAAATTTTGACGAGGAAAAAAATCACCCACTATTCTTTCATTGATGCAACAATGATTTTCTTTTCTTTCTTTTTCTTTCTTTCTCTTTCTTTCTTTTCTTTCTCTCTCTCCCTTCCTTCCTTCCTTCCTTCCTTCCTTCCTTCCTTCCTTCCTTCCTTCCTTCCTTCTCTTTCTTTGAGACAGGGTCTTACTCTGTTGCCCAGGCTGAGTGCCGTGGCATGATTATAGTTTACTGTAGCCTCAGACTCCTGGGCTCAAGTGATCCTCTTGCCTCAGCCTCCTGAGTACCTAGGACTATGGAGCATGCCAGTACACCCAACTAATTTTTAAATTTTTGGAGAGATGGGGTCTCACCATGTTGTCCAGGCTGGTCTTGAACTCCTGGGCTCAAGCAATCCTCCCGCTGGAGCCTCCCAAAGTGCTGGGATTATAGGAGTAAGTAAAAATTATATTCATAATGGTGTATTCCATTCCCACGTTTACCAAATACATACATTTTGTATGTTGGATCACAGAACACATGCAGTTTTATTTTCTGACATAGGAATTACAGTTGACAGTTGTGTTTTTCTTTGCATCTGCCCTCACAGCATATCATATAATCTGTATTTCTATTCTAGCAATGATTTCCATGCACCACAATTAATATTTGTGCACCAATCTCCCCTTTTCCTGGAGGAGAGAGAAAGGGTCATATTTATCTTTATGTTCCTAGTGTGCAGCATAGTGTCTGCACACAGTAGGTCTGTGTTCTTAGTGTGCAGCACAGTATCTTGTACACGGTAGGCACTTGATAAGTGCCTGTTGAATGAGTGATTACAAGTACAGTGTAATCAAACAAGATGAGTCTAGCCTGGAGTTTTTGCTGTTTAAGGGGCTATTTGTACAGAGTCCAGAGTCCATGGGAGCCTTGACATTTAGCACATGGGATTAGAGGGGAGAGCGTGAAATTTGCAAGAAGCATTCCCATAGTAAGTTCTCAGTAAGATAGAATCTAGCAGCAAGACGCTGGGTAGACGTGCAAAGGCACGGGGCGAGAAGAGCTGGACGTGGAGTGGCTCAGGCCTTGGGTGGACCTGCTGAGTCACAGGCCTTGAGGATTGCTGATTGCCTAATGAGATTTCAGAGTACCCAGAGCTCCCACAGTGTTCAGATCTAGTTTGCCAGAGTAATAAAGAACATACACTTTGGCCGGGCGTGGTGGCTCATGCCTGTAATCCTAACACTTCCTGAGGCCGAGGTGGGTGGATCACCTGCGGTCAGGAGTTTGAGACCAGCCTGACCAATATGGTGAAACCCCATCTCTACTAAAATTACAAAAATTAAACAGGCATGGTGGCATGCACCTGCAGTCCCACCTACTCAGGAAGCTGAGGCAGGAGAATCACTGAAACCCGGGAGGCGGAGGTTGCGGTGAACCGAGATCATGCCACTCCAGCCTGGGTGACAGAGAGAGACTCTGTCTCAAAAAAAAAAAAAAAAAAAGAGAACAAGAACATACACTTTTTGAGGTAACTAATGATCCTTGACATGATTAATAACCCCAACCTGAATCTGCATGATTCAAATGGATCAGGTTCAAAGCAAATAGCAAAATGAAAGGCAAATTGAATTTTCATTGTCAAAGAAGTGGCCTGAGAAGGATTCTGGAAAGGCAGCAGTGGTGACAGCGTAGTCTTTTAATCACACCAATTCCTCCATAAAACCAGAAGAGCAACCAAGTAGCAAAACCAAAAACCCACAGACCTTTATAATGAAACTGGAAGTTAAGCTGTGTCCATAAATCCCAAACTATAAGCAGCAAAGAGCAAACCACCAACACCTACAAGGCCTGCGTGGTCATCAGTATCAGTGTGGAAGAAAGGTGAGGGAGGCAGTGGGGCATCAGCACAGGAGACCCCCGAGGCAGTCATCAGGTCTTCCCTGGAAAGCAAGATGGAGCCATTTGAGAAGAGCAGCCGAAACCAGAAGGGCCTTGCCCAGTCCCATGGTGGGTGCACGTGAGAAGTCCCTGGTAGCTCAGAGGAGGCCAGAGCTGTCTAACCCCAATGAGCTCTCTAACCAGTCCAGCCAGGGCACCCTTCAGGCACAGAACACCACGCTGAGGACAAATTGTGGGAGCACAGTCAAAACAGATCAGGATGTGTACGGCGCAGACAGGAAAAGACAAGGTCCAGATAAAAGTGGTGGAGGGGAACAGCATCAGGAAATCTCAGAAAGCAAGTTACACACACACACACACACACACAAAACACACACACACACAACACACACACACACTCACACATTGAAAAACCAGAGGGTGCTCTGTGAAGACAGAAAATCCACGCTGCCTCCTTCTAAAGTTAAGGACAACTGATTTTGCTTATAAATGAATAATAGGAAAATAAAACCAAATTCCATAGAAAACTCTTAAGAAAAAAAAGAATAAATGCAGAATAACAATACTACAGACATTGTAACCACACCAGGAAAAAAAAGTCCACAGAAAAGTTCGCAACTATAACTTTCTCTTTGAAAATGAGCTAAGAGACATTAAGAAAATGACATGACTTGACAGATATTTCTCCAAAGAAAACATACAAATGGCCAATAAGCACATAAAAATATATTCACCATCATTAGCCACCAGGGAAATGCATGTCAAAACCACAATGAAAAACCACTTGAGTAGGCCAGGCACTGTGGCTCATGCCTGTAATCCCAGCACTTTGGGAGGCCGAGGCGGGTGGATCATGAGGTCAGGAGATCGAGACCATCTTGGCCAACATGGTGAAACCCCATTTGTACTAAAAATACAAAAATTAGCAAGATGTGGGGGTGCGTGCCTGTAGTCCCAGCTACTCAGGAGACTGAGGCAGGAGAATCACTTGAACCCAGGAGGTGGAGGCTATAGTGTGCCGAGATCATGCCACTGCACTGCACTCCAGCCTGGGTGACAGAGTGAGACTCTGTCTCAAAAAAAAAAAAATTGAACAGTCAGTAGGATGGCTATAAAAGACAGATAATAACAAGTGTTGACAAGAATGTGGAGAAATAGAAACCTTCATACACTGCTGGTGGGAATTTAAAATGGTTCAGAAACTCTGGAAAACAGCTTGGCAGTGCCCCACAAGGTTAAACATAGAGGACCATATGACCCAGCATTTCTACTCCTAGTTTTATACCCAAGAGAACTGAAAACATGTCTACACAAAAACTTGTGCATGAGGCTGGGCATGGTGGCTCATGCCTGTAACCCCAGCACTTCGGGAGGCTGAGGCAGGAGGATTGCTTGAGCCCAGGAGTTTGAGACCAGCCTGGGCAACATGGCAAGACCCTGTCCATAAAAAAATTCAAAAAAATTAGCTGGGCTTTGTGGTGTGCACCTGTAGTCCCAACTACTTGGGAGGCTGAGGAGGGAGGATCGCTTGAGCCTGGGAGGCAGAGGTTGCAGTGAGCTGTGATTGTGCCACTGCACTCCAGCCTGGGCAACAGAGCAAGGCTCTGTCTCGAAAAGAAACAAACAAAAAATGTGTACATGAATATTGATAGCAGTGTCATTAATAAAAGCTGGAAAGTGGAAATAATCCTCATGTATATCAACGAATGAATGGGTAGACAAACATTACGTCTATACATGGAATGTTATTTAGCCATAAAAGGTAATAAAGTATTGTTACATGCCATAACGTGGATGAACCTTGAAAACATTGCGCTAAAAAGCCAGACACAAAAGACCACATATTGTATGATTTTATGTATATGAAATGTCTGAATAGACAAATCTGTAAAGACAGAAAGTGGATTAGTGGTTGCCTCGGGAGCAGGCAAAGACATACGTAGTGACTGCTAATTTCTAATTTTTTCTGAGTTCTATCACCGCAGTTTTGAATTTGTCTAATTCTGATTTATGTTATTTTGTCTTTTGTAACTGTCTTCTCTTAAATAAGAGCTTTTTGAGATAAAAATTTACATAGCATACAGTTCACCTACTTAAAGTGTATAATTCAATGGTTTTTGGTATATTCATAGAGCTATGTCAAAAGGACTCAGAATCCAATCTGAAGAGGTGCCATTGGTCAAATAAGGGACAATTTGAGCATCAAGAAGCATAATGAATCCATTGATTGAAATAATGAAATATTTTTTAAATTCGTGAGTTTACAAGGATATAAATAAATCTCATTGGTCACCTTTAGAGGGCGATAAGGAACTGTTATGACTAACTACTATATATAACATACTCCCCCCAAGACGAAGCAGTATAAACACCAGTTCTATCATGCATATGGATTCTGTATTTCAGGACTTCAGACGGGGCCTGGTGGACCTGGCTCCGTGACATCTGGGACCTCAGCTGGAAAGACCAAATGGCTGGGACTGGAGTCATCTGGAGGCCACTTCACTTGCACATTTGGGTCTGTGTTGGGATGACTGAAGCCTGTGCTCAGTTGGGCTGCTAACCAGAGTGCCCATATGCAGCCTTTCTGAGGCGGTGTTCTCAGCAGAGCTGGATTTCTCACAGGGCAGCCATGGGCTCCATGAGCACGTGTCCGAGGAAACAAGGTAGAAGCTGTGTGGCCTTTTATGATGTAGGCATGGAAGTCACAAATTGTGATTTTTCTTTTTTTTTTTTTTAAACAGAGTCTTGCTCTGTCACCCAGGCTGGAGTGCAGTGGCGCAATCTTGGCTCACTACAATCTCTGCCTCCTGGGTTCAAGCGATTCTCCTGCCTCAGCCTCCTGAGTAGTTGGGATTACAGGTGTCCACCACCATGCCTGGCTAATTTTTGCATTTTTAGTAAAGATGGGGTTTCACCATGTTGGCCAGGCTGGTCTCAAACTCCTGCCTGCCTCGGTCTCCCAAAGTGCTGGGATTACAGGCAGGAGCCACTGCACCTGGCACAAATTGTCATTTTTAATGCTCTCCCATGCCCCCTCCAGATTCAACAAGCGGGATGTAGACCCCATCTCTTGAAGGCAGAAGTGCTGCAGAATTTGCAGTCAAGTTTTACAACCACCACGGGCACACATTCACTTTCT
The DNA here is from genome assembly GCF_006542625.1 of Nomascus leucogenys. Taxonomy (NCBI): domain Eukaryota; kingdom Metazoa; phylum Chordata; class Mammalia; order Primates; family Hylobatidae; genus Nomascus; species Nomascus leucogenys. Next base: position 73,772,974 of record NC_044387.1, on the reverse strand, counting down.
TGAAAACTGGGTAATTAAAGCAAAGAAAGTCAAGTTTTTTTCTATGTGAACTGTACCGCGGAGAAATCAAATACAGCATGAAGGGCAGAAATGCTTACTAAAAGTATTTTAACTAAAGGATGAAAAATAAATAGTGACATTAGAATATCATCATTTTGCAGACCATGTAAATTTAGCCACTGAGCTGATGAAAGGACACAGCACTACCTAGAATCTTGCCAAAGAGACCGAACACGAGTCTAGGAATAGAACAGGAGTCTGACGCAGCCTCTGGCCCCAGCTTCCAAGTTGGCAGGAAAGACAGAGGAACATGTTGAATTGCACCATGAGCCTGCAGTCACCTCAGAGCCAGACTCTGAGATGTTCTACATATCAAATACCCCAAGTTCTTCAGCAGGCAAACTGCAAGGAATGGAGAGAAGCCTATACATTATAATAAACTTAAAAGACATAAAGTAGAAAAATTGGGGGAGGTGCAGACTAAAGTGTCTAGTCAGGCACATTTGGGTCCTAAAAACACAGAGAAACAAGAAAGTCACTACAGTAAAAGGACAGTGGTTCCTTTTTGGGGAAGGGAGGGAGTTGAGGCTGGAACAGCGCAATGGAGGTTTCTGGGGTGACTGGCTCTTTTGGTTACATGGGCATTCACCTTATTATGACTCATTAAGTTCTACTTTTATTTTGGAAGGTTTCTATATGTTTTATTTTACAATAAAAAGTAAAAGAGGAGCAGAGAAATACAGAAAGAAAGTGATTTTGATGATGGTGGTGGTGATTGTGGCAGTGGTGGTGATGGTGGTGGTGATGGTGGTGGTGATGGCAGTGGTGATGGTGGTGATGGCAGTGGTGATGGTGGTGATGATGGTGGTGGTGGTGGTGATGGTGGTGGTGGTGGTGGTGGTGGTGATGGTGGTGGTGGTGGTGATGGTGGTGGTGGTGGTGGTGGTGATGGTGGTGGTGGTGGTGGTGGTAATGGTGGTGGTGGTGGTGATGGTGGTGGTGGTGGTGGTGATGGTGGTGGTGGTGATGGTGGTATGGTGGTGATGGTGGTGGTGGTGATGGTGGTGATGGTGGTGGTGGTGATGGTGGTGATGGTGGTGGTGATGGTGATGGTGGTGATGGTGGTGGTGGTGGTGATGGTGGTGATGGTGGTGGTGGTGGTGGTGGTGATGGTGGTGATGGTGGTGGTGATGGTGATGGTGGTGGTGATGGTGGGGGTGGTAGTGGTTATGGTGGAGGTAGTGGTATGGTGGTGGTGGTGGTGGTGGTGGTGATGGTGGTGGTGGTGGTGGTGGTGATGGTGGTGATGGTGGTGGTGATGGTGATGGTGATGGTGGTGGTGATGGTGATGGTGGTGGTGGTGGTGATGGTGGTGGTGGTGGTGGTGGTGGTGATGGTGGTGGTGGTGGTGGTGGTGATGGTGGTGGTGATGGTGGTGATGGTGGTGATGGTGGGGGTGGTAGTGGTTATGGTGGAGGTAGTGGTATGGTGGTGGTGGTGTGGTGGTGGTGGATGGTGATGGTGGTGATGGTGGTGGTGGTGGTGATGGTGATGGTGGTGGTGATGGTGATGGTGGTGGTGGTGGTGATGGTGGTGATGGTGGTGGTGATGGTGATGGTGGTGGTGGTGGTGGTGATGGTGGTGGTGGTGATGGTGGTGGTGGTGGTGATGGTGGTGATGGTGGTGATGGTGGTGGTGGTGGTGGTGGTGGTGATGGTGGTGGTGATGGTGGTGATGGTGGTGGTGATGGTGATGGTGGTGGTGGTGGTGGTGGTGGTGATGGTGGTGGTGATGGTGGTGATGGTGGTGGTGATGGTGATGGTGGTGGTGGTGGTGGTGGTGGTGGTGGTGGTGATGGTGGTGATGGTGGGGGTGGTGGTGGTTATGGTGGAGGTAGTGGTATGTTGGTCGTGGTGGTGGTGGTGGTGGTGGTGGTGGTGATGGTAGTGGTGACGGTAGTGGTGGTGGTGGTGATGGTGGTAGTGGTGGTGGTGATGGTGGTGGCTAACATTTATTGAACACTTATTAAATGCAAGGCACTGTGCCCAGCACCTACCACAGGTTAGCTCATTTAATTCCTCCCACTGTTATCCCCCTTTTTCATATAGTGAGACTGAGATTTACAAACATTAAGTAATCTTCCCAAGGTCTTATATTACTGAGTGATAGACCTGAAATTTGCTGATTATCCACAAACTGAACAGTCCCACAAGTGAGGTTAAGGGAATGGCAAGGCCATGGGGATTATATTCTTCTCTTCTCAGCTGAGTGAAAAAAAAAGTAAATACAGCGTATTTTGCTCTGTAATCTTCAGTCTGGAGAGACTGAAATAAATGTTTCGTTTTTGATAAACAGCACTTTAAGGGAGTAGAGAATATTGCTCTAAGCACTTTGTGATAAATTACTGATTTGATTTGGGATTTACATAGAATAATTTATCTTCATGTAGTGATTTTAAAGATCCAGTATCTTTACTGAAAACAAATGTCCTACACACCTTTGCTATTTATCTTGTTTCTACTCTTTTAAAAGGAAGACTTCGTTTGTTTGTTTTTTAGGGATAGGGTCTCGCTCTATGGTCCAAGCTGGGGTGCAGGGGTGTGATCACAGTTCCCTGCAGCTTGGAACTCCCGGGCTCAAGGGACTCTCCCACTTCAGCCTCCTGAGTAGCTGGGACTAGAGAAATGGTCGCCATGCCTGGCTAATTTTTGTAATTTTTGTCCAGACGGAGTCTCTCTATGTTGCCCAGGCTGGTCTGGAACCCTTGGGCTCAAGCGATCCTTCTGCCTCAGCCTTCCAAAGTGCTTGGATTACTGATGAGAGCCATTGCGTCAGGCCAGGAAGCCGTTTAAATCATATAAATTCAGAACTAATTCAAATAGAGAAAGAAAATACATCGTTAGATTTTTAAAATGAAATTTTGGCTGTAAAAGAAAGTCATACCTTTTTAAGAAACACGATTAAAAGAATAGATTCTCTGGTCTCTCCAAATCACACTGAAAATCCCAAAGCAAGCTGTTTAATCTTCTAACACAAAAGCAGGCCCTTTGAATGCAGGGAACATGTCATAATTTCGTTTGTGTTCTCTACCAAGAACATTCAAATTCAGGGCCCGCTTGATAACCAGACCAATGTTTACAGAATTTGCTATTAGTGGATTGTCCAGAAGAGGGCGCGCGTTGCCCATGTTACTCAAAGGCGCCGCCAGACCTGGCCGAAGCTGAGTAGCTAAGAGCAAAAGATGCATTCCTCTCTGAGGACAGAACAAAAGGGTGGATTTTAAAAAGCAAAAGAAACGCAGCATTTAACGCTGCCTCCCATAATCTCCACAAACAGCCTACAACTCAGCCACAACTGGTCACAGGCAGGCTGAATATTACATTGTGAAAAACAAACTGGAAAGCAGCTGTTTTTAAAACAGATACCGTTTGCTTGGTGTAATTCCACCCGGGTAATGCCTATTTATTCAACAGTCAATTCTGCTTGAGTTGTGTTTTCCCGTTATGAGATGCAGGTGGGCATCGCTGAATCCAAAACCAGTACATAGTACAGACAAAAGTATAGACGCTCCATTTTGTAAGATCGTGGTGGGATACTGCATTCCCCCAAATAATGCCTCGTATTCTCACCCCTCACTTTGTGTGCTCTCATTACCAGTGAAAAACGCATCTCATCCACGTGAATAGCTCCACTCAAATGATAATTTTTTTTTTTTTTTTTTTTTTTTTTTTTTTTTTCTGAGACAGAGTCTTACTCTATAGCCCAGGCTGGAAGTACAGTGGCGCGATCTTGGCTCACTGCAACCTCCGTCTCCGGGGTTCAGGCGATTCTCCTGCCTCAGCCTCCCAAGTGGCTGAGATTACAAGCACGCACCACCACGCCCAGCTAAGTTTTCGTATTTTTAGTAGAGACGGGGTTGCTGCATGTTGGCCAGGATGGTCTCAAACTCCTGACCTCAAGTGATCTGCCCACCTCAGCCTCCCAAAGTGCTGGGATTACAGGCGTGAGCCACGACGCCCGGCCTGATAATGCTTTTTAAAACTTAGTTACAGCCATTTTCATGGTCAGCTTTGAAGAAAGCAGTAAATATTCCTCAGCAAAGGCAAAGATAGCAGTATCTCAGAGCAGGCAACTCGAAGCAAACACACAAAAGGAAAACCCAGCCCCCTTGTTTACTTACGGGTCTTTAAGCTCCTGATATTGACACGAGTTTCTGAGGTCTCCTGTGCATTTTCTTTTCTACAGCAAACAACAGGGCTTTTAACCTATAAAGAGGTAGATCTGGCTGCCCCAGAAAGGTGGGTTAACTGTCCCCCAACAGACTAAAGGAGAGTGAACGGTGCTGAAGAGCAACAGGCAAGAAGTCTCAGGAAAATAAGCTCCTCTGCATGAGCTATAGTGATGCCTTAGCGAATTTGGGGTAAAGACCCAGAACAGTAAACAGCCATCAGATTCGCGTTTGAGAAGTATTCAGCTACAGCTTTTTCTTAGGGTCTGTTTGAAAGTATTACATTTAACTTGAGCATGCCTTTCCAAAAGGTATATTTAGAAGCAATTAGGTTAAAAGCTTTGAGCTCCTTGGAGTTTTATCTGTACAGATATCTATTGGCCTAGGGGACCTTAAGGTATTGAATTAAATGAGTCTCCCCAGCCTTTTTGTTGAGACAGGGTCTGGGTCTGTCACTTGGGCTGGAGTGCAGTGATGCATGATCATGGTTTACTGCAGCTTCGAATTTCTGGGCTCAAGTGATCCTCCTACTTCAGCCTCCCCAATAGCTGGGATTACAAATGCGAGCCACCATGCCCAGCTAATTTTTAAATTTTTTGTAGATATGGGGGTTTTGCCATGTTGCTCAGACTGGTATCAAACTCCTAGGCTCCAGTGAACTTCCCACCTCGGCCTCCCAAAGCATTGGGATTACAAGTGTGAGTCACCGCTCCTCGCCAAGTCTCCTTTTAAGATGCAAGAGCCTCCATATATAAAGAAAGCAGCTAGGCTTGGAGCACGCAAGCTTTAAGGCATTTGGAAAAGATCAGGTGCACCTCGGTATGAGGGCTACTAAGGAGGTGAGAGCAGTTGCTCTTGGCAGTCATTTTCCCTATGGGGCAGATTGCTCAGGTAAGAGCCCCGTGAAGGTGTGAGACAGGACTCAGGTGTATCTCTGCCTGCCCACACCCAGGAGGGAGCAGAATCAGGGGGCAGACAAAGGAGAAAGCCCTCCCCAGCATGCCTTCCCCACACCTGCTGCCTTTGACCGCCTGCCTTTTGGCTTAGGAAACCAGGCTGAGGCCTAGGCAGCCTGCAGACCCTCTGCAGACCCAAGCCCGATTCAGCCCAAGCTCACGCTTCCCTCTGATCACATCTTCCCTTGGTGCCATTTTTAACTTCAACTCCAGTTACTTCCTGCTCATTTTCTAGTGTGGGAGTTTTGATCCTGGGGCCTTAAGGATGGACCCTTAAGGGGGCTGAAATGCTCTAAAGTCATGTGCAAAATGTGTGGTTATAAATATGTTTCCTTTTTCCTGAGAGGTGACCCTTTGCTTTCACCAGATTCTCAAAGGAATTTACAGCCACCAAAAGGCCATAGAAACCAATCCAGGGGATCGTGATTGAACTGAGGTTGGAGACACTGCACTGGGTCAGCGATAAGCCACAGCTGTCAAGTCGTGACAGGCAGAAGAGTCTAAGGAGCTCACTGGGCCAGGCGCACGCCTCTAATCCCAGCACTTTGGGAGGCTGAAGTGGGCAGATCACCTGAGGCCAGGAGTTCGAGACCAGCCTGGCCAACATGGTAGAAACCCTGTCTCTACTAAACTACTAAAACTACAAAAATTAGTTGAGTGTGGTGGTGGGTGCCTGTAATCCCAGCTGCTTAGGAGGCTGAGGTGGGAGGATCGCTTGAGCCCAGGAGGTGGAGGCTGCAGTAAGTCAAGATCGCCTCACTGCACTCCAGCCTGGGTGACAGAGTAAGACTCCATCTCAAAAAAAAAAAAAAAAAAAAAAGAGCTTGCCAGATCCTTCCCTAGCATTTAGATGACATATAGGGACCTTGGAGATCACCTGGTCCAACCCCTTATTGTATAAATGAGGAAACTGAGTCTCAAAGTCACACAGGGCAGGTGTCAAGCCCAGCATCTGAATCTGCTCTCAACCCTGCTTCCTGTAATATCACTCATGAGGGTCAAGTTCTTCTAGTTCTGATCCTGGAAATGGTGGGAAGATGTTGCAGGAGAGAGATGAGTCGCATATCTTATCTTCAGAGTTGTTGTAGAGTAGACTTTATAGAGTTCATACAAGCAGCATATCGTTAGGAGTGTGGAGTCTGGAACCTGAGTTTGCATGTTGACTCTGCCTCTTACTACCTGACTTTAGGGAAGCCATCTCGCCCTATGCACCCAGTTTCCTTAGTGTAGAGAGGGAGTGAGAGTAGCAGGCACCCTGCAAGACTGCTGTGAGGATTACGTGTGTGCACTCTCAGTCACTCAGTACATACAGAGCTGAGAATAAGTCTGACATATTTTAAGCACTCATTCTCCTCCTCAGCCTCATCTATTGGTATATTTCAATAAGCATTTATCAAGCACTTGCTATATTCAAAGCATTGTGCCAAACACCAAGGATATAAAGATAAAAGATTCAGTTTAGTCTCTCCGGTCAGGAGCAGGTGGTGGGGAGCCACAGTTAATCAAAATATGTTGTGACATGAGCCTCGAGAGTGGTCAGCTCCATGCCCTTGGTAACCGGAGAGGCACTGATTAACATTCAGTCTCTTAAATTTTCCCTGAGACTCAAAATGCAAACCTACATAGATAAAGCATAGTATGCTCTCTGGACCTACCTGCCAAGGCACGCTGGAGCAGCTTGAGGGTATCTGATGTGCCAGCACACAGACATTAGTTATCTGGCAACCCCAAGGACAGGGCTGACAGGTATTGCCAAGTGACAGATTGGGATTGGAGATAAGAGGGAAATTGGGGCTAAAGGTATGGGGCTGGGAAGTGGCTGCCTGAAGACTAAATGTAGCAAAAGCGGCCAGGAGAGCCTGGGATCTAATTATGCCCAGAATTTGTGGGCCCACAGGACCAAAGACACAGAGAAGCAGAGATGGATTAAGACATGAGTCACCTGGGCTCATTTACTCCATACTGGCTGTATGTTCTGTGTCCCTTTTCGCAAGCACGCGGGTAGGGCCCCAAGCTGACCAACCCTAAGGGTTAAATGCAAAGCTCTCCGTATTAGTCAAGCGTCTCCAGAGAAACAGAACCAATCGAATGCATACATAGATATATAAAGAGAGATTCATTTTAAGGAATTGGTGCATGCTGTTGTGGGGGCTGGCAAGCCTGAAATTTGTAGGGCAGGCCAGCAGGCCAGAAACTCAGACAGGACCTGATGTTGCAGTCCTGAGTCCAGAGGCTGGAAAGTCTCGCAGAATTTCCATGTTACCATATTAGGAACAATGCCTTCCTCATTAGGGGAGTCTGTCTTTAACATGTTCGATGTGTAATGGGTGAGACTGCTATGTCCATTACATCCACCTTATGGTACGGAGTGACGTGCTTTACTCAAAGTCTACCGGTTTAAGCGTTAATCACATCTAAACACTACCTTCACAGCAACAGTGAGACTGGTGTTTGACCAAACAACTGGGCTGGCCTAGCCAAGTTGACACATAAAATTCACCATCTGACTCCATCATGTACCAAAGACTGTGTAAGAGCACATTAAGTCAGGAGGGAAGGGAGAGGCTTTTACATTTAAAACTGTAGCATATCTGAACCTTTTCTTCCGAACTCTCAGTTCACCTGTCACCTCCCCTAGAAGGTGCCCTCTGATCACTGCTGTGAGTGACACGCCCCTCTTCTGTGAAACTGTCTGCCCACTGCCTGCCTCTGTGACTCTGTTAGTGCTGTGTTGTAACTGTGTGTTCATTCTTCCAACTCTGTCTTTTATCTTTGCAATCCGGGCCTAGTTTCATTGTACCTACTGTGCACAGTTAGTACTTAGGACATGTGTATTTGGTGATGAAATTTCTGCTTTTGGAATTCCACCTGAGCCTCTACGCCAATAAAAAAAGGAATTCAAGTTGCCTGACAAACCTTGATGCCAAGAGAGCCCAGCATCTGAGGTGGCAGATGGCTTGTATATTTGTATTAACATTGAACTTATGGAAACACACGGCCCAGAAATGAGTACTATTATTCTATGTAATGTGCTCACAGAAAGCTGTATTTTTCTCACTCACCATCACATAGCAGGCATGAGTCACTTTCTCAGGAGTGGGGGTTCAAATTAAGGATCTCGATAAGGAACGTTCTAGATCCAGTCCTCTTGGCCTATTTTGCCTTTCTTCCTTCATCGATAAGTATTGATTAGAGGCTGACCATGTGCTAGGGTCATGGTCCCAGCACTCACGGAATTCATGGCCTAGGGCTCAAGATTTCACTTATATCTTAATTTAAAAAGGCCAGATTCATTTGATATTTTGCAATACGGAAAGGTAGTAGATCTTAGGTTAAAAATGATCTTATCTTTAAATCTGACAGCAAATCAAAGCTTTGGCCTCTGTGAGGTTCTGGGTCACTTCAAATTTTGTTCCATTTTTTTTTCTCTAGCAGAATATGATATATGAGTACCCCATATAAGGCTGTAAATTCTGACCCTGTAACTACTGCAAATTTAGAAAAACCAAAGGCAGCTGAAAAAAAAAAGTTCTTTACTCCCTCTTTCTCTGGCCCAAACTTCAAAACTGAACTTGGAAAACCAGAGGGGAAATAAAGGCTTCCTCTGTAATTATCACAAAATTAGCATACTGTATAATTTTTAAATTTTAATTTAATTTAATTTTATGAGACTGGGTCTTACTCTGTTGCCCAGGCTGGAGTACAGTGGGGTAATTGTGGCTCACTGCAGCCTCAGCCTCCCAAAGCGTTGGGATTACAAGTGTGAACCACCGTGCCCAACCTTATTTTCTTTTCTTAGAGGCAGGGTCTCTCTCTGTTGCCCAAGCTGGAATGCAGTGGTGCAACCATAGCTCACTGTAGCCTCAAACTCCTGGGCTCAAGAGATCCTCTCACCTCAGCCTCTTGAGTAACTGGGACTACAGGTGTGTGCCACCATACCCAGTTAATTTTTATTTTTTATTTTTTGTAGAAATAGGGTCCTCTATATTGCCCAGGCTGGTCTTGCACTCCTGGGCTTAAGTGATCCTACCACCTCAGCCTTCTGAGTAGCTGGGACTATAGACATAAGCCACTGCATCTGGCTAATTATTTTTATTTAGAGATGAGGTCTCGCTATGTTGCCCAGGCTTGGTCTCCAACTCCTGGCCTCCAGTGACCCTCCTGCCTCAGCTTCCAAAAGTGCTGGGATTACAGGCATGAACCACCACACCTAGCCAGCATACTGTATTATTTTAGATTACAAACTAGAAAAGAAATTTGTCCAGAGGGATGCTTATAAAACCGAATACACTTCAAGGTAAAAAAGTCAGCCGATTGCATTTTGTATTAGTAAGCCCATCTGTGCAAAGACCCCTCTGAGGCATCCCTCTTCTCCTGGCCAGGTGCCAAAGAAGCGTTGGAGGCGGGTGTTTCTTGATATTGGCTTTATTCCATATGGTGAAATGAAGACATTAAGCAGGAGGTTTCCACCTCCATTCTGCTGTTTTCATTCCTGTGTACGGCTCAGGAAAACACAGCCCACATGCTGCATACAATATGCACTATGAAGGAAAGAAACTAGATGACAGACAGATTTTCTTAAGTAAGGTACAATATGTAAATATCTAGATATTTCAAGGGCATTCTAGCTGTAGGTGTTAGATTTATCTGAACTTTTAAGTCAACAGAATTTGGAAAGCAGTTTTGACAACACAGCACACTGAGCTAAGATGACCACTTCCCAGTGTGTGCTGGTGAAATGTTTAACAACCAGATCTTCCAAAATAATGCCATATATTTGTGTGTGTGTGTGTGTGTGTGTGTGTGTGTATCATACATTTTATTGATATAAAGGATGTATATAACATACAATTTACAAGTCATAATTAAATACATAATTTTTTTATTGTAAATTCTGTAGAGCCAATTAATTCTCACAGAATATTTTTCTTAAGTTTTGCAGAACATTTACTGTAGCCAACCTATGATTGCAATTTAACCATAATTTGACAAATAGAGCTGCATTGTAATCTGTTAACTCTTTTCCCAATAAGTTTATTGTTATAAAATCTGATATGTGATCTACTGTTAAACTATTTCTTATGCTTATGTAAATTATATTCATTAAGCTGAAACCTCTTTAAGCTTCAGCACTAGATATGACATACTTTTAACTTTAATCTGAATTATTAACATTTTCTCATCACTTTCTTAATTCTCAACCAGGGCTGACAAACTATGGCCAGTGGGCCAAATCAAGTGCGCAGACTGTTTTGCAAATAAAGTTTTATTGGCAAACAGCTGCACCCATTTGTTTGCCAATGGTTTGTGGCGGCTTTTGCACTGCAAGAGCAGAGTTGAGTAGTTATAACAGAAACTGTATGGACCACAAAGCCTAAAATATTTACTATCTGGCCCTTTACAGAATAAATTTGTCGACCCTTAATCTAGTTGATCACCAAAACAATAAATCAAGCCCTGATCCACCGTGTTAGCAGGAAATACTCTCATCATGGCCAATTTCAAGTTACCGGTGTGAACTCCAGTCACGGACAGGTGCTCAGTAGAACACCATTATACACACAGATACAAAACATGCCAATAACCTTCACAGCAGACAGAACAGAAAAATGTAGTACAAAAATTTGGAGTGACAAGTTTTGAGTTCTTTTTACTTTTGTTATTATGATAATTTATTGATTTTTGAGTTTATACAATTTAATTTTTAATAATGGCTATGTTCAGCAACTGCCTCCTTATGGAGACAAAAGTGACTCCATCTTGGATGCTAATGTGCCATCTTGACTTCTGATTAGCCCCAGTCCTGTGAATGACTCCTGATTCCTACTTTATTTACAGTCCTTAGCATAGGAACATGCAACCTTGATGTTATCACACAAATTATAAGCTGTGATGCACATAGCATTCTGGCCTGTTCCGAAGGATTGCCTTTAATTGTCTCACTGGAGCACGCACACCCTTTCCCTATAGTACATAAGCCCTCAGTCTGGGGAGGAACAGTGGGGAAATCCACCTGTCTTGCGGCCACCCAAGCCCACACTTCTGTCTGTAAGTTCCCCAATAAAACAAACTGAATTTGTCTGCCTTGTTCTTTGGTTTCTTGGCTCCGTCAGCATTTGAAGACCACTTTGCAAATGCAGCCCTTTCATCGAACACTCATGACATTCCTAAATATTTACAGTTGGTTCCTGTGAACTGATACTGGCCAATCCCAGTACACCACCGCCACCTCCCAGATAAAAAATCCACGGCAATGCTGGTTAAATGATAACATGAATTCATAACATTCATATCTGAGCTTGGAGGAAATAAGATGTGTGACACTGTGATACAATAACAAACACATATTTCGTCTTTGTAATATGGTTCCTGGCTCAGAGCCCCTAAAACCCCTGTAATTCCCTGAGCATTAGTGGTGACAGCAGTGTGTCTGGTCACTTATAATAAGCCCCCTTTCAACCACACCTTATTATGCTGATAAGGTGACTCTCAGTGGGGCCCTAGATGGCTTCTGGATGGGGGCTGGTGTCAGAGGAACCAACCATAGGATTAGAAGGTTGGAACTTTCAGCTGGACCGGAGGGGAGAGGGACTAAAGATTAAGTCCATCACCAATGGCTGATGATTTAATCAATCATACCTATGTAATAAATAGAACCTCCAATAAAAACCCCTACACAGAGGGGTTCAGAGAGTTTCTGGGTTGGTCAATACAAGCATGTGCCAGGAGAGTGATGCATCCCAACTCCACGGGCAAAGTTACAGACCGGGAGAAGATATTTGCAATTTGTGTAACTAGTGAAACATTTGACTCCAGAAAAATTTTAAATCCTGCAATGCAATAAAAAAAGAACAAAGAAATTAACGATTAACAAAGGAGAAAATGTGTATGGCTATTAAAAAATGAAAAATAGGCAGGGTGCAGTAGCTCACACCTATAATCCCAGCACTTTTGAAGACCGAGGCAAGCAGATTGTTTGAGCCTAGGAGTTTGCAACCAGCCTGGGCAACATAGTGAGACCCTCTTCTCTAAAATAATTACAAAAAATAGCCAGACGTGGTAGCAGGTGCCTGTAGTCTCAGCTGCCCAGGAGGCTGAGGTGAGAGAGTTACAGGAAAGGGGTCCTGATCCAGACCCCAAGTGAAGGTTCCTGGATGTCGCACAAGGAAGAATTCAGGGTGAGTTCATAGAGTAAAGTGAAAGCAAGTTTATTAGTAAAGTAAAGGAATCAAAGAATGGCTACTCCATAGACAGAGCAGCCCCGAGGGCTGCTGGTTGCCCATTTTATGATTATTTCTTGATGATATGCTAAACAAGGAGTGGATTATTCATACCTCCCCTTTTTAGACCATATAGAGTAAGTTCCTGCCGTTGCCATGGCATTTGTAAACTGTCATGGTGCTGGGGAATGTGTAGCAGTGAAGATGACCAGAGGTCACTCTCGTGGCCATCTTAGTTTTGGTGGGTTTTAGGCGGCCTCTTTACTGCAAACTGTTTTATCAGCAAGGTCTTTATGACCTGTATCTTGTGCCAACCTCCTATCTCATTCTGTGACTAAGAATGCCTTAACCATCTGGGAATGCAGCCCAGTAGGTCTCAGCCTCATTTTACCCAGCTCCTATTTGAGACCGGGTTGCTCTGGTTCAAACGCCTCTGACAGGAGGATCACCTGAGCTTGGGGAGTCGAGGCTGCAGTGATCCGAGATCACACGTTTTAGCCAGGAGGGACAGAGTGAGACCCTGTCTCAAATTAAAAAAAAAAAAAAAGGAAAAAAATGAAAAATATGTTCTACCTCATTAGTAATCAAGGAAACGCAAATCAGCATAACCATGAGATGGCATTTCATCCCTATCGAACTGGCAAAAATGTTAAAAACCTAAAACCAAGCACAGCATTGGCAAGGATGTGGGTAAACGTGGAGCCTCATTCAGCTCTGGTGGGAATAGAAATGGCGCCATCATGTGGGAGAGCAATTTGTCATCTAAACAACAAACATGGAAAATGGAAAGTGCTAGTCAGCAGGAAACGGTTAAATAAATCATGGCGATATTCATATATTGGAATGTCATACAAATGAACAAAGTAGATGTACATGTATCAATATAGATAAATTTGAAAATACTGCAAAATAGGTATAAAAGGCACATGATGGATATATATAAACTATATATGTGTTTATAAAAATACTGAACAACAGTATATATTTTGAAACTATAAAACCATTGGTAAAAGGCACATAGCAGTTTCAGGATCATCACTTCTGGAGAGAAAGGAAGGGAAGGAGATAAATGGGTTGGAAGTGAGGACTTCAACTGTATCTATAAAGATTTAGATTGATTGAAAAATGTTAAAATGTGTTCAATGTTGGAGGTTGAAACATGGGCATCTGTGTTTTGTTTTTGTTTTTGTTTTTTAGTGCTTTTTTGTGTGTGTTTGAAATCTTTTTTTTTTTAAGAGTGTCTAGGAAATGGTTAGAGCTAATTCCAACCACTTCATAAATTGTAGGAAGTTGGAACTAGAAGACCCTTCAACTCCATCTATTCAGCCCCCTTATCTTAGAAGACAGAAGACAGTAGGGCTAATGTTTATGTTTATCTATCATCTATCTATCTATCTATCTATCTATCTATCTATCTATCTATCTATCATCTATCTATTATCTATCTATCTATCTATCTATCTATCTATCTATCATCTATCTAATGCAATTTATAGATGGAAAATTTCCTGATTATTTTCTGGCATATATTTTGCCCATAGTAGGCAGTCATTCAAATACTTGTGAAATGGAGGCTGGGCGGGGTGGCTCATGCCTGTAATCCTAGCACTTTGGGAGGCCAAGAGAGGCAGATAACGTGAGTCCAGGAGTTCAAGACCAGCCTGGGCAACACAGCGAGACCTTGTCTATATAAAAAATACAAAAATTAGCTGGATGTGGTGGCATGCACTTGTGGTCCAAGCTACTCAAGAGGTTAAGGTGGGAGGATTGCTTGAGTCTGGGAGGTGGAGGTTGCAGTGAGCTGAGATCCTGCCACTGCATTCCATCCTGGGTGACACAATGAAACCCTTTCTCAAAAAAACAAACAAAAACAAACTTGTGTAATGGATAAGCACCCCCAAAAGTGTCCACGTGCTGCCTTTTGCATTCATTTGCTCATCACTTACCTTGCAGGTGCATAGACTGAGGCCTGTGACTTCAAATCATGTCACTGCTCTGATGCCTGTGTCTACTCTGGACTAGTGGTTTTTAAATTAGAGTGTCATCTGGGAACTTAGTAAAACTGCAATTTCCTTGGTTCTGCTGCCAAAGACACCGATTTGGTGGATGGAGGTGGCATGGAGGGAAGTGGGGGAGGTGGGCTGATTTGGGAGGTGGTGATGGAGTTATTTTAATGTGCACTTCGGATGTCGCTAATGTGCTGGCCTTCAGACTGCATCTGAGAACAACAGCTTCAGCATCTTGGCCACCTTCACTAAATACTTGCCTTGGTTTCCTCTTCTTTAAAAAAAAAGAAAAGAAAAGAAACCAGGGGAAAAAGGAGGCCTGGCTTACTGCTGGTGAACATGAAACCTCAGAAACCAGGGCAAGGCTCATCACCCAGCTTCATGGAAAAAAATACCAGCCTAGTCGCCAAAATGAAAGTAGATTACCTCTGTGGCTAGAAACGGAAGCGGCAAGTTTCCACTGCAAGTGCCAGGGGTGGTGGAGAAATGCTAAGGTAGTGCTTAAGAAAAAGGAGTCCAGTCCTTCTCCCCCCTACCACCCCACCTCCCATCTTGATGGGTAGAGGGAGAAAACCAGGAAGAATCCAGCTGAGAAAGTCCCTGATTTATTAACAACCGTGTACTGATGACTAATCACTTACTAATGTTTGCAAAGTGCTTGGAGCCTTTCTGATAAAAAGGGGACAAAATGTGAGCATCATATTCATAGTTATGACATCAAAGAAGAGGCCCAGCAGGAACATGAAGATGGCCGCTGACATGCCACATGCAGAACTTGCTAGCAGGACAGACAGGACAGACTGGTGGCCAGAACTTTGGAATGGCATATTTAAACATTGTGCCACCCTGCCTCCCTCCCCTGCTCCATCCGCGTTCCCTTCCCAAAGCCCCAGAGTCTGTAACAGCCAACAGGTCCAGTGTTGTCTTGCTGAATAGCAGTGAGACTCGTGGACCCTCAGGATGAGCGCCATGGGCGGCCGTCATCTCTGCAGCCACCCAGAGTGACACTTTATGAGTCTTAGGGGTGCAGTCAAAGTGGCCCATTGCCTTTCCCCCTCCTGGGAAGCCAGGGCACAGGCACCAACCCTAGTGAAGCAGAGTCAGGGATGAGAGGAGGAGGCTGTTTTTCAGGTGGTGGCAATGACGGCAGCAGGCAGTGATGACGTCCAGAATCTGATGTGCACAGGTTCTAGGGTATGGTTTTGGTTGAGGCTGACCTCAGGGCTCCCTTTAGTCCCGCAGTTTTTCAGTCTTCCCAGTGGCCCTGTGAGCTACCCAGTACTCTTTCAGTCCATTTTTTCTACTTGTATCAGCCAGAGCTTGGTGTCCATTGCTTATATCTACGAGCCCCAGCTGACTCACCAATGCCTCAGAGAAGGGAAGAGTTCCAGGCAAAGCAAACTACCCACTTAAAAAAAATCCTCACAGTTTCAGAGATGATAACGTCAGGAGCTTCAAAGCCTCATTTCTTATCATGGTGAATGGGCATCAGAGCTCTCTATACTTTTAAGAAGTGGCACACGCCTTTTGGCACAGCATTTCCCGGTCTATGACTTTATCTCCAGAGACACTCCCACAAGGACTATGCTAGCTGTTGGGCGTGACTGCAAGTGAGATGGTGGCACCATTTTCTGAAGACTGATGGGGGAACCAGTTGGGTGGTGGGGAGGGGGCGGGGGAGATCAAGTGTGACATTTAGGAAATATTAAATTTCAGATGCCCCTGAAATACCTAAAGAAGGCACCAAGGAAGGATATGGAGGGCTTAAGAGTCTAGATTCAAATGAAAAAATAAATTTGGAATTCATCAGCAAATGGATGGTGTTTAAAGCTATGAATGAAAAATACACTGACAGAGAAGAATGAGAGGTCATATCTAGAGGTCAGGGAGACAGGGACCTAGTGAGGAAGGTTGATTAGAAGTGTCTGGTGGGATAAGAGAAAAATCTATTTGCTGTATCATGGGCAATGAGAAAGGAGAGGGGTCTAAGAAGAGGGGGTGGGCAGCTGTGTTTCACCTTGCAGCCTTCTCCTCTGTCAATTTCTTTTTTCTAGGTGTTTTTATAATAGACAAAGTTGGGTTTGACAAGCATGGAGCTTATCGATGCCCTTGACACAGAGGTTGCTGATGCCCTTGACAAAAGGAGTTTCAGGGGAGTGGAGAAGCCAGAAGCCAGACTGGAGGAGACTGAAGAGTAGGTGAAGAAGCAGAAGGAAGGATGGGTGAAGCCGAGATGTTAGTGTGCAGACCGCTTGTGGGAGAAGTTTTGCTATGAAGCAGGATGGGGAACAGGAGGGAACACTGAGAGTCTGTCGAGCCACAGAAAGACTTTTCTTCTAATGATGAGAGATTCCAGCATGTCTTTGTGTGTGAGTGGAAATGATTCAGTGGAGAGGAGATCGAGGGTGCAGGAGGAGATAACTGGAGGAAGGAAGTCCTCCTTCATTCAACCAACACCAAGAGCTTCCCATGCCAGGCATTGTTTGGGTGTGAGCCACAGAGCACCAAGTGGCTGGGCAAGGCTGCCTCTCTCAAGAGCGCCTGTGCTGGAGTCAGTTCAGGTCAGGGAGCAGGGTGCTTGGGGAGTGACAAGACAGATGTAGCTGTGAGTCTACCTGTGCATTTGGAGATGAGAAGAGAATTGCACTCCCCTCTGATATGTGTATTTACTCAGCTCCATGTAGGGCAGGTCATGCATTCACCATGGGAGATGTGAAGAGGGAGACACTGCTGGGGAAAGTCAACTCACAATGGAAATGGACAGGGTAGCTAAGCAGTGCCCATTGGAGGTCTGTGGCCATGAACTTAAAGTGAAACCAGTCAGTCTGATGGTGTGATTCTTTTCCTGTCGTGGTCAGCTGTGCACCCAGGTCAATACTAGAATCAGCCAAGGTTGAGGTTTTGCAGGATAAGTATGACTTAGAGAAGAGAGAAGCAAGGGGTTGAGGAATTCTGCCAGGGGGAGGTTGTAATGAGGCATCTTGCAGTCTGAGCCGAGTAAGGAGGGCAGCAACGAGGGAAGGAATGACAGAAAAGGCACAGGCAGGGACATCGGTGAATGAGAATCCCTGGGCTAGAGTCCTAGAGCACAAGAGAGCTGGGAGGATATCTGAGATCGATAATTTAAAGGTGGCTGAGATACTTGTTATGACAAGGTCTATGGTGTGACCGTGAGACTAGAGTGGCTCGGGTGGCAAACAGGATAAGGCACTGAATTCAGTTGAATGGTGGGCTCCAAAAAGATATGTCAGTGTCCTGGAACTTGTGACCCTGTGACTATAACCTTATTTGGAAAAAGAGTCTTTGCAGATATAATTCAGTTAAAGATCTATGGATGAGATCATCCTGGATTAGCCACGTGGGCCCTAAATCCAGTAAGTGTCCTTGTAATAGAAAGCAGGGGAGACAGACACACAGACACAGGAGAAGACCAAGTGAAGAGATTGGAGTTACACAATCACAGGCCAAGGAACCACCAGAAGCTGGAAGAGGCCAGGAAGGGTTCGCCCTAAGCCTCCAGAGGCACTGTGGCCCTGTCCATGCCTTGATTTTGGATTTCCAGCCTCTAGATCTGTGAGAGAATCAATTTCTGTTATGCTAAGCCACTGATTTGAAGCAATTTGTTTCAGCAGCCCTAGGGAAATGCTACTGGGACTTAGAAGCTCTAGTTTTGGTTGGCTCTGCCACACGGATGTAAAAATCAGGGGAAATGTGGAGGAGAAGGTAGTGAGGCAGAACTAGAGTTTTTAATGAATGGGATAATCAGAGGTTGGTAAGGACCGTGATGAGGAAAGTCAGGATATGGTGGAGCTGAATGGCACAGCTTCACATAAGCTGTGGGTTCTAGAGAAAAAATAAAGAGATGTAATTTGGAAATGGCAGTAGGGGTGGGGGCTCCAAGGTGAGCAGAGTCCCAGGGGACAGTTGACCTTCAGTCCACACAGACACTAGAGCCACACAAGGAAGGGGCTGAAGATGTGGGAGCGTGCGGACCACAGCAGGGCTGGGTGTGGTGAGAAGGGGCTATTCTCCACGGGGTGGGGGTATGGAGAGAGCAGAGTGGAGCAGGGTGTGGGGACAGCTGGCCGGAAGCTATAGGAACTCTCCTGGGACCCCACCAGTAGGCGTGTGAGGCCTGCTGCACCCAGTTCTTCTGCCCTGAGAGGGCTGCGGGCCATGTGCAGGGGCTGTGCTCCCTGGCACTAAGCTTGATTGTTGGCCTTTGAAGCCTGCTCCCTCTGACAGCTGATGACGCCTTTGGGGCCACCACAGGCTTTCCTGGCACACCTGCATGAGGGTGCCTCGGGACTGCTCCAGCTCACAGCTGTCTTTACAGCTTCCGATACTGCCCTAGGGGCAGAGCTAAACTACAGCTTTGGAGCTTGTTTGTCTAGATTGATGTCCAGATTATATCTCAGGATTTATATTAATGCATGTCTAACAATAAGCAATCTGTTAAATAAATTACGATACATTCATATGATGGAAGGCAATGCGACCATTACAAATTATGCAGTTGAAAAACACAGGAAAATGCTCACAACAGATAGTCTCTTGGTCTGTTTGGGTGGCTGCCATGACACCGTGCCACAAACAAGGGGGCTTATAAACAACAAAAATTTATTTTTCACAGTTTTGGAAGGGGTGGGGGCCAAGATCAAGGTGTCGGCTGATTCAGTGTCTAGTGAGGACCTTTTTCCTGGTTCACAGGTGACACCTTCTCCCTGTGTCCTCACCTGGTAGAAGGGGCCAGGGGCTCTCCAGGGCCTCCTCTCAAGGAACACTAAACCCATGCTTGAGAGCTCTGCCCTCATGACCTAATCACCACCCAGTAGCACCCCCTCCTAATACCACCACCTTGGAGGTTAGGTTTCAACATGTGAATGTGGCGGGGACGCAAACGTTCTGACTATAGCAGGTAGTTAAGTGCAAAAATCCTACCAGATCATCCCAACCCAGCTAACTAATGAGCAAACGTTCAGCCACAGGCATACTTACACCTGAAAATAGACTACACATGAAAAGAACAACAGTCCTGTGTGGATATGAGTAAGGGAAATCTGTATGTTCTTCCTACTTTACTGTATTTTCCAAAAGGATGATGAATGTCTGTCACTTTTATGATCTGAAGAAAAAAAGGAAGAAAATTGGTCCTAACACGCTTCTCAAATACTTGTTTCCCCTCTCTCTGATAGGAGTATTTGGAGAGATTCTCATGGTTGCCTCTGGCTCCCAGTAGGTGTGAGGCCCCATTCCCCTCCAGCTCAGCCTTCTCATCTCCCAGCTCCCTTCCCACCCCTGCGCTCTGCCCTGCTCAAGGCAGGTGCTTCTCCAATGTGAGCCCTAACTATCCCCCCAACACCGAATCCAGGGATCTGGGGTTGGAATGACTGTGTGCTCATCTGGCCCAACCTGGGTCAGTGAATCTTTTCTACAATGTCCTAGATGAGTGACTTCCTGGACAAGGTCTGTTGCTTTTTGGGTGTGACACCCACCACGTGTGCAGCTTTTTTTTTTCTTCTAAGACTTCCGGCCTTCACCTGGTACCTTTAAGGGTGTCCAGGGCACTCAGCCATCATTCCTCTGGCTGCTCCTCAGTGGGTGGCGCAGTGACCCACTGAGCCCTCCCCTCCTTCCCAGCACCCTCCACTCCTCTCCAGCTCCCCCAACTCCTCCTGATTCCTGGCCTCAGATGCCCTTTCTGGCACTTCCCCTGTTCTTGGGACTCAGCCGGTATTAACTTGTCTTGCTCCCTTGGATTCATCCTTAGTCTCCGGTTCCTTCTGCTCCATCCTACCCCCACAGGATGCCCCAGCCTCTCTTGGGCCCCTTGGGACTGTCTATTTCACCTCCTCCCTGATTGGTCTTTGGAATCAGAGAGATGACCAGGGAAGATTTGGACAGAGAACTTCTTTTTTTTTTTGAGACGGAGTCTCGCTCTGTCGCCCAGGCTGGAGTGCAGTAGCACGATCTCGGCTCACTGCAAGCCCCACCTCCCGGGTTCACGCCATTCTCCTGCCTCAGCCTCCCATGTAGCTGGGACTACAGGCGCCCGCCACCACACACGGCTTATTTTTTGTATTTTTAGTAGAGACGGGGTTTCACCGTGTTAGTCAACTTCTTATGTTGCTCCAGGAATTTGCATTCAGTTCAAACCAACCTACCTTAAAAACTTTTTAAATCTTAATTGGTTTCAAACCATTTATAAATATGTTTGCATGTTATCTCTGCTTTTTGTAACTTTTATTTTCAGTTCAGGGGTATATGCGTAGGTTAGTTACGTAGCTAAACTTGTGTCACAGGAGTTTGTTGTACAGATTATTTTGTCACCCAGGTACTAAGAGTAGTACCCAATAGCTGTTTTTTCTGCTCCTCTCCCTTCTCTCACCCTCCACCCTCAAGTAGGCCCCAGTGTCTGTTGTTCCTCTCTTTGGGTCCACGTGTTCTCATCATTTAGCTCCCACTTATAAGTGAGAACATGCAGTATTTGGTTTTCTGTTCTTGTGTTAGTTTGCAAAGGATAATGGCTTCCAGCTCCATCTATTTTCCTGCAAAGAACATGATCTCATTCTTTGTTATGGCTGCATAGTATGCCATGGTGTATATGTACCGCATTTTCTTTATCCAGCCTGTCATTGATAGACATTTAGGTTGATTCCATGTCTTTGTTATTGTGAGTAGTGCTGCAATGAACATTCATGTACATGTGTCTTTATGGCAGAATGATTTATATTTCTCTGGGTGTATACCCAGTAATGAGATTGTTGATTGAACAGTAGTTCTATTTTTAGCTTTCTGAGGAATCACCACACTGCTTTACACAATGGCTGAACTAATTTACATTCCCACCAACAATGTGTAAGTATTCCCTTTTCTCTGCAACCTTGCCAGCATGTGTTATTTTTTGACCTTTTAATAATAGCCATTCTGACTTGTGTAAGATGGCATCTTATTGTGGTCTTGATTTGCATTTCTCTAATGATCAGTGATGTTGAACTTTGTTTTATATGCTTGTTGGCCACATGTATGTCTTCTTTTGAAAAGTGTCAAGTCCTTTGCCCACTTTTTTTTTTTTCTCTCTCTCTCTCTTTTTTTTGACAGTCTCACTCTGTTGCCCAGGCTGGAGTGCAGTGGTGTGATCTTGGCTCACTGCAATCTTCACCTCCCAGGTTCAAGAGATTCTCATGCCTCAGCCTCCCAAGTAGCTAGCATTACAGGTATGTGCCACCACACCTGGCTAATTTTTGTTTTTTGTGTGTTTGTGTGTGTGTGTGTGTGTGTGTGTGTGTGTGTGTGTGTTTTAGTAGAGATGGGGTTTCACCATGCTGACCAGGCTGGTCTCGAACTGGCCTCAAGTGATTTACCTGGCTTCCCAAAGTGCTGGGATTACAAGCGTTGAGCCACTGTGCCCAGCCTCCTTTGCCTACTTTTTAATGGCTTTTTTCTTGTAAGTTTAAGTTCCTTATAGATGCTGGATATTAGACTTTTGTCAGATACATAGTTTTCAAATATTTTCTCCCATTCTGTAGGTTGTCTGTTTACTCTGTTGATAGTTCCTTTTGCTGTATAGAAGCTCTTAAGTTTAATTAGAGCCCATTTGTCAGTTTTTGCTTTTGTTGCGATTGCTTTTGGCCTTCTTGTCATGAAATCTTTGCCCATTCCTATGTGCATAATGGTATTGCCTAGGTGGTCTTCCAGGGTTTTTAAGTTTCGGGTTTTACATATAAGCCTTTTATCCATCTTGAGTTGATTTTTGTACATGGTGTAAGAAATCTTCGGCATATGTCTAGCCGGTTATCCCAGCACCTTTTACTGAATAAGGAGTACTTTCCCTATTGCTTGTTTTTGTAAGCTTTGTCAAAGATCAGATACTTGCAGGTATGTGGCCTTATTTCTGGGCTCTCTATTCTATTCCATTGATCTATGTGTCTGCTTTTGTACCTGTACCATGCTGTTTTGGTTACTGCATCCATGTAGTACAGTTTGAAGTCAAGTAGTGTGATGCCTCCAGCTTTGTTCCAAATAGCCTTGGCTATTTGGGCTCTTTTTTGGTTTCACATGAATTTTAAAATAGTTTTTTTCTAGTTCTGTGAAGAATATTGTTGGTAGTTTGATAGGAATAGCATTGAATCTGTAAATTGCTTTGGACAGTATGGCCATTTTAATGATATTGATTCTCCCTATCCATGAGCACGGAATGTCTTCCATTTGTTTGTGTCATCTCTTATTTCTCTGAGTGGTGTTTTGTAATTTTCATTGTAGAGATCTTTCATCTCCCTGGTTAGCTGTATTCCTGGGTATTTTATTATTTCTGTGGCAATTGTGAATGGGATAGTGTTCCTGATTTGGCTCTTGGCTTGGCTGTTGTTGTGTATGGGAATGTTAGTAATTTTTGCACACTGATTTTGTATCCTGAAACTTTGCTGAAGTTGTTTATCAGCTTAAGAAGCTTTTGGGAATGCTCGGACATCCAGGATCATCATGGCAGCGAGAGGCAGGACTAGATTGCAGCTTTGACTTGGATGGACAGAGCAGCATGAGGAGGCTCGCATCATGAATTTTAGCTCCAGAAGAACTGCAGGAATAAACCAGGAATCTCGAGAGGACCCACAGATCCACTGAAGGAAGCAGACTGCTCCTGCAGGACCCAGGAGACACTCTAAATACTATGAGTGCCCAAACTGTGGAAGTGGGAAAGGGAGACCCTCCTCTCCCAAACGCACACCCCCACTGGGGAAACTGAAGGTCTAGTTTGCAGGAGAAGATTCCGACCTTACCTGGAGCTGAGTCAATTTAGACAGCCGAGTGAAATACAGGGGTGGGGGAAGCAGTGGGAAAGGCCCTGGGAGCTCGCTGGGTCCCAAGCAGGCCATTCCTGCCTGGCACCACACGGATCCTTTGGGAGGATGGCCAGCAGTGCAGGGAAAATGCCACAGGGAGAAGGAAGTCTCCAGCTGAACTTTGTAACAATTCGAACCTGTTGAGAAGCCTCCTGGCCAGAACTTGGGGGAGGGCACGAATCTGGTGTGCAGACCTGGGGGTGGGGGGGCGCGGGGAAATAAATGAAGCCTTTTTCTTTTGCAGCCAGGAGGCATGTAGCCTGAGGCAAGTTCTCAGCTCTGCTTGCCCACTGCCCACTGCCTGGAACAGACTTGTGCTGCTGGGGGGGACATGATGGAAGTGAGACTGGTCCTTTGGATTGTGTGGGAGCTGAGTGGGGCCTGTGACTGCTGGCTCTTTCCATTTCTCTGATAACCAGCAGGACTCAGCAGAGGCAGCCATAATCCTCCCAGGTTCACAACTCCATTGACCTGGGAACCTCACCCTCATCCCCTACAGCTGCCGCAGCAAGACCCGCCCAAGGAGAGACTGAGCTCAGACTTGCATAGCCCTGCCCCCACCTGATGGTCCCACCCTGGTAGTTGAAGACAAAGGGCATATACTCTTGGGAGTTCCGGGACTCTGCCTACTGCCGAGCCCTCGCCACACTACCATGCAGATGCTCTCTGCAAAGCTCCATTTCCCAGCAGGAGGCCAACCAGCACAAAAATAGAGTATTAAACCACCAAAGCTAAGAACCCTCACAGAGTCCATTTCACTCCCCTGCCACCTCCACCAGAACAGGTGGTGGTATCCATGGCTGAGAGACCCATAGATGGTTCACATCACAGGAATCTGTGCAGACAAATGCCAGTACCAGCCCAGAGCCTGGTAGACTTACTGGGTAGCTAGACTCAGAAGAGAAATAACAATCACTACAGCTTGGCTCTCAGGAAGCCACATCCATAGGAAAAGGGGGAGAGTACTACAGATCAAGAGAACACCCCATGGGACAAAAGAATCTGAACAACAGCCTTCAGCCCTAGACCTTCCCTCTGACAGAGCCAACCCAAATGAGAAGAAACCATAAAACCAGCTTTGGCAGTATGGCAAAACAAGCTCTTTAACACCCCTAAAAAAATCACACTAGCTCACCAGCAATGGATCCAAACCAAGAAGAAATCCCTGATTTACCTGAAAAAGAATTCAAGAGGTTAGTTATTAAGCTAAACAGGGAGGTACCAGAGAAAGGCAAAGCCCAATGGAAGGAAATAAAAAAAATGATACAAGAAGTGAAGGGAGAAATATTCAAAGAAATAAATATCATAAAGAAAAAACAATCAAAACTTCAGGAAACATTGGACACACTTGTAGAAATGCAAAATGTACTGGAAGTCTCAGGAATAGAATTGAACAAGTAGAAGAAAGAAATTCAGAGCTTGAAGACAAGGTCTTCGAATTAACCCAATCCAACAAAGACAAAGAAAAGAGAATAAGAAAATATGAACAAAGCCTCCAAGAAGTCTGGGATTATGTTAAATGACCAAGCCTAAGAATAATCAGTGTTCTTGAGGAAGAAGAGAAATCTAAGTTTGGGAAACATATTTTGGGGGAATAATGGAGTAAAACTTTCCTGGCCTTGCTAGAGACCTAGACATCCAAATACAAGAAGCACAAAGAACACATGGGAAATTCATCGCAAAAAGATCATTGCCTAGGCACATTGTCGTCAGGTTATCTAAAGTTAAGACGAAGGAATGAATCTTAAGAGCTGTGAAACCAAAGCACCAGGTAACCTATAAAGGAAAACCTGTCAGAGTAACAGCAGATTTCTCAGCAGAAATCCTACAAGCTAGAAGGGATTGGGGCCCTATCTTCAGCCTCGTCAAACAAAACAATTATCAGCCAAGAATTTTGTATCCAGCAAAACTAAGCATCACATATAAAGGAAAGATACAGTCTTTTTCAGACAAACAAATGCTGAGAGAATTTGACACTACCAAGCCACCACTACAAGAACTGCTAAAAGGAGCTCTAAATCTTGAAACAAATCTTGGAAATGCATCAAAACAGGACCTCTTTAAAGCATAAATCTCACAGGACCTATAAAACAAAATGCAATTTAAAAAGCAAAAGGTACACAAGCAACAAATAGTACGATGAATGGAATGGTACCTCACATCTCAGTGCTAACATTGAATGTAAATGGCCTAAATGCTCCACTTAAAAGATATAGAACTGCAGAATGGATAAGAATTCACCAACCAACTATCTGCTGCCTTCAAGAGACTCACCTAACACGTAAGGACTCAGATAAAGTAAAGGGGTGGAAAAACGCATTTCATGCAAATGGACACCAAAAGCGTGCAGGGGTAGCCATTCTTATATCAGACAAAACAAACTTGGAAGCAATAGCAGTTAAAAAAGACAAAGAGGGACATTATATAATGGTAAAAGGCCTTGTCCAGCAGGAAAATATCACAATCCTAAACATATATGCATCTAACACTGGAGCTCCCATATTTAGAAAGCAATTACTAATAGACCTAAGAAATGAGATAGACAGCAACATAATAATGGGGAGACTTCAATACTCCACTGACAGCACTAGACAGGTCATCAAGACAGAAAGTCAACGAAAAAATAATGAATTTAAACTGTACCTTGGAACAAATGGACTTAACAGATACATACAGAACCTCCCATCCAACAACCACAGAATACACCTTTGATTCAACAGTGCATGGAAATTCTCTTAGATAAACCATATGATAGGCCACAAAACGAGCCTCAATAGACTTGAGAAAATTGAAATTATATCAAGCACTCTCTCAGACCACAGTGGAATAAAACTGGAAATCAACCCCAGAAGGAATCAACCTTCAAAACCATGCAAATACTTGGAAATTAAATAACCTGCTCTAGAATAATCACTGGGTCAAAAACGAAATCAAGATAGAAATTTAAAAATTCTTTGAACTGAATGACAATGGTGATACAACCTACCAAAACCTCTGGGATACAGCAAAGGTGGTGTTAAGAGGAAAGTTCATAGCCCTAAACACCTACATCAAAAAGTCTGAAAGAACACAAACAGACAATCTAAGGTCACACCTCAAGGAACTAGAGACACAAGAACAAACCAAACCCAAACCCAGCTGAGGAAAGGAAACAACCAAGATCAGAGCAGAACTAAATGAAATAGAAACAGCAACAACAACAATACCAAAAAAAAAAAATTAAAAAAGATAAATGAAACAAAAGCTGGTTTTTAAAGACATAAATAAAATTGATAGACCATTAGCATGATTAACCAAGAAAAGAAGAGAGAAAATCCAAATAACGTCAATAAGAAATAAAACATGAGATATTACAACTGGCACCACTGAAATCCAAAAGATTATTCAAGGCTTCTATGAACACCTTTATGCACATAAACTAGAAAACCTAGAAGAGATGGATAAATTCCTGGAAAAATACAAACCTCCTAGCTTAAATCAGGAAGAATTAGATACCCTGAAAAGACCAATAACAAGCAACAAGATTGAAACAGTAATTAAAAAATTACCAACCAGAAAAAGTCCAGGACCAGAAGGATTCACAGCAGAATTCTACCAGACATTCAAAGAAGAATTGATACTAATCCTACTAATACTATTCCACAAGATAGAGAAAGAGGGAACCCTCCTTAATTCATTCTACGAGGCCAGCATCGCCCTAACACCAAAACCAGGAAAGGACATAACCAAAAAACTACAGACTGATATCCCTGATGAACATAGATGCTAAAATCCTTAACAAAATACTAGCTAATTGAATCCAAAACATAACAAAAAGATAATCCACCATGATCAAGTGGGTTTCATACTGGGGATGCAGGGATGGTTTAACATACACAAGCCAATAAATGTGATACACCACATAAACAGAATTAAAAACAAAAATCACATGATCATCTGAATAGATGCAGAAAAAGCATTAGATAAAATCCAGCATCGCTTTACAATTAAAACTCTCAGCAAAATTGGCAGAACTGGAACAAGACAAGGATGCTCACTCTCACCACTCCTCTTCAACATAGTACTGAAAGTCCTAGTTAGGGCAATCAGACAAGAGAAAAAAATAAAGGGCATCCAAATTGGTAAAGAGGAAGTCAAACTGTCACTATTTGCTGATGATATGATCATTTACCTCAAAAACTCTAAAGCCTCCTCCAGAAAGCTTCTAGAACTGATAAAAGAATTGAGCAAAGTTTTTGGATATAAGATTAATGTACACCAATCAGTAGTTCTTCTATACACCAACAACAATCAAGCAGAGAATCAAATCAAGAACTCAACCCCTTTTACAATAGCTGCCAAAAAATAAAACACTTAGGAATATACCTAACCAAGGAGGCAAAAGACCTCTACAAAGAAAACTACAAAACACTGCTGAAAGAAATCACAGATGACACAAGCAAATGGAAACACATCCCATGCTCAAGGATGGGTAGAATCAATATTGTGAAAAAGACCATACTGCCAAAAGCAATCTACAAATTCAGTGCAATCTCTATCAAAATACCACCATCATTCTTCACAGAATTAGACAAAACAATTCTAAAATTCATATGGAACCAACAAAAAAGCCCACATAGCCAAAGCAAGACTAAGCAAAAAGAGCACATCTGGAGGCATCACATTACCTGATTTCAAAGTATACCATAAGGCATCACCAAAACAGCGTGGTACTGGTATAAAAATAGGCACATAGACCAATGGAACAGAATAGAGAACCCAGAAACAAAACCAAATACTTACAGCCAACTGATCTTTGACAAAGCAAACAAAACATGAAGTGAGGAAAGGACACTCTTTTCAACAAATGGTACTGGGATAATTGGCTAGCCACATGTAAGAGAATGAAACTGGATCCTCATCTCTCGCCTTATGCAAAAATGAACTCAAGATGGATGAAGGACTTAAATCTAAGACCTGAAACTATAAAAATTCTAGAAGATAACTTTGGAATAACCCTTCTAGACATTGGCTTAGACAAGGATTTCATGACCAACAACCCAAAAGCAAATGCAATAAAAGCAAAGATAAATAGCTGGGACCTAATTAAACTAAAGAGCTTTTGCGCAGCAAAACAACAGTCAGCAGAGTAAACAGACAATCGACAGAGTGGGAGAAAATCTTCACAATCTACACATCTGACAAAAGACTAATATCCAGAATCTACAATGAACTCAAACAAATCAGTAAGAAAAGAACAAACAATCCCACCAAAAAGTGGGCTGAGGACATGAATAGACAATTCTAAAAGAAGATATACAAATGGCCAACAAACATATGAAAAAATGCTCAACATTACTAATGATCAGGGAAATGCAAGTCAAAACCACAATGCGATACCACCTTACCGCTGCAAGAATGGCCATAATAAAAAAATTAGAAAACAGTAGATGTTGGTGTTAACTAGTACAGCCACTATGGAAAACAGTGCGGAGATTCCTTAAAGAACTAAAAGTAGAACTACCATTTGATCCAGCAATCCCACTACTGGGTATCTACCCAGAGGAAAAGAAGTCATTACACGAAAATATACTTCATTCATGTTTATAGCAGCACAATTTGCAATTGCAAAATCGTGGAACCAACCCAAATGCCCATCAATCAACGAGCGGACAAAGAAACTGTAATATATACATATTAGCCATAAAAAGGAATGGATTAACTTAGCCATAAAAAGGAATGAATTAACAGCATTTGCAGTGACCTGGATGAGACTGGAGACTTATTCTAAGTGAAGCAACTCAAGAATGGAAAACCAAACACCGTATGTTCTCACTGATATGTGGGAGCTAAGCTATGAGGACCCAAAGGCATAAGAATGATAAAATGGACTTTGGGGCTTTGTGGGGAAGAGTGTGAGGGGAGCAAGGGATAAAAGACTATAAATATGGTGCAGTGTATACAGCTTGGGTGATGAGTGCACCAAAATCTCACAAATCACCACTAAAGAACTTACTCATGTAACCAAATACCACCTGTACCCCAATAACCTATGGAAAAATTTTTTTAAAAAAAAGCTTTTGGGCTGAAACAATGGGGTTTTCTAGATACAGCATCATGTCATCTGCAAACAGAGATAGTTTTGACTTTGTCCCTGTTTGAATGCCCTTTATTTCTTTCTCTTGCCTGATTGCTGCGGCCAGGACTTCCAATACTATGTTGAATAGGAGCAGTGAGAGAGGGCATCCTTGTCTTGTGCTGGTTTTCAAGGGGAATGCTTCCAGCTTTTGCTTATTTAGTATGATGTTGATTGTGAGTTTGTCATAGATGGCTTTTATTATTTTGAGGTATGTTCCTTCAATACATAGTTTATTGAGAGTTTTTAACATGAAGGAATGTTGAGTTTTATCAAAAGTCTTTTCTGCATTTATTGAGATAATCATGTGGTTTTTGTCTTTAGTTGTGTTTATGTGATGAATCACATTTATTGATTTGTATAAGTTGAACCAACCTTGCATCCCAGGGATAAAGCCTACTTGATTTTGGTGGATTAGGTTTTTAATGTGCTGCTGGATTCAGTTGGCAAGTATTTTGTTGAAGATTTTTACATCTACGTTTATCAAGGATATGTACAACGATGTTCATCAAGGTCTGAAGTTTTCTTTATTTGTTGTGTCTCTGACAGCTTTTGGTATCAGGATAATGCTGACCTCATAGAATGAGTTTGGGGAGGAGCCTCTCCTCCTCAATTTTTTGGAATAGTTTCAGTAGGAATGCTGCCAGCTCATCTTTGTACATCTGGTAGAATTTGTCTGTGAATCCATTTGGTCTTGGGCTTTTTTTAGTTGGTAGGCTATTTATTACTGATTCAGTTTCAGAGCTCATTATTGGCCTGTTCAGTGAATCAAGTCCTTCCTGATTCAGTCTTGGGAATGTCTCTGTGTCCAGAAATTTATCCATCTCTTCTAGGTTTTCTAGTTTGTGTACATAGAGGTGTTTGTAGCAGTCTGATCTTTGTATTTCTGTGGGGTCAGTGGTAACATCCCCTTTGTCATTTCTCAATGTATTCATTTGGATCTTCTCTCTTTTCTTCTTTATTAATCTAGCTAGTGGCCTATCTTATTAATTTTTTCAAAAAAACAGCTCGGATTTGTTAATCTTTTAATGGTTTCTTGTGTCTTGACCTCCTTTGGTTCAGCTTTGATTTTGGTTATTTCTTGTCTTATGCTAGCTTTGGGGTTGGTTTGCTCTTGCTTCTCTAGTTCTTTTAGTTGTGATATTAGGTTGTTAATTTGAGATCTTTCTAACTTTTTGATGTGGCCATTTAATACTATAGATTTCCCTCTTAACACTGCCTTAGCTGTGTCCCAGAGAATCTGGTATGTTGTTTCTTTGTTCTCCTTAATTCCAAAGAACTTCTTGATTTCTGCCTTAATTTCATTTCATTATTTACCCAAAAGTCATTCAGGAGCCAGTTGTTTAATTTTCATGAAATTTCATGGAGACCTGTGTAAAAAAGCAGTCTGACCACATTTTCGTAGAACAGCTGTGCTGTGCTGGGGGCCTGCACCAGCCCCCAGTTGCCTCAGACTCTCCAAAGCCCGAAGGCAAAAACAGCTAAGGCTGCTAAACAGCTAAGATGGCTGCCACCCCTTTCCCTCGGAGCTCCATCCCAGGGAGATGTAATGTTGTTACCCATGGCTGGCTGGAGTTCCAAACTAGTGGGTCTTATCCTGCAAGGTGCAATGGAAGAAGGGTCTGCAGACCATCGCTGCTCAGCCCTCTGGATTCAGCCCCTTTCTCAGGGGTATGTACCAGGTTCTAACCTCCCATTTTACTGGGGTTGCAGTCACTTTTGCCAGGAAGCCCAGGTATCTAAAGCTCCTGGGGCTCCACATGTGCCTGGGCAGCTGCTCTCCCAAGACTCCACATAGCTCCACATGTCAGACTGCAGGCCCTAGTGGAGTGGGTTCACAAGGGGATCTTCTGACCTTAGGGTTGCAAAGATCCATGGGCAAAGCATGGGTCCCTGGGGTTACTCATTCACTCACCACTTCCCTAGGCAGGGGAGGCTCCCCTGGCTCCATGTTGTTCCTGGCTGTGCAGTCATCTTGCCTTGCTTTTCCCAGTTTTCTATGGGTTGAGTTGTTTTCATGACGAATTCAAATGCATGTACCTGGGTGTTTCAGTTGAAGGTGCTGTATTTACTCCCCCCATCTACTTCTCCTCATGATAGTGGCACACACACACACTAGTTGCTTCTTTCAGCTATGCTGTGTTTTATCCCCAACTCCCCTTTTGTTTTTGAGATAGGGCCTCACTCTGTCACTCAGGTTGGAGTACAGTGGCACAATCGTGGCTCACTGCTGTCTCAACCTCTTGGGCTCAAGGGATCATTCCAACTCAATGTCCCAAGTAGTTGGGACCACGGGCGTTTGCCACCACACCCTACTTTTTTTTTTTTTGTACAGACAGGTTCTTGCTATGCTGCCCAGCCTGGTCTCAAACTCCTGGGCTAAAGCAATCCTCCTGCCCTGGCCTCCCAAAGTGCTGGGATTACAGGCATGAACCACTGCGCCCAGCCTTGTCTCTGCTTTCTAAGAAGACATTGGTGAGCTTATTGACTAGATCAGAGCAGAGCCCAGGTGCAGGTCTCTAGAAAATTCTTGTAAGACCAACACTCACAGAACACAGTAACTGTACCCATCTAATGTCTATGATTCAGTCCACAATTCTCCACATGTTGACAACGCCAAGGTTCAAGGCCCTGCTGAAATTGCAGCACAGATACATCAGCACTCCCTGATCTACCAGGCCAGGCTGCTTCCTCATTCACTGTGCTGCTGAGTAACTTAGAGCCTCACTCTTCTTGTTTGTAAAATAAAGATGAGGATGATAGCAGGCTCAGAGGCTGCTGTGAGAAGAAGTATGTAAAGCACTTTGTGGCTCATAATTTAAGAGTGTCACCCAAATGGCGGTGGTTGGAAGTTGAAATCCTACCAAGGCAAGACTGAGAATCTGGAGTGACTTGTTTCTTGTCATTTGGTTCTCTCCCAATGACCCCGACTTTCCATTCTCAGTGCTCACAAATCATCCACTTAATAATCTGTTCTAGAATTTTGCTGGAAATTTATTACAAACTCAATGGCCTATAGCTCATAAAACTAATCCTCTTCCTTCTTTGGGAAACTGAAGTAAAACACCACACCTTGATCTATAACTGACGTGAGAATAGTACCCAGATTATATAGAGAACCCCTGTAAATCAAGAGGAAAAAGATAAACAACCCAATAGAAAAACTGGCAAAGGACAAGGCAATTCACAGAAGAGGAAAACTGAATGGCCCATAAAAATACAAAAACATGCTCGTCTTCATTTCTAATCAGGGAAGCATGAATTAAAATCATGGTGAGCAACCATTTCACACCCTTTATGTTAGGAACTCTGTAAGTCTGGCAGTTCTGAGCGCTGTGAGGATGTGGAGGAAGGCAACCCTTACACACTGCAGTGGAGTGAGAATCGGGACTTTCTGGCATACAACAGCAAGTGAAGCTGCAGACCCCACCCCTCAGCGAGACAACGCCCGGGCACACACCTGAGATAAGCTCAAATGTTCCAACAGCGTTGTTTATTAAGAGAAACGGTGCAAACAACTTACATGTTTATCAATTAAAAAATGGATTAAGAAATAATATGTTTATACAATGGAATACTACTTAGCAATTTAAATGAATGAACATGAAATAGGGTGCAAGGAAAGCTTCTAAGTCCTGGTAACAGGCTGCTTAATTTTTTTTAAACAAATAATGTTTCCACGGGTGTAACCACTTTGAAAAATTCCTTAAGCTGCACCTTTAAGATTTGTGAATTTTATTAATGGATATTATGCTCCAATAAAAAAGTGCACAAAAATAAATGAATGTAAAATTCATGTGTCACATAGATCAATCTCAAAACCACAGTGTTCAAAAAACATATGTTGCTGAAGGCATAAATGAGTTACATATGTTGCTGAAGGGATTAAATGAGTTGCATAAAATATAGTACAGCTGAGCCTGGTGGCTCACACCTGTAATCCCAGCACATTGAGAGGTCGAGGTGGGAGGATCACTCGAGCCCAGAAGTTTGAGAACAGCCTGGGCAACATTGGGACTCCTGTCTCAACAACAACATTAAAAATTAGCTAGATGTGGTGGTGTGAGCCTGTGGTCCCAGCTACTCATGAGGTTGAGGTGGGTGGGTGGATTGCTTGAGCCCAGGAGTTTGAGACTAGCCTGTGCAACATGGTGAAACTAGGTACAAAAAATATTAAAATTAGCCAGGTGTGGTGGTGCATGCTTGTTGTCCCAGCGCTGGGGAGGCTGAGGTGGGAGGATAACTTGAGCCCTGGAGGTTGAGGCTGGAGTGAGCTGTGAGCATACCACTGCACTCCAGTCTGCTGGGTGATAGACTGAGACCCTGTCTCAAAAAATGTGTGTGTGTGTGTGTGTGTGTGTGTGTAGTACCATTAATATAAAGTTTTAAAACCTGCCCAACTATTTGATATGCCATTTATGAATATACAAGGATGTGGTAAAATTGTACGAACAGGCAGGGAGGTGAGGAGGGAGCAGGGGAAATGGGTGTAGAAGGGCCACAGGCAACAAATAACGGAAATGTTTACGTCTTAAGCTGAGTGGTGGGTATGCAGGTATGTCATTGTATTATTGTCTGTATTTTTGTATGAATATACCTTATTTAAAGCTTTTTAAAATAAAAAATCAGGACACATCATGTCTCTCTGCAGTCTTCTGGTTCCCTCTGTTTCCCCAGGATTCTCAAAGATGGCCCCTGAAGCCAAGCATTGTCTGCCGTGTTTCTCATGCTGAGCGGAGGTAGTGGCTGAGAACATGAGCTCTGGAGCCAGGCTGCCTGGGTGCAAATCCCAGCTCTGCCATTTGCTAGCTGTGTGACCTTGGGCAAGTGATTTAACCTCTCTGTGCCTCAATGTACTAATCTGTAAAGTGAGGATTATAGCAAGACCTGTTGAATAGGGATGTTGATGGGATTAAATGAGTTGAAATGCCTAAAATGGTGTCTGCCATTTTGTCTACACTAATGTGTAGACAACAGCTCTTATGATGGCCTTGCTAGGCCAGAAGTCTGGACTGTCGCAGAAGCTGAGTGCTACTTCAACATGAACCTTCCTTTCACTCTTAGCCTGTTCCACCCTCTCCAGCTCTCTTCTTTTTTATTTTTATTTTTTAGAGATGGAGTCTTGCTCTGTCTCCCAGGCTGGAGTGCAATGATGTGACCACAGCTCACTGTAGCCTCAAACTTCTGGATTCAAGCGATCCTCCCACCTCAGCCTTCTGAGTAGCTAGTACTACAGTTGCACGCCACCATGCCTATATATTTTGTATATGGGGTCTTGTTATGTTGCTCAGACTTGTCTTGAACTCCTGAGCTCAAGCAATCCTCCCATCTCAGTCTCCCAAAGTGCTGAGATGACAGGCTTGTGCCACCAGGCCCAGCCTCCAGCCTTTCTTATAATAGGTACAGAAACAAGAAAAAGCAGAGCATTCCCACAGTTCGTTTTCCTCATGGTCCACCCCGAGTGAAGGGCCTAGAGCTTCTTCGCTTGCCTTTCTTCTCTGCCTCACACTCTGGAACCCCAGCGCTGTCACCTTAAGGGCTTTCCCTCAAGCCTGAGTACACTTGGGGCCTGGACTCCCTGACCATCTGCTTCGGAAGCCACTCATTGTTTCATTGGGCCCACGCGATGTTGGAAATATTTGAAACAGTCGCCTATGTTTATAAATCAGGAGAGTTCCTATTACAGTCTGGACCTTAGTGTCTCTTGCAAAATGGAAAGATCTGACAACGTCAGGCCCATAGGGCATGTGGCTGGGTGACAGCCCTGGTGAAAATGAACTCCACGGTCCTCCCTGCTGCCATACCCAGGCACCGCACACAGAGAGCACATGCGTCATGTGGGAGGCTCCTTGCCATGGTTTCGGGGCCTGGAAGGTGCGCAGGCTCTGCTTGCCAAGCAGTGGCCCCAACACTGGGATGCCTGTCCCAGCAGAAGGGCCCCATTGCATCAATGACCCAGAGATGCCATATGGACCTGGGGCAGCTCGGTCTTGTTGCCTGGCCTGCTCTGGGCATCTGAGTTGGCAAGTACCACTTAGGCTGAGGGTCCCATGGCCTTTTTATCGTGCTGTTCTGTTCTGCCTCCCTCTTCCCACCTTTAAAATGTGAACACCCTGATGGGCCCTCTGTAAAGTGTATCCATCCTTTAAGGTCCTATGAGGAAGCACCTGAAGGTGACTTTCCTTTGGGGAGAAAATCTCTCATTGAAGTTAAACCTCTTATCCGAAGTTCCCTGAGATGTGAATCATCATCTGAGACACTCCGATGGCACCTGTGCTTTCACTCCTGTCTTCCACACCTGGACAGCCACTCCCACCCCAAGAAGAGCCATCCACGTGTCTGGAGCAGGGAGAGGCTGTGGTGGAGCAAAGGGGACAAGGAAGGAGGGGGCAGGGACAGGGGCAGCCAACCTTGGTGTCCCCTGTGGGAATGGCTTCTTTGAGGCTCTGAGATGTTGGCAGCCTCTGGGATTTCTTCATCATTGCATATGTCTGACCCTCTTCTGTCTTTCTCAGTGAATTGCCAATAAAATACCTTATGCCCGAGGGGTTGGATGCAGATTTGTAGGAGTGGCAGGAAAAAATTGAGCCTCAGGACTGTCCAACTCAGCCAGGGATTTGGAGGAGAGAGAAACCAAAAGCATGGTGGGTGTGGGTCTGATGAGGATGGGAACAGGGCCTCACTCCAGGCCTGCAGGACACCAGGAGAAAGCAGGCCTGATCCAAGACCACAGGGCAGAACCAGCAGGATGCATGTCGGCTTCCAAAGGTGCCCTTTCCTCAACAATAGACCCATTCATATTTCTTTGCTTGGAATTTTATTTCTGAGAAGCTCCTTTTTTTTCCTTGACTCTTCTCTCTTTTAGAATCACAGATCTGGAAACCTGCCATTTTAATTCAGCAATTTCTAGCCCAAACATCAAAACATCTTGCAGGGCCCCACATGAGGGTCATGCTATCATTTATTCAGCTGAAGGTATGATTGGGGTTTATATGGAATCAGGTGTCCTGGGAAATAACTCCACACCCATCCCCACTGTCAGGGTCACAGACACTTTACTCCTTTGGCCCAAATTAGATGCAGAGCAGACCTCTCTCCACTGCCTCTGAGAGTCCTTTTACCAAGTCCTCAGTGCTCAGAGGAGCAATGCTTTAACTGGGACTCTGCAAATTGGAGGGAAAAGAGGATCTGGGGACATGATTTCAAGCGGTTCGAGGGGGCGTACATACTTAAGTCTCTTTTACTTCTAAGTTTCAGGTGTAGTGCTTTTTGTACCTTCATTCAAAAAATGAATTGCAAACCCAGTTATCAGATTTCAGCCAGGACTGAATACACACTAATGGGCAGCTGTGGAGAGGTAGGGGCAGGCTGAGGAGAACAGGGGAGGGTAGGAGTGACACACTAGTGAACAAGTGCAGACGATCTCTACCTCCACCCCCAGAGGGTGGCAAAGGGGGAAACTTTAGCTTTCACATACTGCTTGTCCTAATTAGGATAAAGTCTGCCTGTTGTTTCAGGAAAAATTAAGGAGAAAAGGTATCTTCTTGATTTTTAAAAATCTGTCAGAATATAGGTGGAAGTACCTACGGTAGAAACATAAAAGGCAATGCAAGTCTGATAATATCCTTTATACTTAATGAATGGACATAAATATGAATGGAAGCAGTTCATTCATGTTTCTGCAACTTTAAATTCCTACGGCTCCAACCCTTTTTCTCCTGTGAAGCTATTCTAGGACAGAAAAGGAATATATTTCAATTCTCTATGTCATTGTAGCAGAGATATTTCTGGCTCACCAAACAGCCACGTGCCCTCCCCGACTTCCTAGGCCCCTTGCAGTTAGGCGTGGACAATGTGCTGTGTGCTTTTGGACAAAGCACATTGTCTCTCTGCCACAGTGACCAGCAGTGCTCCATCAGCCTGGACTCCTGAGTGACCATATGGAGCAGAGGACTTCTCTACCTACAACCCGCATTGGCACGGGCATGAATAAGAAAAAACTACTGTAATGAGTCATTGAAATTTGGAGGTCAATTTGAAATTGTATGACCTTGGGTAAGTAACTTAATCTAGCCTATTTAATCTAGCCTATTCTGATAATACAGAAAATTATATTTATCAATACAAATACACTTATATACAACAACGTATACCCTCTCCCTCTATCATCCCCTGCATTTCCAAAGTTTAAGAAAACATATACGTCTTTCAGATCCTGTAATTACTTTCTCACAATACTATCTCTATTGGCTATGACTAGATCTAGTTTTCTCTGTGGGGAAGAAATAAATATCAATGCAGACTGAGGCGAAAACGTGGAGAGGGAGAATGGAGATGGAATGAAAGCACGGCCAGAGGGCAGGCATTTTGAAAGGATGCCTGAGCATTTTGGGAGTGCTGATTTGCAAGAGTTGACAGTCATGTTGATTCGGAGGTCTTTTCAGTGGGAAGCTGGAGTGCAGAAGTAGGTTTTGTAGTGAGACTGGAGAATTAGCGGAAAGGTCTCTGCACCAGCCATCTGCAGACCTGAGTTCCCTGGCTCTATCCTTTCTGTACCATTTATCTTTTAAAGGAGATAATAAGGTCAGGCATGGTGGCTCACACCTGTAATCCCAGCACTTTGGGAGGCCGAGGCGGGCAGATCACCTGAGGTCAGGAGTTTGAAACCAGCCTGGCCAACATGGTGTAAACCTTGTCTCTACTAAAAATACAAAAATTAGCAGGCATGGTGATGGGCACCTGTAATCCCAGCTACTCAGGAGGCTGAGGCAGGAGAATCACTTGAACCCAGGAGGTGGAGGTTGCCATGAGCCAAGATCACACCATTGCACTCCAGCCTGGGCAACAGAGCATTACTCCATCTCAAAAATAAATAAATAAATGGAGATAATAAAATCCAACACTTCCACAGTGATTTCAATGAGCCTGACTCCATTCAAAGCTTTTTATATACCTTGGCTCATTTGAGCCTCCCCACAACCCTTTGAAGTTGGCACTATTATTAACGGTTGAAGTAGACTTAAGTAACTGTCTCCAAAAAGATCAGATCCAAATTCCTAGAACCTGTCAAATGTGACCTTATATGGAAAAAGGATCTTCACAGGTGTGATTAAGTTAAAAATCTTGAAGGTGGGGGTGTTACCCTGAGTTATCCAGGTGGGCCCTAAATGCCATCAAAAGGGTCCTTATAAGAGAAATGTGGGGCATTACGAATGCACAGGAGAATGCAATGTGACCACAGAGGCAGAGACTGGAGGGCTGCAGCCTAAGCCAAGGAATGCTGGCTCAGCTGGAAGCTGGGCCAGGCAAGGCAAGGATTCTCCCCTTAGTGACTCTGGAGGGAGCCCTGCCCCACCTGCACTTTTTTTTTTTTTTTTTTTTTTTTTTTTGAGACGGAGTTTCGCTCTTGTTGCCCAGGCTGGAGTGCAATGGCACGATCTTGGCTCACCGCAACCTCCACCTCCTGGTTTCAAGTGATTCTCCTGCTTCAGCCTCCCGAAGTAGCTGGGATTACAGGCATGCACCACCACGCCTGGCTAATTTTGTATTTTTAGTAGAGACGGGGTTTCACCGTATTGGCCAGGCTGGTCTCAAACTCCTAACCTCATGATCCGCCCGCCTTGGCCTCCCAAAGTGCTGGGATTACAGTTGTGAGCCACTGTGCCTGGCCCCACCTGCACTTTTATTTCAGTCCAGTGATAGAGACTTCAGACTTTTGGTCTCCAGGTTTGTGAGAGAATAAATTTCTGTCATTTGAAGCCACCAAATTTGTGGTAATTTGTTATAAAGGTTGTAAATTTGTTACAGCAATCACAGGAAACTAGAATATCCCTATTCTATAGATGAGGAAACTGAGGCACAAAAAGACGATGTAACCTGCCTAGTCCCCCAGGTGATGAGTAGCACAGTCAGGTTTAAACCAGATCAGCATGTCTTTGGGGTCCGGGCTCTGAATGCCTCTGCCTGCTACTAAGAGGACCTGGGAACTCAGCAGATGTTAAGACACTGCTGTTGTGTGTAGGGCAAGCAGCTTTGCTCAGAGGCAGAAGAGTCATCCAGGTTCCACCTCAGCCCCATGTTCTCTGGCAGTTTAGCCACTAACCTCAGTCACTGGTGTTTCCCCAGTCTGTACAGGCCTGGTGGGCTTCAGAGTTTCCTCTGTCGGCTGCAGGTGATTCCCTGGATGGTCCACGTCCTCCATAGACAAGAACTACAGCAGCATGAGCCGGCACCTGGAGGAGAAGGGTTCCAGCTCCTCCTCGCTGCGGCACCTGGAGGCTTCCAGTGGCTTCTGGTCTGGAATGACATCACTGAGAATCGGAGTTATAAGAGATCTGTGGAAGAAAAAGTGAGACTAGACATCAGAATTTGGCTCTTCCTTAATAAAGACATAAATGCAAACCTATCGAGCCAGACAGGAGGCTGGTTGGTGCCATGGGGGAGCTGGTTTCCTGTACTGGTTGCTAACACAGGTGCAACTTCCTTTTCTAGACAAGCAGAGAAATCGTGCCACTTCAAAGAACAGTGCCCAGGCTCCTTCATGCGTTCGTACCTTTGTCTAATTCCTTATGACAGAGAACCCCAGTATCTGTTCTCCCCTTGTTGCTTCACAACAGAGCTCCTGGTGTGTAGTTGGGCGTGTGGCTGCCCAGAATAAAGGCCACATTTTCTAGCCTCCCTTGCAACTAGGTGGGGCCATGCAACTAATTTCTGGCTGACAAGATGCAGGTGGAACTGTGTGAGACTTTTAAGAAGCAACCTTAAAGGGAGAGGCATGCCCTTCTTCTCTCCATCCTCTTTCCTGCTGGCTAAAATCCACACATAATGGCTGGAGCCCATGCAACCATCTTAAAGCAATGAGGTGGAAACCTCGTGGTGAGGGTTGGTGGAGCAGCAGGACAGAAGCAGCTTTGGTCCTCGAAGCGTGGGTGTAGACTGCCTGCCTTCAGTCTTCTTTTAGAAGAGACTGCTGCTATTTTGTTTAGCCAAAACTGATAACCTCTCTTTCCTCAATTGAAACCACCCTTGTGATCTTGCTTCACCAGAGATTCGTTGTCTCCAAACCCCTCTAGGTTCAGCCAGCTTCATTGTCCCCACTTAGAGAAAGCAAAGAGAAGACATACGTAGTGGGAAGTGTTCTGATTCTGCCTTTATGAAAGATGAAGCCGAAATACAGAAGCTGTTTTAAGATAACTTTAAAGCCAGGCCTATTATGCCTCTGTCACCCATTTGTTGTGCCTGAAATGTCTCATTGTGTGGTTTCAGTTCCAAAAGAGGAAGGGGATGCATTCAGATCGCAGGCAAGGCTGCTCTGTGGCATTAATTGTATGCCTGCCCTTGTGTGTCCACTTGTCATGTGTCTTATATTGCCAACTGCATGGTGAATTAGCTTGAAGCCAGGGACCAGGTCTGGAATGAGCCACGTCTAATACATGTTTTGCATCCTGCGTCAAGCTGGGTACATGGGCTGCCTGTTATAAATGTGCTTACTGGGATGATGCATGCAAGACCTTTGCCAGGATTGCTTTAGATATGTCAACCATCTGCACATTTACGTGTGGTAGACAAAATCGCAAGTCGCACTTGGTTTTCCTGCTTTGTTTTCCTTCCTCCAGGTTTACTCTAAAAAAATTTCTAATAATCTTTAGAATTTCTTCTTAAAGTAAGCTTTTGTGACTTTTTTTGTGTGTTCTGAGAATTAGATGCAAGTAAGTTTTGACTTGCAAATTCTAACTCAGCCACTGAAGGCTTCAAGCCGAGGCCCTTACGTTCCTTTGCCTTTCTCTACATAGACTCATTCAGGAACATAATTACACTTTTAAAAAACATAACCCTTCTTATTTCAAAAGCATCAGTATTGTAATTGCCTTTATTATGATTAACCTATACAACTGTCTTTGGAATTGCTTTAAAATAACAATCTACTGGCATAATTAAACACACTTTAACAATGCATACTGTATTTATATGGTATCTTAAAGCTTTTCTTCAATGATTTTACAAGTCTTACACTTCCTGCAAAGAAATTTACTAGTTCATTAAGCTATTTCATTGTCACTTAGGTTTTTAAAAACATGTACTGCCAGAATCCTCAGCTATAGCTTTAATCTTGCTATTTATAACGGAACAGAAATTAAGTCAGTACTTCCAAAACAAACCTTTCTGATTCAGAGGTCAGCCAATCTTAACTCAGATTCAAAATTTACAGATGTGGTAAGCCCTCCTGTGT
Organism: Nomascus leucogenys; assembly: GCF_006542625.1. Lineage (NCBI taxonomy): Eukaryota > Metazoa > Chordata > Mammalia > Primates > Hylobatidae > Nomascus > Nomascus leucogenys. The sequence continues at coordinate 73,731,380 of NC_044387.1, read as the reverse complement.
ACAGGCTGTAGGTAGCTCCAAAACTGTCCACCTGAGACATCTCATCATATTTGGGAAGAAGCTCCCAAAGGAAGCGACCAGTAACCTCAGCCCTCAGCCCCAAACAGTTCTTTTCTATAAATGGAGGCAGCATCCAATCTCCAGGGCATAAGCCAAGAGTTTGACACCCAGCCAGTCAGTGATAAACCAGGTGAGCTTGTCGAGTGGTTTGTGCAACATGCATTCATCTTATCTTTCCACGTCAACTCACAGGAAGAACCTAAAAAGAAAGTTGTCTAGTTAAAGATGGGAGGCAGTAAAAACAAAATGGAGCCGGGGTCCCTTCTGCTACACTTAAGGAGATGATCTACATCGGTGCCCACACTCAAAAGCATCTGGGCATATGTAGAGCATATCTAGGGTATATCTAGGGCATATATATGGCACATATAAGGTTTATCTAAGATATATTTAGGGTGTATATAGGGTATACCTAGGGCAGATGTAGGGTATATGTAGGGTGTATGTAGGGTGTATGTAAGGAATATATAGGGTATATCTAGGGCATACTAGTTCATATGTAGGACATACCTAGGACATATCTAGGGCATACCTAGGGCATATATAGGGTTTATGTAGAGCATATGTGTGGTATATCTAGGGTATACCTAGGGCATATGTAGGGTATATCTAGGGCATACATAGGGTATATGTAGGGCATATGTAGGGTATATCTAGGACATACATAGGGCATACTAGGTCACATGTAAGGCATACCTAGGAGATATCTAGGGCATACGTAGGGTATATGTAGGACATAGGTAGGGCATACGTAGGGCATACCTAGGACATATCTAGGACATATGTAGGGTATATGTAGGGTTTATGTAGAGCATATTCATGGTATACCTAGGGCCTATGCAGGGCATATGTACAGTATACATAGGGTTTATGTAGAGTCTATGTATGGTATACCTAGGGCATATCTAGGGCACATCTAGGGTATATCTAGGGCATATCTAGGGTATATCTAGGGCGTATCTAGGGTATATGTAGGGTTTATGTAGAGCATATGTATGGCATACCTAGGGCATAGCTAGGGCATATGTAGGGAACGTGTCATACCCTAGATCTGAGCCTGCTGCACCGGCCCCTCTTGGTGCTGATTCTACATTTCATTCCAGTGAGGTTTTATGGGAGTTAGCATCTCCCAGAACAAGCTCTGAAAGCCTTCTTTGATATCCAGTAGAAATTTGTGTAGAAATTAGACAATAGAGGCTCTCTGTTCTGAAAAGAATAGATATTCATCCAGAAAGAGTTTTGTCCCCTCTGCATGTTGAATTTAACTGAAACAGATAGCAAAATTCACCAAGTATTGCAGTCGGAAAAGTGCATTACATGAGGCAGAACCTGAGGTTGATGTTCCAGGATGCCACCTATCGTTGGCCTCTCTTTGTAGACTGCGACACCCCGCTTCATCTCTTCCTGCTGTTAGCTCAGGTCGGGATTTTGTCATTGACTGCCCAGTTTACTGGAAGAACCTTCTTCCATTTCTCTGCTCCCTTCAGCCTCCATACTATTGCCGCTACGATTGCTCTAGAAATGGTGTTGGCCTAGTTAGTCTCTTATGGAAACTCTTGACACCATCCCATGGCCTTCGGAATAAAACTGAATTCCTCTTAAGCCCTCAGGTCCTCCCTGCTCTGAGGCCTGCCCACTTCTCCAAACCTCCTCTGGCAGCTGCCTACACATTTCCTTGCCTCACTCATCCGGAATGAGCCCCAAACACATCATGATTTTTATCTCTTTGCCAAGATCTCTTTCTGCCAAGTGCATTCTCCCTGCCCTCCTCTCCTTTCACTTGTTAATTTCTTGGCCTCTAACTCTGCTGCTAAGAGTCAGTAACCTGGGAGGCCTTCCCTGACTCTTCAGCCTCTCTCTGTGCCTGGGAGTGCCTCTGTGCTGAGTTTATCTCACTGTGTGGTTGATGTGAACTGCGGTGCATGGTAAGCACCTCGAGAATATAGACTGTAAGATCCCTGTGGGCAGGGCTGTGCATTATTCATCAGTGCTTGACATGGTGTCTGGCACAAATTATATGCTTAATAAATATTATTGATTAAATTGATCTACAGCCAGGAAGAAATGGAGTGAAGGCATCATACCTATGATGCCAATCACAGGTCCAGACACCATCAAGCCATCTTCTCTCTCCGTCACTCTCCCATTTTACCCTATTTCTCCCTTTTTCTCCCCAACTCACCATAGGCACCAGCATCATCAGCAGACCTGAGAACATGCTAGGGTTAGGCAATGGCATAGGAAGGGGAATGTTCTAGAAAGTTGTGTTTGTCTCTTTACTTCCATCTATGTTTCTTTTAACCCCATTCATAATGGATATTGAGTGAGAACCACTATAAAAAGGCAAAGAAGAGCAGAGACTGGGGTTGGTAGAGGAGAGGAGAAAAAACTACAACAACAAAAAACACCACACTTTTTTTGGTAATACCATTAGAAATACAGTATTACAAACAAGGAACCTCTTCAAATTGAGAGAAGCAGAATTGAATAGAAATCACCGAAATATTTTTGGATGCATATGCATAAGCCATTGGCTGTGCATGTTCCTTTATGTTCTGAGATCCAGTTCTGCCCTGCTCTGTGCCGTGGGAGGAAGGCATCCATAAGCTGCATCAGTTGGGCTCCTTACTCCCTAGCTCTGACTTAGATCATGACCATAGGACACACACCATTAGTAGACTAGAGAGAAGCGGGAGAAAGTCATGGTATTTGTTTCTTTTTCTCCCTCCTTGTCTCCTTAGCTCCTGGCAAGGCTCACCTGTCCTATTTTCAACAGAACTGCCAGTCCAGTCTCAAACAGGATAAAGGTGTCCACACTTACTTAAAGAATACAGCATCTACAGGAGTACCTGGTCTTTCTAATGTCATTGTTACAAAAATAGAGGCAGCCAGGGAGATTTCTACTGCAAGGGTTTCCAGCTCGTCTTCTGGGCTACTGTGGATAGTGTAAAATGAGACTTTCTCTGAGTTTCCCCTCCAGCCCCTCTCTCCTGAGACAGGGGCCACTCCTGACCACAAGCCCTCTGCTCACAACCCTTCCCCTTCCTTCATCTAACAAACATTTTTAGAATACCCAGCACATTCAATCTATGACAATGAATTTGAGCCATGTTGGCACCAAAATGTCATTTGCACTCTTCCTTCACTCAGTAACCAAAGTCCAATGTTCCATTCAAAAGCAAAATATCTTTCACTGCTTTCTTCAGTGGTCTTTGGAGTCCTCACTCCTACTTTCAGATCTAAATGGGGAATGTAAGGAGTGTCACCCATCGTAGGGGGCATTACAAATACAGTTAAATAGCTCGAGGGTGAAGACAGAGTCCTCTAGAGATGTGTCCCTTACCAGGGTCAGGCACAGGACTAAGCACTTCCACATCACCACCTAATTTAATCTGCTTAAAAACCCTTGAGGTAATGAGCATGATTTCCCTCATTTCATAGATAAGAAAAGTGATCACTGAGAAGTTACGAAATTCCTCCAAGGTTACACTAGCTCCTGACTGCCAAGCCAGGATTCAGACACCAAGACGCCAGAATGCTTGCTCTTAACCACCGTACTCTACCACTATGAGAGCTCAGACAAGCCTGCCATCATCTCTAAGCCTGAATTTCCTCCAGTGAAAATGACAGCACAAGATTGAATCACTTAGAAAGTCCCTCTTGCTCCAAACCCAGGTACTTCGCCTCAGGAGGCTGCTTTACCTCCGTCTCTACCACCAGGTGGCGAGCAGCCAGCCGTGCAAACGAGTTGCTTGGGCTGCAGGGCGAAGACCTATTATCCCCCTTAACCCTGTCTGACTGTGGCGTGGGAATGGAGTGGAAAATTGTTCCCAGTAGTAATTGGTGTAGAGCCACAAAACTTTTAAGGTGGCAGAGTCAAGAGTTTAACCAGTTGGTAGAATGCCTATGGGCATGTATTTCCATCAGCTGCAGCTGCTACTGCTTAGTTGACAAGTAACACAGGAGACCCTGGGATCTCACACCACCAGTTCCTGGCAGCTCTGTTCCTGCAAATGGTGTGTTGGAACCAACATTCAAAGTAACTACAGGTAAAGAAGTAGGTGCATGACATCCCAAGGTGGATGTTCTTGATCAGCGAAGGACTGAACTGCTGCCAATAGCAACACGAATCCACTCCCTGAAGCCCCAGTGAGGCCTCTAACTGGTAGCACCCAACTGGATGTGTGAAAATAAGAATGAACTGAACTTGGCCTGGCAAGATGAAGACACGGTTTGTGACAGACGCACAGCCCGGGGCTGGCTTCCCATAGATCCAGCTTTTGAGCCTACAGATGGCATCTTCGGGGAGACGTCATGGAACCATGGATGGTCTTGCCGCATGCATGCTCTGACAACCTCAGCCAAATGAGAAGGAGCAGGGGCTGTCCTCGGTGTGTTGACTCTTCCCTGCTGGTGGGGTCAGGGACATCCTGGCCACCCCAGCAGAGGCCTGCCTCGTTCCCACACTCTGAGATTAAACCCTGAGGGTGGAAATGAGACAGTGATGCCTCAGGACTTGGGAAATGAAGGGTAAAAGTGGCGGTGGATTCTTCTATCCTAGTCCTCTGCCTAAGGGTGAGTGTGTGAGTGTGTGTGTGCATGCAGACTAAATAATAAAACTGGCTGACTGCCCCACATCAAACGTTGCCATGGAGAGAAAGTGAAATGCAGGGAGGTGAGCAGGACTATTTCACCGGAGTACAAGGATTCCAAATTCCAAAGGCATTGTTCTTACCTCTCCCCATACTGCACTGCAAAACGTCTGTGGGGAGATCGAGTCATTTCATTAAACTCATGAAGTGAGAAGTTTTACCTCTCGTAATTCTGGTTAACTTCAGTCTTTCGGAAAAGCAGTAAAAGATGTTTGCTAAGGAAAATAAAATTATAAAGGTGACTATGTTCATTTACAACTGAGTTTTCCAAATAAAATTCCTGTTTTCTCAGTGAAAGAGAAAAAAACCCAATATTGGTCTCCAAAAGATAATTTAAAAAAAATTAAACTGAAATGATTTATTTAGAAAGCCAGTGTAAAGAATGAAGCGTTTATCTCCCCCTATAGCAAGGACACCCAAACCCTCTGAGAGCTAGAGTCAGCTATGAATCCAGCAGCAGCACGCTTGTTGGGAGCAATTAGCCCTGAGTCAGGTCCGCATGCATGTTGGGAGCTGATATGACCTTAATTGTTGCATCCCACTGTGTGAAGAAATGAGCACTTATATTAGCTCTAGGTCAACGACTGTGGCTCCCCCACATTTATGAGCTTGGAGTCTTGTCAGGCTGAACAAATAAAATAATACTTGTGGCTCCTTTGGTCCCAGCATCTTCCCAGGGATTGACTGTTCTTCCCGTGAAATGTCAGCTTTCATCAGCAAAGAGAACAAAGCAAGCCAGAATATTAGCTTGAGGAGGACTAAGGCACCATCTGGTGGCCGTTTACTATAAATCTTTGCCTCAGATGCAAATTCCTCGCACAAAGGAGCCCTGCCTTCTGACCTGTAGGCTGCAGGGAAGCAGTCGGCCTGACCTGGGAAAGCTGGAGAATACCCAAACTTCCACAGCATAGCAGGCTTCTTTTAGAGGTTTGTCCCAGTGTAAAGTCCTCAGCCCCAAGTTTTATAACAACATCCTCACCACGAAGCCCAGAGAGGGAGCACCCCCTGAGGTCTTCACAGCTTGAGAAAGAGAAAGAACCATTTGGGCTGTAACATTTTAGAAGGTTCTTGAAAGGAATAGATGCCCAAGAAATCCTACTTTTTTTCTCATGAATATTCTGCAGTACATAGAAAAAATATAAAGATCCTGCCTGTCCGGTTTCTCTTCTCATTTAAAACCTTCTTCATTGACTAAAGAGCATTTTTACAAGACAAGTGCATTACAGACTTACCCTTCCCCAAGTGCAACCTCTCCCCTTGGGCTTCCTGACCACAGACTGGCCTTTGTCCTCCCTGACAGACGGCAATGACTAAAGTGACCCCAACTTGACATTTTTCAATCAGCAGCCACAGAGCAAGGCCATCACTGAGCAAAACTCCCAAGTGAGTGAAGTTCTTCCCTGAAGTCCCTTCTCCCCACTCTAGCCTCCCATATCCATCCCCTTCACCCCCTTCTCTCCCCAGCCCCGCTATGGCCCATCCTGACCGAGGTGTCGGGGTGTGTCTCCATTCTGGAAAGTCTGGCTTACTAGGATGAAATGCTCTCTCAGAGGACTTCCACATTACCAGGGAGGGGCTCTGTAAAACCTGTATGAGCCAAAGGATAGAGTTTCCAATCATGTCATCTGGGGAGGGGGTGACAAGCTGTGACACATGGCTCTGGGCAGTAGACCCTGCTTGAAGCCCCCTCAACTGTGGAGAGCCACAGCTTTGCCTGCTGGTAAGGTTGGCCCTACAGAGAGGAGCCCTAAGACCCTGAGCTTCGCACCTGATGAATGAATGCGCTTCTTCCTGGTGCCAGCCCTGTGCCCATGGCTCTCGTCTGCATGAGCAAAGACACTTTACCACTTCTGTCTCCTGCTGTGGTTGGTAGAGCTGTGTTTAGACTTGCCTGGTCTGAAATGAATAGTCGGGCACTTCTCAGAAACGGGCAGTTCACACTAATTACCAGGAATAAGATGAAACAGGAACCCAGCTCAGAAGAGCTGTTCATCTCACAGATCAGGAGTAACCTGGTGCGGGAGAGGGCCGGGGTATGGAGGAAGGAATGGGTGCCACTGAGAGGAAAAGTTTTCTCAGCACGAATTGGCTTGGGTTTCCTTGTTTGGGGCTACAAAGGGGAGAAAGGAGGACAACTGCTTATCACTCACTTGCCTGGACACTATATTTAATGCTAGAGGGGTCAACAATGAACCCCCATTTGCAAAGGTCAAAGGATGGCACCACTCATCAGTTTGCTGTTTCAAGAGGCCAAATGCAGCTGGACTCCAGTTAATAAGGAGAAAGAGCAGAGTTACACACAGGGTACTGCAGGACTATTTTGTTTGTTTGTTTGTTTCTGTTTAGCTGGAATAATCTCTAAGTGCCCAAGGAGAGGCATCCTGAGGCCACTTGCTGTGCTGCAGCCTTCTGGAATGCAGAGGCCACTGCCACAGACCGGCTCAGAGAGAGGACAAGGGGAAGACCCCGCCGTGTGGAGCACTCCATTACCTGGGGCCGGTTCAGGACTCCCCCCGGCTCTGACCTCATGACTTCTCAGATGTCAAGTACTCCCCATAAGCCATGGAAGCGAGAGTTCGTCAAATGTACTCAGCCACTGGAAAGGTTTGACAGAAAAATTATGAGGTGTTAGCACCGAGGCACCACCTTGGGAACAGAAACACAGCTGGAGGAGAGGTCAGGAGAACCAGAGTGTGGTGGGTTGACTTGTGTCTCCCCCCAAATACATATTGGCTTTCTAGGAGCTCAGCCCTCAAAATGGGACTATTTGGACATAGAGTCTTTACAGAGGTAATCAAGCTAAAAAGAGGTCATGAGGGGGGCCCCAGTCCAACTTGACTGATGCCCTTTTAAAGGGGAAATTTACAGGAAGAATGCCATGTGAGCATGAAGTTGTCCATCCATAAGCCAAGGAGAGAGGCCTGGAACAGAGCCTTCCCTTATAACTCTCAGGAGGAAGCACCCTTGGACTGGTATCCTCCAGAACTGAGAGGCAAGACATCGCTGCTGTTTAAGCCAGCAGGGTGTGGTATTTCATGATGGCAGCCCTCACAATAGCATACGCAGGGTCTGTGTCTTTGCATAGGTCCCTCCACCGCTCTGGATAATTAGAAGTTCAACCAGACACATTCAGAATCCCTTGCAGCCCAGCACTCTCTAACTTTCTGGCCGCTGGGCCTGGAATAACAAGGAGGAACATCTGGCCCCCTCAGAACCTAAAGAGTTGACAGACTGAGCCCTGCTTTTGTGCAACACATCCCAAATCACCACATTCCAAAGGCGGCTGAGCCCAGAGATGGGCTGGGAATTACTGCCTGGTTCTGAAGCGTTGTTTAAAATAGTATAGAGCTAGAATTTGAAACTCATTTAAAATAAGTCAGTAAATCGGTTAAAGAGTTATCTTTCCTTACAAGCCTTGGTCCTCCTCCAGCCATGCTGGCCTTCAGGTTCAGGGATGAAGCTATTATTGGATGGTAGTAATAAAGAAGCCCAGGCATTTGAATGCACCTTGCTGATCACATTCTCTGTTACTGCCTCTTTCCACAGCTGCTACCATCAATTGTGCTGGGTTTTGCCTGGGAATAGGCATGTGTTTGGTGAACTCTGAGTGTGTTTGGATTGCAGGTGTAGGCTTGTTGGATGAGGAGGTGCAGGAGGGGAGTGGTGAGGGTGGACACCAAGGTTGGCACATGACAGCAAGCTGGGGACATTTTGGAGGGTCTATGGATTCCTGCAGGTGCCTTCTCCTATCAGTACTTTTCATAGTATCTTGCAAAGGAAAGAATCTTTTCCTTTGCAAGATGTCTATGAAACCGGCAGCAGCTATGGAAGCCAGACCTGAAATTTAACAGGTCAATTAAATACCTTGTTTTGACATTTTGGTACCGAGGTTGGCAAGACCACTCCAGGAATGGGTCTAACTGGGAAGCATCCCGAGCTCTCCTTATCCAGACACTTCCTGGTGTGTAACTGCTCACACCGGTGCCAGAACTCAGAAAAGGGATCCTGGGCACAGAAAAAGCCATACCTGAGGCTGACCTAAGGTAGCTTCACACTCCTGGCTGCTGCTGCTGCTACTGGTGCTGGGGTAAGCCTCTAATGTGGCAGGAAAAGGGAGGGAGGGGGAGAGGGAAAGGGGGAGATGGGAGGCAGGCTCCTTTGAGGTGGTTCCATCTGTGCTGAGTGACTAAAATGAGGGTGATGTAATAAATAATCTGCAGACTTCCAACTGCTATAATTCTGTGTGAATAATTCTGATAATGACCCTTTACTCAGCAAGGGTGGCATCCAGATAAGCAGATTGCTAGAGCCTTCCTGTCAGCTTATGTTAACAGCGCATTCGATTGCCATCTGACATGATGTAACACACCACCGTGACGGACATGTCCCTGTTGGGCCTGCTGGGCCACCGGAGAAATGATGCAACAAGAACCTGTCTACATGGAGGGAGAGCCACCCCACAAAGTGCTCAGGGCTTGTTCACTTCCTCTGTGCTCCCAGGGTGATTCCTTCCTCTCCTTCCTTTGGGTGGGCACCATGCCCACCCACACTTCCCAGGCCAAGGGAAGGTCAGATGGACAGAGGCTTCAGTCTTAAGCAGGGAGAGTTCAAAGTTTGTTTTCCTGTAAGTGGTCTGTGTGAAGGGGAGAGAAGTTGTCATGACAAAATGGCTGGGCTGTGGTTTATTTGTGCATCTCAAAGTCAAAATTCTGACACCATCAAGTGCTCTTACGATCCACAAGCAATGAAGTTTTGTGTTAGCTTTTCCAACATCTCTTTCCCCATTTTGGTAGGAGCACTTCTGCATCCTCTTGGGAAACCACCCGTTCCTCCATTCCCAGCCCAGACCAGATGAACCCTAACAGGGAGCTTGTAGCCCAGCCTGGCCAGTGAGAATACTGCCCTTCCCAGGCATGGCCGATCGGGGACACTCTTGAGATTTTGGTCAGGGTCTTTGGGAAAGGGATGCTTTATTTCTGCTAGAGTTGCTAAACCAGTAGGATTAATCTAAAAGGGCCAGGGGCACCTCTGCCAAATTGGGAAAAGAGGCTGACCAAGAATAAAGCCACACAGAATAAAGCCAAACAGAGCTGAAAGGTGGGGAGGGTGGGGCAGGAGGTTGGGGTGAGATTTCTGGCATCCATTCAAACCTCTAGACCCAACTTTGTTTAAAATCGATACTATATTTTTCAGTCATACGAGTCAGTAAATTATATATCTCTCTCTTTTCCATTTTGGGTTAGGTTTCCATCATTTGCAACAGACAGAGTCAGGACCAATACCCAAAGCCCATCGGCTCCAAAGGTTCAGCATACAGAATCCACCAAGGCTTCTCACATAACCTGCTCTGCCCTCTGGGGCAGCAGGAGATGGGCTGCCACTCCCAGAGGGGCCAATGGATCTGAATCTGTGCTGGCAATATCCCCTCAATGCCCCTCCTTATTTAACTTTTGTCCTTTTCCTCCAATCCCCGATCCAGTTTTCTATTTTTTTTTTAACCTTCTTTCCTTTCCTGCTTTCTCTCTCCTTATTTTACTGGGATTTTAAAAGATGCTAAACATCTTATAGAAAGCAAGAAAATGTTCAAAAAAATGATGTCACACAAGGACACAGGAGCAGCTGGAAGGGGCTCCTTCTAGGCAATTCTGGAGCCATTTGAGCACAAAATAATGAGGTGGGGGCAGTAATAAGTTATATTAATAGATTATTAAAAATGGGAATCTATGGGTCTATACCAGTAATAAATACATAAAAAACAAACCAACAAATACAGATGCTCTTTGAGCTACAATGGGATTATATCATAATAAACCCATTGTAAGTTGAAAATATCATGTTGAAAATCCATTTAATGCACCTAACCTACTGAACATCATAGCTTAGCCTAACTTACTTTAAACATGCTCAGAGCACTTACGTTAGCCTACAGCTGGGCAAAATCATTTAATACAGATCCCATTTTATAAGAAAGTGTTGAATATCTCATGTAATTTGAAAAGTAAAAAACAGAATGGTTGTATGGGTGCTCAAAATATGGTTTCTACTGAGTGTGTATCACTTTCATACCATCATAAAGTTGATAAATCAGTTGATAAATATGTTGGGGATCATCTGTAAATAAATAGAGGAAAAGAAAGGGCTTTACTTGCAGCAGGATATCAAGTGCCAGCCAGTAAATGTGGAGGAAATCATTGTTGAAAACATTTGAAATTTTTTCATGTTGAAAAATCATCATTGTAAAGTCATCATGGTAAAGATTTTGATAGCAATTACATTTAATCTGTATATCACTTTGGGTAGTATGGACATTTTAACAATATTAATTATTTTAATCCATGAACATGGGATGTCTTTTCATTTATTTGTGTTTTCTTTAATCTCCTTTAGCAATATTCCACAGTTTTCAGTGCGGAAGTCTTTCCTATGTGTATTATTCATACATGTATTATTCTTTTTGATGCTATTGTAAGTGGGATTGCTTTCTTAATTTCCCTTTTGAATTGTTGGTAGAATATAGAAATGAAACATTTTTGTGTGTTGATTTTGTCTCCAACAACTTTATGGAATTCATTTATTAGTTATAACTGTGTGTGTATGTGTGTGTGTGTGTGTGCAATCTTTAGAGTTTTCCACATATGAATGTTTTATTTTTTAAAAAAGAACCCTATTCTTTGCAAATGTTGAAATTATTAAAAAATAAGAAAAATTATGGAACTATTTCAGAATAAAGAAGACTAAAGGAGCACAAGATCTAAATGGAACAAGATCTAAATGGAATACCTGATCCTAGACTGCATCCCATATTGGAGCAGGTAAAAATGGTAAGGGACGTTATTAGAACAATTAACAAAATTGCAGAACAAACTGATAGATTAGGTAAAAGAATAGTATCACTATTTAGTTTCCTGAAGTTGATAACTCCACTGCAGTTCTGCAAGGGAATAGCATTATTCTAAGTAAACATACACAGAAATATTTAGGGGCAGAAAGCTTTGGAATATGTCACCCTCAAATGGTTCAAAAAATAGCAGATAGAGCAAGAGAATGGTAGAAGGAGAGAGACAGGGAGGAGGAGAGAGATAATGAGCACAAATAATAAAATGTGACAAAAAGGTGAATCTGATAAAAGTATATATGCTGTTTATACACCATATAAATAAATAAACATATAAAGTATGTATGCTACTTACTATTCCTATTCTTACAACTCCTCCGTGCATTTCAAACTACTGTTGTTGGTTTTATGATGCAGGTGCTAGCACAAGGGCTGTTTTCCCTTCCTTGCCTGGGGATAGCAGCTCCCACCAGCTGTGCACTTTGCTGGACAACTCCTCCTGCTCCGCCAAGCCCTGCTGTAACTACAAGAGCAGCACGTGAGACTTCTTTCCACATGGATTGGTAGTTCTGTCAAGTGGAATTTAATCCTTCCAAATCAGAAGGATTATTTTGGATAATCCATTAAAATTGTTAATTAAAATGTTAGTGTCTGATTGCCATTATTCTCTGTTTATAAGATTTCTCTCAGATCCTGGTGTGTGGCACCTCTCTCTCCGCACTCCCATCTAACCCAAGTGAAACCCAAGGCCTTGCTATCACCTTCATTTCTGCCTGTGCCTGAGGAACCCTCCAAAGGTAGGTGTGAGGCCAAAATGAAAAGGGCATTTAAAGACACACTCGAAGGTGAAAGAAGACAGAATATTTGGACTGAATATTTCTGGAGCCTCTAGCATATGCAAGGTAACTTTGGAGAAGAAGAATAAGACATGGTCATTGTCCTCAAGCAGCTTACCATCTAAAGTGAGAAAGCACAAAAGTTTAGACAGTCCTAGAAGGTGTATTTGCATAGTTCTCCAGGTGAGAAACATCATCAGGTGATAGAAATTGATTGCCTGTTAGTGAAACAGACTATAAGGACTCCAAATGTCCAGAAAAGGAAAGGATCCCTGTAGGCTGAGTGGGCTGAGGAGACTTTACTGAACCAAGAGGTAAGGCTGGATGGGATTTGGGTAGGATTTGTGATAGACGACGGGAGTTTCCAAGAGGGAAGAACCCATGAATCAGAATATGGAGATGAGAATGCTCAGGCCTCTTTGAATACTATAGTGAAAGGACCGGCTCATCAAGAGTTTGAGGGTTTGGAAAGGAGAATTAGGGGTAAATTTCTTTGAGTAAGTTGGTCACAGTGGCCTAGAGCCCTGAATTCCAGCAGCTTGGCATGTGTGGGTGATGGAGGATCTGAGAAAGTTTTAGAGCTGAAGTAGGAAGAGCCCTTCAGGCTATTGACTATTAGAGCCCATTATTGAACACCCATTGTGTTCACTCTAATCCTTACAGAACCCTGCAAGGCAGATACAATCACCTTCACCATGGCTTGAGGAACTGCAGTTCCCAGGGAAGGCAAGGGGGTGGGGGGCATCAAATGGAGGCTTATGAGATGTGAGATGAGGCTCTCTCCAACACACCATTTTCCCTCCCTGTTGCTATAGTGGAGCATGAAGCCAGGAGGCCTGCACGAGATGTGGAGAGATTAAGAAAGATGTGAGGAAAACATGAAGGAAAAACTGACAAGACCGGGTGAGCAATTACATTTGGGAGGTGACTAAAAAAGAAGAGTTAAATAAAGCTTCATTTTATTCTTTAAGCAAGAACTTACTGTTACTACCATGCCAGCTCTTCGAAGAGAGAACAAATGACTGTAATATTGTCCTTCTACTCATAACATTATAGTCGAGTATGAGATGTTATAAATATACATTAATATGTATAATATAGGAAAGAATTAGATAAATGCTATAAAAGCAACATATACAGTCCTGTAGAAGATTAGAAGGAGAAAAATCTAAGGGTAAAATCAAGCATTCACTGAAAAGAAAATATTTGATCTGGACTTTATGAAATGGATACAGCTTTGAATGGCAGGGAGAGGAAGTGAGGATTGTTTAGCTCAGAGTTTCCCCACCTTGGCACTATTGATATTTTGGGTGGATAATTCTTTGCTGGGAGGAGGGGCTGTCCTGTGCATTGTAGAAAGTTTAGCAGCATCTCTGGCCCCTACTTGCTAGATACAGCTTCCAGCTGTGACAACCAAAAATGTCTCCAGACATTGCTGAATATCCCTTGGAGGGCAACCTTGGCTAAGAACCACTGTTCTAATCTAAGAGGATGATGTGAGAAAGAGAGTATGTTTGGGGAATAAAGAGGCATCTGTATCAGCCTGTTTGAAAATGTATTTCTTGGAACATTAGTGTCTTGTGAGATAAGTGATAGTCCCTTAAACAGGATTCATGGTCAAATAGCATTGAGAAATACCACATACTTTTCCCCTCAATTGGAGGCTCACAATGTATATTAGAATAGTAAAGGCTTTGAGAGATTGTGCAAGAAAGCTGTCTGACTTCGGTTAAATTTAATTACCACAGAACATTTTTATTCAAGAAATAGTATTAGGCTCCTGAAGGGCTCTATTGTATGGCAGAACACAACTTGGAAAATGATTTGTATTCGACCAAAATATGGGGTGTATGAAAGGTTTAAAGCTGAAGAAGTACAGATAGAGTCTAGAACCAGATTCAAAGGGCTTGGAACTAAGCTAAGAAGTCTGAATTTTATTTAGTCAACAAGAGGGAGGTAACCAGCAGGTAACATGATTAAAACTATGCTTTAATTATTCATTCAACAGATATTAAGCAACATTAGTCTGGTGGCAGCAAGCCAAATAGATTAGAAGATATAGAAACAGGAACCAAAGCACCTTGTTACTGTAAAAGCAGTAACTTAAGAGTGATAATGATGAAAAGAAGGGGAACATGTAACAAATATCTAGAGATTAACAGAATATAATGTCTGATTTGTTGGAGGGTGGAACAAGAAAAGGAGTCAATGATGACTATGACTTTTTAGGCCCAAGTTACTGGGAGCTTCTTGATATCTTTAACAGAGAAAGAATAGTAAGGAAAAGTAGCAGATTTGGGGAGAAAGTAACTCACTTTTGGACATTTTGAGTTTGAGATGTTGGCATGACATCCAGGAATAGGTATCCAGGAGGTAGCTGGAATTATGAGTGAAGAGTGAAAATTCAACTGCAAATAAATTTTGTGGTGTTACCTTCCTTAAGGTAATAATATAAGTTGTGAATTGAATGTGGTAGCTAATGGGAGAAGAGTAGGGAAAGAAGAAAAGGAGAAGGCTCAGAACAGGGACTTGGAGAATATCTACATTGAAAGAGTGAATGAAGGAAGACGATGTAGCAAGGGAGAGAGAAGAACTTGTTAAAGAAGTAAAAAGTCCAAGGAAAAATAATGTCAGAGAAGCCAAAGAGGGAGGGAATGACAAAAAGCAACTGGTCATACGTTACAGAGAGGTCAAAGAAGATTAACACTGGGAAGAGGCCATTGGACTTAGGATTTAGTTCAAAGGAGGCTTTTGAATAGTTTCTATAGAGTAATGGGGATAGAAAGTAAATTGCAAGAAGTGAATGTGTGGTGAGGAAGTGGAGACAATAAATACAGATTACTTTTTTTGTTAAGTTGCTTGTCATTGCTTGGAAGATAGTAGGAAGAGAAGATATTTACTGACAAAATATAAAGGAACCGAATATTAAGAGATTTAAGAAAGAGGAGTAATAACTGATAGGGAAAGACAGGAGGAATTAAGTGAGATGAGATCAAGGATAGAGATTCTTTGATAAAAGAGAAGAGATGTGTCTTCCTCTGAGTCAGGAGTGAAGGAGAAGATAGATGAGAAAATAGAGAACTCTTGAAGTGGAAACATCAATAAATTCAGCCCCTAATAAACTCAGAGATCTAGATCATCAGCTAACAGTGTGTGAGGCAGGAATGGGATTGAACATTTGAGAGTGTGAGAAATAGTTAGCTGTTGTGAAGCATATAAAATAGTTAAAGAGAGATGGATTAGATGGCTAGAATAAGGCCTAAAATTTGCTACATGGATTTGTAGCAGACCCAATTAGTATAATTTGGTGACCTTCTTCAGGAGTACTCAGAAGCAAAGAAAGTGAATATGAGGAGAGAGAGAAGTTGGAATTACTCAGGTTAGGAATTGGCAACCAGGTATTGTGTAATTAATGGCATCATTGAAATAGGGGTCTATTGAAGTGGAAGGTTAAATGGGGCCATAAGAGAACAAAACAAAGTTTAAAAGTTAAAGATGAATTTCCACTCTTGGGTATGACAAAGCAGCCAGTAGCCAATCAATTCTCCCACTGAGTACAATTACACACACATGCACAGGCACACACACCCACGCACACACACCACACACACATGCAATACACACACACACACCACACACACACACACACACACACAATTTATTTGAGGGCATCCAAGAGCTATAAAGAAAGCCAGAACATGAGGAGCAAGAACATGAAGACATCAGGATCAAGAGATGTGATGAGGTTAAATTTCTCCTAATTTCCCTCCTCATGGCATTTGCCCTTCATAAGTAGCACAAATAAAAAGACAAGAAAGCTGAACAGAGCTTTCAGCAGTCACATTGGACTGAGAAGACGGAAACTAGAGTTTAAGGCTTTCAAGCCTCCGAAGGTGGTTAGAATTTGAGGACATGTCAGAATATAAAAGAAGCAAGAGAATTTAGCCCAACAGTTTGAGCAGCTTTTCTCCTAAAGGCATTTGTCAATTCTTAAAGAGCACAGACCTTAAAGGTGAAGAAACCAAGGAGAAATTGGCTGCTAAGAGACTAAAAATAGGACTACTGACAGTCTCAGTAAGTCTGAGAAGGTCAAAATTGGAGGTCAGGACCTGCTAAGGAGGAGGGGTCAAGGTAAACACCCTATGTTTTTAAATGGAGCTCCTAAAGGAGTACATTTTGGAGTTAGAACAATTAGAAATGGACCAGACCTTTTACAAAGAATGAATAAAATCCAGCTTCAAATAAAAACCAGTACCTGACTGGATTAAGATGATCTGCTCTTACTCTAACTACCTAAAGGAAGCTAAAGCAATTGTCTCTGGAGGAAGATAACATCATCCAGAGTAACTAGCACTTTTATATACAACATCTGACATTCAACCAAACATAAACAGTCAAACAAAAAGATAGAACTAGGAGAAAAAAAGAAGCAATAAAAACAGATTCACAGGTTATCCAAACATAAGCATTCTCATACAGGGACTTTAACTGCAATCAATATGATCAAGAAAATAGGAGACAAAATGGAGAATTTTACTAGAGAATTGGAATCTATTAAAAAAAAGTAACCAAATGGAAATGATAGAACTGGAAAATACAATACCTGAAATTAGTTGATGAATTTAATAGCAAATTAAATTCATTACTAATCCCCTGAGGAGGGGATTAGTAATCTAGAAGAGAGTTCAGAAGAAAATATCAAAACTGAAGGAAGGAGATCAAAAAGATTAGAAAAAGCAGGGAAGAATGTGAAAGACACATTGAACACAGTGTAAAAAGATCTCAAAAGTATGTGACTGGAGTCCCAGAAGGGGAGAAGAGAGAGCATGGAGTAGAAGCAATATCTGAAGACATCATCTGAGAACTTTCCAAAAATGGCAAAACACATTAAGCTATAGCATCAAACTCAGCAACCTGAAGCAGAATAAATTCAAAGAAGACTATATATAGGCATAATATAGTGAGACAAAACACAAGAAAACAAAACAAAACCCAAAGAAAAAAATCTTAAAAGTATATAGATGGCAAATAAGCATGGGGAAAGATGCGATGTATCATATGTCACTGGAGAAATTCAAATTAAAACAATAAGGGATATCACTATACACCTATTAGAATATCCAAAATCTGAAACACTGATAACACCAAGTGCTAGCAAGGATGTGGAGTAACAGGAACTCTAATTCATTGCAGGTGGAAATGCAAAATGGTACAGCCACTTTGGAAGACAGTTTGGCAGTTTCTTACAAAACTCAACATGTTCTTACCATATGATGCAGCAATCATGATTCTTGGAGTTTATTCAAAGGAGTTGAATACTTGGTGTTTATTCAAAGGAGTTGAATCCACACAGAAACCTGCATATGGATGTTTATAGCAGTTTTATTCACAATTGCAAAAACTTGGAAGCAACCAAGATATTCTTCAGTAGCCCAGTAAATAAACTGTGGTATGTCTATATAATGAAACATTATTCAGCAGATATAACAGTTTCCAGGCAAATATAACAGTTCTTATTTTTATGTTCCAGTAACAAAGGTCCAAAAATATATAATACAAAAATTGGCATATCCAAGAGAAGAAATAGACAAGTCCACAATCTGGGTGGGAAATTTTAACACACTTCTCTAAAAAATAAATGGAAAAAGTAGACAAAAGCAAACAGAAAGAAAAAATACTCATTAAGAATACGGAAGATTTGAAACACAAAGTTTACAAACTTGTCCTGACTGAAATTTTTAAAATACTGTAAACAACTGCACAATGAACATTTTTTAATGTTCACATGGATTATTTATCAAAACTGACCTTATACGGGGCCATAAAACAAAATTTAAAACTTCAAAATATTGCAATTGTACAGACTATGTCTATGACCACAATGGAAGCAAGCAAGAAATCAATCAGAAAAAATAATTAGATACTTCCTTAATATTAGGATATTAAGCAATGCACTGCTAAATAACCCATGGATCAAAAATGCATTCTTAATGCAACTATAAAATGTTTTAACTAAATTATAATTAAATATTACACTACAAAACACATGGGGTGCAGCTAAAGCCATACTCAGAGGAAAATGTATAGCTTAAAATAGATAGTTTAGAAAAGAAGAAAAATTGAAAATCAATGACCCATCTAGCTCAAGAATTAAATTGTCTAACTTAATTGTTAAACCCCAAGAAAGCACACAGAAATAATAAAGAAAAAAGCAGAAATTAAGGAATTAAAAAATAACAAAACAATAGAAAAAATCAACAAAGCCAAGGCTGAGGAGAAAAAAAAAGATGCGTAGTACCATATGAGGAATCCAAAAGGGGACATCGCTATAGATTTTTAAAGTATTAAAAGTATAATATGGGAAAATTATGAACATCTTCATGTCACTACTTTTTAAAATTTGGGTAAAATAAATTCCTAGGAAAACACAACTTAACAAAATCTATAAAAAAATTAAAAATCTGAATAGTTAATTTTCCATTTATAAAAATTGAATGTGTTAAAAATCTTCCTACAATAAAAATTTCTGTCCTACTTGTTTTCATGACTAAATTCTTCCAAACATTTTCAGGAAAATTACCCCTGTCATAACACATAAACTTTTCTAGAGAATAGAAAAAGAGGGAATACTACCCAACCTGTTTCATGAGGCTAATATAACCTTGATAACAATATCTGACCAGATAATTAAAGTAAAATTATAAGCTGATTTCTCTTATGAACATAGATGCACAAATTCTAAGCAAGATATCAGCAAATTAAATTCAGTGATGTGTAAAAAAGGAAATATAGCTAAATCAGTTTTATCCTAAGAATTCAAAGTTTGATTAATATTTAAAAATCAATCAGTTTAAATCTCCATATTGGTAGAATAAAAGAGAACTATCATATAATAATCTCAATATGCTATGGTTTGGCTGTATCGCCACCCAAATCTCATCTTGAACCGTAGCTCCCATAATTCCCATGTGTCGTGGGAGGGACCAAGTGGGAGATAACTGAATCATAAGGTTGGTTTCCCTAATACTGTTCTCATGGTAGTGAATAAGTCTCACAAGATCTGATAATTTTATCTTGGCTTTCATTCCCTCTTGCCTGCCACCATGTAAGAAGTCCCTTTGCTCTTCCTTCATCTTCCACCATGATTCTGAGGCCTTCCCAGCCATGTGGAACTGTGAGTCAATTAAAGCTCTTTCCTTTATAAATTACCCAGTCTCAGTATGTCTTCATTAGCAGTGTGAGAACAGACTAATACATAATAGATGCAGAAAAAGCATTTGATTAAATTCAATATACATTGATGACAAAATAGAAGAGAACTTGCTTAATCTGATAAAAGATATCTACAAGAAAATCTATAGCAAACATCATATTTAATCATCCAATATTAAAATCCTTTCCCTGAGATTGGTAATGACACAGAGATGCCCCCATTACCACTTTTATTCAGCATAATTTCAGAGGCCTTAGCCAGTGCAAGAAGGCAAGAAAAAAATGTAAAAGGATTGGGAAAGAAGAAATAAAACCACCATTTTTATTTTCAAAAGTCCAATAAAATCTACAGATGAGCTATTAGAATTAATAAATTCAACAAATTTGCTGGCTATAAAGTCAACACATAAAAATCAATTGTATTTCAAAATATCCACAAAAAATAATTAGAAAGCTAATTTTAAAACTTGATGCCATTTACAATAGCATTAATAGAATCAAACGTTTAGGAATAAATTCAACAAACAAGTAAAAGATCTCTATACATAAACTATAAACATTTTGCGACATTAAAGAAAATCTAAATAAATCTAAGAAAATCTAAATAAATCTAAATAATACTTGTGGATTGAACACATAGTGTAAAAATGTCAATTTCCCTTCAAATTCATCCACAGATTCAATATAAACCTCAAAGATATCTTGGCAGGCTTATTTTGTTTTGTTTGCATGTGGAATACAAAGGACCAAGAGTGTTTAGGACAATCTTGAAGAAAAACACTGAAACACTTACACTAGATAACACAAGTAATAAGAATGCTGGATAATTCAGTCACTGTGGTATTGGCAAAGAGACAAGTAGATCAATGGAACAGAATAGAGTATAAAAAGTAGACCAACACTTGATTTACAACAAAGATGGTATTGTACAGAAGGGAAAGGACAGTCTGCTTAATGAGTGGTTCTGGGCCAATGGATATGCGAATGGAAGAAACCTCATCTTTATCTCACATCATTCAAAAAAAATCCAGCTGGATAGTAGATCTAAAATGTGAAAAGTGAAACAAAGTTTAAAAGATAACACAGGAGATATCTTCATGATAGTAAGGTATGAAAAGATTTCTTAAGCAGGACATGAAAATCACCAACCAGAAGAGAAAACATTTATAAATTAGACTATTTAAAATAAAGAATTTCTGTTCATCAATAGATACCATTTTAAGAGAGTGAAAAGGGAAGCAAGCCACAGACTGAAAGAAGAGATATGCAATATATATTTCTAACAAAGGACTCATTCAGAGTGAATAAAGAAGTCCTTTAAGTTACTGAGAGAAAAAAAAAACAAACAGGAAAGAAAAGTATTTAAAAAATGGGCCAGAGACTTAGCATGTACATCACAAGAGATTATCCAGATGGCCAATATGCATCTGAAAAGGTAGTCAGTCTAATTATTCATCAAGAAAATGCAAATGTCAACCACAATTGAATACCATTTTTTAACTTACCGGAATGGCCAATAGTAAACAATTAAGTACTGGTGAGGATGTGGAACAACTAGAAGTCTCATACTCCGTTGGTGGGTATGCAAACTGGTACAACTTTGGAAAACTGTTTGGCAGCATCTGCTAAAGCTGAACATATGCCTACCTGTGACTCAGAAATTCTACTCCTAGGTATATAGTCAACAGAAATGCATGCATGTGTACATAAAAAGATGTGAAAAACTTTATAGGAGTACTATTCATATTAAAAACAAGAAACAACACAAATGTCCTTCAATATTTATAATTTGTTATACAAGTAAATGATAATAAATTTGCTTAATGAAATATTATAAAGCATTGAAAATTAATTAAATATTGCTCTATGCAATAACATGGATGATTCTCACAAAATAATATTAAGCAAAATAGGCCAGAAACAAAATAATATGTATTGAGTGATTCAGTTTATACAAAGTTCAAAAACAAAGTGAACCACCTCACACTCATAAGGTGGCTGGCTGCTATTAACAAAAGCAAAAATAAAACAACAATAACAATTCAGAAAATAACCAGTGTTGGCAAGGATGTGGAGAGTTTGAAACTCTTGTGCACCATTAGTGGGAATAAAAAATGGTGTCGCTGCTTTGGAAAACAGTATAGCTGATATGGTTTGACTGTGTCCCCACCCAAATCTCATCTTGAATTCCCACATGTTGTGGGAGGGACCCAGTGGGATGTAATTGAATCATGGGGGGCAGTCTTTCCCAGCCTGTTCTTGTGATAGTGAACAAGTCTCACCAGATCTGATGGTTTTAAAAATGGAAATTTCCCTGCACAAGCTCTCTTCTCTTGTCTGCTGCCATGTGAGACATGCCTTTCCCCTTCTGCCATGATTGTGAGGCCTTCCCAGCCACTTGGAGCTGTAAGTCCGTTAAACCTCTTTCTTTTGTAAATTGCACAGTCTCTGGTTTGTCTTTATTAGCAATGTGAAAACGGACTAATACAATGGCGGTTTCTGAAAAAGTTAAAAATAGGATTACTATTGATCCAGCAACTCCACCTCTGGATGTATATCCAAAAGAATTGAAGGCAGGGTCTTGAAGAGATGTTTGTACACCCAAGTTTATAGCAGCATTATTCACAATAGTGAAAAGGTTGAAGCAACTCAAGTGCCCATGGACAGATAAAATGTAGACTATACATACGGTAGAATATTATTCGGCCTTAAGAAGACATAAAGTTCTTACACATGCTACAACATGGATGAACCTTGAAGAAATTATGCTAAGTGAAATGAACCAGTCACAAAAAAATAAAACTTCTGTATGATTTCACTTATATGAGGTACTTAAAACAGCCAAATTCATAGAGACAGAAAGTAGCATGGTGGTTGCTAGGGGCTATGGGAAGGGGCAATGGGGTGTAGTGTTTATTAGATATGGAGTTTTAGTTTTGCAAGATGAGAAGAGTTCTGGAGATTGGTTGCACAGCAATGTAAATGTTCTCAACATTACTGGGTTGTAAGTTAAAAAGGGTCAAGATGCTAAATTTTATGTTGTGCATTTTTTACCACAATTTAAAAAAATTTTAAATATATATAGACAAAGGCAAAATGGATGTGATGATTGACATCAGTATAGTGGTTACCTCTGGGGAGGCCCTAGTGACTGGCAGGGACACATGAGGGGTTTTGGAGGTTCTGGATTCTATTTCCTGACCTGGGAAGTGGGAACATGAGTGTTTTCTCTTTTAAATATTGATCAAGCCATGAACTTTGACTTGTGTGCTTTTCTATATGCTTCTACTAAATCAATAAAAAAAATTACTTTAAAAATAAGTCAAAGCAGAACACATAAAAATAGCCAAGGTTTTTTTTGGGGGGGGAAATGAATTTTACCTGATATCAAAATATACAACTATTAAAAAAGTGTGGTTGCTGGCACAGACATAGACAGTTAAATCAATGGACAAAAACAGAGTCTAAAAATCAACCAGCCAGGGAACAAAGTGAGACCCCATCTCTACCAAAAATAAAAAACTTAGCCAGGCGTGGTGGCACATGCTAAGGAGCTACTCAGAAGGCTGGGGCGGGAGGCTCGCATGAGCCTAAGGGTTTGAGGCTGCAGTAAGCTATGATGGCACCACTGCACTCCAGCCTGGGAGACAGAGCCAGACCCTGACTCTAAAGACAAAACAAAACAAAAAACAGAACCATGTAATAAATGAGAATTTAATATGTGGTCAACGAGGCATTTTAAATCAAAGGGGAAAAGATACATTATCCGTAAATAATACTGAAGCAATTGGTCAATTATTTGGGTGTCAAAGAGCCTAAAATATGCCTTATACACAAAAGGAAATGCTGTTAGAGCTAAGATTTGCAATTTAAAATGAACTGTAACTATTCCATTGTTATAAGAAAAATGTAAGACAAATGTATTAGGTCATTCTCACATTGCTATAAAGAAATATCTGAGACTGGGCTGGGCGCACAATGGCTAATGCCTGTAATCCCAGCACTTTGGGAGGCCGAGGGTAGTGGATCACCTGAGGTCAGGAGTTCGAGACCAGCCTGACCAACATGATGAAACCTCATCTCTACCAAAAATACAAAATTAGCTGGCTGTGGTGGTGGGTGCCTGTAATCCCAGCTACATGGGAGGCTGAGGCAGGAGAATCGCTTGATCCTGGGAGGCAAAGGCTGCAGTGAGCCGAGATTGCGCCACTGCACTCCAGCCTGGGTGACAGAGTGAGACTCTGCCTCAAAAAAACAAAAAGAAAGAAAGAAATACCTGAGACTGATTAATTTATAAGAAAAGAGGCGTAATTGGCTCATGGTTCTGCAGGCTGTACAAGAAGCTTAGAGACATCTGCTTCCAGAGAGGCCTCAGGAAGCTTCCAATCATGGCAGCAGACAAAGGGAGAGCAGGCACATCACGTGGTGAAGCAAGGGCAAGGGGGGCAGGTGCTACACACTTTTAAATTGCCAGATCTTGTGAGAACTCACTCACTGTCTTGAGAACAGTACCAAGGGGATGGCGCTAAACCGTTCATGAGAAATCCTTCCCCATGATCCAATCACCTCCCACCAGGCCCCACCTCCAACACTGGGGATTATAGTTCAGTATGAGATTTGGGCAGGGACGCACATCCAAACTATATTAACAAATTACATGTAATTGAGTTTAATTGAGCAAAGAACCATTCATGAGTTAGGCAGCGCCAGGAACCAGCATAGATTCAGAGACTCCAGCACTGCCACATGGTTGGAGAGAACTTATAGACAAAACAAGGAAAGTGAGATGCAGAAAATGGAGGTGAAATACAGAATCAGCCGGATTGGTTACAGCTCTACGTTTGCCTTATTGGAACACAGTTTGAATACTTGGCTGCCTGTGAGTGGTTGAAGTACGGCTGCTGTGATTGGCTGAAACTCGGCTACTTGTTATAAGAGCAGATCATAGTCTGTTTACACATCCAGTTAGGTTAGAGTTCACCATGCAAGGAGAAACCTTTAGATCAAACTTAAAATATGTAAGGAGGCAGCTTTAGGCGAAACTTAACACTGTACTAATAATTATGTCATAGTTCTAAATTTTTATGCTTAGGCCCTCAAGATACTAATAAATTTGACCTCTTTAAAAATCAAAGGCTTCTATATTATTGTATTTGTACCAAAATTTAAAATAAACTTCTCTTTGATCCAGCAATGTAACTTGTAAACATTTACCTTTAAGTAAATAACCAGCCAAATATCCAAAGGATGTCCATTGCAACATCATTGATAACAGTGAACTTTAGGAAAAAATTTATATCAAACCAGAGGTGGTTAATAAATTATGATACATACAACAGAATACTAAGTAGTCATAAGAAATGGTTCTATTTATCACTTTAGAAAGATATGTTGATGAGTTAAAAAAAAGCAGTTACAAAAAAACAAGGGTAACATCTCCTTGCTGTAAATCCACTTACAGGTACACTGTTACAGGCTGATATGTGTCCCCTTAAAATTCCTGTGTTAAAGTTTTAACACCTCGGAATGTGTTTATATTTGGAGATAGGGTCTTTAAAGAACTAATTAAGTGAAAATGAGTTCTTTAGAGGGACCCTAGTCCAATATGACTGGTGTTCCTTGTAAGAAGAAGACATGTGGAAAGAGACATGATCGAGAGAGAAAAGACCACGTGAAGTGTCAGGGAGAAAGCCCTCTACAAGCCAAGGAGGGGCATCGGAAGAAACCAGACCCGCTGACACCTTGGCCTCAGACCTCTACCCTCTAGAACTGTGAGAGAGCAAGTTTCTGCTGTCTAAGCCACCCAGTTTGTGGTACTTGTCATAGTAGCCCTAGCAAACTAATACACACACCCACACGGATATCTGGAAAAATATTCACCAAATTGGAACAGTGGTTCAGAGTGGTAGAGTTCGGCTTTCTTTTTAATACTTTCCCCAGTACTGGAATTTTTTTCCAATAAGTAATACATCATTTTTATGATTAAAAAAAAAGCAATGTTAGTCTCTTGTGAAAAATAAAAGGTCAGGGGACAATAACCTGGTCTCTACTAGTCACAGGCCACCCTGTCACACTCCTATGCTGCTTGCTGTCTTTCCAGCGTATCCTCTGAACCTCCCACTGAAATAGCAAACCAAAACTGAGAAGGAAAGAATTGGGGGATGGGGGGACCTTTGGAACTCAAAGTGACTCATGCCTTTGCTGAGTTTACAGAGTGGCACACTCAAGAGGTGCAGCACAGTGACTGGAAGGCCTTCTCTGCACCATACATGGTGCAAAGGGCTGAGATCCTTTGCTTGGACTCAATGTTTGCCTTCCCTTAGCTGCTGGGGGATATGCCTCCCTTTTAGGCCCCCTCCAGAGGGCCGCAGAGCAGGAAATCATGTCTGGGGGTCCTCAAGACTCCAGCTTGTTATTTCTGTGTGGGGAGGAGTTCTGGCTGGGTTGGGGCTTTGCATTTTTATAGGCCTTTCACTAGGGATCTAAGACTTGGGAGCCACTAACCCATTTCTTTTTCTTTTCTTTCTTTTGTTTTGAGACAGAGTCTCACTCTGTCACCCAGGCTGCAGTGCAGTGGCACAATCATGGTTCACTGCAGCCTCTGCCTCCCAGGCTCAAGTGATCCTCGCCTCAGCCTCTCTGGTAGCTGGGACTACAGGTGTGTGCCACCACACTCAGCTAATTTTTGTATTTTTTGCAGAGATGGGGTTTCGCCATGTTACCCAGTCTGGTCTCGAACTCCTGAGCTCAAGTGCTCTGCCCACCTTGGCCTCCCAAAGTGTTGGGATTACAGGCGTGAGCCACTGCGCTCACCTGAGCCACTAATCCTCATCTTAAACTCTGGAGGCCTATGAGAGGCAGAAAGGGAAAAGTTGGTCTGGGTTTTAGGGGAGACATGAGGTTCTACCAACAATCCATATACTGTTTGTATTAGTCAGGCTTCTCCAGAGAAACAGCACCGACATGATGTGCATATATTTACACTGGGTCCTCCGCATCTGGAACCTCCACATCTGTGGATTTGACCAACTGGGGCTAAAAAATATTTTTTAAGAAAATAATCTAACTGAACACGTACAGACTTTTTTCTTGTTATGTCATTATTCCCTAAACAGTATAGTATAACAACTATTTACATAGCATTTATGTTGTATGAGGTATTATAAGTAATCTGGAGATGACTTAAAGTACATGGAAGGATGTGTGTAAGATATATGCTGATAATACATCATTTTATATCAGGGACTTCAGCATTCATGGTTGGTATCTGTGGAGGTCCTAAAACTAATCACTCATGGATATTGAAGGGCAATTCTGTGTGTGTGTTTGTGTGCGTGTTTGTTTGTGTGTGTGTGTGTGTGTTTGTGTGTGTACATAGAGAAAGAGAGAGAGATTTTAAGGAGTTGGCTCACATGGTTGTGGAGGTGCAAGTTCAAAGTCTGCAGGGTAGGCTGGCAGGCTGGAAACCCAGGGAAGAGTTGCAGTTGGAGTCCAAAGGCAGCCTGCTGGCAGATTACTTCTTATACTTGGAGGTCAATCTTTGTTCCCGTAAGGCCTTCAGCTGATGGGATGAGGCCCACCTGTGATATGGAGAGTAATCTGCTTCACTCAAAGTCTACTGATTTAAATGTTAGTATTATCCAAAGTCACCCTTATAGAAACACCCAGAAGGTTTCATGTCACTGTGGCCCAGCCAAGTTGACGTATAAAATTAATCATCACACAGATGATTGGGTGATGCGTGTTCTACCAAAAGAAGTTTGAAATGTTCAGCCCCACTCATAATCTGTTTCTCACCACATTGACAAATCCTACAAAGAGAGACATAATTTTCACTGTAATCAGCATCTAGGAGATAGTAACTCAGTTAAAAGAATGAGGCAAGCAGGCTGGGCGCGGTGGCTCAAGCCTGTAATCCTAGCACTTTGGGAGGCCTAGGTGGGCGGATCACGAGGTCAGGAGTTCGAAACCATCCTGGCCAACATAGTGAAACCCTGTCTCTACTAAAAATACAAAAAAAATAGCAGGGCGTGGTGGCGGGCGCCTGTAGTCCCAGCTACTCGGGAGGCTGAGGCAGGAGAATGGCGTGAACCTGGGAGGCGGAGCTTGCAGTGAGCCGAGATGGTGCCACTGCACTCCAGCCTGGGGGAGAGAGCCAGAGTCTGTCTCAAAAAAAAAAAAAAAAAAAAAGGAGGCAAGCAAGGGAAGAAAGGAAACATTTGGAATCTGAGCCTCATAAGACAGTCCTTCCAAGAATCACATTGTTTCAACCCATTGAGTACCACTTTGATAAGAACTTGAATAACTGGAAATTTTGACTTCCTTTCAAGTGGTTCCTGCCAGTATAGACATCTCAATGCACTGGACATTCTTTACAAGGAACAAAGCTTGATAGGATTTCTAACTTTATATAGCTACAGTTTTGAGAACAGGAGATGCTCAGGACATTGTCCCCAAAGCCTGAAGAATGGGTACCAGGATCTCCAGACAACGCTCTTCCCGGACCTGCAAGCAAACACCTCTGCTTAGAGAGCAACCCCAACCAGGAAGCCAGACTCGGTCACGTGGCTCACCCCCACACCAACTCCTAACTTGTGCAGGGCACCTCCAGCTAATCTGGAAGTTTGATTATAAGCCAAGGGGAACGGTTATATAACTCTGAAAGTTTAAACTTGGATAAACACACACACATACACAAAGAGGACCCC
The DNA here is from genome assembly GCF_006542625.1 of Nomascus leucogenys. Taxonomy (NCBI): domain Eukaryota; kingdom Metazoa; phylum Chordata; class Mammalia; order Primates; family Hylobatidae; genus Nomascus; species Nomascus leucogenys. The sequence continues at coordinate 73,703,077 of NC_044387.1, read as the reverse complement.
GGTAAAAGGAGAAAACCACAGACTGGATCCCGTTTCCTTAGTTTATTGCCTTGTAAAGCAATAAGATGTATTAATGATTACATCGACCTGTCTTCCCGGCTGTTCAAATGGCCATGTCATCAAACTAATTAAAAAGTGTCTGCTGCCTCCCAGGTCCCTTTGAATGTCATCCCTTTGTGCAAATAAAGGTGAAAATTCTTATACATGTCAGTTGTACTCATCTTTGCATCTCTTTCTTATGACCAGTACTGGGGGGCACATCTCCCAACCCAAGGGAGCTCCTGCCTGGAGCCTGCATGTCCCCAAGGCCCTAAAATCCCACTGTCAGCAGGCAGCACCCCCTTCCCATGGCTCCGTGGGAGGCTGGAGGCAGCTGAAGCCACAAGAACAAGCTGAGAGGAGAGGACCAAGATCCGAGAGACATGGCCCAGCCCCTAGAAGCCAGTTTCGGGCCCTGTGCTGCTGTTTTCTTCAGCCTCTTTGCTCCAGAAAGCTCCACGGAGAGCCACAGGACCAGGCGGGCCAGGAGACTGGCAGGTAGCAGCAAGGCGGGCCGCCTTCCCAGGTAGGTGCAGAGAGCCAGGAAAGGAAATGTGCGCTTTGCCGTGAGAGACGGGGCGACTGGGCCTCAGGCTAATCCCTGTGAGAACTATTCTCTGGGGAGAGCAAGGGCAGGAGTCCAGAAGCCAGGGCCCTGGGCTGCCCCATGAGACAGCTAACGCCGCCGCCCCGCTCAGAGGGAGAGGGTCGTGGGTAGGCTGGGAGACAGCCAGGAACCAGGCAGGGCACTGTCCCTGAAAGCACGCCGCCCCCCAACAAGCCGGGCAGCCACTCTCCTCAGTCCCGCTTGCACAGCTGAGTCCGGATCCTACTGTCCTGTGGCTCTGTTTATCACAGTTCTGGAGGGAGATGCGTGGAGGGGGGACAGTTAGCCTGATTAGTGCATTTTGCTTTGACAGAAGGAGAAAAATAAGGACAGTGTAGTGAGATTTTCACAAAGCTAAATGAATTTAATTTAAAGATTGTTCATATTCTAATTCCAGGTTAAGCCTGAGGTTTTGATTCACTTTATTGACAGGTGATGTTTGATAGGTGATAATTGTTGCCATTATTTTTAATGTCCTTACTGTCTAACTTGTTCATTTTTTTTTTTTTTTTCAATTTTACTGGCCCATGAAAACTCAAACTTCAGGGGAGAAAAGCCTTCCAAGGGATGTTTTTGGCCTATTTCTTCTGTGATTAGTTTACCTATATTTCACTTCATACTATAAACTCCTAACATTCATTTCATTTAGTCATTGGACAGACACTAAGTAAGCATCTACTACATTCAGAATAAATATTTTGTTTATGTAATGATTACTTATTCGGGATAAAAGATTTGAATATTTCAAAAGTGAACAACGTAAAACAAAAGTTTTAAATGGGTATCATATTTATCCCTGACACATGGAATCTGTGGCAAACTTAGCCGTAGTTTAGCTGCTAGCATAGGTTTTTTTTTTTTCTCTTAGCAACATTATAACTAAACAGTCACAAATCTAAATCTCCCCAAAATAATTTGCTCTCATTGACCTTCTTTTCAGTTGCTACCTGCATTTGACACTCCATGTACTTTACCTAGTCAATGAATGAGGTGGAGACTTCCAGAGACTGGATTTCAAGGTTCATTTGCTGCCGCAGCAGAGCCTAGGCTATCCTGACTCATACCAGGACTTTACCCGTTTAAACTTTCTTCCCTCTGAGTGCTGAGTAGGGCCGACCTAACACCTGGATGAAGCAGGTTATTGTCCCAAAATATTTCTCTCTTTGTTGTCTAAGTTTCTACCTAAAGTGTTTTGTGTTTTTGTTTTCTTCGTTGTCATTGTTGTTTTCCGGCAGAGTCTCATTCTGTCACCCAGGCTGGAGTGCAGTGGTGGAATCCTTGCTCACTGTAGCCTGGAACTCCTGGGCTCCAGCAATCTTCCTGCCTCAGTCTCTCAAGCAGCTGGGACTACAGGTGTGCAGCATCACATCTAGCTAAGTTTTAAAATTTTTTTGTGGAGATGGGGGTCTTACTATGTTGCCCATGGTAGTCTTGAACTCCTGGCCTCCAGCAATCCTCCCACCTTGACCTCCCAAAGTGCTGGGATTGCAGGCGTGAGCCATCGTACTTGCCCCCCTCCACCTTTTTTTAAAATTATAGATCGCCTTCTCCCTTTAGTCCTCTTTTACGAGTTAAAAGCCCCTGGGTTTCAGTGCCTTCTGCATGGCACTTGTTGAGACCTTGGCCTGGCATTGCTGTCTTTGCGGCTTGCACAGGCTTGATCTCAGACATCACTGGAGTTGAGCCCTCAGGCCTCGCCAAGCTTCCCTTTCCTCAACTCAATCTCAGGCAACCTCAGGCCTCTCCAAGCTTCCCTTTCCTCAACTCAATCTCAGGCAACCTCAGGCCTCTCCAAGCTTCCCTTTCCCGGACTGTGATGTGGGGATAATAATAGTTCCTTTCTCATAGGGCTGTGCTGAGGAATAAGTGATAGAATGTGTGTAAACCACATACTACTAGCTCAGTGGGTGGCGATGGTTCTTCTGGTGTGTATTAGTTGACTACAGCTGCCATAACAAAGCACCACAAACTAGGTGGCTTAGACTACAGAAATGTGTTGTCTCATGATTGAAAATTGAAGTTCAAAGTCAAGGTGTCATCAGGGTTGGTTCCTTCTGAGGCCCAGGAGGGAGGGTCTGTTCTGGGCCTCTCTCCTAGTTTCTGGTGGTGGCCGCCAGTCCTTGGTGCTCCCGGGCTGTGGCTGCAGCACCCTCATCTCGGCCTCTGTCATCACGCAGTGTTCCCCCCGTGTCTCTGTCTTCATGTGTCTTCTTATGAGGATGCCAGTCATATCAGATTAGGGGTCCCCTTTCCCACTCCAGCATGACCCGTCTGAACTAATTCCATCTGCAACAATCTGTTTTTTTCTTTTTTTTTTTGCTTATCTCTTTTCTGAATAAACATGGATTTCCCTCAATAAACATGTTTTCTTCAATAAATATTTTGAAGAAATATTTTATAATATAAAAACTCACTTAAATGAATGGCACTAGGAAAAAATAACATATAAGCCAGTTACTAGACTATACTATATTCACTTTAAAAGAAAAAAAGCAAATAGTTATGCATATTTTTATGTACTCATATTTTTCAAGCTGAAGCGCTACAGATGTCATCTTTTGCCCTTAGGGCTTTATTGCTGGCAAGAGCTGTCTCTCCTGTGCCATATGGCCAGGTGACACGGGAAGTGCATCCCAGGCCACAGCCTCAAGATTACTCAGGGACAACTGCACCAGCAGTTTTAATCTAGGACTTCATGAGGTATAGGTGAATACTCACACAAATTCTAGGTCACTAATTCACCCATCACCTGAAACGATAAGTCACTTAATTGTTGCTTGAATGTACCCTAAATTCATTTGGGAAATATCTTCAGATTTTCTTCTTTTTAAAACAAATGTGCATCTATACATGTATTCTATTGGTTCCATTTTTCTGTAAAGCCTTGACTAATGGAGCTGCTTAGTAAGCCAGATGTTCTCTGTCCTATTTTTGGTCTATATTAGCACAGCATAGTGGGCAATATGAGACTATATCAATGTTTGGGGCATAATTCAATCTGTATGTTTTCTTTTTTGCATGTATTGGATATGACCCTTACATACAACTTGTACAGAATTGTCTGGTTTGAAACTAAATATTCTCTAAAAAATGTATAGGAAATATTTTTCTTTTTTTTTCCTTCAACTTTAAAGTTCTGGGGTACATGTGCAGGATGTGCAGGTTTGTTACATAGGTAAACACGTGCCATGGTGGTTTGCTGCACAGATCAGCTCATCATCCATGTATTAAGCCCAACATCCATGAGCTATCTTCCTGATGCCCTCCCTCCCCCAATCTCCCAGAAAGGCCCCAGTGTGTGTTGTTCCCCACATGTTTTCTCATCATTCAGCTCCCACTTAATAAGTGACAACATTCCGTGTTTGGTTTTCTGTTCCTGTGTTAGTTTGCTGAGGATAATAGCTTCCAGCTTTATCCATGTCCCTGCAAAGGACATGAACTCCTTCCTTTTTATGGCTTTATAGTATTCCACGGTGTATATTACCACATTTTCTTTATTCGGTCTGCCAATTATGGGCATTTGGGTTGATTCTATGTCTTTGCTATTGTGAATAGTGCTGCAATGAACATATGTGTGCATGTATCTTTATAACAGAATGATTTATATCCCTTTGGGTATTTACTCAGTAATGGAATTGCTGGGTCAAATGGTATTTCTGCTTCTAGATCTTTGAGGGATTGCCACACTGTCTTCCACAATGGTTGAACTAATTTACACTCCCATCAACAGTGTAAAAGTGTTCCTTTTTCTCCGCAACCTCCCCAGCAGCTGTTTCTTGACTTTTTAATAATAGCCATTCTGATTGGTGTGAGATGGTATCTCATTGTGGTTTTGATTTGCATTTCTCTAATGATCAGGGATGTTGAGGTTTTTTTCATATGTTTGTTGACTGCATGAATATCTTCTTTTGAGAAATCTCTTTTCAGTTCACTTTTTTAATAACAACCCTATTTTTAAATAAGGTCACATTTTGAGGTACTGAATCTTAGGACTTCAACAAATTTTATTTTTGGGGACACAATTCAACTTATTACCTGGAAGATAAGAAGATAAGATTTTGTCTGTTGTTATGACTATTGTTACTCTTTTCATTATTTTTCTTTCTTTCTTTTTAAAATAGAAATGTTTTCACCATGGTGCCCAGGCTGGTCTTGAACTCTTGGGCTCAGGCAATCCTTCTGCTGCAACCTCCCAAAGTGCTGGGATTACAGGTGTGAGCCACCGTGCCCGCCCTCATTATTTTTCTACTACTAACCAACTTAGCACCCTGCACTAGCAGACCATCACCAAATGCCAGCTGAATGGCAGTTTCATGAGAAGTCCCTGCACAGGCTTCCACTGGCTGCTCCCTTCCATCTGTCCAAGGCACTCCTTGGCCAGAGCAAATTACTCCTCTCCACCACAGGAGCTCCCTTACCCTCACCGCTCTCCATGTCATCGTCACCATCTCTCTGACTTCTTCCCACCACAGCCAGGTGAGCAGGGACATTGCAAATGGAAGCAGACAGCAGTCTGACCTCACAGGCTTGCAGTGTGCCTAGAACATAATGAGACTGGCTCTGCAAACCTCCTGGGGAAGTGACTGGCTGCTGTGCAGCCACTCTTCGCACACCCACCAAACCTGCCACACGTACACCTGTTGTCCCTGCTCCCTGAAGATATCTGCCAGTGGCCCATCCCTCATACAGGAATAACTTGCTTTTGCAAGCCCCTGGCCAATCCTTCTTTTTATCTCCTTCCAAATGGAATCCTATTTTAAATGCATGAGGGGAGCTTAATAATTAAAGAAAGCCTATGATCATCTTGTTGCCAACAGGATAAAATAATCACTCACTATGGTATTTTTGGTAAATATAGATTTTTATAGGTGGAATTGACTTTGCTTAAAGTGGAGTGCACTGAGGCACATCTTTGCAGCTGAAAGACTTGGGTGTGACCATCAGTGCGAGATGAAGTGATGACAGGCATATTCGGCCCATTGATTTCTGACTTCTGTCAGGGCCTGTCTTGCAGGATTTTTGGTACCTGGGACTTAGTCTCTTCCCTCCCTGGAGGGCAGTCAGTGGGCCCCTGAAACCTGGGGTTCCTATGTGGCATCCCAATCAGTCCTATCCCAGGAAGGAGTGAGGCTCTGCACGTGGAACCCTATCCTTCATCCCAGACTGTCTGCACCTCAAGTCACATCAGGAGAAGCCTCAGGAGTTGAATTTCTGCACCCAGAAGAATTCTTTTGGTCACATCTACCACCCTGACTTGGAGTGAAGGGAGAAGGGAAGGAAAGTTCTTAGCCCTCATTTTAGAATTGCCAGATTTAGCAAATAAAAATACAGGACACTTGGTTAAATTAGACTCCCAGATAACAAAAAACAAAACAAAACTTTTTTTAAAACTATCTTAGCCACTTTTAAGTGTATTATAGTTTAGTAGCACTGAGTGTATTCATATAACAACAAATAATTTTTTTTTTAGATGAGGTCTTACTCTGTCACTCAGGCTGGAGTGCAGTGACTAAGATCATGGCTCACTGCAGCCTCAACCTCCTGGGCTCAGTGATTCTCCCACCTCAGCCTCCTAAGTAGCTGGGACTACAGGCATGCGCTACCACACCCAGGTAACTTTTGTATTTTTCACAGGGATGAGGTCTCTCCATGCTGCCCAGGCTGGTTCAAACTTCTGGGCTCAAGTGATCCGCCCTCCTCAGCTTCCCAAGTGTTGGGATTACAGGCGAGAGCTACTGCACCCGGCCACAACACAAAAATTTTTAATGTAGTATGTCCTAGTCAATATTTGAGATATGCTTACACTAAAAAGTAATAATTCATTGTTTATCTAAAATTCAGATTTAACTAGGTGTCCTGTGTTTTATCTGGCAACTCTAGCCCATCTGTCCTGGCTTATTTCATTTACTTATTTGTTTGTTTGTAGTCCCAGTTCCTTGTCTCTGCAAAGAGAAAGAATCCTGAGGGAATTGAGGCAGCCCTGCTCTCCAACCTTCAAGGGAAGAAGTTGGCAGCCTGGGGCACACATACCAAAACATTATGAAGTGATTTTGTCATAAAATCACATAATCATAAAAGTTATAAAATCACATAATCACTAAAGCAGAGGTGGTGTATCTTTGGCACTTCCCATCTCTCTGCAGTTTCCACTTGTCGCCCTGCCCATCCCTGGGCAGCCTCCTTCCAGATCATTAACTCATCCTAGCTGAGCGCTAACTATAAGTATAAGGTGTTAGCTGCCGATAAGCTTCAAACGTGACCTCTTCTCACCCAGACTCACTTTTTTCCCCCAGTGGATTAAAATAATCAAGAAAGAAGGATGTAGCTGGACACAGTGGCTCATACTTGTAATCCCAGTGACTCGGGAGGCTGAGGCAGGAGGATTGCTTAAACCCACGAGTTCGAGACCAGGCTGGGCAACAGAGTGAGACCCTTTCAGAAAGATGAAGAAAAAAGAAAAGAAAAGGAAAGAAAAAAGGAAGGAAGGAAGGAAGGAAGGAAGGAAGGAAGACAGAGAGAGAGAGAAAGAAAGAAAGAACAGAAAGAGAAAGAAGACGGACAGTTGGTGGCCACAGAGAATGGCAGGTGTTGCTTGTATGGGGTGTGCCTGCCCAGCACCAGGGGCTGTGTGAGACTGTGGAGCCCGTGATCCCCATGACTGCTCACCTCTGCTAAGAATCCTCACCTTGTGGATCTTCTGAGGGGAAGAACATTTTGGCAAGGGAAAAAACAAAAACAAAAACAAAAAACTCCCCAAGAACTCTTTGTGTAATGGTAAATTCAAATCCCCCCTGGTGTTCTATTTTTACAATACCTAGATTCCCAAAGTGGAGCTATTCGGGGAAAACCCCAAATGAGAAACCCTTACTGAAGAGCTCCAATCTAACCAAGTTTACGCCACTTGCGGCCCAGGTGCAAGGAGGCAGATACAAGAAGAACTTGCACCTCATTGCTGTGCCAGCGGTTTTGGTTAGCTTTGGAAATTTTAACACCTGCTTAGCTTGTGGGTTCTAGTGAGCCCAGATGCTCATCAAGGCAGTAATAGACAATGTGTTAAGCACCATTAAAATACACACTGTGATCCACACATGCACAACCAGTTCCCACCTTTAGGGGCTTTTATGGCAACTAATTACAATAATACCAAAATAAACCATGTAAACATCTCATAGCTCACTGCAGTCTCAAGCTTCTGGGCTCAAGCAATCCTCCCGCCTCAGCTTCATGAGTAGCTGAGACTACAGGTCGCACCACCATGCCCAACTAGTTTTTTTATTCTTTGTAGAGACAGGGTCTTGCTATGTTGCCCAGGCTGATCTCAAACTCCTGACCTCAAGTGATTCTCCCATCTCAGCCTCCCAAAGCACCATCTCAATAGGTTTCTAATGTCAATTAAGTTCCAAACACATTGGGCACTATTACATGCTCAACCACGGGATAGATGCTAGAGTATATGGACGGCTAAGATATACCTCCTCACAAAGAAGCTTATGGTTAATTCGCAAAGATTGACAGCAGAACAACCAATCACAGCACAAAGTGATTTATGCCGTAAGAGAGGTATGCACAGGACGCATGGGAACGTAGGGGATAGCTATAACCCAACCCACGTATGGTGGGATTGGGGAAGGGGTACATGCAGGGGACAAAGAAGGCTTCCTGAAGGAAGCGACTCCTAGCAAGGTCTGAAGCAGCAAGTGGTGATTTCAACAAGGACATCTCTTCTTTGGCAGGGCTCTACAGTAGAAGCCCCACCCAAACGAAGGCTAACGTTGGGCAGTAGGGACACTGGCTCAGTTCTATCTACCCTACTATTCTGGCCCCTCAGTTTCTTTTGAGTCTGCCTTTTAAAGCCTACCAGCATGAGTAGACAGAGAGGTGGAGTCCCCTCTCTCAAGCTTTCTATTTGTTGGTTTCAGCCAAGCAGTTAATTAATTTTGGGAGATTTTCAGATTAATTCTAGTGCTTCCATCCAACTTCAATTACTGAAAAGCTTTACTGAGGTAGTTCTCCACAGTGTTCAGCTTTATTCTTTCTCGTTTTAACACTGAATAGGCTGTCTGTGAGACCAGCAGCTTAGGAGGGCTGCTCAGTTGTTTTGCTGGTCTCCATTTTCTGCAGCTCAGCTGTAACTAACGATTTTGACCACCAACTGGGCTTCTACCACTATTTCTGCGCAAGGACCTGGTCATAAAGGCTGTTCTCAGCTCAGAGACCCTGTCCCACCCCCACTCCTTTAGCCAGTTCCCTCAATAACCACATCAACATTCATTCTGCTCACTCAACTCAATTTGCACTTGGAGGGCATTACAACTCTACTAAAATGTTTGAAATTGAGTCAATTGAAATTGAGTCAACTGTAAGAGTCTTGGGGGAGGATTACCCAATAAAACCTCAAGGGTGAAACCACCAAGGAGCAATATCAGGGAGGAAATATAAACCCAGGGGCTCTCAGTCCAAGACAGAGAAAATTAAGGGCAATTCCTATATTTGGAAGTGAGGATTTCTTCTGGCTGAGGGAACCCTGCAAGCATTATACTCCCCCAAACACCAGCTACATTTAGTTTGAGAAGATTCACTTGAAGGGCACAACAACTAGATACATCAAAGGTGAAGGTGAATGACTGACAATAGGTTGGAATGGGAAGAGGATATCTTTAAACCGAGCATATCTGTTGAGATGTGGGGCATTATAGTATCAGTAGCCTCCCAGAAGTTCAAGTGCAATGAGTTCTGCAATAGCCTTCTTCAATTAATCAACCATAGCCATGCCCTCTCCTCTCTCACTTCTGTCTCTCCTCTTCCTGCCCTCGTCCTCTTCCTTGCCCTTTTTCTTCACTTCCATCTATTACTCTACTACAGCTCCCCATCTCCCTTCACCCCTACTCCTCCTATTGTTTATGGTCTCATTTTACTGTGGGACTTGCTTAGCTTTGATATGATTGAATTTGCCTTTACCCCAATTGATCACATCCTTATCTACCTCACCAAGAAGATAAGACTCAGATTCAAAATCAGAACCTCGGGTTAAAGAGACCAAATTCAAACCATGAGGCTCAAGAAGATTCTAGAAAAGAAGGTTTTGTGAAAGCCACCCTGGGCTGGAAGAACTTATCAAATAAAAAAGAAACATTACTTTTCTATAGAGGAAGCAAAAACAAAAAACAAAAAAAACGGATGATTAGAAGAATAGGAGTGATAAGGCTAGAAGGATAGGATAGCCAGATGGAGAAGTCGATTATTGGCTCTAGTTTGAAGTCTCCCTTACTCCGAAAGACAAATCCACACAATCCAATGTTCCCTGAAGTGATCATTGTAATTCTTTCCTTCATGTCACTATCAAACTTTCAACTAGGAGGTATAGTTCAATTTCCACTGCTTCAATTTCCCCACCACCATTTCCCTCTTCGTCCTGCAGCCAGATGAACCAGCACTCTCTGGGTCACTCACCCTGTGTTCACATCTAGTCCTCATTTATTTTTCTGTTTTGTTTCCCTTAATGGCAACCAATGATCATAGTGTCTCCTCGAAGTGGTTTCCTCTCTTGGCTTCTATATCAAAACCATTCTCTGGTTCTATTGCTACCTTCCTGGTGTTTTAACTCTACACACACACTCACTCACACACTTTCAGTCAATATGGCTGGCAAACTGGACTGACAGAGAAATACCTACTCTACCATTTCAAACACCAATAAACTCTGAACTATTATCAGCTTAAATAGATATCGAATACATTGAAGCTTCCAGAAATAAAGTGAGATCTCAAAGCCAGAACAGGAATTGAAACATAATGGCTCATAGGGGTGTAAAAACTTAAAAACAGCTTTAACCACTGGAAGCTGAGGTTTTAACTCATACATAGAGAGGGAAGTCCAAGCCATACACCCAATATGGAAGGGGAACTACAACTGGGCTACTTGAGTAAAATCAAGATTCAAATATATATCCATGAAAAGAGACTAGAAAATCTCTGCCTACTAAGACAGTGTCAAGGAAACTTGCTTTCCACCTGGTCTTGTGTGTAGAAAAGTAATCAATCATAAAATTTAGAACCCTGATCGGTGCCATGCAGGCTCTTACATAGGAAGCCCAAACTGATAAATTAACATTAAAAATTGCTCCAGAATCCATGAATCATGTAGCATCCTAGCAGAGGCAAAGGAAAGACTAGCTTCTAAAGATGTTTTCACAACCCAGAGCACATGGAATTTCTACAAAAACAATATCCCTGAAAATCAATTTATATTCAGTAGTTAGAAATTACACAAGGAAACAAACTATCATAAGGAGAGTCAAGAATTACAAATAATAGAAAAAAAACTGAAAAATATTTAAGATAAATGTATATTAAAATAATATTGAAAGTCATAAGGCAAGCATATAAAAGGTAGTCTCATATTTCTAAAAATAATGAAGTTTAAAAAACTATAATTACTGATATACAAACATCAATGGACAAAGTGGAACAATTGACAGGATACAGTCAAAAAGAAAATCAGTCACTTTGAAGATAAATCTGAGAAAATCACCCAGAATGTAGCATAGAGATGGAGAGAGGAGACCAAGGGTCTATACTGAAAAGCTCTTACATGTTTCAAAGGAGAGGATGGAAAAGAAATAATGTTCAAATAGCTGAGTATACTCCAGAGTTAAAGAATGACAAGCATTCTCAAATTGAAAAGAATATCTGTGTTGTGTGCTGAATAAATAACAAATTTCTCATGTAAACACATAATGTTGAAACTTCAAAACACACACACAAAAATTATAAAAATTACTAAAGAGTTAAGGCAGTATTTTTCTAAGAAAGACAATTAGAATGACAGTTGACTTTCATCAGCGATAATGTATTCTAGGAAACAAAAAATTTTATTTTTGAAAAAGAGAGGAATATTATTTTTTGAATTAGAATTATATACCAGCCAAAGTATCATTCAAACCTGAAAGAAAATGAAGGCATTTTCAGACATACAAAGATTTAGAGGGTTTACTAGTTATAGATTATCAGTCAAAGAACTACTAAATGATGGACATCAGCAAAAAAAAAAAAAAAAAAAAAAAATTAAAGCCAAAAGAAAGTATGGGATGCAAAAAGTAATCCTGAGTGAATAAATGGTTAACACCTTTGTTGGAAAGTCAACATAAAACTTTAAAATTTAAAAGGGAAACTCCTTTTTGTAAAAAGGAAGAAGGAGTAAAGAAAACATAATCAATCTAAAAGAAGAAACGAAAGAAGAAACGTGATAAATAAAAACTACTAAATAAGATGGCAAGTGTAAGTCTAAATATAGCACTATTAATGATATCAATAATGTTGTCCTTGCCAGTTAGGCCATAGAGGCACTCAATGAAAGAAAGAAAAATAAGGGAGTAAATAAATAAATAATAAATCCAGGCTCACAACAGTCACACAAAATAAACTGACAGAAAAAATTTATAAATAATGGCAGGGGGAAATATATATATATATATATATATCTCAAGCAAATATTCATAAAAAAGATGATATAGTAATTTTAATGGTGGATATTACAGAATTTAGGGAAACAAATAACAATAGAATTAATGAAATCACTACATGTTGGTTAAAAAATAAAAAGATAAAGTAAGAAACAATTCACCAGGAAGATAGAATAATCATAAGTCTATCTAGACCTAACAACATAGCTGGAAATTTACAAAACAAAAATTCTACCAAATTAGAAGGAGAAAATTCTCTCAGAACTACTAGACTGAGGTAAAGGGGCACCACATCTGCAACTCTGCCCAAATTATTCAGAGAATAAATTAGATCTTGATCTAAACGTAGATATAGATATAATAAATCATAAAGTAAGAGTGATAAAATGTTAACATTTTGGAAAACTGGGAGAGGGGATATGGAGATTTTTTGGACTATTTTGCAACTCTTTTGTATGTTTGAAACAAAAGGTTTTAATGTTTTTAAAAATACCAATGCTTGTGCTACACTGATTCCATTCATTAGAAGTCCTGATTTAGGGTGCAGCACACCAACATGGCACATGGATACATATGTAACAAACCTGCACATTGTGCACGTGTACCCTAAAACTTAAAGTACAATAATTAAAAAAAAAAAAAGAAGTCCTGATTTAATCATCAGAGATGGGATCTCAGCAAGAGCATTTATTTAAATTTCTCAGGTAATTCTGATACTTTTAAACCCTGATAAATCAAACATACAGGACATATGTAATAACAGAGAAGAATTTAATGGCACAATTATCAAGCATAATCTAATAGATATATTGAGCAGACAGCTCAGTCGGAAAAAAGGGTAAGATACTTAAATGGGCACTTCACCAAAGAGGGCAATGGTAAATAAACCGATGAAAAAATACTGAACTTTATGAGTCATCAGATAAATTCTAATTCAAACCATAGCAAGCAACCACTACACACCACCAGAATGGCTACTATGGAAAAGATAATATGAAGCATTGGGAGAAGATGTGGAGTGACTAGAACTCTCATGCATCACTGGAGGAGTGTAAATTTGTTCATCTGCTTTGGAACACTGCTTAACAGCATCTACTAAAGCTAGTTATAATGCATTCCCTATGAAACAGCAATTCTACTCCTAGGTATCCACCCAATAGAAAAGCTTGCATCTGTCCATTAAAACACATATATAATAATGCTGATAGTAGCACTAATCATAGTAGCCAAAAACTGGGGCAAAAATGAAATATTCAACAATAGAGTTGATGTGGTTTGGCTGTGTCCCCACCCAAATCTCATCTTGAATTGTAGTTCCCATAATCCCCACACGTCACAGGACGGACCTGATGAGAAGTAATTTAATCATGGAGGCGGTTACCCTCATGCTATTCTTGTGATAGTGAGTTCTCACAAGATCTGATGGTTTTATAAGAGGCTTTTCCCCCTTTTGCTGGGCACTTCTTCTTGCTGCCACATGTGAAGAAGAATGTGCCTGCTTCTCCTTCCACCATGATTGTAAGTTTCTTGAGGCCTCCCCAGCCATGCTGAACTGTGAGTCCATCGAACCTCTTTCCTTTATAAATTACCCAGTCTTGGCTATGTCTTTATTAGCAGTGTGAGAATTGACTAATACAAGAATGGATAAAAAAAATCATAAATTCATACAATGGAATACTATGTATCAATGATAATAAAGAAGCTACAACTACATATAATGGTATGGATAAAGCTTACAGAGATAATGTTGAATAAAAGACATCTAACACAGAAGAATAAGTGTTACATAATCATATTTATATAGAGTTCCAAACCCAACAAAATCAGTCAGTAGTGGCTGGGCGGGGTGGCTCACACCTGTAATCCCAACACTTTGGGAGGCCGAGGTGGGTGGATCACCTGAGGTCAGGAGTTTGAGACCAGCCTAGCCAAGATGGTGAAACCCCATCTCTACTAAAAATACAAAATTCAACCGGGCATGGTGGCACATGCCTGTAAACCCAGCTACTTGGGAGGCTGAGGCAGGAGAATTGCTTGAACCCGGGAGGTGGAAGTTGCAGCAAGCCGAGTTGGCACCACTGCACTTCAGCCTGGGTGACAGAGCAAGACTTCGTTTTGGGTTGGGGGTGGTGGGCAGAAATAATTCAGTAGTGTCAGAAGTCAGGGCAGTGGTGAGCGGGGGCAGGAGGGGGGCTAATAATGATCTGGGTGCTAGACACATGAGTGCATTCATTTTGTGAAAATTCATCAAGCTGTACATTTACGATGTGTGTACTTCTCTCCAGATGGTATACTTCAATAAAATGTCCACTGAAAATATAAAGTTCACACCTGTAATCCTAGCACTTTGGGAGGCCAAGGTACTAGGGTGGGTGGATTGCTTGAGGTCAGCAGTTCAAAACCAGGGTAGTCAACATGGCGTAACCCCATCTCTACTAAAAATACAAAAACCAGCCAGGCATGGTGGCGCATGCCTATAATCCCAGCTACCCAGGAGGCTGAGGCAGGAGAATCGCTTGAACCCAGGAAGTAGAAGTTATAGTGAGCAGAGATCACACCATTACACTCTAGCCTGGACAGCAGAGTGAGACTCTGTATCAAAAAAAAAGAAAAAAAGAAAAAGGTAAAGTACACATTAGTTTAGCTTTTTATTATTATTTTAAAAAGTGATTTAAGAGTATCCAACCTAAAAATTTAGGGAAAACTTATCAGGTGGGTGAGGACTTTAATTACTAAAAAATTATGCTTTTTTTCTGGGAAAAAAATAATCGATATGAAGGGGACTTGCATTCAAGAAATAGAGGCTGTAATCAAGGCAACATGGTATTGGCACAAGAATATTTAAATAGATCCATAGAACAGAATTGAGAGCCCAGAAACAAACCTACACATATACAATATGTGACAAATCACATAGTTGATTCATGACAAAGGCACCCTGTCAATAAACGGTCCTGGGTCAATTGTATATCTATATGGGAAAAATGAACTTTCATGCCTGCTTAATACCACACATAAAAATTAATTCAAAATGGGTTATAGGTCTTAATGTGAAAGGTAAAAAATACAGCTTCTAGAAGAAAACATAGATGAATATTTTCTTTCTTCTTTTTTTCTGAGACAAAGTCTCCTTTTGTTGCCCAGGCTGGAGTGCAGTGGTGATCATGGCTCACCATAGCCTCAAACTGCTGGGCTCAAGTGATTCTCTCATCTCAGCCTCCTGAGTATCTGGGACTACAGATGCACATCACCATGCCTGGCTAATTTTTGTATTTTTTGTAGAGACTTTCACTGTATTGCCCAGGCTGGTCTCAAACTACCGGGCTCTAGCGATCCTCCTGCCTTGGCCTCCCAAAGTGCTGAGATTATAGGCATGAGTGAACATGCCCAACTAAAAAGAATATTTTCATGACCATAGGGGTAGTCAAAGATTTCTTAAGTAGAATGGAAAAGGCACTAACTGTTAAAAATTAAGGTTGATGAATGGACTACATTAAAATTAAGAAACTTCTCTTCACCAAAAGATATATTAAGGAAGTGAAGAGGCAAACCACGGACTGAGAGATGTTCATATAGATATATCTGATAAAGCATATATGTGCAGAATATGTAGTGAGCACCTTCAAATGAAAAAAGATAAATAATCAAAATTTCTAAATGAGCAAGAGATTTAAACAGGTACCATCTTAGCCCATTTTGTGTTGCTGTAAAGCAATACCTGAGACTGGGTAATTACCAAAAATAAGCAATGGGGAAAGGACTCCCTGTTTAATAAATGGTGCTGTGATAACTGGCTAGCCATATGCAGAGGAATGAAACTGGACCCCTACCTATCACCATATGCAAAAAGTAATTCAAGGTGGATTAGAGACTTAAATATAAGGCCTCAAACTATAAGAATCCAAGAGGAAAACCTAGGAAATACCTTTCTCGACATCACCCTTGGAAAATAATTTATGCTAAGTCCTCAAAAGCAATTTCAACAAAAACAAAAATTGACAAGAGGTTCTGCACAACAAGACAAACTATTGATGCAGTGAACAGACTACCTACAGAAAGGGAGAAAATATTCACAGAACTCTGCATCTGGCAAAGGCCTACTATCCAGAATCTATAAGAAGCTTAAATTGATTCATGACAAAGGGACTCTGTCAATAAATGGTCCTGGGTCAAGTGTATATCTATATGGGAAAAATGAACTTTCATACCTGCTTAATACTACACACAAAAATTAATTCAAAATAGGTTATAGGTCTTAATGTGAAAGGTAAAAAATACAGCTTCTAGAAGAAAATATAGATGAATATTTTCTTTCTTTTTTTTTTCTGAGACAAAGTCTCCTTTTGTTGCCCAGGCTGGAGTGCAATGGTGACCATGGCAAAAAACCCCATTAAAAAGTGTGCAAAGGACATGTATGTCTTCTCAGAAGACATATATGTGGCCAACAAACATGAAAAAGTGTTCAACATTACTAATCACCAGAGAAATGCAAATTAAAACCACAGTGAGATACCACCTCAAACCAGTCAGAATGCCCTTTGTTAAAAAGTAAAAAACGTAACAGACGTTGGCAGGGCTGTGGAAAAAAGGAAACACTTATACACTCTTGGTGGGAATGTAAGTTAGTTCAGCCACTGTGGATAGCAGTTTGGAGATTTTTCAAAGAACTAAGAGTTAACTATCATTTGATCCAGCAATCTCATTATTGGGTATATACTCAAAGGAAAATAAATTGTTCTGCCAAAAAGAGGCATGCTCCTATATGTTCATCGCAGCACTATTCACAATACCAAAGACATGGAATCAACCCAGGTGCTCATCAACAGTGGATTAGATAAAGAAAATGTGGTACATATACACCATGGAATACTATGCAGCCATAAGAAGAATGAAATCATGTTCTTTGCAGCAACATGGGTGCAGCTGGAGGCCATTATCCTAAGTGAATTAATGCAGGACTAGAAAACCAAATACCACATGTTCTCACTTATAAGTGGGAGCTAAACACTGGGTAAACACAGACAGCAAGATGGGAACAAAAAACACTGGGGATTCCAAAAGGGAGGAGGGGGGGACAAGGGTTGAAAAACTACCTATTGGGTACTGTGCTCTCACTTCCTTGGTGGCAAGGTCAGTCGTACTCCAAATCTCAGTATCATGCAACATACCCATGTAGCAAATGTCTACATGTACCCCTTGGATCTAAAATAAAAGTTGGAATTTAAAAAAAAAGCACAGCACCCAGCCATTCATGAGCAATCTGCCCCCATGACCCAAACATCTCCCATTAGGCTTTATCTTCCAACACCGCCACACCGGGTATCAAATTTCAACATGAGCTTCAGTGAGGACAAACAAACCATATCTAAACCATGGCAGGTACTTTGCAAATGAGGATACCCAAATGGCCAATAAGCATATAAAAGTTACTTAACGTCAGTATGCATCAATAGATGCGCAGACAAATCGCAATGAAATACTGTCATACACCCGCCTGAATGACTAAAATTAAAAAAGCAATGAGGCAAAGTGTTGACAAGGTACTGCGTATCTGGTGCACTCATACTTCACTGGTGGGGCTGTAAATTAGTACAACAATTTGGAAACCATTTGGCAGTATCTGCTATAGCTAAACTATGTTTACCCTGGGACCAAAAACTCCCACTAGGCATACAGTCTAGAGAAATGAGTTTGCCCCCTAAAAGACATGTACTAGAATGTCTATAACAGCTTAATTCAAAATAGCCAAAAATTGGAAAAAACTCCAATGTCCATCAATAGTGGAATGAATAAAAAATGAGGTATTCGGCCGGGCGCAGTGGCTCACGCTTGTAATCCCAGCACTTTGGGAGGCCGAGGCGGGCGGATCACGAGGTCAGGAGATCGAGACCACGATGAAACCCCGTCTCTACTAAAAATACAAAAAATTAGCCGGGCGTGGTGGCGGGCGCCTGTAGTCCCAGCTACTCGGAGAGGCTGAGGCAGGAGAATGGCGTGAACCCGGGAGACGGAGCTTGCAGTGAGCCGAGATTGCGCCACTGCACTCCAGCCTGGGTGACAGAGCGAGACTCCATCTCAAAAAAAAAAAAAAAAAAAAAGAGGTATTCATACAATAGATAACCACAGCAATAAAAAATAACTACTGCTGCACACGACATGAAAGGATCTCACAGACATGTGAGATAAGCAAAAGAAGTCCAAAACTAAAGAGTACATACTGAGGCCAGGTGTGGTGGCTCACGCCTGTAATCCCAGCACTTTTGGGAGGCCAAGGTAGGCAGATTGCCTGAGGTCAGCAGTTCAAGACTAGCCTGGCCAACATGGTGAAACCCCGTCTTTACTAAAAAAACACAAAAATTAGCCGGGCATGGTGGCGGGCACCTGTAATCCCAGCTACTCGGGAGGCTGAGGCAGGAGAATCACTTGGACCTGGGAGGCGGAGGTTGCAGTGAGCCAAGATCATGCCACTGCACTTCAGCCTGGGTGACAAGAGCGAAACTCTGTCTCAAAAAAAAAAAAAGTATATACTGTATGATTCCATTCATACGCATTTCAAGAACAGACAAAATTAATCCACACTGACAGAAACCATTAAAGTCATTTTATTGGGGAAACAGTTGGTATTAACAGGGAAGGAGCATTCAGAAGCATTAGGAAACTTCTGGGATGTTGGAAATATTTTCCACTTTGATCTGGGAAGTCAAGTATATACCTTTCTGTGTGTGCATGTGTTGTACAAAAATTCACTGAGTTATACACTTGAAATCCGTGCTCCTCGTTTTATATATGCTATGTCTCAAAAAAAACTTTCTGAGATAGGAATCTGTTTCACCCTAGCTGATACACAGAAGAAAAGTGTGATTCTATTCTACATTTGGATAAATGGGAAGGAAAAATAGAAACATTTTCTGGGAAAAATGTTGTGGACCCAGGAACTGCATAAAGTTTATTTTTAACTTCATTCATGTAACTTGTCTACCGCAGACTTCCACATAAGCACAGCTCTAGATTTGCAGACAACTCTTGTAATCTACCCACTGGTGGGTTCAAATCATGAAGTCTACATAGTGAGCTCCAGCTCAGTGAGAGTAAACTTAGTTCCAAAGGAAAATGAGCCTCGGCAGGGAGAAATGTGTAGTGAAATAAAGGAGATGGTCAGACTCCAGCAGAATTTTTCATTGTGGTGATAGGGGGTTACACGGTGGGTGAGGAGGAAGTCTTCCAGGCATCCTCCATCTTTTCCAATATCTGAGCTCCCGTGCTCGACTGCTAAGCCAAGATGGTGGCAAGAAGCATTGACAGGCATTCCAAGGAAGTCAGGTGGAAGAACTCCTCATCTTGCAATAATAGACACATTTGAACTATAGAAATAAGGAAAACAAATGGCAAGAAAATAAAAGTAAAGGGGCAGAATTCTGTGAATCAATTAAAGAGCCTGAGTGCTCTCTGCAATAAGCATGTCAGCAAGGATGCCAGGGTATGATCGTGGAGTATGCACCAGTGTGGACAAAGATCCCAAGAGAGGAAAGAAGATCCAGTCTCGAGTCAAGACAGAGCTCTCCCCTGGCCACTAGTAGCTGAGGCCCTCAAAATATCCTGGTGTGGGGTGAGATTGGGACTTACCATCACCATCGATCAACATTAATAGCTAACTGTGCTAAATGTTTAGCATACATTTCTAATTTAATCTTCAATAGTCCTACACATATGAAGTAGTACTATTATTATTCCTATTTTACATATGAGAAAACTGAAGAGTAGTAAAGTAACTTGCGCAAGGCCAATATAGAGAGTTAACACCAGAACAATGTCCTAGTTATATGTATCTGATCTGTTGTTGCAACCTATGTACAGGAGTCAGTCCAGCCCAGGGGAGGTGTGGACATTGGGGCTGTAGCCAGGTCAGGATCCTGGGACTGAGGCAGCAAGGTAACAGGGGCTGAGAGTGAGAGCAAGCTCACGTCTTGTATTTTAGGTGTCTACAATCCTGACCACTTAAGGTCACCCAGCCGGTTAGTAGCAGGGCTGGATTAAAACTGTCATTGCTGTATCTTGAGCTTTCATTAAAGAATAAAAACAAGTGGAAGTTTGGCTTTGTAAGGATGGATTTCAAATTGATTGCCCCTGCAGTGTGTACAAAAGGGGAGGCCTGGGCAAAGGGAACTTGGGGGCAGGGGATGAGGAAAGAAAGTATCAAGAATGGGGCAGTGATGACTCGGAGGGGAAACTTTCCTACAGATGCTACCTCAAGTTAGCTGATCACACCTAAAACATCAAACAAGCCCGATGGGTTGTTTTTGCACTTATGTTGAAAGGAAGAGATGGCTCCAAACCAAATACTATAGTTCCAGAAGAAAATGCATTGTTACATGAGAGGAAGGCGGGGGGCACAAGACAGCTTCCCCAAAGTAAATGGATCAATTGTACATTCTCAGCCTCCCAGATCACTGCTTTTAGCCTGGGAAACCATAGAACCCCCACACTGTGGCTTTCTGGAGCATTCCTCAAACCTCTCTCCAAACCCAGTATGTGCCAGTGTGGAACTCAGCCTAGTGAAGTGATGAGAAGAAAACCAAAACATGGATATAAATGGTTACCAAGTCAACCAAAACTTTTCCTGAATATTTGCCAGTTCCGTGCCATCAATCACTCAGCTCCTGGATGAATCCAAAACACAACCACCTTTGTCTTCCATGTAGGGAATGAAAAGCAGATTCCAATACAAAAATTGTTTAACTTTTTAAAAATAAACTTTATTTTTTAGATTGGTTTTGGGATCAAAGCAAAATTGAGAGGAAGGTATAGAGATTTCCCATATACTCTCTACCCTACACACACACACACACACACACAGCCTCCCCCATTATGAACATACCCCACCAGAATGGTACATTCATTGCAACGGATGAACCTGCATTGATATATCATAATATCCAGAGTCCACAGTTTATATTAGCACTCAATCTTGATGTTAAGCATCCTACGGGTTTGGACAAACTTATAATGACATGTATCCACCATTACAGTGTCATAAAGAGTGGTTTCATTTCCCTCTCAATCCTTGGTGATCTATGAATCTCTCCCACCTCCCGTCCCTCTAACCCCTGGCAACTGCTGAACTTTTTACTGTCTCCATTGTTTGCCTTTTCCAGAATGTCATATAGTTGGAATCACATGGTATGTAGCCTTTTCAGATTGGCTTCCTTCACTTAGTAATATGCATTTGAGGTTTCTCCATATCTTTTCATGGCTTGACATCTCATTCCTTTGTATTGCTGAATAATGTCCCGTCATATACACATACCACAGTTTGTTTATTTATTGGGTTATTGAAGAACATCTTGGTTGCTTCCAAATTTTTGCAATTATGAATAAAACTGCTATAAACAACCATATGCAGTTTTCTGTGTGGACATAAGTATTCAAGTTCTTTGAATAAACACCAAGAATCATGATTGTTGGATCATATGGTAAGAACATGTTGAGTTTTGTAAGAAACTGCCAAACTGTCTTCCAAAGTGGCTGTACCATTTTGCGTTTCCACCTGCAATGAATGGGAGCTCCTATTGCTCCACATCCTTGTCAGCACTTGGTGTTATCAGTGTTTCAGGTTTTAGATATTCTAATAGGTGTATAGTGATATCCCTTATTGTTTTCATTTGAATTTCCCCAGTGACATATGATATATAGCATATTTTCCAATGCTTATTTGTCATCTATATACAGTATTTTCTTTAGTGAGGTGTTTGTTCAGGTCTTTGGTCTATTTTTTAGGTGTGTTATTTATTTACTTGTTGAGTTTTAAGAAGTCTTTGTATAATTTGGATATCAATCCTTTATCAGATATGTCTTTTGCAAATATTTTCTCTGTCTGTGGCTTGTCTTTTCATTCTCTCGAAGTTCATTTTTTTCATGTATTTATCTTATAGCAAAATGTATTACTAATCTAGTGCTAAGGTGAAGGTACGTAGAAGGCATGTTACTGATATAACTTCTTTTTTATTACATACAACTCATTAACTGTGGTACTTTATAAACTATCAAACTATCAAATACTCCCATCCAAAGGCTCTACCCCTGGGACGAGAGACAGCCTAGACTGGAAGTGAGTAGATTCTGAAAGGCGTGACATTCTTGCCTTTACCCTACTCCCTTCTCCCCCATCATCTAAGTCTCACCCTTTCCTCAAGGTCCAGTTCCATCCCCACCTCTTCAGCAGGGCCTTCCCCAAGGATGGAAATTCAGCATGATTGCCTGTGGTGAGGCCACAGACCCAGAATGAAAGATGGAAGAGAAAGTTGAACAGAAGGCACCTGGTAGATTTGGGAAAAGGTACACTTTGCTGCATGAATGTTACTTCAATTTAGAAGAAAAATGAATCACAGTCACTCTAACTAATCACTTGGTGACCCTGTGATTGTAAACACTAAAGCAAATATAAACCCTACGATCCCAAAGCATTGCTGTTCTAAGTGGCCGTCAGATGATCTAGGACTTTCAAAATCCTTCTAGAAGTTATAGACCCTTAAAAATATATTTTCAGACTTCCAGGAGTTTATGGACTACAACTTGAAAAGTACTGCCCTGAATCACATTTTAAAAAGTCCATTAGCATTAGGGATTACAGTGGAACTACTTCTCAGAATGGGGATACCTTTTGAGAAATGCATTGTCAGGCAATTTCTTTGTGCAAACATCAGAGTGCATTTACACAAACCTACTGCACAATTAGGCTATATGGTACAGCCTATTGCCCCAAGGCTACAAAGGTGTATGGCGTGTTACCGTACTGAATACTGTAGGCAGTTGTGACACAATGATAAGTATTTGTGTATCTAAACATAGAAAAGGTACAGTAAAAATACAGTATTATAATCTTATGGAACTACCATCTTATATGCAGTCCATTGTTGATGGAAACATTCTTACAAGGTGCGTAATTGTCAATAGTGTTTTAGGTCATCATTATATTTAGATAGATGATAACGTGACTGCTGCCCCAAGAGCTGTGCAGTGTGGTAGCTCTAGGTTCCCCCACATTCCTACTCCATTTAGTTTTTTGGTGGGATCAAATGTCTTCTTGTGGTGACACATCCATCTCATAGGCAGTTTCTTTATGCTTTCCCTTTTCACAATTTCCACAGCACTCAACTAGAACAAAAGCTCTCCCATCTAATTCTACACAAGGAAGTAAAAACAAGCCAAGGCCACATTGTTATGTGGGCCTGATGAGAGACAACTTTGTCTTACCTTCGAGCTTGGGAGTCTTAATTGTGGTAATAAAAGCAATTTTAGGCTGGGCACGGTGGCTCACGCCTGTAATCCCAGCACTTTGGGAGGCCGAGGTGGGCAGATCACAAGGTCAGGAGATTGAGACCATCCTGGCTAACACAGTGAAATCCCATCTCTACTAAAAATACAAAAAATTAGCTAGGCATGGTGGCAGGCACCTGTAGTCCCAGCTACTTGGGAGGCTGAGGCAGGAGAATGGCATGAACCCAGGAGGTAGAGCTTGCAGTAAGCCAAGATTGTGCCACTGCACTCCAGCCTAGGCGACAGAGCGAGACTCCGTCTCAAAAAAAAAAAAAAAAGCAATTTTATCTCCTCCAAAGTATTGCATTCCTCAACAATTTTATGCTTCTCTAGGAAAAAGCCAAGCAAAGGAAAAAGCATTTCTCCCAATATTTATGCTGGGTCTCTATGCCCAGGTACCATATTTAGCATTTAGCTTTAAGTGTCCTCCTAGCAGAGGGATCATAGGACCAAAGATGCAGTAAGAGGCCAGAGAGAACTAGACCTTCACCCCATGCAGCCAAGAGTGAGCACTTCTGGGAATTCACCAGTCAGTATATTCCACTGTTGGAGAGGGAAGAAAAATGCTGTCTGAGAAATGTCTTTGCTTGCCAGCAAAATGATGATGCCACAATAGCCATGGTCAGATCCTAAAACCATGGCTACTTATTACACCTGTGTCACAACCATTGTCACTCTTCTGTGTAACCATGTATGTACACATACACACGTGCTCATGCTCAGACTTTCTAAGTCTGACTTTATAAGATGAGATAAGACACAAACACTCTCAAAATCTTTTTCAATGACCTAGATGATTGAAATACTTGAGAGAATCATTACAGAAGAACTAAATAGTGTTTTGGCTGCTATTAGCTAAGAGTCTTTGATCCTTTGTATTGTAGTTAGAAAGACTTGGGCAGGCTCTCCATAAAAGGTGTTGTATGCACTCAATATACTTGGTGAAAAACAGCAAGCCAACTCCTTGGGATTTCCTGGCTCTTCAACATAAATGTACAAACACACCAAAACGGTGAGTGTAGAGAGCTGTGTCTGACCCTGATATCTGGGGTAATGACCTTCTAGCCAGGGAGGTGAGAATACAAGAAACCCAGCTCCTTAGCAGGGATGGAGCAGTTTTATGCAGGTGCTTTCATGTAATGTTCCAGGCCCAACTTAGAAAACAAACAAACCAGATAAATCTCTGCCTTGAGAGGTCAGGATATGGGCATCTCTGGTTCAATCTAGAATGATGGCAGGACAGAAGCCACTATGGTTTGACTGTCCCCACTAAAACTCATGTTGAAAGTTAATTACCAATGTAGCAGTATTGGGTGGTGGGGGCTTTAAAGGTGATTAGGTCATGAAGGCTTTGCCATCACGAATGGATTACCGTTGCTATCAGGGGAATAAGATAGTTATGGTGGGAATGAGTTCCTGATAAAAGAGTAAGTTCAGCTCCAATTTTCTCTCTGTCTTGAACACTGGTTTGCCTGTCCACCCTTCTGCCATGGGATGATGCAGCACAAAGTCCTGCACCAGATGCTGGTGCCATGTTCTTGGACTTCCCAGCCTCTAGAACCATGAGCCAAATAAACTTCTTTTCTTTATAAATTACCCAGTCTGTGGTATTCTGTTATAGCAACAGAAAATGGGCTAAGGCAGAAGCCGTGGCAAGGAAATGGTAGTGTGGGAGAACAGCTTGGCTGCACTGCAGTTGTTATGGGGAACGCTGGCTGAGCATAATGTTTCCATCATTATTCTAAATTCTGGTGATGGGAAATAGAGAGAAACATGCTACAATTTTAGAAGTGGTTAGAAGAGCAGAGGATTTGGGCTCAAAAAGAACAAAATCAGTATTCCTACTGTAAATATGCCCCCAAATAAATTCAAACACTGCATATAAATTAGATGATCAAATAACATACATGTTAATAAACAGCTTTAGGTCTATAGTTGTGATTTTAAAATAGATTCTCAGTCTATAATAAGTGCCCTTGTACAGATGATAAATTCAAGAGCAACAGATTGTAGAATAAGTGCTCATACAATAATCAATATTTGCATATTCGTTTTTCTCATCAAAAACTAATACACAAGAAAATAGATAATAAGAAAAACTAAAGCCACACCACCAGATTTCCAGCTCTCTCTTCTCCACTTCCTTCCTGGCCAATCTGGCTATGCCCTACAGAATTGCATCAGTATCCCCAGCACTATGCAGAGTGGGCTGTGCTGATCCCAGGGCCCCAGACTGAAGGGTCTGGTGGACATTGTGGGCGCAGCTTGAGTGCTTCTCATCTCTGTCATCAAGGCTGTGTCAGAGTTCTGCACAGGCCTGCCTCTCACCACAGCAAGATGGGCCTCGGATTGTAGCAGATGACTGTGGCTTCTCTGATCTCCATAAAGAAAGGCTTCTTTGTAAAGGGGATTTTCATCCCAAATTCAAATTGGCCAACTCCCTCCTCTTTCCTCACTCGCTCGCATTCTTCTGTCTCTCCCTCATTCATGTTTTAAATCACGCTAACCTGCTGCATCAAGTGAAAGGGCTCTCTCATTCTTCAAACCCTCTTTGATATTCCTCCAAACACGAGGCTACCTCAGACAGTGTGGTGAAGGGGCTAGAGGACATGTAGGGGAGTCAGAAATATCAGAATTTAAACCTGACCTTTTGCTGTGTCAACTTGAGTGAGTCCCTTAACCTCTCTGAGACTTTGTTTCCTTAACTTTAATGCAGCGCTAATCATTGTGAGCTAATGTGTGTTCAGAGCTTAGCACCTTGGCTGGCACTGGCTTCAGGGAATGGTAGTTATTAAAGCAAAATGAAAAACAACGCATGGTCCCTTGGTATCCCTGAACTGTTCAGCTTTGAGCTTAGGCAGCATTTCTCGGCTTCGGCTACACATCAGAATTATCTGGAGAGCTTTGAAAAATCCAGATGCCCAGACCTTACCCCTGTCCCATTACATCAGAATCTCTGAGGGTGGGACTCAGGCATCAGTCTTTTTTAAAGCTCCCCTGGTGATTCCAGGGTATGGACACCCCGGGTAAGGAAGCACTGGAAATGAAGCCAAGTGATAAACCTGCTCAGGGCACCTTCTCTGTTTGCCGCAGTTCTAATTACAAAGGCTCACAGGAGACATCACATAAAGCCCAGAGTCAAGATGCCCAAACACCAGGCAGCTGGGAGCAGAGTGGAGAGCACTGCCAGCTGCAAAGGGGACCCAGCCCCGCCTGGGCGCTGTGTGGCCTGTGCATCCCTCCCTGACACTCTCTGTGGACAAATGAAAGTGCTCGGCTTTCCTCTGCCCTGGCAGGGAACTTGGAAGCCCTGGTCTGCTGCTTCTGTTACGGCCACAGCTGTTTGTTTTTAGCAATGAGCAGTCCGTATCCCCCGTTACCTTAGGACACCTCACTGTGCCAATGCTTCTATTTGCAGGCCATCGAGCTGCATTCATAAATAACCTCTGGGAAATACTGAGTAGTCCCCAGTGCTATTTACCTTTCCGCTCAGGAAACAGACAGGGAGTTCAACAGACCCAATAGCCAGTGGGCCCCACAGGCTAATTCTACAGATGACACATGTTAAAAAGAAACAGGAAAAAGAACCAGGCTGCACTCAGTTCAACAGGGAGCCCAAGGGTGGGATTTTCCAAAGGCCACCAGCACCCTGCCCTCTTCTGCTTTTCTGATGCTGGGAGTTGGCTCTAATCCTATGAATCCACTGGGAGTTCCTGGAGATGGAACTTGGGTGGTGCTTCCTTAAGGGGCTGTGGCAGAGAATAGGGTTGGATGTTGGGTGAGGGGAGTTGAGTAAGAAGAGTAGTAAAAGAGAACAAGGCTTTAAAAGTACAAAGAGTATTTTGGCTTTTAGAATGGGATGTGTGAAAGAAAGTATGGAAAACAAATTAATTGAAAGGGAGAAATAATGTGGAACAGAAAAGTTAAAATACAAATGAAAAGATGCTGAAAATGATCATTTTTTTGGTAACTGAGTAACAGGACATGGGTAACGTTTTTTCTACTTAAAAATTAATCAATGCAGTTTTTTCTTTCTTTTTTTTTTTTAGATGGAGTCTTGCTCTGTTGCCAGGTTGGAGTGCAGTGGCATGATCTTGGTTCACTGCAACCTCAGCCTCCTGAGTACCTGGGATTACAGACGCATGCCACCACGCCTGGCTAATTTTTGTATTTTTAAAAGAGATGGGTTTTCACCATATTGGCCAGGCTGGTCTCAAACTCCTGACCTTGTGAACCACCCATCTCAGCCTCCCAAAGTGCTGGGATTACAGGCGTGATCCACCATGCCCGGCCAATACAGATTTAAAAAAAAAAAAAAAACCAGACATTTTTAACTTAAAAAAGATGATGACTCCAGGTAAGATCATAAATTGGTATCATCAGCCAGGCACAATGGCTCACATCTGTAATCCCAGCACTTTGGGAGACCACGGTGGGAAGATTGCTCGAGCTCAGGAGTTTAAGACCAGCCTGGGTAACATGGAGAGAACCTGTCTCTTTAAAACATAAAATAAAATAAAAATAAATTGGTGTAACCCCTTTGGAAACCAGTGCGACTACCCATTCAGCATTCTAATTTTAGGTATATCCCTAATTGCAGATGTTCCCCACAGACATGGGGAAGAATCCTCATGAAGCACCTTCTATTTACCCACAAAAATTTAAAATAAAAAAGAGTTTTTAAAAGAATATTCATGAAGATATTGTTCATTAGAGTCAGAACTCAGGAACATCCCAAATGTCCGTTGACAAGAGAATGGATAAATTGTGATATGCAAAGGACTAAACAGTACTGAAAGAACGAATGACAGCTGCATGTATTAGAAAAAAATGAATCTCAAAGGCAGAATATTGAAAAACAACATCAGTCACAAAAGGCTGTGAAAAAGAATACTCACAGTTTTATACCATTTATGCCAAGACCTTCTGCAAGAAGGCAAAATATCATTTTGTGATATCATATGTGATTTTAAAAAACTGCTAAACCCACAAAATTCAGAATAGTGGTTATTACCTCTGGGGGGAGGGAAACGGGGAGATGCAAATCAAGGTGTGAAGATTATAATCTGGATATTCTATTTCTTAAGCTGGGTACAGCATGTTTATTTTGTTATTCTTCTTTAAACCATACACATACATTCTATGCCCTCTTTCTAAGTGTTGCATTTTATAATAATATTCTCAAAGCCTCAGGGGGGAGGATTATGAAATAACAAGGAAAACAAGGAAGGAATAGAAGGAAGATTGCATGTGAGAAAGGAAATGATGACTAATAGAAAGTCATCCTGTTGAAAAGGCAAGCATCAGGCTTTGGTCTGAGCTGCCACAATGTTTCCGGGAGTTGTTAGGGTCTGCGTGCCCCTGCACAGGAAGCTGGTGGTGCGGGGGCCCACAGGTCTTACCTGTGGCTCGCTGCTCTGCTGTACCTTTATACTGTCCTCAAGTGATTAAGCATCCTCACAGGGGTCTGTGGCTGACACCTGTAGTTCCAGCACTTTGGGAGGCTGAGGTGGGAGGATTGCATGAGCCTAGGAGTTTGAGGCCAGCCCGGACAATGTGGCGGAGCCCTGTCTTTAAAAAAAAGAAAGAAAGAAAGAAAGAAAATCCTCATGGTTTTGACAACCATTAATATGCTGATTATAACCAGAGTTTTACCTTAAAATAGGTCAACAAGTCCTTTTGACCGAGTCCCAGGCTCCTGTCTCTAACTGCTTAGTGATCTTTACTTGTCCATCCACATAGGCATTCGGGCTCAACATGCCTGGAAATGAGCCCTGTCTTCCCTTCTACGTTGCCTTCCTCTGTGATCTCTTCCCACCACAAATGGCACTACCACTCCCCTAGTGATTAGAATCATGAGTTGTCCTTGTCTCCTTTCCTCATCCCCTTGCTCCATATTACTATTTATCAACCCCTGAATTTTTTAACACTCCTTTGCATCTCTCAAGTCCTTTGTGTATTTATTCCCATTGCCACGGTCACTCCCAGAGTTCAAGCCTCTCTCTCTCTTTCTTAGGTAACTATAATAACTTCTTAACTAGACTCCCAGCCTTTAGGCTTGGTGGCCTCAACTCTCCCTCCACCTACCACCCAAAGAATAGAAATCTAACACGAGGCTCACCTGCTTAAATCCTGAATGGCCGCTTACCACCTACAGGATCAAGTTCAAGCTCCTTACTGTTGTGTGCAGAGCCTGCCAAAATCTGCCCCATTCTGACCTCTCCAACCTCACCTTTACTCTTCTTGACTCAAATTTTATACCACTACTGCAAAGAATCACTTGTAGTTCACCACACACATACAAATCCTCCTCTTTTCTTATATTATACAATCTGTCTCTAATGCCCTCCCACCTCGACCCCAGCTTCTCTTCCTTCCAAGACCAACTCATTGTATGCTGAGGAAGCTAATTCTTAGGGCTAGCCAGTTGTTGCTCAAGTTAAAATGTAGGCCCAAGCTTACCAGATACTCCATTTTGTTCCTAAGGGACATAAAACCATCTCAATTTTAATAAGAAATCTGCCTATGATTTTTATGTGAAATTTCTGAATATTTCAACACTATTTCAAATTTTTGCAAACATAGATAGTCAACAAAACATATCTAGAATCTGGATTTAGACTGTGAATCACCATGTTGCAAATTTTGGTGAAGGTATTACACCCCAACATATCTAGATTTGCTTTCTAATAATTTCATCTAATTATCACATACTTTTATTTCTCTGAGAATAAAGCTCAAAGCTCTCCATACATATTTAATCAATAGATTGCTCACAGCAGAAGCCAGATTTAGTCCACATTTTTAGGAGAAAGTATATTTTACAACCTATTATAATACTTAAATATTTAGAAATATGCAAACATAGTGGCATATATTGGATTCCCCGTTATAAAATATTAAAGAATGTTCTCAAATCATGAGAGTAATTATACATGAAAGAAGAAAGTTGTCATAGCTCAAGCATCCTTCACCTTCCCCTCAACCTTGGTGTTGTGGGAAAGTTGGGTCACACGTTTCCTCCCATGTCCCCATAATTCCATGGAATGGCCCCAACACTGCACCTGCCATATTGTTCCACATTCTTCTGTGTAAGTGCCTGTCTCCTTCAAAAGACTATAAACTCCTGGCAGGGTCTAATAAAGTTCCTACAGGATTGTGAGGAGATTAAGTGATATCATATAGTAAAGTATCTAGAACAGTGCCTGGCCTATAGTAAGGAATGCATAAGTGCTTTCCTAAAAATTATTTTTTGTAGTCTAGCGTAGTGTCTATTTTATAGTAGCTGTAATGACTGAATGAAAAAAAATAAATGAATGAAGTCAACTTGAGCAAAAAAATCTAGCAGCAATGATATATATACCTCCTAGTAGCAGCCACAAACCAAAGTAAAATCTTCTATTCATACATTCCTCAGGGATTCCCAAACGCAAATCAAATCTCATTAGAACAAACCTGGGGACTGTGTAATTGCTGTTGTACGTAGGCCACCAGCTGGGGCTTGGAAATGTTTTATTGTGTAGAGATTTATTGTTGTTGTTGCTAAAAGTGTTGTAATTGGATTTAACTAAGAGCTCTTCTAAAGCGTGCATACACTCACAAAACAAATGAGAATGAAAAGAAAATGTATAAGACAATAATCTCATGTCCATATTTTTCCATTGAGAGAGCTACAATCTATGCAGCAATTTCCAACATGCCTCAAGAGACTGGAGCCCTTGGCTTCTGATATGGCATAATACCAAGAAGACAATTTCTGGTTTTAAAAACTGTCTTTTCAAATTATTTCTAATGGCATACTAGCCTTGTGCCTAAAGTAAGGTCCTAAGGGAAGAGAGAAGAGAGGCATTTTGAGACATGATTTTGATCCATCCCGAACCCCTCTGCTTAACAAATTAAGCTTAACAGAAAATAATTGAGGAATTTCAGATAAAGCAACATCACACACTACTGAATTTCCTCCTCTATGGAATCCCAGGACATTTTTCCACAGAGTTCCAGAACAACCTGGAATGGCAAGCTCCTATCTACCTACTTTACAATGTCTCAGTGTCTAACTAGCTAAATGTGATCTGTTAAAATTCAACAAATAACGAAGCACCAATTCTGTGCAACTTACTGTGCTAGCAGTAGGGATGTCGAGTCCGAAAGCCACGGCCCCTTCCTACAAGGAGTTCTCAGAGGGAGAAACCAGCAGGTAAACAGGCCGTTATAGTACACTACACCCATGCTCCCTTAGGGATCAGCTACAGAGTGCAAAGGTGCACTTCTTGTCTATAGTTGTAAGTGAAAACTCAGCAGGGCCTTCATAAGAATTTACACAAATCCCTGCTTAGATTTGCCCAGGGTGTTTCAGAATAATGCAAACCTTTTCCTTCACAAAAAGAATAAAACTAAAAACCACGCCTAATCATCTCTTACTGAGATGTCATCCCAGATTTGAGTTAGAGACCATTTAGTGTTTCAGAGCAAATGGGTTTGAAAGCTTGCTATGGTTTTCCCTGTTCGGACAGTGTCTGATCTTGTTTTTATCCCTGCTTAGTTATTTGCTATAATAATATCTTGTGGCAGTGAGTTCTCCTGGGTTACTATTCACTGTGAAAGGGAAAGAACTATTTGTTTCATGGGTTTAGACTCACAGGGGAACCTTTATTCTCTTGTTGAGAGAAGCGAAGTTTAAGCTGGTAACAGCAGCTGCAAGGGACCATTCATGGCTCTGCTGGGGATATGAATGGGGAAGAGAGGGTCAGGGATTCTGGCACCTGATCTCCATTCGGGCTTCCCTGTACAAGCCATTTGAATCATTCAACATCTTCATCTATGAGAAGAGAATAAAATGTCTTTTAAATATGCTTAAATGTCACACAGTGCCTGTGTACTGACAGAATAGTCCTTTCCTCTTTGAGGAAACGCTACAGCACCACGGCACACAGATCACTGTGGGGCGAGCTTGAGGAAACATCAAAGAGGCAAAGGCCATGCATTCCACCTTATGTATTTTCACTTTTACTTCTTCTAAGGAAGACTTTTTCCCCTACCTGTAATCACTCCATTTGCTCAACCTTTGGATAGTCTTTTGAACAAAGGGTTTTGACATTCCATGAGCAAATCAATGCATTTTTGGGTACCTATATCAGGTCTCAGACTAAGAACTCTGGGGCAAGGCTTCTCAAAGAGGGGTCCAGGAACCCAAGGCCAAAAGTAAATAGATAAGTGGATTTTAATGTAACAGAGTATGAAAAGCTTATCGATATAGTTTCAGATTGCAACTTGCAAGTAATCTTTAAAAGAAACTATCACTTCCATATTACAACTAATCTTTTTTTTTTTTTTTTCTCGGAGTCTTGCTCTGTCGCCAGGCTGGAATGCAGTGGCACAATCTCAGCTTACTGCAACCTCCGCCTCCTGGGTTCAAGCAATTCACCTGCTTCAGCCTCCCAAGTAGCTGGGACTACAGGTGCACACCACCACGCCCAGCTAATTTTTTGTGTTTTAGTAGAGATGGGGTTTCACCATGTTGGTGAAACCAACCCGTGATCCGCACGCATTGGCCTCCCAAAGTGCAGGGATTACAGGCGTGCATAACTAATCTTAAAAAGAAGTATCACTTGTCAATTTTTTTGTGTAGTATTAAAAAAGAATATCTACAACTATTTGAAAGGCTAATACAATGCTCTTCTCTTTTCCAACTACACTTCCAAGTGAGGTTGAGTTGTCTTAATATATTTCAATTAAAACAACATATTGTAAGAGATGGAATGCAGAAGTAAATATGAGAATCCAGCAGTCTTCTATTAAGCCAGACATCACAGAGATCTGAAAGATGAAAAACAATGCCACTTTTCTCACTAATTTTTCTTTGTTTTGGAAAATAGTCAATTTCCTAAATCTATGCTATTCTTGTTAGTATATATTAGCTATGATATTACATTGTTATTTTCAAATGAATTAAGTACATATGTTTAAATGTCTCTGTTTTGGTTTTTTGTTGTTTTTTTATGAGAAAAGGTCTCAGCTCTGTTACCCAGGCCAGTGTGCAGTGGTGCAATCACAGCTCACTGCAACCTTCACCTTGAGCAATCCTCCTATCTCAGCCTGCCAAGTGGCTGTGACTACAGGCAGGCACCACCAGGCCCAGCTAATTTTTTTTTTTTTTTTTTTTTTTTTGAGACAGAGTCTCACTCTGTCGCCCAGGCTGGAGTGCAGTGGCTCGATCTTGGCTCACTGCAAGCTCTGCCTCCCGGGTTCATGCCATTCTCCTGCCTCAGCCTCCTGAGTAGCTGGGACTAGAGGCGCCCGCCACCACGCCCAGCTATTTTGTATTTTTAGTAGAGACAGGGCTTCTCCATGTTAGCCAGTACGGTCTTGATCTCCTCACCTCGTGATCTGCCCACCTCAGCCTCCCAAAATGCTGGGATTACAGGCGTGAGCCACTGCGCCCGGCCATTGTTTAATTTTTGTAGAGATGGGGTCTCATTATGTTGCCTAGGCTTGTCTCAAACTCTTAGACTCAGGTGATCCTCTCCCCTTGGCCTCCAAAAGTGCTGGGATTACAGGCATGAACCAGAGTACCTGACTTCTGGTTTAGCTGATCTTTTTTATTTTTTGAGACGGAGTTTCACTTCTGTTGCCCAGGCTGGAGTGCAATGGTGCAATCTTGGCTCACTGCAACCTCTACCTCCCGGGTTCAAGTGATTCTCCTGCCTCAGCTTCCCGAGTAGCTGGGATTACAGGCATGTGCTACCACGCCTGGCTAATATTTGTATTTTTAGTAGAGATGGGGTTTCACCCTGTTGTCCAGGCTGGTCTCGAACTCCTGACCTCAGGTGATCTGCCTGCCTTGGCCTCCCAGAATGTTGGGATTACAGGCATGAGTCACCACGCCTAGCCTGGTTTCATTTTTAACACACTAAATATCAATAGATATAATAAATGTAAGTAAGCTCTTTGCTGTTTCCAATAATTTTTAAATTAAACTTTTTATTTTGAGATAATTATAGATTCATGTGCAGTTATATGAAGTAGTACAGAGAAATAATGGACACCTATCACTCAATTTCCTGAGTAACAATGGTAACACCTTGCAAGACTATAGTACCTTATCACAAGCAGAAGATTGACACTGATACAGTGAAGATAAAGAATACTCCCATCCCCACAAGGATTCCCCATGTTGCACTTTTACATCCACCCCCACTTTCTTCCCATCCTGATCCCTTCCCTAATCCATGGCAAACCCTAGTCTGTTCTCCTTTTCTATAATGTTGTTATTTCAAGAATGTTAAACAAATGCAATTATACAGTATTGCATTTTGGAATTGCAATTTTAGAGTTGGCTATTTTTTTTAATTCAGCATAATTCTCTGGAGATTCATGCAGGTGCATATACCAACAGTTCATTCTTTTTTATTGCTGACTAGTATTCCATGGTATGGATACATTACGGTTTGCTTAGCCATTGCCTTACTGAAGGATTTTGTAGGCAAGGTGTCATTTTTCTGTGGCTGCTTTCAAGATTTTTTTTTTTTCTTTTTTAAGTTTTCAGAAGTTTATGATGCGTCTTGGCATGGATTTATTTGGGATTATCCTATTTCAGGTTTGCTTGGATTCTTGAATCTGCAGGTTTATGTATGTTGCCAAATTCAGACGTTTTCAGCTATTATTTCTTTAAGTTCGTTTTCAGCTTTCTTCCCCTCCCCCTCCCGCTTCCATAACTTCAATTACATAACTCTTAGAGCTTTTGTGATAGTCCCATAGGCCCCTGAGGCTCTGTTCACTTCGTTTTCAGTCCATTTTCTCTCTGTTGTTCAGATTGAGTAATTCCCATCCCTCTGTCTTCTGGTTCATTGATTTTTTCCTCTGTTCTCTCCATTCTGCTGTTGAGCCCATCCACTGAGCTTTTTATGTCTTTTATTGTATCTTCCAGTTCTAAGATGTCTACTTGGTTCTTCTCTGTATCTTTTCTTTCTTCTAAGGCTTTCTTTTTTTCATCT
This sequence comes from Nomascus leucogenys, assembly GCF_006542625.1. Taxonomy (NCBI): domain Eukaryota; kingdom Metazoa; phylum Chordata; class Mammalia; order Primates; family Hylobatidae; genus Nomascus; species Nomascus leucogenys. Next base: position 73,667,663 of record NC_044387.1, on the reverse strand, counting down.
GTTTAAAGCATGTTCAAAATTACTTGTTGAAGCATTTTATCATATCTGCCTTAAAATCTTTGTCTTATAATTCTACTTTCTCTGTCATCTTGGCATTGGCATCTATTGATGGCTTTTTTTTTTTTCATTCAGCTTGAGGTCTTCCAGGCTCTTGGTATGATAAGTGCTTTTTTTTTTTTTATTGAACCTGGACTCCTTTGCATTATGAGACTCTGGATCTTACTTAAATCATATGTTTTGACTGGCTGTCTCTGACACCACTCTGACATGAAATAAGGGAGAGCAGCACCTCATCACTACAGGTGGAGGAAGCCCAGGGTTCCCACTCAGCTCAGTGACAGCCATCAGGGGATGTCATACAGCCAGTAGGGGTGGGAGTTCTAGCTCCCGATGAGTCTCCACTGACACCATGGTAAAAGTGAACTCATTACCTCTAGGCAATGAATGCTGTGATGCTCTAGTAAACTTTCTCTGACATCACCCTATCAGGCAGGGAGGAGGGGTTCCTGCCTCATTGCTTCCAGCTCAGGGTGGATGTCCAAGTGCCAATATGGTCTCCGTGTGTGTGTGTGTGTGTGTGTGTGTGTGTGTGTATGGTGTGTGATATGGTTTGAATGTTCTGTCCCCTCCAAATATGTTGAAACGTGACCTCCAACGTTGGAGGTGGGCATAGTGGGAGTTGTTTGGGTTATAGGGGCAGATCTCTCTTGAAGGGATTGGTGCCCTCCTCGAGGTAGTGATTGAGTTCTCACTCTATGACTTCATGTGAGGTCTGGTTGTAAAAGAGTGTGACACCTCCCCGCTCTCACTCCTCCTCTCTCTGTCACCATACGACATGGCTGCTTCCCCTTTGCCTTCTGCCATGGTTGTAAGATTCCTGAGGCCCTCACCAGAGGCAGATGCTGGCACTATGTTTCATGTACAGCCTGTGAAACCATGAGCCAAATAAACCTCTTTTCTTTATAAGTTACCCAGCTTCAGGGATTCCTCTATAGTGACACAAACAGACTAACACAGAAAATTGGTACCAAGGAGTGGGGTGTTGCTATAAAGAGACCTGAAAATGTGAGAGCAGCTTTGGAGCTGGGTAATGGGCTGAGGTTGGAAGAGTTTGGAGGGCTCAGAAGACAGGAAGATGAGGGAAAATTTGGCACTTCTTAGAGACTTGTTAAGTGGCTGGGACCAAAATGCTGATAGAAATATGGGCAGCGAAAGCCAGGCTGATGAGGTTTTGGATGGAAATGAGGTAGTTGTTGGGAACTAGAGCAAAGGTCACCTATGTTATACCTTACCAAAGAACTTGGCTGTGTGTGTCCATGTCCTAGGGATCTGTGGAAGGCTGAACTTAAGAGTGAGGACCTAGGGCATCTGGTGGAGGGAATTTCTAAGCAGAAAAGCATTCAAGAAGTGGCATGGCTGCTTCTAACAACCTGTGATCAGATACAGGAGCAAAGGAATGATTAAAGTTTGGAATTTATATTTAAAAGGAAAGCAGAGCATAAAAGTTTGGAAAATTCAAAACCAGGCCATGTGATAGAGAAGGAAAGAGCATTTTGGGGTGAGAAACACAAGTGGGCTGTGGAGCAATCACTTCCTAGAGAGATTTGCATGACTAAAAGGGAGCTAAGTGCTAATAGCCAAAACAATGGGGAAAAGGCTTCAAAGGCATTTCAGAAGTCTTTGGGACAGCCCCTCCCATCACAAGCCCAGAAGGAAGAATGGTTTCTGCAGCCAGGCCCAGGGTCCCACTTCCTTGTGCAGCCTCAGGACACAGCTCCCTGCATCCTCACTGCTACAGCTCCAGTCATGGCTCAAAGGGCCCCTGGTACAACTCAAGCCACTGCTTCAGAGGACACAAGCCATAAGTTTTGGCAGCTACTACACAGTGTTAAGCCTGCAGGTGCACAGAATGCAAGAGTGAAGGAGGCCTGGCAACTTCCACCTAGATTTAAGAGGACACATGAGAAAGGCTGGGTGCCCAGGCAGAAGAATGCCACATGGCCATACCCCTGCAGAGAGCCTCTACTAGGGCAGTGCCAAGGGAAAATGTGGGGTTGGAGCCCCCACACAGCTGGGGGCTCTTGCACTCTGAGCCTGGAAGAGCCACAGGCACTCAACTCCAACCCATGAGAGCACCCACGGGGGCTTCACCCTGCAAAGCAACAGGGACAGAGCTGCCCAGGCCTTGTGAGCCCACCCCTTACATCAGTGTGCCCTCGATGTGGAACATGGAGTCAAGGATTTTGTTGAAGCTTTGAAGTTTAATGTCTGCCCTGCTGGATTTTGGTCTTGTGTGGAGCCTGTTTCCCCTTTCTTTTGACTGACTTCTCTCTTTTGGAACAGGAATGCTTACCCAATGCCTGTGCCACCATTGTATCTTCGAAGTAAATAACTTGTTTTGATCCTACAAGCTCTTACAGGCTTAAAGGAACATGCCTTGAATCTCAGATGAGAGTCAGGACTTTTGAAATGGGACTTTTGATCTGACACTGAAATGAGTTAAGACTTTCAGGAACTCTTGAGGAAGGATGATGATTTTGCAATGTGAGAAGGACATGAGATTTGGGGGCCAGGGGTGGAATGATATTGTTTGGATGTTTGTCCTCTCCAAACGTCATGTTGAAATGTAATCCCCAATGTTGGAGGCAGGGCCTGGTGGGAGGTGCATGGGTGATTGGGGCAGATCCCTCATGAATGGCTTGGTGCTGTCCTTGAGCACCTGTCCTTGAGACAGCGTGTTCTCCCTCTGTGAGTTCACACAAAATCTGCTTGTTAAAAGAGTCTGGAACTTCCTCCTCTCTCTCTTGCTCCTGCTCTTGCCATGTGGTATGGTGGTCCTCCTTCACATTCTGCCATGACTGGAAACTTTGTGGGGCCCTCACCAGAAGCAGATGCCAGCACCATGCTTCCTGTATAGTCTGCAGATCCATGAGCCAAAATAGACCTCTTTTCTTTAGAAATTACTCAGCCTCAGATATTTCTTTACAGCAGCACAAATGGACCAACACTGTGTGTTTGTGTGTGTGTGTGTGGTGTGAGTGTATTTGTGTCTGTGTGTATATATGTGTGTCTGGTGCACGTGTATGTGTGTGCATATGTGTATGTGGTATGTGCATGTATGATGTATGTGTGCGCATATGTGTATGTGTCTGTGTATGTGTGTATATGTGCTTTGTGTGTGTCTGTGTATGTGTGTATGTGTATGTGTGTATGTATCTGTGTCTGGTGTGTGTATATGTATATGTGTGTGGTGTACACATGTGTGTGTATGTGTGTGCATGTGTGTAGTGTATGTGTATATATGTGTTGTGTGTATGTGTGTGTGTTGTGTGTATGTGTGTGGTGTGTGTGCATGTGTGTGGTATGTTTGTATGTGTATGTGTGTGGTGTGTTTGTATGTGTGTATATGTGTAGTGTGGGTGTACATGTGTGTGCACATGTGTATAAGTGTGGTGTGTATACGTGTGTATATGTGTGTATGTGTGTGTATATGTGTGGTGTGTGTGTGTGTGTGTGTGTGTGAAAAAGAGACTCAGAGGCTGGCAGAGATGATATCCGGGCTCCCTTCATGGCCTTCTCGACAGTAGCCCGCTGAGGGTGCTGAGGTGCCTCGTTACAGCCTCACGAGAGTACAGGCCTAGGCTCCCCACCTGCCTCTGCTAGCCTGGGTTTGGGTGTGGTCATGGGTTTTGGCTGGCCTAGGGTGATTCTTATCCAAAGTTTTCTGTCTTGTTTTGCTACCCCTTTCCTGGGCTTCTGGCTGGAGAGAGGAGGTTTTTGTTGGGGCTTCTCTGGTCTGTGCCCATTGGTATTTCCAGGTTGCCAGCTTCTTCAGCTCCAAGTCTGGAATATACGGGGCAAAAAGTGAACCCAGGAACTTACCACTGTGTGACTTCTTGGGTCCTGCGGTCCCTAGCCAATCTGCCACTTTCTGTTCACCTTTCAGAGTTTTCTTATGTTTGTTTCATACAGACTGTCTAGAGTTTTTAGCTGTACATAGCGGGAGGAATATGGAATTTTGTCTAATCTATCTTCCCAAAGGAGAAGACTCATCAATAATTTGTTAAGAGTGTGAAGACTTTAGCTGGGCATGGTGGCATGCACCTGTAGTCCCAGCTACTCAGGGGGCTCAGGCGGGAAGATTGTTGAGCCCAGGAATTCCCGGCTGCAGTCAGCTGTGATTACATTGCTGCACTCCAGCCTGTCTCTTAAAAAATAAAAGTGTGAAGAGTCTTGAGTTTGAGAACCTCTGCTCTAAAGGATACAAAGTGCAGTAAGTCACAAATTCTTGTTCTTGGGTTTATAATCTTGCTGTGAATGTGACATATTAGAAGTTTTTAATATTTAGCACTTTATGTTAAATTATATATTTTTTTAAATAAAATAAGCTATATCCAATTATAAATGGTCCCAACAATCTCTCTCTTTCTGGTTACATTATTATTTTATAGGCTTGCATTTCTGTTTTCTACCCAGGATACCACACTGCATCACACCACCCTGTAATGACACGATTAGCAACAATTCGTATTTGCATAGCCTGTGACACTTTACAAAGTGCTCCCATGTTCATTATGATATTTGATCTTTACCACAGCCATATAAGGTCAGCAGAACAAGTATCATGATTACCAGGGCTGACATTCTCCTGGCACACACCAGTACATTTGTACTGGCTGCTAAAATAACAAGATGCTTTTGTAAAAGCTGCTACCCTGAGCCCCAGGCACCCCCTGCCACTCTGTACTGCCATCTCCTCATGACACTGCAGCTAAAAGGTTAATACAAGGCCCAAACAGGGACTTCAGCCAGTATCAGGTCTTACTGGGTGGTGCCCGTGCTGCTACTGTTGGTCACATGTTTGGACTCTCACCTCTTAGCCTTCTGCTCATGAGACACTGAGGCTTCAAGAATAAGTGACCTGCTCATGGTCTCCAATCAGACTTTTTGGGAACCAAAGGCCCTAATATTTTAAATTACACTTTATTTTTTTGAGACAGCCTCTCACTCTGTCACCCAGGCTGGAGTGTAGTGGCACAATTACAGCTCACTGCAGCCTTGACCTCCCAGGTTCAAGTGATCCTCCCACCTCAGCCTCCCCAAGTGTGTGCCACCACACCCGGCTAATTTTTGTAATTTTGTAGAGATGAGATTTTGCCTTGTTCCCCAGGCTGGTCTCGAACTCCTGGGTTCAGGCGATCCTCCTGCCTTGGCCTCCCAAAGTGCTAGGATTACAGGCATAAGCCATCTTGCCTGGCCCCCTGATCTTTTCCTGAACCAAGGAGTAGAATGGCAGTAGGGTTGCAGCCCCTCCAAGCCTCCACCCCTGTTCATTTTTCCTGCCTCTATGCCTTGGCACCTGCTGTTTCCCCAAATAACGTGGAGCACCCACCCATGGAGCCTTCTCCTGGAACCTGAGCCCGCCACTCTTCCTCCTCTAAACTTCCCTTCAGAACACCTCACCGAGCACTGCATACATCAACTTTACTTAGGGGGTGCACTGGGGAGGGGGCTCCATAGTGAATCACACATGTAAGTTTTCTATTTTCCCCCAAAGATCACATGCTTCTTGAGGAGAAGGACCATGTCTTAAAATCCCAAATCATGCCAATGTGGTGTACATAATGGGTTCTCCAAAACCCATAAAAATTACTCACTGGTGGCAGGTTATCAGATGCAGAGCACAGGATATCTCGGGCAGGAAGATGCAATCACACAACAGTTTCTGCTCTCTTTTTTCTCTTGTTGGTTTTCCACCCACATAAAGTTTCATACACATGTACACACTCGTGAAACAAGATCTGCATGACTCCAAATTTATTCCTCCAGTGCCCTTGAACATTTAAGGAAAGTCTTTCATTTGACAGTTATATGATTGGTGTGTGCTCACTCCCCGTACAATTTCTTTGAGTATAAATATTTTAAAAAGAATAAAGATGAATGGCATAACTCTGACGAGTTAATGGGCAAGGGAGTTTCTAAGTGGAGCCCTTCACTCTGACTGAGAGTATCTGGTTGGAAAGTCACTGGGAGAATAAGCCACCTCGCTGCACAGCGTCAAAGGCTCTGACTGGCACTACCACGTCCCCCAAGGGCTCTCCCGGGACAACAGAATCATCTTCAGAAAACATCACATGAAATCCTCTCCATCTATGGTGGCAGACGGTGTGGGATGACCCTGATGAGATGAGTTGGTTTCTAATGTCTGAGACCTGACAGCCTGAGATAACGTGGACCACAGCCGCGGCCGGGAAGATCTGTGGGGACACGCTCCAGATGGAAGAATTTGTCTGGGCCTGAGGCAGCTGCATACAGAAACTGGGGATCTTCATGAGGGTTCCTCGAGCTCACTGCTCCTCTGGAGCCTCTTTCTATTCTGCAGCAGGGGCTGCTCTTTTAAGAGTCTTTGGAAGAATGAACCATTTCCATCCTACTTGATTCAGAAGCTACCTGTTCATGGCTGGTGGTGCACCTTGACCCGCAGTTTGCTTCTCTCTTGAGAAAGACACTGTGAGAAGGTGCAGAGGAAAGTGAGAGGATTAAAAATGACAAAGACGGGAGAAAGGGGGAAGAGGAGGCTGTGAGAAACGGAAGTGAACAAGAGTTGCCCAGCCAGCACAGAGGAGTCTTGGGCCTGCGGGGACATGCAGGCACCTGGAGGTGCAGACAGGATAGCTCAGAGGTGCTCTGTGGGTCCAGCACCTACAGGTTTGCTTTTCTAGGACTGGAGGCAAGAAAACAACCTGAAGCATAAAACTTGCTGTCCCTTTGCTGATGTCAGAGTGGAGAAGTTGTAGGTGTGAGCATATGTGGTCTGTGGCAGGGCGGAGACAACAAGAGCTGCAGGAGTGCCAGCCCTGAGGGGCCCAGGGTCTTTAGGCCACCTCCCATCGACAAGCCTTGTGGCTGGTGCCTTCTCTCTCTGCATTTCTCTCTCTCTCCCCCTCCCCACCCCCACACGCAGAATGCCATGCCGCGTACCCCCTTTCCTCTGTGCTCCACTCTTGCCTGAAGGTCTCAGATGAGGCACTCCACTACATTTAAAAACTCATCTCAGAGGCTCTGCCCAGGTAATCTATGTCTTAACAGGCATTTTAAAGACAGGGCCACACCCCTAGCAACACCAGCCCCTGAAGCAGCCAGCAATGGAAGTAGCCTGGGTTTAGTGTCCCTAGACCCCACCCTGAGGGCCTGCACCTGACCCTCACTCGCATCCTCAGGGTTCTGGTCTTTGCTCTTTTCCTGGAGACTTCAGTTATGAGAATTTGCTTTCATGGAACTGTATTTTTTTGTTTTGTTTGTTTGTTTGTTTTTTGAGGTGGAGTCTCTCTCTGTCGCCCAGGCTGGAGTGCAGTGGTGCTATCTCAGCTCACTGCGACCTCTGCCTCCCCGGTTCAAGCGATTCTTGTGCCTCAGCCTCCCAAGTAGCTGGGACTACAGGCATGCACCACCACGCCTGGCTAATTTTTGTATTTTCAGCAGAGACGGGGTTTCTCCATGTTGGCCAGCTGGCCTGGAACTCCTGACCTCAAGTGATCCGCCCGCCTCAGCCTCCCAAAGTGCTGGGATTACAGGAGTGAGACTTTTACATAACTGTGATTGCGGGCGGCTCAATTGTCTAAAGAAAAACAAAACAAAATAAAATCTCATACATTTCTTCCTATTGTCAACATTTTATCCCCCAAGGGTCAGTGAGCTCTGAGGAGAGTAGCTTTCCCAGAGATAATTACAACTTTAAGAAAACTGCAGCACTGTGCCTGAATGTGCAATGCCCAGGGGTTGTTTATTTCATGGGAGCCACACCTACTGTCTCGTTATCCAGTGCACCCCACCATTCTGCTGCCTAGGAGGCACCCTGCTACCCTCCACATAGGGCAAGCACTGCAGCTGCTTGGGGTGTGAGCCATGACAGGCCCGAGTGGGAGAGCTCCCTGGAGTGGGGACCCACTGTTCTACCTGCCCAGGTGTGGGTGGCTCAGGTGGAAAAACAATGCCACCTTTCATGGGAGGCAGGTGGCTTTGTTGCGACATAGCATGAGAAGAGGCAGGCCAAACTGTGAGAGGCTGTTCTGGTAATGGAAGGAAATGCATTTCCAGAGTGAAGGAGCCTATCAAGTGCTGTCGATGTGCCCAGCCCCCACGCCACTTCAGGGCTGAGAGCCAGCGGGGATACTCTGGACCAGCTGAACCGCTTGTTAAAATAGTGAAATGCTTTGGTTCCGTGTGGCAAATAGCGGCTGTCCGGAGCCCTCCCGTGTCCCAGGCACCTGGACCTACTTCTGTGAGGTCCCTGGACCTTCCCAAGCCCAGCTGCTGAGGATTCCTATCAGGTTCCTCCAGGAACGTTGCTCTTCCCTGACGGGTCAGGCCTGTCAATCTATCACATGATTTTTAGCAGCGCCTCCTTCATAAAACCTTCCCAACCCCCACCCAAATCAGAATACATTGCTCCTCAAGAAGTCAGATAGCATGTTGCTTACACACTGGGCCTTCACCACATCCTTTCATGTTATTTATATGCAGTGTGGCTATTTACTTTCACATCTGTCTCCCTCTTCAGACAATGCACCGTTCCCAGGGCCCTTGTGCCATTCGCCACAGCACCTAGCACAGACTAATTGCCACATAAGTGTTTGAGATACTGGTTTGAATTAGGAGTGACCTGGAGGTGGGAAAGCAGGATGAGAACGAAGCCCTGCTGGGACAAGAGACGTGTCCGTGTGTGCGTGTGCGCACATGGCAGTGGTGAGCAGGCATTTCTGCCATCTCTGCCCATCTAAATGTAGGGAATGAAGATGAGTGCTGGTTGGAAGTGGGGAAGCCATGAAGCAGACAAGGTTGGGCTAAGGGTGGCCACACTGTAGCCATGACAGGCTTCCCCAGGGCTCTGGCTCTCATCACATCAGGCTCCTCGGCTCTATTCAAACAGAGGCTGCCGGCTGGAACTTTAGCTTCTTCTCACTGGGACTCTGAAAGAAAGTGAGTCTATGCAGTTATCCCCAAGGCACTTGGCTAGAAGAGACCCCGGAAGGTTTCTAATTCAGCCTTTTCCCCGACAAATGGATACAACAACCTAACACTGAGTTCTCTTCCCACGGCCTCCTGATGGTGATGCTGTCCACAGAGCAGGGATGCTGCAGAACCCAAGGGGAACGTGTTGGTTGGCCCTGAGGGGGCTTCCCAGAGCCCTGCTCTGGCTCTGCTCTGCCCTAGTGGAGGGGCCTGGGCTGGAGCTCAAGCAGAGCAAGGACTGTGGATCCAGATCCGGGTTTGGGGGAGTCCAAATCTTACCCAATTGTGGGGAGCATTTTTTAAGAGAAAGCATACAAAATAGCAAACACAAAATGAGGTACAGGGCTTTGGAAGGAGGCTGCACAAGGAAGGATCCGAATCTTACACTTCACGAGCTTCACAATAAACTAACCTCTGGGGCAACCTAATGAGTGGGGAGGGTGTATTGGTTTCCTGCCTCTTAGCTGCTGTGCCACAGTACCGCAAATCGAATGGATTAAAACAGACGAAATGTATTCTCCCACAGTTCCAGAGGCTACGAGACTTAGGTCAAGGTGCTGGCAGGGCCATGCCTCCTCTGAAAGCCACAGGGGAGTCCTTCCTTGACTCTTCCCAGCTTCTGCGGGCTTGCTGGCAGTCTTTGGGATTTCTAGGCTTGCAGCCTCGTCACTCCAGTCTTTGCCTTCGTCCTCCCACCATGTTCTCCCTGTGTGTCTGTGTTCACGTGGCTGTGTACATATAAGGACACCAGTCATCTAGGATTAGGGGCTCCCCCTATTCCAGTATGACTCTGTCTAACTGACCACATCGGCAAAAACCCTCTTTCCAAATGAGGTCACATTCTGAGGAATTGGGGTAAGAGCTTCTCTATTTCAACATATCTCTATTTCGGGGATGGAGCACACAATTCAAACCATAACAGGTGCAGGAGGAGAGTGGGGAAGGAGTGGAGTGGGGCAGTAGTGAAGTGGTAGAAGCCGGGGGATCATTCTGGAGACTTAGGGTTGGGAAGTCACCAATGGCTGTTCCACTGGGCTCTCTGGGTGAGGACAGCTTCCACCCCTTCCCAGGGCCACCTGGAGGAAACAGAATCTCAGCAGACACCCTGCTAGTCGGCACTGCTGCTTCATCTTTACTCCCACAGACTCGCAGCATCACATTGCTGATCCCAAGGAACCTTGGCAGTTTCCCTTGGAAGCCTTACGCATCCCCGTGAATGCAGGCCCATGCGTGTGGGTGGAGCATGTGCTGGAGTGAGGTCCACTGAAGCTCTGGTCCCCAGCAATTGAGAGTTCACAGCCTGGTGAAACACCAGGAATGAAGATCTGCCAACAAAACCACGTGCTGAAGCTTCCAGAGCCACAGAGCCAAGAAGGTCAACTCCAAAATACTCATCACGCTCAGTGAAAGGGCAGATAAACAGGTGGTTAAAGCAGCAGGTGATTTTGGCTGGACTGCATCACTGTTTACGGTTTTCTTTCCTCTAAGAGATTTGCCCTCTTAATTATGTTTTGCTTAATCTCCAAAATGAATTTACGTTCCCTGAGCAGCCTGCAGCACAGGGGCGGGAGAAGCCCAAACTGTTCTGGGTGGCAGGGAGAAGTCAGATGGGATTAAAAACAGACAGATCATAACAAAATGGGCGCTCCACATGCATTCAGTAAACACAGCCGGCCCAGCAAGGTCAACCATGGGCTGGTCTGGTTGCTTCAACATTCTAATTAACTGGATGCCAGAGACGCCGTGCCATTTTCAAAGAATCAAGTTCCAATGAAATACACCCAAGGTTTAAGTGCTCCAGAACACAGCCCACCCGTGCTGGTTTGTCGACACCTCAGAATCCAGCAGGGGCCCAGGGACATCGCCCTGAGTGTAGATTACCCATAGATACAGTGCTGCACTTGTGAGCCATGTGGGGGACTGGCTACATCTTGCTGGCCCTGTGATATAACATAGAAGCTGCCTCTTAGTCACACCAGGCTTTGGGGTTGTTTGGATTCTAGATTAAGAAGCAATGTTAAAATGGAGAGTTGATTGCATTTGTATTTGAGGTCATGGAACAGAGCGCACTGGTTGACCAGTTGTGTTAAGAGCATGTTTGAGCTTGCTGAGCAGGGAAAGGCAGGCTCTGCGTGACCCAGCCCCACCCCCAACCCCACCCACACGCAAGAGAAGAAGGACAGCCTCTCTGCCCCTTGGAAGGTGCCATTTAAGGCTCTTCTGTGACTCTTTAGTTGGCTTTTGTGCCACCCTGTTGTGGGCTCATGATATGCGATCAATAGGGACCATGTCTTATGTTTGCTCTCATTCTAACCCCCAGTGACTGGCATAGTGCCCCACACAGAGGAGGCCCTAACCAAATTTTTAGTTAAATGAATAAAAGAGTAAACGAACAAACGACATCGAAATGAGAGGAATGGGGATCAGAACAGAAGAAATCCAGGTGAACCAAAGAAACTGGGCAAGGCTCCATGAAGGAGTGTGATCCTGTTTGGCTCTGCATCCCTACCCAAATCTCATCTAGAATTGTAATCTTCATGTATCAAGGGAGGACCTGGTGGGAGGTGATCGGATCATGGGGGCGTTTTCCCCCATGTTGTTCTCCTGATAGTAAGTTCTCATGAGTTCTGATGGTTTTAAAAGTGTAGTACCTCCCCTCTACCTCCTACTGCCATGTAAGATGTGTCTTGCTTCCCCTTTTGCTTCCGCCACGATTGTAAATTTCCTGAGACCTCTCCAGCCATGTGGAACTGTGAGTCAATTAAACCTCTTTCCTTTATAAATGACTCAGTCTCAGGTAGTTCTTTACAGCAGTGTGAAAATGGACTAATACGAAGACCTGGGCTGGGCAACTGAGACTAGTGGGATTTAACCCAGAAATGAGACAGAGAAACCAGAGTCATTTCTGTCAAATATCTTCCAGGGAGGAAAAGGCCTGTGCCATTAGGGATGTTGGGGGCTCAGTTAGTTAACAACCCTCCTTCTCTAGTCTCAGGGTGGTTATTTCTCCATGGGACCAAGCTAGATCCTGACATGGAAGCTTTAGGAATTCAAGATCATACAGCGCAGCTAGCTGGTAGAGGCCAACAAGAGGCAAGGAAGGCAAAGAGATATAATCATCTAGCGGGGGACTCTGTCACTAAGGTATTGGTAGCTAACTAGTCATCTATGCTACCAGAGTCCAAAAGATGCCTCCACTCCAGACCCCAAGAGCGATAGTGGGTGCAGGCAATGAGTGTGAATTCATGTTGTGCTTAGGCAATGGGGCCCTGAGTGGCTGTGCTTTACGCTCTGGAGGAGAAGGATTAGAGAAAGTCTACATCACCCTCCTCCTTAGTACCCTGGACTCTTAACCACTTGCACTGACAGGTTTTCCACTTGGGCTTCTTGGATTTCCCCTAAGGAAACTTTTCAACAGCACCACCTACTCCCAGTGTCCCATTTTGGTTCTCACACAGGCTCATCCATTCACACATACTTATCCAGCACCTGCCATGTGCCAAGCTCTCTCCCAGGAACAGGCATGGTGCAAACCAGGCAGGGTCCCTGCCTTCACAGAACTTACAGTCTCCAGCAAGGAAGACAGAGAACAAAGAAGGAGAGGGAAGGAAAGAAGGAAGGAGAGAAAAGGAAGGAAGGAAGGAAGGAAGGAGGAAGGAAGGAAGGAAGGAGAAGGGAAGGAGGGAGGGAGGGAGGGATTAATTTAATTGCTGGTGATTGCTGGTATGAAAGGCACAATAAGGAACATCAGCCAGGACAGCATGACAGAGCATGTAATAACGTGTGTGGCAACTTTAGATATGGTGGTTGGTAAAAGAAGGTAGCACTGAAGAAGTGACATTTGAACTGAAAGCCATAGGTAAAGAAAACTCGTGCCAAACGTCAATAAAGAAAGATAGGGAATAAAGTTTTGAAATTATCCCAATTAGACACTGAGATGTATTGTTATTAACGACAACTAACCAAAGTGGCTTAACTAAGTTAGAGGCTTATTTCTCTCACATAAAATAAATACAGAAGTAAGCAGCCCTGAACTAGTACAGCAGCTCATCAGGGTCCTAGCTCTGTCTAGCCTTCTGTTTCTCTTTCTAGTACCTGGCTTCAAGCTTTACATTCACATCATGGCTCAATATAACTGCTAAAGCTCCAGCCATCACATCTGTATTTCAGGCAGAAAGAAGACAAAGGGTAAGGAGAAATGAGGTCACTGCCCAGTTATGTGTCTTCCTTTGAGGGAATTTCCCTGAAAATTCCATGCAGTGAATTCTCATTTACATATCTTTAACCAGAACTTAGTCTCGTGGCCACAACAAGAGGCAAGGAAGGCAGAGAGATATAATCTTCTAGCGGGGCACGCTGTCACTAAGATATTGGTAGCTAACTAGTCACCAGAGTCTAAAAGATGTCTCCACACCAGACCCCAAGAGCATGAGCCTCTGTTGACAACACTGATGGGATAGAATTTAAAATAGGCCACTTCCCCACAGGTGGGACTGAGGATCTAAATCAGAACTCAGAGGCGGGCTGCTCCCCCACCCTACAGAGCCCACCTTCAACCTTCCCGAGTTCATCTCCCTGTATTAACCTCATTTGGACACATGCTATTCTTTCCCCTGAAGAATAGAGAATGAGTTGGGTTTTTTTAAATGCTTATAGTAGATTTAACAGTGACCACTCAAAGATGTCAAGTCCTTATCCCTAAAACTGGTCAATGTTATCTTATTTGAAAAGGGGATCTGTGCAGATGTGGTTAAATTAGGGATTTTGGGATGAGATTACCCTGGATTATGCAAGTAGGTCCTAAATGCCCTCACAAGTGTCCCAATAAGACAGAAACAAAGGGAGTTTTGAGAAACAAACAGAAAAGAAAAGGAAGTAATGTGGCATGGAGGTAGAGATTAGAATGATACAGCCACAAGCCAGGGAACACCTGGGGCCACCAGAAGCTGGAAGAAACAGGAAACATATCTTCCCCAGAGCCTTCAGTGGGAGCAGGCCCTGCCAGCACCTGGATTTCAGACTTCTGACTTCCAGAATTGTGAGAGAATACATTTCCGTCGTTTTAAGCCACCCAGCTCTTGGTACTGGGCTTCAACGGCTTGAGTAAACTAATCTGGTAGTATGCCAGCCTGGGGAAATACACCAGCCTGGGGAAATACTGAGTTAGAGGCACATCTTCTACTGTAGACTGGTGGGTTACATTTTTCAATTAAAAAAAATAAATCACAGAAAATCTGGTAGACAATGGAATATATATCAGATTTGTGAGACTATAACAAAAATATAAAAGAAATCTCAAAGAAAAAAGGTACAAATGTAGACATAAAATTATAAACTTCTATAAGAAAAATGATGAAAGTATTTAAAGCATATGTGACAAGACTATAAAACTAGAGTATATGAAGAATGCATTCAAGTTTGTGAGCAAAACAGCTAGATCCTAACATAGAGACAGAAGTATATGAGTGGTTATCACAATAGGAAATTCAGTGAATGAGCACAGGACATCATAATAAAAATAGTTGCTTTTCACTGTGTCAGATTCCATGGTAGACTCTTCAAAAACACCATCTCAAATCCCTACACAAATCCTGCAAGGCAGATGTTCTCCCCATTTTATAGTTGAGTAAACTGAGGCCCAGGAGTATGAACAAGGCCTAGGGAAATGGAATTTGAACCTAAGCCTGAGAAAATAATTTTCATTGCAGATAATCATTCATTGATTTATTAAATATTTCCATTCTACTCTGTAGAAATGGGCACTGTGCTAGAATTTGGGATGTTAAAATTGCTAAGATGCCTCTCTTTTCCTTGGAGACCTGAATGTAAGGGAGCAAGTAGAAAAGTGAGCTCTCAAAGACAACAATGAGAACATGAGAGAACCAAAGCCGCACACTTGGAGACGCCCATTTGCATCCAGACTGATCAATGGTAACATCCAACAACAATCCCGGTTTCGGAGAGCAATTTTGCAATTCATAGCAGGAGCCACAAAGATATGTACACCCTTTGACCTAGTAATTCACTCCTGGAATTTTATCTTAATAAAATAATTCAAAAGAAATAAAAAAATCCTATGACACCATATGTTTATTGTAATATTGAAAAAAATCACAATAAGAAGCTGAGAAGAGGCAAGAGGCATTTTGAGACATCCTAGGACAAAAGCTTGGGCATGTGAGACTGACTGATAAACAGGAGGAAAGGTAGTTCAGAAGCGCTGGTCAAGCTATTCTGTGACCCAATGCCTTGGTGCCCTGATTCCCCTGGACTTGCCCATTGCTTCTGCCTGAGTCACAGATTTAGCCTGTCCTGATCTCAGCATGTGTCCCTGTGAGCAGCCTCAATTCTGGCCTAGTCTGTGCACACAGCCAAGATGGCCAACATGAGGGACATATGTTTTAACAGATTAGAGAAGATAAACATGATGAACTATCATTCAGCCATTTCAAAAGACATAATCAGGAAGGCTTTCTCGAAACATGGAAAAATGTTTCACAGCAGAGGCAGCCTAGATGACCATAAGGGGAAGGACTTAATGGATTGCGGTGAATCAACACAATGGAACATTATAGCAGCTATTTTTAAAAGGTAATTATGAAGACCATGTAGGGAGGTGGAAAAAATGTTTCCTATTGTAATAAGTAAAAACTGCTGAATACAGAATTATATAGGAACAGACTGTAAAAGGCTTCTCTACTTCTCAAATCTTCCATCATATTATATAACTTTTATCATCATAAAAATGGAATGTATACAAATAGACAGTGACATGCCAAAGTTTCTGAGTTAGGGTGGGGTAAGTGAGTGGAAACTGTAATTTTTCATTAGCATTATTTCAGTATTTTTTCAGTAAAACAAAGCATTGAAAAGACAATTCATTTCAAAATTAAGAGAACTGTTCAAAACTAGCAGATAAATAAATATTTTTTGAGGGACTTCAGAAACATTGTTGTAGGCTCTGGTGGTAAAGGGTTAAGCAGCTAAACATGGTGCTTACCCCCTTGTTTTTCTGTCCCCAGCTTCGTGGCTAAAGAGCTGCAAAGACGGCACCCACAGTTCCTCCTGCTCTCCTGCATGCTCTTCCCACCAAGATGTGGAGATGACTTGGCAGTCCTCACAGCCCTCGGCGCCTCCTCTGCCTGGGCTCCCACTTTGGTGGCACTTGAGGAGCCCTTCAGCCCACCGCTGCACTGTGGGAGCCCCTTTCTGAGCTGGCCAAGGCGGAAGCCGGCTCCCTCGGCTCGCGGGGAGGTGAGGGAGAGGCGCCAGCGGGAACCCGGGCTGCACGCGCGGCGCTTGTGGGCCAGCTGGAGTTCCGGGTGGGCGTGGGCTTGGCGGGCCCCGCACTCGGAGCAGCTGGCCGGCCCTGCAGGCCCCAGGCAATGAGGGGCTTAGCACCCGGACCAGCGGCTGCGGAGAGTGTACTGGGTCCCCCAGCAGTGCCAGCCCACCAGCGCTGCGCTCAATTTCTCACGGGGCCTTAGCTGCCTTCCCGCGGGGCAGGGCTCGGGACCTGCAGCCCGCCATGCCTGAGCCTCCCACCCCCTCCACGGGCTCCTGGGTGGGCCGAGCCTCCCCGACGAGCGCCGCCCCCGGCTCCACGGCGCCCAGTCCCATCGACCACCCAAGGGCTGAGGAGTGCGAGCGCACGGCGGCGGGATTGGCAGGCAGCTCCACCTGCAGCCCTGGTGCGGGATCCACTGGGTGAAGCCAGCTGGGCTCCTGAGTCTGGTGGAGATTTGGAGAACCTTTATGTCTAGCTCAGGGATTGTAAACACACCAATCAGCACCCTGTGTCTAGCTCAGGGTTTGTGAGTGCACCAATCGACACTCTGTATCTAGCTGCTCTGGTGGGGCCTTGGAGAACCTTTGTGTCGATACTCTGTATCTAACTGATCTGATGGGGACGTGGAGAACCTTTATGTCTAGCTCAGGGATTGTAAACACACCAATCAGCGCCGTGTCAAAACAGACTACTCGGCTCTACCAATCAGCAGGACATGGATGGGGCCAGATAAGAGAATAAAAGCAGGCTGCCCGAGCCAGCAGTGGCAACCCGCTCGGGTCCCCTTCCACACTGTGGAAGCTTTGTTCTTTCACTCTTTGCAATAAATCTTGCTACTGCTCACTCTTTGGGTGCATGCTGCTTTTATGAGCTGTAACACTCACTGCGAAGGTCTGCAGCTTCACTCCTGAAGCCAGCCAGCGAGACCACGAGCCCACCAGGAGGAACGAGCAACTCCAGACGCGCCGCCTTAAGAGCTGTAACACTCACCGTGAAGGTCTGTAGCTTCACTCCTGAGCCAGTGAGACCACGAGCCCACCAGAAGGAAGAAACTCCGAACACATCCGAACATCGGAAGGAACGAACAACTCCAGATGCGCCACCTTAAGAGCTGTAACACTCACCGCGAGGGTCCGAGGCTTCATTCTTGAAGTCAGTGAGACCAAGAACCCACCAATTCCGGACACAGTCTTACATCTGGGCTGGCTTATAACTTGCCTTGGCCATAGCACGTGGTGCAGGTGACACTGTATGACTCCGGGCCTTGGCGTGTGTTTCCTAGAAACAGATGCTTCTGTTTTCACCCTCATGGGAGCCAACTGCCATGTACACAAATCCAGCTGTCCTGCTAGAGAGAAAAACCACATGGAGAGAGAGATGCTGAGGGGAGAGAATTTGACTCAGCCAGCTCCTCGGTGCTCCAGCCACCCTGCAGAGGTACCAGACTTGTGAGCAAGGCTATCTTGGATCCTCTAGCTCTGGGAGAACCACCCTCGCCAACACTATGTGGAGCAGAGACGAGTCATCTGCACTGAACTCTGCTCTAATTGCTGAACTGTAGGCAAATAAATGTTTGCTGCTATTTGCCGTCGCTAAGTTTTGAGATGGTAGCAATAGCTAACTGAAACAGCTCAAATCTTGAACAGACTGAAGGACTCTAGGACCAGCGCCAAGTCTCCCCTGGTTTTACATTTCCTTTCCCACACAGAGCCTGGCACTTTATAAATGTTGGATGGATGGATTCAGGTGAGAAAGAGGAGGGAAGCAGAACAGGCATAATAATGCCTAACTTTTACTAGGCACATTAAAGCTCCTTTCTGTGTATTGACTCAGCTAATTCTCACCACAGCATGGTTGAAGAACTATGGCACAGAGAAGATAATTAACTTATTCAAGGAAAGCACAGTGATATCTGGGATTCAAACTCTGGCAGTCTAGGCCCCATGCATACAACTATTTTGTTATGTTAAATAACATGATGAAGATTAAGAAGTCTAAATGCTGGCTCTTAACAGTTGTCTTCTCAAATAAGTATAGAGAGAAACAGGACAGGATAATTATCAGGCAAGGGCCTGTGGCTGGGCTTCAGGAGGGATGTTCTTGGCATGGGGAGCCTGTGCCTCATTCCACAGGGTAATTTTGCACACACACAAACCCCTGGGCAGGCTGGGCCCCACCATGCACCTGCAGCCTCCAGATTTCTGGAATTCAAGGATTCCTACAGGCTTACCCATGCAGGTGGGTGAGTTAAATAATCCACACCACCCATTAGTTTCCATTTTATATAAACACTATGCTGGAGAAATGGTGAATCTTGACAGGCCTGAACCATCCAGTTCAGGAATTGGAAAAGTATAGCCCAGGGCCCAAGTCCTCTGCACCACCTGTTTTTATATGACCTGCAGCTAATAATGTTTTTCACATTTTTTAATGGTAAAAGTGGAGGGAAAAAAATCAAAGAATAATACTTTTTTTGACATGTGAATATATTACATGAAATTCAAATTTTAG
Source organism: Nomascus leucogenys (assembly GCF_006542625.1). Classification (NCBI taxonomy): domain Eukaryota; kingdom Metazoa; phylum Chordata; class Mammalia; order Primates; family Hylobatidae; genus Nomascus; species Nomascus leucogenys. The sequence continues at coordinate 73,648,852 of NC_044387.1, read as the reverse complement.
TGCCTGATATAGTTTGGATATTTGTCCCCACCTGAATCTCATGTTGAACTGTAGTCCCCAGTGTAAAAGGTGGAGCCCGGTGGGAGGTGTTTAGGTGTCGTGGGAGTAGATCCTCATGGCTTGCTGCTGTCCTTGCAATAGTGAGTGAGTTCTTGTGAGATCTAGCTGTGTGCATGTACGGCACCTCCCCCGCCCCAACTCTCTTGCTCCTGCCACGTGATGTGCCTGTTTCTCCTTTGCTTTCCACCATTTTCAGTTTCCTGAGGGTTCCGCTATGCTTCCTGTACAGCTAACAGAACCATGAGCCAATTAAACCAGCTTTTTTTTTTTTTTAAATAAATTACCCAGTCTCAGGTATTTCTTATAGCAATGCAAGAACAGCCGAATACAGAAAATTAGTGCCAGGAGTGGAGCATTTCCAAAATGTGGAAATGACTTCGAAACTGGCTAACAGGCAGAGGTTAGAAGAGTTTGGAGGGCTCAGAAGAAGACAGGAAGATGAGGGAAAGTTTGCAGCTTTTTAGAGACTAGTTAAATGATTCTAACCAAAATGCTGATAGTGATATGGACAATGAAGTCCAAGCTGATGAGGTCTCAGACGGAAATGAGGCAGTTATTGGGAACTGGAGCAAAGGTCACATGTGTTATGCCTTAGCAAAGAACCTGGTTGCATTGTGCCTCTGCCCTGGGGACCTGTGGAAGTTTGAACTTCTGGGTGATGATTTACGGTATATGGTGGGAGAATTTTCTAAGCAGAAAGCATTCAATATGTGACCTGGCTGCTTCTAACAACCTATGCTAAGATGTGGGAATAAAAAAATGACTTGAAGTTGGAATTCACATTTAAAAAGGAAGCAGAGTAAAAGCTTGGAAAATTTGCATCCTGGCCATATAGCAGAGAAAGAAAAAGCATTTTCAGGGGAGGAGTTCAAGCAAGTTGTGGAGCAACCACTTGCTAGAGAAATTTGCGTAACTAAAAGGGAGCCAAGTGCTAACAGCCAAGACCTTGAAGATCTTTAAGGCATTTCAGAGATCTTTGTGGCAGCCCATCCCATCACAGGCCCAGAGTCCAAGGGAGAAAGAATGTTTTTGTGGGCCTGGCCCAGGGCCCTGTTGCTTTGTACTGCCTCGGGACACTTGTTCCCACATCCTAGCCACTCTAGCTCCAGCGATGGCTCAAAGGGGCCCACATACAGCTCAGGCTGCCACTTTGGAAAATGCAAGCCATAAACCTTGGTGGTTTCCATATGATGTTAAGCCTGCAGGCACACAGACTGCAAGAGTGAAGAATGTTTGGCAACCTCCACCTAGATTTCAGAGGATATATGGAAAAGCTTGGGTGCCCAGGCAGAAGCCTGCTGAAGGGGTGGAGCCCCCACAGATGCCCTCTACAAGGGCAGCATGGAGGGGAAATGTGAGTTTGGAGCTCCCACACAGAGTTCCCACTGAAGCACTGCCTTGTGGAGCTGTGGGAAGGGAGCTGCTGCCCTCCAGACCCCAGAGTGGTAGAGCCATCAGCAACTTGCAATATCAGCATTGAAAAGCCACAGGGGTGGAGCTTCCCAAGGCCTTGGGTGCCCATGCCTTGCACCAGCATGCCCTGGATACAGGAAATGAAATCAAATGACTATTTTGGAGTTTTGAGATTTAATGGCTCCCCTGCTGGGTTCTAGACTTGTGTGGGGCCTGTATCCCCTTTCTTTTGTCCAATTTCTCCCTTTGTTTACCCCAATGTAAACATTTGGGTAAAGAACTACTTACTTCCTTTGTTTCTCCCAATGTTTACCCAATGCCTGTACCCCCATTGTATCTTGGAAGTAAATAACTTGTTTTCATTTTATAGGCTCATAGGTGGAAGGAGATTAGTCTCAGATGAGACTTTGAACTTTTGAGTTAATGCTGGAATAAGTTGAGATTTGGGGGGACTATTAGGAAGGCATGACTGTATTTTGCAATGTGAGAAGAACATGAGATTTGGTGGGGGCCAGGGGCTGAATGATATAGTTTGAATATTTGTCGCTGCCCAAATCTCATTTTGAATTGTAACCCCCTGATGTTGGAGGTGGAGCCTGTTGGGAGGTGTTTGATCATGAGGGCAACATAGCTTGGTGCTGACCTCGTGATAGTCAGTGAGTTCTTATAAGGTTTGGTCGTTTAAGTGTGTGGCCCCTCTCTCCCCACTCTCTTTCTTGCTCCTGCTCCCACCATATGACATGCCTGTTCCTCTTTTGCCTTCCACCACAATTGTAAGTTTCCTGAGGCCTCCCCAGAAGCAGAAGCTGCTATGCTTCCTGTATAGCCTGCAGAACCACAAACCAATTAAAACTCTTTTTTAAATAAATTACCCAGTCTCAGGTATTTCTTTGTGGCAATGCAAGAACAGCTTAATGCAGAGCCCATAAACAAAATTTTATTAGAATATAGCCACACCCATTTGTTTATTTATTTGTATTGTTGCTACTACAAAGACAGAGTGATAGAGACTGCATGGCCTACAAACCCAAAAATATTTACTAGGTGCCCTTTTACAGAAAACATTTGCCAACCCTTCATATAGATAATACTTACTTGGCTCTTAGCCTGTTTTCTATCTAATTACAAATAACTCAAAATATTATGGTATTGACAAGGCCTATGGGTAGGCAGGCTAACTACGAAATGCTGGTATGTTAGAGAGATGCTTTTCCTGATACTAGGCTGAGGATCTAAAGAGAAGGGTCATAGCCTGAGCTGGGGTATTATTGTATGACCTTAGCTGGATCTTTTAATCTCCCTTAGCTTTAGTTTCTCCATCTTAAAATGTAATGCTAGCTGCAGGGCTAGTATTCAGATGTTTGCACAAGTGAAGGGAAACTGCTTGCTGAAAATGAAATACTTTGGTAGCAGTTGGTGGATAGCTGTTGTCTTGAGTTCCCAGGAGGCTCCCCAGCAGCCCTGGGCCTTCCCCGCTTTCCTTGATCTCCCCCAAATGCTTGGTGCAGCTGAGCTTTCCAAGACCCTGCGCCTTTATTAGGACTGGCCAGGGCCTGGGCCTCCTGGGTTATGAAGTATTTTCAATATCACCTCTTTCAAGTGCCCTAAGCAGTTTTCTATTAGTAGGATGCACCCATTTTCCTATAAAGCACACTTTCAGTCCTTGGGTTTAGCCTGACTTCTAAACTCGGCATAATCATAAGGTTCTGATCTTTTGTCAGACCTCAGTCCCCAAGTGAGCAATTAAAATGAATTAAAAAAAAAGAAAGAAAGAAAAAGAAAAACAAAAAATCACGCCGACAAACAAAATAAACCTCCTAAATTGAGTTATGGGAAGGAAGGCAAGAATGTGAATATTCGCGAACTTCCGGCCCATTTGGATTTTGTGCCGCACAGGGCGTCAGGCCCAAGAGGAAAATGCTGACTAAACTGGTTGTCTGGAGACAGACTGGATTCTGACAAGCCTTCTCCTCAGAATCCTCTGCGTTTGCTCCTCCAGACAACTCCAAGTTAATGCACCTTCTAGAATGTGCCAGCCTAGCACCTAATGATTCCCCTGGGAACGGGGGTGAGCGAGAAGTGGTCCTCACCAACATAGAGTTTGGCCAGCTGCCGTCAGTGAGAATTGGGCACATACTCACCCGGATCACCATCTTGCACCAAGGTGAACTGTATACAACCAGCAGCCCCTCCTTCTGCAATTCGAACCTGCCCAGAGAAAGTACCTTATAGTTGCCTCTCTTAATTAATGCAAATAACCTCATTTCCTCTGCAACTCAAGTTTTTTAGGAACTGAGCTGTACCACTCCCACTGCAGTTTTAACCCTGACCTGGTAGGAGCCAGGAGAACAGGGTTCAAATCTGGGTTATGACGCTTCAGCTGGGTAATTCAACCATCTGTAGGACAGGGTTAGTGTTTATCCTGCAACCACAGAGGTCTGTTTTAAGGATGAAATGAGAGGAAGCGGGTAAAAGCTCCTGTACGCGTAGAGTCTTTGTGTTGTCTTTCACATTCTCTTTCTCTTTTTATTTATTTATTTTTTTAATTGTTTTAGAGACAGAGTGTTGCTCTGTTGCCCAGACTGGAATGCAGTTGTATGATCATAACTGACTACTGCCTCAAACTCCTGGGCTCGAGCAATCCTTCAGCTTCAGCCTCCCAAGAAGCTGGGACTACAGGTGCATGCCACCACACTCAGTTGATTTTTTTATTTTTGTAAAGTAGAGGTCTCACTATGTTGTCCAGGCTGGTTTTGAACACTTGGCCTTAAGTGATCCTCCCACCTTGGCCTCCCAAGGTGGTGAGATTACAGGCGTGAGGCACTGTGCCCAGCCCCACATTCTCTCTCTTAGGTTGCTCATTTGGCTCTTTGGGAAGCAGGTGAGAAGTGGTTAGGGCCTTTCCTGGAAGAGGAGAAATGGAAGAGTGAGCCATCTCTCACTCCCCTCTAAAAGGAACAAATGCAAAGCTGGTGAGGATATGGCTGAAGTGAGTAACTCCAAGGGACTACAGCTAATCTGGCTTAATGTTTTACCTAACTTTTCTTTATTGAGAAAAGTTCTTATTGTAATGCATCACCTCCTGTGCTAGACCCTGCCTGAATGGACTGCCTATTCTGTCTGTCCAGATGTGGAAACTGAGGCTTAGAGAAATTCACTGACCTGAGTGCCAGCGTCCATTTCACAAGGCCCAGGCTGCCGTTTGGAAACAGTATCCTCTTCTCTTTCTAATGGGTAGGTTTGATGAACCTAGACCGGAACCTAAGAAAAAACCTGAGCAGTTTCCCAGAGTGTATTCTTACAAACACTATTCTTGGCATCTCCCAAATAAAACATGGAAGAATCTCATTATCCTAGTGCAGCCTTTTTTACTCTTTTCCAATCAACTCCTACCCACTAATTCAGTCACTGTTCTGATTTCAGGCTAGATTGGCTAGATTGGTTTCTCCTGTTCTTGGGCTTCCTATGAAGAGCATAATACAGTAAGTGCCCACTTTATCCATTGTTCATGTACCTGTGAGGCTCATCCATGTGTGCACATCTGCAGTTGGCTCCTTATTTTTATTTATTTATTTAGAGATGGTGTCTTGCTCTGGAGTGCAGTGGCATGTGATTTCGGCTCACTGCACTCTCCGCCTCCCAGGTTCAAGCAATTCTCCTGCTCAGCCTCCTAAGTAGCTGGGAATACAGGTGCCTGCCACCACACCCAGCTAATTTCTGTATTTTTAGTAGAGACAGAGTTTCACCATGTTGGCTAGGCTGGTCTTAAACTCCTGACCTCAGGTGATCTGCTCACCTTGGCCTCCCAAAGTGCTAGAATTACACGCATGAGCCACCATGCCTGGCTGTTGGCTCCTTTTTATTGCTAAGTAGTATTCCATTGTATGAATATGCCCACTTTGTTTATCCATTCTTTTGTTGCTGGAAATTTTGGGCTGTGTCCAGTTTTTTGCCTTGTGAAAAAAGCTTCTATGAACATTTTCATATAAATCTTTTTGAAACATATGCTTTCATTTTTCCTGGTAAATACCTGGAAGCAGGATTGCTGCAAAATAGGGTGGATATATGTTAAATTTTATAAGAAATTGTCAAATAGCTTTCCACAGTAGTTTCACAATCTCTTTCCAAAGTGGCAAGACCACTTTGAAAAATTGTTTGGCAGTTTCTCAGAAAGATCTCAGTCAGAGCTTTGAGTTTTCATCTTTTAGAAGCAGAGGCAGGACATGGCTCGCCTCTCCCCCATATCCTCTTTCAGAGGGCCTCCTGCAGCTGCATGTGCCAGTTCTTGCTGCCCGTGTTCTTGATGGCACTTGGTATCATTCGTCCTTTTAAGTCTAGCTATTCTAGCAGGTATGAGGAGGGATAAGGGTTATCTTATTCTTTCACCAGCCTCGTAGGCCCTGAGCTTTTGTAGTGATTTCTGTACCACCCTGACCACTTCTCAGGGAGGTGCCTCAGAGATTCCTGTCTTGGTCACTTTCTGGGTCCCCAAAAACTTCACTTCCCCATAGTCCTCAGAATAAGACCTGAAATCCTTCGCTGGACTTTCAAGACCCCACAGTCCGGCTTCCACCCACCTTCCAGCCTCATTTTTCTCAGGCACCTCACACCCATCCTGCCGGGCCCACAGAACTGCTGCGGCTTCCTTTGCTTCTCCCGAGTCCCCTCAGAGGCTTTGAGGGTGGGGGGAATTATTAACCTGAGGTCACTGCACTTATCTCACGCATAGAGCAGCTGCCCAGCCCTGCCACCCACCCTCTCCTCCTCCACTGGGTGTGAGCTGTTAGAAGTGGGTTTCACAGTTGCGAGGTGAATGCAGGGGCCCCGGTGCACTTGGGTGCTTTTGGAGGCGGGGTCTTTGCGGCATAACAATCGGTGTCCCTCACCCCTTTGCCCTCATCTCCTACTCCTCCCACTTATCTGCCAGATCCATCCTGAGCTAGGAATTAGGAAGTGACACTCCCTGGCTCAGTGTTGTTTTATTTTCAGCTCACAGCCACCAGTTTCCATGCTGCCTGCCTCAGCCCCTTCCTAGAGCTCACACTGGCCACAGTTTCTGTCTGGAAACCATGGAGAGTGCAGCTCACAGAGCCCTGGGTGAAGCATGAGCTGCCTGGCGGCTGGAGAGAAGAGGAGTCAAGAAGGCTGCCTCCAGACTGTGTGAATCTGCCTTCTGGGAACTCTTGTCTCAGGCTGTCCCCAAGGCCTCTGGCTCACGCTGCTGCTGTTATTGGATTTAAGCAGACTGATTAGGGAAGGTTTTCCCCACCCCATGGTCCCTGCTGCGTGTGTTCCCGGCTCCATGGCAGAGCTGACAGGAGACCCCAGCTCCAACACACCTCCAACCCTGGCATCATTTATGGTATCATTCCTGAAAACAACACTAGAAGGTGTTCCCTAGGCATCTGCAAAGTACCTGTAATGCGTCACACCCGGGGCAGGTGCTGAGTAGACCACCTACTTGGGCTATACAGGTGTGGAAACTGAGGCACAGAGACATTGAGTGATTTGGGTGCTAGGACCCACAACACAAGTCTCAGGCTGTGGTTTTGAAACAGTGTCTTCTCTTTCTAATGGGAAGATCCTGATGAAGCTACAACAGTGTTTCCCAGCGTGTGTTCCTGTAAAGAAATCCCTGCCAGATGCCCAGTGGAAAAAAAAAGTGTCCTTTGGTCAAACATGGAAATCAGCACACACATTTTGTTTCTAGTAAAGGCTCTGAGAAGTTCTGAAGTTGAGAAAATGTTTGGCACAGGTGTATTAGTTTGCTAGGGCCGCCGTAATAAAGTGCCATAAACCGGTGGCTTAAACAACAGAAGTGTATTGTCCCCCAGTTCTGGACTCTGGTTCCTCCTGAGGCCTCTCTCCCAGCTTCTGGAGGCTGTGGGCAATCTTCAGCATCCCTCGGTTTGTGAAAGCGCCATCCCAATCTCTGCCTCCATCTTCACGTGGCGTTCTCCCTGTGTGTGTGCCTGTGTCCTAACTTCCTCCTTCATAAGGACACCAGTCATATGGGATCAGGGGCCCACCTTGTTCCAGAATGACCTTAACTAATTGCATCTGCAGTGACCCTATTTCCAAATAAGGTCACATTCTGAAGTACTGGGATAAAGATTTCAACATAGGGAGGTGGGGGACACAATTCAACCCGTAACAGGAGGAATTCCCATGTTTAATTTAGCCTTGATAGAATTGGAAAGAGATTAATGATATAGCTCAGGGGGTACCAGAACACACACTCCCAGGCTAGAAAGACCAGCTTGTCCCTCTGAACCTTCCCCAAACTCAGGTGTCACTGGAAAGTCAGCCACCCCCCCTGGGATGCCCATGAAAACATTGCCCATGAATCAATCGTTGGGTCTCAGCCCTGACGGGGCAGAATGGGGGCCGGCTGAGGTAAGCGGTGACTCCAAGGGCTCAGTGATGGGCAGTCCAGGTCCCTGCCCAGAGGAGAAACAGAATCACTCCACACTGGCTTGTTCTCTCCCTGGGTGTCGGGAGGAGGCTGTCCATCATAGGACCTGCTCCAGAGTGAGCAGAAGAAAGATCACTTCTCTCTCAATATTCAGCAGCCCCTGCACCATCACAGTTCCCAATATTCAAGGGGAAGTAGAACTCTAGGACAGGTAGGAATTCGTCTTTTGTCTGGAGCATGAATTTGACACCTTTTGTCTGGAGCATGAATTTGGCACCATTCTCTGGGGCTGATGCAGCTAAGAGCCTCACTGGCTCCCATTGACATAAGTGCCTGGGTGTGGCCTTCCTCCTCCTCCCCACACACTCTGGGGGAAGTGCTCAAGGCTTTCTTGGGGAAGAATGGCCCTGTTGGAGCTCTCTCTTCTGATTATCTCAAGGAACAGAGGAGGAATAGAAGGCTTTTTATTAAAAGTGGATGCCCAGCTGGCCCTCAACAAATCACCGAATTTGACACGAGCATCTTATTACCCAGAGGTTCACTTAAATACCACAGTAGGGAGGCTGTCCTGAGATATTATTGGCACAAAGAGCCACATTGAAGGGGACTAGGGGGTGGCATTTAGATGAGCCCGGAGAATCAACTAGGCCAGACAAGAAGGAGGGAACCTCAGTTCTGGAAGGTGGAGGTCGAAGAGAAAATATGCTTCAAATGTAAGACACCACGCACATCTCAGACAAGGAAAACATTTTGGAATACTTGAGCTAACAAGTATTTCCTTGAGACCTGGAGAAAGGAGCTACAGGACAGGTAAAAGCAAGTACTACTTTTTAAACAGGTGAAAAAGAATTCATTAGCCCAGGATAGAATACAGGTTGACGATATTATAAATAAGTTTGAAGAGTTTAAATCAATAGACAGCTGATGACTCCATCATGGAATATCGATTTAGCCGCAGGAGGGATAGCTGGGTTCAAAATGTACAGTGGGAGCCATTCTAAAATTTTACACGCTGGCCTTGAGCCCAAAGCTGAATGCAAGTCCTTAATGTTTACAAACGTGATTCTAACTTTTGTTTGTTTGTGTTTGAGACAGTCTTGCTCTGTCACCCAGGCTGGAGTGCAGTGATATGATCATAGCTCACTGCAACCTCGAACTCCTGCATCTCAAGTGATCCTCCAGCCTCAACCTTGAAAGTAGCTGGAACTACAGACACACAACACCACACTGGGCTAAGTTCTTCATACTTTTTATAGAGATGGAGCCTCACTATGTTGCCCATGCTGGCCTCAAACTCCTGACCTCAGGTGATCCTCCCGCCTCAGCCTCCCAAAGAGCTGGGATTACAGGTGTGAGCCGCCACGGTGCCTGGCCTGGCTTGATGAACCTAGATCAGAACATAAGAAAAACCTGAGCAGTTTCCCAGAGTATGTTCCTATAAACACTATTCCTGCTATCACCCAAATAAAATATGGAAGAATTCCATTATCCCAGTGAAGCTCTCTCCTGTCCTTTTACAATCAATCCCCACCCATAGAGACGAACACTGCTCTGATTTCCAGCACCCTAGGTTAGTTTTGCCTGTTCTTGAGCATCATATAAATAGGATCCTACAGTAAGTACCCACTTACATCCAGCGTTGTTCATATGCCTGTGAGGCTCATCCAACTTTTAGAGGATGCTTCCCCCTTACTGTCTTCTACTCTGGCAACAGCTTTTTGTCTTTATATTTGTAACCACAGGTAGTGTAACATAATGGAAGGAGGGTGACAGGCTTAAGCGTAGGAAGGTCAGTTTAAATCCCAGGTTTACCTCTCATGGGCATGACTTCAGGTGAATTATTGAACTTCATCTGTTCAATAAGGATCATAATCAAACTAGATTCTTATGAATCAGTGATATAAATTATGTGATGTGCATGGCACACAGTAGATGCTCGATAAAATTAGCCCCTTCCCTCCCTCCTCTGGATTCTGGAGAGAAATTAGCTTTTCTGAACCAGGACAGACAAAGCTCAGATGCTGGCTAGATGGAGTGATAGAGATAATTCATCTAAATGTGCACCTTCCTCCCACTTCCTTGCTTCTCATTTCCCTGATTTCTCTCCCTGTATAAATGGAGCTTCCATGGGAACTGGAGGTGAAGCAGCCCCTCCTGCAACATCCATCTCTTGAGAAGACCCTGACAATGACCTCAGGCTACATTCTATTTGGCCAGAAGGCCTGACCAAAGTCAACACTTTTAAGAGAAGGAAATTGTAAATAAATAAAAAGTTTGAACATCTTCTCCTTCTCTCTCTATGTCACTTGTCCTCAGAGGCCACCGTTGTTAAAAGCAGTCTTCGTTTTTATTTGTATAATCCATGAACACGTGTTTACATGCCCAATACTGGGAGACAGCAAGGGGCAGGGAAAACACAGTCCCTGACCTTGTGGAACTCACAGTCCTGTGGAGGAGTGAACATTTCCTTTGTGAAAAACCATCTTTCCCTTAAACATTTAAGAACTTCTTGGGCAGGGAGAAGTCATGGGGCCAGGGAGCTGCCTAGGCCTTCCTTAGTTCCTCAGGACATAGTGATGGAAGAGAAAGAAATGAAAGTGGGGTAAAGAGTGGAGGAGAAAGGGACTTATTTATCAGGGTTTGAAGAGGCCAGGGAGAAGAGAACAAGCAGGAAAGCCAGGCAAGAGAGCAGATGCCTGCCTAGAGCAGGAGCCTGGGGACCCAGCCGCAGGCTTGCCCAGTGCCAATTCCACAGGCCACACATCGGCCACGGGCAAATCATGGCTCAGGCGGGAAAAGGGGAGGACGCACGGGACCTCCATGTGACTCAGCCCAAAAGAGTGCTGGCTGTTCCCACCAGCCCCCAAAGGAAGCTGTGTGGGGTCCCCTAATCCTCTGCTTCCTGGTGGGGGACCAGAAAGAGCTACTCTTTACTTTCATGAGGGTACAGCTGTCCAAGGCCCCCTCCCTCGAAGGTAGAGATTTGAATGAAAAAAGGAGGAAACAGAAAGAAAAGAAGTCCCCTGAGCAGGCCCCTGACCTGCCTCCCAGCTTCCCAGCACCCCACTGAGCGGCCTCAGCCTGCCCCATCCACCCATGTGGGGTTCTGTGGCCCTGGTGGCAGTGAGATCAAGTTTGTTGTTTTAAATGTCCTCGTGAGCCATATTTCTTCATCCTAGACGCTGTTCTAGGAGTGACTGTCCTTAAGCAGCATCCCCCAGCTACCCCCAGGAAGACGAAAGCTGCTGGAGTGGCTGATATGTCAGGTTTGCCCTGGACTGTCCTGTCTTGAGCATGGAAAGCCCCATGTCGCCAAAATCAGTGGGTCCTAGGTCACTCCAGAGCTTCCTCAGGGCCACTCTAGCTTTGGTTTTTCCTGAGGGATCCCCTAGGCAGCCATGGGGTCCTAGCCCCTCTCACTGGTTTTGCCTTCTGGGACTGCCCCAGTGCTCCCTGGCCATAGCAGAGAGAGCTCCTGGGGGCGGCCATCCTAGCAGACTCCGCCATAGCTGCCTTTGCCAGTAGACAGTTCTCTTTGTTGTCCTGGCCCATGTGCCTGAGGGAAAGAAGAGGGCAGCTTGTACTGGGGGCTTTACCTACCGGACATATTACATTATCTCATGATCATCCTGACCCTCCTGGGAAGGTGAGAAAATGAGCAAAAAGCAAGTGGCGGATCTGAGATTGAAATCCACATCTTGCAAACTCCAGAGCCCGTTCTCTGAAACATAAGAACTAACAAAAAGTTTGCGGGGTCAGGGGTGGTGGCAAGCCATCAGGCTAGTCAGTGAGGCCTCCCAGGAACACTTCTCCAAATATCCCACTCTCCCCCATCCCCCCATCCCCCCATCCCCAGAGAACTAGAAGAGGTGGTGGAGGTGGCAAATCTATTTTTTTAAATCTCTCCAGGTTGTTCTGACACATCGCCCACCCCCATCACCCTGTTGAGGACCACGCGGAAGGGCCTGGCTCTTCAAAACACAAGGATGGGAAAGAGATGGACTTGAGCTTCTGCAAATGCGTGAAAACCTCCAGATCTATAATCTCTCAGGAACATTCTCCAGCTCCCCTAGGGCCATGCCTCCTCATTTTATACAGCTCCTCCCAAGGAGGGAAGAGGCAGGGAAGGTGGTATATTTCAAGGACGGCTGTTAGTAACCTTCTCAGAAACTCGGCGCTGTGCAACCTGAGCTTCTCTCTGGGTGTAGCTTGAAGTGGTCGCCTTTGAAAATAAACGAAGACCCCAGGCCCGTAAGAAATCCTAGTGAGCCTTTCGAAGTCAGAGTTAAGGCCTTAGTCTCCCAAACTCAGTAATATTTTTTCTCACTCTCCCTGTAAATGTATCAATACTTGACTGACAAATTTTTGGAGGATCTTGGAACATATTTGCTGCCAGCAAAGGCAAAGGCTTAGGGCACGGCCAGATGGTTCAGGATCTCAGGCCAAAATTTCCCAAGAATCTCAATCTATTTTAGGTACAAAATCAGCACACCTCTAGTCCTTACTTTAAGTCCAGGGAAGTATTTCTTTTCATATTGCTTAATGTCTGTTGGTTGTAAAATGGAGAAATCTTTAGTCCTTTCTGTGATTCCAAGGGAGTGTTTCCTTAGGCTGTGGAGAGGAGAAAAAGGAAGCAGTCCCTTGCTGGCTTGTGGCTGCCCCTCGGACTTTCCCACTGGACTCCTAGGTCATCGTAGGTCTCGGAACATCAGGCCTTTAAGTTGCATTTATTTCACTTTGTACTCGGCACTGAGCACCTGCCAGGGGCCTTCCCAGGTAAATGTGTCCTAGAGGTCCACCCCTGCCAGCCTCTTATTTGATCTGATATTTGATGCCTTGAGCCTGTCACAGTGCCTGTCACGTGGCCGGCACTCAGTCTTACTGTGTCTGACTATTGTACTGAGAATTATTTCACTCCACTTTCATCAAAACCCTAAAATGGGCATCTCCCCCAAGTTGCCTCTGCTTCTTGCCATCTCAAGTCCCTGTGAAGAGCCACGGGCCTCAGTAGCTTGAATCCTTGCGTCAGTGTGAGAGATGGAGCAGTGATATGAGACTGCCTGACTGGCTTGCCTTCTTGCACTAGTATGTTATTTGCAGCTCCCAAGCCTGCTGCATTATGAATGAGCACGAACCAGATAGGAGAGAAGGTTTCCGGGGGGGCCTCCTTTCTTCCCCTAAAGGAAAACCCCCTCTGCCATCTTCTCAGCTGTGTGTCATTCCTGTCAGGCTGAGATGGGAAAATCTCATCATTGATTAAACTTCACAATCCTGCCGCTGTCAGAGTCCATAATGCTCAGGGTCAAGTCCCCAGGCACTGAACCCACTTTCTAAATGGCATGTGAACCTGTGAATTTAAAAAAAAGAAAGAAATTGTATGAGTCACTTTCCTTTGAGGGAGGGGAAGGCGGAGATCCTCTCCACTCCTTCCTCCCACCTCTGGTTCTCCAGGGCTAAACTGGTCGTCTTTGCAAAGCAGGATTTTCTTGGTGGTGCCTGAACTCAGGTCCCCTTTCGGGTTGGTCCTGGGAGTGTTCAGCAAACCAGATCTGCTGGCCCTGTTTGTGGTGGGGCCATGCCGTGAGGGATTAACGTGGTGGAGCTGAGAGGTCACACGTGGAAGGGGAGCCTCTTCAGCTGACGGGTGTTGCGGCAGACCACGGTTCCCAAGGGCCTAGGAAGCTCCTGCCATCCTCTCCTCCAGCGCCACCTCCCTCCACCTTCCTCCCCAGGTCTCTGGCCTCTGCCTTGCCCTGCAGTTGCTGGCCGTGGGAGCCTGGCTTCCCAAACCTGGAGAATCACCTGACTTTCCTCTCACTCGGGCTTCCAGTAAAGGCCCAGAGAGCACAAAGTTGCTTTGAATTTGCATAAAATATATTGGTCTCAAGGCTGGGTTCCTCTTCCTGCTGTTCTGTGTTCTCCAGAGCTTTAGCCATTTGTGGAAGGATTTTTAATCAATGTCTCCCTTCCTAGAGACTGCAACCATAGAACAGCAACTCTGGGAAGAAATAGTCACAGAATATTGTGTCTGAACCAACTGTATGCTCTTTCTATGGCTAGAAGGTGGCACCACCAGGTGACTGGGTCCAGCACTGTCTTTGTGCAGTGGAGGAAAGTGAATTCCAGGAGAGGGTAGTGTCATGAATTCCGGGAGAGGGGAGTGTCATGTTCCATGTCACACAGTTCTTGCTGGATGGAAGCTGGACCCCAAGTCCGCTGATTATGTCTCCCCTTCAAGGGACCATCAGCTCACCCGACTGTATTTTCTGTAAGCAGTGACCAGTGTCTAAAGGTACTTATATGTTTATCTGACTCTTCTCTGTCTTTCCCCCACCAGCATGACACATCCACCAACATGACAGAGCTTTGGGACGTTGTTGCTCTCGTCTTCAGCACAACCCTGTGCCTGCACAGTGTCTGACGCATGGTAGGACCTCAGCAGATACTTGTGGACTGACTCTGCCCAGTGCCCTTTCTGCAACTCCGGTCTGCTTTAGGAGCCCTATGAACTCAGTGTTTAAGAAGGAACACTAAACCAGAGACTCACTCAGGTAAATAAAACGGCTCATCCTTCCTGGGCTCTTACTTCAGTGAACTAGGCTGCTCACAATTGGACAAATAAGGAGAACAGCTCTGTGAATCACTCTCTCCGCTCCTGCTTTTGGCACCCAGAGAGGTTACCTCACCCACCTCGAGGCAGAAAGAGCTGCTGGATTACTCACCTGCTGGAGAGCTTGTCACCAGCTGCAAGCTCTCCCTATGTGTCCACGAGGCAGTGTCGAGAAACCAAAGGCAGTGGCAGAACAACACGTGGAGCGTGACCCCACTGCAAAATGGCACACACGGAGAGTCCGAGCATCGGTGCAGAGAAAAGGGCCTCAGGGATGCACCGCTTAAGAGCGGGTGCCCTGAGGGGAGGACTTGGTTTGGGGCTGTCATATTCAGGGAGGGTGGCTCTTACTTTGTACGCTGCACATTTTTATAGCATAAATATTTGAAATAAAAACCACTATAAATAATTTTTTAAAATAAATTCTTACAGGGCACGGTGTCTCACACCTGTAAATCCACCATTGTGGGAGGCTGAGACGGGTGAATTGCTTGAGCTAAGGAGTTCAGGACGAGCCTGGGCAACATGACAAAACCTTATCTCTACAAAAAATACGAAAATTAGCCGGGCGTGGTGGTGCACACCAGTAGTCCCAGCTACTGGGGAGGCTGAGGTGGAAGGATCACCTGAGCCCAGGGAGGTTGAGGCTGCAATGAGCCATGATCAAGCCACTGTACTCCAGCCTGGGCAACAGAGCAAGACCCCATCTCACAAAATAAATAATATTTGAGAATCCAAAATAACTGCTGTCCCCACATCCTCTCTCACTCCTTCTATATTCTCTCTCTTCCTATTTTACCTGGGCTGTAGGTAGACCTAGGAATTCAAAACTCTGGCTTAAATCATAGCAAAATGGTCTAATTCAAAGATGCAGAAGGAAGTCTAGTCTTCAAACGTTTAGACCCTGGAGGAATGAGGTCAAATGTTTTATTGACCGAAGGGACAAATAGTTCACTGGGTTCCACGGACACAAATTGCCCCACCAGCCCCATACAACCGCCTTCTTTTTTCCTACCCATTTTCCCAGGCCTTTTCTCTCCAGAGACTCCGGCCCAGATTTCTCATCTAAATGACACGGCCTCCCACCACAGCAGGCAGTGCACTAGCAGCATGTGATAGTGTGGAGCTTCCCAAGCTTTATGATGTATCTGAATCCTCCTGGGCAGCTTTCGCTAGGATTTGTACCCCACTGAGCCTCCTAGGGGTCTTCCTGCAGCCCAGGTAGGGTAGGAAGTGAGGGAGGACAGAAGGAAGGGCTGAAGGAGGCCAGGAAGGAAGGGAGGTCACCAGAGTGCCACAGGGTGAACTTTCTGGAAACACTGACTTTGTTCTATTTTTATTTAAAAAACGTAAGCTTCCCGGCGGTTTTGACATGTCCCTAACCAGAGGTCCACAGCTACATGTCACTCTAACCAAGATGGGCCGAAAAATCCCCCCAACTCCTGTTCCCACAGGAGGGTAGAGAACGTGGCCCTCCTTCAGGAAGGGCACAGAGCTGCCGGAGGGGCCCAGGAGGGAAGCGAGCGTGGCCAGCGTTGAAACGGCCTTAGAGGCCAATTTTTGGCATCATTTCTAAGCACAGGGAGCTCACTTCTGCCAGGAAGCTGACTGTAGCCTGGGGTTTTCCTGCTCAGACAGGGCTGTGCTGAGGACAGATTCCAGGGCCCTCGGAGAGAGAGCCTGGCAGCACTGCCTACGGGAAGGCAGACTGCTGAGGCTGCACCTGCGTTCAACTTGGCCACCTGGCCATGGATCTGAGGTCAGGGGACAAAAGAGGGATTCAGAGGAAACAAACAAACCGAGCTGTTGGGGATGGGGGGCCCGTGGGAGGAGGAGGAGAAGAGAGACCTGAGGCACTGGTAACCCCCGAACACTTTCCCAGAGAGCAGCAGAGCCTGAAAGTCCAGTTTGGTGAATGGGTGGGGAGGAGAAGAAAATTTCTTTTCAGCAAAGTCAACCTTGAAGTGAGCAGAAAGATAATTATTTCTCCTTCAGGTAATGCGGCTTCCTCAGTATGGTGTAGTCAAGACGGCCCTACTAATTTCAGAGGCTGCATTTAGGTTTCCATTTCAGGAGAGGGGAAACAAGAGGCTCCCCTGTCACGGCCGGTGAGCACAAGAACAAAGCGAAGCCATCCTCCCAGTGTGTGGGTGTCCCATGGAAGTGCTCTGCCAGACAGCTGCGCCTGCCCCCTGGCTGGGCCACATCCTCTCTGTCCTGAGGATGGGGACAGCCATGCAACCTGGATAACCTTTCCCGGGGTCTAAGTGGGCAGGACATGTCTTCCGTCTTCCAGGCAAGGCTGACAGTCGGCCCAGTGGCCTTTTCTCCTTTCTGGGAAACAACTTTGCTGATGGTTGCTTGCTTTACGAGACTGGGGACCCCTATTCCGAGGGGAGGCATTTCTCTGGCTCAGAAGGGCTCTCTCACTCTTTGCCCCGGTGACACCCTATCCACTGGGACCGCAGATCCTCAGTTCTCTGTACACCCAGCGCTACACATTTCTACAGCTTTCCATGAATGTGTGTGAAGTGGTGACCCTGCGTTTCCAAGGCTGCCCACCCCATCTCCACTCAGATGGCCCCAGATGCCCAGGGCCACACCTCCTCCCTCTGCTCCTCCTGTCCATCTCCCTTCACCACAGCTGCCGGGGACAGAGCCTCAGCTCCTGTCACCTCTACCAAGGTCATAGCCTCACAATCCCTGCCTGCCCTCAGAGTCTTTCCTCACCAGACACCTCCAGAGAATCTTCTGAAGTGCAAATTTGTTCTTGCCCGCTCTGTTCTTCGATGAATTATTGCCCCCAGGATATGCTCCGCCTCCCTCCCTTCCCCCCCTGCAGCCTCACCTCCCTGCGCCCCAGCCCATCACCACCCAGCCTCCGGGCCTCAGCCTCCCGCTCCAGAAACTCAGGACCCTTGCGCCACCTGAAGGCACTGTGCTGTCCTCACTCAAACCTACACATGGTGGCCCCGGCTCAGATGGCTCCTCACCACCGCCCTCTTGACAGAATTCAGCCCCAAGAGTCCCCTCCTCAATGCTGCCTGAGTTAGCCAGTGCTTCTTCTCTGCCTCCAGTGTCCCAGGTGACGACATTGTCATGAGGAAAAAAAAAAAAAAACTCTTCTTTATGCATTGCAATGACTTATTTTCACAACCCCCTCCCCCACTTGACAGTGATTCTTGAGAGTTTCGGAAGCCCACATGCTAGCACAGGGTTATCACATAATTGATGCTCAATGAAAGAGAGAGGGAAGAAGAGAGAGGGAAGAGGAAGGCACTGGGTTAGATGCTAAACTTGTGGTCAAAACTTTCCTAAGCTGGGCGCGGTGGCTCACGCCTGTAATCCCAGCACTTTGGGAGGCAGAGGTGGGAGGATCACCTGAGGTCAAGAGTTCAAAACCAGCCTGGCCAACAAGGTGAAACACCCGCCTCTACTAAAAACATAAAAATTATCCAGGCATGGTGGCACACACCTGTAATCTCAGCTACTCAGGAGGCTGAGGCACAAGAATCACTTGAACCCAGGAGGTGGAGGTTGCAGTGAGCCGAGATTTCACCACTGCACTCCAGCCTGAGCAACACAGAGAGACTCTGTCTCAAAAAGAGAAAAAAAGAATTCTGGCCAGGCGTGGTGGCTCACGCCTGTAATCCCAGGACTTTGGGAGGCCGAGGAGGGCGGATCACAAGGTCAGGAGATCGAGACCATCCTGGCTAACACAGTGAAACCCCATCTCTACTAAAAATACAAAAAAAATTAGCCAGGTGTGGTGGCTGGCCCCTGTAGTCCCAGCTACTCAGGAGGCTGAGGCAGGAGAATGGCGTGAACCCAGGAGGTAGAGTTTGCAGGGAGCCGAGACCACCCCACTGCACTCCAGCCTGGGTGACAGAGCGAGACTGTCTCAAAAAAAAAATTTCTATGCATCAGTAAGAATTAACAAGATTAACAAGCTAAATGCACACACAGCAACATGGAGGGATCATCAAAACAGCGTGCAGAGTGAAGCAACGGAATGAGATTTGCAACATGCTACCATTTATGTAAATTTAAAACATACCCCAAACTATGCTACATATTTTACAAGGATATATCTATAGATAGACATACATACACACACACACACACCCCTCACGTATATAAACGCACATATCTAAGAACAGATATCAAATATATTGTGGTGGATGCCTGCTGAGAAGACGAGCCTAGGGATAAAGGGGGAGAATAGAATAATACTTGGCATGGAAGGGCTTTGCACAGACTGATGACAACTGTGCACGGAGAACAGAGGCATGTGGTCAGCTTCCTCTTCTGGCCCTGCAGTCCAGCACAAAACAAGCCAATGCAAACCCAGCCCACCAATCTGTACAAACCCTGACCGCATGGGCATGCTGATTTCATTCCATTCTTTTCAAGGAACTTAGAAATTACTCTGACCCAATTTCTTACTTTTGGGTTAAGGAACTCAAGGCCCAGGGAGGGCAGGTGAGTTGCCCCAGTCACGCGGCTCCTTGGTGGCAGGAGGAGAAGGTTCTAGCCCCTAGCTGGCACTCCCTGTGTCCCATCCTCTGCCTGGTTCCATTTTCTGACCGCTTGGCCTAACATTTCCACAACGTTTGTTTAAAGGGATTGGCCGTGTTTATCTTAGCACATGAGTGCCCAGTCTGAAGTCACGCACTGGCATTAGCTGGCCTTTCCTATGTGAAGTTCAAGGTGAAGGCCTCCTAGGGGGTGGGAGGCGCAGGTACTACTTTATGTTTGTTGTTGAATGTTTTTTCTCTTTCCAGGACAACCGCCTCAAACCTCAGATGAGCTCATTGACTCACCTGGGCAGGTAAGCACAGAACCTGGACAGGGCTCTAATGGGAGTGCATGCTGGCTGGAGGAAATGACGTCATTGTGGGGCTGAGGGCCTTTACAGGCCCAATCTTTCCCACAGCCTGTTCAGCATTCGCTCTGAGCACAACACGTCCAGAAGCCTCTGCAGAGTGTGGGTATGATGTGTTGATGTGCTAATGTCAATAGTTTTGCTGGAACCCATGGGCCCATAAAGCTGCTGGCAAGGAAATTGAGCAGGGTATTAATGTGGGCAGTTGGTCAAGGTTTATGACAGGACTTTTCCTGAAGCGGGGCTCTGAACAGTAAGCATCAGAGTGCCTCTCAAAGAAGCACCCTTCGAAATGGGTTTCCATCATGAAAGCCCCCAAATCCTGCATGGCCCTGTTGTGTGTGTGTGGTTTTTTTTTTATTAAAACACTGTATATATACATAGAAAAAATTGTACATATTGTAAAGATGAAGTTTCGCAAATTGCACATGCCCAAGTAATCAGCATCCAGATCATGACACAGAACATGCCAGACCACAGAACCCCTACCCCCACATCCCTCTTTCCCTGCCCTGTGTCCTTTTCAGGTCACCACCTGCCCTCCTGACTTCTAACAGCACAGATGTGTTTTGCATCCCTAGTTTCAACTTCCTGGGGACCAGGGTCAGCAGACGTCAGCAGACAAGAAAACCTGTGCTACTTGATTTAGTTCCAAATGTTTGGGGTTCCAACTGACTTGGAGTCTGAAGCTCCTAGAAATTCCATCCTGACATAGACGGGTCATGCCACCAGTTCTATTGGTTACTAGACTGAGTTGGAATTGAGGGCCTGGAAAATTTCTCAGGGAGGCCAATTTATCAACCAGCAGCATGAAGAAAGAAACAGCTAGGTGAACCTTTTTTCCTGATGGCTATGTTTACCCTCAGGTTTATAAACATCTGAACGTATGTTTATAAATATATGCTATAAACATATAAATATCTGAGCAATTTTATTTTGAATCTACAGCAAAATAACATTCAGAGTTAGCTCCTGGGAAGAATATTATGTGGTTAAAACCACTATTTGGTTCCAATATGCCACCTGTCACTCAAGATTAAAGCCCTTTTAAAATGAGCTCCCTTGACCGTAGGCAGGTGGCAAGCTGTCTTCCCATTCTGGGCTGCAGAGGCACAAAGAGAACGAGTGGCTTGCTTAGTCACTAAGTCCCATAATGAGTTAGCAGAAACCTGGACAATCAGCCAGGAACCCGGGCTGGCTCCCAGCTCGCCCCGCACCATCTGACATCCGTGAGCAGCATCCAACAGGCTGAAGCTCTGTGCTGAGACACCCAAGCCATGCTGGGAGGGCCACAGGTTCGCAATGTGATAGAGGTCCCTGGGAGATTCCTGGTCCTTTCCTCCAAGAGGGTTCCATGGTGACAAGCCTTAGAGATGTGTTTCATTGTTAGAAACAGCCAAACAGTGTACCGTCATGTGAGAAGCAATGGTCTGGTATGCTCAAAGTGCTTGCAGAACTTCTCTTTTGGAAATTCCTTTGGTGCTGGATGATAAGCCATCATTATTTTATCTTATGGTTGTATCTCATTTGTGATGGAACAGGGGTGTAAGCCTGTCTGACTAGCCACCATTTTTCTGACATGTGTCCCCATCAGGGAACAAAGTGCCAGCCATTGTCATGAAGCATACAGGAAATAGTCGCAGAACAGACTTCCCTATTAATTCAATTCACCGTTTATTGAGCACCTCCTCTGCACCACTTAAATAATCACCCCAAAAGGTAGGCATGGTTTTTACTGTTTTACAGATGAGAACCTGTGACTCCCCAAGGTAACCCAATCAGTAGGTGCAAAGTTGGGATTTGAATCAGGTCTGTCTGGTTCCAAAGCTCATGCCATCACCCATCAGTATTCGCAGGTCCTCAAAGAGGCCCCAGGGTTCTGGAAGGGATCACAAAGAGCAGCGAGGGAAGGGCTCTTTGAGACCCTTCTAGGAGATGGGTGGAGGCTACCGGCATAAGATGTGAGCACTGGAGCAGAGGGGTGGGCTGCAGTGGGGGTCAACACCCTAACACTCTTACCAAGAACTGTGCTATGAGAATCAAAGAACTTCAGCCCTGATGGGAACGTGGGCATTGAGCCCACCTCCCTTGGAAGAATGAGGAAACAGACATTTAGAGAGGATGTGTGACTGCCTAGGTCCGCCCAGGACAAGGCCAGGAGGTTTCGTGAGCTCCAGGCCTCTGCTCCTTCCCTAACATCTTGTGGACTCCTCTTTGGTAGTGCTCCACAGTCACTGGAGCACTAAATGTCTCCTCCCCTCCTGTCTTGCCTTCTTCACAGCTGGGGTGGCAGCGTCAATGTGGGTGGAGGACACACCAGTGCAGGTGGTACCTGGGAAGCAGGTGATCCCAAGGTGGAGTCAGGGAAGAGAGTCCTGGGCCCCAGAGACAGAGCCTCCCTGTTCTTCCTGCTTCTGCTGGGCTTTGTTGACCTTAAGGGAGAGCTCTGGGCACAGTGTGTTCTCTTGACCTTTCTCTGAAAGGGACACAGTGCCTGCTGCTATGTAGACAGCACCTTCCATTCTTATAAGTGTTGGGCAAACATTCTCCGGGAGGGAGGGATGCCAGGAGTCCTGGGTGGGAGGGATTCCCCTGAAGACTTTGGCCTTGAGGATGAGATCATGGGCTTTGGAAGCAAATGCATTTTATAGATCCAATAAATTAGACACAGTCTGGCTATTAATGTGCTGTCAGGTGTCATGGAACCATGCCTTGCTTTCTCCAGTGGAGGAGGAAGCAGAAATAGAGGCATAGCTGGGTTCAAAGACCTACCCAAGGTCACCAAGCAGATATGGGTGACGTCAAGGCATCAAAGGTCACTGCCTTGAGTCTTCAGGCTGCTCTGACTCCCCACCTGATGCACACAGGTCTCTACAGCCATCTCTCTCTGGCAGGCAGAACTCCAGGGGTGCATTTCCAACTGAGAAGTTGCCATGTCTGTGTTGTGACCTAGAAGAGTGATAATGGCAAACACTTATACTGTTTCAACACCTTTAGTCATTTAACCCTCTCAATTGCTCTGCGATTACATACAGCTATTGTTCCCAAGCAGAGATGTTCAGCAATTTGCCCAAGGCCAAATAGCTAATAAATGGCCTAGCTGGCCCTGCCTAGCTGCTGGTAGAAGGCAAGCACCCAGCTTGTCCATTTCCCAATATTGCCTGGAATATGTTGAGCCCTCTGCAAACTGCAGATGTGGGACATGCCTTGAAAGGCACAATGGCTGCTCCTTCCTGCTCAAGGCTTGAGAGTGTGGCGTAGGAGCGTTCAGAACAGGTGGAGGCAGCTGCCTGCAGGGGGGCTGTGGCCACTCCATCTGCCTCCTGACAAGCCTGAGGATTTCTGGGATGCCATAAGTTTGCCATTCCTCTCAATGTAAAGCCTAGGTTAGGTGCCTGGGGCACTTGGTACTCTCTTTATCTTTGCCCGTGTCCCTTTTCTGGCCTCAAAGGACCCTCCTCTACCAGAAGCCATTTCTTTACTCCCTCTATGGGAGCTTTCAACAGAAGCCCTGGGTGCTGTCACCTTTTCCTGCTGAGGCCAAGCCCAGGCAGAGGCAGAGATCTGACCATGAGCAGGGCCCTGGGCCGTGGATCTTGATCATCTGTTCCCCTAGGACCAGGGAGATCCCAGCATCTTCCCCTCGTGTATTCAATTCCATCAGCCTGCACATGGCGAGCACCCACTTAATGCTGGCCCTCACTGGGTCCTGGAGAGCTCCACAGATGAAAAAATATACCCCCTCAACACACACACACCCTGAGAAGGTCACTGCCCAGTTCAGCAGCCAAACAAACAGAATAACTGTCGAGCCAGGCAAGTGGGGATCAGTGTGATGACCCCAGGTGCTCCAAGAGCTCAAGAGAGGGAAAGATCTATTCCAAGACCAGGGGTCAGAGGAAAGATGATGGAGGGAAGCATTTGAGCTGGCGGATGCTTTTCATGTTGCTTCTCTGAGCTTTCACTTGTCATTATTGTAAAATGTCATTATAAGATTCCATATTTTCTTATAATCGAATTCGTTGTGTTTGTAATTGCCAGTTTTAAGTTGGCTTTAAAAAATCACACCATCAGTCTAGTTTGTGCACGCATGGCTCCCCTGGGGCCTTGCTACCAATGAGCTGCCTTCTGTTAATGCCATTTTAACATTATTTTTATTTTCTGATTTTTAAAAATTTAACCGTAATTCTCATAAGAGCCTGTGACAGGTAGAAAGAGTTCTGTGTTTTTGTTGCTTTCATTATTGGTGTCCAGATTCTTTTCAGAATATTTTCTCTGGTTTTTGCATCTACTGATTATGAAACTAATAAGTTACTTTGCTTCAATTTTTGGTTGTTGCTATTATAATACAATATGGTAATATTTATAGCAGAAATTATTTTCATGTGTATCATATACTTTCTTTTTTTCTTTTTTTGAGATGGAGTCTCGCTCTGTTGCCCAGGCTGGAGTGCAGTGGTGCAATCTCGGCTCACCGCAACCTCTGCCTCCCAGGCTCAAGCGATTCTCCTGCCTCAGCCTCATGAGTGTCTGGGACTACAGGAGCGTGCAACCACATCCAGCTAATTTTTTTTTTTTTTTTGTATTTTTTTAGTAGAGACAGGGTTTCGCCATGTTGGTCAGGCTGGTCTCGAACTCCTGACCTCAACTGATCCGCCCACCTCAGCCTCCCAAAGTACTGGGATTACAGGCATGAGCCATCGTGCCCGGCCTTCATTTGTATCAGGCATGAGAATGTAATGTCGCTTTATTTTCATATGCTCTAAGACTTTTTTAAATTAAGGTTTGTATTCTTAGAAAATAGTAGAGCCCGCAGGGTGCGGTGGCTCATGCCTGTAATCCTAGCACTTTGGGGCTGAGGCAGGCAGATCACCTGAGGTCGGGAGTTCCAGACCAGCCTCCTAACATGGAGAAACCCCATCTCTACTAAAAATACAAAATTAGCCAGGTGTGGTGGCACATGCCTGTAATTTCAGCTACTCCAGAGGCTGAGGCAGGAGAATCGCTTGAACCCGGGAGGCGGAGATTGCAGTGAGCCAAGATCGTGCCACTGCACTCCAGCCAGGGCAACAGGAGCAAAACTCCATCCAAAAAAAAAAAAAAGAAAGAAAGAAAGAAAAAGAGAGAGAGAGAAGGAAGGAAGGAGAGAGAGAGAGAAAGAAAAAGAAAGAGAAAGAAAGAAAGAAAGAAAGGAAGAAAAGAAAGAAAAAGAAAATTGTAGACTCACATACATGAAGTTGCAAGAAAAACTACAGAGAGATTTTGTGTACCCTTCACCTAGTTTCCCCCAATGGCAACATATTGCAAAACCAGAGTACAATCTTACAATCAGAATATTGGCATTGATGCAGTCAAGCTACAGAACATTTCCATCAATACAAGGATCCCTCGTGTCACCCTTTTATAGCCACTACTTTGTTCTCCATTTCTATAATTTTGTCATTCTAAGAACGGTGTACAAATGGAATTATACAGTATGGTAACCTCTTGTGATTGGCTTTTCTTCACTCAGCATAATTCTGTGGAAATTAACCCAGGTGTTCGCATGTATCCATAGTTCATTTCTTGCTATTGCTGAGTAGTATTCCATTATATGAATATACCACAGTTTATTTACCCATTGGCCTGTTATAGGACTTCTGGATTGTTTCTTGTTATTAGCTATTATGGATAAATATGCTATAAAAGTGTATGCTTTTGCATGAACTTAGGTCTTCATTCCTCTGGCATATATGCCAAGTCTAACAATTGCTGGGTTTTATGGTTGCATGTAAGAAATTGTCAAACTGCTGCTCAGAGGGGCTCTACCATTTTAAATTCCCACCAGTCAATGTATGAGTGATCCTGTTTTTCTGCGCCTTCTCCAACATTTGATGTTGTCCCTGTTTTTTTGTTTTGTTTTGTTTTGTTTTGTTTTTGAGATGCAGTCTCGCTCCGTTGCCCAGGCTGGAGTGCAGTAGTGTGATCTGGGCTCACTGCAACCTCCGCTTCCTAGGTTCAAGTGCTCCTCCCCCCGCAGCCTCCTGAGTAGCTGGAACTACAGTTGTGCACCCCCATGCTCGGCTAATTGTTGTATTTTTGGGTAAAGATGGGGTTTCACCATATTGGCCAAACTGGTCTCAAATCCCTGGACTCAAGTGATCTGCTCATCTCGGTATCCCAAAGCACTGGGATTACAGGCGTGAGCCACCTCAACCAGCATCTCGTTGTTTTTTATTTTAGCCATTCTGATAGGTATATTGTGCTATTTGATTGTGATTTTAATCTGCATTTCCCTAATGGCTAATGATAATCAGGAGCATCTTTTCATGTGCTTATTTGCTGTCCATATCTCCTCTTTGGTGAAATGATGCTACTCTACTTTTGTGTATCTTCAAATTTCTCCTCGATAAAATGTTTTAAAATGAAAAAAAAAAGAAGAAGAAGAAGAAGACGTATTTGAGCTGGGGTGGAGGACAACTGGGACTCCGAGGAGCCGTTAGACAACACAGACCTGAGCACCTCATTTCCAGAATCCCTGCAAGATGCAGCGCTTCCAGGAGTCACAGACTTTTCCTAACTCCCACTGCAAATCTGTTATAAGGTGACGGTCCTTGTACTCCAGAGCTCTGCCATGTGGGTGAATCCAAGAGGAATATACAAATGCCATTCAAGGTGACAGTGGGTCCTACACCTAGGAGCTGCTCAAGAAGTGTTTTTGGGCCGGGCACAGTGGCTCATGCCCCTAATCCCAGCACTTTGGGAGGCTGAGGTGGGTGGATCACTTGAGGTCAGGGGTTCGAGACCAGCCTGATCAACATGGTGAAACCCCGTCTCTACTAAAAATACAAAAATTAGTGGGCTTGGTGGCGGGTGCCTGTAATCCCAGCTACTCAAGAGGCTGAGGCAGGAGAATCACTTGAACCTGGGAGGCGGAGGCTACAGTGAGCCAGTATTGTGCCACTGCACTCCAGCCTGGGAGACAGAGTGAGACACTGTCTCAAAAAAAAACACTTTTGATGTGATGATGATGATGATGATAACCAGGAAGCCGCTTCTCATGGCATGCTAAGGTGCAGCTGGCCTTCCCAGGAGGTGACCCCCATAAGGGAGAAGTGGCCTTCAGGGCCTACTTGATCAGCCCAGCAACTGAGTTTGGGGCAGTCATTTCACAAGTTCAAGTCTCCCAGTGGAAGGGGCTTTGAGGCCTCCAGCCCAGGGAGGTAGGTAGATGTGCAGCTTTGGCATGAACTCATCCTGACCCCGAGGATTTATCTCTGTTGTGTTTTGGAACAACACAGAATAAGATTAATTACACCACGAGGTTCTTATTAGCCTTTTTTAAGCTTAAATGGTCTTGGCAGCCTCAGGTGCTCACCGTGAAGCCTGGTGCCCATACCCTGACTGCCCGGTCATTCTCCTCTGTCTTACTCCAGCTCATCAAGGTTCCTCCTGAAAAGGAGGTTCCAGGGCTGAGGACAGTGTCCAGTGACCAGGTGGGCCTCATTCTGATGCTATCGTTCCAGGAACGTTGCCAATGCTAGCCACATGGAACCACTGGTTCACAAATTCCCCTTCACAACTCCTGGAAGGAATTCCTCCACTGACAAGTGAGAATGATGTTTGACAAGTGGGAATGATATTTGACAAATGGGAATGACGTTTCACCTCCTCCTTGGTCACTAGGACAGCAGGAATGTGGTGAGTAACTGTGTGCAAAGCCACGAGCTTCTTGGAAGACAAGCTCCAGCCAGAGTTCAACCCATTGTGAGCTGGTTGAGAAAAGCAGGGGCTTGAGAAAGAGCTGAGAACAATTAGGCACTTTACCCCACTGCTTATCTAGTGACTCCAGTTCTATTGTATTGGAGTCGATCTTGAACTTGGGAGTAGGAGGCCCTGTGGGGGTGGGGAAGCTGTTCTGCTGCCTCTGTCTCTCAGTAGAGGTGAAGAAGCCTGCCCTGCAGGGAGCCCACATCTTCCCTCTCCTCCCTGGGGATGAATCAGCTGGTGGGAACCTCTTGTGCCTTGGGAAAGAAGGAAATACAGCCAATAGGGATGCTGATGGCTCCACTCAGCCATAGCTGAATGGAGGCACTGTTCTTTCTGCTGAGGCAGCTTCCAAAGCTGAATCATCATTTTCTTTTTTTTCTTTTTTTTTTTTAGATGAGGTCTCACTAGGTTTCCCAGGCTGGCCTCAGACTCCTGGGCTCCAAGTAGCTAGGATTACAGGCATGTACTACTGAGCCTGGCTGAACTATCGTTTTCATTCAAATATAGCTCAAACCCTTCTTCAGCGCCTGCCTAGACTAGCAAGACCGTCCCTGAACGTAGCAAGACTGTCCAGATTCTTCCAACAACCTTGTCAGACTGATGAGCAGCCATTGACAGCACGGGACTGGGAAAATGGTCCATTATTCTATGCTGGCCACTTTGGAAAGAACCAGGCTCAGTCCTTCTTCCAGGGAGGGTTTCCACATCCTAAAATAGGGTGGGAGGCTGTCTTCCCGCATCCCTTCTTCTGCCTGCATTCTGAGTCAGCACCCTGGAGAGCTGCACCCCACCCCCTTCCTGACCCGTGAGGTCAGTGCAGATGCTGGCCTGCCTGGCCCCAGCACAGAGCAAGAGGGAAGGAACCAAAGCCGCTGGATGGGGCTCCCAAGGTCCAAGTTGAAGTGATCCTTGTGAAGGCTGTGGAAAGCTCCAACACCCATGAAGTCCAGGGAACAGGGTTCCAAAGAATAGCTTTGCTGACAAATTCTTACTGTGGATACTCAGACAGGGCTGTGGCATTGTTCAGCACTTGTTAGTAAAATCCTTCACATACACTAAATTATAATCTGTCCAAATGGCAGCTATGGCAAGATGCTAGTGAAGTGTCACTTCCAATGTTCCCCCAGGAGCCATTGTTATGGAAGCTCTAATGTTGTGTGATTGAGAGCTCCAGATGACCATGCATGGCCATGCATATGACTGCAAGTCTTTATGTTTTAAGATCTAAGTTAGATCAGCTCCTCAGGCTCCTTTAGGCAGCTGTTCTCTTAATCGGATGCTGAGCTCAGAGTAAATGCTCTTTCTTGCTTGCTCAGAGTGAAACACAACTACATTGCCTGGACAGAGGCTGTAAGAGGGGTCCAGCATGGAGAACAGCTCATTAGCCTGCATGGGAACCCCGGAATTCTTACCAGTCCGCCTTCTTGCCTCTCTCCAGCCCAGTGGGTCTCAACAGCAGGAGGGAAAATGAATCAGTGGAAAATTGCTAAAGTGCAAATCTGGGGGCCCATCAGAAAGATTCTGGCTTGTAAGTCTGGGGTGGGACTAGGAGTCACCACCCCCAAGTAATTCTGCTGCGCACAGGAGCACTTCATGCTGTGAGTGCCGCTGGATGCTCCAACACTGTCAGGTCAGGAGCACCGAGGGAAGCTCACCACCTGCAGTGAACATCCCGGCTCTCACCAAGGTGGCTCAGTTCCCCAGCTACCAGCTAGCCTTGGCTCATGGGTCCATGGCCCTGGCCACACAAGTGGCCTCCCCACAGCCTCTGCCACCTTCTCATTAGTTGTCTAGCAGGCTAGGCTGAATCTAGCCTCCCTCCCAGAAAATAAGGCAGAGGATGTGCACCCTTCTGTTGGCCCAGTGTGCTCTCTATTAGGAAGAACAGCCAAAAGCCAATTACAGTTAGAGAAATGACCCATGTTTCCTGGAGTTGACCTGGGAGATGGAAACCCCTCTGTCTGCCTCTGCATTCAGCCCCGCCTCAAGAGCAGAGAGGTCTTTTCTTCTCCAGCAGCGGAGAGTGGACATCACTCCTCCGGTCACCAGTGCCCCGAAGCTGCAGTGCCTTCACCTGCACTTGATGGCAGGATGTAGAAGAGAAACATTCCTGGCACTCCTGGCCTTTTCCTTCAGGAACACTGCTGTAAGTGAGCTTCTCTTCTGTAGAAATTCCAATGCCGTAATCTACCCACACCTGGCATTGTAGGCCGCCTGGGCTGCTATAACAGAATACCATAGACCTAAGGTCTCACCAACAACAGAAATGTATTTTTCACAGTTCTAGAGGCTGGGAAGTTTAAGATCAGAGCACTGACAAACCCAGTGTTTGGTGAGAACCCGTTCATGGACGGTCACTTCTTGCTGTGTCCTCACATGGTGGAAGGGATGCTTGCGCATCCTCGGGCCTTCTTTATAAGGGCATTAATCCCATTCATGAGGGCTCCAGGCTCATGACCTAATCACTCCCCAAAAGCCCCACCTCCTAATCCTACCTCCTTGGAGTTAGGATTTCAACACAGGAATTTGAGGGGGAGCAAACATTCAGACCACAGCGGACAGGTTAAATAGCTTTATAATGTGCTATCCTGAAAACATACCCATAATTCATGAAAGGATTGCTCTGGGAAAGTGCGTTCTGAAATCCTCAAATCTCACTGCAAGCAAACTTAGGGAACATCCTTGGCTTGTGAGCTGGGGACTGCCTGCATGACTCAGCCCTTTAGTGTGTTTCTGAGGCGGGCAGGGGAAAGCCCAGGACCTGACTCCAGGAGCCTGGCACGACTCCGTCAGTGAGAACCTGGAATAGGCATCCTCCCTGAAACGCCTAGGTGCCTCCCTCCACAGCTCATAGTCAGGGATATCAGGCTCCTGGTGGGCCCTTGGTAAAGGGTCTGTGAATGAACAACTATGAACGCTGCTTGCAGCCAGTCCAATTGTCCTATCTACCAATCAGGAAGCCAAAAGCCCCATTGCAGAGCTCTGGACCAGCAGACAGAAAAGCCGTTTTCTTCAACTACAATGTTAACTCTTGTCTTCACTTAGGAGATCCAGTGAGCTGTGGGACATCCAAACCGGGAGATATTAGTGGATGAAAAGCCCCGAGGTTCGGTGCTCTGGGTTATGTTTTCAACCCTGCCACAGATTCGGTCTGAGCTATGCATTCTTTCCCCGCAGATGCTGAGCAGGATGATTCTGCAGAGACCCTGGTGCCCTGGTTGGTTTGTGCTCACGGCCCAAATAATTTTAAGCAGTGCTTAATGAGTGATCAGATGCAATGTCCTTTATTCAAATTTGGTTTATACATTTGATGCTTATATGCGTTTGGGGACATACAGCAAAAAAGTTCTCTCTTCTATTTTTCTGACAGGGTTGGAGCATGTAGCAAAAATATAATGATGAATTAAGTTTCAATGGAAAATTCTGTAAAATTGCAAAATGTCATCATTGCCATATGGGGGGAGGTAGGGAAAGGATACTGCACCCTTAGAGGCAGAAATTCACAAATGTGCACACCCCCGAAGGTGAATTAATAGTTCTACCATAGTCTTCTGGGGTCCCTCACCCTAATGCATATATATGCAGTCTTGAATGAACAATTAGGTGATGGTGGCCCCTTTAATTTAATGAATTTCTTTAGGAGGATGAAACCACAGGTTCTTTATGAAAGCCATAAAATAAAAGGGAAGGAGAAATGGAAGATTACTTGAGACCCATTAGAAAAATAAAAAGCTTTCTTGGTGGGGGGACAGGGGCGGTACATGTCAGTAATCCCTTGAACAGCAGGATTGAAGGTTTAGGGAGGAGTCTGGTGTCCCAAACTGCTTACAACACAGACAAGACCAGCTTCTAAATGTTCAGGGAGCAAGCAGCAACTCCCAACAAGAACATCATTTACTCTCATCTGCTGATTCTGACCCAGGGATGTTCCTCTAGCCCACTTCAGACAAAGCAGGTAAGTAGCTAGGACTGAAATATGACATAATCCGAGGTATGAGGTGTATCTGAGGCACAATCCCCACTCCTTTTCAAATATGCACAATGCTGGTCATATCAAGCCATCTCTCCCTCCTCTCTGCTCATTCCTGAGTCAGCCATGAGGTGAGCTGTGATTTCCTAATGGTGTCCTGAACCAAAATGCAGGACACCCAGGACACCATCTAGACTTGCCGGGCCCACGGAGATGACATAAAACTTAGCTCAGCATGGAATAACGTGAGCTGCGCACTCCATGGATAGCCTGCATGTCAGAGGCGGGGTTACATCCCCACGGCCTGGGGCAAGGCCCATTCCCTAAGTCCTCAATTACGAGCAGGTTCTGTGCTAGCAAGAAGACACACAGCCAACAGCCTCATTTACGCTCTCGAGCCTTTGGAGGACAAATCAGCTGCATCCCAACCCTCCCTCGCCTCCTGGATCTCTGCTTCTCTCTGGGCAGGAAATTGAATACTCTCCCAGCAAGATCACACAGACACACCCATGGAAGAAGCTGAGATGAAACACGACTCTCATAAACAGGAACTTTATTAAACTACATGTTACATAAAAGAACATATAAATGGACCTTTAAATACATTCAGTTTATTTTAAACAAATTTACATAGAAACTTATTTACATTTCTCCATTGTATTCTTAAATTATTTTTCCAAGCTTACTACCGATAAAAGGTAATACAATGATCATCTGCTCACACAGATGCATACAGAAGTTGTCCACAGGGCTAAGTAAAGCACCACTTCCCAGGAAACACAGCTTATTAGATCTTCCAGCAACAACTCATGCTGAAGGTGCTCTCTTCTGAACAGCCCTTGAGGTGAGGCTTTTGCTTTAGAGATGCTGGGGGTTGGTTCTGAGGAGCTGATCCAGGGCAGAGATGGGTCCTTGCTGATTGACCTGACTTGGACTCATAGAGGTGGAAGGACCCGTGGAGACCATCATCGAGGCCATGGCCCTACATCTGTGATATGGGAAACGGGCTTGGGAAGAGGTAGTGACTTCCCAAAGTCACCCAGCATCCGTGATAGAGGGAGGGCCTGGGAGCTCGGTACCCAGGGTTCCTCCAAGAGGTCCCAACCCCTCTGCTATCCACAAATCCACAAACTTAGACTCACTTGCATCCATTTTCCACCACCATGGACCTTATGCTTTGAACTGTTTTGTCTACCTGATTAAATATATAACTTCTTAGGCTTCTTGAGATGGTGAAAAGCAGCTCAGGATTCCCATAAGCATCTTTGTGGAGCCCCGGAAATACCTACTCAGGGCCGTTTTTACAAGAGGTTTTGTGGTCGTGCTTTACTACTTCAGCCATAATGTTTACCTTTACAACTCAGCTGACTTATGGAAGCTCAGCATTTCCAATTAACTTAGATGAAAGGCAACAGTCTGCAGAAGGGAGGCTCTAAGGTCAACCACGTGGATTCCCCACAAACGCATCATATTTGCCTAAATCCATCTATCTACCAATGTCAGATCTAAAATGAGGTTTCACTAATAAGTGACCTAAAATAAAAAAAAAACCACACACAAAAAAAAGTTTCTTAAAAAAAAAAAGTTCCAAGAATTTCCCCATTTCCCAATTAGTCTCAGAGGAGTCGTGAAATGGGCACTGGGTAGAAAAAGTCCATGTTTTCAACTCTTTCTTTTGAATAAAGCCTGATTCCCCCACTCTGCCCCCAAACTTTTCCTGATGATATACATTCTTCTGAAAGCAATTTCATGCTTTTAGTCTGCTTTAGCAAACTTGATTTGGTTCTTCTCAGGATTTAAAAACCATTGTACCAAGGAGGAGATGTCAACGTTAAAAACTATTATTAAGAGACAGAGACAAGGAGAGAGACAGACTCTCTCCAGGCCATGTTAGAAAAGAAGGAAATGCTGGGAGCACACAAAGAGAGAAGAAAGGCTGGGAGACAGAATGGTTTGCACCTCCCTGTAACCAGAGTGAACACAGGTCATAGCAGCCTTCACTCAGTTTTATAACAGACACACGAATGGAGGAACACGGGATTGGAAAGACGCACGCTGTCAAACAGCCCTGATGCCTTTCCACTAAAATATGGCACTTCTAGATTCCAGAGAAATCCAGCATTCTACCAGGGGCTGCCACCCATCTGCAGGGAAGCCTGCCCTGCAACCATGAGGACCCCGAGGCTCATACTCCGCTGCTCACAATGTGCGCCCTGAATACATGAAAGCATCTGATTTCTGTCTGAGTCCAACTTTCCCTCCTGTTCCTAGACAGATTCACACCCAGAGTCATGCACAGAGAAGTGGGCAAGCCAGACAATCTTCAGGGAGACACAGCCCATCACAGGATACCCAAGGCTTGTGGGGAAGTCCAGTTGCCAGCAACGGACGGTGTGTGGGCAGGTGAAACTCCGAGGCCAGAGAACACAGGAAGATACAAATATCTTCATACTGAGGATATGCTGGCCAAGTGTGGTGGCTCACACCTGTAATCCCAGCACTCTGGGAGGCTGAGGTGGGAGGATCACTTGAGCCCAGGAGTTCGAGATCAGCCTGAGCAACATATTGAGATCCCATCTCTACAAAAGATAAATTAAAAAAAAAAACAAGTAGCCAGGCGTGGTGGTGCACGCCTGTAGTCCCAGCTCCTAGGGAGGCTGAGGTGGGAGGATCACTTGGGTCTGGGAGGTCAAAGCTGCAGTGAGCTATGATTGTGCCACTGTACTCCAGTCTGGGAGACAGAGCAAGACCCTGTCGCAAAAAAATACATATGTATTTTTTTCCTGGGAGGCATTTCACTCTGCAAAAGGAACAAAAACTAAAACATTTCATTTTTGTTTTGTTTTGAGACAAGGTCTCACTCTGTCACCCAGGCTGGAGTGCAGTGGTGGGGTCCTGGCCTCAAGTGATCTTCCCATCTCAGCGTTCAGAGTGGCTGGGGCCACAGGCATGTGCCACCACACTCGGCTAAATTTTGTATTTCTGATAGAGACGGGGTTTCTCCATGTTGCCTAGGCTGGTCTCGAACTCCTAGGCTCAAGCAATCCACCCACTTTAGCCTCCCAAAGTGCTGGATTACAAGCGTGAACCACTGCACCTAGCTAATTTTTATATTAAAAAGAAAGTCTTTGATATATAAAAACTGGCCAGAAAAAAACTTTTTTGACTTGTTTCATAAGAATGTCACCTTACACTCCTATTCTTTCTTGGGATGTGGGCTTTGGGGGAGGGTGGGGTGCATGGGGGAGGTGTGGCCATCACAGTAGTGAACGTGCATCTATCTGGACGCTGGACTGCAGCAGGGCTCAGCACAGCAGGCTGCAGTTCACAGGCCACCTGGACTGTGCCATCCCAGCGTCACTAACAGTGGCACCAGTGGCTGCTTTATCTGTAACAAAAACACGCTGCCTCTTTCCCCATCCTCGTCCCAGAAGTCGGTCTTCACCGTCTGAATCCCAGGAGGCGGGAGAGGACAGACACCCATCACTTCCATAAGGGATTGAGGATTCCCCCCAGCGTGGTCCGACTGGAGTCCTTCCGACGGAGGGAGGCCCTTTCCCCAGCCCCTCTGGCCTTCAGAGGGGCCTCCGTGTTGGCACTGGGACCCTCTGCAGACTCTGGGCACTTCTTGGGGGCCCGGGCACTGCTGGCTCGCCTCAAAGTGCCGCTGTCCTTGGGAGCAGCATCCTCGGGGTCCCCTTTCACCCTCAGCTGCCGCTGTGACACTGTCCGGGTGATGCCGGGGGCTTTGGCCACGGGCGGAAGATCTGTTCTCATGCTTCGAGAGGAGGAGGCCACCGTGTTCCGGGCAAAGCTCGGGACACGGGGTAGTTCATGGGGGACGCTGGGCACTGGCGGGGTCTTCGGCTCTTCTTTGGGACTCTCAGGGCCCTCGGAGTGGGCGCGGCAGGTCTTATTTTCCTCAGGCTTCTGTCTAGGGAGGTTCCTGAGTGGTTTGGCACTGGGCTTCTTGAAAGAACCCCTGGGCTGCAGGGGGACGTCCCTCCCTGGACGGGTGCTGCCGGAGCCACTGCTGCCCCGCAGCAGCCTCTGCTCCTCGGCGCCTGTGGAGGGCCTCCTGGGCGACGTGTCCGAGGCCCTCCGCACGGAGTTCTGGCGTGACCACACAGTATCTGTGCTGCTGGGGGGATTCTGGGAGGGCCCCCGGGATGACAGCTCTGGTCGCCTCCAGCCGGCGCCTCTGCTGGACTTGGCGATGGGCATGGCCTTGCGCATGCTCTCGTTCTCCGACGCGGTCAGGGTCCGCACGGGCTTGGCCACTGCCCCCTGGCTCCGCCGGGCGCTCCCGGGCTTGGAGGTCCCAGGAGACGCCTCTTTCAGGGAGCCTCTCTTTGGTGCTACAACATCTTTCCTTTTGGTGGGTTTGTCCCTGGGCGGGCCACCCTTGCAACTGGGCTCACTATCCACAGACACGGGGGCAGGAGCCTCCCCAGTGGGGCTGGATGTAGGGTTGGAGGAGACTTGGCTGTCCCCCATTTCTCCAACCCCAGAGGACATAGAGCCATCCCCTTCCCCGCCTTCCTCTGGGTCCCCACCTCTGGGTCTGGAGTCGCTTCCCTCTGAGCAGTCCAGGGTCAGTGAGCAGTCGGTGGTGTCTGAGATGCAGAACAGAGGCCTAGGATCTTTGCTCTCAGGGTCGCTGCTACCCACAGATCCCAAAGCCGCACTTCCAGGCTCATCAGGGGCAGCCTTGCCGTCCTCCAGGGCTGGGCTGAGACTCCCCAGGGCATCTCTGCCCATGGGTGTCAGGCTGCTGCTGCTGGCACTGAGGGACTGTGGGCCCCCATGCCCCACAGACTCTAGCTCCATCGGGCTGAAGTCACTCAAAGTCAGCTGGGAGGTCTCCACGCTCTGGGAACCCTGGAGGTTGAACTGGGCCAGCCCTGTCACCAGCTCATGCTCCTTAATTCCCAGAGCCAATGGCGAGAGAGGAGGAGACTGTGCTGAGCCCAGGCTCACCGGCTCACTGTACCTCTTTCGGAGGACACTGACGCCGTGGCGCCGAGCTCTGGGGAAGGCAGAGGCAGGGTCCTCAGGCTGGGCAGCTGGAAGCTGGTGCCCCCGTGCTGAGGGTGGGTTGGGGGCCTCCTCCTGGCCCCCCGAGGCCTGAGGTTTGTGTGCAAAGCTGGAGTCCTGGTGCCTCACTTCTGCAGGCTCCAGGCAGGCTATCGTGGGCCGGGCCTGCCGGGGGCTGCTCCGGGGCAGGCTGTGGAACTTATTGGGCTCCTCAGGGCTGCCGGTGGAGCTCTCCAAGAAGGTCAGCAGCTCCCGGTCAGCAGAGGGACCCAGGGAGAGGCGGGAGCGGCGGGTGTTCGGGGGCCGGTAGGAGGGGCTGGAGGGGCTGATGGGCCTGGGGTGCAGGAAAGGGAGCAGGCCCTCTGCACCCTTCTTGGTCAGCAGCTCCACATCATTCTCACTGCTGCTCCGGCCAAATGCTCCCAGCTCCCCAGTTGCCCAGGAGCGCTGCTTCTTCTCCTGCTCCTTCAGCCTCTGCAGCTGCCTCAGCTCCTGCTCCTTCCGGTCGTGGTTGTCCTGAGGGATGGAGAGAAGCCCAAAGATGCATGAGACATGTGGGACCAATGTGCAGTTCCAGAGCCACCTACGTTGAGAGCCAAAGAAAGATACAGGCATGGAGGGGAGCTCTGGGTCATGTCTTACACCAAGAAAGAGGCTGTCTGTGTGTGTGCACACACGTGTGTGTGTGTGTGTGTGTGTGTGTGTGTGTGTGTGTGTGTAGAAGGAGGGTGAGGCTCTCCAGAGCTACTAGGGATCTGACCAGAAGGGGTGAATGCTGTAGACCTGGCCCAACAATCTGTCTACAGTTTTTATCTGATCCTTGGGCCCAATTTCCAGCTTTCCAGCCAAGGCACTGCTCAGTGGAGGCTGCCATTCCACATATGCATGCGACCTCAACTCCAAGGAAAGCCAACTCTGTTTCTGAGCAGTATGAGACAGCGAGGACTTCCAGGAAAGGGCTATATAGGCAATAGCTGAGAGAAAAATACTGTGGGTGTTTAAAGAGTGAGCCTCAAATTGTACTTCTGTGCAGCATGGATCTGTCCTACACACATCCATGTGTAGCACATTCTACTTAACAATGATTTGGATGTATTAATGTATAGCCATGATATTAAGAGATGCTCTGTTCAGCTCTGTTCCCTGACTGCTCCTTGGTAAAGCAGCACCACATGTGGCATGGTGGCTCTGCCAGCTGCAGCCTGCAGCACATGGCTCTGCCTCTCACATCCTAGCCTGTTCCCACAATCAGAGAAGAGGAAGAGGAGCAGGTGTGCTTTACAAATCTTTCAACCCTTCACCCTGCTCCAGGGTACCCAGCCCTTCCCATCGAAACCGCACCAGAACAAGCTCACATACCGAAGCACACTCTACCACCTGGCCATGCACTTTAAGTAGATTTGTGTCATGGAAATATGTGGATCTCACAGCCCAAATGTGTTATTGTCAGCAGTTTTACTTGACAATCAATTTCCTCCAATGATAGCCTTTCCCTTCCAAGTTTCTGTGGGGCTCTAGCTGGGGACTCTTGGCTCCGCCTGCAGCTCTGGCCTCAGCCTCCCACCTCGTCCCCAAGTCTCTCGGGCCTTCTTTCAAGGTTGCCTGTGGTGGTGGTGGGGCCGGTGCCTGGCTCTTTGGACAGTGGGGCTGAGAGCATCACACAGGTGGCCTCACAGGCCTATGGAATTCCTGGGAGTGAGGGCCTCATTAAGAGCCAACTTGGCCTTGACACCCACCACTGCCTCCCACAGCTGAGCTCACTTCTTGGCCAGAGGAGCGCAAACGTGGCCACAGGCTGAGCCTCCTTCTCTTAACTGGATAGAGAAAGGAGGGGTCGAGAACACAAAGCAATTCTGGGCTTGAGATAAATCTGACCAATCCCTCAAAGAAATTCAGCTATGGACTAAGCTGCATTCCAACTGGAGGAGGAGAGATGACTCATGAGCTTTGCTTCCTCATCACCACCCAAAATGAAGGGATGTGAGTGACCGGTTTGCTTTCAATTGACAAATTAAAGTTTTACTTGAAAGCCAAGCAACCCAGAGAGTTTTCTGGCTTCTACATTAAACCCAGAGATGACTGGAATTGGTGGTTGAAGGGCAAGAAATGTAGCTGCTTTGCTCAGTACGGCAGCAGGCTTTGTGGTTATTTGGGAATCTGGAAGACCACTCTGGGGAGGACGACATGGTTGCCCTGGTGCCAATCCCACAGTGACGGCAGCGGAGCTTGGAAGAAGGGAAAGGGAGGGCCATTCCATCATCCCACCACAACAGAAGTCTCCCTGAAAGAGGACGTTCTCTTCTGGGAGCGGGTGAGAAAGACATTCAGGATCTTCAAGAGACTTTTAAATGGTATGACTGCCATCATGGAGGAACTTTACTAATAAAATGCTCTCAAGGCATTAATGTGAGTGTCAGGCAGCCTGTGTACCAAAGTAGCAGAGGCAGTCAAATGCCGCCCCTGATGCTATGCAAGCCTGCGGGGCTGGGATGGCAGAGCCACTTTCCAGCAATCCCAGCCAAGAGCCTGGCAATGCCACCTGGGCCAGATGTTCCCGAAACCGTGGAGATGCAAAGTGCCTTTCTGTGGTGAGCAGAGGACTAGGTCGAGAAGAAGGAAAATAAAAATCCAAGCAACGCCGAGACACAGATGCTGCCAGACGTACCTTAACTGCTTTGTTGAATTTGGTACAGAAATCTCTAAATATCTGAAAGCATTCATCCAGTTTCATGGTTTTTTTGTCTTCACAGAAAAAATCTATAAGGGTGTAGGCCTCGTCCTGGAGCTCTTGTTTCCAGCATTCCAGTTCCCTCAGCTTTTCTATGGCAAACTGCAGAAAAACAAACGAACACACACTGAGGTAAACGTGGTCAGCTGAGGCAGCGCCGGGCACTGCATCCGGTGCCCAGAGAAGACATACTCTGGGGTTTCATTTCAGGTCTTGGAAAAGGAAGGTTTATTGCAAGGCCAACGCAATCAGAGCCAAAAGGAAAATAATTCAACCCAGACCAAGCCTCGGGGAAAGCAAGGTGAACTCCCGCGTGAGACCTAGACTAAGCAACTAGATTTAAGAGCTTTAACCTGCAGAATGTCACTAACAAAATGTTCACTTTTAATGTCACTGAAAAAAATTACACGGGTATACAACTGGTTTTTACCAAGGAAGATCCATTTTGCATCTGTTCCTCCTCCTCTTAAAATTGAGTCTTACACTGGTCAAGAGTTTACTTTAGGGTCCCTGAAGCTACTCGCTGTACTGATGCATTATCAATTTTGCCCCACTGAGTGGGTGTCTAAACTTAACCCCAAATGAGCTCTGTGAGGGTCAGGGTCACCCCCACAGGACCAAAGCCCTCATGCCTAAACCCGGGGTGCTGATCCAAGTCAGCTGGGAAGCTTGGCAACAGGCCATGCCTGTATTCCTCCCGTTCAATTTCACAGGTTTGGGGTGGACTCAACACTAATATTTTCTGAAAGCACCACCCCAGGAGATTCTGATGGGTCCCGATGGCTAGGCATTACTGTCCTTTACAAATCCACCCTCTTCGCTTCTTCATTTTCTCCTAATTCTTCTAGGACAAATAAGTCTCTGAGGCCCCTATGCATTCTGGTACTGCCGCAACACAGAGATGGGAAGGAAGGAAGCCTGTTTTCCTCCAATGAGTTCCAAGGCCTTCAGCATGGAATCTGCTATGTCTAAGGGTCACACACACTTCCCCGATGGCAGTTCAGTGACAACATGGGGAGCTGCATGAGGAAGCAGTATGGTGCAGAGAAAAAGGGCTCCATAGCAGCCACAGCCCACGAGAATGAACATTTGGAATCACACTGAAGTCTTATGTTGAGACAGGGTCTCACTCCATTACCCAGGCTGGAGTACAATGGTGTGATCATGGCTCACTGTAGCCTCGACCTCCTGGGCTCAAGCAATCCTCCCACCTCGGCCTCCTGAGTAGCTGGGACTATAGCTATGCACCATCACACCCAGTTAATATTTAAATATTTTGTAGAGACAGGGTTTCCCTATGTTTCCCAGGAAGGCCTCAAGCCATCCTCCCGCCTCAGCCTCCCTAAGTGCTGGGATTACAGGGGTAAGCAACTGCGCCTAGCCTATGTTGCTTCCTTGTTTACTGGGAAATAATGGCTATATGAAGAAGGAATGAATGAAGTATGTTACTTTATGAAATCACATGTATCACGTTTTTAAAAAAGGTTATATTTGAAAACATTTTTTGAGTGAAGTGGGGATGGGCTGGGAAATGGTAAAGCTAAAGTTGCCCACTTTGGAGGGGTGGAACTGCTGTTTGAACCTGCGTGGAGAGCTACAGAACCTACAGGCAAATTCTGTGAACATGCCACCTCCTACCCACTCCAACCCACTTTCCCCCTTAAAAGCCCTTCTCTTAAAGCAAACACACTCAAGAGGTAGTAGGAAACCAAAACTATGTAGGAAACCAAATACCAGAGAAAGTAACCACCTGAGTCAGTAGCCCAAGGCAGTGTGTGCATTCGTGCTGTATTTTTCTTTATACAGGAATGGTATTAATGAAAGCATAAATCTTTGCCTGTCATTCTTCCACAGGGAGAAAGATGGATTCCAGCCAAGAACAGCTCAGCTACAGAAAAATAGGCCTCTTGACAAGAATCTACATGGGAGCTCAGCTCCACCTCGTATGTTTCATCTCTAGATCCTGTGGGGATTGACAGAGTACCAGGAAGGAAAAACTTAAACACACTGAAGTCACCCTTTGGACTTGGGAAAATGAAACATTCTGAGTGTGGATCTGAACAGTAACCACACGTGAAGTTACCGGCCAGGAGTTCTACATGATTAGGGCCAGAAATGGAAAAGTTCAAAGCTACACTGGCAAAGCAAGAATGACAACAGGTTAGCAGCTGTAGTGTCCAATTCAACCTTACATCTCTAACTTGCCTGCTACAAACCGAAGTTTCAGACAAGTTTACTCAGTATTTCTTACTCCAAGGGTGAAAATGCTGAAATAGATCTGCAAAAATGTGTTTCTGTTATTTTTCTGCTCTGAATCCTTGAAGAATTCCCCACTTCTTATGGCATAGAGTTTGAGTCCAGCATTCAGACTGGTGTTCAGAGACCTGAGAGGCCTGACCCTGACCTACCTTGAAAAATTTTATCTCACCTATTCAAAAGGAAGTTGAATTTAAGAAAGAAAAGTATGCAGCTGTATGAAACGTTTTACTTATAGAGATAAAAATGACTGGGTTGGCGTGGTGGCTCAAGCCTGTAATCCCAGCACTTTGGGAGGCAGGCGGATCACGACGTCAGGAGATCGAGACCATCCTGGCTAACACGGTGAAACCCCATCGCTACTAAAAATACAAAAAATTATCATGGTGTGGTGACACGCGCCTGTAGTCTCAGCTGCTCAGGAGGCTGAGGGAGGAGAATCACTTGAACCCAGGAGGCAGAGGTTGCAGTGAGCTGAGATCGTGCCACTGCACTCCAGCCTGGGTGACAGGGTGAGACTCTGTCTCGAAAAAGAAAAAAAACGACTGCCAGAAGGAAGCGTAAAGGGTTAAAACAAGACTGACTATGAAAAGCAGTCCAGAGGTGAGGCTAAGTCAGAGCTGTTCTTCATCCTAAGCTTCTCTGTGTGAATACTGACTATGAGATGGTAATAGTTAATATGAGAACTTGGAGGAATGAAACATCCAGAATTTTAATCTTGATGTGCGATGGTCCTTATTCTTGATTTTCTGGATTTGTTTAATGCATTTGTTTACTGTTCAGTATTTTTGTGGTGTTGGTGGTGGTGTTTGTAACAAGAAAATTAGTTTGGTTTTACTTGAAGGAAAATACAGAGCACATGTTTAATAATAAAAATAAACTCACAGCAGAGTCAAACAAAATCAAGCATCCACCGAAGGCCATAGTATTTTGAAGGAGCTGAATTAAGAAGCGACGGCTTCAGCTGGCACAACCTCAGGAGCACACTGTTCCTCGCCAGTGCCAAGGGCAGCCCTGCCACATGATTCCACCTCACAGCTCTCAAAACACTAACAACACTTCAGGTAGCACAGCCTTTCGCTGAAGACTAAAAGCATGAGATGGTGCTTATTATTATTTTTTTTTAATAAGGAAGATAAAAGAAGTATGTCAGACTATGCGATTAGTGAGTCACAGTGAGCTGTCACGAACATGTCCTCTCTGCTGTTTTTTTGTTGATGTTATTTGGAGCAGCTCCCGACACACCCTGTGGGCCCTGTGTACTCCTGGTGTTGATGGGCACAACTCTCATGTGTTCTGCTGCTCTCATTATAAAACATGCCAAAACGCAGCTTGTTTCTTCAACATAAACAAGTGAAGAAATGACAGCCCAAGTTCTAAGGCATCTTGATTTCTGTGGAACTTTGTTCTGTTATCCAAAAGTTTAATTGGTTTAGAAACAAAACCTGAGTTGCCAGGTATAGCCCAAGTGCTACTCCATGGCTGATACCAGTTCACCACAGTAAACTGCAATCATGCAAACTGAGCAGTGAACAACAGGAGCCTCGCAGAAGCACTGTCCCTAAACAAATACATCAGGCTTGGGCTGGGTGTGGTGGCTCACACCTGTAATCCCAGCACTTTGGGAGGCCCAGTGAGGGCGGATCACCTGAGGTCAGCTTGAGAGCAGCCTGGCCAACATGGCAAAACCCTGTCTCTACTGAAAAAATACAAAAATTAGCCAGGTGTGATGGTGCATGCCTGTAGCCCCAGCTACTCGGGAGGCTGAGGTCCTGCAGGAGAATTGCTTGAACCAGGGAGGCGGAGGTTGCAGTGAGCCAAGATCGCACCATTATACTCCAGCCTGAGTGACAGAGCAAGACTCCATCTCAAAACAAAGAAATAAACAAACAAGTCAAACAAACGAAAAGACAAAAAAAATACATCAGGCTTAGATCACATTTAACATCCTCTGCAAAGAATGGGCATGGAAATACCAAGTTCCTTTGACTAACTTGGAGAAAAAAAATATGAATGGGAACTGCTGCTTCCACAAATACACCCATGCAAATTTAACCAGCCCCGGGGTGCTGCTGGGAGACAAGATTAGAGGGACTGACTTGAGTCACCTACAAACCTGAAGAAAATCTTCCATTTGCTGACAAAGTTCACCATCCCGCTGGATATTTTCTTTTAGTGATTTTGTCCTGACAAACAGCAAGTGCAGTTCTGCCTCTGTGTTCTCCAGAGATAATCTAAAAGAAGAAAGGGGACAGTGGGCAGCTGGAACAAGGAAGCCACGTGTCATGTAGGTATATTAAATAAGACTAACTGTTGTTCAACCTTGGAAACAGAAGAGGAGAGCTACTGTGATGATATTTCCCTACCCTTGTATTTAGATCTTTTGCGTTTCCTCCTGTTTTAAGAGGTGATTCGTTTCTAAAGACATACACTGGTTCAAAGAGAGGAGGTTGTAACTGTGCTCTGATGGTAAGATAATCAAAACCATGGGACCTGTAAACCTTTTTGTAAACTAGCTCTGAACACCTTTATGCAATAAGCATTACAAACTAAATGCCAGTGGATTCCGGG
This sequence comes from Nomascus leucogenys, assembly GCF_006542625.1. Lineage (NCBI taxonomy): Eukaryota > Metazoa > Chordata > Mammalia > Primates > Hylobatidae > Nomascus > Nomascus leucogenys. The sequence goes on along the minus strand of NC_044387.1, from coordinate 73,605,158 downwards.
ATTCATATGCTTTCCATGGGCCACTAAACACAAATAGGAAACTCTAACCCACAAGAAGCAAGGCAGTATATGTTGATAATTCTAACACTAAAGGTAACAGTGAGAGAACAGCAGATTCCATGTTGTTCACCACAGGTGGCCAGAGCAAGCTTTCTATATTTTACAGAGAACTAAAACATAGCTAACAAATGTGCAACTTTTTTTTTTTTTTTGAGACACAATCTCCCTCTGTCACTCAGGCTGGATTGCAGTGGCCTCATCTCGGCTCACTGCAACCTCTGCCTCCTGGGTTCAAGCAATTCTCATGCCTCAGCCTCCAGAGTAGCTGGGATTATAGGCATGTGCCATCATGCCCAGCTTAATTTTTGTATTTTTAGTGGAGACAGGGTTTCGCCATGTTGGCCAGGCTGGTCTAGAACTCCTGAGCTCAAGTGATCTGCCCACCTCAGCCTCCCAAAGTGCTACGATTACAGATGTGAGCCACCAGGCCCAGCTGATTATGATTATTATTATTTTTTTTTTTTAAGAGACAGTCTCACTCTATTGCCCAAGCTGAAAAGCAGTGGCAAGATCATGGCTCACTGCAGCACTGACCTCCTGGGCTCAGGTGATCCTCTCACCACAGCCTTCCAAGTAATTGGGATCACAGGTGTGCGCCACCACACCCAGCTAATTTTTAAATTTTTTGTAGAGACAGGGTCTTACTATGTTGCCCAGTCTGGTCTCAAACTACTGGTCTCAAGCAGTCTTCCTGCCTTGGCCTCCCAAAGTGCTGGGATCACAGTCATCAGCCACCAAAGCCAGCCCTAATTCTGCAAATTAACGGTTGGATTGATTGCAATGCTTTTGTTATACACATCAAATCAAGATAGGCAGAATGTGGGCCTGGCATGGTAGCTCAGGCCTGTAATCCCAGCACTTTGGGAGGGTGGGGCGGGCAGATCACCTAAGGTCAGGAGTTCGAGACCAGCCTGGCCAACATGGTGAAACCCCGTCTCTACTAAAAATACAAAAAAATTAGCTGGGCATGGTGGTGGGTGCCTGTAGTCCCAGCTACTTGGGAGGCTGAGACAGGAGAATCACTTGAACCCAGGAGGCGGAGATTGCAGTGAGCCAAGATTGCACTACTGCACTCCAGCCTGGGTGACACAGTGAGGCTCTATCTCAAAAAAAAAAAAAAAAAAAAAAAAAGATAGGCAGAATGTGAATGATGGTTTTGTTACCCAGAAAATTGAGTAGGCGAAACCTAAAATGCATGTGAAATTCATAAATTAGGATGCATTCATGCTTCCATTGTCAATTCAAATGTTTCTTTGTGCAATAAAGTTTTCCACCTTCACTGGTCACCGGCACATATCTGAGACCTGTTTGTATTTCACAAGTGTATTTCACCTTCCATTTCAAATAAACAAGCTTGCTGAATAGGATTTTTCTAAGACAATATCTAGTTCCAATCCAGCTCTGACCAGAAACACCATTTCAAAAATATAATGCTAATTTCTATCTATATATCTCTTAGGAACATTTTTATACTAATTACAGTAAAAATGTTCCCACACAAATTTCTTTCAGTAATTCAAAAGTTCCTATCTTATAAGATGTCCATTCTTTTTGGAGAATAATCTAGACATCTGTAAACATGAATTATAAACTGTTTACACCTTTGAACTGATAATCCCACTTTGGGAAAGACATGTAATCTGTGGCTAGATGTTCATAGAATCAGTAACTTTGAGGTACAGGCCAGTGGCAGGGCTGTGAGCTATGGTTCATTTATTTATATGCATGTGGTTCACAGATGTCATACTTGGATACACTCAATAAGTATATGCTAGGAACTGGCTTGGCACATGAAGCGGTGGCTGAACTTGCTCATGAGAACCAACTGCGGGTGTCTTTTCCTAATCTATATTCAATAACGTATGTCAGTAGCTTGACATCAGCCATGGTGATGGTATTTACAACACGGAAATCAGCAAATGCTACAAATCAGGACTTTTTTCTCCAACAGCTGGTTATTGAACATTTACCGTGGGATGCGTGGATGTAATATAAATTTTAAAACACATATACAAAAGTCAAAATAGTATATACACACAGAGTCTAGCTACATTAAGATACATATCTACATTAGGATCAGAAGCAAATTAGAGTGATGTAATTAGAGCCTTATGTTTGGCAGATACTTTCTCTGTATGTGCCTTTCTCTGTGAGTGACTAATTTAAAGTAAAATCATTTCACAGCTCTTGGTACGGTTCCAAACTCTTTTAATGCAAAGGAAAATAAATGTACCATGTTAGATTCTACAAGGAAACAGTGAAATGTGGCCATGAAAGTTTGATTGATATCTACCAACTCCCAAGGAAATAGGTGGTGGTGTTTAAGCTCTATCTCTTGGGTATGGAGGGATTTGAAATTCTTAATCCATATTTTTTATACTGATGATATTCATTAGAATAGACTGAAATAGTTTCTTTAGTTTACAAATAAAGATTAAGTTTTCAAAACCCCCAAATTCCAAAGGTGCACACACACCTGGGTTAAGCAAATGAAGGACAGTCTGAAAGTTCAATGAAACAAAACCTTTTAGACTTTAAACCGGAATCTTAAAGTTTTAACTATTTATCAGTTTTCATAAAAAGGTAAAGAATCTCGAATTCTCACAATTCACTTGCTCACCTAGCAGTCTTCTGAACGTGATCCAATTTTTCTGAAAAGTTTAGAAGAATGGTATCTTTCTTTTGGGCTTCCTGGAACAAAAACAGAATTTTCTCTCACTATATTGATAAAACTGGAAGGAAATAATTTTCTTAGGGCTTAAAGGAATCTTAAAATCACTGCTCCTGTTTTTAAACTTGACACATTCAAAGCATTTCACGGAGACATGAACTCTGATACTCTTAGTAAGATGGGCTAGAACTCTCCGACTCTCAAGATACATTTAACTTTCCAGAGCAATTGCTCTTGACACAAAATACAATTAATGAGCATTTGGCTGCAGCTCAGCAGGGCCCCTTGTTTCTGAAAGAATCCAATATATCCTGCTTAAATACCACCCATACCTGTGAGCATGCCTTTAAATGAACGAGATACCTTCAGCTGTTAAACCAGTTTGCAAACAGAGTTTAATCAGAAGGTACAGGAGCCATGGCAGTGTTTGGATTCTTCACCTGTTCAGAAGGTGAGAGGAAGGCAAGTGGAAAGGAAGCAATGACTGACCCAGGAGGCCTCCCCACATGGACAGAGACCAAGTTACCCAGAGGGCCTGGACACCTGGATTCAGGAGAGCTTTGCCCGAATACTATCCACAACCCATGCTGGGCAAGGAACACATTTTCTTCTTTCAATGCCTGAAAATTAACCTTTCAATTAAGTCCCAAGTTAAACATGGCCCTTTGTCTTCTGAAGAATATAGAAATAATAGTGTGTATGGTTATTTATGGAGAGCTCACCATAGGCAAAACATTGATATATAAGCACTTTATGGAGTCAGCTCCTTCAGCATTCTCAATTACCTAGTTTTGGGGTAAGTTATCACTACTCTTGCCATTAGATGAAGAAATTGAGGGTCTTCAGGTTTAAGTAACTTGCCTGAGGAAGTACAGCTAGCAAAAGACAGTCAAAATCTCCCAGTCCTGTCCTGTTCTGAAGCTCACATTCAAAACAAGACTGCACCACGGCTTCCTCCCCAGGTTAAAGCTACGACTACAGCACTGATGTCAAAACAACTGAGTGATTCAATGGAGGAAAAGCCAATCAGTTCAATTAGCTGAGATCATTTCAAAACAAAGATATAACTGTCCTTGATTTTCCACTTTGTACCTCACTCTTTTGGTGTTATAGAGACCCAGTCAAAAAAAAAACAAAAAAAAAACAAAAAAAACAAAGCAATGGATAGGGTCAGACCCCAAACCCTGTGCTAGCAGCATGGTGTTCAAATGCATGGTTCACAGAGAAAGACAGAAGTGATCTTTCTACACATAATTGGTCACAAATCTAGTCAATTCCACATCAGAAATATTTCAATCCTCCATCCTCTATTCTCTGACCCTATGACCATTACCCTCCCTCAACGCTCACCAAACAATTACAGCCAACTTCTGCGGAGGTGTATTCCTATTTCTAGTTCTTTCTCTACTCTAACCTAGCTTCCACAGTGCCTTATTTGCCTAAAAACAAAAACAAAAGAGCTCCAGTCAAGCTATTACACTGTGCACAAACTCCTGTTGGTTCCCCATTGCTAAAGCATGAAATCCAAATTCCCCACCTTTGACACTTAAATCCTTCATAGCTGGCTTCACCAGCCTCTCTGCTTCATTCTCCCACTTCCCTTCAGCCCCATAGCCCTGGGTGCAGTACAACTCAGGAATCTTCTAATGGCACTTCTACAAACAGAACCGTCTTGGAACTCGCCATGTCCTTTCCTAACCCTGCTGGACACCATATCTTATGCCTGGGGAAAACTTCACTGCCTCCAAGGGGTATTCATATGCGTTCTCTAAGTCCTAATCATTTCCACATACCTGTGCAACAAAGTGCAGGAGATTCATCCCAGGTTTGTTTGCTTTTGTGTCTGCCAATTTGAGCAAAGAAGACAGTTTAAATCCTACTGCATTGCCGGCATACCCTCCCTAAAGAAGACAAATCAAAAAGAAAAAATTATGTATACATATATACACACACACACACATACACACACAGACAAACACCTTTAGATAGACAAATAAGGTTGAAAACATAACATTACAATTGTTTTGGATTTTACTTACTGCATTCATGATATTCCCAGCCTGGAGCACCAGGTGTAATATTGAATGTAGCTCTTCACATGACATCAGTTCTATCAAAAAGAACACATCACAGCACCTTAGAGAAGCCTGCAGCTTCAAATGCACAAAAGACAGCTACCACATCCAAGTTCAAGTGTGTCTGAAGCAAACTGTGACCTTAAACTGTATATAAAACGGAAAAAACAAACAAAGCAATACATTCTATGGGATACCTAACACATCATTTGCGACCGGCAATCCGTGTCATAGTGTTTACTTGGAAATCAAATAGGTATGATAGTTAAATAGCACAAAATAGTTCAATAATAAAAATTTTCAATTAGTGAAAAATGCAAAAGCCTAATGCAAAGCAGTATCCCGTGAGATAGGAGTTAACTTCCTTCCAAGCAGCTATTTAATTTTTCCTTGTATATCCACTACTCTTTGAGTATGCAGTCTCAAAGAGACTGAATTTATGGAATATGAAAACTAACAGCAAGCAACGTTTTGCTTAGTCAATGAGTTATGAAGAGATAAAAAAATAAACAAGCTGGGATAACATGTAAATAACTTGCAAAGCACAAACCGCGAGGGCCCAGGCACCCAGGTAATCTTTTCATTTCATTCAAAGCCACACATTTCATTTGGATTGGCTGAAAGTTTTAGAAAGAAACTTATCATTGTAATATATTGGTAAACTAGTCCCTTATTAACACCAAATCCTTTGTATAGCCATGCAAAGAAATAAAATTTAAAATTTTTAATACATTTAGAAAGGTAAAAAGAAAACTTGATTATTAAAATTACACTATCAATAAATAATAAAATGTCACTGACATTTTTAAGTTAATATTCTCCATTAAGTCTAGTAATACTTTCAAAAAATTACAGTTGGATCACTGCCTATATTGTGTTATCTAAGAAGGCCAGTTTTGGAAGGATGACCAGATAAGAAATGTTTCTACCATGCCCACAAGTTTGCATTGCTCAATATAAAAACACATTCTTCCAGAACAAACCTTCCAAAGTCGCTGCAATAGTGTGTATGGAAAAAAAGTTTAAAGGCCTCTATGTTGAAATTTTTAAAAATCTTTTTCCTTCTTAGTCTCCTCTCTAAAATGAAGAAAATATGATGGACCAAAGAGAAAAAAACGTATCTCAAAACAGGCCAGAGCAAGTAAACAGGAAAACCAAATAGGAATAAACAATTCTACAACAATAACTAGAAATCCAGAAAATGACCAAAAGGAAATCAGGCTGGCACTGACGCATGCTGAAAAGTGTGAGGGTCAGGGAGGGCCAGAGAATACGGCCGAGAGCTGAGAAGAAGCCAGCTGCAACTCCGCCGGGACTCTCAGTGCCAAGATGCCAGAAACCAAAGCTCCTACCCCTCTGGAAGGAGACAGCAGGGCAGCTCTGAGAAGAGGCTAGCCAAGCTGGGCAGGCAAGAACTTAAAGAGTTGTTCAAATACATGAAAATGGCCTACCTGCCCCTCTCAAATTTAAATAGCTCAGCAGAAATTGGAGTATGGAGGAGTGGGAGACGACGCCACAGAACAGAAACGTCAGGAACCCTGGCAGAAGAGTCACACGGTTGACCCCAGGAAAGGAGGTCTGCTTCTGGAAAGGCTGGGTCCCAGCCACCAACAGAGGCCACGACGGCGGGGAGGGAGGCAGCTGGGCCAGGGGCCCGGGCTTTGTGTACGTGCACAGCCCACAGCACACATGCACACACCACATACCAACATACACAGAGAAAGCTCATCCAGGAGAGGAACAAGAGCAAGCCGTAACCAGCAAGGTTGACTCTGAAGCCTGAGATGAAAGAAACTCCCTTCTGTGGGAGGGTAATACGCAAATTAACATTCATTACAAGGGAAAAATGTCAATGGAAATAAACCTTAAGTGCATCCCTAGTAACATCTCATTTCCCTTTTAAGGGTATATCAGAAATTCAGGACTTTCCATGTCCAATTTCATTTGGCTTTTTAAAAAAACTGCTATCGAAATTAATAAAAACAAATTCTGCGAAGGATCCCATGTTGACTCACCTTTTATAGCAGTTCTTAAAACTGTTATATCTGTATATAGAGAAGAGCAAGAAGGTAGAAATTCCTTCTTTAGCACCATGGCTTCAATCCGAAGTGAATAGCTGAAAAATAAAAAAGTAAAACTGTAGAATTTGATGTCATTAGTTTAAAAATCTTACTGTGTGAAGACTAATGACCAGCGACTGTATCCTTACTTTGGCACCTGAATTAAGCCGTACAGAAAGGAATCTGCCAGAGACAGCTTGGACACGTCGCCACTAAACGCTTTTAACTTCTTTACCTAAAAGACAAATGGAAAGGGGGGGTATATAAAATCACTTATGAATAAAATTTAAGATTATTTAAATTTCATCTTCCAATTCTTCTTAAAAAAATAGGATTTTAGTGCTAAATTCAAATTAATTTAGAAAAGACAAAAAAGGAAATCCTCCCATCTGCTATTTGGTTTTTTTAAAAGAAAAATACAAACTCACAAATTTGAAAGCAAAGAGCTAGCGTCACTTATGTAGTTATAGATACATAGTCTCGTGTAAACAGGAGAGCTGGAGCCAGCAGAATCCTCAGGAAGGTTACAAAAGGGAGGGACTAAAAAGGAATCAGTTCTAAGGATGAAAATTTTCTGTAAGCAATAATCTGGAAATTAGATCATTGGGAGAAGAAATAAAAGACTGTAGAGTCATTATAATATGGTCCTTTAAGTCATAAACGGAAAAAAATCTTATTTTGAGTATTTTGTATATAAAATACTTAGACTGAGTAAGATCTAACACAGATTTTCTTTCAGTGGTCAAATCCCACTTCACATATAATAGCTTTAAAGGAAGAGACTATTGTGTCTTCAGGTGAGTACATATCTGCTCTTCAGCAGGAAGACAAATAGGAAAATTGCTTAAACAACTGGACGATCACTGTTAAGATTGCCCCCAGGGACCCTGGCAGAAGAGTTGTACTGTGGATGCCTGGAAAGGAGGTCAGCTTCTGGAAAAGCGGGGTTCCAGCCTGAAAAGACTAGGCAATAAAATAGTATGTACACTAGGATGCCATTTCTATAAATTTTTTAAAAAGGTATCTATTAACCTCCAATCCTCCCATGCACACACCTGCATACACAGGAAAAAGATGAAAAAGCCCCACATCTCCAGGTAGTGACTCATGCCTGTAATCTCAGCTCTTTGGGAGGCCAAGGCAGAAGGATCACTTGAGGCCGGGAGTTCAAGACTAGCCTGGGCAACATAGGGAAACCCCTCCCCCAAAAAGCCCCACATACACTAGGTGATAGGATTACAGTTGTCTGCAATTTTCTTCTGTTGCTCATTTTTATTTTCTACAATGAAGATATCTACAATGAACATGATTACTCTTTAAAAAATAAACTAAACTAAGTTTTTAAACACACAAACAATTATTCCTTCAACCGTAATACAGGAAAAAGAGAAGAGATCTGACAACAGGTATACAGCCAAATAGCAAGTAGGTGAGAGTGGAGATGAAAGGAAAGTTTTCAAACAACATTAGATCATAAATCATGCCTTCCCCACACAGAACACTGGGCCATTCCCATGGCAAAACCACTTCTAAGTCCACTGTTAATAGAGAGTCATCCAACAAAATTCTTTATGGTAAGTAGTACCTTAATACTATTAGTGAAGTGTACAGCCTATCTTTGCAGCTAACTGTTGCCAATAAGTAGCTAACACTTCACATTATTCTTTATAAAGCTTATTCTCTTCCACTCCCTTGGTTATGATTAATAACATGATTTTAAGTTCCTTGCAAGATAGGAAATGACAGTTCAAAAATATAAAGAGAGGAATATTTGCAAAGATCCACAAACTGAAACATCTACCTCAATTATTTGAAAATATAAAATGTAACACTTCGAGTTCACACCCTAGTATTAAGTCTGACTCTTAAGGCTATTTTCTTTTTTTAGGACAGAAAATAGCCATTTATATAATTGCATTTCCCTTACTGGTAGAGCCTCAAAGTGAATTGACCATTTTTAGCCTTATTAAATTTAAGGGCACATGGCACTTCTGGTTTAGCTAAGCCCAAATCAGTCCCTGGCTTCTGCTCTGAGAAACCTATACAATGAATTCTAATCCCTTCTGAACTAGAGTTGAACAATTCACTATATATGGGCAGGGGCAGAGGGAGGTTGTATAAGACCATATATGTAGCATGTGTGAAGCCTCTGAAAATCACAGCATGGTTTTCAGTCTAAAGTGTAAGAACAGGTCATGCTAAGTAAACTTGGTAAATGTTTCTATTAAACATGTGCTAAACTGTAACTGAACAATGATTAATCTCCTTCACTTACGTAAAAATCTAAAAAAAAATTTATGGATTTCAAGAGAAGGGTAATGGAAAGACTGTATTTAATTTAAATGCCATGTATACAGTTCTTTGTTCAATTTCAAAATGAGATTTATGTTCTTTAAGAGGGATTATTGTATCTTCACAGTGGCAGGGAAGTAAAAAAGAAAGGTGAACAGACCCTATAATTATTATGCACTCTCATTACCAAAAAAACATTTATTAAACATGGTTAGGCATAATTTTGTGGGCTGAGCCAAGAGACACTCATTATGGCCCTGGTTGTGCCCGGCTGCTGTCCTAACAGTGAGAGCAGGCTCCCTGAGACTCTCACACTTCAAAGGGCACACCTCCTTCATCCTATCTAATTCCAGTCACATGGCTTGAAATGGCAGGATTTCCCACAAACATACCCACCCAACAGAAGACCCATGAGCTTCCTGTCATTCCCCTCCCAGCAGCAGAGTCAACCAAGAAGGTGGGAAAGAGATACTACAAATGTCTAGCAGAGGCAACTCAACCTGCTTCAGGAGAACAGAAAGTTTCTACCATGTCTAGCACCAGCCCACAACAGAGGAAGGGCTGGTCAGGCACGGTGCGGGGGTTCCCTGGCTTGGGAACTGTGTGCTGGACAAGAACACACTCCCAGAGTTTCATTTCTGGGCCCACCTTCTTCCTTTGTAAGTGTGAACCACACATTAGAGGAAAGATGAACAAACATGCCAGATAAAAGATTTGTGGTAGAGGGCAGAGAAATTCTCAACAACAAATTAACCTTGGCTTTGGTCGGCTTGTCAGCTGAGAAGGCAGGAGAGAAAAGGGCTGTTTCCGTTTATATCTTTCAGCATGCTGATAAGATTACAGTATTATTCAAGTGACACTTATTCACACCAGTACTTTGTGATAGCAGAGGTGATGAAAAGGCTGGCAGGCCAGCAGTGCGAGGCGGGGTTTTGACAACCTTTGCCATTCCTTCCTCCAAGGCAGGCAGTGGAGTGCAGCAGAACCACACTGGGCTCAGTGGAATCAGGGCTCAAGTCCACCCTGCTGCTGTATCACTCAGCAATCATGTGACACCAGACAAGGTATAACTAACCTGTGTGAGCCTCAGTTTCTCATTTGTAAAACAAGAGTGTCTTAAAACATTGCTGCAAGGATTAAATGAAAAATACACAAAAGAATCATATATGATTTTTTTATGTGCCAGGCACTAGGCTAAGCACTTTCAAAACATTATCTCATCTCACTTCATTCTGCCCTGTCCAGTCAGTGCCTGGTACATGGGGATACTCAATAAAAGTTTAGTCCTTACTTGTGCTAAAAATGAGCACAGAACGTTACACACAGGCTGAGAGCCACGTGGTTATGTGTCCACTTACGAATTTATTAGCATATTTCCGCCACATTCCTAAACCTCTCTTATTTGGCCCTGTCTCCTCCTTGGCCTCTTCTGCATCCTCCAACCTCCATCCAGAGACCCAAAGACTCCCGGGTTGGCCCTGGGTCTGAGTGGTGCCAGGGGACACAAAAAAGTTTGTCCTTACAGTGGGCAGCAGTCAGGGAGTGGCTTCGGCTTTCCCTGAGACCCCCTCCCACAGCACAGATACTGCGGAGGGTTTAGGAAGGGGCTCCCGCCGGCTCTGGGGACTGTCAGGGTGTTCCTGCTGAAGGAAACTCCCAGTTGAGTTTGGAGGGTGTGGTGAGCTGAAGCCCAGAGTCAGTAATGTAAACAAGGAGGCGAAGTGTGACCAAGCACGCCAGATATTCAGACTAAGGATGACCCTGCAGCAGGAGGTTGTGGGGAGAAACAGCTGCTGCCTGGTTCAGTGGCTGGAAAGGCACTTCAGGGTCCCAGGCCAATACTTTCATTTCAGCAGGACCCCGTCTCCTGGGTTAGCTAACTGGGGGTGACAGAGTCTCAGGGATTCAAGGCAGTGCCTGGATGGGTTTTCATCACCTTGCCCTCAACAGTCTTCCTTTTGAATTATATCCCCCACACAACCCAAAAATACAAAGTTCTTTTAAATATGAGGTTTGACAGCTTACTTGCTTCTTTGAAAAATCCCTTTGCATTTTCTAATCACCTTTGAATTTTAAATGAGAAATGAAGATATTAAGAAAATTGAATTCAGTTTCCCACCTCACCACTGCATGAAGCTGAGCTGGCAGCCTCCCTCGTGCCTCACTTTGATTTAGTTAGCAATTTAAAGCTTTTCAGAGCACTTTCACATGCGCTGTCAAATTGATCCTCACTTAACAACACGATGAGGTCAGTTAGGAGTGGGTATGCAGAGAGGTCCCAAGGAAGCTTGAAAACAGCCCTAGCAGGAATAAGGTTTCAAGAGCAAGTACATCGTTTTAAAACTCAAATTAATTAAGAACTATCCTAACAAAGATTTTGGAACTCCTATCCTTTATAGAAAAGATTAAGGACTGTTCAGTATGTACAATCCAGGGTAAATTATGATTTAATGTACCTTTCCTTTAAGACTTCAAGACTCTACTACTAACATTAATAACTGCTACTAATTAATCTTGGCTTGGGTTAATTACACTTAATGTGCAAAGAGAAAACCTGAGGGAGAGAGAGCGGCCAGGTTAATAGGAACACCTAGATATAACTAGATCTCTAGTTACTCACTAAGATCCTAAATTTGACATTGTGAGTTTAACACTAATCAATGTAAAAGAAAAAATACAATTATATCTCTCTTGTTATTAATGACACTAAAGTAAAGCTACATACAGTATGTCTGGGAAGAAGAGTGGGAAAGGGGAGGGAGAAGTCAGAAGTGCCTGTGAAAAGGATAACATATTAAAAAGTCACCCTTACTTTTTACTTATAAAAGTTGGCCAGGTGCAGTGGCTCACGCCTGTAATCCCAGCACTTTGGGAGGCCAAGGCGGGTGAATAACTTGAGGTCAAGAGTTCAAGACCAGCCTGAACAACATGGTGAAATCCCATCTCTAACAAAAGTTAGGCGGGGCGTGGTGGCATGCACCTGTAATCCCAGCTACTTGGGAAGCTGAGGCAGGAAAATCGCTTGAATCCGGGAGGTGGAGGTTGCAGCGAGCCGATATCACTGCACTCCAGCCTGGGCGACAGAGCAAGTCTGTCTCAAAAAAAAAAAAAGTCATCTATTACTTTTAAAGTAAAAAACTTCATAAGAGTCTATATTATTTAGGTATCTATAAGCATAGGTATTTGTGTAATTTCTTACTGAAATTTTTCAAGGAATTTTTTCCTTAGAAATAAAGGACAATATCAAAATTTTGGAAGGTTTTATACAACTGTTTTTCTGGGTTTTTTTTCTATCAAGCTCCTAACCATTCAACAATGCAGTTAACTCATTCAGTCCAAGCAAAACACTTTATATCATGGTAGTATGTATTACTATCACAACAATTTCCACCTTTGAGTTAATTATGTAGACAAGATTTTATTAACAGTTTACCTACCTCTCCAAAATTTTAGAGCATCTTTATTCAAAAATGATTGTTTTCATCCTTTTTTTAAAGTATATGGATTATAAAATAGCCTGGGTTTATACTATGCAAAGGTCATCTTTAGATAATAGAAAAGGAATCCTTTTCTTTGGATGATGAAAATTTATTGAGCTCCCACGTGCCAAGTGCCATGTCAGATGCCTAACTAGGATTTCATCATCTTGACAATCCAATGAGGTCAGCATCATTATCCTCCCTTTACAGGTGCGGACACTAAAGTTCACAGGAGTTAAGAACCTTGCCCCATTTTCTCAGTTAAGGGAATAGCTCAAATCTGAATCTAGATTCTCTGACTCCATAATCCATGCTCTTTCTACCAGGTCACTTTTTACTTTTATGTGAGAAAACTCTGGCTCTGGGTAGGAGAGTGCCCTTCCCATGTGAGCTTTCTTTTTTTTTTTTTTGGAGACAGATTCTCACTCTGTCACCCAGGCTGAAGTGCAGTGACATGATCTTGGCTCACTGCAAACTCCGCCTTCCTGGTTCAGGCAATTGTCATACCCCAGCCTCCTGAGTAGCTGGGATTACAGGTGCCTGCCACCACACCGGGCTAATTTTTGTTATTTTGGTAGAGACAGAGTTCCATCATGTTGGCCAGACTGGTCTCAAACTCCTGACCTCAGGTGATTCACCTGCCTCTGCCTCCCAAAGTGCTGGGATTATAGGTGTGAGCCACTGCTCCTGGCCTTCCACGTGAGCTTTGACACACTTAAAAATATTAAGCTTTTATGATCACTCCTAACATCTACAACTCATGAGCTGAATTTCTTACCTCTTCTGACTCTGGCAAAAACTTAAGAAATTCTCGTAAGGTCTCTGATCCATAATGCTCACTTTTTCCTTGATGAATGTCTTCTACAATGGACCGAGGAGACCTTGAAAAGACAATGAATCACATTCCGTTTCACGATTGCTGGAGTGCCAATAGAGGTGCAAGCCAGTGGAAATTAAACCTCCTCCACCCTCCTTCCCACCCACCTCCTTCCCAGTCTGGCCGGCAGTTTTGTGTGAGTGCTCATAACAGCCCCACTGCCTCTAAACAGGGAACCCAACACTCCGCTCAAGGGCCCTTCACCCAGAGCACCATCCTTGGGCATCCCAAAAAGGCTGAAAGCAGCAACAACCATGGGGAGTCTCTTCTGTTGTGAGAAAAATAATCCCCTTTGGTCTCACTGAAACCCCTGCACAACCTTCTCCTTATACTTCAGAACACAAAACTCTGACCGCTGCTTGACTCATCAGTCCAACCTCCACTTAAGGGGCGACACTAAAGGTGACTCTAAAGGTGTCCCTGATGGGACAGGCTTGAATGGATGCCCTGGGGCAATTCTCCATATACTTCAAGCCACTATGTTATGTTTCCCTGAAGAAAAACAGCAGAAAGTGACAGTCACTTGCAGACTCATCAAGCCATGCGTCTAAGAAGGATTTGAAGGTGTGAGGAATTTGAATTTCAGTTCAGTCACACCCACAGACTTTGATGCTGACAGCAGGGATATGACTAAAGTTTCAAATGTGTGCAAAATCTTACTTCTTAAATTGCTTAAGAAATATCCCAATGTTCATGCTCCGTTTTGCGTCCAAAATAGTAATCTGGAAAAAAAAAATAGGGACACATAGGATTACTAAATTCAAATAAAAAGAGATGGAGAAAGAAGATAATTAAAACCGATCAAAACGCAACACTAATTTATCAGAGAATCATTTCCAATGTATAAATCTGGTGATTAACAGATATTCCTAACATAGTTTTACAAATATTAAAAGATTACCATCTCCCCAAACTTTCTACAGTGATATTATATTTCCTTAAATGTAATAACACATACCTACTTTAATATTATATAACTTTTAATATACAGATGGTCCCGACCTATGATGGTTCAACTTATGATTTTTCAAGTTTACTATGGGTTTAGTGGGATATGAAATGCATTTTCTTTCTTTCTTTTTTTTTTTTTTTTTTTTTGAGACAGAGTCTCACTCTGTTGCCCAGGCTGGAGTGCAGTGGCACCATCTCTTGGCGCACTGCAACCTCTGCCTACCGGGTTCAAGTGGTTCTCCTGCCTCAGCCTCCCGAGGGCAGCTGGGATTACAGGCATGCACCACCACGCCTGGCTAAATTTTGTATGTTTTGTAGAGACGGAATTTCACCATGTTGTCCAGGCTGGTCTTGAACTATTGACCTCAAGTGATCCACCTGCCTCGGCCTCTCAAAGTGCTGGGATTACAGCCATGAGTCACTGTGCCCAGCCACATTTTCAACTTACAATATTTCTGACTTACAATGAGTTTTTAGGATGCAGCCCCATCATAAATTGAGAAGTATCTGTAAAGTCAATCATCCTTTAGTATCACAGGGGATTAGTTCCAGGACCCCTGGGGATACCAAAATCTGAGGACGCTCAAGTCTCATATAAAATTGCATAGTATTTTGCATATAATCTATGCACAACCTCCTGCATACTTTAAACCATCCCTAGATCACTTGTAATACCTAAGACAATGTAAATTATGTTATGTAAGTGGTTGTTATGCTGTATTTTTAAATTTGTATTATTTTTATTGTATTGTTATTTTCTGAATATTTTTGATTCATGGTTGGCTGAATTTGAGGATGCAGAATCTGCAGTCATGGAGGGAGGACTGTAAATATATCATTTAAATGTTTTAAATTTAGCAATTTCCTCTTAGAATAATATCGCCCGCATTTAAAAGCCCCAATTTAAAAATGGATGCCTTGGCCTAACAAGAATCACGTGAGATTTGAACTGAGAAAATAAAAAACAACCCTGAAGCTATGGCAGATTGACTCCCAACCCTGATTTATGGACGTAAAAGAACCAATAAAGTCATATTTCAGAAACATCATTAAATTTTTTTCTAAAAGAAAAATTTCATTTCATTCAAAAAGTTTACATATGTCCAATAGACCTTTTAGGAGGGTGTAAGGTAGTGTCCTACATTTTATTTACTCACAATTTTAAAAAAGAAAAATCTTATGCTGTATACATTTCACCAAGGCTAAGACACTTTTTTGTTTGTTTGTTTGCATTTTCCTGATCTCTGGAATCAGGATGTGTCTTACAATATATGGCATCTTTTTATTTAATGAAATATGGGATAGCTATTCTGTCAAAACCCAGATCGGGCTGCAGCAGGTTTTCACTGATCAAAATTTCAGGTGGCTTTATCAGACTAGAAATTAGAACTTTTTTTGACTGTTAAATACAGAAGCCATTTCTGTCTCTGGATGTAAACACCCCGGCTGCGTGGAGGAAAGATAACCTGAAAACTGCTGCAGTTTTTTCCCGTTTGTTTTTTGGTAAAGGGAGACTAGCTAAAATAGGAATGTTGTTATAATGCTCTTCCTTTCCAAATGTATGTGATTCACTGTGAACAAAAGAGAATCAGGTTTCAGACGAAATTCCTGATCTCTGGGTCTGCTTCTGAGTTTATAACCAGCAGCGAGACTGTTAACCGACATCGGTGTCACTTCCTGGCTATAAGGTTAAATTTCTACAAGAGTATGGTTGCCTTCTTTTGAAGACTAATCGTTAACAGTCACATTATTTACTAACCTAGGGGTTTATTTCATGTTAACACGATCACCTGCCAGCCATAAAATAAAAACTCCCAAGCTGAAAGGGCAGCCTCCTTATTGGAATCCTATCTAGGGACTGCAGTTCAAGTTCAGTGTAAAGGGAGGAGAGGAGAGAAAGAAAGGGTGAGAATAAAACCGGTCAAACTCAACACCCTTTAAAAGGTCATACCAAAAAAGGAATCTCAATTTATTAAGACAGAAAACTGGGTTCATTATAATTAACAAATTAAAAGGCCATGCATAAGAATCTGTATAGTGATATAGTTACACAGCACGTTCAAAGAACTTCCTCTGCATTCACCTAGGATGGATAAATGACTGGTTTCGCATTCCTTTCATGAAAGTGCCACCTTCAGCTACATTCAACCCTTGACTGCAGTGCTCTCCCATACCCCACGTGAACCAAGCCCCACGATCATCCTGTTCACCCCTCAACCCTCTGGGACTCTCTTCACTCAGCCAAGATCCAGAGACATTGCCGCTGGAAAAGTGAAGGAGAAAATTACTCTTATGATCTCTACTGGACAGGTAAGGAAACTAAGCCTCATAGACATCATTTTATAACTTTCCCAGAGCAGTGTTGAACTGATAGGTTAGCCTGGTTCTCTCTGACTCCTTTTCACTCTAGTTTCTGTGGGTTTTCATATTACTGAGCTTCCTATAGAGACGTAGCAAATGTTCCCTACCAGCATGGTGCTTGCATTGTGAGTTTTCTCCAGGAATGGGGGCAGATGTGTAAGAAGCTATATGTGTGCCTGGCCAAGTCGCCTGGTGACCCCAGAGCTGTATCTGAGAGATGACGGATGGGAATCATGTTCTCCCCAGGCAAGAGAGCCTCCAGGGGCCTGAGCCCTGGCCCTACAGGAGCAGCCCATGGTGCCCCAACACAGGGGCAGCCCAGCTGTAGAAGCAGGCGTCTCTACAGCTCAAGCTGTGTTTCAGAAACGAAGAGAATTGGGTGATATTCCTAAGGGAAAACTTGATCTGGCTGTGACTGAGCACCTTACAGGAAAAACAGAGCCCAGCACTTCACCCAAACAACATTAAAATGAGACAACTGATATCATTCAGGGACAGTCCCACTCGCTCCTGGCATCCTCAGATTTGCCTGGTGCCTGAGGAGTCTCTTTCTCCACTTTATCGCATTCGATCCTTCCAAAGCAATGTTATAAGAGTGACTGTTGAAGTCCTTTAAAGAGGGTTATCACTACACATGTAAATTAGCTTATCTCACTTCCCAAATGCTTGCTGTCTCAAAGCTGGGCCATTCAGAAACAAAACCGGGTCGGGTTGGGTGGTGTTTTGGAATCATTCAGAGCAGTGGAATCTGCACATGGGATCCCAGTGGGACTCACTGGCTGCACAAGCTGACAAATCAGAGGCAAGAAACTGCCCAAAGAAGAGAGATAAACAAACCCAGCCAATGAGTGAGCTGCATCATCCCCTCCCTCCCACCAGCTCCAATCAACCGGTAATTACTCCTCTGGTCACACCAGGACATGCAGGCAGGACCGCCACAGAAGTCGGTGCCACGGGTACAGTCAGCATACTGCAGAGTTCATTAGCTCTTCCCCCAAAATTCCTACCAAAGAGTGGCAAACAAGGCAGCTTGAAATATAAGGTAATGAGGTAATTAATGCACTCAACTCATTTCAAGGATTTCCTGCTAGGATGCGAAGGGAGCCTGGGCTCTACTCACAGTTTCCCCACAACTGCCGGGGGCCAGGGTTGTGCTGATACCCACGGAAACAGTCAGCAGCGCTATGCCACTCAGTGAGGCGTGTGGCTACACCATCACTCTTGCTAAAACCTCCAAATCAGCTCTCCTAGTTTATTCTACTATAACTTTTGTAGTTTCAATTCACTACAAAACTTGCCTCCCATATCCTTTGAAGGAAGAAGAAACTTTTTTTTCAGTTGTGGTAAAATACAAATAACAATTGCCATCATAACTTTTTTTTTTTTTTTTTTTTTTTTTAGAGATGGGGTCTTGCTCTGTCACCTAGGCTGGAATGCGGTGGTGTGATCATAGCTCACTGCAGCCTCAAACTCCTGGGCTCAAGCAATCCTTCTGCATCAGCCTCCTGAGTAGCTGGGACTACGGATGCATGCTATCACACCTGGATAGTTTTTAAGACATTTTTTTGTGGAGATGAGGTCTCACTATGTTGCCCAGGCTAGTGTTGAATTCCTGGCCGCAAGCTATCCTCCTGTCTTGGCCTCCAGAAGTGCTGAGATTACAGGTTTGAGCCACCATGCCTGGTCCATAACCATTTTCTTCTTCTTCTCCTTCTCCTTCTCCTTCTCCTTCTTCTTCTTATTACTGAGACAAGGTTTTGCTCTGTTGCCCAGGCTGGAGTGCAGTGGCACTATCTCAGCTCACTGCAACCTCCAGCTCCTGGGCTCAAGCAATCCTCCTGCATCAGCCTCCCAAGTAACGGGGACTATAGGCACGAGCCACCATGTCTGGCTAATTTTTAAGTTTTTTGTAGAGATGGGGGTCTCACTAAATTGCCCAGGCTCCATAACAATTTTTAGGAATACAGTTCAGTGGCATTAAGTACATCCGCGTTGTTGTATAACCACCACCACCATCCATCCCCAGAGCACTTCGTCTTGCAAAACTGAAACTTTGTACCCATTAAACAATTAACTCTCAGCCCAGTGCGGTGGCTCATACCTGTAATCCCAGCACATTGGGAGGCTGAGGTGGGCAAATCACTTGAGGTCAGGAGTTCGAGACCAGCCTGGCCAACATGATGAAACCCCATCTCTACTAAAAAATACAAAAAAATTAGCTGGGCATGGTGGTATTGCATGTAGTCCCACCTACTCAGGAGGCTGAGACAGAAGAACTGCTTGAACCAGGAGGTGGAGGTTGCAGTGAGCTGAGATCATGCCACTGCACTCCGGCCTGGGTGACAGAGGAAGACTCCATCTCAAAACAACAACAACAAAAAACAATTAACTCTCCATTCCCCTCTCTCATTTCCTGGCAACCACCATTCAACTTTCTGTCTCTAGGGAATCTTACAGTATTTGTCCTTTGTACTGGCTTATTTAGCATAATGTCCTCAAGGTGAAGCAAGAAACTTTTAAACCACTTTTGTTTTTTATGTCAAAGGCGGCTTCTTTACCTACTTAAGTAACACTACATAGTGGCTATTTCCATCCCACTTCAAGTCCTGAAAAACAAAAATGTAAAGATCTTCCTCTATCCTCCAATATGGACCTAGCTTTCGGGTTTTGATGGTTTTTCATTTTCTTTTTCACTTTAGTTGGCTGTCAATTGGAAATTGTTCTCTCCCCCAACTTTGGGGGAAAAAAATGAAAATCCAGTTGAAGCACATTTTTTCCCAAATGTATTTGAAATGCTCTATCTAGTTCTACAGTTCTGGACTGTGAGCACATCCCAAAATTCTAGAACATACTGGCATCATAACAAAAGGTGAGAATGACTGACAGCTGAATTACAGTGTGGGAGAATAAAATATTTATTACTTGTCATAAATTTAGAAAAACCAATCTTCCTTCCATCCTTCCCTTCTCTCTCTCTCTCTTTCTTCTGTGGTCTTCTTTTTGTAATTAGCCATTTTACTTATTTCCTAGATGGTCAATGTTATATTGCTACAGACATCATAGTGAATGGCCTCAGGTGTTTCAATATTTGTGCTTTCTATGTGAGCCCCAATTTTGATCTGTTGATGCCTCATAAGCTGATCCCTTTGTGCTCTTGGTTTATTTCTGTCCAGTTCAGTAACCTTTTGTTTCCTTTGGAGGATACCGAATGGCTAAGATATAGCCCTCCCCTTAAGAGCTGGTCAAACTGTAGAGGGAGACACGCACACCCTTAGTTAACACTGGTGGAAGGCTCCCAGGAGGCCTGAGCAATGTCAGTAATAGAGGGTCAGGAACTACAGAGCTTCTCAGGGGATGGGATCAGCCAACTCTGAGACAAAGATGAGTTTAAGCTGAATCTCTCTAGTCTCATCCCCAGTAATATGTCTTTATTTCTAATTGCTTTATTACAGTTTAATTATTATTATACCATCATATCTACAGTCTCTTTGAGTTAATTTTTAGTTAACGAAGATACAAGCATAATAATAACTAAATGTCTTTTTTTCTTTTTTTTGAGACAGAGTCTCACTCTGTTGCCCAAGCTAGAGTACAGTGGCATGATCTCCACTCACTGCAACCTCCCTGGCCTGGGTTCAAGCGATTCTCATCCCTCAGCCTCCTGAGTAGCTGGGATTACAGGCGTGTAACATCATGCCCGGCTAATGTTTGTATTTTTAGTAGAGACAGGGTTTCACCATGTTGGCCAGGCTGGTCTCGAACTCCTGACCTCAAGTGATCTGCCTGCCTCAACCTCCCACAGTGCTGGGATTACAGGTGCGAGCCACCGTGCCCGGACCCACACTAAATGTTCTAACTATTTACATGTTGTTCTTTCTAAGTTCAGCCATTCTCCAATCTTCCCTATCTTCCAGCAAATTTCTTCCTCACGAGTACAATGGAACTTATTAGTAATGATGTGTAAGGCTTTAAAGTATAAGCCAATCACATAATGTCGGGCTGTTTCTGTAGGAGGTTATGATATTTCAAGGGTCATAATCTGTGTCTGGGCAAGTCTGAACCTCCAGAACTGCAGCCTGTGTTGTAATATGGTGATGCTGTGGCTCCGGGCTCAGGAGCAGTCCCTCTGCTGAACAGGCTGTGGAGGGAATTCTGCAGTCCACACACAGATGGTAGGACTATTACTTTTGACCCTGGACTCCACTTACTGCAAAGTGAGTTGGAAGATTTATTACTGATCTTTGTTAGACAATAACCCTGCTGAGTTCTAACTTCTTCAGAAGAAAATTGAAGGAAGGAAGAAAATAGCATGTACCATATTCTTTTACTGCAAAAAAATATATATAATGCTTCTAGCCACGCTACAGATAACATGAAAATTGAAAGTAATTCTGGATAATCTCTGTTATGTGACAGCATTACCTAATGCACTTAAAGGGATCATTCTCAACTATTTCTCATACCTGAATACTGAAGAGTTGCAAAGTTAGATTATCTTATGATACACAGTCATGGTGATTTAATTTTTCTTTCTAGTATGCTGTCTCTCAGACTAGGGCCTACAAGTGTTAAAAACAAAGATTTTTGTACACCCATGTACACAGTGGCATTATTCACAAGAGCCAAAAGGTGGAAGCAACCCAGCTGTCCATCAACAGATGAGCGGATAAACAAATGTGGTCTATATATACAATGGAATAGTATTCAGCTTTAAAATTCTGACACATGCTACAACACGGATGAACCTTGAGGACATTATGCTAAGTGAAATAAACCAGTGACAAAAAAGACGAATACGATATGATTCCATCTACAGGGGGTACCTAAAGGAGTCCAACTTATAGAAAAAGAAAGTAGAATGGTGGCTGCCAGGGGCTAGGGAAAGAGGGGAACAGACAGTTCTGATTTAATAGGTACAGAGTTTCAGTTCCACAGCACGAAAAGCATTCTGGAGAGGGAAGGTGGTGATGGTTGCACAACATTGTGGATGTACTTAATGTCAACAAGCTGTTTAAAAATGGTTAGGCCAGGCGCAGTGGTTCACACCTATAATCCCAGCACTTTGGAAGGCCAAGGTGGGCAGATAACTTGAGGTCAGGAGTTCGAGACCAGCAGTGCCAAAATGGTGAAACCCCATCTCTACTAAAAATACAAAAATTAGCTGGGTGTTGTGGCACGCCCCTGTAATCCCAGCTACTCAGGAGGCTGAGGCATGAGAATCTCCTGAACCCAGAAGGTGAAGGTTGCAGTGAGCCAAGAGTGCACCGCTGTACTCCAGCCTGGGTGACAGAATAAGACTCTGTCTCGAAAAAATAAATACTTTTTAAAAGTGGTTAAGATGCTAAATTTTATGTTACATGTTATTTCACCACAATTAAAAATAATTTTTAAACCATTTAAAAACATAATTCTTAAAAAATAAGTTAATGACAAAAGTGTAAAAATCGGTGTAGGGTGCAGGGGTGAAGGAAGGCAAGAGAAAGATTACTTTTTTCCCTGAATTTCAGATCTGGTTTAGAAATGGACATCCTTGCTTCTATCATAGTTGAGAAAAGATGCCACACCCCTGCCACTTTCCTCTCTCTCTCTGAGTGGTTCTTAACCTCTCTTTAATTTGGAAACATAAAGCAGCAAGTTCCCCTTAGCCTCTTGAAATTTTCCCAATTCACAAACGATGCCACCTACTCTAGCCGGACAGCTGCCTCCCCGGGACACAGTGAGCTAGCCCTCTTCTATTACAGGCGCTCTGCTGAGACACAGGCCTCATTTCCACATGGGCCCACCCAATAATTACTTCAGTATTCTTGAATTTCAGTAAAGAGAGCTGGGAGACAATAGTGAGAAATGACCTACTGTACAATAAAGAACCTCTGTTGGGAGCTGGGGCAAAGGCCAGGGTACTAAGGAAATGACTTCTTGCTCCTTCCAATATTGAAAGGATACTCCAGCAAATAAAAGGACTTTGCATAAAAGAAAGAGACAGGCAAGCCTGTGTTCAGCACTGATGGCACTAAGGGTTCTCATGAAGATTTCCTTCTCAAATTTATGCCATAGTTTACACTTCAAGAATTCTAACCCCAGTGTTTTCTGCATTTCATAAAAAATAGACTCTTGGCTATTTCAACAGGAGATCACACAATCAGCTTTAAGGGCCCCCCAGTGAATTAGTGGAGAGAAGGAGTTAACATGTTCCTGAGCCAGAAAGAGAAAAGAGGTCAATATTGTTGGCTCAAGAATTCAATAATGCATGGAGCTCTACTCCATCCTAGGGCCCTGCCCACTCTTTTATCTAATCAACTCCATCTTTGACCTGTTTTCTTTGCTCCTTTATGACAGATTTTTAAATGATGAATTTCTGTTGTCTTTCTCTGTTTTGTTGTTGTTGTTGTGCTTTGTGTGTGTGTGTGGGGGGCAGCATTCTTTCCTTTTTATTTTTATTTATTTTTTCTAGCAGGTAGAGGTTTCTTCAAGTTTCTAAACTGACAATATTTATAAATGTAATTTTTGATGCAGTTTCTGTAATACATGGTGATCTGCAGCTCTGGGGTCACGCTTTCAGTTAACTTCCTGTAACTTAATAGCTTTATTTTTTTCTCAAAGTAACGTATTTAGTGTTAACTAGAAACATCCTTCCTATACAATCTCTCTGAAAACAGCTTTATGCTTTGTCTCTTTGGAAGCCTCTGTTCCCCAACGGCCATAATCTAGTTCAGAGATCTGAGGAATGAAGGCCATCTCGAAACACTTGTTATATAAAAACTAGAGGAGAAAATAAGGGTGAAATCCTAAGGATGGACGTCAGCCGATGACGCTATTTAACAAAAGGTAGTCTGCCCCAGTCAGCTCTAGTTCATTCCAGATAACCAATTTTAGAAACTCAGTTTTTGTTTCAACAGAGACTAACAATCTTGAACTTGAGCAGAATTCTCCAACATGGGAACCTTCAGCAGATGTGCTAGAGATAGGGGCAGTGATCCCAAATAGCATGTTCTCTGCATGAGGTCATAATCCACCAGGGCGTCTGGGAGGATACAGCACGCATACTTCTTATACTTTCTCAATACTGAGCTCAAGCTCATCGTAAAGACCCTGCCTAGCATTTCCAAGGCAGATTCGCTTGTATTATCTCATTTCTTAGGGATGTCTAGCAATTGTTTGAAATGTACACACATCCCAAAACACAAAACAATGCAGTGTGTGGAGGATTAGCCCTCCACCTTGCATTCTTACCTCTTCTCGAGCTTCTCTGAAGGATGAATTTAAAGTTCTTCCTCTCCTAGGAAGGGAAGACTTGGTGGTGTCTTCCTGCTGCCCAAAGAGCTCCTCTATGGTCTTTGTATCAATTTGGTAGTGATGCTCCTGCCTGGCTGCCAAGGTCCAGATGTTGGTTTTGCCCCGAACTTGCTCCTCCGGAATAGTTTTCCAAAAAAAGCTTCTCATCCGCTTTTTCTTACCAAGGTGGCTGTAGCCGTTCATGTGAGTAGTTGGGGGTAGGCCTGGTGGGGGAGGTGGGATGGGAGACTCCCCAGGAAGTGGAGGTGGTGGGGGTGGAGGAGGGGAGGAAGGACACTCTTCCCTTGAACATGAACATGGTGGAGATGGAGGGGGTGGAGGAGGAGGTGGAGGAGGTGCTGGAGGCGGTGTCTGCCCAATCATGAATCCAGGTGCTGTGGCAATATTCCCATTTTCTTTATCACTGACCAAGGAGACACAATTCATAACATGCATAGTACTGTTGCCTCCTATGGAGATAATTTCTTGGCCTTGGAGAAGAAGACACAAACATCAAACTCGTGTAGCACTTTTTCACCTGCTATCTGCCGCCAGAATAAAGGGCAACTGTCCTCTTCCAAACCTAGCAAGATAAAACAAACATCAAATCAGTTACAGACAAACAGTTTCACATCAGCATTTCCCTTCAGAGGCTAGTATCAATCCTCCGATATGAGTTGAATATGAAAATCAATGAGGGGCAACACAACCCAAGTTGCATTACAAGGACCCAACGCTTTTCTAAATGTGAATCAAATTTTACCACCTGGAAATTCTGCCAAAGAAATTGCAACAAATCCAACTGGAAACCTTATATTAATCAACAAAGCACATACATATTGAGAGCCTGCTATAGGCTCAACAAGTATTGCTCACTTTATGAATAAACTACTTGTTTACTAACTAGTTCGTTCTCTTTGGACAATGGTTGCCCAACCCCTAGAGAAACTGCCCAAACTGCTGAAGCATTAGGCATTAGTGACCATACCTTTTTCCAGTCTGGACATGTCTCCTACCAATCAGTGGGTCAAAAAAGGCATCTTCCACCTTGGACGGATAAGACAGGGCATTTGGAGATTATATAATAATGGCCTAGCTCATTTCCCTGGAATCAGGGCCACCATATTTATGCTCTACTTGGTGATGTGGTTTTCCCCAAATAGAGAAAAGAACAGCAGATATGAAAAATGAGATTCCAGCCCTAAATCAAGCTTTACTGCTTACAGTTTTAGACAAGTCACTTTGCTTCACTGGACTTCAGTTTCCTCATTTGTAAAATTAGGAGAACACATTAAATGACCTCTATCATCTTGGATTCTAGCTAAGCCACTCTTTGGAAACCATCACCTACCTCTTCTGCTTCTGACACTTTTAGCAAAGAAGAGATATGCCCAAGGACATGCTACCCATGTCACATCTGCCACAAGTCCCTTATACACAGTCACCAACTTACTTTAGTGGGTTGCATTTTTATGGAACTTCAAATGTTTGTTTTTGATGCTGGGCTGTTACCGATCTGATGTGAAAGGCAGGTCAAAACAACTAAATTTCTTCAGATACGAGAACAGGTAAGTGGGGGTGTAGAAAGGGCCCCATGCAGGCTATTGAGTGAGCACCCCAACTAGATGGGAGTGTGGAAAGGGGACTATTTCCTCCAGATCACAAAGGGCCATACACAATGGCTTTTTACACGGTACTTCGGGGTGTAATTATCTTTTTACAGCACCACTGTCAAAGC
This sequence comes from Nomascus leucogenys, assembly GCF_006542625.1. Classification (NCBI taxonomy): domain Eukaryota; kingdom Metazoa; phylum Chordata; class Mammalia; order Primates; family Hylobatidae; genus Nomascus; species Nomascus leucogenys. The sequence continues at coordinate 73,579,322 of NC_044387.1, read as the reverse complement.
CCATACTTACAAACACAAGTTGATCAAATAATTTTAGACTACAGGAAGTAAACAATCTGATCTCACAAATTCAAATATTACAAAATGATTTACACAGAACCATATCCAAAAGGCAGGGCTGCCTTGGGAATAAGAGTGGAGATTCTAGGAATAGACTGCTTTTTCTCAGAAAGTTCTGCTACTTTCAAGATGTGCAACATAAGCTGAGGTTGGTAACGTCACCTACATTTCAGCATCCTCATCTACAATATGAAGAAATGCTTGTTCCATCGGTTTGTATAAAAATAAAGAGCTAACACATGTATGGTCCTTACCAAGATGCCTGGTACATAGTTAGCTATTATTTATAACAATAACAAGCTGTTATCTTATGTGCATATAATTTCCCTTTATTTTCACAGGCATTACATTTGCTTTAAAATATGCATTGGGTTTATACCTAAAATGCCAAGTTACCCCTGGCTGCTAGGAACAAACTTGTAATATTTCCATTCTTTGCTATCAAAGTTTGTGAGATCTGTCCTTTCTCAATGCTTGGTGATCATCTATTAAATTGTCTCCATATTACAAAAGCAAATATTTTAATGAAACATTTGAATACTGGAGTTCTAAAAACTGCCTGTATATGGGAGGAAAATGGCATCTCCAGTTATTAATTGGATACTTTAAAAAATCATTTTAACCATTTTTAAGTGTGCAATTTAGTGGCATTAAGTACATTCACAGTGTTGTGCAGCCAACACCACCGAATAATTTTTAAATAAGTAAAATATAAAATATTTTTCCAAGCTGACATACAGCTCACTTGAGATGCAACTGGCTTCTAGAAGGAGTTTTCATAATTATCATTAGGGGCATAACTAGGCTGTTTTCTTAGTTGGCACCCTTAAAGCAAATGACTCATTGTCAATTACAGTTTATAGTTATATTTGAACTCTTCTTTTTCAAGACTGTGCAGGTAATTTTGGCAGTTTATCCTTACATATTTTAAAATACTTCTGTACATAAAATATCTCATGTATAGAAGACCTGTTAATCTTCCAATTTACCTCCAATTCCAGATATGCTGACTTATTTATAGATTATCCCTGTTAAGAATGGTGATAAGCTCAAAAAGTCTCCAATCTAGAAAGCAATAACTCATTCAGTGCTGTATATGTAGAGATACGCCACTAAACCTCACAATGCAAATACAGAGATACTGACAAAGACTAAGGAAGACTATATACTCCAAGATTATGCAACCTCACTGTCTCCTAACAACAAAGCCAGAAAGGTGCATGTTTTAGTACTGTGCTTTGCACAGAGGAAGTACCAGATAAACGACTGTCAAAGTAAAAAGTGACACTTGTTAGCTCTGTGTTGGGATGATTCTAACCAATGCCCCATGTAAAAGAATGTTATTTTTAAAAGTTAATGGAAACAAAAGAAAATGTACAACATTGTCCCTGGTATGCTGTCTGATTAATTTCTTCCCAGGGTAACACACAAAGATCCTAGCCCCTCAACGGCTTCTAATGAATAGGTTCACCAGCAATGATTAGCCAAGACACTAATGCTTTTACTACCTTTACTCCAATAGGGTTTCCCCCTGGGCCAGGATGTCCAATGTGAAAGAGGTGGTAGGAAAAGTGGAGTACAGACAGAATTCTAACCCTTTCCACAGCCACATGGAAATTAAAATAGAGAATACACAAAAGAACGATGGATTTGCTGCAGTACTGCCCGCAGTAGAGATGCAAACACATACTCTCCAGGTACACTAGGAGAACGCAGGTGATGCTGCAGCCCTAACAGACCACACTGGCTGCCTGTTTCTCACAGCTGACAACTGCCAGTAGGGACAATGGGATTAGCCCCCACTCTGTCTGGAAAATGCTAAGTAGTCCCATCAATCTGCCCCCGGGGCAGACAGAGACAGGCCTGTATGTAAGATCTCAGCTACAGGTTGGAGACCTCAGCAACAGGATGAGGTAGCTGCTAAGGCTGACAAGTGCCCAGCTCTGAGTAAAATGCAGAGCTGTCATGGCTGGGCTCTGAAGATGAGAATGTCTCTTCAAGTTCCCTGAGTGCTACTCATGACCCATCAGAGTTGTGTTTGAGTGATGGACTCTCCCAAGGAGGCTGTAGCTCAGTTGAGCATCTTTTAACTATGTGAAATTTCAATAAAGTGATGCTGTGATCATGTACTTAACTTTTAGTTAATTGGCAGGCAAAAAATCTTAGAATGTTCATTAAGGGTCTTCAAAGCCGCCCCTGGCCCCCTCCTAAGCTCTCTTGCCTAAACAGCCCGCTGTACTTTTTCCTTGGTGTCAGAAACATCCCTAGAAGTTCTAGTCTCGGCCGGGCGCGGTGGCTCACGCCTGTAATCCCAGCACTTTGGGAAGCCGAGGTGGGCAGATCACGAGGTCAGGAGATCAAGACCATCCTGTCCAACATGGTGAAACCCGTCTCTACTAAAATACACACAAACACACACACACTCACACACACAGTAGCTGGGCGTGGTGGCGCGCCTGTAGTCCCAGCTACTTGGGAGGCTGAGGCAGGAGAATCGCTTGAATCAGGGAGTTGGAGGTTGCAGTGAGCCAAGATCACGCCACAGCACTCCAGCCTGGCGACAGAGCCAGACTCCGTCGCAACAACAAAACAACAATAACCAAAAAAAAAAAAAAAAAAAAGAAGTTCTAGTCTCTTGAAGGGAGCCAAGAAAAAAGAGTACGTAGGCTTCATCTCACAGTGTATTTAAGGGGAGAGCATGTTCCTGGACGTCAGTTTGGAGCTCAGGGCTTTCCTGAACGAGGACCAGTGGGGTCTTGGTGCTCAGCTGGTCACTCACTCCTTTGGTCAACAATAATCAAAAGGAACATCAAGGAAAACCTGCCAGAAAACCTTTCCCCTTGACTCCTGGCATGTGCCACAGATGAGGTGGGGGCAGGAAGGGCTGGCCCACATGCTTCTGATGACAAACCACGGCAGAGCAAGCCGAGTTTGGAGAGCAGAAGTAGAGAAACACACAGCCCTATTTTATTGCATTTGGGAGAGAAGAAAAGGATGCGGAAAGTACGGACAATTCTAAACTATGGAATTTTTACTCTCACTCCACTAACTCGGGAAAAGGCTCCTCCACCACCACTTATCTTTCAAAACCTTCCTTGATTATTAAACACAGAATGTCAGTCGGTACAATTACACAGTCGGGCCAGAGCCGGACCGTCCAACTCTTCAGTGAGTTCCGTCTGCCTGTGCTCCAGGCAGTAGTGAAAGAACCCAGGACAACGCGTTCCCAGTAAGCGCCTTCAATCTGCAGCACAATGTAAATATTCACAGATGCCCGAGACCAACACCCGAGAGCAGAGGAAAAACGCCTGTATTTGAATGTACATTTTCAGTTTCTCTCACTGTCCCAAAAACAAGATTAAAAAAAAAAAAAAAAAAACACATGCGTGCCAAAGGATGCTCTAGAGAGAGGGAAGGAAGCGCTGGCTGCTCCTTCCAGGAAGACAACTGTGGGTCAGTAGAAGGGGGTCACAGACGGCCGAATCCCGGAGGTCGCTTCTGTCCACACAGAAGTTTGAAAACCGACCATTAAGTCCGGAAGAAATTCGGCCTGGGGGGTCCTGGGGCACTACTTCTTTCAAGTTTGGATACATAGTAGTTTACTAGCTCTCAGCGTTAGACAGCCGTCCGCAGCCTCCTTACATCCCCAACCCGGCACCCCGGTCCCCGCGCGAGCCACTCACCAACAAGCCATCGGCTCAGCCGCCAGCGGCTGGGCCGCGAATCTCCGGGGAGCCGCGCTGGGGGCAGCAAACTGAACGCGAGTGGGCGGCCCTGTGGGCCGCGCGGAGCCCCAGCCGCGCCTTTATCAGCGCCGGGCAGGAGCGCGTCGCGGCGCGAGGGTGGGGCGCCGGTGCGCGCTGAGATCGACGCCCACACGCGCCGCGCCAGCTCTGCGGCGGGGAGAGAGGCCGCGGCCTGCGGGGCGGGGACTGCGGGGCGGGCGCCCAGCGCGGGTGTTGCACGACCCTCGGCCTTCCGCAGCGCCGACCGCTCTCCCGTCCGGCTGCTGCAGCTGCTGGGTCCGCCGCCGCACCCGCTCGCCCATTCCCGGCCCCTCCAGTTGGGCGGGGGTCTCGGCCCTGCCCCTCTCCCCGAGGGGCCCCGGCTGGAAAGCCCACGCCCCCCACGCCACGCCCCCCGGGGCGCCAGCCCCTCTGCGGGGGCTTAGCAGGCTGCGCCTAGAAGTGGGGTGGGAGACGGCTAACTAGGGGAGGTGTCCGTGTGATTGAAACGAAAGGGGGGGGTCTTCCGGCTCGCAGACACCCGGTCTGCGGCGGCCGCGCGCTCCCACCCCACCCGGAGCCTCCGCCGCGACATCTTCCCACGTCCCCCATCCGGGTCGCAGACGCGGGGGAAAAGCCTCACGGCCGCACTGCGGCTCTGCCAAAAGGGAGCCGGGTCGAGCCGCTGAGAAAAACAGAGGGGAGACTCCTGGCGTTTGAAACCGGTCAGAACCCGCTCTCCAAGAACCCCTTGTTTGGAGGCTGATCCCCAGCCCACCCGCTTCCTCCTCCTCCCCACACTCCTGCAGGCGCGGGGCGCAACTTGCAACCCGAACTTTGCGCGGCCGGAGCAAGCGTGTCGGGGCGAGAAGCGCCTGGTCCTCGGTCCCCACCACCGCACTAGGTCCCCGCCACCGCTCCACCACTGTCAGGGGCCAGGCATGGCCCCCGGCTGGCTAGGGAACCGAGTGCGGCGCCGTGGCTGCGCATTCTGTGCGGGACGCCGCTGTCTCCCAAGGGCCGGGATAAACTAGGGGGCGGTTGATCTGAAAGTCTTAGCCAAGACTAATAGTCAACCGCCCAGGTGCGACCCACGGCAGCCTGGCGATGCAGCTCGTTCTCCAGACGCGGGTCCACACCGGCGCGTCCTCGCCTCCAGGGACCAATCGCTGTTCTCCGCGGCCGATGTGGAGGGAGCTGGAACCTCCTTTCCAGCTTTCCCGGTGAGGCTCAGAGGAAGCCGAGACCCGGCACCCATCAGCCGCGCTTCTCGGCGCCTCAGCCTCGGGTCCCGGCCAGCACCCCGACCCCGACCCTCACGAGCGGCGGGGCTCCAGCTCCCCGAGTCCCGCGCCGCAGTCGCCCCCGCCTCGGCCGCCCGACCCGCACTCACCCGCGGCCAGCGCCCCCAGCTCCCAGCGCGCAGACGGCTGCAGCCTCCCGCCGCAGTGTCGGCGCAGCCGCCTCCTCCCGGTCACTGCAGGCCCAGCCGCCCCGGAGCGCGAGGGGGCAGGGCGGGGCGGGGCGCAGCGGCAGCCTCAGGTAACAAAGCTGCGGCCCCGCTGCTCCTGGCCGGCTGCGAAGGGCAGCGCGCCCTTTCCTGCTCCGCCCCTCCCTCGCGCCCCCTTTCCTGCTCCGCCCCTCCCTCGTGCCCCCCTCCACCCTCCGCGCGCCACCGTCACCACCACGCGCTCACCTTCACCTGCGCGGGGCCCCGGGGGAGACGCCTCGGGGCACACTGCTTCCCGCACCCGAAAGCTGGAGCGGGGCTAGGCCGGGGGCCGCCGAGAGAAGTAGGGGCGGCAGGAGACGGAGATAGCTGGGCTGCCCAGAAGAGCCAGGTGTCCTCGGGGAACGGACAAGAGGAGGCGCCAAGCTGGCTTCTGAACCCGCAAGTGCCTTTCACAAAGGAGCCTTTGCGGCAGCCTCCCAGGCACCCTCTCTTGTGCACACGGGCGCGCACACACACACACACACACCCGCACACGCCCCCCGACGCACGCGCCGGACCACCCTCTGCCCCAACACTTGCTTCTCCCTGGAGACGTAGCAGCACTTGAGCGAACTGTCCTGTCCCAACCCCTGCAGCTGAAACCTGGCTGGGCTAGAGCTTCCCAAAGGTCAGCTCCTCCCTGGGGCCTGCCAATCTGTAAGTTTGTTACCGTTTTTTATTTTGTTTTTGTTTTTAATTCTCAATGATGATGGTAACAGGAACCTTTAGGTTGTATTAAAGCGTAAAAAGACCCCTCAAAAAATTTTGCCAAGCCTGATCGAATGAACGCACGCTATCTGGGAAAGGCACACTCACAGAAAGAAACAAGGGAATCGATTTAATCGCATCTTTTTTTTTTTTTTTTCTTCAAAGTGACTTGGGGCGCCAAGCAGTGAGAAGCCAGTAGTCAAAGAAAACATCCTGGGCAAACCGGCTGACCGAAAATCCACTGTCGGGGTAGGGAGGCGCCCTCTACGGGGATGAAGTCATCGCTACCTTTGACTCTTTGATCCTAGATAACCGACCAAGACGTTTCCAGCCTAATGCCTGACGCCTTTTGCTTCCTCCATCCTGGTCCTTAGTCCCTGAACTCCCAGGACAGAATTCCTGACCTCCTTGGTCGAGCCTGGGATCGAGAAAGAGAAACTATTAGTGTAAACAAACCAATCAACCCAAAAACCAGAACTGTGCCTGCCAATAGCCCATTTCTTGGCCATTGATGGAGCATGAAGAGAAATGGATCCAACTAAGAAAATCTTAAAATCTTAAGGAATAAGAAAATGTAATAAAGAGAAAGACAATGTCATGCTCAGGGAGCTAATATGAATCCCAAAGGAATATTGACTGTTCAGGCTCAAGTTAAATTACAGCAGATCGAAAGTGAGGAGTGGCATCTTCTTTTCTCTTACTGTCGACCTTGTTAAACGGGGAGTCCACACCCCCTGCCTACTCCTCCTTCCTCAACCCCATGACAGTGGGCCTCCCCCCAGCTGTATTGAGCATGCACTCTAAAAACAGTTACTTTTTGAGAAGTCTGGTGACCCATCCTCAGCCCCCCATCCCTTTGATCTCCTTGGCAGCATCCTACCCTAAGGCCTTCTCTATGCTTCTCTGGCCTTCTCTGCTGACCCTTCTCTTCCTCCGAGGACAGTAACAAGGTTCTTCCAACTCTTGATCTCCCATTATCCCATAGAAATACCTTCTGATTTCAAACTGAACCCATCCAGATGTCGTGGGGCCTAAAGCTTGTATAACTCCTGGGGGAGCTTCTTAAAGGAAAGCAATAAAAACTTACAAACATAATACTAGACATGTACCTTGGAAGGGCCCAGGGAATGAGGGGCTTGGAAACTTGAGCTTCAAGGTACATCTCTGGGTTTCTCTTCAATGTCAGGGACTCTTGAATCCATATTGTCATTTTAAAATTTCAAGTCCAAATTCAAATATCCAAAAATCAACTCACCTTTCCGTCAAAACTAGTACTCTTCCCACACCCACCACCTCCCCCTCTTTACCTAAGACCTGGTTTTTCTGTTTGAAATCCTAGCTTTTCCTTTGCTGCTTTGTCTCTCTTAAATTCTTTAAAATTCAAGTATTTGCTAAATTTGCTGCTGTTTCCCAAGTAACCTGTTTTATTTTTTACATGCACCATCACTGCAGTAACCCCAAGTAGTGGAAGAGGGAACCAGTATTTATCTGCTGTTGGTCACATATCAGGCACCACACTTGATTCTCACCATGATCCTATAAGCATTCTGATTTCCTAGCTTAGAGAAGTTAAATTGGATACCTACATCCACTACCTTGGTGTTCGTTCTGCTTCTCTCTTCTTCCTAAATCCATCCCAAAACTGCTGTCAGGTCACTGTTTTTAAAAGTCTGATTTCATCACATTACCTACCTCTTCAAAACCTTCTGCAGATTTCCATGTGTTCCTCCAGGAAGAAGGCAGCATTCTTCAGTCTGACAATCCGGCAGCATCCTACGTTTATCTCCCACAACTGGATGCATCCTATTTCACTCAAGCAGTGGGACGTACTGCCCCTGAATATATCATGCTTATTTTGACTCTTTTTTTTTTTTTTTTTTTTTTTTTGAGACGGAGTCTCACTGTCGACAGGCTGGAGTGCAGTGGAGCGATCTCAGCTCACTGCAACCTCCGCCTCCCAGGTTCAAGCGATTCTCCTGCCTCAGCCTCCCAAGTAGCTGGGATTACAAGCATGCACCACCACACCTGGCTAATTTTTGTATTTTTAGTAGAGATAGGGTTTCACCATGTTAGCCAGAATGGCCTCAATCTTCTGACCTTGTGATCCACTGGCCTCAATCTCCCAGAGTGCTGGGATTACATATGTAAGCCACCATGCCTGGCCTACTTTGACTCTTATTTTTCAAATTGTACATAGGACGTGGTCAAAAAGTGCTTGAATGAAGCATGGCACAACTCTTAAATAGAGTTCATATCTTGATGGATTGGATCTAAAGCTGCAAAATCTGGAAGACAATTTATTCTTCGTCTATTAATATGCTGATTGTCCATTTGTATCCCCCAAACGTGCCAACCAGCCTTTGAGTAAGGCTGGAAAGGCTCCTGAAGCCCAGTGTGCCAAAAGCCTGCCCAGCCACTGGCATTCGTGGCTTGGAGGTGGCGCTGCTGCCACTGCAGGGCTCTTGAGCAGTGGGCCGTGTGACCAGCTCTCACTTTTCCAACCAGGCCAAACCTCCCAGAAAGTGTGTTAGATAACTCAGTGTGGCCCAGAAAATGGGTCTGTACCAGGCACTGGTACCAGGCCCTGCAGAAGAACTGCTGTGTTTTCCTGATTCGATTTGCAGCTTGCTCTTCCCTCTCCCTGGGTTGCCCTTTCCAGAATGCTGTATTTCCTACACCCAGTTTATTTTGATTCTTATGGCTTCTGCCTCCTTGGCCCAGAGAGACTTTTAGTTTCTCCTGCATCAAGTATTTTGTATTTCAATCTGTCATTAGGAACAACTACACAAAGCCTTCAAAATGAATCAAATTTCAGAATCCATGTAAAACAGACTTTTAGTATTCGCTTAAGGAGTAAGAGTCTAATTCATGAGCTGGCTTCATGGGCCCTCCAGGGTACAGACTGAGATCTTTACTTAATCTTTAATCATTATTCTTCTTAAAATATATATTTGATTAGATCAGTTGTTCAGTATTAAGATTCTAGGCTGTCTTTGCCTTTTAAAATTGGAAACTGCAGAAAGAAACTAACTCTGTCCACATTATGGTTAAACAGATTTGCAGACAAATGCAAAGGCTTGCCAATCTGACCTTGTTTCCTTCAAGGAGTGGCAAGTGCAAAATAAAATCAGCAGAATTGTTACTGTTACTATAAAATGCAAATTTGTATCAAATACCTTATTGGCAATTTTCCAAATAACTTTTTTTTTTTTTTTTTGAGATAGAGTCTCACTCTGTTGCCCAGGCTAGAGTACAGTGACACAAACATCCTCCCACCTCAGTCTCCCAAAGTGCTGTGGTTACAGGCATGAGCCACTGTGCTTGGCCCCAAACAACTTTTGAACTGAAAAAATAATACTTTATTTCTGATTTTTTAGTTTATTTTTAATTTTTTTTAATAGAGACAGGGTCTCACTGTGTTGCCCAGGCTGGTCTCTAACTTCTGACCTCAATCAATCCTCCTGCCTTAGCCTCCCAAAGTGCTGGGATTACAGATGTGAGCCACCACACCCAGCCAATACTTCGTTTTTGAAGGCTAAGAAATTTAAATGGTAAGTTGCCTTTAAATACTGTGAGTAATGACTAGGCTCTGATCATTAAGAGGGAGAAAAGGGAGAAATATTTTTCTGAATGCTAAGTAGTGATTTTTGAAGGTTTTTTTGTTTTTTTTTTTGAGACAGGGTCTCACTCCATCACCCAGGCTGGAGTACAGTGGCATAGTTACTGCTCACTGCAGCCTCAACCTCCTGGGCTCAACTGATCCTCCCACTTCAGCCTCCCAAGTAGGTGGGACTACAGCCACGTGCCACCACGCCCAGCTAACTTTTGTATTTTTTGTAAAGACAGGGTTGAAAGTTTAAAATAGAAAAAGCTTCCACACGTGATGTTAGTATCTAAGGTAGCATCAATGACATTTGCCTTGCCAGAAGTAAATAGGGGTATTTTGTCAACAATAGTGCCTGATTTGTTTGAAGGTAGGAGAGATTAAAGACAACCTTTACCCAACATACAGGAATGAGGTAGTAAGATAACGTGATGACTCTCATGCCTGCCTATCTATACTGTATTTCCTTAGAGCAAATTGTGCATTCATTTGTTTTTCGTGTGTGTGTGTGTGTGTGTGTGTGTGTGTGTGTTTTAGAGGCTGGAGATGGAAGAGGAGACTAAGAAAAAAAAAACCGTAGATATCACTGAGCTTTCACCCAGAAAACCTCCAGATAGAGCTCTTTTTAGTTTACAGTTGATTCAGTGCTTAGAAAACTGGTTGGTGTTTGTGTAGGGTCTGGCTGTTAATAACATTCAAACCTTGAGGAGAAAAACAGCTATAAAATATAACATCAAAACCTATCATTTCTTTCCATTATTTATCACCAGAAAAAAGTATGTGAGTCTTAATAAGAGGAATTAAGTTAAAGAGTTTGTCAGATGCCAGTTTCTTTTGCTATGGGTTTAAACTGTTTTCAAATTGTTTACCCTTCTAAGAAGTTAGAAAAGCAAACAGTAATTTGAAACCATAACACACACAGTTTAAGCAGTCTCCAAACCCAACCAATCAACAATATTCGAGTGTGTGTGTGTGTGTGTGTGTGTGTGTGTGTGTGTGTGTGTGTTTCCCTGGGGAAATACTATGTGCACATCCCACGTAAGTCTTTGTAGGACATAGAAAGATGGGCAAAGGGATATGTTGGTGACTTAGCAATTGGTAAAGCCCTTTCTGCTCCCCTTGGAAATCGAGTGTGTGCTTAGTTTAGTGAACTAGCTCTGGACAGTTCTTTGCACTAAGCTTCTATAATGAGAAGGCAAATACTTCGGGTATGGTAGCAAATAATAAACCAGTCCACAACAATCAGAATCTTAATATTTCTCAAGCAGATTTACAGAAATAATTAAAATGGACCATTAAAAAGCAAAGAGGGCAAGCTTTTTGCCAAGTTTTGACTGGCCTTGGACACAAAGAGGATCCCTGTCAAACACTTAGCATCATAATCAGTTTACATCTACATCTCTTTGTGGGCCTGACCTGGCTAAAATTAAAGGGGGGTCTTTTGGGGTTAAATCTAGGACTCCTTTCATCTTAACTCCTAACTTGCTGGCCTCCTACTGAAAAACAAGGATCTGGTAATTAACTCAGAAGGGTTGGTATTAAATATTCAGCCTTTTATCTAGTGTTTTTGTGCCTTTGATCAACTTTTGTGTGTTAGATATTAAATTGTAAATTAGATAGTAAAAAAGAAGAAAATTTATATGTACATTACAATGTATCCAATTGGTGGTGATTTCTCAAAACTATGCCAGAGAAAAAAGCAAAGAAGTTTACACTTAATCTGTCTTAAAATGTTGCTTGTTTTCCAAGTAATACCCTAGGCTTCCTACCTACCTCACCACTGTGTGGAAGGCACAGGTGAACAAGTTTCTGCATTTTGGGGTTTTGAATTGTACCCTGCTTCCTGTGGGGTGATTGATGGGCAGTGTCACTGCAGGCATCTGTTTCACATGGTTGGGGGCAGGGAGGGAGTGCAGGGCAAGCAGACAGCTAAGCACAGGACAGTTTACACTGTCAAATGGAATTGTTTTCATACTGGAAATGGCTTCACAAAAACAAGATACAATTTTTCTTTTCAGGAGAATTGAAAATTTTAAAGGACCATAGAGAAGGGAAAGCAGAGAAAATACTAGATGTCCACACATCTTCATTTCTCCCTCCATGCTTCCCATGACAGATTCAGACATATTTTCTAGCCTTGCATTCCCTCCTTTACGGCATGCCTTCTTCACAGTTTATCTTATTCAATAAGGAGATTAATATCCAAGGGTGGCTACTTGCCTGCAGAGCATAATCAGGTTAAACATTGTCTATGGCAGGGGAAGAAGGCAGAGAAATTAATCCTACCCCAGCAGCTCCACTGCACAGGAACTCATAAAAAGGGGGTCTCTGGTGATCCCTGTACTCATGTACAGAGTCTACAGAAGTCCCTTGATGGTGCGAAAGGAAGATAAATCTCGGGACCCCCAAATCACTAAGCCAAAGAGAAAAGTCAAGCTGGGAACTGCGTCGTTGGGCAAACCTGCCGCCCATTCTGTTTCTAAATGAGATAGCTACAAAGATTAAAAAGCGACATATCTCCCTCACAGTTTGCACACAAGGAAATTCCTTGTGGACAAAGGACAGACAGAACTGAAAGTCATCCTTCTGCTCATGTGAGACAAATGTGTATCTGTGCTTCCTTTGCCTTATTGTTTCACTAAGCCAGACTAAGGTATAAGTGACTATTCCTCTATGCCCCCTCTCACATGTAAGTTGTGTATTCAGTAAAAGGTTAATCAGAGACTCAAAAGAATGCAACCATTTCTCTCTTATCTACCTATGACCTGGAAGCGTCTCCGTGCTTCTTGTTGTCCCAGTTTTCTGGACTGAGCCAATGTACATCTTACATATATATTGACTGATGTCTCATGTCTCCCTAAAATGTATAAAACCAAGCTGTGCCCTGACCACCTTAGGCACATGTCATCATGACCTCGTGAGGCTATGTCATGGATGTGTCCTTAACCTTGGCAAAATAAACTTTCTTTTTCTTTTCTAAAATTTAGAATCTTAAACTAAATCCTTTATTTCAAAAACAAACATAAAATAATTTCCCAGGCAGAGAAAAGGTTTGAGATGGAAGCTTTCTTGTTAGCAGTCCCTTCATGCATAAATGGGGTTGGATAGAGGGGGAGAGGGAATGGCCCTTTCACAATGCATGCCAAGTGTGAACGCCCCCAGCAGATGAGGTTTATCATCTTTACTTAGTCACACAACATCAAGGACTGGTGAGTTCCAGGGAGGGGCTCCATTTCATCACCTGGGTCAGTTCTCTTCCCTCACATTCTCCACAATGCAGTAGAACCAAACAACACATTCATCTACAATAGAATGTTTAAATAACACCTGTCCAATAACTGCCCTTACTTCTTTGTGCTGTCAGGGAAAAGAAAAAAACAGAAAGCAATGAAACCCAAACCCTTTGGCAAGTCAGCCAGTGCCTATTCTCCTAGGGCATTTTTAGTGGAACTTCGGCTAGGCCTTGCCCTCCTCCCAATATCAGTGAGGAAAGTGGCAGCGGGACAGGTTTGGTCATCTGCACTGGAGTAGAACGAGAAACCAAACACGATTCAGGCCACAGGTGGATTCTAGCACATTTTTAGATTGGATTGGTTAAAAATGTCATGTTGTGCACAGGATGCAGGCAAAGGAGTTTTTTTTTTTTTTGAGGGACATAATGCCTGTAAGGCAACGTGAATGGTCTGATCTACCATTGGGGAGGAGCTCCCTGTGTAAGGACAGAGAAACTAGGGGGCCTCGAGGAAGGTGTTGGTTTGGAAGATGGAGGAGACAATCTTTCTGGTGGCACTGATGGTGCCTTCGCTGTCTGAGCTGGACTCGGAGTCGCTGCTCCCAAAGTAGGCGCCCAGGCCTGGGAGGATGCCGATACAGACTGCAGCAGAGGGGCAGTGGATTGAGGGGCCACTCAGGGAGGTGTTTCTGAGACACTTGCAGGATGAGAGCTCTTGATTCTTGTCATCTGGCTCAGGGTCTGGTTTCAGTCTTTTCACACTGTTGTCACTCTCTGAGCTCTTATGCTTCACAGCTCCTGCCAACAGCTTCGCCTGGGAGAACTTGTTCTTGGTTTCTATGGGCTTCACAGTCAGTTTCTTTTCCACTTCCTTCTTGTTCTCTTGAGAAATTCCAACCTTCTTAAGGTGATTTCTCTATTCCTTCAGTTCTTTCAGTTCTTCTTCTCTTTGTTGCTTTTCTATTAGCTCCTGCTGTCGAGAAACCTCATCAAGGAAGCTGGTCTCATCTTCATCTAAGCCTCTGACCATGTTTTTGAATTTGAACTGTTCCTCATACTCCTGCTGCTTCCTGTCCTTCTGTTCCTGTAGCCTTTCATATAGAGATCGAGGGTCATAAACCTTCTCTGGACATTATTCTGGATCTTCAGGTTTTCGAACTTTCTCCCATTCTTCTTGCCTCCTTTTGCACCATTCACCTAGTTCTGCCTCAGACACAAACCTCTTTTTGATAACAAGGTTACCATCATCCCCTCCATCCATAATGAAACAACCAATCGCCACTGTAGAGTCCCGGCAAAATAAACTTTCTAAATTGACTGAGACCTGTCTCAGATATTTTGGGTTCACAATTGGCAACCACAACGGGATTCTGAGTGGAGGTTCCCCTGACCTTTGACAAATTTCTTATTGGTGCTTGGTACCAGCTTGAGCTATCTTTATGGCTCAAACCAATAGGATACTTGGCTGAGGCCTGGGAGCCTCCTGTTTAGAGAATCCCTGATCTCCCAAAATTTGGTCGAGATCTAAAGTTTACTTGGCTATACAACCCCTCTTCTGGAGTTTCACTTGCTTCCAACAAGGAGAGCAAGTTTTCCTACTTCCATGACAATGGAAGGCAGGTAACTCTTTTGTGGAGTCTGAGCTTACTTCAAAACAATTTGAGATTTTTCCTGCTTCTAGAATGGTAGAGAGCAGTCTTCAGCCTGAGACCCATTCTTAGACAAGTAGCTGAATCAGGGTTCTGTCTTAGCTAAAGTTAAGATTCACAACCAGCTGGTCTTAAATTCTTACCATTAGAGTACTCAGTAATCATATAAATTGTACAATTGTTTGTTTGATTTGCTTAGCTGTTTTTGTTGTTACTGTTGCTTGTTTGTTTGTATTTTTGTTGTTTTGTTTTTTCCCATTGGGTTTGACCAACTCTATCAGCCTTGATGAAATCCAAAGGAAAGTCCAAATTGTGGGGAACAAGGCCTCTGAATTGGCTAAATTCCCATAATTGAAAAAGAAAAAAAGGGAAAAAGAAAAAACAGCCAGCAAAAGAAAAAAAAAGGGAAAGATTTTTTATTTAGATTACCTAAAGGGCTTTAGTTACATAACAAGGCCACCTTTTTTTTTTTTTTTTTTTTTTTTACTAACCAAGCCAAACTAAAAGAGCAATGGCTGTCACCTCACACTGCAGTTTGGTAACTAAGGTTCTGCCCTTTTTATTTTTTTCATCGCATCAGCCTGGGTTTGGTTCCTACATCAAGCCCTTTCTGGTTTGGTATTCGTGTTACTTTTGAAATATCAGCAATGTGTCCTAGCTAAAATATGGAAATGAGATTTTAAAGAATTGTTTTTAGGGAGCTTAATGGTTAAAAGTCAGCTTAATTAAAAGCTGACATCCAAGATGTGTTTGTGTGTGTTGTGTCTGTGTGTCTGTATTTTAAAGGCCTTCATGTTTTGTTTTGTTTTTTTTCCCTCCTAGGACCTTGGTTTGTTTGTTTTTAGCAAGTTTTTTTTTTTCTTCTCAGTGGACTGAATCTGTTTTTTCATTTGTTTCTGCTGTCTCTCCTTTTTCTTGCCACCCTCTGCTGCATGAGGAACCTAAAATAGTTTCTAACAGCCTGTCAGTTTCTAACAGGCATTCCTTAAAGAAAACAGAGAAGGTGCCAGACTCTCTTTTGGGGAGAAACCTCTGTTTTTCCTTATGGAATCCCAAGAGTGTAAACAGACAAGTTCATCTCAGGTCTTAAACTCCTTGTTTTTGTATTATGTTACCTGGTTTCTTCTTGTCCTTCTCCTTCTCCTTCTTCTTCTCCTCCTCCTCCTTCTCCTCCTCCTTCTCCTCCTCCTTCTTCTTCTCCTTCTCCCTCTTCTTTTTCACTAAAATAGTTACTATAACAGAGGTTACACTTGGGCGTTTAAAGTAAGGAAGAGTATGGATTAGACACTTAGGGAAATGTCTTTGTTAAAAAAAAAAAAAAGGAGGATGCACTGTAAAAGCATCATATGGTCTTAGCCTCAAATAATTCTCTTTTTGGAGACCCAGGATTCAGTGTGGGCTCAGTCAGAGATCAGAGAACCAGTTTAGAACTACCTATCTAAATAAAATTGGTCTTCTTATACAATCCTATGATAGATTTCTATAATTTTATGTTTGATTTGGCATTTGTTTTTAATTTCCCTCTACTTCCATCAGACTTTTTCTCTCTGTACCTTGAGATGTAAATTTAGCTATCTGATTTTTTCACCTAAGAGTTCCTTTAATGTACAAATTTAGGGCTATCTAGCTGACAACTGCCTAGAGTAATAAAATAGGCTACCAAGAAATTGGAAGTCTAAAATAGAAGGAAAAAAAGGTCTTATGAACCTATAAGATCTACTTGTGTCTGCATGTCTAATACATCCATGCATTTATGTGTCATGTTTCATTGCTAAAAATATATAAAAGAGGTCTAATTAATTGGCTTAAAGAAAAAAATAGTTGCTTTAAATCAAATACCTTATCAGAAAAAATAGAGACTTTAAGTCAAATGCTATTTCAAGTTCATGTAACTTGAGTAAATCTTTAGTAAATAAGCTGGTTTTAAAGGCATTCATGAACTAGAAATTAGAAATGGCTCCAGAATTGTCAATATACATTATTGTTTAAATTTATTGGTAAAATGATTTCATATTTATCTCTGCTAGATGTCAAAATTTGCCATGAGGGTTATAAAGCTATGAATGCAGCCCAAAGGAAAATTAATCTTTGCTTGTGCAAAATTTGATAAATAAGGCATTTAATATTGTTCAGTTAATGGAAACAGCTAAATTCTGAGTTATTGGCAAAAAGGAAGGAAGGAAGGAAGGAAGGAAGGAAGGAAGGAAAATATTTACCTAACTGTAAGGTTCTTACTTAGGAAAACCTGAAATTCACAGACTATAAAAATGATTAACTGGGAAATAACATTAAATGATAACTATCACAGTTTTCATAAGTAATCTGGGTAAAATATTAAAAAATTAATTAGGTAAATGTGATGAATAAATCCTTGTAAATAAACTTGTCATATAAGTTAGAATCTAAAGTTATATTAAGTTAAATAATGGATACTCATTAAATGTCTGGGTCATTTCCAATTTTTTAAAAATATATATTATAGGAAAATATTTTTTCTAAAAAGGAAATGTGTTCTTATTTAAAGGAAAATAATTTTTGTCTAATTCAAAAGTTATTTAAAGGTTATTTATGAAATAAGGTAAAAATAACCAGTAAATAAAAGCAAGGTAAAGGAAGTTATAAATATAACAGGTATTTTCAGCAAGAAAGGTTAAAAGGAAAATAATTTTATATGAGAAATAATTTTATATGGTAGATTTCTGCCTTAGAATAAAAAGACTGGTTGTTTAAGAAAAAGGGATGTTCAGGACAAACCAGAAAGTCCAAGCATGTCATGAATGGTCTGTGTAAGTCATAACAAAAGGATTTATGGAAAAAACTTATATATGATCAAGTTATCTATAGTTAAAGGGAAATTATTTATAATGGTCTTTCTAGAGATTGGGTTTTTATTTTTATTTTTTAAAAAAGACACTTATCTAAAGAATTGGGTAGAACAATGAAATTTTCTTAAGGTATTGATTTTCTTTTAATAAAATTATAAGAGATTTTAATTTTTTTAACCCAAAGTTTAAACTTTTATTGCAGCTCACTGTTTTCAGCTTTCTCTCCTCATTTAAAAGGCCTAAAATGATAACTCTATCCTTCAACTAATTTTCAACTCCCGTAAGTTTTATTTCTTTGGGTTCCAACTGTTTGTTGTGGCCTGATGCTAAAAATGTTTTATCTTAAAGGAAATGCTTCCTTCCAACCTAATATTCTGTGCTCTTGGCTTTAAATTGTTTTACAAATCAGAAAATTTTCACTGTGACTCAGGAAACACTTCCTATGTCTAACTAATTCAAGTACCCTTTTCATTAGTTTTGACTTGAAGGTTATCTAAATGGACTCCCCAGAGGGACCAGCATTCACACACACTGCAGAGGGTCTTTTTTTTTTACCTTTACGTAACTGGCCTAACAAACAGATTTTATGTTTATCAAAATAATTTTGATATCATTAAGTTTTGCTTTTCTTAGAAAAATTGAAAAAAAAAATTTTAATTAAGCCTATTACATTTACATCTGTGTAACTTTCTATATGTGCTTTTAAAGTCCTTATACTATTAAGTTACAGGGTTTTGACTCCTTGGTCTAAAAATGACACCAAGTCCTGCTAAATCTTAAACACTGACAGCAGTTAAAGCCTCATCTTCACACCCAGTAGAAGATGCCAATCAAAATAAATTGCATTCGTGAGACACAGGGCAAGAAATTAAAGCTATTCAACTCCTCAAGGCCAGGGACTATTGCAGAAGAGGCAGGCATGTGAGTAAGGGCTGACTTTGACAGATAAAGTCAGTTCAGTTTCTCTATAAATTAACCATTAATGTCAAAGGCACACTAATGCAAGACCAGCATATGAGCCCCTGTGTCAGATTAACAAGGTTTTCTTGGAGCATTAGCTCACTGCTTAATAAAAGGTATAAAGGTTATAAAAGGCTTGTGGAAATTATATCTTATGGTCAAGATGATTAAAATTTTATAGGTTTATAAAATTTTGAGAAACAAATTTAATTGGCCTTATGCTGTCTTTATTAGGTCTTAATGTTTGGAAAATTAAGTTTCCTCTCTCAAAGAATAAAGGTTTTAACTTTTTTTTTTGTAATCTTTATCACTTTGGCTAAATGAATGACTTATTTTACAATGGCCTATGATCCTATTTTGTGATATCAAGTGTTTTAAATTCTTTATATTTCACAAACTCTAAAACCAAATTCTAACTTTGGTCCTCATTAATTTTTCTATGTTAGTCCCCTGAAGTCAAAAGAGATGCATTTGGGTTATTTGATATAATAAAATCATGCAAGAAGTATTGTCAAATATGAAACAGTGTTTAACCTTCTTTGGATTAGATTTATATAAATGTGTTATTAGTATGGGTTCCAGAATTGTGTGAAATTCCTGTGATTCTGATATGTCTTAGCATATGCTGTTGGTAGTAATTATGGTTATTATGAAAAGTCGCTGTATGCCACAGAAGTAACCAAATTTCTTTGTCAGTTGTGTCTTTAACTATGATTGTTCTAAGACTTTTGTCATGCACAGTTGTTTTATTTTTATTCTTTTTTAAAGGTGGTTTTATAATCAGCTATAGGACTCTGACAGGTGCTTTTGAATGCAGGTTTCTGATAACTTTGGAGACTGCAACACTAGAATAGAGGAAAACCTCCCAAGACTCTCATGGAGAGCTGAAATGTTCATGAATATCACGCTGAACAGGAGTTAACTGCAGGGCTGAACTAATAGAAGACTGAAATTATCTTTTTATGATTTTTTGCTTAAAACATTGCTGATCCTTTGTTTTTCAGAGCCAAGAAAACTATTGAGATTTTTATAGCTTTTAACAATTAAGTATACTCCTATAAACAAAATTTGGAGCATACTTGCCTCTACCTAATTTCTCCAAAATTTGGAAACTAGTTGTATTCTTAACATATGGCAATAGACTTATTTGCATAAGTTCAATAACAATGTTTTATTTTGTAACAGGACACAATTGGAATCACTGGTTTTAACTGGAATTGCATGCTTTCAGATATAAACAGTCTCCTTTAAGGAATCAAAGTTGACTTATAGGGCCAATAAAAGCCCCTTGGGAAAGCTGGCCCCATACCCTGTCTACACAGCCCTGTGGTAAAGAATGTCACTTTCTGACAGGCCCAGGAGCCAGGTCTTCTTGGGACCTCAAGGTGAGGAATTCACCCAATTAATACAAGTATTTGCAGGCATAGGCTGGGCTTAAGGCATCAAAGTTGAATCTGAGATTCCTTATGGAATAAAGTTCCAGCAAAGCCAATTAAAAAAAAAAAACGGAGCCTATATGGCAAACCATTATCCGTGTTGACTTTATGCAAATAATCCAGCCAAGTATAATAAGACTAAAACTTATTTTGTAAATGAATTTGTCTTTGATGTGTCTTTAGTGAAAATGAGACTGGAGAAAGAATTATGTTTCAAAATAAACTATAGTACATCTGTTATTAGATTCTAGTCTTGCCTAATGTTTTTCCCTTTGTATTATTTTCTACAGTTTGAACTGAATTCTAAAATTTTTAATGCCTACAAGTCTCCAAAATAATGTTTTCAATTTTTTTTTCCTTTCCTTTTGTTCCTATTTTTCCTGATTTGAAATCATTAAAAATTAAGCTGTACTTTCTTAAGCCATGAAAACCGAAACTGTAAGCTTTAGAAGAAAATAACAGCGACCTATTTACATCCATAAACCACTCTTATACCTGCTGCCTACTAATGTACAGACTTTAGAATAATATGGCCTATACTGATTTCCCAAGATCCTCATTTGTTTGTTGTTATTTTCTCCCTTCCTCCCCCTATTTTCTCTTTGTAGGATGTGAGGCTTCACAACCTGCTAAAAATGAGCTTTTCTAATAACATGGGACCTACCCATCTAGGAATGAACCATCTTAGCCATGAGAGATTAGATAAAACCTGAGACCAGAGACTCATTTTCTTCTAAAATTCTTTCTCTGAAAGATTTTAAAAAGAAAAAGGGGGAAATGTGAAAGGAAAACAAATTTTGAGACCCCCAAATCACTAAGCCAAAGGGAAAAGTCGAGCTGGAAAATGTGTTGTTGTGCAAATCTGCCTCTCATGCTATTCCTAAATGAGATAGCTACAAAGATTAAAAAGCTACATACCTCCGGCTGGGCGCGGAGGCTCATGCCTGTAATCCCAGCACTTTGGGAGGCCGAGGTGGGCAGATCACGAGGTCAGGAGATCAAGACCATCCTAGCTAACACGATGAAACCCCATCTCTACTAAAAAATAGAAAAAAATTAGCCAGGCATGGTGGTGGGTGCCTGTAGTTCCAGCTACTCAGGAGGCTGAGGCAGGAGAATGGTGTGAACCCGGGAGGTGGAGCTTGCAGTGAGCCAAGATCACGCCACTGCATTCTAGCCTGGGCAACAGAGCAAGACTCCATCTCAAAAAAAAAAAAAAAAAAAAAAAAGCTACATACGTCCCTCACATTTGCACACAAGGAAATTCCTTGCGGACAAAGGACAGATAGAACTCAAAGTCATCATCCCTCTGTTCATGTGAGACAAATGCGTATCTGATGGCTTCCTTTGCCCTGTTGTTTCACTAAGCCAAACTAAGGCATGTGACTATTCCTCTACCCAACCTCACACATAAATTGTATATTCAGTAAAAGGCTAACCAGAGACTCAAAAGTATGCAAGCCCCCCCTGCTTCGAGTTGTCTCGCTTTTCTGGACCAAACCATTGTACATGTTACATATATTGGTGTCTCATGTCTCCTTAAAATGTATAAAACCAAGCTGTGCTCTGATCACCTTGGACAAATGTCATCAGGGACTCCTGATGCTGTGTCATGGGTGTGTCCTTAACCTTGGCAAAATAAGCTTCCTAACTGAACTGACACCTGTCTCATATTTTGTGTTTACAATGATTCACAGCCCTTTGTCCTTTGCAGCAGGCTGGGTAGGGGAACCATGAAGAAATCAGAGGGCTAACTCAGAAGGCTGGAGCAGGGACAGAACATAAAGGGAGAAAGGGGCCCATGGAAATTATGACTTATCCTCAGTTTTTTATTGGCATCAAGGTTTTTAACAAAAGTCATATACTATTCTACCTTTAGCCAAAGGTCTTGAGATAACCAAGGAAGACACATTTTATGTGTATGTGTGTGTGTTCTCTGTCAAAATCAGTCAATTTCTTCTTCGTCAGATTGCAAAAATAGATACTATAATAAAGAACTTCCCAGGCCGGGTGCAGTGGCTCATGCACGTAATCCCAGCACTTTGGGAGGCCAATGGGGGTGGATCGCCTGAGGTCAGGAGTTCAAGACTAGCCTGACCATATGGTGAAACCCTGTCTCTAGTAAAATACAAAAAATTGGCCGGCTGTGGTGGCAGGCACCTTGTAATCCCAGCTACTCAGGATGCTGAGACAGGAGGATTGCTTGAACCCAGGAGGCAGAGGCTGCAGTGAGCGAAGATTGCGCCACTGCACTCCAACCTGGGCAACAGAGAGAGTCTCAAAAAAAATAAAAAGGAACTTCCCTACCAGAATTGCCTTCCAATTCCAGAAAGCCGTGTTTGTAGACTGTCTCCCCTGGGTGACCTTGAAACACCCATGCAACCCAGTCCTTGTGTGCCTGCAGTTAGAATCCACACACTTGAACAGGTAGGCTAACTAGTTATTAACTTATTTTCCTTCTAAAAAATGGCAGCAGTTAGACTGGCCTCTAAATCAAAACTAAAGTCATATAAATTGCTAAATGTTCTAGCCAACAATGACCCTAATGACCTAGAAGCTTCAGATGAATTCTGCCACTTCAACTGTCCAAATATATTCTAGTGCTACTAGGTAAAAATGAGTCAAGCATTCTATGTTAGAATGTCTAGTGGGGAAAAAGAAGGTATTAAGATTCAAAGGCTACACAGAAATAATATTGTACTATATTTAAGATTTATGTGAGATTTATATGGCAACATGGATAGGACCATCTTCGCTGACCTAGCTGCCATGGTAGAATGGTAACATGCCCTCTTCCCCACCCAACAAACACACATGCTCAGAATTAAGACATTCCAGTCTGGAGCTGAAGGCTGGCTGCCTCCATCCTCAAGCACTAATCGTATGTTCTCCATACTGATCCCTCCCTTCTCCTGACCATTCATTCCTTATGATTTGTATGGACTTTCTCCCCATTAAACCCAAAAGTTTAAGGGCAAGCCTGTCTTATTCAACTTCACATCTTTGTAGTATTTACCTTCAAGGCTCAACAGCAGTTAGTAGTCAATGTATTTTCACATTGCTTGTGATTTTCATCACCAGCAAATGTTGCCAGTGGGCCTCCAGTCATTGAAGGCTAAGTGGCCCAGCATTGCTAATTATCATTATTGAAAACATTGAGTGACCTTTACGTGCAAAGCACGAGGAGGGCTACAAACATGTTCAAAACAGTTCTTGCCCTCAAGAGGCTTCTATGGGCCAGAAGCAAATCTGCTAGATCCAAGCTCTTTGAAGCCTGATTCTCTTCAAGGTATTAGTGGAATCAGGTGGTGAAAGTCAACGTGGGTAAGCTGACCGGTCATTCAGCAAATACTCATGACCATTTAAACTTACATTTAAAAAATAATCTACTTGATAGTACCAGTAAGTTAAGATATAAGAGTGCATGAAGGGAACAGCCAGGTATCATAAGATTTTAGGTGAACCAAGAAATGTAGACTTATACAGTCCAATTAAGTGAAACCTTTCAGAAGACATGCTGATGTTCTACCCAGAGCAATGTGGCTCAGTGTTGGACTGAAAAACAACTCCAGCTTTGACACGGTTCGGGAAGAAGAGGGATAGATTGAGTCCTTTCTTCAGAAATTTGATAAAGTGATCAGGCAAAGAGGACTGAGAATCGAAGCATGTGGCTTTGATCCTCCACTTCTTTTAGGGCTACACCAAAGAGATGGGGATGCCTGCTTTTAAACAAGACTAAATATGGTCTTGATAAGACAATTACCTGGCTCTGTCATGGCTTGGGCTAAAGCGTTTCCATAAGCTAGGTGTACAGGATTCCAAACAGGCTACTGTAAGGAAAAACAAAACCATAATAATGAAAAGTCAGCAGACTAGAAATGAAATTGTTGAAGTTAGTTCACTACTAGTGAATGGGAATTCACATAAAAATGAGCTAAAAGAACGAAACAGGCAGAGTTCTTCCTAGAATAAATCAACGTCAGTGTTGAGGTCACTGGCAAGGAAGTCTGGAGTGGCTTGGACTGAAGCTACTTGTGTTTGGGGAAAAAAGACTTGTTTTCATTGCTCTAGTCATAAGCATAAATAGTGACTCCAAAAGCTTGAAAACTCGAAGACAGCACAACAGCCTCTTAGTATGTCATTGTATTTTTTTTAAAAGAACAAAGGGGCAAGTTAGGGCCACAGCCTACTATGAAGCTTTAATACTTGCTTTTCCCTTGTGAGTTTAGGCAAGGTCTCTTATAGACACACACAAAATTTGGTCATTAGACATGGCTGTTCATTTGCTATTTCTAACGAATTTTTTTTCCTCATTTTATGGCTGGCTTCATTGGAGAAAAATGCTAACTAAGCTTCACAGAGAAAATATGGTGAACCTTTTCAGAGAAACAAAATTTTGAGAAAAAAGAAATTGTTAGTGCCCACTTCAGGAATCATGTGACCCTCTTCACAGTGTTAGTGGAATCAGGTGGCGAATGAAAGTCAACACAGGCAAGTTGACCAGTCATTCAGCAAATACTCATGACTGTTTAAACTTACATTTTTTTGTTTTTAACTCACTTGATAGTACTAGTGATTATATAGTAACCATTGCCATGGTTAAAACTCAATTCTCCAAACATTGCCTGGGCTTTTTGCTACTTCTGTTATTGATATAAACTAGTCAGAAAATTTTAATCCATAGTATTTTCTTTGTTCTTATCTGAGATGGGGTGGGGGAATAGGAAAAAGAGAATTTGAGAACAATATAAATAAATATCCGTTACTTATTTGAGGAATGCTTTAAAGAGTTCAGCAATTTTATTAATTTTAGAAGTGTGAATTAGGGAAAACATGGCCATCTCATAAAATATATTTTTGGATTGGAAATAACCATTATTAAAAATTACCAGTGTATAAATACTTATTTTTAAGCAGTCTCAAGTTGTTATAGTAAATAAAGCTCTAAGCAGCTTCATTTAAAAAAATCTATAGTAGTACAGAATAGTAGTATAGGCTTATTTACAAGAGGGCAAAAAAATTGAGACAGAAAAAAACCATCCTTATTAGGCTAAAAGAAAGTTAGTGTTTTGTTTTTGAATTTAACTTCCCTTGAATTTTCAAATAGCTATTCAGAAAGCATCAATCTGGGGCCAGGAACAGTGGCTCATACCTGTAATCCAGCACTTTGGGAGGCTGAGGCGAGAGGATCGCTTGAGCCCAGGAGTTTGAGCCCAGCCTGGGCAACATGGCGAAACTCGTCTCTACAAAAAATACAAAAATTAGTTGGGCATGGTGACACATACCTGTAGTAAATATAGCAATTTTTTTGAAAAGCTTCAATTTGGAAATGAGCTGAGGAGAAAAACAAGAGAAAAAGGTCTAGTTTAGTGAATGCATGTTTTCCTATATGGAATCTTTTTTACATAGTCATATCCTAATTTCTGCCTCTTCACTTGTCCTGTACTCTTTACTGACAAACTGCTCAACTTTATGCTTACCTGAATTTCTGTTTCCAAATACAAATCAATTTATCTCCCATGCTAGAGGAGAAATTCTAGTATCTGTAGGAGTGGAGCAAGTGGTGCCACTGTCTATACCCAAAAAAGCCTCTGATTGCAACCCTGGTGCAAGAGGGAAGATTTGGTGGGTCCTGCTGCCTTTCTGGACCAAATATCCTTTTTTAAAAAAAATATTATTATGAAAAACACTTTTAAAAAGAAAATGTAAAAGACTAGTACCTTGCAACCCCACATATCCACCCACTTCTTTCAGCAATTGCTAACATTTTGCCATATTTACTTTGACATCTTTCTCTCCTTTTTCTCTTCCAGCTTTCTCTCCATATATGTGATTACATATGAATGTATGTATTTTTGCTGAGCCATTTAAAGGTAAACTGCAGACATCATGCCACTTTGGCTTTAAGTAGTTTAGGCATGCATTCCTAATAAAGCTGTTCCCCTATATTACCACAATATCATACCTAAAAAAACATAAGTTCCTACCAGTGTCAAATACACACTCAAGTGACTCAGTTTTTCCTCCAAATGTCTTATATAGCTACTTTTTTTGAATTATGATCTCAAATCTTTTGTTTTCTAACAGTATTACTAATTTTTTTTCTTTTGAAAAGAAAAAAAAATTTCACTTTCTTCAAAAAGTGATGGACTTTTTGAAGAGACCAAACCAAGTATGTTGTAGAATGTCTCAGATTCTGGATTTGTCCAATTGATTCTTCTTGGTAACATTTAAATTGTTCCTTAACCCCCTGTATCTTCTGTACACTGGAATTTAAGGTAAAATACTTGATCAGCTGCAGATTGAACAATTCCAGCAGAAATACGTGATACTGTATAATTTATACCTCATTATATCCAAGGCACAATGATTACTATTCATGATTCTAAATTTGATCACAATTTAGGTTGTAAGCACAAATCTCTTCTTATTAATGGTACTTTTTCCCATTTCAAATTGAGCCGTTTGTAGGGTAATACTTTGGTATTATGGAAATAGTCTGTTTTCCATTAATCTCACCTAATGATATTAGCATCCATTGGCCATCCCTGTGTGAATCAATTATTTCAGTCATGGTTGCAACATGGTGATTTCTCTAATTCTGCCATTCTTTCTACTACAGAAAGAATGGCCATTACAGAAGAATGGCCATTTTAAAAACTGGCCACTCTTCTGTGAACATCCTAATGTCTTAGGTAACATCCTGACATTAATAGAGTAAGTTTTAAGTGTACTGCCTCTTTTGTAACTCATTCAAATGAAATTGCAGTGCAAGCACTGAATATTTTTCTGCATTTGAATTTTGGATCAAAAAAACAACAAATTTTTATACATGGCTCCTTTGAATTAAGAACTATACAAGGAAGCCTGGCACAGTGGCTCACGACTGTAATCCCAGCATTTTGGGAAGCCGATGCGGGCGGAATTACGTATATTGAAGGAGTTTGAGGCCAGCCTGACACACATGGCGAAATCCCGTCTCTACTAAACGCACAAAACTTAGCTGGGCCTGAGCAACAGAGTGAGACTCTGTCTCAAAAAAGAAAACTATGCAAGGAGTTGGGGATACAGGGTGAATAAGACAGCCTACCCTGTGCTTTTCTTAACAGCTGAATGTTTAGTCATAATAAGTATATATTCCTCAAAGGAATATATACGTATATATAAGTATATATTCCTCAAAGGAATATATAAGTATATATAAGTATATATTCCTCAAAGGAATAATAATTATCTGCCTAAAGCCTTAGGCAGTTTTTATAAAAAGCTTCCTAACGTAGAATCAGAAATCATTGAGGAGAATAACAGTAAAGTAGCATATATAAATAATTTATCTTGAGTACTTTATTCATTATTCTAAGGCTTCATAATTTAAAAACTTTTCAGGAAGGCCGGCAAGATTAAAGTTACCTTTCCTCTCACTACTCTATAATGCTTTACACTCATTTGAAAAAAAAAAAAAGAAAAGTTTTTACGGAGTTTGCTTTTAGTAGAACGTCAATAATCAAAGCTCCAAGATGTAGTGAGATGTATATGGCTAACGTTCTTCTTCCTATGTGCCCTATACCATCTAGGTGTACATTTCACCTCTAAGTTATTTATATGAACATATACACCTGTACCAAAGGCAAAGTGATATGAAAGTCTAAGTCATAGAAAGTTACTTTTAAAATCAACAAAATGGTATCCTGTTCCTCTTACATCTTCCTTATGAATCAACAATTCATGCAATCTTTGACAGAGTTTATGGCAAAGCCTAGCTTGGACCCAAACAAACCTGTGGTTTTGGTTCTTGTGGAACAGTTTCCGTTGTTTAAAAAACCCAGAATTCTCAGTTCTGATAGCATACTAATCAGGAGTAGAGTTATGGTGCTCAGACTGGACCTAATTCCCTCATATTTCTAGTCTCCTTTTTCCCTACCAGAGCTGATACCAGACTAACAGTTTTCACTTAACATACATAAACTACTGAGTCAAAATTTATTTCATGAAAACAAAGCTGAACTTTGTAGTTTCCTGTACATTATGATGACCACTTGGCAATTTATTATAAAGGCCCATTTATGCTGCGAAACCTGTTGAACAGGAAACTTTCAAGTGGGAACATAGAACTGAATTTAATGAAAGTCCTCAAAAAAATTGTTTGCATTGACCTATTTTAATAGGTCCTGCTATACTGTAAAAATAGTAAAGGAACTGTGACCTTGGGAAAGCTTTGAAATAATGCAAAATACAACTGGTCTTCTGATCAGAAAACAGCCTACTCACAACTGGATAGTCTTAGCTAATGTAAAAATTTGTAGTCTTAAAGGGGAATTAGATTTTTTGAAATATCTAAATTTGTTTAAAATTGTGATCAGGGCCTGGCACAGTGGCTCACGCCTGTAACATAATCCCAGCACTTTGGGAGGCGGAGGCGGGCAGATCACCTGAGGTCAGGAGTTCGAGACCAGCCTGACCCACATGAAGAAACCCTGTCTCTAACTAAAACTATAAAATAAGGCGGGCGTGGTGGCACATGCCTGTAATCCCAGTTACTTGGGAGGCTGAGAGGCAGAAGAATCGCTTGAACCCGGGAGGCAGAGGTTGCGGTGAGCCAAGATCACACCATCGCACTGCAGCCTGGGCAACAAGAGCGAAACTCCATCACAAAAAAAAAAAAAAAATTGAGTGATCAAAGATTTCAGGTAGTTTCAACTCTCCTGGGCAAACTGAAAGGTTAAAAAAGAAAAAAAAAAAAAAAGAACTACTGGCAAAGGATATTTAGGACTATTGCAAATAGGTATTTAAGTAGTACTCCACGAAATTAGCATAAATTATACTTGAATGACTAGCAACTCAGATAATTTACTTTTATTTTTCAAAACTACAGTCATCTCCAGTGAAAACTAAAGAATGGGCACATTTTGAGGTAGCTACATTATTCTTTCAATTAACAGTTCCATGATTAGAAGAAATTTATCTTTAGTTTTTTAAATATACATAATTTTACTTCATATAACACTTTTCAAGCTCACCTGATTTCTTTTGCAGAATACTGCAAGTTAAAGGTCAGTGGATAGAAAGGCAAGCATCTTGCATACTTTGCAATGTACCTAGTATGAAGCCATTTGGGGGGAGATAGATTTTCTTCCCCCAATGAGAAGATATTTAATACACATTAAACTTAACTTTAGAAGAAACTTGACACTTTTGACACATTGATTTAATTATGCGGTTGAAATGGCAGGATTTAAAGGGGAATTCAAGTATATAGTTGCAAATACTCATCCAGCATTACATTTGGAGATGGGGGTTGGCTAAGTCAGTTTAACATATTTTGAAGCCTTGATAGTTTCACCTGTTAAAAAAAAAAAAAGTGTGTTACATAATCTCTAAGGAATCTTCTAGTTTCCCACTCTTATGGGATAAGCTTCAGTAACATTATCAGTGTGTTTTGAATATGGAAAAGATGCTTCTTAAAGCTTAGATTTCAGCTAAATTGCTTTTGCAAACCCAGATAGTTCCTGGACCCTAAGATTTGGAAGCTTTGGGATGAAAAGTTTAATTTTACAGACCAGTTCCTCAGTGCATTATTTTTTCTAGAATAACAACTTCTATTTTAATGAGAGAAAAGCCAGCCATTTTCATCCATTTCCTGCTCTCACACCCGGCATCCCCAAACTCTCCAGCTGGTGATTGTTCAGCCTTTATCTTCCTGTTTTTCTCTTTTATTATTTCATTTTATATATACAGTACTGGCTTAAAAAATATACTAAACAGGTACATGTGTATGCTCTTAGAGGTGTAAATTGGCACAGTCTTTCTTGAAAGCAAACAGGCAATATATTACAAAGTTTTAAAAGTATGTATATACTTTTGAGGGCCCATTTTCACTTCTAGGTCTATAACCTAAGGGAGTAAGTACATAAAAGTGCAAAGATATAAATGTATGTTATATTAAAGGATATTCAAAATAGAGCTTGCAATATTAAAATCCAAAACTAGAATATCCAACTTCAGAGGTGTTGAGTGGTTCCATGCAGTATTTATTCACTTGGGAAGGTACTTAACTTCTATTACTTGAAATTTTCTTCTAATTCTTTTCTATAATGAACATAAGTTACATTCCTAACAAAGTAAATGTACCATTGGCTAAATATATTGATTTACTTTTTTCTTTTGCTTATGTGCCCACTATCAGAATCATGGATATTTTAAATTTATTCTGAAAAAAGTCAATCCATGAAACTATTTAGCTCCTTAGCTACAATAACTGTTATTGAAATGTGGTTAAGAATGGACATGTTCAGCTCTCAAAAGAAATTCACATTGGAAAAAAAATTGCTTACTGAGCTAAAACAATTACAAGTGACAGACGCACCTTTTTTTTTTTAAGGTTCAGAAAAGGCAAATCATGTGTCTTCAGAATTTCCAAATAGTTACTTCTTAAACTATGAAGGTCCAGAGAAACGATTTACTGCAGCAAACACTTTTAATAAGAATACAAAATTCACACCAGAGGCACATTCTGGGGAATGTAAATGAACTATCACAAGTAGTAATTCTGCTGGAAGAATAAAATAAGGCTCTCTGAGTACAAATATACAGGAAGGAATGATTTAAAATAGGTTTATGATTTACGATCACATTACATTGTATTAAGCGCTCAAAACAGGCATATTAATTAAAAAGCCAGCTAAAAGGCATTTGAACATATATAACGAATCTTACAGTCCACAAAGTTCATTTATAACGGTAATTTTAAGTACTTCATTTCAACACAGAAGAAATGAACAGGTGAGGGATGCCTCTCAAAATATTAATTTATGTCTATGACAAAAACTGAAAGAGCTTTACATTGAAAATGGATTACACTACACTGATAGAACCATGTAGTGGACAGGGGAACCACATTATAACAAAACCAATAGTGCCAAGCAACTAAAACAGTACTGGCCTTTCCAATCCTCTTTCTTCCTGGTACCACCACACTGTCCCAAATTACCTCTTCATTACCCAAATCAAAGAATCCTTCTGTTTTCCCATTCCTCAAAAGGAATGAAGAAAAACCAAAGAGCAAACTCAAAAGATGATTTTTACCATAAACCTCAAATGTGGCTTAACAAGTACAAAGAAACCCAACATTTATACATAGTGCTCCATTCCATGGAAGGAATAGACACATCAAACATTATCCAACAGGGGTTTCTTTATGGATTTTGTACATTGGTTGAACAAGAATTACTGTATCTGAGAAGGCACATATCTGTGATTTAAGGCTTAAACGGTGTTGTTACATATGGAAGTCAATAAAAGCTGTCTATGTGTTCACTTCTATCAAAATGGAACTGACCCAAAAACTAGTTTTCTAAGTACAGATTTCTACTCTAGAAACCATTAAGAATTTCCATTCCCACGTCCACCTGCCAAAAAAAAAAATTCTCTTAAGCAGGTTTTGTTACGAACCAAAAGAAATTGCAAACGTAACTGTCCAATGACTTTGGGTGAAGCAAATTCATAAGCTTAAAAGCCTCACAGAAATGACAGTGTGATTTCTGTGTCTTTAAAAAAAAGTCTAAATAAAATTACAATGGTACAGATTCATTTTTAAAAAGGTATTTGCCACAACTCCACAAGCTAATCATTCATTAGAGCTGCTGCCTCTGTGTGGACGCTGCAGGAACACCATGTAACTTTACTCTGCAAAATAGTTTCTTTTTTCTTTAATACATGAAAATGAATCTCTTAAAGATGTTTAATATATTCATATATAAAATATCTGATGTTGATACAAATCATGTAAACCTCCCTTTGGAAAAGTTACAATTGGCCCTCATTTCCAGGACCAAAAACCTTGAATTTTTATCTTGTCAGTGCAAATCTCTATTAGATGTTTTCAAACTACAGAAATAGCCATCAACCCTCACAATACAAAAGGATTTCTCAAAAAGGAAAATTATTGTGTTCAGATTATAGAAACTATGTTTACATTAAAACCACCCTTAACAGTTCAATTGTTAAAGTATGAAAAAGGGAAAAATTAAAGCTGTTTGTGCAAGAATCACTATAATGCTTGTCACCCCTCCCACTTCCCCCAACTCTGCTTAATTCTTGTTAGGTTTGTTTAGAAATATAACAACACGACTTTCTTATTTTCCGCTGTGATTTTACTGTTCTTCAAGCCAAGACGGGGCATCCACTCCAGGGGTTTTCAATTTGATATGGAACTGTTTAAGTGTCTGTTCAAGCTGCTTCTGATTCCCAGCAAAGTAAGCGGCAATGGCATTGTGGAAAAGGACCAGCTGATTGTGCAATACTTTAACCTGTGGACAGGGCAGAGTTACAAGACCAAGCATTAACACCAATAACAATAAAATAGAGAGTGATTTATTACATTCCTTAATTAAATGGGGTATCTCTCTTGAAGAAAAGCTGGCTTAATAATGACCAAGTATTTCACACATACCAAGTGTACACTGCCTTGCAGGGTCACTGAGCCTTTGATGACTTTTTAATTACCCTAAAGAGAATAGGTCAGTTTTAAGATGCCAAAATATATACCCTATTAACCATTTTCAAACATTATTGAGAGGATTAATTAAAAATATCATTAAATCCTCCTCAAACCAAGTACATTCAAAATCATGTGAGATATCAGAAAGGGAAAATTATATATAATTGCTATACAATGTATGAATAGTAAATATGGACATCATTAAATCTAAGCTTTATGTAAGCCAAGTAGGCTGGATACTTTTAAATATTGACTTTCTTTGTAAAGAATCAAGCAAGTAGGAAGTGTTGCCCAGAAAATCAATTTACTTAAAGCTCATATGACTCTCAATTATTTTCAACTGCTTATTACTTCTGCTGATATCAAGAGTATATTTTAACCAAGTCATACTACCTCTATAAGTCTTTCTTAAAGAAATAAACAATGCCTCAAAAAGATTCATAAATTGTTTCCTGAGGTTGTTTTTGTTTTGTTTTGTTTTGTTTTTTGAGACAGAGTCTTGCTCTGTCACCCAGGCTGTTATGCAGTGGCGCAATCTTGGCTCACTGCAACCTCTGCCTCCAGGGTTCAAGCGATTCTCATGCCTCGGCCTCCCGAGTAGCTGGGATTACAAGTGTGCACCATCATGCCCAGCTAATTTTTGTATTTTTGGTAGAGATGGGGTTTCACCATGTTGGCCAGGCTGGTCTCAGACTCCTGACCTCAGGTGATCTGCCTGCCTGAGCCTCCCAAAGTGCTGGGATTACAGGCGTAAGCCACCAAGCCCGGCCATCTGAGGTCTTATTTACAACTGCAAAATGTCAAATAAGAATTCTGATTCCCATACAATATGACATTCATTAATAACTTTAATAATAAATGATGTAAAAATATTTAAAACATGATGGTAAATGAAAAAACAGGATAGAAAATTTCTGTTTCACTATATTACACACACACACACACATGCACACACGCACACACACACACACACACCCCACATTCTCTCTAGCCATTTCTGAAAATGATTTCCAAAACTGAGCTGGTCTCAGTCGCCTCTGCCATTGTGACTGAGTCTCAGATCTCTTCTGTAGAACAGGTTGTCAGGGACAGGTCTAAGGAGTGCTTCGAGGGCAATCTGCCTTGACAGAGGGTAGAAAAATCACTGTATGATGTTATATATGAAAGAATTTCTTAAGTAAGGCTTAAAACCCATAAATTATAAAGAAAAAGATTGATAATTAAACTACATTAAAATTTAGAATTTTTTTTTTTTTTTTTTTTTGAGATGGAGTCTTGCTTCTGTTGCCAGGCTGGAGTGCAGAGGCGCCATCTCAGCTCACTGCAACCTCTGCCTCCCCGGTTCCAGCGATTCCCCTGCCTCTGCCTCCCAAGTAGCTGGGATTACAGGCATGCACCACCACGCCTGGCTAATTTTTTGTATTTTAGTAGAGACAGGGTTTCACCATGTTGGCCAAGACGGTCTCGTGATCTGCCTGCCTCGGCCTCCCAAAGTACTGGGATTACAGGAGTGAGTCACCGCACCCGGCCTAAAATTTAGAATTGCTATTCATCAAAAGATAGTGAAAAGATAAGCTACATACTGGGAAAAGGTATCTGCTTTATATATAACTGGGAAAGAATATGTATCTGGAATATATGAAGAACTCCCAGAAACCAAAAACAGCCCAATTAAAAAAGAGCAAGTAACACAGATAAACATTTCACAGAGGAAACAGGAATGGCCAATTACATCTGAGAAGATAACCAGCCTCATTAGGAAATAGGAAAATGCAAATTAAAACTAACACGGGACACCACTATATACCCTCCACATTAAGAAAACTAAATATTATAACAACTATATACTATTGACAGGTGTATAAATATGTACAATTGTTTTTGAAAACAATCTGGCATGAACTAGTAAAATGAAAGATACAAATGCCCTATGGAACAGTAATTTTACCCCTAAGAATCTGCCGTAGAAAAACTTGCATGTGTGTTTCATGAAACATGTACAATTATGTTCATGGCAACACTGTTTTTAGCATTAAAAAAGCAAGAAAACCACCACAAAGTTGTATATACAGGAGAACAGATAGAGTGGTCTCTCAACGCAATGGGGATACGATATAGCAGTAAACATAAATGAACTGTAGCTACATGTATCATTATGGATGAAACTCAGGAGTATCAGGTCAAGCAAAACAACTTGCAGAATGCCTGTGGTAGGAGGATTCCACTTACATAGAGTTCAAACTGAATGATACATTCATATGTGGCAAAACTATAAAGAAAACCAATAGGAACAATAAACAAATTCAGAATAGGTTTATAGAGGGAGGAGAGTAGAGAGGATAAAGTAAGGGTAAAGCACAAAGGATGCTTCAAAAGTATTAATAATATTTGTTTCTTAACTTGGGTGGTGGGAACATGGCTGCTTTTTTTGTTATTTTTGTCTGTACGTTAAACAATCTTTTGTTTATTAAAAAAGGGAAAGAGATTATGAGAGCTAAAGTCTGTCTATATCAACTTTGTTGAAGACTTGCCCTGTTCACAATGTTCTAATGAACTACAGACATCCCATTTTATATTCAGAGGGAAAAAACCACCTAAAATGTTACTTATCTCCATTCATATAATAAATATTACACAGGGTCATATTGTTATGTGTCAGGCACTTCTCTAGGGGTTGGGAATGCAAGCAATCAAAAAAGGCAAACATCTCTTCTCAAAAAGTTTATGTTCTATTGAGGGAAAAAAGAGAAACATCTAACATATATAGTATGTTAGACAGTGATACATGTTACAGAGGAAAATAAAGCAGCAATGTGGAATGTGAGCTGTTATGTATGGGTGAGAGTTGCAATTAAATAGGAAAGGCTCATTGAGGTAACAGTTGAATATAGATTTAAGGAAGTGAGAGAATAAACTTTAAGTTATCTGGAAGAAAAACATTCCAGACAGAGGAAAGCAAGTTCAAAGGGCCTGAGGTAGGCAGTGTGCTTGGTATGTTTGAGAAGCACCAACAAGGCCTGTATGACTGCAGCAGAGTGAATAAGGGCCTGGTATATGTGGTAAGATAGGTAATGGGTGGCTAGATGGTGCAGGCCCTTAGATATCATTAAAAAGATCTGGCTCCTTGTCTGAATGAGATGAAAAGCTACTGGTAGGTTCTAAGCAGAAAAATGACAACATTTAATTTAATAAACATGCAAAGGTAGAAGTAGAGAGACCTATTAGAATATTACAGCAATAACCTGGGTGAGATAATGGTGGCTTGGACTACAGTGGTAAAAGATCATGAGAAGAAGTGGGATTCTGAATATAATGTGAAGATGAAGCCAATGGAATCTGACAACAGATCAAGATGGGAGGTGACAGAGAAAGAGAACACACAAAGATGTGCTAAGAGTTTTGCTCCAAGCAACTGAAAGAATGAAGTTGCATTTACTGAAATGGCAAAGACTGTGAGAGGGGCAGGCATGGAAGAGGAGAAAAGGTGGATATTAACAGCTTAGTTTTGGACGTGTTTGAGGTATCTCTTAAAATAGCAGTTTGGGCTACAGTTGTAATTTGGGAGTCATTAATATACAGATGATATTTAAAGCCACATGACTAGATAAGCTCATAAGAGAGTGGACAGAGAAGTGATTCAAGGATTAAGTAATGAAAAATGAACCTTGACCCTTGTATCTCAAATGACATACAAAATTCAATTTGAAATGGATCATGGGCCCAAGTGTCAGGGCTAAAGCTACAAAAACTTATAGAAAAAAACATAAGAGAAAATCTTAATGATCTTTGGTTTGGCAAAGAGTTTTAAACAATATATACAAAGCATAAATTATAAATGAAAAACATCGATAAATTGGACTTCAAAAATATTTCTCTCTTCAAAAGACACAAAAATGAAAAAGTAAGCCATATATCTGGAAAAAATATTTGCAAAACAGACATCAAAGAACTTGATTCTAGAATACATAAAGAATTCTTGGCCAGGCACAGTGGCCCACGCCTATAATCCCAGAACTTTGGGAGGCCGAGGTGGGCAGATCACCTGAGGTCAGGAGTTCAAGACCAGCCTGGCCAACATGATGAAATCCTGTCTCTACTAAAAATATAAAAATTAGCCAGGCATGGTAGCGGGCGCCTGTAATCCCAGCTACTTGGGAGGCTGAGGCAGGAGAATCGCTTGAACCCGGGAGGCGGAGACTGTGGTGAGCCCATATTGCACCACTGCACTGCAGCCTGGGCAACAGAGCGAAACTCCATCTTAAAAAAAAAAAGACAATTCTTACAATTCAGTAAGAATAATCTAACCAAAAAGCAGGTAAAAAATTTGAACAGATATTTCATCAAGGAAAACACAGATGGCAAATAAGCACATAAAAAGATGCTCAACATCTTTAGTTATTAGGAAAATCCAAATTAAAACCACAATGAGATGCTACTACACATCCACTAGAATGGCTAAAATTAAAAAACCTTGACCATACTCCTTATTGACCAGGATGCTGAGCAGCTGAAACTATCATACACAGTTGTGGGGAATGCAAAATGATATATGCATCTTAGAAAAGTTTGTCAGTTTCTTAAAAACTTATATGCACCTACTATGTAACACAATTATTCCACTCCTAGGTATTTGTCTAAGAGGAATGAAAGCAAAGACTTCTACATGAAAGTTCATAATAGCTGTACTTGTAATAGCTTAAAACTGAAAAAACCCAAATGTC
Source organism: Nomascus leucogenys (assembly GCF_006542625.1). Classification (NCBI taxonomy): domain Eukaryota; kingdom Metazoa; phylum Chordata; class Mammalia; order Primates; family Hylobatidae; genus Nomascus; species Nomascus leucogenys. The sequence continues at coordinate 73,542,414 of NC_044387.1, read as the reverse complement.
CATCAACCATTTCATGCCAGTTAGAATGGCGATTATTAAAAAGTCAAGAAACAACAGATGCTGGGAAGGCTGTGGAGAAATAGGAACACTTTCATACTGTTGGTGGGAATGTAAATTAGTTCAACCATTGTGGAAGACAGTGTGGTGATTCCTCAAGGATCTAGAACCAGAAATACCATTTCACCCAGCAATCCCATTACTGGGTATATACCCCCCAAAATATAAATCATTCTATTATAAAGATACATTAACGCATATATTTACTGCAGCACTATTCACAATAGTGAAGACATGGAATCAACCCAAATGCCCATCAATGATAGACCAGATAAACAAAATGTACATATACACCATGGAATACTATACAGCCATAAAAAGGAACAAGAGCATGTCCTTTAGAGGGACATGGAGGTAGCTGGAAGCCATCATCCTCAGCAAACTAACACAGGAACAAAAAACCAAACACCACATGTTCTACTTATAAGTGGGAGCTGAACAATGAGAACACATGGACACAGGGAGGAGATCAACACACACTGGGGCTGACCGGTGGGTTGCCGGAGGAGGGAGAGCATCAGGATAAATAGTTAATGCATTCGGGGCTTAATATTTAGGTGATGGGGCCAGGCACGGTGGCTCACACCTGTAATCCCAGCACTTTGGGAGGCCGAGGCAGGCAGATCACGAGGTCTGGAGTTCGAGACCATCCTGGCCAACGTGGTGAAACCTGTCTCTACTAAAAATACAAAAAATGAGCTGGGCATGGTGGTACGCACATGTAGTCCCAGCAACTCGGGAGGCTGAGGCAGGAGAGTCGCTTGAACCACAGAGACGGAGGTTGTTGCAGTGAGCTGATACGGCGCCACTGCACTCCAGCCTGGCGACAGAGTGAGACTCCATCTCAAAAAAAAAAAAAAATTTAGGTGATGGGTTGATAGGTGCAGCAAACCATCATGGCACACGTTTACCTATGTAACAGACCAGCACATCCTGCATGTGTACCCATGAACTTAAAATAAAAATAAAAATAACTTTAAAAAAAAGAATTTTAACTTCCAATCTTTTAGAATTAGAGGAGAGAATAAAAGCAGAGTATGGGATTTAATTCATGTATTGGCCTTGCAGGGAGCTGCTGTTAACGGTCTAGAAAGTTAGAGAGTCAGAAAGAAAGTGGGAAGGGCATCCAAAAATTTTTAACTAGCTCAGCAAATGTCAATATAAGTCAGTTTGTTTCCCCACCCCCGAGTAGCTGACTAAACACAGAGAGACAGCTCCTTTTGTAGCTGAGGAAAACTCAGTAGCCCACTAACAAAGGCTCAGGCTCAGTGTATTCTTGTATTTAAAATGGCCCCCCACCCCACAATGCAACTTAATCCATAGGACATCAAAGATGGTGCTTTTTAGGATTGAATTCTAGTTTTCACGACAAAATGATACAATACCCATATCCACAAGAAACATTCTCCCAGTAATTGTCAGAAGATTGATGTGTAAAGCCTTTTAAAGTATACATGCACATCAGATCAGTTCCCTGGTACAGAGGGGACCTTTGAGGATTCACAACTTTGTAATTATAATGTAAAAACAAAAGAAAAAAAAACTCCAAATGGAAATGAAGTATAAAATGTCATCCTCAAATATAAGAAGCTATTTTTTTTTTCTAAAAAGCTAATTGTTCACACTTTGGCTTATAACAAAACAGATAATTTACCTCATTTTTCTATTAGTATTGATTACTGTAATCTAGTACAAGCTTAATTTTGATAGCGTATCTTCTAAATCAGATACAAATTTACATAAGAATAGTGTGTTGACTCATCCAATCAAAACATAATGAACAATCCTCAATATGAATATTCTTTTTCAACTAAATGAATTAAAAACTTAGAATATTTTCTGCCTATCTTTTATTAACTAATTTGTACTATGATATGCATTTGTATAATGTCCTCAATGCCATTCTTCCTGACATGCTACAGAGAATCCTCAGAACATTTTGGTTATTAAACACATTGAAATAATTACCAATTAAAGGGAATAATTAAGTAGTATTAGAAAAGCAATTGCAATACAATTTTTAAAATAAGAAATTTTTGCAATTTTGAGAATCGTGCTGTTACTATACAAGCAGTTTCAGTAGAACATAAAATTATTATTTCAGTTTATTTGGCTTACTTGGTTTATCAGGTTCACTTTACCAGGCAAGTTGACCTTGTAAAGGTCAACCTGGGAAAGATTCTGGTTTCTCAAATACCGCTCGCTGGCTTTCAGAGAGAGACAAAGAAAGTGAGGTGAGAGGAAGTTCAAATCCCACTTTTAGGAGAAAGGACAAAAAGCCAAAATGTTCCAGGAAATATTTCAGAGTCTTTACCTTTTTTAAATTTACTTCTATATTTAAGCTATCAGCCCACAGGAACTGAGGAGCACAGAATGAAAGAAAGAGCAGGTATTTCAGGTATTTTTGGTAGACTATGCTTTGTTATGGTGGGAGAGCACTAACTTTTTGAAACACCTTCTATATGACACATAATGCATTACCCTTACATCTACTCTGTTAGTCTCCCCCCGCCCACCCCGAGACCCGAGACAGGGTCTCACTCTGTTGCCCAAGCTAGAGTGCAGCAACACAATGATAGCTCACTGCAGCCTTGATCCCCTTGGTTCAAGTGATCCTCCTACCTCAGCCTCCTGAATAACTAGGAATAATGGCGCGCATCACCGTGCCTGGCTAACTTTTTTATTTTCTGTAGAGACGGTCTCGCTATGTCACTCAGGCTGGTCTCAAACTCTTGGCCTCAGGTGATCCTCCCACCCTGCATTACCAAAGCACTAGGATTACAGGTGTGAGCCACTATATCTGGCCTTGTACAGTCTTAAGTCCACAGTACAGTTGAAAAACAAAAAATAAAGAAAACTCAGAAAGTTAAGTAATTTGCCTAAGTTTAGACAGGTGATAGATGGATTGGGATCTGGGGAACTCAGGAATGTCTTATTCCAAGACTGATCTATGTCCTTTCACCTATTTTAATCTGCTTCTATTCATGGGCAATAAACATTTTAGAAACCTTTTAAACAAAATTTGAAACAGACAAGAAAGGGCAACAGAGCACTTAAAGGAAAAGTGGTAGTGTAGAAAAGACACACAGCACTTTAACCTTGTTCCCAATTTTATCTCTGGCCTTGAAGTTGTATTAAAACATCCTTGGGACAAGGATCTAACACAGGATTGGAGCAGATGAAAGAAATAAAAGTTAATTCTTGCTAAAACTATGAAGATTAATAAAACATTAAACATTTATATAATCTTCCCATATTTACAGAGTAGGAAAAAGTCTTTATTGAACTATTTATGTCCTAAGTTAGAAATGATTTGAAATATAAAATATTAATACAACAGAAAGGCAGAGATTTAAAACAGGAGCAAAAGAAGATAGAGGTAACAATTATAATGGAATGGCGGCAAATTTGACAAATTTTGAAAACCTAACATCAGAAACAATTATAGCAATTTAGAAATATACTAAATCATTGCAAACTCACTTATGAAGAACTTTCGTAAAGATCTGCCAAACAATGGGAAAAACCACTACGGCAACATCTGTTGAGTGACCTAAACGTATCATACAATACTTTCATTGTTAAAGGGCAAAACAAACTCTAACACTGACTACTAAGGCAGAAAGACAAGCTAGAGTTTTAAATAGAAACTAGGTAACTGAAATTTAAGAGCAGAACTGATAGATGATGCCAAGTGGACTACACTGAAAACTTTCTCTTGCCTACACAGCATGTATCAATAGAATATAAGTAACATTTACAAAGTTACTGACTGAAAAAAACTAATGATAAGCATTACCTTGTTGACATCAAAATCATATAAAAGACAGTTTATTTCTACCAAATGAACTTTTTCAAATAAAATTTAGATTATATGACCTTCTTATTCAGAGGCACTAAATTTGTTTAAAAAAGCAATTTTCTGTTAAAATAAGTTATTAGTCTTCATATATTTAGGTTGGTGCAAAAGTAATTGCAGGTTTTGCCACTGAAAGTAATGGCAGGTTTTGCCATTGAAATGGCAAAAACCGCAATTACTTTTGCACCAACCTAATATTTATGATTGTTAAGTTCTTCAAAGCAGTTACTGGCTTTCCCAATAATTCTATGAAATAGGGGTTTATATTAAATGTACAAAAATATTGGGATAGTAGCTGGTTGTAAGAAAAAGGTGTGTAAGAAAAAGTTGTAACAAATCATTTTTTGGTAAGAGGTCCCCAACTGCTAACGTGTAAGGTATCAACTCCTTTCTTTACTCCTATTAAAAAATACACCATTCAATGCTTTCCCTGCCCATCACTGAACTTTTCCCAGAAAGAGAGCAGAAGAATAACAGGCAAGAAAATATACCTACCTTGGCCTTTTATTAGGTTTGTGGAGTATAATTTTATTAGTTTGCAATGGCTTTGGAAATGCCTGTCATGTTAAAGCAACTACTGGTTGAGAAAGAGAAACACTATAAAATTATGGGTGTGGGCATTGGGAAGGGAGTGAGAGAAGGAAAGACAAATCAAATATGAACTACAAGTGGGGTAGAAAAGTAGGTTTTTACATTCTTCTGATGCATTGGGATAGGTTTCAACAAATCACTGACAAGCAGAGCGTTAAAAAAAAGTCCTTACAGAAGGAAAAACAAAAGGCAGAGTTCTGAAGAGAAGAAAATTGATGAACATTACCTATAGACTCCAGTAACAGCAGGTCACAGAACTGTGGTGACGTCTTATAATTCTTTATCCAATAATTACATACATTAACATTGAGCGCAGAGATTTTCTCACCTTTAGCAAAAAAAGTCTATCGCCTTTTTTGTTCCATGATTTTACAGTGTTAGTTCCCGCCCTTCGATCCCTCCCTCCCTTCTCCCTCTCTCCTTTTCTCCCTCCTTTTCTTCCTTCCACCCTTCCTTCCTTCCAAGAGCTCCAAGTTTGGACGTGATCAATACAGCTTCTGTTTTCCAAGGTTATCTTTCCATCTTCTCTCTCTGCTATCTTAACAATCTCACCTTGGGCAGCATTACAGCATTGTATTATACTTTAATAAAAGCAGGGCTGTGGAGTCAGAGAGATCTAGATTTGAATCCTGGTCTGGCTGTAAGGCTTTCAACAAACTACTTAAGCTCTCTGAACCCCAGGATTATCATCTGTGCACTGGTATATAATCATCTAGATCACGTATTATACAGATATAGGTATTATATATATAAAAATCCTTATAGCAAGCTTCCTCCATTTATAGATTATAGTACTCAAAGATTAGTGTCTATCAACTAACTCAATACTCAATGTAGGAAGGCCATGCTCCATGGAGCACCTCTAGGGGCAAAAACAGACTAGCAGGCAATCACAACATAGTATGATATGTGCTTTAACTGGAGAAAGGCCTGGGCACTATGGGGAGGAGGGAGGAATGAACACACTTTCAAGTTGGCAGAGAAAACATAAAGTATCATAATTTACCATCTGATCTCCGAGTCCAAAATCAATTCAGGTACAAAAGAGTAGGTAAGGAATTGGGTATTTCATTTCATCAATTAGGTGAGAGATATAAAGTTATCTCAAAAAAAGTTGGGAGATTGTTATTAACCTAACAGAGGAGTTTGACAATCATGGGCTTGACAGCACTGAATCCTCTTTACAAAACCACACAGAAGTCCATAGTTACAGAGTTAGGGGTAGTGAGATCCCGGAATAGCATGCGAGGCCATAGGGAATAGAAAGAGGAGGGGATCCCATCAATGTTTTCTTTTTTTACCCATCCTATAACTTCTCTCAGATCTTTACCCCATTCCTGATCTCAAGTTCAGAATTAGTCCCTGTCCCTTGAGGTACTCACAAAATCCCTATGAAATCCAGAAAAAAGGGACAAATATGTAGGCAGGTGTTGGAGGGGGTGGAGGGAGTCACTGAATTCCATATTTACATAACAAGAAACAGAAAGCTCAGGTATCCAGATCTACTGGAGCTATCTGGTAAGTGACAAAATGGGGCCAAGTCACCGCAGGGATGAGCAGACCCTGTGCTCACCAGCCTTTGGACACTGGGCAATAGGAACTAGTCAAACCAATGCCCCATCCAATGGAAAAGCCTTATCAAAATTTGTTATGATAAAACAATTACTCTTCTTTTTAAAAAAGGCTGTAAGTAGTAATAGTATGCTGTGCTTCAAGAAGGGAAAAGATGACTCAACAGAAGTTTACAAATCACTTAAACATATGATCCAGGGTTTCTCCAAGAATTTTTTTTCTGACTCTTTCCTGCCCATGCACATGTTACCCATTCTTGTGTGGTCCTGCTCAAGTCAAACTGCCTAGCTTACCAGGTACTTTGAGCCCACACTAACATTTTTCGTCATCAAATTCTGTATTTCTTTCTCATGTTTAAGTTAGCATTTTATATATAATTGATTTTATTTAAATTCCTCCATTAGACTGTAAGTTGCCTCTCCGCAGGGAATTTGTGATAATACCTTATATAGTTCTTTAGGATCAGGCATAATTGCACAAAACAAGCACCTTAAAAAACTTAAGGTGAATTTTTAAAAAAGCATCTTTGAAAATTTAAGGGAAGAAATAAGGATAGAAAATCAGGATGTTATTAAGTTTATGAGGAATGAGGAAAAAAGTTATGAATGTTTTAATCTAACAAAGCAAAGTATACATGAGTCATGGAAGGAAATTATGGTCAACATGAAAATGCTGAGTCATTACTGACAGAATTTCAAGAAAAGGTTAAAAAGAACATTGCAAAGTCAAATTCTTAAACACTGCTAGTGTCTTCTGAGACTTCTCAGAAATACTAATTAAAGGTTTTACTTTTAAGCGAACTGAAGGAACCATAACTACTAAGAACTAAAAAAGTATAGCAAAGTCACAGCCGTAAGCACCCAGTACCATCATCAACAGCACAACCAATTCAGTTATTAGTGATCTGTTCAAGTATCACATTGATCACTTAAAAACTCACCTTTATCACAAACCTGGCAAATCAAGTTGGCTAATACCCAAGGCTGGCAAAATAAGTGAAATGTGGATCTGAAGAGCACACATGTATATCAACCATTAGAATAGACACATCACAGCAATAATGATTAAAAAGTAAATTTTTAAAGTGAATTCTTTTCATTTAAAGTGAAAGGAACAATTAACAATTCCCTGACCTCCAACATACACAGCAGAATAAGAAACTCTAATCCTACTCTATAGTAAGTTGATGGCTTCTGACCAAAAAGGGTTAGAAAATATATAAGTAACTTATGATTGCCGAAAAAGAACCAAGTCTATAAGAACAGTAACTCATGATTATAAAGCTATCCTTTCTGGAAATCTTTTCAATACTGTATACAAAATATCCCTCCCTTACAAAAATTGTCATGCTGGAATCTTAGCACAACTGGTAAAAAAAACTATATGAATTGGTTAGCTAGGTGTGCTTCTCCCCAGCACCCACTCAGGCTTTCATCCCTACTCACTCTTCAACAATTACAATTACCTTGATTTATTCCAAACAGGTACGGGTTGGATGAGTCTAGTTTAAAAATCAACCTATAACTCACAGTTCTTTTTGGCTGTATGGTTTATATAAAGACAGTTCATCTCTGCCTCATTTCTAAAGAGAGAAAGGAGGCAATGCAAACCACAAGCAAATTTTGCCTCTTCCATGCAGGTTTAAAAAGACAAATCACTAACAGCAGCAAATGTTGCACCATATGTTAAAATATTTTCTTCTATAAATGAAAGGTACGATATTGCACTATTTCTACTCTGTCATTTAAGAATGATGTTGCAACAGAACTCACAGTCTAAGTTAACTGTTTCTTTTCTTACCAACACAGAATTAATCATCTAATTTTGAGCTAAGAGGAAAATTAAAGACTATATTTGAGAAATACAAGTCTATTTTAAGTCTCATTTTGGAAAAAAGGCATAGAATTTAAAAAACATTTTCTAGCTAACTTTTTTTTAAGCTAACTTATTTTCCTATCTTTTTAAAAGTATTATTTTTCTGAATAGGTAAGACATATATGTGGTTCAAAATTAAAAAGATATAAAAAGTATACAATGAGAGATTTCATTTTCATTCCTGTTTCCATTCACCCTGTTCCCTCTATAGGTAACTGACTTTATTAATCCTTCCAGTTTTTCTTTACGCAAATACAGGAAAATATGATTATACATTCTTCTTTTCTTACACATAAGATACTGTAAAATAAACACTACTTTGTACTTTGCTCTTTTCATGTAATTGCCTGTCCTGAGGAGCTTTCTGTCATTAGCACTCTCATTTTTTTAAAGAGCTGCAAAGTATTTCACTGTATGAAAAAACCAGTTTATTCAATTAGTCCTTTACTGCTGAACCATTGAGTTCTTTCTCATCTTTAGAAATAACAAGTGATGCTGCAATGAATAACCTTGTACCTATGTTATTTCATCTTTGTGTAGGCCCTAAACTACCTCTCCAGCTTCATCCAGTGCTATTTCTCCCACTCCCATTATGCTCTGGCCTCAATGACCGTCAACATACGCTGTTTCTTCTAATTAAAATCTCTTTCCATCACATACCTTTACCTTACTCCTCTCTCTTTGTATCTTGGCCCCAATATCACTGCCTCAGGGAAGCCTTCCATGATACCCCAGCCCCTCCCTGGCAACACAAACACCTGGCCAAGTCCTTTGTATACACACATGACATTTCTATTTTCCCTTCATCACACTTACCACAGCTTGTATTTACATAATTGTTTGGTTAATGCCTATTTGTCTTACTTGACTATAAGCTCTGTGAGTGTAAGACCATTATACCTCTATCACCTAACTCAGTGACTGGCATATAAAAAGCAATCCACAAGATCTGGCATGGCAGCTCACGCCTATAATCCTAGCTCTTTGGGAGGCTGAGGCAGAAGGACTGCTTGAGGCCAGGAGTTTGAAAACAGCCTGGGCAACATAGTGAAACTCTGTCTCTACAAAAAAATAAAAAAATTATCCAGGCCTGGTGGCACATGCCTGTCCTCCCATCTACTCTAAAGCCTGAGGTGGGAGGACTGCTTGAGCCTGGGAGGTAAAGGCTGCAGTGAGCCATGATCACACCACTATACTCTAGCCTGGATCACAAAACAAGACCCTATCTCAAAAAAAAAAAAAAAAAAGCCAAGTGCAATGGCATGTACCAGTAGTCTCAGCTACTTGGAACGCTGAGGTAGGAGGATCATTTACGGCCAGGAGTTCAAGACTACAGTAAGCTATGACAGCACCACTGCACTCCAGCCTGGGCAACACAGTGAGACCCTGTCTCAAATAACTAAATAAATACAAATAAAAAGAGCACTCCATCAATATTTGCTGAATAAAGGAATAAAATGTGAAAGGTGCCAATTATACATCAGTTTTTCTTACTGTTTTACATGGATTTGTTTTACCTTTTAAATATCTCCCGAAGCCTTCAGTTCACTCCATTTCCACTATCACTACTGTAATCCAATTTCCTACCATTTCTTGTCTAAGCTACTATACTTACTCTTAGGCCCTACTAAGATCTATCCTCCATATTTTAGACCCATCATTTGCTAATAATTATTTCAAGGGCTTCCCACTGATATTAAACTTTTCCCTAATATGGCCTATCAGGGCTACATAGTCTGGCCGCCACTTATCTCTCCAGCTGTCTCCCTATGTTCTGGTCACACTGGCTCTATTTACATTCATTCTTTCACCATACCACACCCTCTCCTGCCACAAGGCAGTTACACATGCTGATATTCCTTCCTGGAATACTCTCTGGTTCTCAGTTTCTCACTTTCTCAACATTAAGTGATGTTAATGTTCAGCATCACTCCCTCATGAAGGCCTTCCCCAACCACTCTTAACTGACCATGTACCTTCCCTTGAGAGCACCAGTCACAGCCAAAATCAAGTCTGAAAGTAAAGTTGCATGAATATGAGAATGACTCACAGAATCCAAATGTAGGTAGTAATATTTGGCGCAGAGTGTTGAAAGGCAAGTTCTTTTGTGTCCAGCACTATGAACTCCCTGGTTGCTTGTTATGCTTACAGACATCAACCCATAAATGCTTATTTTAAAATTTGGAACCAGGTAGTTCTTTCACCTATATAACTTAATCTCACTTTCCCTAGGAGCACACAACAAGAAGTACTACTGTTTTTGCTTTGGAAGTAAAGGTGACATTAAGTCACTGACATGATTTAAAGTACTCAAGAAGAAATTGGGGTTCTTTTTCTTTTGACAATGGGAAAAGAGATTTCAAGAATGTATCTCCTTGTGCACATTAGGTATCAACATGCTCCTTAAACTTTGGCAACACGTATCTATTTTTTAAATTCTGAGATTTACATTTTTTCCTCTCAAAGAGAAGTTTTAGTAAGCAAAGAATACTTCTGCCCTCAAAGCTTTTCCAAACCTTTAGTGTATTTTTACAAAAAAGTACTAGGCTTTGAGCATTTTTGTTTTTCTTTTGAGACAGAGTCTCGCTCTTTCACCCAGGCTGGAGTGTAGTGGCGCAATCTCGGCTCACTGCAACCTCCGCCTCCCAGGTTCAAATGATTCTCCTGCCTCAGCCTTGGGAGTAGCTGGAATTACGGGCATGCTAGGCTAATTTTTGTATTTTTAGTAGAGACGAGGTTTCACCATGTTGGCCAGGCTGGTTTCAAACTCCTGACCTCAAGTGATCCGTCCACCTTGGCCTCCCAAAGTGCTGGGATTACAGGCGTGTTAAATAATATATTAGAAAAGAAATCCTAATATACAGGAATGTTATTGTATTGTGATTATATATGAAACACTGTGAGTGAAAACAACAGTTTTCATATCTAAGATTAGGAATGACTATAACTTTTAAGAAATTTTTTTAAATTAAGTAACTGTATAAATCAAATATGTGTCCAGGATAGATCCCAAGTCTGGTTCATCTTTTTCTGCCTCCTCTGTCATCCTTTAAGTCACTAAAATATAACATAATAATGAAACAAACCTGCATTTAATGGTTATAGCTAATTTGACATTATCTTAGAGTAGGAGTGTATTTTATACTTCTTAAAATAAGAATAAAACCCTTGCTTTTTATATTTATACTCCAAACTGCTTTGTTGAATCTTTTGATACACTCAGATCCCACTCCCAATATATTCATAGCCCTTGAGATTTATCATTCCCAAGTTAAATTACAGTCACCTTAAAGAAAAAATTAACCTTCAACTATTTTTTCACATCTTTATAGTTCCAAGCCACATAAAAAGCTATCTAAAAAAAAAAACATGAGTTGCTTACATTGATCGGCATATTTTTCTTTAACTTTTTGCCTCCTCTTTCCATGCAAACAGTAAACACTGCAGAAAACAGAAGCATTTCTGAGAGACTATGCTTTGGCCTCACGAAAGCAAAGAGTGAGGTAATCAGGATTCCGCCTTTTATCCTCTCTGAGTTGACTTTCATTCACTTCCATCTCCTTCCAATCCCTGTAGTGCGCCTCTAATTCTGGGAAGAATGCAAACATGCACTTGCTGAATGAGTACTACATACCTGCACCATTGCTAGGCTTTATGAGGGCTGTAAAAGAAAGCATGGTATCTACTCTCACAAAGTCTACAAAGCACCAGAAATGTCTATTATTCTTTCTCTTTACTAAACTAGTTTATGTTTTGTTTTGAACTCTGAAAGAAACAATAACAGGTAAACAAACTGTCTTAAGTCACAAAATAGCTCAAGTTACATTATTTAAAGTTCTCAAAAAGAAGAAATACTGATGAAAGGAGAAATATTAGAAGACTAACGAGCTATGTCTTTACTGCTACACAACTCAATGTGGTTTAGTAAACAAAGAAGAGAATATCAGAGATGAATAAGGATTGTTTAGGTTAAAGGCAAACACAACTAAATCAGGGGTGAAGAGACAGAAAATACGAACTATAAATAGTAGAACAACACATATTTTTCATTAAGGGTAAATGACAAATACCCTTAGGTGCATTTATCACGCATATATGCAGAAATGTGAGTGTTTTATACAGCTTCCCTCTTTGTTTTGCCATAGGGAAGAAAGGCTAGACTAAGTACATATAAACACATCAATTTTATAGCTAAGACCTTAACTCCTGATCTGCCTCAAAATTTAAAAAAAGTTCTAAGAGGAAACAAACAAAAACACTAAATGCTAAAGCTTATTACTATAGTCGCATGGCTGGCTTTTAGTCCCATACTCAAGGACTGCTTGCTTTTACTTTATGCCCTATTCTCGTTGTTTGGTTATCTGGCTTCTCATTTTAGAAGAGAAGTGTTATGAAAAGATATTCCAAAAGCCATGATATGAGAACCAAAAGAAAGCCAAAAAGAGAGAGAGAGAGAGAGAGGGAAAAGCTGCAAAAACAGGTGTATATACTGCAGTAGTCTTTAGGACATTATCGAATTACAGAACAGCACATTCATTGATGTTTCATTTCTTCCTGTTAAGAAACAGGACGACTAGCGGGATATGGTGGCATGCGCCTGTAGTCCCAGCTGCTTGGGAGGCTGAGGTGGGAAAACTGCTTGAGTCCAGAAGTTCAAATCTAACCTGGGCCACATAGTGAGATCCAGTATCTCTAAAAACAAGCAGGGGATGGGGAGTGGTTGGGGGGAAGAAATAGGAAGAGTATACTATGTTTTCTTCAAATTAAAGTGTTGGGCCTGGTGCAGTGGCTCATGCCTGTAATCCCAGCACTTTGGGAGGCCCAGGCGGGTGGATCACCTGAGGTCAGGAGTTCGAGACCAGCCTGGCCAACACGGTGAAATCTGTCTCTACTGAAAAAAAAAAAAAATTAGCTGGACATGATGGCACGCACCTGTAATCCCAGCTACAGGGAGGCTGAGGCAAGAGAATTGCTTGAACCCAGGAGGTGGAGATTGCAGTAAGCAGAGATTGCATCACTGCACTCCAGCCTGGGCAACATAGAGAGACTCCGTCTCAAACAAAAACAAGAAACAAACAAACGAATAAACAAATTAAAGTGCTAAGTAGATTACCTAGCAACCACACATAAAAGAGATGTTGAAGTACAAATTCACCTACAGTTTAACAAAAGAACAAAAAACCTAGACTTGAGGCATTTCAAATTACCAAGAAAGCAAACACGGATGACAGACAGTTCCTAGGCTAAAAACCTGCTTTTCCTTCCTTTTTAAAGCTATTAAAAATAACAGAAAAGAGTAAACGTTGCTCAACAATAACAAAAAAAAACAAGAAAAGTTCTCTCATGGCTCTCTGTCATCTTCTAAATGACAATTACTACTTAAAATAACAGTCCAACAATACTTCATCATTTTGAAGAGTTAAATAAAAAATATACAAAGACCAAAGTTTCTTTATAGATTTTACTTTAGACATAGCTGATTACTCAGTTCAAATTCAAACTTAACCTTGATGACAACTGTGGAAAGCCAAAACAAAGAATATCTATGCTATCTGCTGCAGTCTGAATGCTTGTGTCCCTGCCAAATTCAAATGCTGAAATCTTCACCCCCAATGTGATGGTATTAGAAGGTATTAATCACCTTTGGGAGGTACAGTCCTCATAAATGGGATTAGTGCCCTCATAATAAAGGAATGGGAGGGACCCCTCCCTGTTCCACCATGTGAGGATATAGCAAGGAGCCATCTATGAGTCAGAAGGTGGGCCCTCACCAGACACTGGTACCTTCATTGTGAACTTCCCAGACTCTAGAACTGAAAGAAATAATTCTCTCTTGTTTATAAGCTACTCGGTTTATGGTATTTTGTTACCGTACAGCAGCCCAAAAAGACGAAGACATCATCTAAGAATATAAAATCCTTGAGAATAGAAGCAATTTTCTATTTTTATTTAATAGTAGTAATAACATTATTCTTAAAGCAATAACTTCCAAGCCTTCATATCTGAAGCCCTGACCCTGTTCATCCAAACTCTAAACACGCATCATCAAATTCCTACCAATTGTTTCCACTTGAGTATTCTGTCATCATCTCAAACTAAACACTGGATCCAATAGAAGAAATTACCAATCCTTTACCCTTACCCCCTTGAGGCCACACCAGCTTCCTATTTTAATTTTCCGGCCCCTGTCATGCAGCCTTAAAATCACCATATTCCTTCCTTCATACTACTATTGCAAAGACCCTAGTTCAGGCCCTTAATCATTTCATTTGGCTATAAAAGATTCCTAATTAGTATGTGTGCTTCTACTTTCTTTCTTTAAGAAAGAAAGAGACTTTCTAAATGACTTTTTCCTGCTACTCTCAACTTTAAAAATTCTTCAATATTTACAAGATAAAATTAGAAGTAAGATTCATCTGATTGATATTTAAAATTTATAGAGACGACCTGGCTGTGTATGAAGGTGTCTCCTTCTTCCCTCCCTGCTCAGTGTACATGCCAAGGCCACAATTCAGTCTGTACGTGGTCAAGGCTTGGTATAATCTGGCTTCCAATTACCATTTGATTCTCTCTTCCTTTAAATCCCGTGAACCTTAGGTTTCACTATGGTTGTCTACTTTTCTATCAAACATGTATATTCTCCTAGCATACCTCTTTTAGTATTATTGTGTAGTGATGACAGGGCGGAATGTCAAAAATATTTTTATATTTAAAATATATAATGTCTATTATCTAAATATTGATATATTCACATCCATTATATATATGACTAAATATATATGACTAAAATGAATATGTATATATGACTAAAATATATAAATATATAGTGTGTACATATATACTATAACATATAGTATATATTAGTGTATATATATACTATATATAGTGCATATATATACTGTATATAGTATATATACACACATAAATATACACACACACACACACAGTAAAACAGGTATATATATGACTAAAATGAATGCAATCTTATGTGTTCAGCTAATGAATACCAGAAGGCTGCACTGGGCTCTGTCTGAACGATGCCAGGCAATTTTTCTAACAACTCTGCTGAGGTTTCCTTTATTGCCACTATAATGTTCTCTGGTGAGTAATTTTCACCCATAGCAGCTTAAAAAAAAAGTCCGTGAAAGTGCTGGACTAGGTGGATCCCAAAGAAATATATTATTTTATAGGTTTTATAGTAGCCATGAGAGTTTCTAAGGAAATGTTAAAGAAAACAATAAGATACTGACAGTTATAGTTTACTAAAACGCCCTTTGATGTTATGGAGGAGAATATAAACATGACTGTTTCCTGAGAGAACTGAAAAACAAATTTTAAGAGGGTACCTGGAAGAGAGTACAGCTGAAGACCTGTCATGACTTCATAGGATGTGAAATGCCCAGAAAAAACAACCAATGTGCAATGGTGAGACCCATCTTTATAGGACTGCACTACACCTATTCCGTACCATGCTCACTCATTTCCCATTTCCAGAACTGCAATCCTGCATACAAAGCTGAATATGCAATAGAGATATGTCAAACATGAGAAACTGTCCTTTTGCTTAAACCAAAACACAGGAGTCTATTAGTATATGAATCCACTTCCTGCTGAAACCTACAGCTGGTCCAGTTCAGCCCTCGTTGCTCTAGTCCTTAGATGTGTTCACATACGAAAAAAATGTGGAAAATGGATCTCTTGGCTTCCTTCTCCTAGGTTATGCTAACAGCAGCCCTAAGCTGGACCTTTTATTTTTCATTTATCAGTTACTGGGAAGAATGCCGTAGTTCTTTTCCTGAAATCTGTACCTATCATTAATAGAAAAGCTTCAAAATATTCAGAGCATAATCTATGATTATTTCAATTTTTAAAGCACTTGCTACCAACGCCAATCCAAAGATCAATGGCTGCCCATCAAATACTTTTTGCCATGTGTTATATGTGAAAGACTAGGACAGTGGCATTGACAACTTTTATCAAAGAAAGGTAAATAAATTTTGTATACTTCTAAAAACTCAAACACTGATTACAAATGGAATTTCTTCTTGCAATTGTCATACAAGAGAGTTAAGAGAAAGAGAAAAACTGACTATCTCTCTTTAGGGTGACTTTAAGTCCACAGAAAGGCCTTACAAGGTAAATAATTTACCTTATTTTCTTCCAGAAATTTCAATTTGACAGAAACATCATTGCGCATTTTATCATATTTTTCCTTATGTGCTTGGAAGAGATGCTGTGACTGCTCAATCTTTGGCAGAGTGTTTGCGTCACGTGGTCCAAGATTCAGTTCTTCCAAATCAGTGCGATATGCATCATATTCAATCCTGGAAAGAAAAGAATAAGTGAAGCATACTACAAAAAGAGTAAAATATGTTCAAAAGATGGGTTGGAAATATATAATATTCAGTCTCATACTATACAATAAAATATATAAAATTCTCACACATATTCTACTTGACGCTTTTGAAATCATTATTTCTTTAAAAACAAAGCTATTCAAATAAGAACAGGGGAAAAGCTGCTGGTTAATCTCTAACTATTTCTCTCAAAGCACAGTATTAACTGACAAGTAAAATTTCCAAAATCTAAAAACCAGTTAAAAAAAATAAATGTCAAAACAAGATCAAGGATAGAATAAATACCCCATGTGAATTGCTTAATACTGGTGAGGCAAAGCAGGTAAGGACAGCAGACTCCAGAATGGCATACTAAAACTAACAGAAGTGTAAATGGTTCTGAAAAAAGTCTGGGTTAGCAATGCACAACAAAAATGTAATGTAAGCAACACATGTAATTTAAAATTTTCTAGTAGTTACAATGAAATAATAATTCCACCTGTTATCAATATATTTCACTTTATCCAATATATCTAAAATATTAATCATTGTGGCATGTAATCAATATAACAGAATTATTCATGAGGTACTGTACATTTGGAGAGTGGGTAGTGAGTCTTTGAAATCCACTGTGTATTTTACACCTCTATCCCATCTCAATTCAGACTGGCCACATTTCAAGTGCTCACCAGAAATGTGTGGCTACTATACTTGACAACACAACTCTAGATGAATTTCTGTAACATCAGTATTCAGAATGTAACAACAGTATCTATTGTAAAGCACTTACCATCCTGTGTTCTGTAAGATGCCTCACTCTGATATTCTCCCCCCATCAACTCAAATAGTTATCCCACCACTGTCACCACTCCAAGATCCCATAACCCCTCATAATAGCTCTACCACAGCGCCTAAGTATAGTACTACCTTGCTTATTAAACAGTGATTTATCCAGCAGCTTCAACTATTCAGTACTCAGCAAAGAAGAAGCAAAGTGACCTCTAATTTAGTCAAGATCAGAATCACAAAGCTTATACCCTAAAACTAAAGCTCTTTATTTGGAGATAATAGGGGTATAATTCACATCTTCTATTCTGGGAATTAACAATACTTTAAATAACATAATCTATATTGCATATATGACTTGAGAAAGAATACATCAGTCCTTCACACTGATCCTAATTTATTCTTAACTCATACTGAACTTAGCAGTATGAGTTAAGATTTAATTTAACTGACCTCTTTCAGGGTCAAAAGAGAACCATTCATTCATTCACTGATACATTGATTCATTCAACAATTCTCAAGTGAGCACTTTCTGCGTTCCAGGCACTGTGTTAGAAAGTAGAGCTATAAAGATGAACAGATATGTTTATCCTCAACAAGCTTGTGTTCTAGAGGAAAAGAACCTTGTAAACAATTACAACAAAATGAGATAATAAGAACTACATAAAGGAGGGTAAGGTATAATGGAAATCAAGAGGAATAATTATTTAATTAGGTATCTGAAAAGGTATCTCAGACAGAATTAAAATACTATAATTAAAATTTGAAGGATAGTAAAAGCTGGCTAGGTGAATTGGGATAGGGAAACCAGTAGAATACTCTGATTCTGAAGAGAATAGCATGGACAAAGGCATAGATTTGTAAGATACAATGACACATTTGGGAATTCAGTATGTCAGAATCTGAAATTGGAACATGACAATGGAAGAAATTAACATCAAACAGGCAGGCAGGATTGAAAGTAAGCAGCCCTACAGGCCATGTTAAAGGGTTTAAATTTAATCCAGTAGGACAAGTGACAGGAAGCCACTGAAGAATGTTGATCTGACATAAAAATGACATGATTGTATCAGGATAGAAAGATGACTCTGGTGGTAGTGTAAGAGATGGAGGATAGAATAAACGATTAAAAAATCAGGAGCAAGGAAACCTATTAGAAGATGATGGCCATATAAGAAATGAGTCACTGAATCAGGAGAAAGGCATTGGAGCTAAGGAGACAAATATAAAGGATTTAGGAGGCAAGACTGACTTGGCAATAATAACTAGTTAGTTAAATCCATGGGTTCAGGAGCCAAGCTGAGTGACCTCTCTGCCTTTTGGCTCTATCTTGAGCTAGTTATTTAATCTCTTTGTGCTCCAGTTTTTCAATCTATAAATGTGAATAAAAACCTCCACAAAAACTTCATATAGATAAAACACACAGGATACCTGGTAATAACTGATACCTTTAGAATGCTTATTATTATGGCCAAATTAGAAGAGGGGTATCTAGAAGCAAGCACACTAAAAACAATAGGAAATAAAAGAGAAAAGTAGAACTAAATAAACAGTAATACACGGTGATTTAATCTAAGGACAAATATCCTTCAATAGCCTTGGAACACATTTCTAAACAACAGTGATTAATTTAAACATATTCAAACTTATAATACTGACCTTATATTTCTTAATTTTACATTCAGAGTTTGTAGGTGGTACCAAAGTAAAACTTTCCATAATAGCTTCTCTAACAGTGCTCATTACCAAAAAGAAGAGAAGCTCACTAAGTTTTCAAAAAGCAACTTCAGTTCAAGGTTGCCCATCTGAACTGAGTCCATATCAACAAAATTAGTGACCGTTACTTTATGGCTTATGTAAAACTTCTAGAGAACAGGTGTCCACATCTGAAAAGTCTTGACCACAATTGACTCCCTTGTTGGTGCTGCTGTGGAGAAGTGTTGAATGGGCTGTTACAAGATTTTCTATACATGAAGCACCAGAGGGCTAGGAAATACTTGTACACAATGCATAATAGGGAGCATTAAAAGGCCACTCAGGCATTTGCCTAAATTACCACTTTTTGTACTGATCAAATAGATGACCCTTGCCCTAAAAGTCAGTAAATTCTGGCTTTGACAGAGAAGAAAATTCAGCTACTGAAAAACTTTTAACCTTGGATTCTTTGTGACTATTATCTACCAGTAGGCAATGTTTTAGTGTTAACAACTAGCCAATTCCACAGCTATTTCATAAACAACAGAAAAGTCAAACCCCAAGCTAAGCTTAATGAATAAGATCATACATTGTAATTTGAATAAAAAAGGATAAATTATGGGATGACATAAAACAAAAACAACATTACTGTTGTTGTTTTTTAAAGTATACACAGAGGCTGTGTAAGGGTTTCCCTTAAGAAACCAGCTACCAAGTACATGTAACTTGATTTATAATTTTGTTCAAAAGTTCCAAATGAACCTATATACTGTATTTTATAATCTGAGATCTTATACCACATTATACTTAGGGCACTAATACTCAGGTATAAGGCCTACTGATAAAATGTGAACCATAGAGAACCAATGGGTTCTCATTTTGGCTTTGAAATTGACTACAAGTGAGCAAACCATTTAACCTCTAGAGTGTTTTCTCCTCTACAAATTAATTATAAACTGTTTAGAAATAAAAGCTGAAGGGAAAGAGATTATCATTAATGAAAATATATTTCAGGATAGGTAGACAATTGCAAAGTAGAGAAACAATCTAGATTCACAAAGTTCTTAACTAGGAGGTGGTGGCGGTATTTTTGGAAGAAAACAATATTCATCTTTAAAACCCATACATGTTAAAACAATCAGAAAGACTAGAAAATATGAATATTTAAAATGATTAGAGATAAAAGAAAGAGTACCATTATGAACAAATTAGGACATTATGAATAAGGAACAGACAAATTTAGAAAAGGATCAAGTAAAACTTACATAAATGAATTTTTAAATTCGTATATACAATGAACGCTTTGAAAAATATAATTTCCATGAAAGGATTTAAATTTAGACTGAAGAACCAATTACTGAGTATGTTATTGAAGAGATTTCCACAGAAGGCTATCTTACTAACAGCTATCCTCACCCTTACCCCTCCACACAACCACAGCTGTTTGACCTTCATTTTCAAGTCAATAAGAATCTCATACTTTAATACTAAATGGAAAATGACATAATAAACATGGTATGGGACAGAAGCATCTCTTCTTGTGAAAACATCAAAAATTAACTTTTCAAAATGATTTGAGCTTTTACTTAATTGAAGTGTAAGGAAATATATAGTTAATAAGCACTCAATTGCAAAAATACTAGATGAGTTTGGAGTTTTTACAGGTATTTCTCATACCATTAAACTAGGATAAGAGGCCAAAGAGTAAAGTTATCCTTCTAAAAGGTAAAGTTTATCTTCAACTATGCATAAAAAGTATAATGGAAAATAAGAATTTTGAGTGTTCAAAAGAAAAAAACCTCAAAAGGGACTAGAATGATACTTAAATAAAAGTGGTAGGGCATATGGGGAAAAAACTGGGCCTGGAATCAAAAGGTAAAAAAGGCTATTATAGGTCTGCCATATTTTAGACCCTTCAAAATATTTATTAATATATTTAATATATATTTTGTTCACCATTTAACAGGATAGTTATGAGACAGGGCAAATGTATATATACATATATATATGAATATGGATATATAAAAACCCATTAAAATAGGATGTATAAAAACACTGCATTATAAACAGCTATCAACATACAAGTCAAATATTTGATTTATATAAAAGGTAAAATACGAAAGGGTTTGAAGGCTTGTTATAATCTGGATAAATGGAAGATGACTGATCCTAACAAACAAAAATCACGGAGGCGAAACGAGCTTATTTATTCAATAGAAACTGAAAGTACGGGTCTGGCTATTGTGGAAGTAGTGGTAATAAGGATGAAAGGTAAATTTAGGCGAGAGTATAGAGGACCATGTAATGCCTACCTGGTAGAACACAGGGCCCTGTCCTCTTCTAAAGAAGCCGGAGCTGGGAGATCCTCCATTTCCCTACTCACTAGAAGGCAGGGTTTGGGCACATGACCAAGGCTCAATTAGATAATCTCAAGGCAATGAAGCAAGTATTCATGGGTATTTAGGAAATTATTTATGGTAGCTGTGGCAGCATCAAGTACTAGGGGCACCCAGTATAGGGGTTCTAATTAGATTCTTCTGAGGCTTAACTTGGCTTTGGTTCTTGGTTGTTTCCAGAATCTTGTTCTCTACCTTTCTCCCAGTTCTGTAGAGGTATCCTATAACTTTCCAGTACATTTTTTTCCTGCCCGTATTGGCCAGAGTTGGTTTCTGTTGTTTGTAACCAAAAAATTAACTGAATTATATGCCATCTGTAAAACAGACAACACAGTAAAAATGTATACCTTACCTGGCACTTTCATACTGTTTCACAGTCATTAATGTATCTTCAATGGTTTTATTCACCAAAGTGTTCACACTAGCAATGAAAAAATTAATGGCCCCAAGAAGAGTCTCTCCATTTTTAGCCAGCAGCTTCTGGGTATCGGCATTATAGCCAAATTCTTCCTAAAACAAAGAAGTCACCTTAATTTGTGCAGTAGTAAATCAGTAAAAGTGATTTAAAAATCTCAAGCACGTCATTAATGGGAAAATATGTGATTTAGAGATCTAGCTGTAGCAGTTTTACTTTTTCTTTCCGTCTTTAAGAATCAAAATCACAGCTAGCTATATAATTACTGAAAAAGTCTAATAAACCAAAATTGTCATCAGCTCAGATACATACCTAAAAGCTAAATAATTTTTCTAAGTTACTTTGTAGTAGAAACAATATTTTCATTTCTACATTTTGTTTCTATTATACTATAAGCACAGCTGTTGGAAAGAAAAATATAGCAGATTATTAATCAGAGAAACTATAACTTTCACAGCCAAATTAGGTAATAATTGGTTAAAACTTTCAGACATAAAACAAAGTGCATTTTTTTGTGTTTTGACTGATTCTCCTCAAAGTATAAATATTAACAATACATATTTCTTTGTAAACTTGGTGACTAGCTGACTCCCAAGCTCAGCTCTATCTAGGCACACAACTGAGGAAGGATCACTCAACACCAGATTTAGTTCATTCTTTTTGAATAAACTGCATCTTGGTGCAGTACACATTACACATGACTCCTTCGGATATGGCAAGAACTAACTCTAGCTCTGTAATTCAGCAGTGAAAGCTTTCCAGTGCAAGTTTTACTAATTAACAGATTAATCAGGAATGCACCTAACCAAATAAAAAAATCGATCACATATTTTAAGATGTATCATTTGATAATTCTCCAGTTTGCTATAAAACACTTTTCAATTTCAGTTGAAACAAATAATGTAATATTAAATTAACTAGAATATTAGAAGATACAAATTTAATGCTATTGCAATAGCTGTAATTACATTTCTTAGGTGACAAAGTATTCAATAATTCAGAAAATAGCAGGAAAGTAAAATTATCTTTATTATGCTAAAACCATTTTCCATTTAAGAGATGTCCATGTAACTCCACTCTGTACTCAGTCTTCAAAATATTATAGACCTTGATTTGCAAATATTGGCAGATAAAGGACCACATAAAAAGACTAACAATCAATGTATGTAAAAACTAAAATGAAAGGCAGGACAGCTTAAGATTTTTGGCACCAAATTTCCACAAGCTAAGTTACACACTTCACTGAAGTCTACATAAATGTTACTGGAAACAGAATAATACAGAAAACAACATTTTTACAACTTTTAGAAAAAGTTAACAGAACATGCTACAACAGTAACCCTTGATACTGATTAAGAAGTAAAAGGCAAAATAAAATATTAACAAACAGGAAGAAAAATATGAAAAATTTATATACATACGATAATTCATAAAAAGTAAAGTTAACAGAAGTCAGTTGGGCCTTCTCAAAGTGATACGAAATATTTTAAAAGAAAATCTCAGAATTCCATTTTCATTAAGAGTTCAGCAAATCACAATAACAAATTACCTCTTAGAATACTTCTATTATCATTTTCTCCCATCCCTAATAGTTATTTAGAATAATCTTACATGAAGTTCTAGTGACTTCAAACTCAGGTCAGCAAATGCATCTCCAAGTTGCCTTTGGGTATGTACCATCTGGAAAAGCTGGGTGGACAATGTTTGAGCCAGTTTTAAAATATTTTCATATTTTTTCTTGTTATCCCTTAATATATCAATCTGAGCTTCAAGTTCAAGGTCCACAGTTCTTGAGCCACGGCCTAGCTTCTCAGAGATAATCTGTCGAGTACACTAAAAGTGGAAGATGCATTTTGTTTAGAAAGAAAAAACAAAACAAAATATAAATGCTAGAGCATATGGCATACACCATTTTTTGGATTTAAACAAGCTAGCGTAACAAACTGAAAATTGTCAGCTCCCTTAGTTGATCAGGACTCAGAAAGTAAGTTCACCAGACGTGTCTAATAATTATTACTAATCAAAGGAAGTTTTAAGACATATTTAGCAAACTTATATACTGCCATAAGAACTCTCTCACATAATTATTTTGCAAGTTTAGTACATTTGGGTAAATTATCTAAAACAGAGATATTTGGCATTAAGACTAATACAGACTGTTAATATAGGAATAAGAAGAGCACCAAAATACTACTCTCTTATTGCTTTCAAATGCTCTTTTACTTCTATCTTCCCCCTTAAATGACTTGTATATATATATGTGTGTATGAATGAGGAATAAAGAAAGAAAAAGGAAGGAAGGAATGAAAGGCGGGGGGAAAAGAGGAAGAGAGAGAAACTACTAAGTTACTTTTACTCAGACAGTGTGGTATTATATGATGTTATTGTATTCTGCCCCAGAAATAATAATACAGAAACCTATAATTTTTTTTTTTTTGTCTGAGATGGAGTCTCACTCTGTTGCCCAGGCTGGATGAAGTGCAGTGGTCCAATCTCGGCTCACTGCAACCTCCACCTCCCAGGTTCAAGTGATTCTCATGTGTCAGCCTCCTAAGTAGCTGAGATTACAGGCGTGTGCCACCAAGTCCAGCTAATTTTTTGTATTTTTAGTAGAGATGGGGTTTTGCCATGTTGGCTAGGCTGGTCTCAAACTCCTGCGCTCAACTGATCCACCTGCCTTGGCCTCCCAAAGTGCTGGGATTACAGGCATGAGCTGTTGTGCCCAGCCTAGAAACCTGTAATTTTTAAAAAGTATGTAATTTCAGAGCACATGGAAATAAGTTTTCTAGTATTAATGTTTTACTCTCAACTTAATTCAATAATACATTTTAAGAATAACTGGGGCATTAATATATACCTCATCATTAAATGTTATCAGAAATATTCTTAAAAAGTAGTAAATAAGTACTACAATTTTTTGTTTTGTTTTTTTGAGATGGAGTTTCACTCCTGTTGCCCAGGCTGGAGTGCAATGGTGCAATCTCAGCTCACCACAATCTCCACCTCCCGGGTTCAAGTGATTCTTCTGCCTCAGTCTCCCAAGTAGCTGGGATTACAGGCATGCGACACCACACACAGCTAATTTTGTATTTTTAGTAGAGATGGGGTTTCTCCATGTTGGTCAGGCTGGTCTCGAACTCCTGACCTCAGGTGATCTGCCCGCCTTGGCCTCCCAAAGTGCTGGGATTACAGGCATAAGCCACCGCACCCGGCCAGTACTACAATTTTTAAAACTTGCTCTTTATCATGTTCTTCAAAGTTCTGGTTACAGAATTAATGTCTGTGGTAAAAATTAAAATAATGCATGAAATAAGAGGTGAATTTCCTCTTCCTTTAATCACACTGAATAGTAGAAAACTACTATTAACAGTCTGATAGGTATACTAGACTTTCCTTCAAACATATATAATCTCACATATATTTTTAAAGTAAACATGAGAGTATGCTATATATAATATCCTGAATATTTCTTTTCTATGAACAAAATAATCTGAGACTTTTTCTTGTCAATATACACAAATCTGCTTATATATTTTTCTACTTCCCAACACATTTTCTATTCTCATCAACTAAGGATCCTTATAAACTTTTTTTTTTTTAACAAAAGAGTTTTATTTTTTAAAAGTAGAGAAATTCTTAACCACAAATAACAGGACAGGTGAGAGATCAAAACCATGGAAGGGGATAAAGTATTACTGTGGAAAACGTACAAACACTCCTAGGAAATGAAAACCACAAGAGAAACGTTGAATTGAAGATGTGATTTTAACAAGAAAACCATCAGCAAGATATAATGCCTGAAATTTTAACAAGATAAAGGAGATAGATAGGTCACTTATTCCCATATTTTTCTTCCACACCAGGGTTTTACCTATGCAATATTATCAGAGACATTTACTCTACTCACAAGCCAAAGCATGTGGTACTTTCACAGCAGCCTAGATATAATAATCCATTAAGTCAGAATTCATTGAGGGAGCATTGTTTCTTAGCACAATGAGAGAAATGTACTCACTACTGTCTGAGTGGCCTTTTTTTTCCCCACAGAAATAACAGTTACAAGCAGGCATAGAGGTGAAGAATTAATGAGGAAATGTTTTTTGCTTCCAGGAAGCCAAAGCAGTGGGAAGAGTAAGATGATACTGATTATAAGGCAAATTAAGATAAACTGGACACTTGAAAGAAGTTGTAAAACTAGATTCACATATATTCCAATCTGATAATTCTACACTCTTCAGCAAAACCTAAAGAATCTGGAAATGAGAGTACTACAGATTTCCTACGGGAAGATTTGTAAAGGAAGTTGTAGTGAGAAGATATAAAGTTGCTACCCATTTCCCAACTCATCAGGGTCCTAGAGGAAGTGTCTTAGATGATCTCTACAGTGGATTTTTATTTAAATTGCTTTCTAGTATATACTGAAATAAAATGTAATATTGGAGATCAGTATATATTATAAAGCAAGTTTAAAACGGAAGACAATTAACAATCTAAATTATTTAACCTTCCTCGGAGTCCCTGAAAATGGAGATCACTTACAATAAGCTGGTGGTCCTATTCAGTTTTCCATATAAATGAAAAATTCATTTTGAAGAATAGGACAAATGATGCTAAATTTAAGAGGCAAAAGGAAGCTAAAGTAAATTACTGACCTATGCAGATTCTCTACTTGGGAGAGGGTGGGTGAAATACAGTGATAGTGTACAAAATACCATGAATCAGCATTATACTGGTTTATGAATTTATGCAACAGTCAACTGTGTACTCTGAGTATTTAAGTAGTGTATTAGTCCATTTTCACCCTGCTGATAAAGACATACCTGAGACTGGGAATAAAAAGAGGTTTAATTGGACTTAGAGTTCCACGTGGCTGGGAGACCTCAGAATCATAGTGGGAGGCAAAAGGTACTTCTTACATGGTGGCAGCAAGAGAAAATGAGAAAGAAGCAAAATCGGAAACCCCTGATAAACGTATCAGATCTCGTGAAACTGATTCACTATCGCAAGAACAGCACAGGCAAGATCGGCCCCCATGATTCAATTACCTATCCCTGGGTCCCTCCCACAACACATGGCAATTCTGGGAGATACAGTTCAAGTTGGGATTTGGGTGAGGACACAACCAAACTATATCATTCCACCCCTGGCCCCTTCAAATCTCATGTCCACACATTTCAAAACCAACTATGCCTTCCCAACAGTCCCCCAAAGTCTGAACTCATTTCAGCATTAACCCAAAAGTCCACAGTCCAATGTCTCATCTGAGACAAGGCAAGTCCCTTCCGTGTATGAGTCTGTAAAAATCAAAAGCAAGCTAGTTAGTTCCTAGATACAATGGGGGTACAGGTATCGGGTAAATACAGCCATTCCAAATGGGAGAAATTGGCCAAAACAAAGGGGGAGTTATAGGGCCCATGTAGTCCAAAATCCATCAGGGCAGTCAAATTTTAAAGCTCCAAAATGATCTCCAGGTCTCGCATCCAGGTCCCACTGATGCAGGAGGTGGGTTCCTATGGTCTTGGGCAGCTCCAACCCTGTGCCTTTTCAGGGTACAGCCTTCGTCCCAGCTGCTCTCATGGGCTGGTGTTGAATGTCTGAGGTTTTTCCAGGTACACGGTGCAAGCTATCAGTGGATCTACCATTCAGGGGTCTGCAGGATGGTGGCCCTCTTCTCATAGCTCCACTAGGCAGTGCCCTAGTAGGGACTCTGTGTGGGGGGCTCTGATCCCACGATTCCCTTCCGTACTGCCCTAGCAGAGGTTCTCCATGAGGGCCCCACCCCTGTAGCAAACTTCAGCCTGGGCATCCAGGCGTTTCCATATCTCTTCTGAAATCTAGGCAGAGGTTCCCAAACCTCAATTCCTGACTTCTGTGCACCCGCAGGCTCAACATCATGTGAAAGCTGCCAAGGCTTGGGGCTTCCACCCTCTGAAGCCACAGCCCAACCTCTACATTGGCCCCTTTCAGCCATGGCTGGAGCAGCTGGGACATAGGGCATTAAGTCCCTAGGCTGCATACAGCACAGGGACCCCGGGCCTGGCCCACGAAACCACTTTTTCCTCCTGGGCCTCCAGGCCTGTGATGGAAGGGGCTACCATGAAGGTTTCTGACATGGCCTGAAGACATTTTCCCCATCGTCTTGGCAATTAACATTAGGATCCTTGCTACGTATGCAAATTTCTGCAGGTGGCCTGAATTTCTCCCCCAAAATGGGTTTTTCTTTTCTATCGCAGTCAGGCTGCAAATTCTCCAAACTTTTATGCTCTGCTTCCCTTATAAAACTGAATGCCTTTAACAGTACCCAAGTCACCGCTTGAATGCTTTGCTGCTTAGAAATTTCTTCTGCCAGATACCCTAAATCATCTCTCTCAGGTTCAAAGTTCCACAAATCTCTAGGGTAGGGGCAAAATGCCGCCAGTCTCTTTGCTAAAACATAACAGGAGTCACCTTTGCTCCAGTTCCCAATAAGTTCTTCAGCCTGGATTTTATTGTCCATATCGCTATTAGCATTTTGGGCAAAGCCATTTAACAAATCTCTAGGAAGTTCCAAACATTCTCACATTTTCCTATCTTCTTCTGAGCCCTTCAAACTATTCCAATCTCTGCCTATTACCCAGTTCCACAGTCGCTTCCACATTTTCGGGTATCTTCTCAGCAACACCCCATTCCTGGTACCAATTTACTGTATTAGTTGGTTTTCATACTGCTGATAAAGACAGACCTGAGACTGGGAATAAAAAGAGGTTTAACTGGACTTACAGTTCCACATGGTTGGGGAGGCCTCAGAATCATGGCAGAAGGCGAAAGGTACTTCTTATATGGTGGCAGCAAGAGAAAATGAGAAAGAAGCAAATGCAGAAACCCCTGATAAACCCACCAGATCTTGTGAGACTTATTCACTATCACGAGAATAGCATGGGAAAGACCGGCTCCCATGATTCAATTACCTCCCCCTAGGTCCCTCCTACAACTCATGGGAATTCTAGGAGATACAATTCGAGTTGAGATTTGGGTGGGGACACAGCCAAATCGTATCAAGTAGCACCAAGAGCTCTTCTGTAGTGCCAAAAAAAAAAAGAGTAAAGGTATTCAAGTACAAGCAAAAGAATAAACTTATGGCAACAACTGACAGATACAACAAGGATTATTAAGGTAAGGGATAGAGAAGGTAGCATAAAAGGAAAATGAATAGGGGAAGTAGGTCAACCAATAAATGAATGAGGCAACATTACAAGAAAAACAGGCATGAAAGTTTAAAAGATGCTGGTTTAAAGACATCAAAGGTTAATTTGATAAGGGTGTGAATGCTAATGGCAAACTCTTAAACATTAAGAAAAAAGTTTGGGAAAGATGCCAAATAGCTCTGAATGCTGAAACTGAGATGATTATTCTTTTTTTTTTTTTAAAGACAAACTTCAAAAAGCACTCTATTCTAGACTAGGAAAAAATAAAAATAAAAAACATAAACCATAGTTTATTATTTCAACTATTTCTGTAGATGAAAATAAATAAGAAAATAGATTTTGGATTCAAATTTTGTGAATATAATCAGGTAGATTAAAATAATATTTAAGAAGACAGGTTCAACGTCTAAACCTAAAATTGCTCCTATTATATGTTTGCTTTGAATCACCATGTTGGTCTTGGGACCAAAATTAACAACCAATAAATGAAGCTAAATATTCCCTTTAAGGAAAAGTATTAAAGCATTTGTTACAGAATAGAAACCAAAGAAATTAAAGGTAGAAAGCACGAAGGAGAGAGGACCAAAGACATAGCCAGAATCAAGTTATTCGAGAGTAAAATGGGGCCGGGTGTGGTGGCTCAATACCTGTAAGTCCCTGCACTTTGGGAGGCTGAGGTGGGAGGACTGCTTGAACCCAGGAGTTCAAGACCAGCCTAAGCAACATAGGGAGACTCCCTCTCCAAAAAAAAAAATTAGAAATTAGCCAGGAGTGGTGATGCCTGCCTGTATCCCAGCTGCTCAGGAGGCTGAGATGAGAGGATCACTTGGGTCCAGGTGGTTATGGTTGCAGTGGGCCATGATCATACAACTGCATTCGAGCCTGAGTGACAGAGTGAGACCCTATCTACACAAACAAACAAACAGTAAAATGGATAACAAGCACAGTCCTGAATCAACCAAATCAGAATCAGTATTTGAAGCATTATCCAAATGACAGTGAATGCCCAACATTAGCTAAAATTTGAGCTGAGCAGCTCAAAAAGCAATAAGAACAGAGAGTCATGTAGACCCCATAAAGTCATTACACTATGAACTTTTTTTGGTTGAGTGGAATATGTCAGCCTGGACACACTGGACTATTAACTCCGCAGAATCATGTAAGTCAGATACTTTTTCTTTTTTGACCTAGATTAAAATATCCAAGTTAAGTTCTAATGAAAAGAATTGTCATTTAAAAATAAGGTTTAAAGAAAATAATGCCTCCTTCACATAGTACTATACCATATGTATAACATTTTAAAGAGTTGTCAGTTTCATTAACACAAATTTTTAATAGGCTAAATATGGCATATTAATATGAGATAAATATGGAATCTTAATAGTGATTCAACTCAGATTATTGTAGAGGTAAGAGATGCAAGAAGAGAAACAGATAATAACACATAAACACACAGGAACAAATAGATAATGAACAAGGAAAACATCAACTAAATAACATGAAAGGAAGGCTCAAATGAACAAAAAGCTTAAACTTGCTCAGTCTAGTATGAAAGATGAACAGGTAAAATGAAAGGGAATTCCAAGCAGTAGGCAAATATAGCCTTATGAACAAAGTTACAGAAGCATGAGACAGCACAGATTGTTTAGGAAGTTTCTGGGTAATTTGGTATGAATCACTTGATCCATAGATAGAAAAGAGGCAGAGACAGAGTGGGAAAGGTAGATAGAGGTCAGATTCATGCCATTCTAAAAACAGTGGGAATCAACTGAAGGATTTTAAGCAGGAGCGAACCCACGTTAGGCAGGGTCGAACATGTAATCTTAGTGAATTGGTTAAGAAGCTGTTACAGTAATGTGAGAGAGTAATAAATAAATCTATGGCTGTGAAGGCTGGGATGGAGA
The DNA here is from genome assembly GCF_006542625.1 of Nomascus leucogenys. Classification (NCBI taxonomy): domain Eukaryota; kingdom Metazoa; phylum Chordata; class Mammalia; order Primates; family Hylobatidae; genus Nomascus; species Nomascus leucogenys. The sequence goes on along the minus strand of NC_044387.1, from coordinate 73,511,744 downwards.
AGAACAGGGGAAAAGATGAAAGAGTATTAAGAAGGCAGAATGCATAGGACTTAATGACTGACTGGCTATGTGGAATCAGCAAGAAGACGGAATAGAAATCCATGAATATTTTAGAAGAAGAGTTTAAGCAAGCATCACTTTTTGAAGACTACCATTGGGATTTCTCAGATTCTACACTGACATGAGCTAAATAATTTTTGGACAGATTCATGTAACATGTTTCACGGAGGTTTTACCATCTTAAGAAAACCTATACTTTTGTAGAAGACTTCTAGATCATATTTTAAGGTATTAACTGAAAGAATAAATTCACTTCTGTTTTACTGCTGAGAAGATGTAAGAAAGGCCTGTTCTGTATAAAAATATAGACAGCTCCTAATTTACCAATCACTAGACCCACAATCAGTTCATGAATATAGGGAGAATTGTGGCTAATGTTCTAACCTGAACTGCTAGGGCTTTCATCCTAACAATTCCACGAATTCTACTGTCTTGCCCCTGTTAAAATTCAAAAAATACTAAGTGGATTTGGGGGTTGAGCTGTTTGCAATACATCAAACACAATATGGGTTAAATAATTTGCTTTTTTGTTTTATGGAGGGCATAAGAAAATAATCACCAATTACTCTGAAGCAATGCAATTAAGAATGTTAACCAACTTTAGAAACACAACTCATTTGCAATCTGGTGTTGCCCACATAGTTACTGCTTAGTTATCATAGTAAAATCAGAGAATTTCAAACTTCGGAGAACTAATATACCTCTCTTCACCTTCAGCTCCTATAAAGTATCAAAAGGAGGGGAAAGAGCAAATATATCTATAGTAGCTCTACGGCTAAATAAATTCCAAAGCAGTACATGTCTTCAATTATGTACATTATCGGTTAATAAGCATTTTAATAGCTTTTTTACTCTTTTGTACTAAATTCTTAAATTACATGCAAAGATCAATGATAAAACAAACACTTCATTTTCTAATTGTATTTCTACCATGTTTAGATGGCATTTTCTCTTCTCTATGTGCATTTAATTGCAACATAATGACTTGAATAAACATATAAATGAACTTTTTTAGAGCCATTTAGGGTGGAAACATTAAATAATTACAAACCTTATAGGTGTTTAGACTCCACTTTCTAACAAGTTCTAACTTTTCCATTGCAGGATTTTTAATTTCATCTGCTAGAATAACTGGTCCACTTTTTGTCTGTGTTCTCTGGCCACCTGCAAGATAACAAAAGATAAAAACACAATCCAGATGAAGACAAGCAGGGAAAGAAAACAAAACCCTGACATTGTTCAAATTAAAATACTTATGCATCTAAAAAAAGAAAAAAGGTTCCCACAAAGTAAAGAACTAGAACTTCCTGGAATTGCTGAGGATAGTTTCCTAATTACTTAAACAACACTTCTATCCATTAAACACAAATGCCATGTGACTTATCTGTCTTCTTTAAATAAACAAACAAAAAAACCCTGCTGCAATCAGCCTAATTTTCTATATAAGCTGCCGTTTACTTCAAGAAAAATAAAATTTCCACAACTAATCTTATACACTAATGACACTAAAAAAGAAGTATCTTAGTCGATAAAACTCTAAAAGGCCACGTATTCCCCACAGTGATCTTTCACTGTAATGTGCAGACTACAACAACAATAGAATGTTGCTATAATTTTGGAGAATTTGAAAAAAATAATTCAAATTTCATATAGTAGTTCAATTTAAATAGTCATTAAAGATATGCTATCACTAGTATGAAAGGCTGGGTTGAAACAAGATCTATATTGTACCTCTTTTTTCTCAAGAGACCACAAAAAAAAAGGTAAGAAAACCAAAAAGAGCCATAATGAATAAAGAAGCAGTGTAAATTCCTGACAATGTACTCTTCCAACAATTAAGAATTTTTGATATGAAAGCAACTCTACAACTATATAGTTCTTAATAGTAAAACAGTTTTCATAGTCAAAATATTTTTCATTTCAGTTTTGGGATGGAAACTTTCTAATAATTTAAAAAGAATAATGAAATAAGGAAAAGAGAAAAATTAGGATCAGCTCCCAGTAAAAATGTGATCAGCCCCCAGTAAAAATCCCCAAAAATTTCTTCTCTCACTTATTCCTATAACCAGACCAATCTTTCCCATAGCTTTACCAGTCCAAGAACAAGAATGGTATATAAAATAGAACACATTTAAGAATTTACAAAATTTTCACAAAACAAAATATAAATGTTAACATTTCATATAAGAAGAAACATGGAGTTCATTTTTTCTCCCATTTTTATAGTCCAGTAACAGTAAAGTGCAGAGCAAATTGAATGTGAAGATACTGATTTTCCCAAGTATTTTTTCATTGGGTATAACTGGTAAATTAATAGTATTGTGTTGCAATCTGCAAACTATTTGTAAGTTAAAGCTAAAAGTAAGAAGACAAGACCTTTTTCATTTAACCCATTCTTAAAAACAACCAACCTAATTGTTGAAGGTTGTTTTTCCTTTAACTGAAAATAGAAGGCAGAGCTGCAAAGATGAGAGTTTAGGATCAAACGGTAAACCTACATTTTCCAGAGCAAGGAAAGAATGATTTAAAGCAAATCAAATTTTATAATGTTTTAATTTTAAAATGGATTAAGTTTCAGGTATGAGATACAGCCTAATTATTCTGAAAAGCCACAAAGATAGGATACAGTTAGAAAAATTATTTCCTTTATTGTTAATAAGGCAGCCACCAAAAAAGTCAGAATAACACACACCTAAGAATACAAAGCAAGTGATTATGAAACTGAGTAAATTAGTGTAGCTTCAGCAGTAGCAAGAAGGGCTTTATCCAATCACTGCAGTGAATACCTGCAGGAACAATTAAATCACTTCCTTGTTGAGCCACTCGACTAGCTGCAACCCTGCTAGGAGACATAACAGATGGCAGTGGCGGTGCTGGGGAACCTGAAAAGGTAGACATTTTAACTGTGAAAATCCTTTTCCTCCTCCATATACTGTACATTTTGAATATAGGGTTACTGATATTTCCTTTAAAAATATTCAGACACTAGGATTAAAAGTTGGAATTAATATATTTGTTTTCTTTCAGGGAAGGACTAATAATAAATGTATGCTACCAGGCTCAGTTTTTATTTAAACTTTTCATCAAACTATCAAAACTAAACAAAATATGTAACTATATGATGAAATCTGGTAAGATGACATCTAACCAGGATTTTAACTGGACTCTACTATTTCCAAAATCAGTTAACAGAATGTGAATACAGTCCTATAGTTGGATGATTCAAAGGTTCGGTAAATATTTCATAACTTGCTACTCTCATATATAAAGGAAAAGCTCTTCAAGTAAAAATTCAAAGGCATGTAAGGGATATTAAAACATGCTTTCATACATCTTATAAGAAATGTGAAAGAATTACAGCCTTCACAGGAATTGTAGCCCAAAATTTCAAATCATAAATCAAATGTCACATAGTGTGTCTCATTGCTATTCATAATGTGGACATAGGGGACCCTTCTTCAATTCACCTGGACACTTGTTAGAAATGCAAAATCTCAGTCCCTGCCCAGACCTACTGAACCCAAACCTGCATTTTCATAACATTTCCCCAGGTGATTTGTATGTACTTTGAAATTTGAGAAGTGCTGATGTAGAATATTTTTTGACATTATAAGAATCACTTTTGGAGCTTTTAAAACATACCTGGGATACTCAACAAGATCTACTGATTATCAGTGAAACAGGCATCAATTCTTTTGCAAAAGCCACTCGACGATTCTCAAATACAACCAAGTTTGAGAACCAGAGGAAACAACACAATTTTTGTATGAAAAACAACTAAGTTTTAAATCCTAACACTGAGTTTAAAATTCTGGCTCTATCTACCACATGATACCAGGAACACCCTGGCAAATTACTAAATACCTCTGAGCCTTGATTATCTACAAAGTAAGAAATATTGACTACTGGCTGAGAGCGGTGGCTCATGCTTGTAATCCCAGCACTTTGGGAGGCAGAGGCAGATGGATTGCTTGAGCTCAGGAGTTCAAGACCAGCCTGGGCAACATGGCAAAACACCATCTTGCTGGGCGTGGTGGCACAAGCCTGTAGTCCCACCTACTCAGAGGTTGTGGTAGAAGGACTGCTTGAGCCCAGGAGGAGGAGGCCGCAGTCAGCCGAGATCGCACCACTGAACTCCAACCTGAGTGACAGTGCCAGACCTTGTCTCAATTAAAAAAAAAAAAAGAAAGAAAGAAACACTGACTACCCAACATTGCTGCTAATGTCTAGCATTAAACAAAAAAAAGGGAGTAATAAGTTTTTAAAACTGAAAAAATATTAAAGTCCTTCTATGTTTAGCTAAGAATATTTTAATGTCTATAATGTACTTTTATTTCAATTACACTCTTCCCCAGTTCTCTGGAAAAAATATATGCATTAAGTTCATAATTAAATTTCCTAATAAGAAAGACACATCTACTTTCTTTACTACTAGTAAAAATTGGTCATATCCCAGATGTACTAAATTCTGATGTAGAAACAGTCAGGAGTTCTAACAGTATAAAATATACCTTAACTTGAACTGGATCTCACATTAAAATTCAAACATGCAATAGACCTAAACTAAATATTGTTGTTAACTTTCAAAATGACAGATATTTGTCTCTTTAAATCTGTTAAGTTATAAAATTTAAAACCAGAAGGGATGATGGAAATCAACTAAACTCTCACATTAAACGGTAAGTAAGATTAATGAAGCCCAGAGAAGTTAAAATAGTTTCTTATTAGAGACTCAGATGTTCTGAACACCATGGTATCTCCATTATTAAATTCAATATAGAAACCACTAATCTACAAGTTACTTGTTGAGTTGGAAGGCATTTTAATAGGTTATCCAGTCCAATCACCATTTTAAACAAAGACTGTATCTCTACTGTCCAAGGCATAAGGGATTCTAAAATAAAGTGTAAAATAAAAGACTACTGTTCTTCCATGTCTTGACCCCAGGAATAGGAGCTCTATTGTTCTAGTTATTACAGTTTATTAATCTTGCATAAGAAATAAACCATAGCACTACATGAGATGTGTATAATATAACAAATGATATGTAACTTTCTAAAGTAAAATAGCAAATGATGTAGTGTGGCTGTAACTGGGACTTCAGCTTTTTTGATTTACCTTCAAAGGTAATTATCACTTCTCTGTATCTTTAATACTTTAACCCTTTAAACAACTGTTACCAAAATCATTCACCAATACCAACTAAAAAATAAATAATAATACAGGATCTCTCAATAATACAGGCTCTTACTAACTGGCTAAATTTGGGGAATTAAATCTATTTCATCTCAACAACAAAAATCTAGAAAGATGAATACATATGTGCAAAGATTTATACCCCCATTAAAACAAAACCCTGGTACCAAGTACACTTCACTCTTATGAGCTTTGATTTATTCATGATTTCCACTATTACTGATTCTGCAACATCTTTGGTGCCAGGCAGATTTCAATATTTGTTGTTTTTAAGCTGAATTTAAGTATAACTTTTTAATTTACTCTAGATAGATAAAAAAGTAGATGGTTATACTCTTCTTGTTAACTGTTTAAGCAATAGTCATAATTTATCATTTAGTCATCTTCCAGAGAGCTAACATAGCCCTAATTCCTTTAACATTTTTTCGTAAGACCTATTTTCCAGATTGTAATCATTGTATGTTATTCTTTCTCATGTTCATTCCAATTTATCTACATAAACAATCACAACTTTCCAACAAATGCTTAACTAATTTAAGTATAGCAGCAGAATGATTATTTTCCTAATACACTGATCAACAATACGGTTTGGATTTTAAAGTTTTATAAACTCAGTTCAGAGAGACATTTATTACTGCCATTATCATGAAATATATTTTCTTATTCCAATTGGAAGGATTAGGATGTATCTATAAGCAAGTGAAACTGATGGGCATTTTAATGCTCATGTATATCAGTTCATAATGGCCAACTGATTTCAATTATTGTATAATACCATTATACAATAACTTTAAGGGGGAAAATGCCAGCTAAATAATTTCATTAAAATATTTAAAATATCTTAATAGTAAAATTAGTTTTTTATTCTATGTTGACATTTAAATTTTAGAATTGGTGATTAGTCAAAAAAATGGTACCAAATTATGCAAAGTAAGCCTTATCTTTTTCAGCACTCTTAGTTTTAGGTACTCAGTCAGCCCTTCCAAATTCAAAGTTATCCCTGATATAAGAATGCCGTGATGCTTCAGAATGACTACTAAGACATTGACGTGATTGCTTCCTTTATTTTTCTAAACATATGAATGAAAAGAGAAAAAAAATGATGTCAGTAGACAGTCCATTCATTTCACAGCCTAAAGGAGAGGATATTATACTGGATTATCCTAAATGTCTATTTCCAGGATCCATATAGCAGAGAATATAGTTCAAAATCTAAATTGTTCTTTAAATAAAGTATTGGCCAACTGTACAACAAAAACAGAATATGGCCGGGCGCAGTGGCTCACGCCTGTAATCCCAGCACTTTGGGAGGCCCAGGCGGGAGGATTGCCTGAGCTCAGGAGTTTGGAGACCAGCCTGATCAACATAGTGAAACTCCGTCTCTTCTAAAAATACAAAAATTAGCCCGGCGCGGTGGCAGGTGCCTGTAATCCCAACTACTTGGGAGGCTGAGGCAGGAGAATCGCTTGAACTCGGGGGCAGAGGTTGCAGTAAGCCAAGATCGTGCCACTGCACTCCGGCCTGGACAACAGAGTGAGACTCCATCTTTAAAAAAAAAATACAGAATACTAATATCTGCAAGAGGGCTATGGTTTACAAAGGCATGCTCATAATCGTTTCTTCATTTTGTAAAATGTAATGCAGCATTAAAATTAATATGTGCTTAATTGAACTGAACATAAACTATAGCTACTACTTTACAGTACTGTCCAGAAAATCTATTTCCCACATCTAAATGTTTACACGGCTTTACTTTCACTCGTGTAAAAAAAAAAAAAAAAAAGTTAAAAAAGTTATCACAAGTAAAAGCATTAAGAAAGGAGCCAATATTTTCCTATTAAAAACAGACACAGATATGAGACGTGTGCAGAAAAGAGTTAACACAGCAGGTCTAACTGCTATCCTTAAAAAGGCTGGCATGCGGCAACTTGAATTTTGGGAGGATTCCCTCCATTGCCAGAATGATTACGAGTGCCTCACTGTGCTTAAGCTGTTTACCTGCAATGTGGCTTATGCTGCTTACCTGCTTTCCTTTTGGAAGTCTAGAATCTCGGTATGTAACAGACAGAGAAACCTATGTGATCAGCCCCCAGTAAAAATCCCAATCATGGAGTTTCTAAATGAGCTTCCCTAGTTAGCAAAATTTGACCTATGTTGTCAGTCTCACTGCTGGAGGAATTAAGCAATTCCTGTGTGATTAAGCTGGGAGAAGACTCTTGGAAGCTTATGCCTAGTTTTCCTCAGACTTAGCCTACGCACTTTTTGCCTTTACTGATTGTGCTTGCTACTTTCATTATAATAAATCATAGCCATGAGTGTCACCATGTAAGTCCTGTGAGTTCTCCTAGCAAATTATTGATTTGGTTAAAAGAATGCTTAAAGAATATTAATTTGGCAGACATGTAAGAACAGCTTGGAAGAGTCAGAAACTGAGGCAAGATCAATCATAAAATACCACTATATCTCAGGTATTCAATAGCTACAGTTTAGGATAGAGAGGTGGTCAAAAGTATGGAGAGAAGGGAGGAAATTTAGGAATAATTAAGAGTAATTAAAATACAAACTTTTAATGAGTGTGGTCTTGGAGACCTATATAATGTAAAAAGTTCATTTTTCTATTTGCTTTGAAATAAGAAATATGTATTTATAAAAATCAACAGTGATTTATAAATTTCATGGTTACAAGTTAAAATAATCTACATCTACATTTCTGATATAATTTTTGTTTTTACTTCAGTATTTTATAACCAATTTTTAAATAATAACCAGTGATATCATGCACATTGATCTGTTTATATAAAGGAGACTACTGAAATAATTCTAATATTACTTAAATTGAAGAGAAAAAGGAATACATTTATAATCAATGTTTTATCACAGAATGAAAGGGCTCCATTCTTGTGCTTTATTAATAAAGGTAGCATTTGGTGAACTTCTCTCATCCTCCATCCCAGCCATCTTTACAAATATATGGGCTCTTACCTTGAAATGCTCCAGCTTCAATAACGCCCTCTTTGGTATTGTCAAAGCCATGAGATGTAATTTGGGTTTCTGAGAGACCAAGTCCAGATGGTAATGAATGCTTCAAATCCTTAGCAAGATTTAAATAAAAGAAAAAAACTTTGTAAAAAATCCCACATGACATAACAATTCAGAATAATTGTATCCTTTTAATCAAATCTTAGATTATTTTTCTCTCTGCTATGCGGTATTCCCTTATGCTGTCATGGCATTCTATAATGATGTATAATCAGCAGCAAATACAGCAAGATTTGTATTAAGTGGTATTGTGTACATCACATACAATACACTTTCATCATTTTGGAATTAGGCAGCAGGCAGATATTAAAATTCAATGTAAAAATTTCAATCTTACTGATACATCAGAAAAATTATTTTAATGAGCAAAATTAAGATCATTCAATTGCCATGTCTAATATGTAAAAGCTGACATCTAATATAATCACAATGAGCCTGGCTAATGCGCAGTATAAACAAATCATTCACTTGCCATGTTAATTTCTTTTCCATTTCAAGAGGGCTTCTCTGACTTCAATCAGGGTGAAGTAAACAAAACTTATTTAGATTTACATTGCACAATGATAATAGTTAACCTAACTGCAAATTAGCCTATAACAGAAACTTATTATAATAAAAATAATATTCAACACTGGGTCTTAAGAGCTTAAAAAGTATAAAAAGTCAAGAAGCACAATGTTCTTTAAAAGGCACAATCCTAGTTAAGTATATTCTAAGTTTTTTTTTTCCAGAACCTTGTAAATTAAATCTCAGGGCTTAAGTAATGATTAGGCAAAAAGGCCAAGTAAAACTGTAAAATCACCAAGAAGCAAAGCTGAGGCTACAGTCTGCTGGCTTCCAGTGATGCAACAATTATGAATAATGTAGACTTAAATCTGGCCTATCCACGTGACTAGAACTTCAGAGAAATCAAACTGAAATGAAGGCATTAAATCTAAAATAAAATCACTTTTCTATTTACCTTTATTAAATTTTCATGGGAATTTCAGGGCTATGACAAGTTAAAAGTAAACACAGCTAGTAAGCTAAAGTTTTAGACTGGTCATAGTTTAAGATAGCAGATTTTAGATCATAAATATATATAACTAGTGTTATATATTTTTTCTAATCCATTACACCTTTTCTTGATGTAATGGTATAGAGCCTATAGCAGGGGTCCAGGATATTTCTCCAAAGACAGAGTTATACTTTCTTTCTTTCTTTCCTTATTTTTTTTTTATTTTTATTTTTTTTTACCTAGGACAAAACATACACATCTTAATCAGTAGGTGAAGGCAATATGCAATCAAAGAGGAAAGTATATAACAATTTATAATGTAGTTAAGAATTCAGAAGAGGAAATGATCAGTGTGCATTCAATAGAAGAAAAAGTCTTAATGGAAGAGATGGATTCTAAACCGCATCAATGACCAACATGGATGATATGGAATGTTGGAGGGATGGAATAGGATTAGGAAGAGTTCATCTTCAACCTAGCAGAAAAACTTTCGGGGGAGAGGGTGGGTAGCACTGGGCAGTCGTTATCATATTATTGGGATAGCATGGAGGCCAGCAACTAGGCTCCCATGGCCAACGTTGCTAAAGGTCTATGTTGACAGATAGGGGTAAATGAATTAGAAAATTTTGAGTAATGGGTTTACTTGATTTGGTTAAAGCATTGCTTAAAGAATATCAATTTGGTGGACATGTAAGAACAGCTTGGAAGAGTTAGAAACTGAGGCAAGATTAATCATAAGATACCACTGTATCTCAAGTATTCGACAGCTAAAGTTTAGGATAGAGAGGTGACCAAAAGAACAGAAAGAAGGGATGAAATTTAGAATAATTAAGAGTAATTAAAATACAAACTTTTAATGAAAATTCAGGGCATAGCCATATGTCAAATATAATAATAAAGTGGTATAGCTAAGATAATATATACTACTGAAATAAGAAGCCCTTTCAGAAGTTAATTTCCAGAATCATGAACCAAAATGCAAAGGGATTATTAAATCACTAGTCAAGAAGATTTGATCTTAAACAATTATATCTACTCTGCTACTTAAGTAAAAATAGTGTAGGACAAGTTAAGTGACATGTTGTATAATATAACTTGAAAACACCCTGTTTTGGAATGTTTGCTGAAGAAGTTTCCATCTGGATTCTAATGTTCTCCTAAATGTACTCCTTAAACGTACTTGATGTTTTTCTTGACCAATGTATAAGCAACACTCAATTACCTTTTCTTCCTTAAGTTTTTCACTATTTTCAGTGTGGAACTTACTAACTTACACAACATCGTAGAAATACAGTAAGGATAACTTGGTTCATCATCTCTATACTTCTGAAAAAAGGTATATGCTGTAAATGAAAACAGATGGCTAAAAGAATAGAAACAAAACAGTTCCTAAAGATGAATAGAATCTTCTAGGTGCTAGGCCACGGAGTCATGCTTTTCTCTACTTTGCATCATCTTTGGAGGACTCTCTGGGACTATATTACGATTAGGTACCCAGGTCCAGAGCATGCTGAATCTCTATCACTAAACTTCTTTAGTTAACCATGAACATTTATTAGAATCTGTGATTTCAAATTAAGTACATAGGATTTAATATAATTTCCATTCTGAAAGGTAAAGTTTTACATTGCTTAAAACTATTCTTAGATATTTTTACTAAAGCCTTTTAAAAACTGAAGTATAAAAAAGTCAATTTGGTTTAATTAAATTAAAAATATTTCTTGGCCGGGCACAGTGGCTCACGCCTGTAATCCCAGCACTTTGGGAGGCCAAGGCGGGCAGATCACGAGGTCAGGAGATCAAGACCATCCTGGCTAACACGGTGAAACCCCATCTCTACTAAAAATACAAAAAATTAGCCGGGCGAGGTGGCGGGCGCCTGTAGTCCCAGCTACTCGGGAGGCTGAGGCAGGAGAATGGCGTGAACCCCAGGGGGCGGAGCCTGCAGTGAGCTGAGATCTCGCCACTGCACTCCAGCCTGGGGGACAGCGAGACTCCGTTTCAAAAAAAAAAAAAAAAAAAAAAATAGTTCTTAAAATTCCCTCCAGATCCTAACACCTAAGAATGGAAAAACAAACACCCATATACTGACCTTCTACTGTCTATTAATAACATTTGTAGGCTGTCTATGAAATCTAAAAATCTACCTTGTCATAAGTATCTTTGCTTAGTTTTAGCCATTTTAATTTTATCCATTCAATCTTAAATCTCCAATTTTGCAGCCTGGTTTCCTTTTTCTAGCTAAACAAATATCTGTCCAGTTAACTGACTAATTTATTATTGGAAATAAATTAAATGGAGGGGATTGTGTCTGGGAATGGCTCCTTCATCCTGTAGTTCTCAACCCTGGGATTTCATCACACTGGCAGTGAGATGGGTGTAAAGTGATTTGTTACTAGTAGTAGTTAAAAGCAAAACACTTATCAACTTCAGTGTGTAAAGTATTTATATTACGGTAGGTTCAAGGCAATCTCTGTGACTCTTTCGTTGCATTTTAGTATGCTTTTTGGACTGAGAGATACAGGGTGGAGTTTCAGAAGGCAAACAAAATTGTTTAGCACTTTGGACATCAGTGAAAATGTCTGAGAACTGACTCTGATTTCAAATGCATCCATTATTTCAAAAAAATAATAACTAGCAATCATTTGATGAGGCAGTTTGATATAATGGATGCAATGTGGGCTCTGAAGTCAGCTCAGATATACCTGAGTTTGAATCCTGGCTCCAGTCACTTAATGGCTGCATAACCCCAGGCAAACAGTCTGAATTGCTGAGTTTCTTCACTGTAACATGATAATGTGAAGGGATAATTATTCTTACCTCACAGACAACATACAAAAAGTACACTACAATGTCTGGTACTTCAAGTATTAATGTCTTTCTCCTTCATCCCAATTTTTAAATAGAACTCTTCTGGAGACTAGAAGTTGGAATGACGAAAGATTATTTTCTTATATGTAAAACTGACCATTATATCTAAGAATGTATTTTCATATCACTTAGGATGAGTGATTTTTATTTTTTGAGTGACAAAGTCATGAAATTATAAGTATTTCCACCCTTATTATGCTTACAACCCCATTTTAATTATATTAGAGCATGCCTAGACGGGAAACCAACCATATAATTAACTTCTGATATCCAGTGACTTTAAACAGGGCAACTAGATAGAAGTTACAAGTCTGAGAGATCTGTTTTAAAATGTATAAAACGATACCTTTAGTAGAAATAGAGTTTCTGAGTTAGAGACAAAAAATGTGGGAAAAAAGACATGCTTTAAAGGGAAGGTGATGAGTTTGATACAAAAAGTAAGGAATACACAGAGTACAAACCAAAAAACGCGAGAAAAGCCCAGGTGGAAGATCATTAAAAATAAGTACCTTCAGTAGCAATAGGAATGTTTTCATAGACAAAGAAAGGCTGCTAAAGAGAATTTGAAAGATAAACTGGTCTTTGAAACAGTCATTGGAACACTTGTGAAAATCTTCAAAAGACTACAAGCTTGGGTATTCTGAAGAACATCACTCTATATTCAATAAGTGAGGCATCTGAGGAATTCTAGACCCCAAGACTATGATTGGTTACCTACTGTACATAAAATCCAAATCAAACTCTTTCTTTCAAAGAGATAAACTGGTCAGGCATGGTGGCTCACACCTGTAATCCCAGCACTTTGGGAGGTCGAGACAAGAGGATCGCTTGAGCTCAGGAATTTGAGACTAGCCTAGGCAACATGGCAAAACCCCAACTCTAAAAAAATACAAAAATTCAGCTGGGCATGGTGGCATGCGCCTATAGTCCCAGCTACTTGGGAGGCTGAGGTGGAAGGATGGCTTGAGCCCAAGTGATGGAGGTTGCAGTGAGCCAATTCGTGTGACTGCCCTATAGACTGGGCAGCAGAGCCAGACCCTGCCTCAAAAAAAAACAAAAACAAAAAAACAAAAAAGAGAGATAAACTAGTAAGTCTCTTTTAAAGGAAAAGAAAAATATTGGTCTTGGGTCTCAAATGGGTCTCTCAAAACATTAGATTTCCAACTAAAAGTCGTTCTACCATCTGGTTTGGATATGAGGTTTGGATCAGAGATTTATAGGGCTTGCTCCTTTAAAGATAACATAAAACATAGCAATCCCCTCCAACCCCCACAAAAGAAATCCCTATTCCCCTTACCTTGTTCTATTTTTCTCATAGCAATGACCACTAAGTGATATATTATGTGTATGTTTGTTTATTTTTGTGTCCCCTCACTATACTATAGCTGTCATGAGAGCAGGGTTGTTGCCTATTTTGTTTACTGCTATATACCCAGCACCTGAAATAGTACCTGAGACATAGGAGGATCAAATAAATATTTGAATAGATAAATAATGAATTTGTTGAATGAACTAAAGGATTTATGATTCAATGCCATGTAGATTAAGAAGCTGCAATAATAACGGGTTTGTTTTGAAATACAATTTAATGTATATTTGCTTATTCTTACATTAGACTTTTTGGTCAGAAAAAGAGACAAGATATACATTAACATAAAAGTTGAACGTGGTGCCAAAGTAAAGACACTAAGTATTAGAAGAATTCAGAATAGACTAAGTCCATAAAAAACAAATAGGAAGGAAGAAAGCACTGCCTGAGCTATGGAACATAAATTATTTATTTACTTATTTTATTTTACTTTTTTGAGATAAGGTCTGGCTCTATCGCCCAGACTGGAGTGCAGTGGTGTGATCTGGGCCCACTGTAACCTCCGCCCCCTGGGCTCAAGCCATCCTCCCACCTCAGCCTCCCGAGTAGCTAGGATTACAGACGTGCACCACCATGCCCGGCTAATTTTTGTATTTTTAGTAGAGACGGAGTTTCGCCATGTTGCCCCCGCTGGTCTCAAACTCATGAACACAAGTGATCCACCCGTCTCAGCCTCCCAAAGTGCTGGAATTACAGGTGTGACCCAACAGGCATGGCTTATTTCTTTACTTATGTATTGAATCAACATCTAATGACCACCAACTTCATGACAGCCACTGCTCTAGACACTACAGACATGGCAGTGAAGGAAAAACAGGTAAAGTCCCTGCCCACATAGACTCATGTTCTGGGGGGTGGGGACATAGGAAGGGAGGAGATTGATAGTAAACAAACATAGGTGGTAATAAGTCCTGTAATTAAGTAATAAACAAGTAAATAAGTTTTTGTTTTTGTTGTTAAAGGCAGGATAAGAGGGAGAGAGTGACAGATAAAGGTTGCCACTTCAGATGCAGTATTCGGGGAAGGTCTCTCTGAGGAGATAAATTGTGAACAGAGTCCTGAACAAAGTGAGGGAGTAATAAGCTGGGTTGTTGAGGGACTGGTTTTATTTAACTAAACTGTGCTAACTGAAATTAATGTATATTGGAACTATACAAAGCAAGAACTGTGTATATATTATCTAACTTAATCTTGACAAACACTTGAAGTGCTTTCACTCCCATTTTACAGATGAGAAAACTGGGACAAAGAAGTATGTCATTTTGATATTAACTAGCAATATGGTTAGGACTAAGCTTCCAGAAACAATATTAACCGTAATGTATAATAAATTTAAATAGCCATAGGTAATTTATTGGAAACTTAGAATTTATTTTAGCTAGTATGTTTTCTAAAAGATTTGTTTAAAGAAATAGCTTTAAAAAACATTATTTCAGAGCCTGCTTCGGTTTAAGCGCACTAATAGAAATATGTTCTCAAGCTGTAATTTCCTGCTGGTACAAAACAGATGAACTGCCTTTATCCCATTCACTCATTTCCTAATATCACTTAATACCTCTTGTCACAGGACAACACCCTTTTCAACTACATATTGTTTTGAAGAACACTTAGGGTCAAAAAGAAAACATTCCTTACACTCAATTTTTATTTACTTCCTATTTTTAAACCCAGTCTCCAAGTCTGTTCATTTCACTGAATAAGTGACCTTTAACTTTCCCAGTTAGTTTTTAATATCTAAAATCAATGGTTTCTAGTTTTAAATATTAGTATTCCTTTTATTCATATTTATATTACTAGAATCTTCCCTCTCTGAAAGACAAATATATCACTTACAAAATAAAATGCTGTCAAATCACTGAAATAATTTGTAAACTTTGCAAGTTTGGTCATTAGGTCAATTATTTTTAGAATGGCTTCCTTGAATGCTGCCTTGCTTAAGTCTTGACAGCTTTTCAGCAGCTTATGTTTTAGCGAAGATAACAGCTTTCTTTAAGGGAAAAAGTACCAAAACACCCCTCAAAATACAAGAAATGTAAAAAAACCCTAACATTTGAACACAAACAACAAACAAATGGCACAGGGTTGTCCTTTGGAAGATTGGTTCCAGGATCCCTTGGATATCAAAATACATGGATGCTCAAGTCCCTTATATAAAATGCTTAATATTTGCCTATACTCTATACACATCCTCACCATATACTTTAATCTCTAGATTACTTAAAATACCAAATACAATGTAAATGTCATGTAGATAGTTGTTATACTGTATTGTTTTTAAATCCGTATTATTTTTAATTGTATTGTTACTTTTTATTTTATTTCATTTTCCCCAAATATTTTCAATGCAGTTGGTTGAATCTGTGGATGTGGACCCTGGGATACAGAACCCAGGATAAAGACAGCTAACTGTATAGGTCTAGAATGGTTATGTTAGATGTATCCTCGGAACTTTATCAGAAAGAACAACACTCACCTGAATCATTCTCCTGTCATAGAATATTGTGTAAATTTCTGGAAAAGAGATATAATAGTAGTACTATCTGGGAGAAGGGGAGCTAAGTAATGTGTTATTAAATAGTACACATGATAGATAATTCTGATTACCTAACTTTTCAAGCAGTTATAGCGATACCGTTCATCTTGTCACCTATGGCCTCTTAGAAAAGACAACTTAAGAGAGGGGCTTCAAGATGGCTGATTAGAGGCATTTCGCACTCCCTCCATTAAGAAGAACCAAAAGAGTAGATACCACACTTTGAATACATCATCCAAGACAGACCACTGGAATCCAATAGAAAAGTGACAGGAAATATCTAAAGCAAGGAAGGAGAAGGAAGCAAGGCAACCTGCTCTGCCAGGATCAGCTGGGAGGCAAAGGGAGACTTCCCAATATGGGAAAGAGGAAAATGACAGACCCTCAGAAGTCTACATTCCCACTGTGGACTCTTGCAATCCTAGCTACAGGAGAGCCCCTGGACCCACATGGGCCCTGAAACAAACGTAGGGAGCTGGCAGGAGATTGTGTGATGGCACTGCCCCAGAAAGGAAGCTCACTCTGGGTCCCACATGCTCCCTGAGATCTAAGCAGATACGGCAAGGTGTCATCTCAGAGCTCTGCTCCCAAAAGATCTCACACTGTCCTGAAAAACAAGAGAAGCATGGGCTGCTGGCCCTAGGACTTAGGTGCAAGTGACAGCAGACTACCGCATCCAGGGCTGAGGCACAAGCACCGCAGGGGCCGAGATCTGAGAGGCATAGATGTTCCCTATCCACCAGCCTAGGCTGCCGCCAGTTACTAAAGGCAGCACCACCCTCTCCAGTGAAAGTGCAGAAGCACAGCTGTCACCACATCCTACCCAAGCATTCTGCACCCCACCCTTCTCCACCACAGCTAGCACACCTGTACACACCATGGGGGGCCTGAGGACATGTCTACCCAACCTGGCTTCCCCACCCCCCAACAGCTGTGCCAGAACACATAGTCTGGGGGCCACAGCATTGCAGAGACTGGTCCGCCCAGCACATCACAGCCACCGCCAACACCCATGCACACTACTCAGGCCCCAAAGGGTCGTCTGCTACTGCCACTGCCATTGCCCACGCTATGCTGGCTGCCTAGAGGTTCAAGAACCTGCCCACCTGCCTGGCCCACTGCTGCCACTACTGGCATACAAGTAAGCCATCTGGAGGCCCAAAAATCCACTCACCTGGACCCATTAACACTGGTGCCAGCATATACCACCCTGGGGCCAAAGGACAGGCATGCTCAGCCCACCACTGCTACAACTGGGGCCCAAAGAGTGGCCTGACATCTAAAGCAAAACTTCACCACAGCTTCCACTAATAACTGTACACTTAATCCACTGAGGAAAATCACAGATACCACTGATGCTGTATATAGCCAAAGAAATTATACACAGTAAACTACTGCACACACAAGAATCAAAGTCAAAGTAGCCTACTCACCCAACAGCATAGATACAACTCTCCCCTACAACAGCAAATTCAAACTAATGGAGAAACCGTTACACCAGATGTTAATGTAAAGACACAAAAAACATGAACAAGCAAGGAAATATAATACCTTCAAAGGATCACAATGATTCTCCAGCAACAGATCTCAACCAAAAAGAAATTCAGGAAATCTTGGATAAAGAATTCAAACTACTGATTCTCAAGATGAAGATACAAGAGAATTCTGAAAAACAATAGACAGAAATCAGAAAAACAATTCAGGATATGAATGAGAAATTTACAAAAGAGATAAAGATCATAAAAAAAGAACCAAACGGAAATTTTGGAATTGAAGAATTCATTGCTTGAAATACAAAATACATTCAAAAACTTCAATAATAGACTAGCTCATGTAGAAGAAAGAATCTCAGAACTTGGCTGAGTGAGGTGGCTCATGCCTGTAATGCCAGCACTTTGAGAGGCTGAGGCAGGTGGATCACCTGAGGTCAGGAGTTTGAGACCAGCCTGGCCAACATGGTGAAACCCCGTCTCTACTAAAAATACAAAAATTAGCTGGGTGTGGTGGCACGTGCCTGTAATCCCAGCTGCACAGGAGGTTGAGGCAGGAGAATTGCTTGAACTCAGGAGGCAGAGGTTTCAGTGAGCCAAGATGGTGCCCCACTGCACTCCAGCCTGGGTGACAGAGTGAGACTGAGTCTCAAAAAAAAAAAAAAAAAATCTCAGAACTTGAAGACAGGTCTTTTGAAAGAACCCAATTAGAAAAAAATAAAGAGTAAAAAAGAATGAGGAAAGTGTTCATGACATGAGACAACATAAAGTGACCAAATATTCATATTATCAGGGTCCCAGAGGGTGAAGAGAGAATGAAAGTGTTAGAAAACCTATTTAATAAAACAATAAATGAAAACTGCCCAAGTCTAGCAAGAGATTTAGGCATCCAGATACAGGAGGCTCTCAGATCACCAAACCGATACAATACAAAAAGATCTTCTCTATGGCACATTATAGTCAAAATGTCCAAAGTCAACAATAGAGAATTCTAAAAACAGCAAGAAAAAAGTGTCTAATCACCTATAAAGGAACCCCCATGACTATCAGTGGATTTCTCCGGAGACAGAAGCCAGGAGAGAATGGTATGACATATTCGAAATGCAGAAAGAACAAAAACTGCCAGCCAAGGATACTATATCCAACAAAATTACCAGAAGGAGAAATAAAGTCTTTCCTAGACAAGCAAAAGCTGAGGTAATTCATCACCAGTAGACAGGCACTACAATAAATGCTCAACGCAGTGCTAAACCTGGAAGCAAAAGGACAACATTTACCATCATCAAAACACATGAACATATAAAACTCACAGGTAAAGCAAACACATAAATGACAAAGAGAAAAGACTCAAATGGCACCAATACAGAAAACCACCAAACCATAATGAGAAACAATCAGTCAAAAAGAAAGGAGCAAAGATTATACAAAATAACCAAAAACCAATTAACAATATGAGAACAACAAAACATATCAATAAAATCTTAAATGCAAATGGAGACAACTGTAGCTGAGGACATTACAGTCACTCAAATCCCTCCCTACTGTCTGCTGGGGTTCTTTACTAAACAAACAAAAGTTCTTCCAGAAGAAAACCCTACTCTCCTATAGGTAAAACAGGTGTAAAATCTGAAAAGCACTAAGGCCTTCCTATGCCTAAGCTGCTACTAACAGAAGGAGCCTAACCAAAAATGATACAAATAGGTTCAATTCCAATTCTGAAGAGAACTATCATTCTGATGTGGTCTGGCAGCTAAATGCAACACAAAATGATATGGGCTATGTGAGACGAATTTATGACTTGTGAGATAATACTTGGGATTTTATGAGTTTGTTGACTGTTTTTCAATAAAATACTCATTCTCTAAGTAATATTATATAGCCTCATAGTTCACCAAAATTTTAAATATGCTTTCTTTATATAACCTGAAATTTTTTTTTTTTTGAGACAGAGTCTCGCTCTGTCACCCGGCTGTAGTGCAATGGCACGATCTCGGCTAACTGCAACCTCCGCCTCCCAGGTTCAAGCAATTCTCCTGCCTCAGCCTCCTGAGTAGCTGGGACTATAGGTGCACGCTGCCACACCTGGCTAATTTCTTTGTATTTTAGTAGAGATGGGGTTTCACCGTGTTGCCCAGGCTGGTCTCGAACTCCTGAGCTCAGACAATCCGCCGGCCTCAGCCTCCCAAAGTGCTAGGATTATGGGCATAAACCACCGCGCCTGGCCAACCCTTAAATTTTTTTAAGTGTTATCAGTTATATAAGTCTGTGCCTACCTTAGCAACTTTTAAAGTATCTGCTACTGAATTTACTCCTATATTTTCTAGAATATATTTCAGAGACAATGGATCCATTTATAATTAACAACATAAAATTCCTAATTTGCATTTTTATGTTGCTGACATTCAATTCAAAGTTTAACACTTTGCAAGGCCAAGCTTAACAAGTGTATAATAAAATGGGATAAACCTGAGCTAACCTTTTATTCAAGCTTTTAGCATAATGGAGTATTTAATAGTTTTTAAAAATATTTTTCAAACAATTAAGCTAAAACAAAATATGCTTTTGGCGAAAGCTCCAAATACGTTTTTGTATATTTTAAGTACTTTTAAAAAAATACAAAGTAATATTTGTAGTAATAGCTTTCATAAAGCTGTGAAAAATGTCTCCATTTTGCATATTTTAATAGAGGTCATTATAATTATGACATTAAAAACATAAGTTTAGAACTTAAAATTTAGCATGGTAATACTTTTGAACCGTAGTGTAAAACCAACACATGAAGAACACAAAATGTTCAGCAAATTTGTTTTAAAATATATATCCTTGAGAATGTCCTAAGTCTCACTCCTCTTCTGCCCTTGATGACTGAACTTGTTTCCCATGTCTCTAGTACTGTCAGCCCCGCAATTAATTCTTCAAATACTGTATCCAGAGACAGTTTTCTCAAATGCGAAGCCAACTGAGACACTCCCATTTTTATAGCATTTAGTGGCTCTCCATTGCCTTTTAGGTAAAGACTAAACTCTTCAATATGGTTTTAAGGTTTTGCAGGATCACTATCTACTTATCTCTCTAGCCTCATTTCTCACACACCTGCCCTCACATTCTCCATTCCAACAACATGAATTTCCAGTTCTACGGTCTCACACTTCCTTCGGGTTGTTACAGTTGCTTCTGATGAGAATATTTTTCACCCTTTATCTGGCTAGGTCATCCTTCAGACCTCAGCTTATATAGTAATAACTCAGGTAATCTTTCCATGCTCCTACCAGTACTCAGACCATGCTATACTTGGCCTAGCATAACATTTTTCACATGGTATTAAAATTAATTTGTCTATATCCTCTCTCCCTACTCCGAAGACCATATGCTAAGATCAGGAAGCTTATCTATCTTGTTCACCATTTGTATTCTTGACATCTAGCAGAGTGTCTATTACTTCATTTGGCAAGAAATTTTCTCAATAACATCTCATCCTTCAAAATGGACAAAACTTTCCAAAGCATCTACATAATAAATTTTTTAAAGAAACAAACTGAAAAACTCATGTTAAATGTCTGATGCATTGTTAATTTAAAATCTCCTTTGTTAGTTTAACAGTTAGCTGTCTATAAAAAATACCTGCCAGAAGCAAAGCTATTATTAGAACAGCCTCCACATCCCCAGTTCTGTAACATTATTAACTCCCCTTATAGTGGCCTCTCTGCTTCTCCACAATTATCTTGAGTTTTATAAAACTGATTATCTTCCAACATTCTACTTATCAACATTCTATTGTTAGAAGGCAGGTCAGCATTTTCTAAACTCTCTATTGGTACTTCTAAACAACCAGTTCTCAAACTTTAATTTCAGTAGGAATCACCTGAGGATCCTGTTAAAAATGCAGACTGCTCTTAGCTGCCTGTTGTGATTCTCACTGAGTTGGAATGTGAAGCCCAGAAATCCGAATTTCAAAACAAGGAAATCAGGTGATTCTGATGCAGGCGATCCTTAGTCTATCTTGAGGAACTGTTGTAGAGAACTGCTTTCCATTCTTGTGCAACTCTGCCCCTACCCTACCCCTGTTTCCTGTGTGCCACCTTCCTCACTGCCCTCGTCCCCACCTCAACATTGTCATCTACCTTCTTTTCAGTCAATTTCAAATATTTATTGAGGACTTTGGCACATCTAGCGCTTCTGCTTTATCCCTAACTCTCACATTAAACTGGGTGTTTCTAACCTTTTGCATGTTGTTGGGCACATTTTCAGGAAATGATTATAGATGTTCAGTTAACAATTCCTTCCAAAAGCTGATACATTAGCTCTCTAGGCTGAAAGTTTTCATAGATCATTAAAAATACAGTCCACTAACGTCATGGTATGTAGTATGTTGCTATATTTTAAAATATAAATTGTAAAACACTTAAAATCTGTTCCATGAGCCTGCCTACCTATGTTGATGCAGAATGACAGGGGATAGTAATAATGATACGTAAAGGTATGTGATTTTATTTTCCCTCAGTATACCTGCAGAAATGCGTAAAACTGGTAATCTGGATCAGGTTTGGGAATCTGTAGTTGGACAAGATGCCAAAAAAGTGTCAGGGCAGATAAAAGACATTTTAGACTTAGTATAACCCTATCTACATCTTAGTCTCAGATTTCATTAACATCTTCATTTCTAATGCCTTTCATCTTTCAATACCCCATATTTCCACTCAGGCAACCTAAACTCAAATTGCCACTCTTAGACTTTCTCATCACTTGGGAAGCAACGCTTCTAGACTCTCACTTTAAATAAGTTTAATAACTCACTTTATGATCACAATATCCTCCTATATCTTATTCCATCTAATCAAGAGTAAATCTAACATTTTTGATTTTTTTTTCCATTTTACCACCATACACACACACCTGCCACAGACACACAATTTCAATCTTCCTTTCTCCCTCTCTCTCATTCAATCATTCAACAATATTTAACAAGAACTTACAGTACCTTTTTGTGGTTCACTGCCTACCCTCTTGGCCTCACCCACTTAGTCTAGATTCTAAGTAGTTCAGAAGCTTGAATCATGTACCAACTTGCATCAAAGAAATACTGAATTGATTCACATACTATCACTGTGGAAATATTTATATGTATCTACATTCAAAATAATTCCTCCAAGAAATTGAAAAACAACATATTCCTAATAGCTTTTGTTTATAAATAACAACACACTCTCAGATTATAATTTAAGACAGATAAGCCTTCAACCTTTCATTACGAATTGTATTTTCAACAAAATAATTCCTCCAAGAAATAAAAAAAAATATTACTAATAGCTTTTGTTTATAAATAAGGGCACACTCTCAGATTATAATTAAGACAGATAAGCCTTCAACCTTTCATTATGAATTGTATTTTCAACAGGACTCTCAATCCAGAATTAATTTAATATATGTGTATATTAAAAATATACTTAAAATTTTAATTTGTAGTAGTAGTATTAAGAGTATAGCCTATAGCTGAGAAGCAAACAGCATTAAAATGAATCTAGATTTGCATGGGTTAAACCTTGAAAACCATTTGCCATATCTCTAAAAGGGATTAATATACATATTTGGTCAAAACTGGCTCTCTGACAAAGTCCCCATCAAATCATTATTGCCATTGACCAAGCTACTACATTTTTTAGGTGTGAGTAACATGGAAACATTATATTGCATTCCTATATAGAATGGAGACAAACTGTCATCACATGCTATGAAAACTCTAGGGTAGGATGGCTGAAGTAGAAAAAATGTCAACTTTTAAGTCTATTTACTAGAATTCATTCTTTTATTGAGCAACTACTATGAACCATAAATTGTGCTGTGTATACACACTATCTCTGACCTAACAGTGATTCCAATCTCTTGGGAAAAGCAGACAAATAAGTTACAACATGTGACTGGTGAGGGTAGGAGTTGGAGGAACAGTGTTCCAACAATTTCTTGTATTTCTTTCCCAAATCTTCTCCAGATTGTAGTGTATGATATTGCAGACTGCTTAGTACACAGGAATGAAGAAACGACTTAGTTCAACAAAATCATTAAAAATTAAAACAATAACAGCAAAGACTCCACACTCACAAACCGAAATACCACATGCAGGGAAATTAAGAACACAAAATGTATCAACTGTAAGATTATCTCTTCCCTGGTTTTTCAGAGAAGTCTAAAAATCTGGTTTCTAGTCCTCGTCCTCGTTCTTACATGAATAAACATTCATTTACTCACCAAACATTTATTGCAAGGCCCTCTTTGGTCATACGTGCCAAAAACTGTTACCAAACCCTGGAAATAAGGTAATGAAAGAGCGCTCTTGCACTCACTGCACTTACAGTCAAACCACATAAGCTTTTGGTACAGCTGTTTAATTAATACTGGGTAATGCCATAACAACTGCAAGGGCCTTTTGCCTCCACTGTAAAATAACATAGTGAGATCTCTAAGGTACTTCTACTCAATGAATACTCTGTGATTTAACTTAAAACTTACAGGTAGGGGGTTCTTAAGACTCAGGGAACCTGAGAACCCTTATGCAGGACTCAGGGGGTCCTAAGCTCACTAAATCTGAATGCAAAATTTGGTAGGTTTGTGTATGTACATTTTCCTAGAGAAAGCGTTCATAGGTAAAAATACCCTAAATTAGTGGACTTTTGTTTTGGCCCTTCCACGGGAAAAATTCCATTTTAGCTAGGTCTAATGAGGCAATGTCTTTAAATCTACCAACTATAAATTAATTCACAAGAAGTTTCAACCATGTGGAGTTAGTATGACTTACTTCTGCTCTTAAATTCATGGTATGAGTTGCAAATTTCTAATTAATTTTGACCAGCACTATAACAGCATCCATTACAAATACTACACACAGTTTACAAATCAGAGTAATTTGAATTATTCAGATTAAATTGTACTAAACTTTTAAAAAAGAATAATTTTTAAAAGAATAAAATTATCTTTTAAGAATAATTTTATTTTTATTTTCTAAATAAAATGCATTTATTTAGAAGCAGAAATATTTTTACTGTAAAAAACTGAGATAATACTAAGATGATTATCCTCTCCATATCTGGCTGTTGCTGCCCCATCTTAATAAAAAGAGGACACCAGGCGCAGTGGCTCATGCCTGTAATCCCAGCACTTTGGAGGACCAGGGTGGGAGGATCACCTGAAGTCAAGAGTTCAAGACCAGCCTGGCCAACATGGCGAAACCCCCTCACCACTAAAAATACAAAAATTAGCCGGGCGTGGTGGCACATGTCTGTGGTCCCAGCTACTTGGGAGGCTGAGGCAGGAGAATAACTTGAACCCGGGAGGCGGAGGTTGCAGTGAGCCGAGATCATACCATTGCACTCCGGCCTGGGGGCGACACAGTGAGACTCTGTCTCAAAAAAACAAAAAGGAACAAACCTAAAAATATTAACATACGAGGCAATGACTAAACTGCTGGCAAAGGGATTTCTAGGACGAAATCATCTCTACATAAATGTGAATGTTGAGTGTGAAGCTAACCAGGGCCTCTCTTAGGACAGACTAAGAAAGGAAGTAAAATGAAAAATCAAACATCTGCAATGAGAAACACAAACAAGAACAAAAAAAAAAAATTGTAATTTCATTGCCTGTGCCACAGTGACACCAGCTGGCCAGCCAGGTTATGACAACATAATAACCTACCACCTTGATTTTATGTAAGACTAACTTTAAAAGTGCATTATGCATCAACAAAAGCCATTATAAGATTTTAAACAAGTATAAAAGAAACACGTATATAAGTAAAGTACCTCAGAAAACTTTAGTTATGATTCAGTTTTATATAGGAGATCTCACTAGTCTATAAAATATATTAATATATTTTCTCTATAAAATTTTCTCTGTTAAACAGAAAAATGGATTTGGAGTTAAATGCAATTTTCCTATTTATTCCTCAGAAAAATAAATGGGGAAAAGAAAGCCAAAATTGACGTAAACAGATGCTTAAAAGATCTTGAGGGTAATTTATTCAAAATAGTCAAACGATGCTTCTGAAATACTGTTTTCACTCATGGGTTAAGAGAGCACATGGCTGAGTTTTATTTTAATTCAAAACTATTAAATATGTAAAGGGCTCATATGCTCTTTGTGTGTGTGTGCATTTAATTTCAACTTTTATTTCAGATTCAGGGGTTACATATGCAGGTTTGTTACTCGGATACATTGCATGATGCTGAGGTTTGGGGTACCATTGATACTGTCACCCAGGTACTGAGTATAGTATTCAGTAGTTTTTCACCCTTTGCCCCCTTCTCTCCCTCCCTACTCTAGTCGTTCCCAGTTTCTATTCTTGCCATCTTTATGTCCATGAGTATCCAGTGTCTAGCTAGCACTTATAAGTGAGAATATACGGTATTTGGTTTTCTGTTCCTGTGTTAATTCAGCAGCAACAAAAACAGGTGGATGGCCTCCAGTTGCATCCATGTTGCTGCAAAAGACGTAATTTTCTTCTTTTTTATGGCTGCATAGTATTTAATGATGTATATCTACCACATTTTCTTTACCTAATCCACCATTGATGGGTACCTAGATTGATTCTATGTCTTTGTGATTGTCAATAGCACTCCGATGAACATACAAGTGCATGTGTCTTTTTGGTAGAATGATTTATTTTCTCTTGGATATATACCCAGTCATGGGATTGCTGGGTCTGATGGTAGTTTTAAGTTCCTTGGGAAATCTCCAAACTGTTTTCCACAGTGGTTGAACTAATTTACATTCCCATCAACAGTGTATAAGTGTTCCCTTTTTCTCTGCAGCCTTGCCAGTATCTGTTATTTTTTGTCTTTTTAATAAAAGCCATTCTGACTGGTGTGAGATGGCATCTCATTGTGGTTTTGATTTGCATTTCTCTGATGATTAGTGATGAGCATTTTTTCATGTTTGTTGGCTGCTTGTACGTCTTCTTTTGAAAAGTGTCTATTCACGTCTTTTGCCCATTTGTTTAATGGGGTTGTTTTTTTGCTTGTTCAATTGTTTAAGTTCCTTATAAATTCTGGATATTATACCTTCGTCAGATGCATAGTTTGCAAATATTTTCTCCCATTCTGTAGGCTGTCTGTTTACTGTGTTGGTAGTTTCTTTTGCTATGCAGAAACTCTTTAATTAAGTCCTACTTGTCAATTTTTGTTTTTGTTGCCATTTCTTCTGAGGATTTATTCATAAATTATTTCCCAAGGTCAATGTCCAGATGGTGTTTCCTAGGTTTTCTTCTAGGATTTTTATAGTTTGAGGTCTTATCTTTAAATCTTTAATCCATCTGAAGTTATTTTTTATATATGGTGAAAGACAGGGGTCCGGTTTTATTCTTCTGCATATGATTATCCATTTATTCCATCACCATTTATTGAATAGAAAGTCCTTTCCTCATTGCTTATTTTTGTTGACTTTGTCAATAATCAGATGGCTGCAGGTGTGATGCTTTGTTTCTGGGTTCTCTATTCTGTTTCATTGGTCAATGTGCCTGTTTTTGTACCAGTACCATGCTGTTTTGGTTACTAGAGCCTTAGAGTATAGTTTGAAGTTGCAAAATGTGATGCCTCCAGCCTTGTTCTTTTTGCTTAGGATTCCTTTGGCTATTTGAACTTTTTTTGGTTCTATATGAATTTTAGGATAGTTTTTTCTAGTTCTGTGAAAATGATACTGGCAGTTTGATAGAAAAGCACTGAATCTGTAGATTGCTTTAGGCAATATGGCTATTTTAATGGTATTGATTCTTCCAAATCATGAACATGGAAGGTTTTTCTATTAGTTTGTGTCATCTGATGTGTATATTTTTAGTAACAGCAGGTACAAACAGAAATAATTAACTTTATTATGTTGAATTTCTTTAAGGAGGTGAAATAGGTTATTGCTTCTATGGAGGCTTGCCCACTGATAAGGTTCATATTCAATAAGGAGAGACCACACCAAGACAACCTATGTTTTCCTTTTCTGCCTTCCAATAGAAAGTAAAATAATTGCAAGGGAATCTTTAAAAAGAGAATTTAATATAAGTCAATCAGTGAATTCACAAAGAAGGAAATTATTGGCTTTGAATAAGCAAATAACTCATACTGATATGTTGCAGTTTAATTCACTTTATTCTAATAAAACTTTTCATTGCAAATTTTAGCTCCAGATTGACTGCAAGAACAAATCAGCAATCCCGGGAGGACCCACAGACCCTCTGAAGGAAGCGGACTGCTCCCGGAGGACCCAGGAGACACCCCAAATACTGTGAGTGCCCCAACTACGGAAGTGGGAAAGGGAGAGCCTCCTCTCCCAAACACACACTCCCACTGGAGAGGCTGAAGGTCTGTTCGTGGGAGAAGTTTCTGACTTTACCTAAAGCTGAGTCAAGTTTAGAGAGCCAAGAGAAATACAGGGGTACAGGAAGCAGTGGAAAGGCCCTGGGAGCTCGCTGGGTCCCCTAGCAGGCCATTCCTGCCTGGTACCACAGGGATCCATCAGGAGGGTGACCAGAGGAGCAGGGGGTAAAACTCCACAGTGAGAAGGAAATCTTCAGCTGAACTTTGTAACAATTTGAACCGTGCTAGAAGCCTCCTGGCCAGAAGTCAGGGGAGGGCACAAATCCAGTGTGCAGACTCCACAGGCCATGGAAGAACCAAGCCCTTTACTTTCGCAGCTGGAAGGTGGGTAGCCTGGGTCAGGTTTTCAAGCCCATCACGCTCTCTGCCGTGAAACAGACTCAGGGCTGTTGGTGGGGGCACGGTGGGAGTGAGAACAGCCCTTCAGTTTACGTGCGAGCTGCGTGAGGCCTGTGACTGCCGGCTTTCCCCCACTTCCCTGACAACCTGCGTGACTCTGCAGAGGCAGCCATAATCCTCCTAAGTACACAACTCCAGTGACCTGGGAATCTCACCCCCATCCCCCAGAGTAGCTGCAGCAAGATCGCCCAGGGAGAGTCTGAGCTCAAACACAACTAGCCCTGCCCCCACCTGATGGTCCCTCCCTACCCACCCTGGTAGCTGAAGACAAATGCGTATACTCTTGGGAGTTCTGACCTACAGCTGATGCTTTCTGGAAAGCACTATCTCCTGGGAGGAGGCCAACCAGCACAAAAATAGAGCATTAAACCACCAAAGCTAAGGACCCTCATGGAGTCCACTGCACCCTCTGCCACCTCCACTGGAATAGGTGCTGGAATCCATGGCTGAGAGACCCATAGATGGTTCACATCACAGGACTCTGTGCAGACAACCCCCAGTACCAGCCTGGAGCCAGGTACACTCTCTGGGTGGCTAGACCCAGAAGAAAGACAAAAATCACTGCAGTTTGGTTCACAGGAAGCCACATCCATAGGAAAATGGGGAGAGTACTACATCAAGGGAACACCCCGTGGGACAAAAAAATCTGAACGACAGCCTTCAGCCCTAGACCTTCCCTGACAGAGCCTACCCAAACGAGAAGGAACCAGGAAACTGACCCTGGTAATATGACAAAACGAGGCTCTTCAACATCCCCCCAAAAAATCACAGAAGTTCACCAGCAACAGATCCAAACCAAGAATCCCTGATTTATCTGAAAAAGAATTCAGGAGCTTAGTTATTAAGCTAACCAGGGAGGGACCAGAGAAATACGAAGACCAATGCAAGGAAATCCAAAAAAAATGACATAAGAAGTGAAGGGAGAAATATTCAAGGAAATAGATAGTATAAAGGAAAAACAATGAAAAATTCAGGAAACTTTTATGGACACACTTTTAGAAATCCAAAATGCTCTGGAAATTCTCAGCAACAGAACTGAACAAGTAGAAGAAAGAAATTCAGAGCTCGAAGGCAAAGTCTTCGAATTAACCCAATCCAACAAAGACAAAGAAAAAAGAATAAGAAAATATGAACAAAGCCTCCAAGAAGTCTGGGATTATGTTAAATGACCAAACCTAAGAATAATCAGTGTTCCTGAGGAAGAGGAGAATTCTAAAAGCTTGGAAAACATATTCAGAGGAATAATCAAGGAAAACTTCCCCAGTCTTGCTAGAGACTTAGACATCCAAATACAAGAAGCACAAACAACACCTGGAAAATTCATTGCAAAAAGATCCTAGGCACAATGTCATCGGGTTATCCAAAGTTAAGATGAAGAAAGAATCTTTTTTTTTTTTTTTTTTTTTAGCAGTTGCAAGATTTAATAGAGTGAAAACAGAGCTCCCATACAAAGGGAGGGGACCCAAAGAGGGTGGCCATTGCTGGCTCGAATGCTTGGATTTATATCCCAATCATTGTCCCTCCAGCTGTGCTCTCAGGTGATAGATGATTGGCTATTTCTTTACCTCCTGTTTTTGCCTAATTAGCATTTTAGTGAGCTCTCTTTACTATCTGGTCGGGTGTGAGCTAAGTTGCAAGCCCTGTGTTTAAAGGTAGATGTGGTCACCTTCCCAGCTAGGCTTAGGGATTCCTAGTTAGCCTAGGAAATCCAGCTAGTCCTACCTCTCAGTGCTCCCTCTCAACAGGAAAACCCAAGTGCTGCTGGGGAGGTTGGCTGACAACCGCTCTAACTGCTTCCTGCTGAATTGGGGTGTAGTAGGGGCTGTGCAGTTGAGATTTTCTCCAGAGGGGTGCCTTTGATGTCATTAACATTGGAGCATGTGGGCTAGCAGGCTGGTCCAGGAGTAGAAAGAATCTTAAGAGCTATGAGACAGAAGCACAAGGTTACCTATAAAGGAAAACCTATCAGATCAACAGCAGATTTCTCAGCAGAAACCCTACAAGCTAGAATGGATTGGGGCCCTATCTTTCGCCTCCTCAAACAAAACAATTATCAGCCAATAATTTTGTATCCAGCAAAACTAAGTATCATATATGAAGGAAAGATACAGTCGTTTTCTGACAAACAAATGCTGAGAGACTCTGCCGTTACCAAGCCACCACCACAAAAACTGCTGAAAGGGCTCTAAACCTTGAAACAAATCCTGGAAACACATCAAAACAGAACCTCTTTAAAGCATAAATCATACAGGACCTATAAAACAAAAATACACATTAAAAAGCAAAAACAAAAAACAAAAGTACACAGGCAACAAAGAGCACAATGAATGCAACTGTACCTCACATTTCAATACTAACATTGAATACAAATG
Source organism: Nomascus leucogenys (assembly GCF_006542625.1). NCBI lineage: Eukaryota > Metazoa > Chordata > Mammalia > Primates > Hylobatidae > Nomascus > Nomascus leucogenys. Next base: position 73,481,069 of record NC_044387.1, on the reverse strand, counting down.
GTCTAAATGCTCCAATTAAAAGATACAGAACTGGCCGGGCACGCTGGCTTATGCCTGTAATCCCAGCATTTTGGGAGGCTGAGCGGGGTGGATCATGAGGTCAGGAGATTGAGACCATCCTGGCCAACATGGTGAAACCCCATCTCTACTAAAAATACAAAAATTAGCTGGGCGTGGTGGCATGTGCTTGTAATCCCAGCTACTCGGGAGGCTGAGGCAGAAGAATCACTTGAACCCGGGAGGTGGAGGTTGCAGTGAGCCGAGATCACGCCACTGCACTCTAGCCTGGCAACAGAGCGAGACGCCGTCTAAAAAAAAAAAAAAAAAAGATACAGAAGATACAGAACTGACTGGGTGCGGTGGCTCATGACTATAATCCCAGCACTTTGGGAGGTCGAGGCGGGTGGATCACCTGAGGTCAGAAGTTGGAGACCAACCTGGCCAACACGGTGAAACCCTGTCTCTACTAGAAATACAAAAAGTAGCTGGGTGTGGTGGTGGGTGCCTTGTAATCCCAGCTACTCAGGAGGCTGAGGCAAGAGAATCACTTGAACCCAGGAAGTGGAAGCTGCAGTGAGCCGAGATTGCGCCATTGCACTCCACCCTGGGCAACAAGAGTGAGACCCTGTCTCAAAAAAAAAAAAAAAGATACAGAGCCACAGAATGGATAAGAACTCACCAACCAACCATTTGCTGCCTTCAGGAGACTCACCTAATACATAAGGACTCAGATAAACTTAAAGAAAGGGGTAGTAAAAGGCATTTCATGCAAATGCACACAAAAAGCGAGCAGGGATAGCTATTTTTACATAAGACAAAACAAATTTTAAAGCAACAGCAATTAAAAGAGACAAACAGGGACATTATATAATGGTAAAAGGCCTTGTCTAGCAGGAAAATATCACAATCCTACACAAATATGCACCTAATGCTGGAGCTCCCAAATTTATCAATTACTAATAGACCTAAGAAATGAGATAGCAACACAATAATAGCGGGGGATTTCAATACTCCACTGACAGCACTAGACAGGTCATCAAGACAGAAGGTCAACAAAGAAACAATGGATTTAAACTATACCTTGGAACAAATGGACTTAACAGATACATATAGAACATTTCATCCAACCACCACAGAATACACATTCTATTCAATAGCACATGGAACTTTCTCTAAGATAGAGCATATGATAGGCTACAAAACGAACCTCAATAAACTTAAGAAAATTGAAATTATATCAAGCACTCTTTCAGACCACAGTGGAATAAAACTGGAAATCAACTCCAAAAGGAACCTTTGATACCATGCAAATACATGGAAATTAATAAACTGCTCCTGAATGAGCATTGGGTCAAAAATGAAAACAAGGTGGAAATTAACCTATCAAAACTCTGGGAAACAGCAAGGTGGAACTAAGAAGTGCAAAGAGGTGCTAAACGCCTACATCAAAAAAACTGAAACAGCAGAAACTGACATTCTAAGGTCACACCTCAAGGAACTAGAGAAACAAGAACAAACCAAACCCAAACCCAGCAGAAGAAAGGAAATTACCAAGATTAGAGCAGAACTAAATGAAATTGAAACAAGCAACACAAAAATATACAAATAATAAATGAAACGAAAAGGTGGTTATTTGAAAGATAAACAAAATTGGTAGAACATTAGCAAGATTAACCAAGAAAAGAAGAGAGAAAATTCAAATAATCTCACAAAGAAACAAAACAGGAGATATTACAACTGACACCACTGACATACAAAACATCATTCAAGGCTACTATGAACACTTTTACACACATAAACTAGAAAATCTAGAAGAGGTGGATACATTTCTGGAAAAATACAACCTTCCTAGCTTAAATCAGGAAGAATTTGATACCCCGAGCAGATCAATAACAAGCAGCAAGACTGAAATGCTAATTTTAAAATTACCAACAAAAAAAGTCCAGGACCAGAGAGATTCTCAGCAGAATTATACAGAAATTCAACAAAGAATTGGTACCAATCCTTCTGACACTATTCCACAAGAGAGAGAAAGAAGGAACCCTCCTTAATTCATTTCATGAAGCCAGCGTCACCCTAATACCAAAACCAGGAAAGGACATAATCAAAAAAGAAAACTACAGACTGATATCCTTGATGAACATTGATGCTAAAATTCTTAACAAAATATTAGCTAACCAAATCCAACAGCATGTCAAAATGATAATCCACCATGATCAAGTGGGTTTCATACCGGGGATACAGGGGTGGTTTAACATATGCAAGTCAATAAATGTGATAAACCACATAAACAGAATTAAAAACAAAAGTTAAATGATCATCTCAATAGATGCTGAAAAAGCATTTGACAAAATCCAGCATCACTTTATGATTAAAACTCTCCACAAAATCAGCATGCAAGGGACATACCTTAATGTAATAAAAGCCAACTATGACAAACTCCACAGCCAACATAATACTGAATGGGGAAAAGTTGAAAGCATTCTCTCTGAGAACGGGAACAAGACAAGGATGCCCACTCTCACCACTCCTCTTCAACATAGTACTGGAAGTCCTAGCCAGAGCAATCAGATAAGAGAAAGAAATAAGGACATCCAAACTGGTAAAGAGGAAATCAGACTGTCACTGTTTGCTGACGATACGATTGTTTACCTCGAAAACCCTAAGGACTCCTCCAGAAAGCTCCTAGAACTGATCAAAGGATTCAGCAATGTTTCCAGATACAAGATTAATCTAGGCAAATCGGTAGCTCTTCTATACCCCAACAGTGACCAAGAGGAGAATCAAATCAAGAACTCAGCTCCTTTTACAATAGCTGCAAAAAATAATAATAATAAAATACTTCGGAATATACCTAATGAAGGAGTCAAAAGACCTCTACAAAGAAAACTACAAAACACTGCTGAAAGAAATCACAGATGATACACACAAATGGAAACACATCCCATACTCATGGATGGGTAGAATCAATATTGTGAAAATGACCATACTGCCAAAAGCAATCTACAAAGTCAATGTGTCCCCATCAAAATGCCACCATCATTCTTCACAGAATTAGAAAAAACAATTCTAAAATTCATATGGAACCAAAAAAGAGCCCACACAGCCAAAGGAAGACTAAACAAAAAGAGCATATCTGGAGGCACCACATTACCTGATTTCAAACTATACTATAAGCCATCACCAAAACAGTGTGGTACTGGTATAAAAATAGGCATACAGACCAATGGAAGAGAATAGAGAACCCAGAAATAAACCTAAATACTTACAGCCAACTGATCTTTGACAAAGCAAACAATAACATAAAGTGGGGAAAGGGCACCCTTTTCAACAAATGGTGCTGGGATAATTGGCTAGTCACTTGTAGGAGAATGAAACTGGATCCTCATCTCTCACCTTATACAAAAATCAATGCAAGATGGATTAAGGACTTAAACCTAAGACCTGAAACTATGAAAATTCTAGAAGATAACATTGGAAAAACCCTTCTGGACATTGGCTTAGGCAAGGATTTCATGACCAAGAACCCAAAAGCAAATGCAATAAAAACAAAGATAAATAGCTGGGACCTAATTAAACTAAAGAGCTTTTGCATGGCAAAAGGAACAGTCAGCAGAGTAAACAGACAACCCACAGAGTGGGAGAAAATCTTCACAATCTATACGTCTGACAAAGGACTAATATCCAGAATCTACAACGAACTCAAACAAATCAGTAAGAAAAAACCAAATAATACCATCAAAAAGTAGGTTACAGATATAGACAATTCTCAAAAGAAGATATACAAATGGCCAACAAACATATGAAAAAATGCTCAACATCACTAAATCATCAGGAAAATGCAAATCAAAACCACAATGTAATATCACCTCACTCCTGCAAGAATGGCCATAATTGAAAAATCAAAAAACAGTACATGTTGGTGTGGATGCAGTGAACAGGAAACACTCTTCCACTGCTAGTGGGAATGTAAACTAGTACAGCCACTATGGACAACAGTGTGGAGATTCCTTAAAGAACTAAAAGGAGAACTATCATTTGATCCAGCAATCCCACTCCTGGGTATCTACCCAGAGGAAAACAAGTTATTATGCAAAAAAGATACTTGCACACACATGTTTATAGTGGCACAATTCACAATAGCAAAATCATGGAAACAACCCAAATGCCTATCAATCAATGAGTATATAAAGAAACTGTGGTGTATATATATGATGCAATATTACACAGGCATAAAGAGGAATGAATTAACAGCATTTGGAGTGACCTGGATGAGATTGGAGACTACTGTTCTAAGTGAAGTAACTCAGGAATGGAAACCAAACATCGTATGTTCTCACTGATTATGTGGGAACTAGGCTATGAGGATGCAAAGACGTAAGAATTATACAATGGACGTCAGGGGTTTGGGGGAAAGAGTGGGAGGGGGACAAGGGATAAAATATGGTGCAGTGTATACTGCTTGATGACGGGTGCACCAAAATCTAACAAATCACCACTAAAGAACTTATTTATGTAACCAAATACCACCTGTACCTCAATAACTTATGGAAAAATAAAAATAAAAAATAAAATAAAACTTTTTATTCTAAAGTTAAAATTTGAGAGGAAGGGGAAAAAAAACTTGTTTCAGTGCCACTCAAAGGCAAATAAGGGTTCTTAAGACTCATGAATGAGTTTAATGTGCAAGGCAACCTCAAAGAACAAAGCTGGAGAAATAAACTACCAGGTATCAAGATTGGAGCTGACATTTGCTCCAGTTTTAATTACTGTAGTAAATAAATAAGACAATGTGTTATTGCTTCAAGGTCAGACCAAAAAAAGAAGAAAAGAGATACCAGAAACAGACCTACACATATACAATCATCTGAAAACAAAGCCCCCAGTGGAGGAAGGATAGTCTTTTTTTCTCCCAGCTTTATTGAGGTATAATTGACAATTAAAATTGTATTTAATTGTAAGGTGTACAATGTGGTTTCAATTTACATATATACTATGAAAGGATTACCACAATCAATCAAACTAATTAGCATATCCATTACTTCACAGTTATCATTTTTATTTGTATGTGTGGGTGAGAATACTTAAGATCTACTCTCAGCATATTTCAAGTATATAATACATTACATAGTTAATAAACTATAGTTAACATGCTATACATTATGCCTCCAGAACTTACCCATCAACTGCAGGTTTGTATCCTTTTATCAAAATCTTCCTCCCCCACCTCCTCAACATATGGTTTGGATGTTCGTCTCCTCCAAATCTCATGCTGAAATGTGATTCTCAATGTTGGAGATGGTGCTAGGAGGGAGATGACTGGATCATGGCAGCAGATCCCTCATGAATGGTTTAGGATCATCCCCTTGGTGATGAGTTCTCACCCAGTCCACATGAGATCTGGTTGTTTAAAAGACTCTGGGTCCTCCCCCTTCTCTCTCGCTCCTGCTCTCACCATGTGATGTGTCTGCTCCCCTTTTACCTACTACCATGATTAGAAGCTTCTTGAAGCCCTCACCAGGAGATGTTGGTACCACGCTTCCTTTACTGCCTGCAGAACTGTGAGCCAAATAAAACTCTTTTCTTTATAAATTACCCAGTTTCATGTATTTCTTTATAGCAACATAAGAATGGACTAACACAGAAAATTGGTACTGAGGAGTAAGTATTGCTATAAAAGTTCCTGAATATGTGGAAGCAGCTCTGGAACTGGGTAACGAGCAGAGGTTGGAAGAGTTGAGAGGGCTCAGAAGAAGACAGGAAGGTGAAGGATAATTTGGAACCTCTTAGAGACTGGTTAAATGGTTGTGACCAAAATGCTGATAGAAATATGGACAGTGAAGTCCAGGCTGACAAGGTTTCAGATGGAAATGAGGAAGCGATTGGGAACTGAAGTAAAGGTCACCCATGGTACACCCTAGCAAAGAGCTTGGCTGTGTTGCATTCATGTCCTAGGGATCTGTGGAAGTTTGAACTTAAGAGTGACAAATTAGGTTATCTGGCAGAAGAAATTTCTGAACAGCAAAGCATTCAAGAGTGACCTGGCTGCCTCTAACAGCCTAAGATCGGATATGAGAGCAAATAAATGACTTAAAGTTGGAATGTATATTTGAAAGGAAAGCAGAGTATAAAAGTTTGGAAAATTTGCAGGCTGGCCCTATGGTAGAGAAAGAATATGAGTAGACTGTGGAGCAGCCACTTGCTAGAGAGATTAGCATGACTAAATGGGAGCCATGTGCGAACATCCAAGACAATAGGAAAAAGGCCTTAAAGGGCATTTCAGAAGTCTTTGGGACAGCCCCTCCTATCACAAGACCAGAGGCCTAGGAGAAAAGAATGGTTTTGTGGGCCAGATCCAGGATGCTGCTGCCCTGTGCAACCTTGGGACACTACTCCCCACATCCCAGCTGCTCCAGCTGCCACTTTGGAGAGTATAAGCTGCCATATGTCTTGGCAGCTTCCACGTGGTGTTAAGCCTGTAGGTGCAGAGAATGCAAGAGTGAAAAGAAGTTTGGCAACTGCAGCCCCCACACAGAGTCCCCACTGGGCCACTGCCTAGGAGAGCTGTGGGAAGGGAGCCACCACCCTCCAGACCCGAGAATGGTAGAACCACCAACAGCTTGCAATCTCAGTGTGGAAAAGGCACAGGCACTCAACTCCAACCAGAGAGAGCAGCGATGGAGGCTGGAGCAGAGCTGCCCAAGGCCTGAGGTGCCCATGCCTTGCACAAGTGTGCCCAGGATGCAGAGCACAGAGTAAAGGAGATGGTTTTGGAACTTTAAGATTTAATGATTTCCCTACTGGGTTTCAGATTTTTATGGGGCCTATTCCCCTTCTTTTGGCCAAATTCTCCCTTTTGGAATGGGAATGTATACCTGATACCTGTACTACCATTGTATCTTGGGAGTAAATAACTTGTTTTTGGTCTCACACACTCATAGATGGAAGAAATTCGTCTCTAGTTGAGAGTTTAGACTTGAGAGTTAATACCCAAATGAGTTAAGACTTTAGGAAACTATTGTGAAGGCATGACTAGATTTTGAAATGTGAGAAGAACAAGAGATTTAGAGGGCTAGGGGCAAAGTTTGTCTCCTCCAAATCCCATGTTGAAATGTGATTCCCAATGTTAGAGGTGAGGCCTTGTGGGAAGTGACTGGATCATGGGGGCGGATTCCTCATGAAGGGTTTAACACCACTCCCTTGGTAATAGGTGAGTTCTTGCTCAGTTAGTTTACAGAAGATCTGGTTGTTTAAAAGAGTCTGGGACTTCTGCCTTTTCTCTCTTGCTCCCTGTCTCACCATGTGATGTGCCTGCTTTGCCTTCCCCCACGAGTAAAAGCTCCCTGAGGCCCCACTAGAAGATGAGCAGATGTTGGCATCATACTTCCAGTACAGCCTGCAGAACTGTGAGCCAAAACAAAATTCTTCTTTATAAATTACCTAGCCTCAGGTATTTCTTTAGAGCAACTCAAAAATGGACTAACATACTCCCTATAATCACCTATCTACTATCTGTTTCTATGAATTCAACTTTAAGATTCCACATGTAAGTACAGAATCATGCCATATTTGTTTTCCTGTGTATAGCTTATTTTACTTAGCCTAGTATCTTCTAGGTTTATCTATGTTGTTACAAATGGTAGGATTTCTTCCTTTTTAATAGAGCCTGAATGATATCACATTGTCTGTGGGTATATATGTATGTATATTTTCTTTATCCATTCACCCATTAACAGACACTTAGGTTATTTCCATATTTTGGCTATTGTTTATAATGCTGCAAAGAACATGCGAGTGCAGATAACTATTCAAGATAGTGATTTAATTTCCTTTGAATATATACCCAGAAATGGAACTGCTAGATCTTATGGTCGTTCTACTTTAATTTTTTAAGGAATTTCCATGCTGTTTTCTACAACAGATGTACCAACTGACATTTCCACTAACAGTATATAAGGGCCAACACTTATCTTTGGACTTTTTGATAATAGTCATCCTAATAGGTATGAAGTGATATCTCATTGTGATTTTGATTGGCATTTCTCTGATGATTAGTGATGTTGAGCACCTTTTCACATACCTGTTGGCCATTTGTACTTTTTTTTTTTGAAAAATGTCTACTCAAATCCCCAGTTTTAAATTGAGTTGTTTTTCTGCTATTGACTTGTATGAGTTCTTTATATATTTTGGATATTAACACTTTATCAGATATATGGTTTAAAAATATTTTCTCCCATTCCATAGGATGCCTTTTCATTTTGTTGATTGTTTCCTTTGCTGTGCAGAAAGTTTTTAGTTTGACATAGTCCCACTTGTTTATTTTTGTCTTTGTTGCCTGTGCTTTTGACATCATATCAAAAAATCATTGCCAAGACCAATGTCACGGAGCTTTTCCCCTATGTTTTCTTCTAGAAGTTTTAAAATTTCAGGTCTTACAGTTAGGCTTTTAATTTATTTTGAGTTAGTTTTGTGTATGGTGTAAGATAAGGATCCAATTTAATTTTTTGCATATGGATAGAAAGAAGAGTCTTTTCAATACACAGTGCTGATCAATTGAATATCTACACAAGAGGAAGAAAAATCTTGGTCCCTACTGCACATCATACACAAAAACTAATTCAAGATGAAACACAGACCACAGTGTGAAAAACAAAACAACACAACTTTTAGAAGAAATAAAGTGTCTTCAAGATACTGAAGTAGGCAAAGATTTCTTAAATGGAACATAAAAATTACTAGAGAAGGAAACACTGAGAAATTGGACTTCATTAAAGTTAACAACTTCTGTTCATCAAAAGATGCCATTAATAGAGTACAAAAGCAAGACATAGACTGGAAGAAGATATTTGCATATATACATCCAAACAAATGGCATATACCCAGAATACATAAAGAACTCCTTCAAATAGATTAGAAAAAAGACACACACCCAGTAGAAAAATGGGCAAAAGGCTTGGAAAAGTACTTTATAAAAGACAATCTCCAATGGTTAATAAGAATATGAAAATGTGCTCAACATCATAGTCATCAGGGAATCGCATTTTATAACCACAATGGGATACCATTATAAGAACGGCTAAAATTGAAATGTATGACAATATGAAGAGCTAGTAAGGATGTGGAACAACTAGAACTCTCATTCATTGCTGGTGTTGTCAACTGGTCCAACCATTTGCCAAACATTCATATACTCGTGACCTGGCAATTTCACTCTTGGGTACGTACCCAAAAACAAATAATCAAGTACACCAAAAAATCTGTACAAGAATGGTCACAGCAGCTTTATTCATAATAATCATAAACTGGAAACAACCTAGATAACCATCAGCTGAAGAATGGATATACAAACTGTGGTATATTAACACACTGGAAAACTATACTATAATTTTAAACACTGAAATACTCGGGGGGTGGGGGGCAAAGGGAGGTAGAGCATTAGGACAAATACCTAATGCATGCAGGGCTTAAAACCTACATGATGGGTTGACAGGTGTAGTGAACCACCATGGCACAGGTATACCTATGTAACAAACCTGCACGTTCTGCATATGTATCCCAGAACTTAAAGTAAAATTTTAAAAAAAACTGCCATAAGCAACAATATGACTGAATCTCACAGACATAATGTTGAGTGAAAGCCAGTTGAAAAAGAGTACACACTGTATGATTCCACTGATAGGTAGTTCAGAAACAGCCAAAAGCAATTTATGATTATAGGGTTAGGTTAATGTGGTTATCCCAGGATGGGATGAGTTGTATTGCCTAGAGGGCATAAGGAAGCCTTCTGAGGTCCTGGAAATGTTCTACATCTCTATCTGAGCAGTAGTTCTCTTGAGCGGTACACTTAACAGTTGTGCTTTCTGCTGTGTAGAAGCTATACCTCAATAAAGAAGAACAAGAAGAAAAATAGGCTTAAGATGGCAAGTGACTTCCCTAACCATGAATGCAACATTTTCTATGTACTGCATTATTCTTGGATAAAGGTCCTTAGCTTTCATCAGATTGTCTTTTAAAATATCAACTACCTGATGACAGATATTTTTGTTCACTGTATATCCCCAGTACCTGGTACAGAGCAGATATTCAGTAAATACTTGCATAGTAAGTTTGCAAAAACAGCTGTTACCAAAAATAAGATGAAGAAATCATGAACTTGAATCTTGGCATCATTAGTATTAAAATTAGTAAAAGTTTATCAAGTAATTGGTATAGTCTAATGATGCTAACTTGAGTTTCTTTATTATGCAGGTATGTCTTGGAAAGACTAAAATCTGAAATGAAAATTTCTTTTGTGTGCTCAGAATTTAAAAGTCTCTTGGTTCTATGAGTCACTCTATATTGGACCACAAGTGCTCAGAAACCAAGTTAAAGCACTTGCCATTAAAATAAACCTCAAGCTTGAAGACATACTAGTTCCTTTCAAAAGACTGTTAATGCAAAAATAAATGAAATTCAGTGGACTTTTCTACTATTATTTAAACTGATCTATTTATAACAGTGATTCTCAACCAAGGAGGAATTTCTCCCCTCTCCTGGAGACATTCAGCAATATCTGGACATTTCTGCTTGTCATAACTGCAGGGTACTACTGGCATCTATTAAATAGTAGGAAGAGGCCAGGGATGTGCTAACCATCCCACAATGTATAGGCCAATACACCCAACAAAGTATAATTTGGCCCAAAGTGTCATCAGTGCTAAGACTGAAAAATCCTGATTTAAGTTATCACCTTCTGCTAACTAAAAGATTTTATTCTTAAACATATGGAGTAAAGAGTCCTATTTAAACTACATAATAATTTAAGTACATTTCAACCACTATTTTTTCAAAAATATGAAAACTCTATTTTTAAAGTTGTACACTTGCATCAAATGTCATAAAAAGGAAAGTTTAATGCAAGTATCTCCAGAAATAATAACCATCACTATCATTTCTACAACTATATTAGACGTATTACTTATCTCATTTAATATTAACATCTTCATGAAAGTAAATAAGACATTCATTACAGAGATTAGTAAACAAAAACCTGAAGAGATTAAATAAATAACTGGCTCAAGGTTATACTGCTATAACCTTGAAGAAATATGGCATAGCTGAAATTTGAACACAGATTATCTTCAAACCCATGGCGTTCCCATTAAAATGCACTAAAATTAAATTTCAACTGAGAGACAGATCAAAATTAAATGCACCCCAAGTATCATTTTCCACTAAGTCAAGTATGGCACTTTAGAAAATGAACAGCAAAATCAGAAGTGGCTATTTAGAAATTATGTACTAAATGACATACACATAGAAAAGATATTAGTGCCAATTTTAAAAGGATAATCTTTTTATTACAAACAGAATTAAGCAGTCTTATAAAGTTAGATACCAAAATCATCAGACATACTCTTGTGCTGATCAATTACTGAAAACAAACCAAAGCCTAATAGTTTACTGGTCTGGAGCTTAATCTTGACCAACTACTAAAATGGACTTCCTTTTCATCCCTATATAATAACATTAGATTCCTGACTGAAGCCGATCTAAGAAAACAATCCTATATTAAATTCTATTACTTTCATCTCAACATTTAAAGACATGATTCTCTGCATTAAGAGAAAGAAAAGTGTTCTTACCCTATTAAAGCCATGTTCACAAGAGTCATCAACTTCTCCATTACTAGTCACTGGAATTTCTGCTGCTGAATTTTTGGGAGATTCTTGAGCCATGGTAGACTCCTAAAACAAAAGAAGAAAAAAAACGCCATAACTAATACCAAATCATAAAGACTGTATTCATGTTTATAGTACTTACAAGCCACTGTTTTAATATTTTTTATCATTGCAACCTACCAAATACTTGTATAATAAACAGAATACATATATAATTTTAAAATTCCATCTGGCAGCTTTAACTTCACTTAACCTAAACTTCTTAATTAAAAATGAGTTACATATTTGTTGTAGGTACCAGAGGCACTATCCTTGTCTCTTAAATAGTGTTATGATAGAACACCACTTACAATTGGAAAAAAAAAAAAAATTACAGAAAGCCAAGCTTGGTTGATAATTCAACTACAGCAGCTCTATTTTTCCAACTGAAGTACTGCAAAGACAAATGAGAGCACAGGGCAGAGTAGAATTAGGTTGGTAACAGATCACTAGCTTAAAAATCCACAAACTTTAGTTGACAAGTGTTATCAAAATAATTCTGTGTCTATTACCAGACTTCAAGACTAGCTGGAAAGCTACAGTAATCAAGACAATGTGGTATTGGTGAAAGAACAGACAAATAGGTCAGTGGAATAGGGAGCCCAGAAACAGACCCACATTAATGTAGTCAACTGATCTCTGACAAAGTGGAAAGGCAATGCAAAGGTGAAAAGACTGTATTTTCCACAAAGGTGCTGGAATAATGGTGCTGGACATCCACATGCAAAAAATGAATCCAGACGAAGACCTTACACTTTTCATAAAAATTAACTCAAAATGGATCACAGACCTAAGTGCAAAATGCAAAACCATAAAGCTCATAAAGGGAGCATAGGAGAAAACCTAGATGACCGTGTTATGGTGATGACTTTTTAGATACAACACCAATGCCATAATCCATGAAAGTAAAAACTGATAGGCCATACTTCATTAAAATTTAAGATTTCTGCTCCACAGTAAACAATATGAAGGAATGAGAAGACAAGCCACAGACTGGGAGAATGTATCTGCAAAGAACACACCTGATAAAGGACTGTTATCTAAAATATACAAAGAATTCTTAATACTCAACATTAAGAAAACAACCCAACTAAAAATGGGCAAAAGATCAGAACAGATGTTTTATCAAACAGATGTTTCATCAAAGACAATGTAAAGATGGCTAGTAAGCATATGAAAAGATGTTCAACATCATATGTCATAAGAGAATTGCAAATTAAAATAATGAGACACTATAACAAACCTATTAAAGTGGCCAAATTCTATAACACTGACAACACCAAATGCTGACAAGGATGTGAAGCAACAGGAACTCTCACTGCTAGAAGGAATGCAAAATGGTACAGCCACTATGAAACAGAGTTTGGCGGTTTCTCGCAAAATTAAACATACTCTTACATATGATTCAGCAATTGTACCCTTTGGTATTTGCCCAAATGAACTGAAAACTTACTTACCCACAGAAAAATTTACACACAGATGTTTACAGCAGCCTTATTTATTTATAACAATTTATAACTGCCAAAACTTGAAAGCAATCAAGAGACCCTTCAGTGAACAGATAAAATGTGGTACATACATAAATGGAAGATTATTTAGCACTAAAAGTAAATAAGCTATTAAGTCACAAAAAGACATGGAGGAAATTTATGCAAATTACTAAATGAAAGAACCTAGGCCAAGTGCAGTGGTTCCTGTCGGTAATCCCAACACTTTGGGAGGCTGAGGCAGTGGATCGCTTCAGTCCAGGAGTTTGAGACCAGCCTGGGGAACACAGTGAAACCCTGTCTCTACAAACAATACAAAAATTAGCTGGGTGTGCTGGCGCATTCCTGTAAGTCCCAACTACTTGGGAGACTGGGGTGGGAGGATCATTTGAGCCCAGGAGGTGGAGGCTGCTGTGAGCCAAGATCACAACACTGTACTCCAGCCTGGGCAACAGAGCAAGATGCTGTCTCAAACAAACAAAAAACCCAATTTGAAAAGGCTACATACTGTATGATTCTAACTATATGATGTTCTGGAAAGGGTAAAACTATAGAGGCAGTAAAAAGATGAGTGGGTGCTAGAAGTTAGTGAGGAAGGAAGAACAGGCTGAACACAGAGGGTTTTTAGGGCAGAGAAACTTTTCTGTATACTACAGTGGCGGATACATGTCATTATACATTTGTCAAAATCCACAGAATGTACACCACCAAGAATGAACCCTAAGGTAAAGTACGAACTTGGGGTGATGATGTGTCAATGTAGGGTCATCACGTTTAACAAATGTACCAGTCTAGCAAGGGATGTCAACAGTTGTGCATGTGTGGGAACAGGCAGTACAGGGGAACTCTCTGTGCTTTCTCCTCAATTTTGCTGTGAAAACTGCTCTTGAAAATAATTAAAAATAGTAATAATGCTGTCTAAATCTGCCACTGCTTCTAAATTATGACCTTATGAAAGAATTGTTCCTAGTTTCTTTTTAAAAATTATCGTAAAAAACACGTAACATAAAAATTACCATCTTAACCTATCTGTATAGTTCAGTACTGTTAAGTATATTCAGATTGTTATGCAATCAATCTCCAGAACTTTTTCATCTTATAAAATTGAAACGGTATAACCCATTAAATTGCCCTCCATTTTCCACATCCCCACAGCATCTGGCAACCACTACCCTATTTGTTTCTATGAATTTGACTACTCTAGGTAAGTGGAATTGTACAGTATTTATCTTTTCGTGATTGGCTATTTCACTTAACATACTGTCTTCAAGGTTTATCCATGTGGTAGCATGTGTCAAAATTTTCTTCCATTTTAAGGCTGGGTAATATTTTCTTGTAGGTATATACCACATATATGTATCCATTCATCCCATGATGGATACTTGAGTTGCTTCAAACATTTAGCTATTGTGAACAGTGCTGCTACAAACATGGGTGTGCATGATCCTGCAAGATCCTGCTTTCAATTATTTTGGATATATACCCAGAACTAGTATTACTAGATCATACTGTAATTCTATTTTTTAAATAAAATTTTTTATTTCAATAGTTTTAGGGGTACAAGTGGTTTTTGGTTACATGGATGAAGTACGTAGTAGGGAAGTCTAAGGTTTTAGTTCACCCATCACCTGAGTAGTGTACATTGTACCCTACAGGTAGTGTTTTATCCCTCACTCCCCACCACCCTCCCCTCTTCTGAGTCTCCAATGTCCATTATGCCCCTCTGTGTGCCTTTGTGCACCCACAGCTAGGTCCCCACTTATAAGTGAGAACATGTGGTATCTGCTTTTTTGATTCCTGAGTTGCTTCACTTAGAATAATGGCCTACAGTTCTATCCAAGTCACTGCAAGATATTATTTCATTCTTTTTTGTTAAGTAGTATTCCATGATGTATATAAACCCCATTTTCTTTGTCTACTCATTGGTTGTTGGGCACCGAGGTTGATTCCATATCTTTGCAACTGTGAACTGTGCTGCAATACACCTATGTGCAGTTTTGAAATAGTGACTTTTTTTCCTTTGGGTAGATACCCAGTAGTGGGAATGCTGGGTTAAATGGTAGATCTACTTTTACTTCTTTGAGATCTCTATATAATGTTTTATCACCAGCAACGTATAAGCATTCCTTTTTCACCACATCCACGTCAACATCTACTGTTTATTGACTTTTTAATCATGGCCATTCTGGGTGGGGTAAGGTGGTATCTCACTGTGGTTTTAATTTGCATATCCCTGAAGATTAGTGATGTTGAACATTTTTTCATGTTTGTTGGCCATTTGTGTATTTCTTTTGAGAAATGTCTGTTCATGTCATTTGCCCACTTTTTAATGGAATTACTTGTTCCTTGTAGATTCTGGATATTGGTTCTTTGTCAGATGCATAATCTGCACATATTTTCTCCCATTCTGTAGGTTGTCTGTTTATTCTGATCATTATTTCTTTTGCTGTGCAGAAGCTTTGTTTAGTTAAGTAGCATTTATTTATCTTTGTTTTTCTTGCATTTGCTTTTGGGGTCTTAGTCATAAATTCTTTGCCTAGGCCAATGTCCAGAAGGGTTTTTGCTAGGTTTTCTTCTAGAATGTTTATGGTTTCAGATCTTAAGTCTTTAATCCATCTTGAGTTAATTTTTGTATGTGGTGACAGGCAAGGGTCCATCCAGTTTCATTCTTCTACATGGTTGTCCAATTTTCTCAGCACCATTTATTGAATAGTGTGTCCTTTCCCCACTCTGTTTTTGTATGCATTGTCAAAGATCAGTTGGTTGTATTTGGCTTTATTTCTGGGTTCTCTATTCTGTTCTATTATTCTACGTATCTACTTTTATGCCAGTAACACACTGTTTTGGTTTACTATAGCCTTATAGTATAGTTTGAAGTGGGGTAATGTGACGCCTCTAGATTTATTCCTTTTGCTTAGGATTTTGGCTATTTGGGCTCTTTTTTGGTTCCATATGAATTTTAGGATTTTTTTTCTAATTCTGTGAAAAATGATGCTGACATTTTGATAGGAATTTCACTGATTCTTTGGGCAGTATGGTCATTTTCAGTTTACAGATTCTTATGGAATGTATTTTCATTTGTTTGTGTCATCTATTTCTTTCAGCAGTGTTTTGTAGTTCTCCCTGTGAAGATTTTTTGCCTCCTTGGTTAAGTGTGTGTGTGTATATGTATGTGTGTGTGTGTATGTATGTGTGGTGTGTGTGTGTGTGTGTGTATATATATACCAATTGTAAAAGGAATTGAGTTGCTCAGTTGATTCTCTGCTTGGCTGTTGTTGGTGTATAGCAGTGCTACTATTTTGTGTACATTGATTTTGTAACCTGAGACTTTATTCATTTATCTGATTGAGGAGTCTTCTGGAGGAGTCCTTAGGGTTTTCTAGGTATCCAATCATTGGCAAACAGAGATCACTGGACTTCCCCTTTTCCAGTTTGGATGCCCTTTGTTTCTTTCTTTTGCCTGATTGCTCTGGCTAGGACTTCTAGTACTATATGTTGAATAGAAGCGGTGAAAGTGGGCATCCTTCCCTTGTTCCAGTTCTTAGGGGGAATACTTTCAACTTTTCCTTGTTCAGCATGATGGGGGCTATTGAGTGTGTCACATATGGCTTTATTTTGAGGTATGTTCCTTCTATGCCTAGTTTGTTGAGGGTTTTTATCATAAAGGGATGCTGAATTTTATCAAATGCTTTTTCTGCATTTATTGAGATGATCATACCATTTTTATTTTTAATTCTGTTCATACAATGAACCACATTTATTGACTTGCATATGCTGAACCATCTCTGAATCCCTGGAAAGAAATTCCCTCGATCATGGTGAATTACCTTTTTACTTTTCTTTCTTTTTTTTTTTTTGATAGAGTCTTGCTCTGTCACCCAGGCTGGAGTGCAGTGGCATGATCTCGGCTCCCTGCAACCTCCGCCTCCTGGGTTCAAGTGATTCTCCTGCCTCAGCCTCCCGAGTAGCTGGGATTACAGGCCTGCACCAACACTTCCAGCTAATTTTTGTATTTTTAGTAGAGAGGAGGTTTCACCATGTTGGCCAGGCTGGCCTGGAACTCCTGGCCTCACGTGATCCACCCGCCTCGGCCTCCCAAAGTGCTGGGATTTCAGGTGGGAGACACTGCACCTGGCCTCATGGGGAATTATTTTTTTGATGTGCTATTGGATTCAGTTTGCTAATATTTTGTTGAGAATTTTTACATCTATGTTCATCAGGTATATTGGTCTGTAGTTTTCTTTTTTGTTATGTCCTTCCCTGGTTTTGGCATCAGGGTGATACTGGCCCCATAGAATAAGTTAGGGAGCAATCCCTCCTCAATTTTTTGGAAAAATTTCAGTAGAATTGGTACCTTTTTTTTTTTTTTTTTTTTTTTTTTTTGAGATGGAGGCTCACTGTGTCGCCCAGGCTGGAGTGCAATGGTGTGATCTTGGCTCACTGGAGCCTTTGCCTCCTGGGTTCAAGTGATTCTCCTGCCTCAGCCTCCCAAGTAGCTGGGACTACAGGCACGTGCCACATGCCCGGCTAATTTTTGTATTTTTAGTAGAGACAGGGTTTCACCATGTTGGCCAGGCTGGTCTTGAACTCCTGACCTCAAGTGATCTATCTCCGCATTGGCCTCCCAAAGGGCTGGGATTACAGGCATAAGCCACTGTGCCCAGCCAGAATTGGTATAATTCTTTGAATATCTGGTAGAATTCAGCTGTGTCTCCATCTGGCTGTGGGCTTTTTAAAATTGGCAGTTTTATTTTTTTTTAATTACTCAATCAATCTCACTGCTTGTTATTGATGTTTTCAGGATTTCTATTTCTTCTTGATTCAAGCTTGAGGTGTTGTATGATTCCAGGAATGTATTTATTCCCTCTAGATTTTCTAGTTTGTATGCATAACAGGTGTCCACAGTAGTCTCGAATGATGTTTTGTATTTGTGTGGTAGCAGTTGTAATGTCTCCATTTTCATTTCTAATTGAGATTATTTGAATCTTTTCTGTTCTTTTCTGGGTTCATCTAGTGAGTAGTTTATCAGTTTTGCTTATCTTTTCAAAGAACCAGCTTTTTGTTTCATTGATACTTTGTATTTTTTTGTTTCAATTTCATTTAGTTATGCTCTGATCTTTGTTATTTTTCTTCTGCTAGCTTTGGGTTTGATTTGTTCTTGTTTCTCTAGTTCCTTGAGGTGTGATGTTAGGTTGTCAATTTATAATATTTCATATTTTTTGATGTAGGTGTTTAGCACTATACATTTGTTAGCACTGCTTTTGCTGTAGCCCAGAAGTTCTGAAAACTTGTTTCACTGTTATCATTCACTGCAAAAATTTTTTAAATGTCCATCTTTATTTCATTGTTAACCCAGACATCATTCAAGAGCAGATTGTTAATTTCCATGTCTATGTATGGTTTTGAGGATTCTTTTTAGAATTGAGTTCCAGTTTTATTCTGCTGTGATCTGAGAGGATACCTGATATAATTCCGATTTTTAAAAAATTATTGAGACTTGTTTTGTGGCCTATCATGTGATCTACCTTGGAGAATGTTGTGTGTGCTGATGAGAATCATGTTTATTCTGCAGTTCCTGGGTGGAATGTTCTATAAATATGTTAGATCTATTTGTTCTACAGTGTAGCTTGACTCCAGTTTTTCTTTGTTGACTGTCTGCTTCAATGATTTGTCTACTGTCACCAGTGGAGTACTGAAGTCCCAAACTATTTTTGTGTTGCTGTCTGTCTCTTTTCTTAGGTCTAGCAGTAATTGCTTTACAAACATGGAAGCTCCAAAGTTAGGTGCATATATGCTTAGGACTGTAACATTTTCTTGTTGAATTGAACTTTTTACTATTATATAATGACCTTCTTTGTCTTTTTTTTTTTTTTTACTGCTGTTGCTTTTATAGTCTGTTTTATCTGATATAATGGCTACTCCTGCTTGCTTCTGATTTCAACTTGTGCAAAATATCTTTTTCCATCCCTTTACCTTGAGTCTGTAAGAATACTTATGTGTTAATCTGTGTCTTCTAAAGACAGCAGATACTTGGTTTGCAATTTTTTTATCCATTCTGCCAATCTGTATCTTTTAAATAGATCATCATGTTGTTACCTAGTGACTGTTTTCCTCACTGTATTATTGTTTTATGAAATCCTTGTGAATTTTATGCCTTCAGAAATTTCTATTCTGATGTGTATCAACCCTTTGTTTCAAGATTTAGAATTCCTTTTAGCATTTCTTGTAGGGCTAGTCTAGTATCGACAAATTCCCTTGGCATTTGCTTGTCTGAGAAAGACTTTATTTCTCCTTCATTTATAAAACTTAGTTTTGCTGGATGTTATTCTGTTTAATGAGACTAAAGATAGGACCCCAATCCCTTCTGGCTTGTAAGCTTTCTGCTGAGAAGTCTGCTGTTAGTCTGTCTTCCTTTATAGGTTACCTGATGCTTTTGTCTAACTGCTCTAGGAATTCTTCCTTCGTGCAGACTTTAGATAGCCTGATGACTGTATGCCCTGGTGATGTCCTTTTTGCAATGAGTTTCCCAGGAGTTCTTTAAGCTTCTTGTATTTGGATGTCAAATCTCCAACAAGGCCAGGGAGTTTTCCTCAATTATTTCCTTAAATAAGTTTTCCAATTTTTTTTTTCTCTCAGGAACACCTATAATTGTTAAGTTTGGCCATTTTATATAATTCCCTATTTCTGGATGACTTTGTTCATTTCTTTTAATTCTTCTGTCTTAATTTTTGTCTGACTGAGCTAATTCAAAAGCCTTGTCTTTCAGCTCTGAAATTCTTTTTCCTACTTGGTCTAGTCTATTGTTAAAGCTTGCCACTGCATGTTATAGTTCCCTAAATATGTCTTTCGCTTCCAGAAGTTCTGGTTGGTTTTTCTTTAAAATATCAATTTAGAAAATTTTCATTCATATCCTGAATTGTTTTTTAAATTTATGTTGGTTTTCACCTTTCTGTTCTTTTATATCTCCTTGAGTAACTTAATAATCAACCTTTTGAGTTCTTTATCTGGTATTTCAAAGATCTCATCTTAATCTGGATCCACTGCTGGAGAAGTGGTGTGATCTTTTGAGGGTGACTCCCCCTCTGTTTTTTCATATTGCCAGAATTAGTTTTCTGGTTCCTTCTCATGTGGGCAGACTATTTCTTCTAACTATTTTTTGAATTTATTTTTTATTGTACTGGGTTCTTTTAAAAATTTCCTTTTCTCCCCCTTCAGGATGTGACTTAAATGTTTGTAGTTTATTGTCACTTAGCTTCAACTCTGGGTGCTTTCAGTGGTGAAGACTCTGTATGAGTTTCTTGGTTATGTAGAGTCTTTGTGTGATGGCTTTGCCAGATGCTAGTTGCAGGAGAAATGTGCTGGGTGTGTGATATGGTTTGGACTTGTGTCCCTGCCCAAATCTCATGTTGAACTGTAATCCCCAATATTGGAAGAGAAGCCTGGTGGGAAGTGATTGGATCATGGGGGCAGATTTCTCCCTTGCTGTTCTTGCGATAGTGAGTTCTCATGAAAGCTGGTTGTTTCAAAGTGTGTAGCACTACCCCCTTCATTCTCTTCCTCCTGCTCCAGCCATATAGGATGTGCCTGCTTCCCCTTCACCTTCCACTATGACTGTAAGTTTCCTCAGGCCTCCCAAGCCATGCTTCCTGAACAGGCTGTGGAACCATGAGCCAATTAAGACTCTTTTCTTTATAAATTACCCAGTCTCGGTTTTTTTATAGCAATGCAAGAACAAACTAATACAGCGTGTGAGAAGGTTCACTGTCTCCTGTGGGGCTGGAATGGCAGAGGTCTCATGAAGCTTATCTTGTTCCCCAGTAGTGTGCACTTTTTAAATTTTTTTCCCCAGTAATTTATTCATTGGGTTGAACAATTCAGGGTTCATGCCAGTAGGAGGTGCCCATGGGTAAAAACTGGCCACAGCAAAGACAGGTGGGTAAATGCAATACTGCAATGGCGAGCAGAGGTCCCAGCCTTGACAGAAGTGGCTGGGGAAGCTCTCAGTGAAATGCACTGAGGTCTTCTTTGGGGGTGGGGGGGCCACCACAGCTCTTCTTCCAAGCCAGCAGGAAAGCAATCTACCTCCCAATCACACTCTTGACCCAGTGTCCCAGCTATTCAGATCACAAACAGGCACCTCTTTTCATCTGCAGGAATGCTGATGTTCCACATACAGAGGAGTTGTGACTCCACCTCTCATGCAAGCCTGAATCTGGAAGGCACTCCTCCTATGTGGATGTAGTCACCCTGAAACATTCCAGAAATGCTGTCTAAAGAGGCACCCGCAATGAGCTCCCTAGGAGAAGCTGTAGCTATGTTTGCGGTGGTGGGCAAGAGGGAGAAGTAATCTCCTTCTCCAAGACCCTTCAGGAGCACCAGGGCTGCCTGACTGTTGAGGTAGAGCTGCACTTTCTCTACCAAGCCCAGAACTGCACTTGTGCCTCTGCTGAAAGAAACTTCCCGCAAGTAGAAAATTCATGGATTCAAGGCCTGCAGTCTAGTTTCCTTTGTCCCACAGGGTACTCCCTTAATGTGGCTCACTCACTCCCTCCCTTTCCCTAGAAGTGGCAGTCCCTGAGGGCCATACTGTGAATCCTGCTGCTCCTCTGGGTCTAGCTGCCCAGTGAAGCTGCCATACTCCAGGCTGGTGCTGGGGAATATCTGCAATAGATTCAGTGATGTAACCTGTCCTCTAGTCTCCCAGCAGCAGGTACCAGCAGCAGCTCCGACGGGGGTGGGAGGGAAGTGACATAGATTGAGATTTCCTTGTAAAGAGCCTTAGTGTGTTGCCTTTCTCAAATGCCAGCAGTAGCAGTAATGTACTGGGTACATGAACAGACTGAAGGCCTTCTAGTTAGCCAGGGTGATGCAGGCGATGGCAATAGTTGAGGTCATGCCACAGTTTTCTCTTTCCTGAGTGCTGTGTTATTGTGCCTGCATACGTTGTAATGGCTGTGCTAGTTGTCCATCAGCCAGGAGGTAGCACTTGCAACTGCACCAGCTACAGTGGTAGTGGTGGAATTTGTGTTTGCCTTATGTTACCCAGGAGAGGTACTCTGCTGCCTCAGGTAACAGGCAGGGCCATGGCGTTCCCAAAGGCCCCTGCCCATTGTGTTACACTACCAGGGCAAGTGAAGGAGCAAAGCTGGGTGGGGGCTGGGTCAGGCAAGTCCTTGCTCTGGCTCCCCAGGTACGAGCACAAGCAGCAGCACCAATAGGGCTCAGAAGGTAGTTTCCTGGCTGCTGGGGTAATGTTCCAGGGAGAAGCACACATGCTTTTGTTGTACAAAATAATCTGCGTGGGAAGGAGGGGTTGTAGGCAGCAGTAAGTCCCACTGTTGCAGGCAGCAGTAAGTCCCACTCAGCTCCCATGCACTTGGCAAGGCAGGTCTCACAACCCATAGTGTTCTGCTAGCAGCAGCCAGCTAGGTCCTAGGCAGCCTACATTTGGAAGGCAAAACTGCCCCCAGGCCACCAACCTATTCTGAGAGACAGAAATCACAGTTTCTGAGATACACCATTCCCAGTCTGTGGAAGCAGGGGTGCCCAGTTTCTGTGCCTGTGGCTACAGCACACTTACTGTTCCTCCCTTAATTCTGGCCAAAGGTGTTCATCCTCACTCAAGTTTGTATCACAAATCTCAGTTGGGAGCTTCTCTCAACCTGTGACCTCAGCCTGAGTTAGCTGACATGAGGTGCCCTGTGATAGGGAATGGCTTCCCTCCGTCCCTGCTGGAGTCTGGGCGTGCATGCAAAGCCCATCCTGATGCCGCTCCTTCCCATATATTCCCCACTGCTCACTAAATCAGCTCCAGTGCTGGACAGGGTTAAAGCCTTCCCCTCATGGCCTGGATTACTGGGTTCCCCAGTGGGAGTGTGTGTCACGGCAGCTGTCTCTCCCCTTCCCAAGCTCTGGAAACACCATTTTCTGTCGGGTTCATGGTGTAGGCTACTGCCTGCTGCTTCTTTCAAAGGGTCTGTAGTTTCCGTTTTTCTGTTACGTTCCTACGTTGCTTCTTGGAAAAAACGTTCATAGTGTGAATTTCTACACACTATTTTGTCTTTCCAAGTGGGACAAGCATGCTAACAATGTCTCCAGTCTGCCATCTTGGGGAAAAAAAGAACTATTTTTAATTTTTGGGGAAACCACCATACTGTTTTCCATAGCAGCTGCATCATTTTATATTCCCACTATCAGTGCACAAGGATTCCAATCTCTGCATCTCACCAACACTTGTTATTTACTGTTTTTTCTAATAGCTGCCATCCTAATAAGTGTGCAGTGATATCTCATTGTAGTTTTGATTTGCATTACCCTAATGGTTAATGATATTGAGTATCTTTTCATATGCTTGTTGACTACATGTATATCATCTTTGTAGAAATATCTATTCAAGTCCTTTGCCCATTTTAAAATTGGGTTGTTGGGGGGGGTTTGTTGCTGTTGAGTTATACAAGTCCTTTATATATTCTGGATATTTACTTCTTATCAAATGTATAACTTGCAAATCTTTTCTCCCATTCTATAGGTTGCCTTTTCACTCTGTTGTGTCCTTTGATGCACAGAAGTTTTTCATTTTGTAGTCCAATTTGTCTATTTTTACTTTTGTTGCTTGTGCTTTGGTTTCATAACTAGGAAATCCTTGCCAAATCAGATGTCAGAAAACGTTTCCTCTGTTTTCTCCTAAGACTTTTATAGTTTTAGGTCTACATTTAGGTCTTTGATTCATTCTGAGTTAATTTTTGTATATGGTGTGAGGTAGAGTCCAACATCATTCTTTTGCATGTGGATATCCAGTTTTTCCAGCATGATTTGTTAAAGAGACTATCCTTTCTCCATTTAATGGTCTTAGCATTTTTGAAATACCTATTTTCCTTCCTGTCACTGCATTCTCACACTACATCTAGATTACTTGTGGCTACTGGAGTTAAGTTTCTGTTCCTTGCAAATAAGAGATATACACACACTGGTATTTGGACTCTAATTAGGAAGACTAAGATCCAGCTCTCTAAATAATCACTACCTTTTCAAATTACGCTATTATGTTCTACTTCATTCCTCCTAAAAACAGCTGGTGATTCAACAGGTATTTACTATATGCCTACTATTGTGGGCAATGTGCATGAGATAAAACAGAAATATAAATCAGTTTTTAGCCTTCTAGAAACTTAAAGTGTTTTTGGCAGATAAAAAATTGTAATCAGTGTTGTGAGCACAAAGAGGGAAACAATGTTGTGAGCAATAAGATGAAAAACTTAACAGAGGTAACATTTAAGCTAAATCTTGTATGATAACAGATTACATATATAGTAAAGGAGAGATCCTCAATAGGAGGAATAAGAAGGAGAGTGGAAAAAGAGTCATATATTCTAGAAACTGCAAGTAAAGCAACTTGGCTAGAATGGTGATTGCTCACTCACACATTCATCAGTTCAACTAATTTATCAAACTCTATAATGTGCTAGGTACAATTTCAGACATATAGCATATTTTGTGATGTTTTGTGAAGAACAAAATGGACAAAGCTCCCTGCTCTCATGGAGCTTACATTCTAGTTGGGAAAAACAAACAAATATACATGTCAAATAGTCATAAATGTTCATGGTCATATATGTGCATATGTGTTCACACTTGTGCTGTTTTAGATATAGTGGTCAGGGAAAACCTCAGAAAAGGTATATTTTTGTGAGACCTGAATAAAGTGAGGGAGTAAGTCATAAAGACAGCTACAACACTGCAGGCAGAGAGAACAGTAAGTACAAATACCAGGAGGCGGTATCATGCTCAGCTTTTCAAGGAATGGCAAGAAGGCAAGGTGGCTTGAGGGAAGACAGCAAGGGGGAGAAAAGGAGGAAATGGCAGAGAGACGGCCAGTGGCAAGAACATGTGTGACTTCAAAGATTATCACGAGAACTCTGGATTTTATTCTGAGTAAGATGAAAATCTACCTGAGAGTTTTGAACAGTGGGGTAAAACAATCTGACTCAGGTTTTTAAAGTACTGTTCTTTTGCTGCTGTGTTGGAATTAAACAATAATCATGCACAGGCAGAAGGAGAACAATTAGGAGTCTACTGGAATAGTCTAGGCAAGAGATGATAGTAGCCTGGAGTAGGGGAACAGTAGCTGAGGATGTAAAGAAGTGGTCAGATTACAGGTATATTCTGAAGGTAAAGACAACACGAATTCCTTACAGACAGATGTGAGATAAGGAAAAATGAGAAGTCAGGGATAACTCTCAAGAGTTTTGGCCTGAATAGCTGGAAAGATGGAATTGCCATTGGAAAAGATTGGGGGAAGAGCACAATGTAGGGGAAATATTAAGAGTTTAGTTTAAGACATATCAAAGTTTACAAGCCTATTATATGCAAGTGAAGAAGGTAAGGAGGTTATTGGATTTATGAGCCTGAGGTCTAGACAAAAGCTCGAAGCTGGGAATAAGAAATTTAGAAGACATCAGTGTGTAAATGCACTTAAATCTCTGACTGGATGAGATTACCTAGAACAGGAGTCAACAACTTTTTTCTATGAAGGGTCATATAGTAAATATCTAAAGCTCTGTGGGCCATAAGGCTGTTGCAGTCCCAAAGCAGCCACTGACAGTATGCAAATGAATGAGCATGGATTTGGCCTGACTCCTGCCCTAGAAAGTCTGTAGAGATTAAAAAAAAAGAAGAAGAATCTAAAGACTACACTCTGGGATATCCCAAAATCTGAGATACAGGGAAATGAGGAGGCACTAGCAGAAAAAACTCATAAAGAATGGCATGTAAGGTAGAAGGAGAAACCTAACAGGGGGCTTCTGAGGACAGGTAAAAAGAACACAGGTTCCTGCTTCTCAGACTGATGACAAAGACCCTACTGAACCTCCCCACACCTGCAAGAATGCAACTACAAAACTGAACACAATTTAAAAAGAAATCCCCTGAAAGTATCAGAAAGTAAACAGAAACTCTGGTGGGGAGGTCATGCTCGCTTGCAGAATTGAAACAGGGACCTATGCAAGTAACTTTCTGTCTCCTAGGCTTTTAGCTTTGAGCTAAGTGCTATCCATGCTGTGCATCCAGCAGTGGCCAGGGCACCCAGGGGGAAAGTTGTAGTCTTTTTAACTTGGGAAAAAGTTAAGTTGAGGAAAAATGACAGGAATAGGAAACCTTGAAAAGGAAAGATCCAGAAAGGAGATCCCCAAATGTGCCTACCCACATCTCTGACTAACCCTTAACACACTTGAGCAAAAGGAGCTCACCTATAGACAAAATATCTCAATTGAGAGCAGAGCTGCCATCAAGAAACAGTTTGAAATGCAAGCCCAGCCAAGAAAATTACCTGCTAAAACAAAGGAAACAATACCCATTGGAGAAAATCAACAGAATCTGGACAGTATCTAGACAGAATCTCCATATCCCAATGTGCACAATGTTCAAAATACAATCCAAAAGTACTAAGACATATAATGAAACAAGAAAACAAAACATTCCCAAGGGAGGAAAAATCCCTCTAAAAGACTCTGAGATGAACCAGATGTTGGAGCTAGCAGACAAGGATTTTAAAGAAGCTATTATAACTAGTCTCAAGTAAAATATTTTCAATGAATAAAAATCTTGGCAAAAAAAAGGAAAATCTCAGTACAGGAATATAACCATTAAAAGTGAGCCAAATGAAAATTATAGAAAAAGAATAATTTTTAAAAAATCACTGTTAGAATTAGCAGCCAGATGGAGATGACAGAGGAAAGAGTAAACGAACCTAAACTAAATCAAAACAAATCATCCAAGCTGAAGAACAGAGAGAAAAGATTGAGGAAAAAAGAGCCTTAGCAGCCTGTGAGATATTACATGATCCAACATACGTGTAGATGAAATACCAGAAAGAAAGGAGAAATGGAAGAGAGAAAATATTTGAAGATCTAATGGCCAAAAAGTTCCCAAATTTGATGAAAGACAAAAATTTTCAGACAAAAGATGCTCAATGAATGCAATGCAGAATAAACACAAAGAATTCCATGCCAAGGCACATAAAAATAAAACTATTTAAAGCCAAAGATAAAGAGCTAACCTTAAAAACAGCAAGAGAAAAACAAGTATTACTATCCTGGAACAACAATCCAATTAATAGCTGACTTCTCATTGTATTTACAAAAGCCAGAAGAGACTGAAACCTTTTTATCTTACTTTTGCTTACTCTTTTACCTTTACCTTACCTTATCTTACTTTATTTATTTTTTGAGACAGGGTCTCAGTCTGTTGCCCTTGGCTAGCAGTGCAATAGGGTGATCATGAATCACTGCAGCCTTGACCGCTCAAGCTCAGGCAATCCTCCACCTCAGTGTGCCACCATGCCTGGCTAATTTTTTGTTTTTTAATTTTTTGTAGAGCCCACGGTGTTATTATGTTGCCCAGGCTGGTCTCAAACTCCTAGACTCAAATGATTCTCCCACCTCAGCCTTCCAAAGTGCTGAGATTACAGGCATGAACCACTGCACCTGAGCTGAAACATTTTTAAAGTGATGAAAGACAGAAACTGGCTAGGAGTGGTGGCTCTTATCTATAATCCCAGCACTTCGGGAGGCTGAGATGGGTGGATCGCTTGAGCCTAGGAGTTCAAGACCAGCCTGGGCAATATGACAAAACCCCGTCTCCACAAAAAATACAAAAAACATTAGCTAGGCATGGTGGTGTGCACCTGTGGTCTCAGCTATTTGGGATGCTAAGGTGGGAGGATCACCTGAGCCCAGGGAGGTCGAGGCTGCAGTGAGCTATGATCATGTCCCTCTACTCCAGCCTGGGTAACAGAGTGAAACAAAAAGAAGAAGAAACAAGAAGAAAGAGGAAGGAGGAGGAAGGAGGGAGGAAGGAGGAGGGAGGAGGGAGGAGGGAGGAGGAGGAGAAAGAGAAGGAGAAGGAGGAAGAAGAAGGAAGAAGGAAGAAGGAAGAAGGAGAAGGAGAAGAAGAAGAAGAAGAAGAAGAAGAAGAAGAAGAAGAGGAAGAAGAAAAAACTGTCCACCCAGAATTCTATATCGAATAAAGGAGAAATAGATATTTCTGGACAAAACCAAAAGACTTGACTTGCATTACAAGAAATACCAAAGGAAGTTCTTTAGGCTGAAGGGAAATGAAATCAGAGAGAAAGATGGATTTTCAGAAAAGAAGGAGGAGGAAGTGAAATGGTAAATAACTTGGTAAATACAAAAAACAACCCTATTTTTTTCCTTTTGCCTTTTCCTCTCAATTTATTTATAATCCACATAATTGCTTGAAGAAAATGTTATAAGATTATCTTCTGGGGCTTAATATGTATCAAGATATAATATATATAACAATTATTATCAAAGAACAGGGGAAAGGTAAGGAAAATATGGACCTAAAAGGTTGTAAGATTTCTGTATTTCAAGTGAAGCAGTGCATTATTACTTGTAAGTGGACTACAAAATTTCAGGATATATACTGTAATCCTATGGCAACCACTAAAAGTATAATGCAAAGAAGTACAGCTAAAAAGTAATCAGAAAAATAAAAATGGAATTCAAATAAAAATATTCAAATAATCAACATTAAAAATACTCAGATTATCAAATAATAAATGAAAAGGCAGGAAAAGAGGAGAGGAAAAATGCAGAGTAGAGAAGCAACAAACAAACCAAAAACTGAAAGGAATAAGAAAGCAAGAGGAGTCTGATCAATTTACAGTCACCCCTTGGTATCCATGGGGGACTGGTTCCAGGACCCCCCAGCCCACACTCCCCATCCCATGGATACAAAATTCTACCGATGCTCAGGGCCCTTATATAAAATGATGTAGTATTTGGATATAACCTATGCATATCCTCCTGTACACTTTAAATCATCACTAGAGTATCTGTAATACCTAATTCAATGTAAATGCTATAAAAATAACTGTTACACTGTATTATTTGTTATTGTTTTTCCCCCTCAAATATTTTAAATCCAAGGTTGGCTGAATCCATTGATTAGAACTCATGGATAGGGAGGGCTGACAGTGTTTTAAACAGCCTGGTGGGAGGCTAGACTAAAGGAAAGCATCACAGACTGAAGACAGAAGAGCTATTTGAAAGACTATTTTACAATATAGTCAATAAATCATAACAACTGGAATCAAAGTTGTGGGAATGAAAAAAGGTAGACTCAACAGATATTAAGGAAGCAGAAATAAGAGACTTACAGAGTAACTGGATTATGGAAATGAAAAAGGAGGAGGAATCTAGAATGACCCACCTCTTCTCACTGTCCTCCGATTTATGGCTTGGGCAACTGGAAAGATAAATATGTCACTCACCAAAATAAGGAAAGCAAGAGGTTTATTTGGCTTGGAAAGGCCAGAGACTGAGTCTAGTGTAGACATTCTGAATTTGGGAATGTTTGTGGGGTATCCAAGTCCACCAGTTCACTGGGAATTTCAAATGCAAGTCTAGAGCTCCAGGCTGAAGACATAAACCTGGAAATTATCACTGTAGGGATGTGGATGGCATTAACTGTTTAGGATGACAAAAGAACTCAAGATAAGAATCCTGTGGAACATTAAAAGGCAGAGAAGGCCAAGTGGGGCGGCTCACGCCTACAATCCCAGCACTTTGGGAGGCCAGCAGGGAGAATGGCCTGAGCCCAGGAGTTTGAGACCAGTCTGGGCAACATAGGGAGACCCTGTCTGTACATTTTTTTTTTTTTTTAATTAGCCTGATTTGGTGGCATGTGCCTGTGGTCCCACCTACTCAGGAGGCTGAGGTGGAAGGATTGCTTAACCCAGGGAGGTCACAGTTGCTGTGAGCCGTGATTGTGCCACTGCACTCCCGCCTGGCTGACGGAGCAAGACCTCATCTCAAAACAACAACAACAAAAGGCAGAAGATACTGCAAAAAAGATTCTGGGGGTAAGGGGAGTAAATGGTTCATGATGCAGATATAGCAGAGAAAATTACGGCAATGGAACTATGTATTGTTCTGGGTTTGTGACTTTAAATAAAAAACAGATGTTCTGAAAATCAGAAAGACAATGATAAACCAATACTACTTTATGCCATAAAGTAGGTAATAAGAATACTCATTTGCCAAAAGATACGCAAACATTGCAACTATTATCTATTCATTTTCTTCCCTACAAAGAATGACCCACTTTGGGGAACATCATTTACCAACCACTAATTATAGTACTGAAAATTAACAGCCAACATACAAATCAGCAGAATAAGGCCCCAAACCAAAAGCTCCATGTTATCTCCCTGGACAAAAAATATACATGATACCTCACTCATGCTTTAAATTGAAATTGAATTTAAATTCAAATTAGACAACCAAAATAATTATACAAAATGCTTTGGGAAATAATTATGTTCTTTAGGAATAAAAACAGAATCTCTTTTGTTCTAAGGTCGAGGCTATTTAAGGTCCTTCACAATAGGTTCTAATCAACTTTTCAGGCTTCACTTCTTTTAACTTTACTCTTCTAGATATCCTCTATTACTGAATCTACTACTTATCATTTCTGGAACATGAAATGTACTTTGATGTCTATGAACATTTGCTGAAATTGTTCACAATGCTTGAAATATTCTTCCAACTTCAATATCTAGTAAGATCCTGCCCATAACTTAAGGCTCAGCTCAAATGATCTCTCTTCTATAAAACTTATTCCAAAGCCTCAGACACACCACACACTATAATGAGAAGAGTAAGGGCTTTGGACTTGGGTTAAAAGCCCAGCTGTACAATATAACAGCTGCTTTCTGATCTTCGTTACTTAATCTTATTTTTCTTATCTATAATATTAAGAAACATATCGGATAACACTTGAGGAAATTAAGTAAAGATTTATTCAAAGCACTTATGAATGGTAGCCAGCACACAGAAGGCATTCATTGAATAAAGAACGATGTCTCCAGAGTGGGTGTGCTACTAAATGTTTAATAACTAGTTTTCCAAACTAAAAAAAAAAAAAAAAAAAGGTTTAACCTTAGCATGTGGCTGTTGTCCATTTCCGTGGTGCCAATACTCCTACAGTGGCCAATTTCTAGCTTCGAACATGACCTCACTGAATCCAGAGGCAGGAAAAAGAGATATGCAATAGCACACCATCATATAGTAGAAAGAGATATGCTGCAGCACAACATTATATAGTAGAGACATGCACAGCACACTGTCATACAGTAGAAAGAGATATGCAGCAGCACCCTATCATATAGTAGGAAGAGATGTGGAATAGCACACCATCCTTTTATTTTATTTTATTTTATTTTGAGAGAGTCTCGCTCTGTAGCCCAGGCTGGAGTGCAGTGGTGTGATGTCGGCTCACTGCAAGCTCCGCCTCCCAGGTTCACGCCATTCTCCTGCCTCAGCCTCCCAAGCAGCTGGGACTACAGGCGCCCGCCACCATGCCCGGCTAATTTTTTTTTTTTTTTTTTTTTGTATTTTTAGTAGAGATGGGGTTTCACTGTGTTAGCCAGGATGGTCTTGATCTCCTGACCTCATGATCCACCTGCCTTAGCCTCCCAAAGTACTGGGATTACAGGCGTGAGCCACCACACCTGGCCAGCACACCATCGTATAGTAGAAAGAGATATACAGCAGCACAACATCATATTGTATTTCTACCATGGAAACACCACAGACACAACTTTAAGAGCACAGATAACAAACAGTAAAAGACAGTAATATATTTAGGAACTAGTAAGTTTGAGGATGTATTACTTTTATTTTTAATATATGTATTTAATAATAACTTTACATAATTTTTAAAATAATGGCTGTGTTTAACAGTTGGCTTACAAATTCTTGAAAATTTACCAATCAGCTTTTGCAGGCAGTACAAGCCAGCTTTAGCCACCACTGAATCATTTCCAAGTTAGAAAAGTTATTAGGCACACACTCTGTACAGCTGAATCTTTGGAAACAATCTTTAAAAATCCAATATATGTGGATGTCACATTCCAATTATGATGTTACTTTTTTGGAGATGATCTAAAAGCATCGTCATGTACCAAACCTGCATACCAATGGAAGGTTAGATTCACTATTATATTCATAAACAAAAAGCTGAACATTTTATTCTTTTTTTTAATTTTATAAAGAAACAATCAAATCACATGCCTTTTTTGGTGGTGTTCCTTGTTAAGTTCAAGTATGTTCTAAATTCACAATCATGTTAAAGGAGAAGATCAAATCTGAGCCAATACTCTTACATGACCGTGACTACTGCTCTAGTGCTAACAGAAAGAGTGCATTTATAATAGGTGATTTTCTTGAGTTGTAGGTAGAATGTACTTTAAAAGCAGAATTAGCCTTGTAACATGAAGAGTAATGCAAAATTAAAAATATGAGCATAGAACTTACCTAGAGAGCTAGTACACTGTACAACCAAAAAAGTGAAGGCTGGGAACTAGCTTCTTGAATCCTTTCAATGGGTCGAAGTTGGGGATAAATTAACATGACACATATTTAATAAGATTTTATAGTTGGTGCTTCATTCCTAAAGGGTACAGCAAGCCCCCTTGAGAAGCAATGGAATATTTCCTTCGTACATGCCAATGATTATCAACCCTCTGCATCTCACAACTACCAGGGGAGCTTTCTGCCTCTCCACAGAGATCACAATTTTAATCTTTTGAAATTAATCAAGAGTTGTTGCATGCATCAGTAGTTCATTCCTTTTGTATTGCTCAGGAATATTTCATTGTATGTATATATCACAATTTCTTTATTCATTAACCTAATGATGGACTTTTTTTAGTTTTGGGCTCTCATAAGTAAAGCTGCTTTGAATACACATCTACAAGTCAGGACCCACATGAATGGCCAGTATGCTTTTAAAATAGTTTTAAAAGCTCACCAGGTGATTCTAATGTGCAGCCAGGTAGAACCAGTGCTATAAGCATGCCCTATACAAGAGAGGAAGGTTAATACAGAAAATTAGCTATACAAATATCTGTTGTATTTATACAAAAACCCAAGAACATCTACTATTATTTAAGGACCTGTGTTTACATGCTACAACCCTTGCCACCTTTTTTTTTTTTTTTTTTTTTTTGAGACAGCGTCTTCCTCTGTCACCCAGGCTGGAGTGCAGTGGTGCAATCTCTGCTCACTAAAATCTCTGCCTCCCAGATTCAAGCGATTCTCCTGCCTCAGCCTCCTGAGGAGGTGGGATTACAGGCACATGCCACCATGTAGTGAAATACCACGGGGTTTCACCGTATTGGTCAGGTTGGTCTTGAACTCCCGACCTCAGATGATCTGCCTGCCTTGGCCTCCCAAAGTGCTGGGATTACAGGCAAGAGCCACCATGCCCAGTTCCACTTTGTAAAACACACAGAAAACCTTAGTACTGGGAAGGAGCTACAAAGTCATTCAGCTCAACTTGTCATGCAGATTAAAACCACGAGATACCATTATACACCGATTAGAATGGCCAAAACTAGAAAGACTGACAAAACCAAGTAGTAGCCAGTATGTAGAGCAACTAGACTCTTATACATTGCTGGTACAAGTAAAAGTTGGTAAAAATCACTTTGGAAAACTATTTGGCAGTACTATTTGAGTTAAACATACAACTATCCTATAACCCAGCAATTCCACTCCTAGGAAATATACCCAAGAAATATAAATGCATATGTCCATTAAAAGGCAAGTACAAGAATATTCATAGCAGCTTTACCTATAATGGCCAAAACCTGGAAACAATCCAAATGTCTATCAAATAAACTGTGGTAGAGTCATACAATGAACTACCATATGGCAATAAAACACAACAAACTACTGCTACAAAAAAAAAAAAAAAAAAAAAAATGGAAGCCAGGCACGGTGACTCATGCCTGTAACCCCAGCACTTTGGGAGGCCAAGGCAGGCGGATCACCTGAGGTCGGGAGTTCAAGACCAGCCAGACCAACATGGAGAAACCCCGTCTCCACTAAAAATACAAAAATAGCCAGGCGTGGTGGCACATGCCTGTAATCCCATTTACTCAGGAGGCTGAGGCAGGAGAATCACTTGAACCTAGGAGGCAGAGGTTGCAGTGAGCCGAGATCGTGCCACCGCACTCCAGCCTGGGCAACAACAGCAAAACTTTGTCTCAAAAAAAAAAAAAAAAAAAAAGGAAAAAACTTCACAGACATAATGTTCAGCAAATGAGACCAGAACCAAAGAGTACATACTACATGATCCAATTAAAAAAGAAAACCAGTAAGTGTTGATGATATAGGCAGAACAGTGGTTATCTTGGGGTGGAACAGTATGGAGTCATGACAGTGGGTAATCAAAATTTCTTAGACACAAAAAGCAAAAACAAGAAAAGAAAAATACTGACAATCTGGACCTCATTAAAATTAAAAACCTCTTTTCAAAAGACACCATCAAAAAAAACAAAAAGGTGAACCACAGACCAGGAGAAAATCAGTTACAGTATCTATATGTGACAAATGACTGATAGTAAAGACATATAAGTAACTCTTGCAATTCAATAGTAAGAAAACACAAATGAAAAATGGCCAAAACTTAACAGAACACTTCACAAATGAAAGTGCAGGAATGGCGAGTAAGTACATTAAAAGATGCTCAACATCATTAGTCATCAAGGAAATGCAAATTAAAACCACAATAAGATACCACTATATAACCACTATAACAGCTCAAGTAAAGATGACTATAATACCAAATGTTAGTGAAGGGCAACTGGAACTTGCATACATGAATGTAGGAAATGCAAAAAAGTACTTCACTTTGGACAACTGTTTAGCAATTTCTTGTAAAGGTAAATATATACTTGACTAGATGACTTAGCCATTCTATACAAAAACATTCACCAAAGAGAAATTAAATGTCCTTACTTGTAGATATGTACTCCCAGCAGCTTTACTTATAAGAACCCACAACTAGAAAAAAAAAAAAAGGCCAATCACTAGGTTAATGAATAAACAAATTGTGGTATATCCATACAATGAAATATTGCTCAGCAATACAAAAGGAATGAACCACTGATGCATGCAATAACTCTTGATTAATTTCAAAACATGAGTTTGACACCAAACTGGGCAACACAGCGAGATGCTCTCTAAAAAAAATTTTTTTTGTTAGTCTGCTGCGGCAGTACATGCCTGTTAGTCCTAGCTACTCAGCAGGTTGAGGTGGGAGGACTACTTGAGCCTGAGAGTTCAAGGTTACAGTGAGCTATGATTCTGCCACTGCATTCCAGCATGGGTGTCAGAGTGAGACCTGTCTCTAAAAAAAAAAAGAAAAAAAAACTTATGTTGAGCTAAAAAAAAAAAGTCAGGCACAAAAAGAATACATACTATTATGATTCCAGTTGTACAGAATTCTAGAACATACAAAACTAATTTGTTATGACAGATCAGTGGTTGCCTGGGAGACAAGTAATGTAGGGAAGAACTGACTGCAAAGGGACACAAGAAACTAACTGTACGGTGATGGAAACATTCTGTATCTTGATTATGACTGTGGTTTTCCAAGTTTATATATGTGTCAAAACTCATTAGATTGCACATTTTAAATGAGTACATTTATGTGTAAATTTTACCTCAATAAACCGTTGATTTTGAAAAAAAGGTAAAAATTACATTTTATCATCTCTAATGGCAGAGGACCTATTTTTCCTGCAGGCCCCCAATCCACCCAGAGAGCAACCATACCATACCAGTCTGGTTGGGGGAGGTGTGTGTAACCCTGATCATAGTGCCCACCTACAAAGAGGAACTAATCAGCTCCACAACCCAGCAGCAAAAGAAGTTTGTCATTTTCCAAAATGTGTCCTGCCCACAAAAAATAAATTACACCAATACTCTCTCACTAGAATTACAAACCTATTTTCCCTGTGTTTGATCCAGAGTCTGAAAATTAGAAGTACTGCCTCAAAGAGAATATCTAAAGAAAGGCAAATATCTGAAGAGTGGCAGAACATAAAATGCAATCATGAAGAAAAAAAATTCCTCTGTTCCTCATTTTAGATCTTTTAAAATGGCAATACAGGCATAACTGGTTTGCCAAGTAAGACTTCAGCCAAGTATGATGTATATTTCCTTATTTTTGGCTGCCCAGCCCCAGGCCCCAACCAAAGTTGGGGAAAGCCACCACATTGTGAGGCTTGGGAAAGGGCAGAGCCCGCCTTGTATTACATAAAAGCTCAAAATACCAGATATTCAAGCAAATATCTGAAGCCAGACTGTATTCAGTTCATGGCTCCTCCACTAGCTGTGAACCTTAGGCAAATTCCTAAAGCTCTCTTCCTTCATCTACAAGATGATAATAGTACCTACCTCATAGCATTGTTGTGGCATAAAATAAAAACATAAAGTATTTAGAAGAGCGCTTGACATATGAGTGCTATATTCAGTTACATTAATACTATTCTTTCCCAAGCTCTAGGGCACTGCCATCATGATCTAGGCTCTGCCAAATCAAAGCCCACTTGCCCCAGACTTAGAATCAGAAACTAGGGTTATGAAGAAAGATATCAAAGAATTCACCAGGGGGCAACAATAACCAGCAAGATCAAATTTCTAGGTCAGAAGTGACCATAGCGGCAGCATCCAGTCACCAGAGCTAGAGGTACTGGCAGTGCAAACTGCCAAATCCAGTGTTAAGCAATGGTGCCATCACTGGACCACTGCTCAACCATGATTTCAATCAATATTCCTAGATATGTGGGCCTGGATTCTGGTTTTCCAATGCTCCAGGCAATTCTATACCCTACCTCATAACCTCTTGGTAAATCCCTTTTCTGAGTAAATGAGCTGGAACTGGTTTCATCTGCTTACAACATAAGACCTTGACATCAGATTTACAATCAGGAAGTGGATAAATGGAAAATGGTCTTCCAATATCTTTATGAATGCTTTTGAGTATCAGGTGACAACTCTGAAATGGTCTAGCAAGTTTTTAGAATGTCAGAATGCTATAAAATTTGTCTGATATCTTAATAGTTCCCTACTCTAATCCTAACACTAATCACTAAAAATCTGGCCTTTATTGAGCGTTTACTACATGTCAGCCACTGTGCTAAGCACATTACATAAATCATTTCACTCAGCCTTCACAACTATTCTGGTGAGGTAAATATGATTTTCCCAATCTTACAGATGAGGAGACTGCAGCCTAAAAAGGTTAAGGAAATTAACTAATTTAAATAGTGTATCCACTTGCAAATGAAGCTCTATAACAATAATAAGAGCTAGCATTTAATGGGTACTCACCATATATCAGGAACTAGTCTATGTTTTTCACATTAATTTTACATATTAACTGATTTAATTCTACTCACTTTATGTGCATTATCTCATTTAACCTCACAACAAATCTCTGACCTAGGTACCATTATTATTCCTATTTCACACCAATACTCTTCACACGTAAGAAAACAGAAAGATTAGGAAATTTGCCTAATGACACACAGCTAGCAAGTGATGACCTGGGGATTCAAACCTGGCAATCTGGTTTGAGTTTTTAATCTTTATATTACACTGCCTCTCCTAGAGTGACTGAAATACATGAACAGGCCCTCCCAACTATATATATACATACACACATTCAGACATTTATATGAATCAAACACACTGCTTTCTTGATGTTGACAACTTGTACTGTTGTTTCTTTTATCTCCATATTATCATGAGCAGTTAAGAGTAGCACCCATCTTAATTTACCCTGACCCTTCACTTCCAACAACTGCAGATTGATGCATTAACCTTCATTTATATCATTAGGGCTGTCTTTGGCTAATACCAGAGCCTTAGAGACACTGCATCCAGGAACCTCCTACTCCTAGCAGTTGGCAGTTGCAGAATTAAACTAGGACACCTGGAAATCAGGAGTTCCCAGGACAACAAGCCTGTTGTTGAAAATGGCATCAACCGCCCAAAAATATGCACATGTTATCATTGATCCGGACAGCTCAGTGGTTTTCCAACTGGGGAGGTTGGGGGTGGATTTTGACACCACCTCCCCACCACCCACCATTTAGCAATGTCTGGTTGTTATAGCTGGGAATGGTGTCCTCCTGGCATTTTGAAGGCAGAGGCCAGAGATGCTGGAAAACATTGTACAATGCTGTTTAAGACAATTCCCCAAAATAAAAAATTACCCAAATATGTCAATCGTGTCAAGGGTGAAAAATTCTGTAAACTGTCTGATGCTATAAATTGCCTCTTAGATTGGCAGGCCCTGTGGGTCTTTTCACTCAATGTCATAAATGTAACCTATTTCAACTGCACTGGGGGAGAATAGCTTCCCCCCTGTCCTTTGGTGGACCAAACGGCACTCCAGCAAACTTTCTCAGTACTACAATCGTGGTAACATGGCTCATAAAACTGCTTACAGCCTGACCTCTACCTACTTCTCTAGCTGCTTCTCATACCATACTCTCCCCCTCCTTTCTTCATGCTGGCCAATTTGGACAGTGGACAAATCTCCACTAACTTCATCTTTACCCTGAGGATACACACTAATTCTCCTCCCTGACAATTCAACCCCTAGTCTATAGCCCTTTCTGTAGCTGGCCAAGACTTAGGGCTAAAATTTAAAAGTTAATGTAATTTTTTTCTCGTGCTACTCACGTTTTTCAAATCCTGAAAATACACTTTGACATTAACATAAATGGCTTTACATATGACAATTTAGCATTTATAGGCTAATACCGTATGGAAAATAAGAGTTATCCAAAGACTAAAACACTATCTTAATAATGCAAAAGAAAGGCACACTAGAAATAAGTTACCTGCTATTCATTATATTATTCATAGTAAAACGTAATTTCTAAAATGCTTAGAAACAATGTAGAAACTTTCTAGAAAGGATCTAAAAGAACTTGCCTTAGCCTTGGTTA
The DNA here is from genome assembly GCF_006542625.1 of Nomascus leucogenys. Lineage (NCBI taxonomy): Eukaryota > Metazoa > Chordata > Mammalia > Primates > Hylobatidae > Nomascus > Nomascus leucogenys. The sequence continues at coordinate 73,442,049 of NC_044387.1, read as the reverse complement.
GATTTGTGGAACTACGTAAGACATTATATTTTCTAAAACACATTTACATTGCTCTTTAATCCAGTTTACCACTGAGCAAACAAAAACAAAGTGGTATAATTAAAGTATTTCCAGCTGTTTCTTAAATCTACTTTTTTTTAGTTATTTGAAAATGCAATAAAAAGTACTGTGAAATATTTCCAATGTTCAGGTTATTAACTACATACGTCAAGTAGCTAGTTTGTTCTGTTATCAAGTAGTTATATTTTCTTCCTATTAAAAGGATCAAATTCTTAAGTTCAGTCAATTCCAGGCAAAGCAATGAAGAAAGTAAAGAAAGTGAAAGAAGAAAAGAAAGACACAAAACTAATTCAATTCTGTTTTAGTTATGGCTTCAGACAATGAAGGCTGCAGTGCTTAGTGGACTAATTATGCATCTCAAGAGAGACCATATTTTGTTCCAATACCAAAAAGCACAAATGCCTTCTGTGTCAGATGAAATTATTCAGATTTTTGCCTACGAAAAAAGAAAGTAATTCTATTAAATTCATAATTCAAAGTTTTTGGAATTTCCTTCTGTATTAGTAAAAATATGGCCTTTGAAAAGTGGTTAATGTATTTATTACAAAGTGGTAATTCAACATGGTTCAAAACTATTAGGTGAATAAGCCTACTTAATGAAATTGCAGAACTAACCAACATATTAAGAGACATGGACTTAAGGTCCAGCTCTGTCTCTTTTTATCCTTTGCATCTCACTTTACTTCTGTAACTTTGTTTCCTCATTTATGAGATTTTTAACCTCACCTATATATAACACAGTTGTTGTGAAAATCAAATGTAAAATTATAGCACACTGATTTCAGCTCAAGACTAACAGAACAAACGTTGAAGTAGTTCCAATAATACTAGTATTTACCAGCACAGCTACTCTTTGTAACTTTGTCACTATGGGTACCCTAAGTGTACTTTTCTAAAACAGACCACAATCAAGACAGATTTGAAATATGATTATAAATGTTACTGTCTGCAGCCTTGGTGTTTCTTTCTTCTATCTATCTTGGCAATTTCATGGCCTCAGTTGGAAGGTAATTCTCAAACCTACTATTATAAATGAATGAATAAGGCAAATACGGTGAAATCCGGATAATTACTGAACACAGATGAGTATAGAGAAATTCATTTACTCTAGGGAAAGCCATCCTAGCTGCTAGCTACATCTTGAACCACATTCCTTTCCATCTTTCCTGACAGGCAGTTCTACCCACAGAGCCCTCTCCACTGTTTCTTAAACACACCAATCTTACTAGTATTTTTGCTTTGCTCTTTGCTCTGTCTGGAAAGTTCTTCCTCCTGGATTTTCACATGATTCTCTTCCTCACCTCATTTAGGTTTCTGCTCAAACATCAACTCCTCAGAAGGGCTATCATTGACCAATCTATGTCAATTAGCACTCTTCATCACTCTAACCCCTTATGCTTTACAGCAGTAAACACTAGTTTACATTATATTATAAAATAACTTACATATATCTTTAACATGGTCTGTCTCCCTCCCCGATGTGTCTACAATATAAAAGCCGACTCCTCAGCTTGACACTCAAAATCCTTCCTATGGTCTGACCTGTTTTCTTTCTACCAATCATGCTTCTTCAGATACCCTACGAAATTAGACTTACTCTTCTCCATACATATTTCTCAATGTTCTTTGTCTGTGCTTTTGCTCAAGTAGTTCAAATTCTACCCACGCTATAAGACTTCAGAATAAATGGCACCTTCACTGATATTCCTGGCTGCTACTCCTCTGAACTGCCACAATGCTTGACTTGTACCACTCTGAAGGAATGATTATTCTGCATTTTATTTCATTTAAATTTCCTCTATTAAACAATACGACCTTGGATGCAGGATCTGTGCTCAATTCACTTTTTAGATGTCTGAGTTACAGAAGAGTGCAAATATCTGTATATTTTCCTTAAATATTAGAAATAGGTATATGTTCTAGTGTTACTATATTGAAGGACAGACAGAAAAGAAGAATTAAGACTACAATCTCAGGATAAACTAATAAATATCTAATGCAATTTCCTTGCTTTTTTTGTTGTCACTGTTATAAAAATATACCTAATTTGCTTGTTTCCCCAATTTCTTGCTTCTACTTTTAAATAGTTTTTTTCTATACAGTTTCCTAAATTTACTCATCTTTTCTTTCATTTCGGCTCAAATCATAGCTCTGCTCCTTAAAAGCTATGTTGATCTTTCCAAGTTTTAGTTGCCTAATCTATAAAATGGGAGAAAACACCAACAGCGTTATTGTAGCATTAGATGAGATAATACATGTAAAACCTAGTACAATGCCTGACACTTAATAGGCCCTCAATGAATGTTGCCTATTAGGCTACTGTTCTTCTTGTAAACAAATCTGACCCATAAGTTTTAAAAATGCAGGTTTAAATTAGTAGAATACTAATGAGTAGGGAATTTTAAAGTCATAAAATATTCCTAAACTGTACTTTTGTTAACTGTAAACTCACATAATGCTTTTAAACTGGAGGATAAATTCAGCTTATACTCACATACCTGTTCTTTTTTTAAATTTAATAAGAATGTTCCCTATGAATGCTGCACATTTGGGTATAGCTAAAAACACAAGGAATGCATAACATGGATTTTAATGTTAATTTCCAGACAAGTATGAACAATCAATTGCTTGGCAGTAGTTTCCTTCAGATCACTGTCATCCAGACTTAACTCCCTATTGAGCAGGAAATTTCTAGTTTAGCATGTATCAGAGTGACAATTACAAAGACAAAACTCACAACAGTAAACCACAAACAGAATACTTTCATTTATTTTTATGAATCCCATCATCGGCTAGGCTGTCAATCTTTCCTAGAACACACACGCACAATCTTCCCCTGATCATCTCTCAACAGGATAGATTCAGAGATCTGATCCTAAAAAATCAAATCCACGAACCAAGATACGTACAGTATACATAATTCTCTAGCTTCTCAGGATTACCTGTAACTACAACACTGCTTTGCCAAATGTTAAAACACTCAAGCTATTTTAAATCACAAGGAACCCTGAATCCCCCGCAAGGAATACATATTGTGCAAAGAATTCGTCTTTGATTTTTGGACTAAACATAAATAATCCAGCTCTAAATCCTACATTAAAACTTACCACACTGAATCACAGTAGCTTGGCTTAGTTGAAGAAATGCTGTGCCTAGTACTGTGTCACATAAACAGATGGCAGATTGGCACAGAAGCACTGTAATTGGAGACAGAAAAGCCCACATTGTGCTCCAGCCTTACCAGTTCCTCTAAATCAGTCGCCATCTCTCTGAAGGTTAAATTTGTTCAACTAAAAAAATGGGGAAAATAATAACTAATTTATTTGTATTCAGAATTTGCTTTTCAAAATTATCTATAATCATATGTATATCTATTCATTACAACAGGCAAACCATTCTAAAGACAAATAAAAATTCAGAAAAATTAATTGGCAAAATGTAAAAATGCACACTGCAATAAGTAAAAATTAATTTCATAAGATCATTTACATATGAAACAGATTTTAAAAGACCAGAGCGTCAACTGATTTGACAGATGAAAAAACTGTGATGTCTGATGCCAAAATGTTAGTTTTTGTGACGTATGTAAAACAAAGTTCCAGACCAGAACTCAGCTCTCCCCGACCTTCAGGTGGTGGTAGTGCTCTTTAGGACTGATGTGACTGTTCACTGTCTAAGTGAAACATGATACTCAAACTTCATTCAAGAAAAGTTTAATGTGCTATTTCTGCTTCTATTTTTATTCAGTAAAATTTAGATAATACCAACCACATATGAAGAATTCTGCTAGGCACTAAGGGTAATAAAAAATAAACTCTAGTTCCGGTTCTAAAAGCACTCTGAATCCAATCACAGAGATAAATACACACAAAAATAAGTACCAGACACCATTGTAGCTACAATAATGCAGAGAAACAAATTTTTACACTAGAAATACACTGGAGGGAATGATTTTACTGTTTGCTAACAGAATGTAATACATTAAGAAAATAATACAACATGGCCAAATGGGATTTATCCTAAAGGATTGGTTCAATTAGGAAATCTATTAGTACATACCGTATTCATAAATCTAAGGCGGGTAGGAAACACAATTTTCTCCATGCCACTGAGATGGAGTGCATGTAACAAAATTCAACACCCTTTCGAAACCCAACACTCAAAGAAACAAGAATTAGGAGGTAATTTCTTAACATGATAAAATATATACATTTTAGTCCTACAACCATTAAATTATTTAATAAAGAAATAACAGAAGCATTTCCACTAAGATCAGGAAAAAGTCAAAGATGCCCACCATTTCTACTACTATTCTTGTTTTTTGAGACGGTGTCTCGCTCTGTCACCCAGGCTGGAGTGCAGTGGCACGATCTTGGCTCACTGCAACCTCCGCCTCCCAGGTTCAAGTGACTCTCCTGCCTCAGCACCTGCCCCCAACCGCCCAGAGTAGCTGGAATTACAGGTGCCTGCCACCATGCCCAGCTGATTTTTTGTAGAGACAGGGTTTCACGATGTTGGCCAGGCTGGTCTTGAACTCCTGACTTCAGGTGATCCACCCACCTTAGCCTCCCAAAGTGCTAGGATTACAGGCATGAGCCACCACGCCCGGCCATTTCTACTAATATTCAACATCATACTAGAGGTATTAGCCAAATCAACTAGTTAAGAAAAATCAATCAGAGGAATAATAGGTAAGGAGAAAGTAAAACTATCTGTATTTGCGGATGATATAACGGTAACCTAAAAACCCTTGAAGAATCAATAATAAAATTAACTCAAAAATAAAATTCAATGAAGTAGCAAGATAATAAACTAACATACAAAAAAATAGTTCTCCTATACAAAAATAATAACCAGGGAAAATAATGGCAGAGAAAATCCCATTTATAATAGCAACAAAAAGATTAAATAGTTAGGAATAAACTAAACAATGTGTAAAAACTACAGAAGGAAAACTTCAGCACCACTGAAAGACACTGAAGAACACTTGAGCAAATAGAAAGATATCCCCATTCTAAGAAAGGATGACAACATTATAAAGATGCCATTTCTCCCTTACTTTATAAATTCGATACAATACAATGAAAATACTAACAAGCTATTTTGTAAAGTTTGGCAAGTTGATATTCAAGTTGATGTGGAAAATCAAACATGCAAGAATAGGTAGGAAAACATTGAAAAAGGAAAACCACAAGGAGACCACCTTTATCAAACACTACAACACCAAAAAACATCTATAATTAAAGTAGTGTGGGACTAGCACATAAATAGACCAGTGGAATCTAAAAAGTCTAGAATTAGACCCAAATATACCCAGAAATTTAGTAAATAACAAAGGTGGCATCTCAAATCACTAAAGTACAGATGGACTTTTCAATAAATGGTGCCAGGAAAACTAGGTATCCATTTGGAAAATATAAAATTCAATCTATCTCACATCATACTCCAGAATAAACTCCAAATGGATTGGGAATCTAGATATAAAAAATGAAACCAGATAAAGTACTAGAAAAAAATGGATGAATTCTGCTTAAAGTTGGTATAGGGAAAGGAGAATCCAGAAACAATAAAAGAAAATATTGACTACATAAAATTTTTTAATTGGACAACACACACAGTACATGCAAAGCAAACTAAGATGAAATATTCGCAATATACACCATAAAAGACTAATATATAAAGAACTCTTAAAAACAAAGGGAAAGGAGAGCATTTTTGCACCCCAGGGGCTGCTTCTGGGTGCTCTGCAGCCGTCACCATGCCACAGAATGAATATACTGAATTACACCATAAATGCTATACCATTTGGATTACCACGAGAGAAAGAGAAAGAAGCAAAGTCGAGAGGCTCATGAATGTTCAAAGAAGGCAAAGAAAATGATTGGTCTGAAGGCTAAGCTTAATCATAAACAGAGCCATGCTGAGAAAATACAAATAAAAAAGACCATCAAGATGCATGAAAAGAGAAACACCAAATAAAGAATGATGAAAAGATTCCACAGGGAGCAGTACCTGCCTATCAGCTGGACAGAGAGACAATCTCGAGCTGAAGGACTTTCCAATATGATTAAACAGAAACGAAAAAGAATGAGGGAAAATGGGAAGTCCCTCTGCCTAAAGTATGTGCCCAGGAAGAAACAGAAGTATTAAATTATTCAAACAGGAAAGGGAAAGAAGAAGGCATGGAAGAGGTTGGTTACTGAAGTCTGCTTTGTTGGAGATGGCTTTACAAGAAAACCACCTAACTATGAAAGATTCATCAGGCCAATGGGCTTGCGTTTCAAGAAAGTCCATGTAACACATCCTGAACTGAAAGCCACCTTTTGCCTACCAATACTTGGCGTAAAGAAGAATCCCTCATTCCCACTGTATACAACTTTGGGTGTTATTACCAAAGACTGTCACTGAGGTAAATGTGAGTGAAGTGGGCCTTGTGATGCAAGGAGGCAAAGTTATTTGGGGAAATATGCCCAGGTTATCAACAATCCTGAAAACGATGGATGCATAAATGCAGTCTTACTGGTTTGACAGCAATTTCATATATAATTATTGAGCACTACACACCAATTGAAAAAACTACCATTACTGTAATGTTTCTGAATACTACCAAACAACCATACCTGTCTGCAATCAAGAGATTATTAAATTGTAAACATTAAAATGGGGGGGAAAAAAAAAAAACAAAGGAAAAAAGGACCAAAAATCAGATACAGGAAAAAAGACACAGTCAATTCACCAAAAAAAAAAAATTACAAAGGCCCTCAAATAAATAACAATTGCTCAAATTCACTCAAAATTAGAGAAATGCCAATTAAAACAACACTGAGATACCATTTCTCATCTATTAGACTCACAAAAATTTTAAAATATGACAAAACATTCCATTAGTGAGGATGTAAGGGAAACAGGCACTTACATGCATTGCTGATGGGAATACAAATTGGTACAACCATTCTGGAGGGAGTGTTGGTAATGCGTAACAAAATGACATATACACTTACTTTTGGCCCCAGCAATTCCACTTCAAGGAATCCACCCTAGGAATATACCTCCAAAAATACAAAGACAAATACACACTGCACCATTCTTTGTAATTATAAAATATTGGAAACTTGGATGTGCCATATTCAATTACCTTCCTATGGTAGGAATATGGCACATAGGAAAGTGACTGAATAAACTATGGTACATCCAAGTTATGCAACTGTGGGGGGAAATAAAGAATGAGGAAAATCTCTATAATAGGAAGTGATTTCCAGGACACAGTGTTAGCTGAAAAAAGCAAAGTCTGAAAAAAGCAAAAAAATACCTATGGTATGGTATGTTCATGTAAGAATGAAGGGGGATATAAGAAAACACACATTTCTACTGAAAAAGCAAAAAAAAAAAACTAAAAAAAAATAAATAAATAAAAAATAAAAAAAAAACACGCCAGAAGGATAAACCAGAAACTAAAGAGATAGGTTACCTACCCCAGGCAGGTGAGAAAGGGGTGGAAAGAAGAGGGAAAGGGCATGGGAACAGGGTAACAAGGCTAAGGATGGAGTGACACTTCTCTGGATACACGATATATTTTGTAATAATTCTGACTCTCAGAACCATAGTAATCTCCACATGCTGACATGGTGTCAGAAAATAAAGAAAACTTCAAAAACAGATGGGGGTTTGTTGAAAGAACATAGGAACCAACCAGAAGGAGCCCATAACAGCCAATGCAGCAACAAAATAAATGATAGTACTAGATTAAAAACAAGGAGTAAAATACTAATGAGTCCACATTGATATAAACAATCTGATAAGTAAATGGAGGAAAAGGGACAACTCTTCTTCACAATAGACTACAATTAGTAAATTAACATAGGAAGCAAAGTGGGAAACAATCAACATCAGGCAAATATCACAAATACTGCAGACAAGATCCACTTGATAGATGCTAAAATTAGAGAGCAATAGTTTGAGGAGAAACAGGATTTACACAGTCTCCATGTAGCTCCAACAAGATACTTACCAACTAAAAAGGGAAAGATAGTAACTTCACAGTGTAAAAACAGCACACTCAACCAAGTGATCAAGTAATCATAAGTAGTAAGACATATATCATAAACTCCTCAATACAATGCACTAGGAAAGACACAACATCATTTTTTGTGGTATTCTTGCCAAAAATGCATAGGCTCAGTCCAATCATGAGAAAACATCAGACAAACCCAAACTGCGAGGTATTCTAAAAATAACTGATTAGTACTCTTCAAAAGTGTCATAGTCATAAAAGACAAGCAAAATGTCAGAAACTTTAAAAGACACTATGGAGAAATTGCTAAATTCAATGTGGGTTCCTATATAGGACTCTGGGACTGAAAACGGACAGTAGTTGAAAATTTGGTTTCATTCTAATAAGAGCTACAGTTTAATTAATAATATTATACCAATGTTCATTTCCTACTTGTAATAATTATATTACGGTTATGTAAGATGTTAGCATTAGGGGAAATGGGGTGAGGAATGTAAGGGAACTCTGTACTATTTTTGCAGCTCTTCCGCAAGTCTAAAATTAGATTAAAAGTTTTTTTAAAAACAGTAAGAAATTCTGAACAAAGGTAGAGGAATTACCCTTTAAATAAAAGGAGAAAATCTCTTCCAGTGAGGCCAGAATAAAGGAAGAAGGAATCTGCAGAGATAGTGAAGAGTAACATGGAAAAATGGAAGGTTAAGGCAGTTCACTTTTGCTGTCTTTTACTTTCTTGTGAAATAGGAGTTATCATTTGACCCCCTGTATAAAACAGCACCAACGAAGAAAATATAGTAGGTCCCCCCATTATCCACGTTTTATCTTCCCACAGTTTGTTATCAACTATCAATTATGGTCTGAAAATAAACCTCTCTTCTTTATAAATTACTCAGCCTCAGGTATTCCTTTATAGCAACTCAAACAGACTAAGAAAATATGTTGTTATAATTGTTCTATTTTATTATTACTGTTAATCTCTTATTGTGCCTAATTTACAAATTAAACTTTATCATAGGTATGTATGTATAGGAGAAAACTTAGTACATATAGTTTGGGACTATCCACAGTTTCAGGTATGTGGGTCTTGGAACATCTTCCCCAAGACTATGGGAAGACTACTGTACGTCATTATCATTCAGCTCTGGAAAAGACCAAATAACTCAAGGCAGATAGAGAAACATATATCAAATTTCTGAGAATTACAGAGATAGGTACTAAATATTATATATATATAAATAAATTTTTTTTTTTCTTTTGAGACAGAGTTTCACTCTTGTTGCCCAGGCTGGAGTACAATGGTGCTATCTCGGCTCATTCTTTAAGTGCTCTGATCCACTTCATATTTATTTCTTAAAGGTCTTCTTGTTTATAACTTTGATAACAAAATACACGGGAGTAACAAGACTTAAGAAGTTAATGACCTATATAATTTGTGCTGTTTAGGTTATGCATTTTCTAATTTTTGTATGAATTCAGTTATCTTTGAAAGCTGTCTTTAAAACAAGAGTGATAAATTACTACTACAAAACCACCACTGATGCTCAGCCCTCAAAGACCAGTTATATTGGAGGCCAAAATGTCGTTAAGTCATCTCTGGGGGTTCTACTATAAATCAGACAGAGGTATTTGCTAATAAAAGAGTGTAAGAACCAAAGACCTACAAAGTGAATTATTAATTAGAATTTGTCACCTCAAGTTTAAAATCCATCCAGCTCTTTATAGCTGCTTTGATTTTACCATAAAAATCACATTTTTATATATACATACTGAATAGACCAGATCTATACAGAGGAAAACCTTATAAGATCCTTTCCCAAATTTTAGTGAGGGAGAGTTTTATACTCTACCACTCTTAAATGCATTTAAGGTCTTCTTAGCACCCAGGAAAGAGAGGGCAGGAGGTATTAGATTTGCCAGGATCCCGAAAACCCCTTCAGAGTCTCCATGACAACACTGAGTTTAAACATTCAGAAGTCTAATGATAAAGGATCTATGGCAGGAGTGTTGTTGAACATAAATCATAATGTAAGCTTTTCAAATTCACTACTCATATAACAGGTGGTCTGAAATGGTATGCCCAAGACACAGGAGGGCAGATACAACCACAGCAGAGAAGATAAACATGGCACATCACACTGGAATATAAATTTACATTATTTTTCGCTAAAATAAGTATGATAGAATCTAAAGCAAAATTCACTTGAATAAAACAACACACATAAGTCTTCACATAAATTTGCTGAATTTTTATGATAAAATATGAGTCTTCAAAGAAATGTCTGAAGAGTTATTACACTTTCTAAAAGTACTTTAGTAAAAAAAAAAAGTTTGAAAACTACTATAAATAATGATATACAGCATCAAGAACTTCTGACTGGTGACTCAAGGACAATAAAAGGAGGTAAATAGAAAACACTGAGAGCAAAAAGTAGCAAAACTTGGGCTTGCTTTAAAGTGATTTTGCTTAGTTTCTTTAGATTTGATATTCCAGAGATCAGTTATTATTCTAAAGTTTTTTAAGTGGCTCTATTTCTTTCACTTTTGATGAAATCTATTGGAATATGCCCATCTTTTCTCATTCATGGATAAACAGGAAGAGAATTAAGATCAGTTTTTTCTTTACCATGAGAATATATTTATTTTGCAAGTTATTTTTAATGCTTCAGCCACAATTTCCACACATTTTTATATTACCACAACTTTTAAAAATACTTTTTAAACATCAGATACAGAATTTGTTCGAGGTTAAAAAGGAAAAACATATTCTTTCTGTTGAATAATTATCACATTATACTTAACTTAAAGACTATTAACCTTTTGAATAGCAAGAATTGAAGCAGCCAGTGGTCATACTTATTTGTAGGTCCCAAAATAGCCCTGAGGTCTGAAGAGGAAAATATCTTTTATAAACTATAACAAAATTCTCACCTCAAAATAAAATACTATGAAATTTGCACAATTATATCTGTATTCACGTCTTTCCAATATCCAGAAACCTACTGGATTTTTAGAAATTACAATGAAAATAGGTTTATATTCAGAAAACAGAGCTTATACCAAGATGACATTGCTTGAAACCTGGAAAAGACTTGTTTTGATTTCATAATTGAATATTAATTTTCAAGTTGAACTGACTTGTTTACAATAAAAAATTGAGTTACCATACATGTCTCCATTTTAAAACTATATGTTCAGAGTTGAAAATATCCAAAATATAGAAGCTTTTCAGTCAAAACAATTTAAAAGGATTTTGTTTTCTATGATGACAGTTCTCCGAACAAGAAGAAAAACGAATCATTTTCCTTACTGTCCAATGCAAAAGAACTGGAAATGGCTTACCACACAATATGTTCAAAGTATATTACATTTATTTTTATAAATAGAATAACCAAAGAAGATAATACAAAATAATTTACATTATTCTTCTGTCTTTATATTAACAACTATCTGGTATCTGTAAAAGCTATTTTGCTATATACCTACAAGTTCTTTTACACATTGATAAATTAAGTTCAGGTTGCTTATTAAGATAAACACATCGGGCTAGGCATGCTGGCTCAAGCCTGTAATCCCAGCACTTTGGGAGGCCAAGGCCAGCGCATCACTTGAGCCCAGGAGTTCAAGATCAGCCTGGGCAACCTGGCAAAACCTCATCTCTATAAAAAAAAATACAAAAATTAGCCAGGCATGGTGGCACGCACCTGTGGTCCCAGTGACTCAGGAAGCTGAGGTAGGAGGATCGCTTAACCCGGGAGGCAGAGGTTGCAGTGAGCCGAGACTGTGACACTACACTCCAGCCTGGGCAACAGATTGAGACTCTGTCTCAAAAAAAAAAAAAAAAAAAGATAAACACATCAGTCTAGATAAGTCAAAAATAGAAAGCCTGGATAAAATACAGTTAATTCTGGATTATATACATAATAAGAAACAATTTAAAAGTTAACCTAACAGATTTTCAACTATGCCTATCTCCACCACCATAACCAACTCTTAGGTAACAAAACTGACTGTTTGCAGAAGTCTTTTTAATTTCCCCACTCAGACTGTGTTACAGAGAAACTAATGAGAAGTAAAATGAGAAGACTCTCAAAACTAAATTACTCTCTGAAAAGAAAACTAGTTGTAAATTAACTCTAAATTATTCAGTATGCTGTGGCTTCATTCTTCATAGATGGCTGAGTTCCAGAACATTAGCAGTGAAGTCAACCAAGAAACAAGAGAGGTGGTCATCTCTGTTGTTGTAATTGATTTCATTCAAAGATCAAACAGGTTACCTGTTATTTGGTATTATCTGAACTGCTTTTGTCCCTTAGCAATGGATAATTGGAGAGTTACTTTTTGTTACTAAATTCCCAAAACCATGTAAAATAAACCCCTTCAATATTCACAGGTAATTTTTTTAATGAAAAACGCTCACAGTAAATAAACTAAAAATATAGCTTAACATATATATCGTTACATATAGAAATATTTATAGATATGTGTATATACATGAGTTAGTGTACATACATATATTTCTTTACTCTGTCCACTGGGAGGGCCTAGAAGCAATGACATCCCAACAGCAATGAGCAAACACAGTGCCTAGACGTTGGTTCCTAACACTATTCTCCAATAGAAGGAATCAGTGCTCCTTGGAGAAAAGGCTGATTCTAGGCCTGTGGTAGGTGATACACAAGGTGAGCCTAGAGCATTTTGTAATACCAGAAAGTTAAAAGTGCTCAAAAACAAACAAACAAACAAACAAAACAAGAACAAAAGTCTCACAATGATAGGAGTATGTCAAAGGAATACAGGCACCAACTAAAAGAGCTCCCAATGGCCAAAGCTGAAACAATTTGAGCAACACAGTAAATGAAGTACTACTGGATTTACCCTTAACTATAAAATAAATATCCAGGAGTCAGACTGATATAAATGAATGACTGAAAGGGGAAAATAGACAAAAAACCCTTACAGAAGATTTTTCAAAAATTTATGTAGACACTTCACCCTTAAAGAGGTAAAGCATAATTCCCCAATCCCCAATTATGTGCTTCACAGAGAGACTTTCTTCTAAAAAGTACAATATACAAAAGGAAGGGGGAAAAAGAGTAACTTTACAGTGGACAAAACTGACAAACATTATCTCAAGCCAAGTAGTCAAGGTTAATATCAATGGTACTGTCATATTAATAGTTTGTATTCTTGGCCGGGTACAGTGGCTCACACCTGTAATCCCAACACTTTGGGAGGCTGAGGTGCGTGGATCACCTGAGGTCGGGAGTTCAAGACCAGCCTGGCCAACATGGTGAAACCTCTCTCTACTGAAAATACAAAAATTAGCCGGGCATGGTGGCATGCACCTGTAGACCCAGTTACTTGGGAGGCTGAGACAGGAAAATCACTTGAACCCGGGAGGTGGAGGTTGCAGTGAGCCGAGATTGTGTTACTGCACTCCAGCCTGGGCAACAGAGTGAGACTCTACCTCAAAAAAAAAAAAAAAAAAAAAAGTCTGTATTCTTGATATGATGTGATGGGAATGGCACTTTACTTCTGCGATCTTTCTCCTAGAAACATATCACCCTGTCTAATCATGAGAAAAACAGCAGACAAGTCCCAACTGAGGGACAGTCTACAAAATACCTGACCAGGCAGTAATCTTCAAAACTATCAACTTGTCATCAAAAACAAGGAAATCTGAGAAACTGTCAAAACGAGAGGATACATGACCACTAAAGGTAATATACTATCCTAGATGGGATCCTTGAGCAGATTAAAAAAAAAAAAAGACACGGGAAAAGTGAGGCAATCTGAATAAAATACGGACTTTAATAATTGTGTCAATATTGGTTCACTGTGACAAATGTACTATGCTAATGTAGTATGTTTTTGTTTTTGTTTTTTTGAGACGGAGTCTCACTCTGTCATCCAGGATGGAGTACCGTGGCATAATCTCTGCCCACTGCAACCTCCGCCTCCTGGGCTCAAGTGATCCTCCCACCTCAGCCTTCCAAGTAGCTGAGACCACAGATGAGCACCACCATGCCTGGCTAACTTTCTGTGTTTTTGGTAGAGATGGGGTTTCACCATGTTGCCCAGGCTGGTCTTGAACTCCTGAGCTCAAGCAATCCACCTGCCTTGACCTCCCAAACTGCTAGGATTACTGGCATGAGCCACTGCACACAGCCTATCTTATAATAGGGGAAAGGGGGTATGGGAAGCTCTATTCTGTCTTCACAGTAATTCTGTAAAACTAAAACCATCCAAAAATAAAAGGGTCTATTACAAAATAATCTAAGAATACTGTGCTATATTGCTATATTTTATATAACTACTAATAACACATTTTTTTTTTGAGACGGAGTCTTGCTGTGTTGCCCAGGCTGGAGTGCAGAGGCACAATCTCGGCTTACTGCAACCTCTGCCTCCCAGGTTCAAATGATCTTCCACCTCAACCTCCCAAGTAGCTGGAATTACAGGTGCAGGCCACCACACCCAGCTAATCTGTATATGTATATTTTTTAGTAGAGACAGGGTTTCACCATGTTGGCCAGGCTGGTCTCGAACTCTCAACCTCAAGTGATCCACCCACCTCGGCCACCCAAAGTGCTGGGATTATAGGCGTGAGCCACTGTGCCCAGCCTAATAATTTATTTCCATACACTTGAAAGAAATAGTCTAACTGAAAATTTAATTACAGGTTGATTATCCCTTTTCCAAAATGTTTGAGACTAGAAGTGTTTTGGATTTCAGATTTTTTTGGCATTTGGAATATCTGCATATGCATAATGAGGTATCTTCAAGAAGGGACCCAAGTGTAAACACAAAATTCATTTACGTTTCATATACACCTTATACACATAGCCTGAAGGTAATTTTATGTAATACTTTAAATAATTTTTTGCATGAAACAAAGTTTGTATACACTGTACCATCCAAAAGCAAAGGTGTCACTATCTCAGCCACTCACGTGGACAGTCCGTGGTTGTTTGACATCACCATCATTCCTGTCTCTGAATTTATATGCTATCAATAACCAATTATTTCTTACATATACACATGGCATTGTACTGCCCTTTGTGGGCATGTTTGCGTAGGTGCATCTGGGTGTGTGAGGAAAAGATACATGGCAGCTGAAGGGGGCTAGGCAGGTCTTTTTTCTCTTGGGGAAACTGTTGTACAACTGCATTCTGACTTCGATTCATCACATAAAGTTGGGTGTAGAATTATGTACTTGTAGCATCATGTTGGGCTCAAAAGTTTTGAATTTTGCAGCATTTTGGATTTCAAGTTTTTGGATTAGGAATGCTCAAATTGTACTACCATTTTAACACTATTTTTATAAAAATTCATATTCAAATTCTTGTATTACAAAACTCAATGAACTGAAATCCCTAATACCATTAACTTGGAAATTTAATGAGTCAAATTTAGGTGTCAGGTACTGAGCTAGGTGCTAGGGATTCAACAATGAGCAAAAAAGAAAACAAGACATGGACCTTACCTTCATGAAATTTATAGGCCACTGAACAGAAAGACAATCTTATAGTCACATGAATAAATGTAAATTGCAAACTGTGGGAAATGTATGATGCTATTACCTTAATGTGGGAAGTTAGCATATTCTCTAAGGATGCAAAACTTCAGCTGAGGTGTGAAGGGTGACTAGGAACTAACAAGTGAAAATGAAATGAAAGTAAAGAAAGAATGGTCCAGACAGAGAGAAAAGCATGTACAAAAGCCTTGCAAAAATGGCAGGGAGCAAGGTGCATACAAAGGACTAAAGAAGGCCAGCATGGTTGAACTGGAGAATTATGCAGAACGTGGTACAAGATGAGTCTGGAGAGCTAAACGTTGTTAAGCAGTTTATTTTGATCCTAGAAGCAATGGAAAGCCATAAAAGCACTGGGGGAGGAAGAAGGAGAGTGACAATCAAATGTGTTTCAAAATAAATCACTGTGCCTTCAAGATGGGTAATGAATTAGAGAGGATAGACAAGAATGGAGGCTACTGTAAAAGTTGCAGGCAAGATGAAGTGGCAGTAGTGGAAACAGGAAGAAATAGAAAAATTCAAGAGTTATGTAGAAAGTAAGATTTTAAAAACTTGTTGAATCATTGGATCTATCAGGGAGAGGGAATTAAGGATCACTTCTAGTTTTCTGGATTTTACAATGAAAAGATAATTGTGTCATTCACTGAAAAAAGGAACAAAGAAAGAACCAACGTTGTGCAGTTTTGTTGGGAGGGAAGGGGAAATCAGTTTCATTTTAGACATACTGGATTTGAGATACCTTTAAGATATTCAAGAAAGGATGTCGACAAGACAGCAAGACATACAGATCTACAGCTCAAAGCAGACAGAAAACACTCATGCCCTTAATGAAGCTGACATCTTTATCCTAGAAAAGCAGCTGACTATAATCCCCAAATATCCAAGAAAAACATTAGACTTAGACTTTGACCATCTGGATTTAGTTAAAACAAAAAGCTGAGAGAGAACATGGCAATAATATTTCATCAGCTAAAACAAAAACTGCTAGGCACCATGGGTAGCAGATTTTTAAAGTCGTGGTTCAACAACATAGGAATTATGTATCACATCATATCATGTCGCATTTTAAAGTTTTATCAGGGCTGGCCAGTGTTGTTGGAAATGTTCTAAATTTGCACTGTCCAATAAAGTAGCCACTAGCCACGTATGATACTGACACTGAAATGTGGCTGGTACAATTGAGGAACTGAATCTTTCACTGTATTTAATTTTAACTAACTTAAATAGCTACACGTGGCTAGCACCCCGGCATTAGACAGTGCAGGTTTACAGCTTCCTCATATATTTCATCTGATTCCCCAATACCTACTTTTCAAATTAACTGGGAGAGAGGTGTGGTTGGGTGGAGACATTAGAGGAATAGAAAAAACATCCTTTCCATTTTCTGCTTATTACTTGAATCTTTATTTCAAGAATTTATAATACTTAGGATGGATGCAGTGGCTCATGCCTGTTATCCCAGCACTTTAGGAGGCCAAGGCAGGAAGATCGCTTGAGCCCACGAGTTCAAGACCAGCCTGGGCAATATATAGCACTGAAACAAAACAGATAAGGTCCTGGCCATTTTAGAGATTACAGATCACGGGCTTAAACCCAGCGGCTCTTTCCACTGAGGGTGTAAATTCCTGATCCATCCCTTTTTAGGTATGTGACCCTGGACAAAGCACTTTACCTAAATCTCAATTTCTTTATTTCTAATGTGGTGATGTTATCTGCTCTACCTATTTGGTATTCCTGGAGTAAAAATAAAATGAGGATATATGTGAAAGTGCTTTGTAAATTATTACATGCTAAACAAACAGAAGGTATTAAACAGAGTAACATATTCCTTTTCTCTAGGGCAAAGACTTCCAACAGTGTGCCAAGAATGGATTATAGATGTGCTGAAATTGTGACCCATTCCCTCGCTCCACAGCTTCCAGGGAACCAGGGAGGGCCTGGCTCTAGCCTGCCATATAATCATTTTTTATGTGTGCCATGATGACTATCTCAGGCTAGCAGAAACTGGAGTTGGCGAACTGACTCCCTCCTCTGGATGATTTAGGGCTTACCACTAACTCTGCTGCTTTTATGATCCTGTTCCAAAGGCCGTAAGTCACTGTTCCCCAGGGACCAATGAGGCTCAAGCTTGAACATGAAGGAGCTGCCAGTCCAATGCTATCACAGATATACAAAAATAAAATATAAACTCTTATCTTAGGTGAAAACATGGCAAGGACACTGCCATATTTTCACAAAAGATTTGAGCAACTGCCTGTTTTGCAACTACCTTCAGATCCCCAAATCTTTGTCTTTCAAGAGAGGATCTGATTTTTTCCAAATACCCAAAGTTATTCAGATTCTGGTGACTGAGGTCATGAAGTGACAAAGCCAGGCAAGAACTTCATTTTTGTATGTCTCAATCTGAACTGACAGTCATACTAGAAGTAGATTTCAAAGCAGATTGCCTATGCTGAAGAACAGCATTCACTTAAATAAGTATGTTCATTAAGGGAAAAAAGTGTATTTCATAAAGAGACTTTATATTCCTTTTTCAGGAACAACTAAAGGTTTAAGCAACACCTGCCTATGCCCATCCTAAGACAAAGGCTTAGATGGAATGGAGGAGAATGTAATGAGAGATGGGAGAAAGAGGAGAATAGGAATAAAGGAAAAAGAAAAAGAAAATAAATACTTTTGTCTCATAAAGGATATCTGTTAATCTGCAAGAGCCATTCAGTGGCTTCCATGACTGCCAAAAGCTAGTAGAGGTCAAGGAAAACAAAATTATTTTCAGACCAATAGTCTTTTTCATATATCCAGAAGTAGTGCTACATATCTGACTTTTAGATTGTCATGGACCTAAGTCATCAACTTCCATATTAAGTGGAACAACTCACTTTCCATTCTGTACAAATATTTTAGCTTTTCATCCATAACCATATTAAAGTTTCCTGTTTAATTTACTCCTTCTTCCATTCTGAATTTATTCTTTCCTCCATCCCAAATTTATTATTCTAAAATTTATTTATACTTCCAGACTCTTACAATGCCCAGTTTATTACTTACAATCTTCATTTTCACATTTTCCCCTCCTCATATACACACATACCATCTGCTTATTATTTGAATCTTCATTTCAAGAATTTATAACACTTACAATTCTTTATTTCAAGATGTGTGTGTTCTAATACACACACACAGACACACACACACCAGAGTCTTATATCCATCCCCATAGGAAACCCCTACCAACTGCCTCCTCCAAATTCACTTCTTTTTGTCAAACTTCTCAGTATGATATTCAACCAGATGTTCATCCACTAAAGATTAAAAAAGGAAATGACCTTTTCTTAACACCTGATAGAAAATCAGGTGATATATCTCCAACTCATTTCAAAAAGGACATAATGGATGCATCGTAGAAGTTGTCTACAGTAGTAGTCTGGAGTCAGACAACCTAGGTTCAAATCCTGGCTCCACCAGTGCAATTCTGAGCAGACTACTTTAGCTTCAGCTAATCATTCAGCTTTATTTTCTTCACCTATAGAAATGAGGACTTTAGCCACTTTATAAGGTTATCAGATAATAATGTAAAGCACTTAGCTCAATGCACATGGTAAGCAAATAAATGTAATTGTTACAGTGTTAGATATAAACTATCTTCCGAATTTGTCATTACCTTAAAAGGAAACTAATTTAGCATAAGCTAGTCTGTTGTTGTTATTGTTGTTGTTGTTGTTTTTGAGATGGAGTGTCACTCTGTTGCCCAGGCTGGAGTGAAGTGGCGGGATTTTGGCTTACTGCAGCCTCCACCTCCTGGGTTCAAGTGATTCTCCTGCCTCAGCCTCCCAAGTAGCTGGGACTACAGGCATGCACCACCACATCGGGCTAATTTTTGTGTTTGTAGTAGAGATGGGGTTTCACCATGTTGGCCAGGCTGGTTTTGAACTCCTGACATCAAGTGATCCACCTGCCACAGCCTCCCAAAGTGTTGGGATTACAGGCGTGAGGCACCATGCCCAGCCTAGCATAAGCTATTCTCTATAAACTTATGTTGACTGCTCCCCGAAGTGAGGTTGCTAGACAGAGGAAAACTTATTTCATTTTGTGAGCAGAAGAAACTGGTTACTCAAGATAGACTATGATGAGCTGTATAGGTCTCTTCAAGTTAACGTTCTAAAAAAAAAGTATCAGACCTTTAGAACTGCAACCCTCCATCAACAAATAATTCACAACCAAATCAGTAAGTTCAAATATGTATTCTAAAACTTACATTAAGCTTGGAAGGATACTAACATATTCATAAGAGAGAAACAATCATTAAAATATCTCATACAGAATGGAGGGAAAGTGGATGTCAAGATAAGCAACAACATTCCAAAGGACCACACCACTGAAACACCTTGTTTGTTCTTCCTAGCAAAGCCAAATCAAGTCCTAAGGTACATGCCTCAAGCAAAAAAAAAAATTAAGCAAATGAAAGCAAAATACAACTAGAATTTAAATTTTTTACTCTGAACTGTGCCTAGTTGGTTGGTGATATTTAATACATATTAAAGATAGGCGCATCAGTTTGTAAATCCACTGGATCTCCAGAGCATTGACCACAAACAGCTATCCCTAAAAAGAAACCTCAAAACCACAAATCAGGAAATAAAGCGGGCAGCCTCATTTCCTTCTGTAAGTCTAGGAAGGAATTTAGAAACACGTTTTAAAGTAGAGATTTCAATATCAAACTTGAAGAATCCCTGTATTCTCCTTTCCTTGGTCCCAAAGCAAACAATTTACAGTTTGGGAAAACACACACACACACACCCACACACACACCCCTACCTGTTTTCACTAACTTCAACAAGACGCTGCCTAAGTGGTGGTTTTAATCTATCAAGAGGCTATATATCTCCTTTGCACAGTTTGGGAAAAAACACACACACACACACCTGTTTTCGCTAACTTCAACGAGATACTGCCTAAGTGGAAAACACACACACACACACACACAAAACCTGTTTTCACTAACTTCAACAAGACACTGCCTAAGTGGTGGTTTTAATCTATCAAAAGGCTGTATATCTCCTTTGAGAATTTGATAAAAAGAATGGACACTTTCCCTAGGGGGGAAAAAATTCACTCAAACAAAACTGCATATAATTTCAGGGGTGGAAATGAAGAAGACCCCTGAAAGTTGTTGACCCTTAGGCCATGAACCCCAAGTCATCATCCAGGATTAAGGCAAATCATAATCCAAGGAAAACCAGTTTATCAATTTGAAAAGAAACTAAAGTAACTGAGGCAGGGATTTAATCCAGAAAATACATTAGAAATCTTCTCTGTTTTCTCAGATAAAAGTGTGTTAGACTTGGTAGTTGGGAGAAGACGTGGGTCATGCTAAGCAAGGAAAACAAAACAAAAAACACCACAGGACAAACAAAGGAAAAGTAGAATTAAGACAGTAGGAAAATACAGTCATCTGTAGCCGCTCTCAGAGAACAGCAATGAAATGGCCAATTCGGCCTGGCGCGGTGGCTCACGCCTGTAATCCCAACACTTGGGAGGCCGAGGAGGGCGGATCATTTGAGGTCAGGAGTTTGAGACCAGCCTGGCCAACACAGTGAAACCCCGTCTCTACTAAAAATACAAAAATTAGCCAGGCGGTAGTGGCGCCTACCTGTAATCCCAGCTACTGGGAAGGCTGAGACAGGAGAATCGCCTGAGCCTGGGAGATGGACGTTGCGGTGAGCCGAGATCTCGCCATTGCACTCCAGCCTGGGCGACAGAGTGAGACTGTCTCAAAAAGAAAAAAAAAAGAGAAAAGAAAAAAGAAAAGGCCAATTCCTGAAGCCTTAACAGACAGCTGACTTAAGGTAACCATTTCTGGTGCACATTTCTATGCCAATTAAGTTAATTAAATGGCAAACATGAACACACCCTTACAGGTGAAAGTATGAAAGCAAAAGTTTATGAGAAGTTCTGGATCTCTTCCGGCTTTTCCTTATCAAATAAGAATAGAGTTAGATGAAATTTATACTTTAGGAGAAAAGAGGGTAGGGGCGGGGGACAGAAATCCTAAAAGTGGCTAAAGGATCTGCAGGAAGTATAAAGTGTAAACTTTTTGAAATCAAAGGGCTCAAGAGGAAGGTAAGAACAAAACAAAGGAAGTAATAACAAAATAAAGTAAAAGGGAAAAACGTCTAGTGTCTAAAAACTGTTTTTAAAAAATTATTTCCGTTTCCTAGACACGTAAACAGTAGTAACTTGGCAAACAGGAACGGAGCAGAAGACAATCGCACAACTCCCTTTCCAAAACTCCAGCATTCCTTGAACGTCCTCAGACGCACAGTCAGGCTTGGGACATTTCACAGGCAAGACTCCTCCCTGCACACTGCTAGATGAACCTCTCAGAGGGACTATCACTATCTCCCTTCCTCCCACTGCGGGAGAGAGGAAGTTGGGGATGCAGGGAGAGGAGGGGAGAAACGAGGGTTGGACACCAAGCCTGAAGGTGGCCGACTCCGACACTTTGTCAAGAAAGGTCCGGGTTCTGGATCCTGCAACCCCTTTTCCCACCCAATGTATGCAAAGCCAAGAGAGTGCCTCCCTGCAAGGGCCGGTTCTACACCTTCACTCGACTGTTTCGGGGGCACACTCAGAGGGACAGAGGAATGAAGGACAGAAGAAACCAAAGGCATAACACTTGGGCAGATATGGCACAGACTAAGGAGAGGCGTGCCCTGTGAAAGTCCGGAACGGTGAACCCGGAGGCAACGTGCCCGCCCCACCAGCCACCTCAAACCATCTTTCCCCCGCCTTTTCCCAGGCGAGCCAGCTCCGCCCTCACCTGTCTTAGGGGAACTCGGTAGCTTCTAAGTCGACGCTTATCCCTTCCGCCGCTCTCTGGAATCGCCTCAACCCTGGCAAGAAGTGAGCGGAAACGCGACACGGACCTTTTCCTTCTTCCCCTTCCCCCACGCACCTCGGCAGCTCGGGGGCGGGGAGCAACTGCAGCTGTCACAAATTCACACTGACCAACCGCCGAGGACAGTCGGACCGGCAACCTCTCAACCCGGCCTCCAGAACCAGCACCAAGAGCAGCGAAGCCGGAAGTGAGGAGACCGGAAGTAGCGTTGTCCCTGGCCCTGTACGGCCTCTCTCTGCCTCAATCCGGCCTTGCCCGGCCACGTCTCGGTGGTGCCAGCGCACCTCCCACGAGGATCTCCCCGCCCTTCTCCGGGAGGCGGGTTACGCCCCTCCCTCTGCTGCTCTAGCAACCACATCCGGGACTCCGGCGGTGTCGTTGCCCGGGTAATTTTCTGGCAGCGACCTAATAGTAGAAGGATGTGCGCGCCGGGCCAGAGGCACCGGCTAGAGCTGGGAGCTTGTGGAAGGGCGCCCCTGCCTGGTCTTGAGAGGTCGAAGGTCTCCAGGAGGCCTCCGCCTCCCTCTTTTTCATTCACACACCCTAGCCTCACACGTTAGGAGTCCCCCAACAGACCGTGAGCTGGTGCCGGGAGGGTGGAGGTGGATGTAGCTCACTGCCACGCTACCACAGAAGAGCGAAAGCTGCTTTCTCAGCCACCGGTGAGCACGAAGAAGGTTATTCCAGTCCCGCGGGGAAGGTGGGGGTGGTGGGGAGAATGCGAAGATATGGCAGCAGACGGAATGCGGGCGCTCCCTCGCGCTGCCCCCGTGCCTGGGGAGCCCCCTCCCTTCAGAAAGGCTAGACCCCCGGACCCGGCATCCCTGAGCCCTTACTTGCTCTGGATCTGTGATCGCTTTTTGCTTTGCTCGCTCTCTCACAGTAGATTCCCTGATACTTTTCTTTCCGGCTTCTCTTTCTTTTTCCGGATGACCGAGCTCTGCTTTCTTTGCTTGCCCCATTACTTCTTAAATAGATCATTGTCCTGTCACGGAAACTGCTGAACAATTCGCTCTCTCAGAGCCCTTCGTAGTTTCCTAAACGGGGCCCCAACCTGCACTACTCTCCCCATGCCCCGCGCTCAATGGTGGGAAAGTGTGGCTCCGCCGTGGCGCTAGATAGACCTGAAGTTCATTTGCACACTGTACTATACAGTTGGTCCATCACAGAATATCCCTTCGAACTGCTGGACTGCTTTTCCTTTGACAGCTTTGAATGCTCATTTTTACTCCCATTTCGCTTGTAGAAATGCGAAGGGTAACTGTGCACATGGCGAGATTTACCATTCTTTAGACCGTACTTCTCAGTTGCCTTTACTTGTCACAGTAGCTGACAAGATATTTTTAATGACTAATGCCCAAAGGCAGAGCTCTACCTCTGCAGATTTCCAGGGAGTTTCAGTGTGGTGAAATATGCCTGGCAGGTATCTTCCCCAGATCTGTGAATAGTAAATACCTATGGCACCATAAATGTTTCCAACGTATAACAATATTGATTGAGCTCTCTAGGATACCACCTCTTACAAAAATAGTACTGAAATTCCAAAACACAAATCTCTCATCTTAAGTGGTTCTGTCTTAAACAAAAGAAAGGAGCAAATATATATGCCAACCCACTCAAACTGTAATTTCAATTCTTATAGCTTACTGTGGATTTTTCTGTGCAAAGCCATCTTGTTGGTTTGGAGACCATTAGTCTTCTCAATTATAAGAAAATAATCCCAATCTAAATTAATTACTGCTGTAATTGTGTAGGAACTGAGCGACTACAGAACTTGCAGCTAAGTACAAGTGTTGTTCCTAGGGTTTCAGAAGAGTGACTTGGAGGAAGTGTAGGGTAGGACTCAGCGGTGCTTGAATGATGTGGACAATGAATACTGAATTGTTTTGGCTGGCTGTTGTCTTAAGGATTCCTGCTAGCTGTCTCTTGAGTTTGGAGATGCTTAGCTTGACTAAAGTTAGTCTAACTATTAGACTGTTAGACTCAGAAGTGTCTCTTGTTTTGGAAAGGTGAAGACTTGCTTTAGTTTGTTCATAGTTTCCTTGGCAGCTGCTGATGGTTTTGATGGAGATTCAGATGGACTTGGAACTAATGCTAACTTCTGCTTGGTGAAGATGCTAACCAAGTTAGATACTCTTCAGTGAATTCTGGTACTGTGTATGATTAATCCTCATCCACAGTATTAAGCTGTGCAAGGCTATATATACACAGGATTAATCTTTCCATGATTTCCACTGCCCTGAAGGAAATTAGAATGTAGTCTGGCTCCAAGAAAACACTAGAAACTACTTCAGCTGGTGAAGGAAAATAGTGGAATTCTATACATCCTTTGAGACAATGGAAGCAGCAACCAGCGTTCTTTGGATTGGGGAATATTTTTGGTACTAACTGAAAAACATTATTTTAAGCCTGGCCCTGCTTAGAGGAGACTTGTTTTCTCTTCCCTCTCTCCCTCTCTTCCTTTTTTCCCTCCCTTCCTCTTTTTCTTTCCTCCTTTCCTTCTTGTCTCCCTCCCTTCTTCCTTCCTTCTTCCGCTTTCTATTTCCTCCTTCCCTCTCTCCCTCCCTTCCTTCCTTTTTTCCTTTCTCCCCTCCTTCCTTCCTTCCTTCCTTTTTTCCTTCCTTCCTTCCTTCCTCCCTCCCTCCCTCCCTTCTTCTCTGCCTTCTTTTCTTCCTTTCCTCCTTTGCCCCAAAACTTGGGGGACCCTGCCTGCTCATTTTGTTTAGAGTAGAAGATTACTACTTTTCTCTGAACTGTCATTTATTTTTGGAGAGATAAGAAAAAAGGGAATAGCTGCCTTCCGTATATACTTATGACATGGAGATTATCTACTCATTTAACTTTGTACTGCTATTAGCTGTTTATTTGGCTTTTGAAAAATCAGGTGCTATTTATTCATTGGGCTTGTAGGGAATTCTAGTAGCCCTGAATGGCATTTGTGGCATACTCAATGAAGTCTAATTCTTTATCCTGGCATTAAAGGCTTACCAAGATCTGGCCTCAACCTTGCAAATGAGCACTCTCTTTTATATACCTGAAGGAAAAGTGCTGAGTTAGCCAACTAATAGAGATAGGTATAAATACCAGTATTGACATAGGTATGAAACTTTAGTTGCAAAGAACTGTTCAATATGCTTCAAACTGCATATTTCCCTCTTCCATGCTTTATTCTCTATTCTTATCAGCAGAAATGTTTTCCTATTTCTCCTTACCTGTGATGTACCTATCCATGCTTTACAGCTGAGTTCAGATGCTACTTCTGTCATGAACCCATTATTTATCCTCCCTATGAGAATTCACTTTTCCCTCTTTTTGGATCTTACAGCCTTTGATTTGAGCTCCCATTTCAGTCTGCTTTATACTACTGTTCTGCATGTTTTCCATTATAAATAAGATGCTTTTTGGGAAACTGAACTTTGGACTTATTTGATTCTCTTATAGCACCAGGAAATTGGCCAACTCTAGTTGAGTTATGGAAATATGTTTTCTGCTACATACCAGGCAAGTTCAAGAATACCAGCAACTCCTGCTACTTAGGGTAATGGTACAAGCAGGATTAAGTGGATATAGTTGATATCTATCTGTAGAAGACAATGAGTAAGTGCTTTCTTAAGTTTGGAAAGTAGTTGATTCTCTGCAGGGGGGTATAAACTACTGATAAAAGGAGAGTGCCTCATTATCCCTGGAGATTCTGAATGGGAAGAATGCCAGCTTTATGTTTTCTGATACTGATTTTTTTTTTTAATAACTTGGTGCAAAAGTAGAACATTATTCTAAGATGACTGTTGTGGAAGAAAAAAAAAGGTAGAACATTAGAGCTGTAAAAATGTTTTTAACTATAAAGAGGAAAAAATTGAACTTATTTATAATTCATTTACCTAGAGAGAACATTCAACATTTTGGTCAATGTATTTTTTTTTCTTTATATCTATGTAGATAAATATTTCCTCATTTATTTAACAAATTGTTATTGACACCCTATGGTTTGCTGGAAGTGAGCTGTGTAGGAATAACCATGAACCTCTGCTGTGATGTAATTTTTAGTGTATGTTGTATTTGTTGACGTATAATTTTATATTTTACTTTTTTCACTTAATATATCATGGATTTTTTTTCATATCGTTAAATATTCTCTTTGTGTGGCACAATAGTATTTCAGCATGTAGATATTTAATTTATTGAATGAATCCTTTTTGTTGCATATTTTCAGTTTTGTCTGTAATTATATAGCAATGCAGGGAATAGTCCTGTGTAGTAGGTAGAATTCTAAGATGAACTCCAGTGACACTTACCTTGTATAATTCCCTCTCCCTGTGAACATGATGGGATATTACTTCCATGATTATGTTATGTTACTTGCAAGGGAATTTTGGAGATGTAATTAAGGTTGCTAATCAATTGACTCTGAATTAATCAAAAGGGCGATATTCTAGGTAGACCTAACCTAATCAAGTGAGCACTTTAAGAACAGAGAGTTTTCTCCTGCTTGTGGCAGTAGAGGAAGTCAGAGAGATGCAAAGTGTGAAAGAGATTCTACAGGAGGAATGTTCTCCATTGCTGAAATGAAGAGGGCCACAGACAAGCACCTGAGGGAAGCCTCTAGAAGCTGAGAGTAGTCCCTGCCAACAGCCAACAGAAAAAACTAGGGACCATAGTCCTACAACAGTGAGGAACTGAATTCTGCAAACAATCTGATTGCGCTTGGAAGCAAATTCTTCCCCAGAGCCTCCAGATAAGAGCCTAGCTTCTGACCAACATCTTGATTTCTGCCTTGTGAGACCCTAAACAGAGGACCCAGTTGAGCCCACCTGGACTTAAGATCTACAGAACTGTGAGATAATAAATGGGTGTTGTTTTAAGGCATTGAGTATATAGTAATTTGTTGCATTAGCAGTAGAAAACTAATACATTTGTAAGAAATTATTTTTACATCTAAAATTATTCTTTTGGGATAAAATCCTTGATATAGGCCGGGCATGGTGGCTCACGCCTGTAATCCCAGCACTTTGGGAGGCCAAGGAGAACGGATCACGAAGTCAGAAGGTGGAGACCATCCTGGCTAACATGGTGAATTCCCGTCTCTACTAAAAATACAAAAAATTAGCCGGGCGTGGTGGCACATGCCTGTAGTCACAGCTACTTGGGAGGCTGAGGCAGGAGAATCGCTTGAACCCAGGAGGCAGAGGTTGCAGTTAGCTGAGATTGCACCACTGCACTCCAGCCTGGGCGACAAAGCAAGACTCCATCTTAAAAAAAAAAAAAAAAAAAATCCTTGATATAGACTTGCTAGATAAAACGTTATATACAGTTTTAAGGTTTGTATATCATATTGCAAATTTGCCCTCCATAAGCATATTGTAACAATTTATGTGCCTCCTAACAACCTGTTACCTCACCCCAGCAAGTACTAGATACTGACATTCTGATAGGCAAAAACAAAAATGTATGTTTTTTTTAAAAAGAAGGTTTATGTTTTTCTTATTAATAGTAGGATTGACCGTTGTTTTCTTTATTTGAAATTAATTTGATGAGTCTTTTCTGATGATTTTCATATTCGTATTTTCTGATTAGCTTAACCGTTGACATAGAGAAAATATTCCCTAACGTGTAGAATAGCATTTCTCTGCTGTAATATTTTCAAGAGGGAGAATGATTAATGAGCTTGAGAGGATGACTATTCTGAGAAATATTAGTTTCTGCCATTACTCCTTGCAAAAGAATATCCCAGATGTTATACTGTTGGAGTTTGGAGAATGTCAGCTTCATTGATCAAGTAGTATTGATGCCTTATTCTTTTCTAGGGAAAAAGTCTAATTTGTCTGTTTGGCATTAGAAATGTGATTGTTTTTAGGAATAAAGATGTATTGTATCTTATCATGGAAAATTGTAGCTTTGACTAATGTTAACTCAGGAGAAAAACCTAATCTTCCTAAATAAAGTGATCACATTTTCAATTTTCTCAAGATAATGAGCAATCTCTGATAGTATATATTATATCGCTTTAACCAGGATGGGAAAAGAAGAAATTCAAGTTACTTTTCTATAATCCTTGTTGTTTGAGATGATAGATTTTATTTCTGATAAATGAGATAAGGCAGAAGGGAGAGAGGAAGGAAGGGAGGGAGGAAGAGAGGGAGGGATTGGGGGAAGGAGGAAGGAAGGAAAGAAAAAAGGAGGGAAGGAAGGAAAAAAGGAAGGAATGAAGGAAGAAGTTGGGAGATTCTCTTTCTCTTAGTAAATTTGGTTGGTTTTGTCTTTGAAAAATTGGTTTTTGCTATGTCAATTTCTGAAGGTTTGTATCTTCCTAATAAGAGCAAGAATTTTATTTTTATTTTGAAATAATTGCACATTTACAGGACATTGTAGGAAAATGTAAGAAGAGATCCCATATGCAAGCAAGATTTTTTAATGTTAGTTGTATGGTCAAATCTTATTACTTAGGTTAGCCCTCCCTGACAGATAGAGTTGCTATTTGTGTTCACAGAATTCATAATGGCCTATTCTTCCATGGAGGCCTAATGTTGCTTTTTGTTTTTTTAAGGCATTGGAATTGCTGGCTTAGGTTGGTGCTGGGAGCATAGAATCTGTAACTATGGTCACAGGAGGCCCCACCAGTGTGATTCAAAGATACTGTAATATAGTGAAAAGAATGCTGACTTGACATTTAAAAGCCTGGATTCTGGACTGCTCTTAACCACATTGTAACTGTGGGACCAATGAAATCCAGTTTTACCTTCCTCCTTAATTATTTGGAATACAGGTAGTAAAACCATTTAAAAACTAAAACTCTGGGCTATCATTATTTTTAAGACTTTTTTCGAAATGACACTTTTTTTTTAAAAAAAAGAATTCCTTTAGTGGTTGTAATTCCTGTGATAAAAATTCCTCCTTTGAGTTGGACAACAAGGGCAGAAGAATTTTGGCAAAAGTTTTGTCAAAAGATTTTGTGCAAAAAGTTGTGCATCACCTGGGAAACCAGGAAGCCCAGCAAGAAGAATGGAGTGCCCACACTCACACAGAAGTAACACTGCTCATCAGATTAGCTTGTTATTATCTTGGCTGCCCCATAGATTCTGATAAGGGAGGTGCTGACTTGGGAAAGTATAGGTGAGCCTATCTGGGGCCATGTGACTGTTCTCATGGCTTAAGAAAAGCCCTACTTTAGGCCGGGCGCAGTGGCTCACGCCTGTAATCCTAGCACTTTGGGAGGCTGGAGGCAGTCGAGGCAGGCAGATCACGAGTTCAAGAGATTGAGACCATCCTGGCCAACATGTTGAAATCCCGTCTCTACTAAAAATACAAAAATTAGCTGAACGTGGTGGCATGTGCCTGTAGTCCCAGCTACTCGGGAGGCTGAGGCAGGAGATCTCATGAACCCGGGAGGCAGAGGTTGCAGTGAGCCGAGATTGCGCCACTGTATTCCAGCCTGGCGACAGAGTGAGACTCCATCTCAAAAAAAAAAAAAAAAAAAAAGAAAAGAAAAGCCTTACTTTGAGTATAGATTTAAGGTGGGATTCTTGCTTCTGTTTGCAAGTACGATTTTATAAAGTTTTCCAAATTGTAGATTCACACAGCCAAAAGACATGAGAGAGATAATGATGATGAGATCATCACCACCCATTTGTTGAGCACTTTCTTAAAGTACTATATACTGTACTAACTGCTTTACACTCTTTCATTGAATCTTTTTGAATGCACAATAATGAGGTAGGTGCTGTAGTTACTCCCATTTTACAGATAACAAAGCTGAAGCTTCAAATGGTTAAGTAAATGACCTGGGATCACATGAGTACTAAATAGCAGAGTCACTTCTCAATTCAGAACTCCCTGGCACCTTTTTTTTTTACAGATAGAAAGTAGAGGACCTGAGACGTTAAGACTTGTGGTCACTATCCTTCCTATTCGTAGTCTACATCTTTTCCTGCATTATACTCTCCTAATTGTTTGTTTCTATGCCTTTTGTCCAGTATTTCTGGCCTCTGTACATTCAGCTAATGTGTCAAATTAATACAAAAGTTACTGAGTTCTTAGCCTACTAACAGGATAAGGGTTTAAAAAAAAGAGAAGAGAAAAATTGTAAATAATAAAAATAAGAAGATATTGGGTTTTTAAGCTTTTAGGTCGAATGGGATTTAGATTTTTTTTAAATAGAATTGTCACTTGATTTTTTAGCGAAGCATTTTCTGTCAGACTCCTATAAAAGAGACACTGTCTCCCATGCGCTATTAAAAGTTGAACCTTGTGACTACTGTCTATGTTTTCTTTTGGAGAAGTTAGAGGGTGCAGTCTGTGACCTCATGTGAAAAATAGCCACCAAGCATCTATCCAGCATCATTTTTAGTTCTTTAATTTTGGTAAGCCCACATTTTCAAAATAGATTAAATTTATCTGGTTTATTTCAGAACTATATATTATAACGCATTCAAAAGCAAGTGAGAATTCTAATCTGTAGAACAGAACTAGAAAGCTTTTACAGAGAGGCCCTTGGGAGGTAAGCATTTCTCTTGGAAACTTTATTGTATTTTCAGAACGATGCTTCTATTATTTTCATTATTAAGAGCATAATAGTTGGGTATAAGCATTATTTTAATATTCAATTGACATCGCTAAAATTGCCTTTTTTTTTTTTTACATTTTCAAACAACAGAAGAAGATATACTGGCAAGTTCTAGAAGGATTCTACCATTTTCTTCTTTACCATGAACAAACTTGACAATTAATGGGTAATAGTTGCATGAAAACTTTTGAACGTTTTTTCTTCTTATCTCTGAGGCCTTCTATGGAGAATTAATAGGAGGTTGAATGTGTGCATGGATAAAATGGATCATCTTAAAGGATTGAAGTTCCAAAAATACATCAGCAGGACTGGACAGGTTTGATATAATGAGATTTCTATTTTAGCTTGACTTCTACAACTCTGAATAAGCTATAAACTGAGCTATACAAGGTTCTCAGAAGGAAGTTTCTCTTCTAAAATATTCTAGTCGCGTATAACATTTTTCTTCTTCAGATCTTTGAAAAAGCATATTTTGTCATCAAGTTCCTACAAAATAAGACTATTAGACACTTACCAACTTTTAGTATATTAAGTAGGATAGAAAGCAGCAATCTATATCATACTGGAAAACAAATTTAATTAAAGAAACAGTCACCAGGAAATAAGAAGAGTAATCTCTACATAAGCACTGGCTGAGATGGCAGAAGCTTCTGTGGATGCCTCAACTCTGCCTGTAACAGTGAAGAAAAAGAAAAGCCTATCCATTGAGGAAAAGATTGACATCATAAATGCAGTGGAAAGTGGCAAGAAAAAAGCAGAGATTGCTGCTGAATATGGAATAAAGAAAAATTCATTGTCTTCTATTATGAAGAATAAAGACAAAGTTCTAGAAGCCTTTGAATCTCTAAGATTTGATCCAAAGAGAAAAAGACTGAGAACTGCTTTTTACACAGATCTGGAAGAGGCATTAATGAGGTGGTATCGAATTGCTCAGTGTCTAAATGTACCAGTCAATGGTCCGATGTTACGTCTAAAAGCTAATGATTTTGCCCAGAAACTGGGCCATAATGATTTTAAGTGCAGTAATGGTTGGCTGGATCGTTTTAAATCCAGGTATGGTTTAGTATTCAGAGCTCAACCTGTAGAAGCTACAGGTGTATCAGTAGACCCTTCGACTGTCTGGTACCAGAATGTACTTCCTTATTATTTAAATGATTATCATCCCAAAAATGTTTTTAATATAAAAGAGACTGGGCTGCTCTATCGAATGTTACCTACCAATACATTTGCATTTAAAGGCGAAACATGTTCAGTTGGAAAGTTATGCAAAGACAGAATAACTCTGGTGGTTGGCACAAACATGGATGGCTCAGAGAAACTTCCTTTGCTTGTCATTGGAAAAAAGAGAAATCCACATTGTTTCAAAGGTTTAAAATCATTGCCTGTGTGTTATGAAGCTAACAGAATGGCATGGATGACCTCAGATGTATTTGAACAATGGATGCGAAAGCTTGATGAGAAATTTCAAGCCCAGCAACGAAGAGTGGTGATTTTTGTTGAGTCTTTTCCAGCACATCCAGAGGTAAACAACCTAAAATCAATTGAGTTAGCATTCTTTCCATCATGGTTATCTTCCAAATGTATAGCTATGAAACAAGGCATTATTAAAAGCCTTAAAATCAAATATCGACACTGTCTTATCAAGAAATTTTTAAGCTCTGTTGAAGGTAGCAAAGAATTTACATTTTCACTACTAGATGCAGTTGATACATTGCATCTTTGCTGGAGGGCTGTGACCCCAGAGACTATTGTTAAAAGCTATGAAGAGGCAGGATTCAAATCTCAAAAGGGAGAAAGTGACATAACAAATGCAGAGAAGGATACTGGTCTGGATTTGGTTGCTGATGCTCTGGGGGCAGGAGTAGAATTTCCTGAAGGTTTATCTATAGAAGAATATGCTGCCCTGGATGACGATTTGGAGACATGTGAAGCAGCACCAAATGGTGATTCCGTATGCACCAAAGAAAGTAGATCGGATGAAACTGGATTTTACACTTCTGATGAAGAGGATGATGATGGATCTCCAGGAACTGAACTCCCTTTACCATCAAAATCTGAGGCAATAACTGCTTTAGATACTCTGAAAAAATTTCTTAGAAGTCAAGATATGAATGACGGACTTCAAAATTCTTTAGCAGACCTTGAAAATTTTATTAACTCTTTATCACCTAAGTAACTATGTATTGTACATCTAAAGAGTAATAGCTTTTCCTGATACATTTTATTGTATAAGGTATGTAAAGGAGTTATACCACACCACTTAAACATAAAAAATGAAAAACTAGTAATCCTTGGTTTAACTGCAAAAATCTTTGGTGTGAATAACAAAACTCCCTAGTAAATAATGATTGAATAAAAAATACAAATTTCTATTTAACAAGGTTTTAGGGTGTAAAAAATGTATTTCAAAGGGCTATACTAAACACATATGGTCAATATGTCAAACATGAAAGGAACTCTTCTGCTATATTTACAGATTGAATTGGTGATTTCTATTTTGTTTTTTAAGTTCAGATTATGTTCTAGAATATTTTAATTTATCTACCTAATCTAAGAAAAAAATCTAGCAATAGTTTATTTTTATAAAGATATATATATGCCATATGTATTCTAACTAGACTTTTAAATATCAAATATAAAGTAATTTTAAATTATTTTTCACATAACTAGCTGACCTTCTAATAAGAAATTATGGAAAACTGCTGAAAATAAAATCTGACCTAACTATATACCAAAATGATTAAAAATATGAGTCTTACTACTTTCAAGTTATTTGTATATCAGGTTAAATGAAAAGCTGTGACCCTATCAGGTTTTTTTTTTTTTTTTTTTTTTGAGACGGAGTCTCGCACCGTCACCCAGGCTGGAGTGCAGTGGCGCAATCTCGGCTCACTGCAAGCTCCGCCTCCTGGGTTCACGCCATTCTCCTGCCTCAGCCTCCCGAGTAGCTGGAATTGCAGGCGCCCGCCATCACGCCCGGCTAATTTTTTGTATCTTTAGTAGAGACGGGGTTTCACTGTGTTAGCCAGGATGGTCTCGATCTCCTGACCTCGTGATCCGCCCACCTCGGCCTCCCAAAGTGCTGGGATTACAGGCGTGAGCCACCGTGCCAGGCCTCGACCCTATCAGGTTTGTCATCTGTAACTAGAAGCTATGGATTCTTCCTAAATATTTATATGTATATTTGTGTTTAATAGAAAAATATATTATTGAAACATTTATTAAATTCTTGTGATATTTGTAGTTTAATAGTTATGCCTAGATATTTTTCTAATTTTAACAGCTCAAGCTTTTAATCTATAATATTTAATTATTTTTTGGATTTTACTGAATTTTATTTTCAGGTAAAACGAAATGTCCTTTTAGCATATTTTGATGTATGTAATCCTTTTTTCCCCCAAATTTGATGGGTAACACTTTGGATTAAAATTCTGTTTAAGGAAGTTTTATCTATAGAATGTTTTAAAATATTGTATGAAATTAATTGATTTCCATCTATAGTCTTTGTATAGTAGAATATTGTAACAATAATTTGTGAGACTTTTCCATTGTTAAATTTTAGTTAGTTTGCTTATTTAACTTATTACACTCAATTTAGTATCCCCTTTGAAAAATATTTTATAAAAATGTAAAACATACAGATTATTTTTACTATGAATTATTAGTCTGCCAACAGATGACACATTTGGAAGGAAATATCTATAGGAAGCATTTTTATTTTTCAACTGTTGATTTATTCTGCTTTTGAGAGTTGGTAATAGTAAGCCTTAAAATGTATTAAAATTAAAGTTTCTTTTAGAGTGAAATAAGGATTGCTTGAAAGCATTTTATTAATGATTTGATTTAAAATTGTAATTTGGTACAATCATGGGTCTAATGGAGCCCTTAGGAGTTCCACCTTTAACTATAGTACTTGGCATATATCGGTTCCTCAATAATTTTTTTCTTTTTTTGTGATCTGTTTTATTTAATCATTCCAGATATTCAATGATAAAAGAATTGTTATCTACATTTTTATAGATGAGGAAATTAAAACCTAGAAAGATGAAATGATTTGGTTAAAAATGTCTCAGAGCCAAAACTAAAATGCAGCTGTTCCCTGTCACCTAGTCCTGTATTCCTTTATGTACCACAATGCTTCTTATCTATACTCTATGAAGGAAAATTGTATTATTTTCTTCCCTTGAGTTTAGGGGACTGAGGGCAAGAAAATATGCTGGATCCATGCTGGTAGCACTATTCATAAAATCTCTTCTGAGAACACTGTTACTAGTGAAATACTGGGACACCATCAGATTTGGTAATTCTGTACCAATCACAGAGGTTCCAGTGTAGTTCCTTTGAAAATATTTAAAATAAGTTGAATATTTCCAAAGTACTGAAAGCACCCTCTTTTTTTTCTCCTATATGACATGATCCATTCCATAAATGGATCATCATCCATTCCATGATCCATAAATATTTCTGAGGCATAATGTATCTAAAGATAATATAATAAGACAGGGCCGGGCATGGTGGCTCACATCTGTAATTCCAGCACTTTGGGAGGCCAAGGCAGGAGAATCACTTGAGCCCAAGAGTTCAAGACCAGCCTGGGCAACATAGGGAGACCCCATGTCTACAGAAAATAAGAAAATTAGCCAGGTGCAGTGGCACTTGCCTGTTGTCCCAGCTACTTGGGAGACTGAGGTGGGAGGATTGCTTGAGCCCAGGAAGTTGAGGCTGCAGTGAGCAGTGATTGTGCTACTGCATTCCAGCCTTGGTGACTGAGTGAGACCCTGTCTCAAAAAAAGTAAAATTAATTAAAAAAAAAAAAAAGACAAAGCTATTATAAATAAGAATTTAAAATGCCCACAGATTTAAATTCAAAGTTGTTACTGCGCACTCTTGTAGTTTAGAAGACATATAAGCAATTTTTTGAACAAAATTTTAGAAATTAACTTTTCCTCAGATGACAATCACTGCTGCATATCTTGCTCCTGATTTATCTTCTATGTACACAATCATTACAAAGTTAGAACTAAATATTGCTTGTCTTTTCAAAACACAACTTTAGTTTGCCTGTTTTTCAATTTAATGTGGCATTATTTTCATTGTTCTTGCCTTGCAAATCCCTACTGTTTCAACAATGTTTTTGCTTCCTTCTACTTCATCAAGAGCAAGTCTTATGTTGAATTTGGGACATCATTTCACTTCCAATGGCCACTTAACTACTAGTGAAAGGTTTGGTTCAGGATAAAGTAGGACAATGAGTAAATTAAGGCCTGTGAGTTTCATGTTGCCTGCCTGGCTTCCTATTTGGACCTGAGATCAAATCTCAAACCTTCTTTTCACTGTATACAAAGCAGATTAACCAGAATGGGGAAAAGAGGAAAGAGAGGGTTGAAGGAGAGCTTTCCAAGCAAATACTTCAGCTGTTAAGAGACACCCTTTTCAACTGCTGGTCCAGTAGGGACTCCAGTTTGGTAGGGACTGGCAGAGAGAGGTTTGCACCTTAGGAGAGGCAGCACCACACATCTGGCTGTGGGTTCAGAGTCCAGTGGTAGGCTAGATCCTTAGGGCACCAGGAGCTACCTGAGCTAAGTAAGTACAGTATGGCTTGAGTCTGTCAGGAAGCTAAGAGAAAATCCTACCACCACAGCACAGAAAGACCTAGGTGCATACAATAAATTCTCAGAAAAGGTTTCATTCAGTGGAATAAGTCAAATCAAACTCTAGTTCTGTGCTACCTTGTGATAGACATATATTTCTCTGAATCTGAATTTACTCCATTCATAGAATGAGACTGAAAGAAAGTTTTGCATATAAAAATATAAATGTCTTTAGTAAAGTGTTCCACAACTATAAGGAATGACTACATTGTACTTCCATGTTACCACTTCCAAATATGCCCAAATGGTAACATGTGGTCACTAAACATCAGTAACAGTCTTCTCATTGGCATTCTTCTATGCAATAAAATAGGGAAACTAGCATTTCTAGAAATATGGAGCCCAGAAACTATTTTCAGGCCAAGGCAGGAGGATTGCTTGATGCCAGGAGTCTCAGACCAGCTTGGCCAACAGAGCAAGACTCCATCTCTACACAAAATTTAAAAATAAAAATTAGCTGGGCATGGTGGCAGGAGCTGGTAGTCCCAGCTACTCAAGAGGGTAAGGCAGGAGAATCATTTGAGACCAGGAGATCAAGGCTGCAGTGAGCTAAAATCATGCCACTGTACTGCAGCATGGGTGATAGATACCTTGTCTCAAAAAATAAATAAATAAAAATAGAGAGGTTTTCATTTTGAATGAGGGAAAAAGGTGACTTAGAATCCTTTATTTTTTCTGAATCAATCCTTATGCAAAGCAATACAATAAAATGTACTTTACAGACAAATTAGCCCTTTCTATTGCCATATTTGCTGTTTCAGTTGTCCTATTTCCTTGGGCTATAATTAACTTGTGAAGCCTGGAGTAACCCAGAGTCTGGGGACACACTAAGTAACAAACATATTACTGTATTTGTCTGCTTGGACTGCCATATTGCAGTATCATAGACAGGGTGGCTTAAACAACAGAAATTTATTTCTCACAGTTCTGGAGGCTAGAAGTCCAAGATCTGGGCATCGGCATGGTTGATTTCTAATGAAGGCTCTCCTCTTGGGTTGCAGACTGCCACCTTCTTACTCTGTGCTCACATGACCTCTTCTTCATGTGAACATGGAGAGAGAGCAAGCTCTCTGGTGTCTCTCATAAAGGCACTAACTGAAGATCCCAACTAACCCTAATTACCTCCCCCCATCTCCAAGTATCACATTGTGGGTGAGGGCTTGAACATATTAATTTTGCCGAGGGTCGGGGTTCGGACACAAACATTCGGTCCCTCTCAACTACCTAGTACAAATAAAGGTATTCACATGTTAATCAATTTAGTTTTCCATTTGCTAAAAATTAAAAGGGCTTGCTTATTTCAGAACTTGTTAATCAGCTGTAGCTATTAAAAAGGACTTTAAAGTTTATGAAACATACATAAAGTTTATGAAGAAATGAAGACATTTTATGTTCTTGAATAAATGAGAAGACTCATTATGGAATATGCTAGTTTCCCTCAAGTTAATTCCAATCAAAATCCCAAGGCAGTTTTGTTGAAAACTTTGCCAAAGCATTCTGATTTTCATTAGGGAGAATAAATGTGTATCAATAGCTAAGAAAATTTTGAAAAATCAAAATAATAGAGTATTTGACATACCAGAAGTCAAAACAATATGGTGTGGGCAAGAGAAATAATATTAATAGATCAGACTGGGTGCAGTGGCTCATGCCTGTAATCCCAGGACTTAGGGAGGCCGAGGCAGGCAGATCACTTGAGGTCAGGAGTTCAAAACCAGCCCGGCCAATATGGGGCTCTACTGCAAATACAATAGTTACAAAATACAAAATTTAAAAATACAAAAATTAGCCGGGTGTGGTGGTGCATGCCTATAATACCAGCTACTCAGTGTCTGAGGCACGAGAATCACTTGAATCCAGGAGGCAGAGGTTGCAGTGAGCTGAGATTGCGCCACTGCACTCCAGCCTGGGTGAAGAGTGAAACTCGGTCTTAAAAAAATAAATAAATAAAAAAGAAAAGAAATAATAGATCAATCAAAGGATATATAATATCTAGAAGAAGACCACTAATTTAGTATGTGATAAAAATGGAGTTTTTAATCAGTGGTGAAAAGATGAATTATTCAGTAACTGGTATTTAACTGGTACTGGGGCAACTGGCTAACTCTATAGGATATTTTTAAAGTCGTATACCAAAATTAATCCTAAAAGGATTAAACTCTGAAAAGGAAGAAAGAAAGGAAGGAAAGACAGTAACAAACAGGCTTGCAAATACCAAGAAAAAATACAGGTAAATGTAAATATTGTAATAAGGAATTGTAATAGGAAATGTAAATATTGTAATAGGGAAGATCTTTATAAAATTGTGACACTCAAGAAAAAGAGTATAAAAATACTAATGGTTCATGAAAGTAGGAAAATATTTTCAACATCGCTGGAAATCAAAGAAATGTAAGCAAAACAATGGGATCTCTCTCTCTCTCTTTGTTTTTTGGCCTGTCACATTAGACAAAAATGATAATACCAAATATAGATAAAAGCATAGGGAAATGGATGCACTGTTGTTAGATAAATTGGTTATAAATTGGTACGCTCTTATGTTATCATAATTATAGCTGACATGTATTAAATGCTTACTAATTGCCAGACATTTTAAGTGTTTTGCATATGTTACCTCATTTAATCCCTAGAATAATTCGAAATCTTATCCCCATTTTACTGACGAAAAAATTTAAGTATAGCTACAGCTAATAAATGACAGAACAAGGATTCAAACCCAGATAATTTGACTTGATATGTATACACGATATACATTTATCCTGACAAAACAAAAATGTTAAGGATATTTGTTGCAATGCCTACAGTTCCAAAGTCCCATATTCAAAACCCTGGGGCAAATGTGTCTCAGAATTCAGAACTTCTCATATTTAAAAAAGATAATATTGCATATGCTGTATATTGTATAACTCCCCCAGTGGGTACTGGAACAACACCCTACAATGAAATAATTCTGCAGTGAAACATATATTCATGTGAAGTCAGATAGGTGAAGATCATAAATAGCTTAATAACTTTGTAGGTTGTATTGCTAAGTAAGTTCACGTCCATTCAGCTTTTACCACAAAATGGGTTACAAAAAAGTTTTCAGAGCTTTTTGTATTGCAGAACCTTGGAAAAAAGATTGCAGTACTATAATAGCATAAAACAAAAATAAAAGATTGAAACTATTTAAGTATTTCTAATAGAGAATTGACTCAATATACATGTTTACATATTGAATGAAATGTCTGGGCTCAAACTTTTTTTAACTTCTTTTATTATACTTGAGTGTATATGCTATGATGTTGGCCTGAACTGAAGAGGATATTTTCTAAATTTGACTTGCAAATCCTTCTTGTTGAATATTTTACCATCACCACAGGGCTAGAAAATTCCTTGCCAAGTAAAATAGAAACTATAGCATGGTATTGAATTGGTGAAAAAGTAGTCTTGCTGGTTTAACATAATAAATTATATGTTCATCTTTGTACATTAGCCTAATTTAAGGCCAAAGGGGTTGGCTTCTTTGATCAGAAAACTCTTAGCCATTGTGTCAAGGAGAAAATCAAAAGATTAAGAGCCCCGCTTCACTCCACTTTAAATTATTTTTTTCTTAGTTGTCAAATCTCAACAAGATTGCGAATATTTTTAAAGGTGAGACTATCGTAAAATTCCTTTATGTCTCCCCAAAAGTACCTACTAAATACATAGCAGGCTATTGATATGATTAAATATTTGCTCAATGGAAAAAGTAAATTAAAAGACACAGATAGTCTTGTTTCCTGTATTAGGAATAAAGACTTGACTTTTGTTTTCTTTTCCCCTAACTTCTTCTAAGGCAAGAAACTCTTCTAATCGTTAATGCAAGGTCACTGCCTGGGTTATTGGCTGGTATTACACCTTATTTTCTTCGGAGTTTTGCTCTTGTTGCCCAGGCTGGAGTGCAACGATGCGATCTTGGCTCACCACGACCTCTGCCTCCCGAATTCAAGCAATTCTCCTGCCTCAGCCTCCCAAGTAGCTGGCATTACAGGCGCTCACCACCATGCCCAGCTAATTTCGTATTTTTAGTAGAGTTGGGGTTTCTCCATGTTGGTCAGGCTGGTCTCGAACTCCCGACCTCAGGTGATCCACCTGCCTCGGCCTCTCAAACACCTTGTTTTCTATATTACAAAATAGACTTAGCATAAAGATAGGTGCCATTTTCATGTCACTACCTGCTCAAATGAGGAACCATTCCCCCAAAAAGATCCAGAATTGCATCTCTCAACTCTTGGACTACTTTGCAGAAAGATATTCACTCCACACCATAGAGTGACTAGTTTACTGTTTAGTTATGCCTTTTCTATGTGTAACAAGTCCTGCACCTGCACCCGCACCCAGAGGTTATGCTAGGGAACAGTTTAAAGATTACAATGTCTAAATAATGTGTGTGTGTATGTGTGTGAGTGTGTGTATTTATTTATATATTTATTTAGAGAGGGAGTCTCGCTGCATTGCCCAGGCTGGATTGCAGTGGTGTCATCTTGGCTCACTGCAACCTCCACCTCCTGGGTTCAAGCATTTCTCCTGCCTCAGCCTCCCAAGTAGCTAAGACTACAGGTGTGTGCCACCACATTTGCCTAATTTTTGTATTTTTGGTAGAGAGGGATTTCACCATGTTGGCCAGGCTGTTCTCGAACTCCTGACCTCAGATGATCTGCCCACCTCGGCCTCCCAAAGTGCTGGGATTACAGGTATGAGCCACTGCACCCAGCCCAAGACAGTTATATTTAAGTGGAAAAGTTAAGTTTCTTATTTTTCTGCTACCAAACAGAAATGGGGGCTTGAGAGCAAGTAAAGTTTAACTTGTTTAAAAAAGAATATTTCTTCATTCCTGAACTGTAGTATGTGCAATTTAAATCT
This sequence comes from Nomascus leucogenys, assembly GCF_006542625.1. NCBI lineage: Eukaryota > Metazoa > Chordata > Mammalia > Primates > Hylobatidae > Nomascus > Nomascus leucogenys. Next base: position 73,400,457 of record NC_044387.1, on the reverse strand, counting down.
ACTACGAAGCTAATAACCTTTTACAACATCTACTTGTACTTAGGCTACAAGTACAAGCGGAATTAGGAATTGTAATTAGGCTACAAGTACAAGTGGAATTTCAACTTTCAGCCTTTTTCTTCTAAATTTGGTCATTGTCCTCCAGATTTAGTTATTCTGTTAGAGAAATTATACTAAATCCTTTGGAAGTCCAGATTGGTCTTACCTAATTTATTTAGTTACTGAGGGGGTTTTCACAAATAGAAGTGATGTAATCCTAGTGACTCTAAAGATTATAGTGAGGGGAAAAATGACTTTATTCAGCAAGAGCCTGTCATGCTCCTCTTGTTAGGCACTGAGGATTTAATGATAAGAGTGATTAAAAAATCCCTGCCCTCACGGAACTGGCAGTATAGTGTGGGAAGCAGACACTACCCAATAAAAACACTAAAAAATATAATATTGCAGTTGCTATAAATGCTCTCAAAGAGTGGTACCTACTTTTATAAAATTGTATAATATGAGAATTTGACCTAGACTCAAGGTCAGGGAAAGATTCACTGAAGTATTAGGAGCTGAGACCTGAGATTTGAATGATAAATAGGAGTTAAGTAGACATGAGCGACTAGAGGAAGGAGAAGACCATTCTGAACAAAGGCTCTGGGGGAGGGAGAGGCTGTATCAGTTCAGGAACTGAAAGCCTCTAGAGTAAGGAAAATTGTGGTGAGGTAGAGGGCAGGCCTTGCAGGGACTGACCTGTAGTTAGGGCTGGGAAAGTAGTAGCTATCTTATTTACAGGAAAATAAAATGTAGGAGGTGAGGGAGAAGTCTTCCCATCTTTGTTTTTGAAAGCCTGGATCATAATCAGAATAGTGGGACGTGGAACATAGCCAAGTGTTAGCAAGAAAGTAGAGTTTGAGGAAAGAGGAGTTGCCTCAACATTAAAAAGGATTCCCTCCAGGCATGGAAAGAAAGTGGATGGAGGGACAGAGCAGGAAGATCAATGGAGCCTCCCAATAATGAGGACGATTAGAGCCAAGGTCACTGGGAGGGACATTATTTGAAGTTCAAGGAGCTGTGGGAGCTGAGTTGGCTCTGCAGATGGCCCAGCCCCCACTGGAATGAGCAATGTCCATTGCCTGGACCTGTGGGCTTGCATTAATGCCTCTTCCTCCTCTCAGCATCCCTAGAGAGGACTTCCTTTGGCAGCAGCCAGTACTTTTCCTGGTGACCACCTTGCAGAAATGATTCCAGTCTTAGCCTTAGACCTTGGCCTATTTTGTCCACTTCTGTATGTGGGCAACCTCTCTTTGAACTCCCCACAGAAGGGCAGTAGGGCCTGGAGACCTCATGAGATGGTGAGGGTGAGGAAGGGAAATCTTCCCATACCTGCCCTTGAAATGGAACCTGAACTGAGCCCATTTGAGATCCCTGTAACTGCCCCTCACCAAACATCCATAAATTATAAGCTGGTAAGAATGAGCATATGTGGAACAAATACATAGGTCATGCTATAAAAGACATCTTTACGAAAACAATAATAGGGATTTTAATATTATTGTTAATATTCCTGATTCCCTTTCTGCCACTTCTTTACAAATATGTATAAATACAGTATGTAATAATAAAGCACACACTGAATAATAACCAGAGTTCTCCTAATTCTGTGTTGAGGTACAGTTTTTCATGGGGCAGCTTGAATTATGTTAGGTCAGTGATCTCAAATGGCCTCATTGGCAATTAACATCCTACTTGGAGAGTAATTGGAAAAGAAGTAAATAATCCACCTGAAAACTGTATTTTAAGGTTTGAACCTCAAAAGGAAGATTTGAAAACACTCGAAGGAAAAAAAATGACAAAAGGCAAAACAAATATTTTAGAGAATAAGTGATTAATAAACAATATCCCATTCTTTTTAATTCTCATTCAGTATAGTAATAAGATGTGTTCTGTAGGACAGGTTGGGGCTCAGGTATCAAGAAGGAAGAGTAAAAAGTTTAATTTTAGGATATGTGAAGCACAGAAGAAAAGTTTCTTAAATTTTTAATTTGGGGTATTTTCTTTGGTATTTTAATTATATTCTGCAGCTATCCTTAGCATAAAAGATTTAAAAAATATTTTTAGAACTGTTCACCATCCTTTCCAAATTCTGTTATCACTGGAGTGACTAATGTTCTCAGCTGGAGTGTCATTCACTGCATTATGATGAGCACATTAAACAGGGGCAAGCGTCTTTAAGATGACTTTCACTGAAAGCTGGTGTTTCTTCTCACCCTGTGTGGGGAAAAGAGAGATCAGATTGTTACTGTGTCTGTGTAGAAAGAAGTAGACATAGGAGACTCCATTTTGTTCTGTACTAAGAGAAATTATTCTGCCTTGAGATGCTGATAATCTATAACTTTACCCCCAACCCCATGCTCTCTGAAATGTGTGCTGTGTCAACTCAGGGTTAAATGGATTAAGGGCTGTGCAAGATGTGCTTTGTTAAACAGATGCTTGAAGGCAGCATGCTCGTTAAGAGTCATCACCACTCCCTAATCTCAAGTACCCAGGGACACAAAAACTGCGGAAGGCCGCAGGGACCTCTGCCTAGGAAAGCCAGGTATTGTCCAAGGTTTCTCCCCGTGTGATAGTCTGAAATATGGCCTCATGGGAAGGGAAAGACCTGACCGTCCCCCAGCCCGACACCCATAAAGGGTCTGTGTTGAGGAGGATTAGTACAAGAGGAAGGAATGCCTCTTTGCAGTTGAGGCAAGAGGAAGGCATCTGTCTCCTGCCCGTCCCTGGGTAATGGAATGTCTCGGTATAAAACCCAATTGTATGTTCCATCTACTGAGATAGGGGAAAACCACCTTAGGGCTGGAGGTAGGACATGTGAGCAACAATACTGCTCTGTAAGGCACTGAGATGTTTATGTATATGCATACCTAAAGCACAGCACTTAATTCTTTACCTTGTCTATGATGCAGAGACCTTTGTTCACGTGTTTATCTGCTGACCTTCTCTCCGCTATTCTCCTATGACCCTGCCACATGCCCCTCTCCGAGAAACACCCAAGAATGATCAATAAATACTAAGGGAACTCAGAAGCCGGCAGGGCCCTCCATATGCTGAACGCTGGTCCCCTGGGCCCCCTTATTTCTTTCTCTATACTTTGTCTCTGTGTCTTTTTCTTTTCCAAGTCTCTCGTCCCACCTAATGGGAAACACCCACAGGTGTGGAGGGGCAACCCACCCCTTCAACCCTGCTCCATTCCCACTCTGTTTAATAAATAAGAAGCCAGACTTCTTGAAAACTGACTTTATTCCACATAATCCCCCTGGTTACAAGATAGTTTTGATTTTTATTTTCTGCAGGAGTTTTTACCAGAAGCACAGGCAACCTTTCTTCTTTTAATAATGTATGTAATAGACACACTGTGCTGAGCAGTTTGAAAACTTCTTGGAGTCTGGGAAAGGCATAGTTCCTAATTAACTGCCCAGAGAATGGTTTCACTATGTGGGAATCAGTTAAGTGCTTCTAGTGGGTTTTGTGGGACCAAAGGGAGATGATACTACATTTTTAATCAGGCAAACTAAAAAGCTAACACTTTTTAATGACTTAGCAGCCCCACTCCTATGAGGACTCCAGATGTTCAAAGCTCTCAAGAGCAACTCTAGAAATCCTTGTCAAGTTCCCTAGGTCCAAGGGATCATTATATAAGTTAAGCCTTTGAATGCTACCTGTGTTTTGTTTTTCTTTTTAATTTTGAGACCGATAAAGGTAGAGGGTTTTTGTTTACTTCAAAGTAAGTAAAAAATGCACTGAAACTGGAGACATACTTGGAATAAAGGTAATTTGGAAGTATCTTCATCTCTCCTATTAGAGTAAGGCTGGGTGCAGTGGCTCACGCCTGTAATCCCAGCACTTTGTGAGGCTGAGGTGGGCGGATCACCTGAGGCCAGGAGCTCGAGACCAGCCTGGCCAATATGGTGAGACCCTGTCTCTATTAAAAATGCAAAAGTTAGCGGAGTGCGATGGCACACACCTGTAGTCCCAGCTGAGGCAGTAGAATCACTTGAACCTGGGAGGCAAAGATTGCAGTGAGCTGAGATCGTGCCACTGCACTCCAGCCTGAGCCACAGAGCGACTCCGTCTCCAAACAAACAAACACAGAGTAGTGAGTAGGAAGAACGCTGTGTTTTTAAAATCTCTTTTGATTACAACCTCCCCTTTGGGAATACAAATAAAGCTTTGGATTTTCTCCAGAAAAGGGACATGTGCAGTCATCTCTTGGTATCCACGGGGAATTGGCCAGGAACCCCTTGGTTACCAAAATCTATGAGTGCTCAAACCTTTTATATAAAATGGTGTAGTATTTCCATATAAGCTACACACATCCTTCTATGTACTTTAAATCATCTTAAGTTACTTATAATACCTACTACAATATAAATGTTATGTGAATAGTTGTTATCTATATTGTCAAGGGAATAATGACAAGGAAAAAAGTCTGTACGTGTTCAGTACAGATGCAACCATCCATTTTTTGTTTGTTTGTTTTTTTCCTGGAATATTTTTGATCTGAGGTTGGTTAAATCCGCAGATGTGGAACTCATGAATATGAAGGGCCAACTGTATATAAAATTTATTTAACATTTCAGAAGATTCACTGTTAAGAAATCTTGCTTCGTATTTTCACCACTTATAAAGTCTTCATTATTAAAAGCTGAACAAAATCTTAAAAAAGAAAGAAAAAAAACAGTTGCTGAGGAGATTGAGCTAACTTTCCACATTTGGCCTCTTTTTTAAACACTTCAACGTTATCACTAGATACTTAAATGAATTTTAATAGAATTCTTTTTCTACACTTGAATTAAGCAATTTAGATTTTTTGTACATTATTTTTAGCCTTCTCCTTTGAATGTTATTTTTAATAGTTTGCTTGTGTAGTTTTGCAAGGAATTAACTCTCCTTGCCAAATCCAATTAATAAATAGAACTATCTGTGGACTTGTGCTCTCTAGAAGTTGAACATAGAGTCTGGAATTAGTACCAGACAGAATCTCCATAATGACTTGCTCATTGCGACACTCTCTGATATTATCATCTAGCGAAGTATCAGAAATACAAGAATGACGTGTTTTCTGTTTTCAGAGCAAAGAAAATTATTCAATCATGTAATCATTATTAGCGAAGTTATTTCAGAACTGAGAAGAAGACTGTCACATAAACATAAAAATATTATTTTGAGGGCCTTCTCTGCCAATGCATTGTGTTAGGTAGTGAGCTGGGATACACAGGAACTAAAGACCTGTTCTCTGCCTTGGATTTTACCCTTTAATTTGGGAAGACAGAATAAATGCACTGAATGATAAAGCTAAGTTTCAAATCAGTGAGACAAAATAATCCCAAAAGTGCAGAGAAGAGCTTGGTATGAGCTGTGTAGTCGGGAAGGCTTCATGCAGAGAGTCTCAAGCCTGAACAGGTAAAGTGCAGGGAAATAAATCCAGGTAAGGAAAACTGTGCAAAGGACCTGAGGCAGAAATGAACAAGGCACTTGGGAAAAATTCGTAAAGGTCTTTAATTTGATCTTTCATGTCATATATAAAGAAGAAAGTGTACATTTACAATTTTTCCAAATATAGATTGTAGAAGATGAGTCTATTAATTCACCTAGAGCTTGCATGTGTTGTAGATAAATCTGCAAACTCCACCCTTGATTGCATGAAGTTCCAATGAGAAAATGCCATTTCATTCCAAGTGTGCGTGTAATCTTCACAAAGAAACTTTTTTAAATGATTAAAATAATTCCCACAATAGATATGAAAGGAAAAGTTAGGCCTGAACTCATGCTCCTTTAAGATATGGGGGGTAGCCTGGTGCGGTGGCTCACGCCTGTAATCCCAGCACTTTGGTAGGCCGAGGCGGGCAGATTACGAGGTCAGGAGATCGAGAGCATCCTGGCTAACACGGTGAAACCCCATCTCTACTGAAAATACAAAAAATTAGCTGGGCATGGTGGCGGGCACCTGTAGTCCCAGCTACTCGAGAGGCTGAGGCAGGAGAATGGCGTGAACCTGGGAGGCGGAGCTGGCAGTGAGCCGAGATCGTGCCACTGCACTCCAGCCTGGGTGACAGAGCGAGACTCCATCTCAAAAAAAAAAAAAAGAAGATATTGGGGTTGGGGTTGGAGTTGGATAAAAGGATCAAGTAGGAAATACCAGTCTAAAAGAACACTGAGGTCAAGAAAAGTATTTTGGGAGCTAGAAGTTTATATTAAGCATTTTAAGGAGTGGCTGGGAAGTCCTGTGGCTCATGTTACTTCTTGTTCCTTGCCCTGGCAGCAGCAAGTTAAAAGGAGCAAACCTCTGTCTGCAAGAAAGAGTTTGAAGAAAGAGCAAATCACTTCTCCACTAAATTTACTATTTGGTTTACTTTTCAGTAATTCAGTTTCAAAGTAACTTTAACCAACTTAAATATAAGTATAAAAGTATGAAAGTTATTCTAAGTCATATACTTAAAACCAATTCCCACTCCATATCCCAAATCCAAACCATTAAAACTTAAGACTCCACTTAAACCAGATATATGTTATTAATAAGGTCTTATGTAAGTGAAAAATCACAAAGTTAATGATACATTCTGGGGAGCCAGGACTAGCTCAGTTCTTGAATGGAATTGGCTATTTTTCGCATTGTCTCATAAACTTCTATGTCTACCCCCTTTTTTTCTCTTTCTTTCTTTCTTTTTTTTTTTTTTTTTTTTTTTTTTGAGACAGGGTCTGGCTCTGTAACCTCCACCTCCTGGGCTCAAGCCATCCTCCTACCTCAGCTTCTCGAGTAGCTGGGACTACAGGTGTGTGCCACCATGCCCAGCTAATTTTTGACGGGGTCTCGTCATGTCACCCAGGCTGGTCTCGAACTCCTGGGCTCAAGCAATCCACCTGCCTTGGCCACCCAAAGTGCCGGGATTACAGATGTGAACCGCTGGAGCTGGCCTACGTCTGCCCTTAATGGTAAACAGTAGTACCAACTATCTATATGCTTACAATGTGCCCGGCACTGTACTAAGCATTTTATGTTCATTAGTTCATATAACATCCTGATAAAAGTAACCCATAGGGCAGATATTTTCTTGATTTTACAGATGGGAAAACCATTAAATAGCAAACCAGAAGTCAAGCACTTTAGAGGATGACTCTAACACTGTCCCTAGCTACATATATTTCTCCTCCTAGAATGTCCTTCCCACTCCTCTTTGCCCACCCACATTTTGTGAAGGCTCAGCTTAAATCCTAGTAAGTTCTCTAGTAAGTTCCCCTACTGCCTACATTGATCTCTCTCATCTCAGAATTCTTAAAGCATTTACTTACTGAACTCAGAAGAACATCATTAGTAAAATACGGAGTAATAGAGATTTCACAACCTAATCAGAGTTAAAAACATATTGAGTGCTTAGTCTGTATGAGGAATTGTTCTAAGAATTATATATGGATTAACCAATTTCATTCTCATAACAAATCTATGAGGTCAGTAGTGAATACTGTTATTATTTCCATTTTTAAATGTGCAAAATGAAGCAGAGATAGGTTAACTAACTTTCCTAAGGGCAAAGATTAGGAAACTTTCTCAGGTTGGTGAAGACTCTAGGAACTGAGGATTAAAGAAGCTAATATGTGGAAAGCCTGTAGAACAGTATCTGGTACATAGAGTGTTAGCTATTATTACTATTTTACTCTACTCCCTCCCTGAAAACATTTCTGACTCCATCCAATTGAGTCATCTGCCCAGGAAGAAAATGAAGCATCTTCGATGAGCCAGATGCTGGGTTTGACGGTTTCATGACCGTCATTTCATTTATTAATTCAACAAATATTTATTGGGCACCTACCACCACCTGGTACTATTCAAGGCATTGGGATTCCAGCTGTAAAACAAAAAAAAAGTGGTTCTTCACAATAATCCCATAAAGGAGGTTCATGAGTTCCATTACTACAAATGACAAAACTGAGGTTCACACAGCTCACCAGTTAGAGGGTTGGGGTTTAAATATAAATCAATTAAAAGTTTCAGATCTTTCTCTCACAGGATTTAATGTTACTTCTGCCTGATCCACCTCATAGAACCATTCTCCCCAGTGAAACATAACGCATTTGGAAATTAGGAAGCTGTTGTTTCCCTTTCTCATATATAGGTTAGAATTCCCAATAATATCACCATCATCCCCAGATAGTATTTTTTTTTTTTTTTTTTTTTGAGACGGAGTCTCGCTCTGTCACCCAGGCTGGGGTGCAGTGGCGCAATCTCGGCTCACTGCAAGCTCCGCCTCCCGGGTTCACGCCATTCTCCTGCCTCAGCCTCTCCGAGTAGCTGGGACTACAGGCACCCGCCACCAAGCCCGGCTAATTTTTTTTGTATTTTTAGTAGAGACAGGGTTTCACCGTGGTCTCGATCTCGTGACCTCATGATCCGCCCGCCTCGGCCTCCCAAAGTGCTGGGATTACAAGCGTGAGCCACCGCGCCTGGCCAGATAGTATTTATAGAGTACATGCATGCATTATTATTGTTGAGGCTGCTTTCCCCACCCCTCCCAGTGCCTTCCAGCAAATGAACTACTCGGGGGAAAAGAAGAGCTGCTCTAGTTGAGAGTGGGGTTGGGGTGGGAGTGGATGGGCCTTGAGCGCTAGTTGCTCTGCCTTCTTCTAAAGTCTGTAAGGTGCCCGGCTTCCACTGCAGGCACCTGCTTCTGGACAAGGGGAACCTGGTGGCACCCAGAAGCTTGAAGACACCAGGAACTGCAAACCCCAAAGAGGGTGTCGCAGCCCTGGCTCAGGGAACCCCAGGTCTGGGCTTCACAAGGGACCACAGCTCTTCCCTCCTTCTCATCCCCCGCAATGTGGCAAGTAGGGGATGCGTGTTTCAGCCCTGTTTGTGTTACATTTCTTTTACACCAGCCGTTCAGCAGGTCCTGAGTTCTTGTCCCGCATCCAAGGAGAATGAGGTAGGCAGACACCTGGAGGGTAAGCAAAGTGGAGAGGAGCTTCATTGAGTGGTAGAACAGTTCTCAGGAGACTCAAAGTGGGTAGCTGCTTTCCACAGGAAGGTTGTCCCAATGAGTGTCCAGCTCTCAGTGGAGAGGAGACCTGGAGTGGGTAGCTCCTGTCCACAGGCAGGTCACCCCAACATCTGTGCAGCCCTCAGCAGACAGGAGACCCAGAGTGGATGGCTCTTATCACAGGCAGGTCACCCCAACATCTGTGCAGCCCTCAGCAGACAGGAGACCCAGAGTGGATGGCTCTTATCACAGGCAGGTCACCCCAACATCTGTGCAGCCCTTAGCAGAGAAGAGACTCTGAGTGGGTGGCTCTAATCCACAGGCGGGTCATCCCAACATCTGTGCAGCCCTCAGGGGAGAGGAGACCCAAGTGGGTGACTCCTATCCACAGACAGGTCATCCCGGTGGTGTCTCTGCTGCTCTCAGCAGAGAGGAGACCTGGAGTGAGTGGCTCTTATCTGCAGGCAGGTCATCCCATTCTCTCTGCAGCCCTCAGCGAAGAGGAGACAGAGTGAGAGGCCACAGAGTGAGTAGCTCCTATCTGCAGGCAGGTTGTCTTCTTGTCTCTGCAGCCCTCAGTGAAGAGGTGGCCCAGAGTGGATGGCTCCATCCGCAGGCAGGTCGTCCCCTAGTCTGCCAGGGTATGGCTCGGGGGTCGGGGGTGGGCTTCAGAGGGGAGGAAGTGTGTGCTGATTGGTCCATGGGCAGCAATGGGCGGGCCTGAAAAAAGCACCATAAGTTCTCACTCCCGTCGGTGGAACGGGCAGCCCAGCCCCCAGGCTTCAGGCCGCTTCTGGCTTAAGTGGGGTTTCACCGAGGACCCACCGCTTTCTGCTCAGGAACCTGTCTGCCTCCTACCGCCATCAACCTGCTGCCCACGAGCCCACAGTGCCCAGGCTGTTCATGTCGAGGTGGGCCTGCAGGCCTGTGCCGAGCTGCCGTCACCACCCCTCGGCCTCCCTCCCATGCTCCTCGTTGCCCAAAGTCCGGAGGGGGCTGAGGTGGCAAGGGCTGGTGAGTCAGCACTGCCCTGAGCGCGTGCACACCCAGCTAGTCCCAACAGTGCCTGGCTTCAGCCTCAACTTTGCTCCGAAATCGGAGCGGGCACTGGGAGCAGGGAGAGGCCTGGCAGTTGGAGCAGACACTTCCGATCCTGCGAGGGGAGGTGGGCTTCCCCGGTCTCCGAAAGCGAAGGGATGCCCGGGTCTGCAGCTGTGGCTGGGCAGCTGCGGTGCGCCCAGGAGGTTGGGGCTCCTGCCCCTCTAACTCGGAAGGGGGTGAGGCTCCCACCTGTTCCCAGCTCCCGCTGGCTCCGTGGAGTGCGTAGCCTAGGCCGTGCTTCACCGGCCGCTGCCATAATGCCACTACTATCATTAAGGTGATCTTGAAACTAGCATCCAAGGTCACACTACAAGTGCTCGGAAAGTATCTGTTGATTTCTGATTCCTAGATGGCTTTTGCCCACTAGCCCATTAAGGACCTTCATGCCTATAATGTCAAAAATTATAGACATAGCGTGTGTCTATAATGTTTAAGTTCAGTTTTGGGATTCAAGTGCAAGTGAGACAAATGCTCTCTTTTATGAACTCAGCTTCTCCAGTGTAAACTGAAAAGGAAGCCAGGCAGTGTTGTATAATTGAACTAGTTTGGGGCACACAAATATCCTTGTCAGTTTCAGAAGGGTCAGTGGAGTATTCTGTTCACTGAAAATTTTCTTACATTGCAAGGAGATGAAATGCATTGAGAATAAAATGAAATGTCATCCACAGTGAAATGAAATGTCTGGGAAAGGGAAAAGGAGACAGACAAGGATGATAGAGTTGACAGTCATGGGCAGACAGCCGTTTAGCATAAGTTAATTTACCAGCCAGCTCAGTCCAAAAGGAGGCTTATATCTGGCTTACGCTATGATATATTAGACTGACACGATGGTAGGAGGGGAGGAGGTATAAAGGGCCATTTCCAAGGACATAATATATTTTGTGTATGAAGTGCAAAAGCACATGAAGGTCCAAGAAGAAACTGATAAGTATTTTTCATCTTTTTCTGACTCATGCCACCCTTGTGTCTATGCCAGCTCCTTTTCTGGAAGGCAAGACCCAACCAGTTTTGATGTACCAAATTAAACTATGTATCATGCAGGTGGATAAGAGATTTCATTTGGCATCAGCCAGAGATATGCATATATCTGCACTCATATATGTAAGTAAATGGCTTTTTCATGACAGTCAGCTAGAAAGCAAGTCAGCCATATTATGTACATATCTCTTAAAATATGACTTTTACTGGATATTGGTAAATAAGGCCTCTGGTTGTAATTCAAACAACATTTAAAATGCAAAAATGAATAAGACCTTGGTTTCTAGATGCTTGAAATATTCAGAAAGACTAAAAGACCACTTGATTCAGCGTTTCTAATTATGAGCAGCTGACAAAACAGTTCCTATTAAGGTGCCAGAAACTTTTGCCTTTTCTCCCTAAGAATACAGAAAAGGACACCCAGAAGCAATTGCACAAAATAATCATCAAGGAAATGAAGACAAAACACAATTAGATTGAAAGCCATTCTTGGAACACCTTGGACAGAGTAGTTATTCAATTGCTTTTTTTTTTTTTTGAGACAGGGTCTTGCTGCTTGACCCAGGCTAGAGTGCAGTGACACAATCATGGCTCACTGCAGCCTGGACCTCCCAGGCTCAAGCCATCCCCCTGCCTCAGCCTCCCGAATAGCTGGGACCACAGATGTGTGCCACCAAGCCAGGCTAATTTTTGTATTTTGTGTAGAGACAGGATTTTGCCGTGTTGCCCAGGCTGGTCTCAAACTCTGGACTCACGTGGTCGGCCCACCTCAGCCTTCCAAAGTGCTGGGATTACAGGCGTGAGCCACTGCACCCAGCCTCGATTGCTTTAAATGAGAGGGTAGAGAGTTTCCATATGAAGGAAGACCAAGGTCTTTTGACACTTCAGGAGACTGTAATTAACCAGTGACACTGCTCTCACTACCATTTTTGTCAAATGATAATCAGAGTAAAGGCCCATAAAAGAGAAAAAACAATGTTCTGGGCAGAGCGACTATGTCCAGCCTGGGTTCAGCTTTCCCTCTGCAGTCATTTTTCACCCCAGACACGGTCTATTTGCCTGATCTCAAGATGCCTGGTAGAAAGACAGATGGATAGGAGAGGTGAGTGCTACAGTGGGAATATCTTGCCTATTGACAGCTGTCTGCAGGAAAAATAGAAGGAGGTGTAACTTAATTTGAAAAGACTGTGCTCTTGAAATTTTGGATTTAAATATAAAATGGAATCATACATGCATTTTAGGAATTTATTGTGCAAAGGAAATCTAGGGTATACCTTAAGTGCAAATCCTGTTACTTTAAATCAAAATAATACAATTATATTTTAACCAATATGTCCTATAAGCTTGACTTTTAAATGGCAGGTTTTCTTATGGAGAAATACCTTTATACTCTGAAATTTATTTCTGTAGTAATTCTGTACTCCAAAGCAATAAAAAAGAAATCACTGAAATATAAAATATATTCAGTGAAAATGTTTAAAAAGCATGGAACCAACAAAAGTTGCCCTCTATATTTTGTAAGGTAAGAATCTATATTTACTATTTCATTAAAGAAATCATACTTTACACGTAAAAAGTAAAAAGGACATAGCATAAAGGATAGTTGATAACCTGACAACAGAGAGACACAGATGAAATATATTTTTATAAATATATACATAATTTTTGAGTTTAGAAGAGTTACTGTACGAAATCCTATTGCATTGTACATAATTGTTAGTTTGATACAGATTTATCAGCTTGTGGTTATAAATCCAATAGGACACCACAAAGTAGAGTATCAATGTTCAGTGTGTTTTCATATCTTTATCATTCACTATGAAACTCAGTTTCTCATAGGTTTGTTAGCAAAGACGGAAGTAACACTCTTAATGGCATCTCCCTTAATTTGGAATATTCTATGTAAATGAAAGCAAGTTCCCTGATCGCTCTGATGCTGTCCTTATTCCTTACTAGGCCGTGAAGAACTTGGGGGGCAGATGGTAGAGCCCAGGTGCCTAGAGCAAGCTCTTACTCAGTAGCTCCTCTTAGCTGAGGCTGAGCAGCCCTGGGGCTTCAACCAAGAGCCCGCAGGGATTGTGGAAAAGATGTCTTGGCCTATGAAAGCTTTCCCTTGGACCAGTGCTGTTGCATTGTTTATCATTTGGGAACCATTGTCCTACAGCCTGTAGATAAAGGTCAAGTTTGCTTCTGATTGTCACCAATCATTAGATATTGGCTGTAATAAAGAATAACAAGGTAATCACAAAGAGTAAATCCATTTCCTATGTTATAAATGCATAATCTCCCCTTTTTTGTCTATTTTCTGCATGTGTCACACATTATAGTGGGTTGAATAATGTCCCGCCCCCAAATTTATGGCCACCCAAAACCTCAGAATGTGACCTTATGTGGAAATAGGGATGTAATTTTCTTAGCATATGTAATTAATTGTAATTGATTGAGGAGCTCAAGATGAAATCATCATAGATTAAGATTGGGCCCTAAATCTAATGACTAGTGTCCTTACAAAATAGAGGACACAAAATCACACAGGGAAGACCATGTGAGGGCCAAGGCAGAGACTGGAGTTATGCTGCCCCAAACCAAGGAATGCCAGGAGCCACCAGAAGCTGGAAGAGAGAAGAAAGCGTTCTGCCCCAGAACCTTCCGGGGGAGCATGGCCTTGCCAACAACTTGATTTTGGACTTTGGCCTCCAGAACTCTATGAGAATAAGCTTTTGTTGTTTTAAGTCACCAAGTTATGACTAGGAAATTGAGAAATATATTTTGCTTTTTACGACTCAATTCTTTTTTCTGCTATATCCTTTGCAAGAATGAGGGCATAAAACTACACAACAGATTTTCTGTTGACTAAGTAACACTTCTCACTTCACAAACTCCTTTGTGTTGGTCGTCTTTCATCATCTTGACTCTCAACTGTTTTTGTTTTGTTTCTGTTTGTCCCCTTCCTGTGCCCTTAGAAGCACTAGCAGGAGTGTTTTGCAGATGGAGGGGTGCCTTGTCTGCTGTCGTCTTTCCATGTAACACTGAGTCTCAGAACTAATTCCGTGGATTTAGATTTGGAAGAATCCATCATGCTCAGGTCTTTTCCAAGACGGTCAGGTTTCTTGCATTCATCTTTTTACATCAGTGCTCAGGCATTTGCCATTGATATTTATAACTACTGGCCCATTTCAGAGACTCTCTTTTTTACCAAGACAACGTCCTCTTATTTGGCAGCTCCTCCCTGGCCCCTGCATATCTGCTCTGGTGCCTTAGTAATCCCCTACTAAATTCAAGGCTGAAAACAGACTCCCACGGCCTTTTTCTAAACAGCTCACATCATAGTCTAATCAGTCCAGAAAGTTCAGAAACATTTATTGTGCACCAGGTAAGGGCCCGACACTGTATCAGGGGTTCTTGTGTGTGTATATCATCATGTATACACCAAATAGGAAAGAGAGAAACTCCTTAGTCTTCATTTCCAGCCCTCTGGCTCTCCCCAAATACTGGTCTTCTTTCTGAGTGCAATCGTCACCGAGCAGGGACCCCACAAGTTGCTGGGCTGTGGGGAGATCTGAAGGGTTCACAGGGGAGAGGCCCATGGAGGGCTTGGGGCAGCAACTAATACCAATTTGTGCAGAAATACTGAACATTTTAAGAACTAGTATGGCCATGCTAATGGATGCTAACTCGTATCAGCCCTGCCTCACTGTGTGATCAACACGGAATAACTTAACCTCACTAGGACTTGATTTCCATGTGCATTCAAGGGATCGTATTTATCTTACCTAACTTACAGCCATTATACTGGATCATTATCTGTGATGAATACTTACTGCTTAATAATTTAAATGCAAAATTTACATGGCTTTTACTTAAACTTTACTTTCATATTTACCAACTCTGTATGACTTTGGGCCAATTATTTAACCTAACTGTGTTTGTTTCCAAATCTGTGAAGCGAGAGGTAACAATAACACCCAGCTCAGATAGTTGTAAAGATTCCGCAAGTTAATACAGGTGGGGTGGTGGGAACAGTGCCTGGCTTTATAATAATTAGGTGGCATTGAGTTGGCAGCTCCCTAAGTCCTATAAGTGGAAGGAGGGGCTCTGGGCTCCAGTTTTGAAAATGAAAGCCCTGTGCGTGACTGGAAAGGGAGGCTGTACTTTTGTTTGCTGAGTATTTATATTTCCAGATGCTGATAGTTATCAAAGACAAACAGAAAGTCAAAAAAGATTATTTTTCAACACTGACATGTCTTCTAAAAATTTCCCTTTGACTTTCTCAGTCATCATATACCGTGCTCCCTCTTTTTAACAATCTTGTTAATTTTTTTCCACTATTTCCTTATATGACCTTGGGCAAATCACTTAATTTCTCTGAGCCTCACTTTCACTTCTGTAAAACAGGGACAAATATGTGAGAATCAAGCAAGATAAGGAACATGGAAGTCCTTTGAAAATTAGAGGCATTGCATTGCTTTTAAGAATGAAGACATTTTTATGGTTTATTATTACATCAGCACAAACTTCAGGATTGGAAATGCTTCCCTAAGGGTCATTAAAATCACAAGATAAATAACAAAACCTGCGGAGATGTTCAAAAGGAAGGAGGACTACGTATCTTAAAGGTGGATAGACCAGAAACCTGGAGAGACTTAATGGTGTTCACATATAGAAAAGGTTAGAGAGGATTATGTCCAGCTGTTTTCCATCTTCATTGATGACAGGATAAAAGAAAATGGGCATCAACAGGAGGGATTTAGCTAGACATGGAGAATTTCTCTGCTGTTGCAGATTTAAAAAAATTGAAATGTACTGCTTGGTCTGCATGAGGTTTCTACTCTGAAAGTCCGTAGATTTGATGTGTAGTAAGGACACGAGAATTAGCACACCGGGTCAGATTAGGGGATTTGCCTGAAAACATCACAGGTGTTCCCAAACTGCCATGTCCACATCCACACTTTTCTAGAACAAATTTATATTTTTAGCCTTTGCCAGTTTAATGACTTACGTGCTTTCTGCATATAAATTAGTATTCCTATTTATTAGTTAAGGGCTGTTGCATTGAGATTAGAAACACACACTTAGGAGTCAAAAAGCCTGAGTTCCAATCCTGATTTTGCCCCTTGGAGCTGTCTCAGCTTAGCTATTTTTTTATTTTTATTTTTTTCAGCCTCTGTTGCCCAGGCTGAAGGGCAGTGGTATGAGCTCAGCTCACTGCAACCTCAAACTCCTGGACTCAAGTGATCCTCCCAGCTCAGCCTCTCAAGTAGCTGGTACTACAAGTGTGCACCACCACATGCAGCTTATTTTGTTTATTTTCTGTAGAGATGAGATCTCTCTATGTTGCCCAGGCTGGTGTCAAATGCCTTGACTCAAACAATTCCCCCACCTCAGCCTTCCAAAGTGCTGGGATTACAGGTGTGAGCCATAGCATCTGGCATCTCGGCTGATTAATTGAGTGCTGTACCTTGTTTCCTTATCTGTAAAATGGAGATCATAATGGTTCTTACCTTATAGGTGGTTGTAAGCATGCCTGCCATGGAGCAAATGCTCAAAAATGGTCGCCAGGATTATGCTAATGCAGCCCCTTCATAGTTTCAAAGAGGTGCCTCTTAGAGCTAGTATGTAAAGATTTGTTCTATTACTTCACTGTTTTGTATGTGTCCATTTTCTAGTCTGCAGTTTCTTCTTGTCCCTCCTCCTCCTTGTCCTCTTCTTTCTCCTTTTCTTCAATCCATTCTCACAGGAAAGTACATTTCTCTCATTGTTTATGCTACTTGCCATGCTGTGAACTCTCTTCGGGTCCATTACATCTTTCTTGAAGGGAAGTGACCTGGAATTGTTCAAGTGTGATCCTCCCTAAAGGCAGAGAGATGGACTGAATAATTTATGAAGGTACCTTCTGGCAATATCAATCTATGCAATGACTTTCAGGTTAAGGGAATTTTCATTTCCAAACTACCTCGTCAGTTAGCAGATATCTCCTTATAACACTAGGGGTCACTATTAAAGCAATATTTCAAAAGCATTAGCCTTCAACCAGCAGTAAAATTGAGAAAATCCTTCAGAACACTGCCAGAGAAAAGATATTATACAGGTAGTTTGAGGGCAACAGCTGGGATTTTATCAGGTTCCTAAATTGAAATTCACTTATTTTTATTTTATTTTTTGAGAGGGAGTCTTGCTCTGTTGCCCAGGCCGGAATGCAGTGGCGAGATCTCAGCTCACTGCAACCTCTGCCTCCTGGGTTCAAGCAATTCTCCTGCCTCAGCCTCCCAAGTAGCTGAAATTACAAGTGCCCACAACCACGCCCGGCTAATTTTTGTATTTTAGTAGAGATGGGGTTTCACCATGTTGGTCAGGCTGGTCTCGAACTCCTGACCGCTAATGATCTGCCCGCCTTGGCCTACCAAAGTGCTGGAATTACAGGCATGAGCCACTGCACCCGGCCTTGAAATTTATTTCTAATCTCTTCTTGTTTCTCACCCCTAGGAAACAATTCCATTTTCCCTGGGGTGGTAAGACCTGGGAAGATCTGGGGGTGAAAAATCTGCTCTAGCTTGGACTGCTGACTTTAAATCCACTTCTCCAGCTCTGACACCTATGTCGAGCCAACTTCCATAGTTTCAAGCACCTTCAACTCATTTCCACGTGGCAGTCCACCCTGCCTGCAACTTCAACTCCAGACATGTTAAACCAGAATCCACCTCCCAGTCCTTTACTCCCCTCCACTTTCACACCCAAATAGACTCCCTTTTTCAACTTCCTCATTGGTGATTAAGATTCAGCCTCCAATTTAAAGGCCCTCATTCACCAAGTCCTTGCTTTTTAAATATATCTGCTTCTGTAAAACTGGAATAACAATAGTGTACACTTTATAGAGTTGTGGGGATCAAGTAAGGCCACCATTAGGCAGCCACCAAGAAAGGGCATGGCTCAGTGTAAGATGCCCCTTCAGCCAGACTCCACGCCTCTCCTAGCAACCATCAAAGGGGATCCCCAACCCCTCCAGCTCCTGTCAAGACACCCCACCCCACCCCCAATCCTTCACTATGCACCTCGTGACCATCAGGACTAATTTCATCATGTCCCTTATCCCCACTGATGTCCGTACCACAAGAAACCCAAGACTCCCAGGTCACCTCTCATCCCTGGGCATCTAATCCCCATCTAACTCTGCCCATCCCTTTTCTAGCCTCACTCGCCATCCTCCTCATCTCCCAAAACCCTTTCACTTGCCCTCTGGAGCTCAGAGCAATCGTCAGCAGAATCCTTTCCTTCGTGCTGTCCTCTGAGTGTGTCCTTCCCCTCCCCCTGGAGGAGTAACTGAAACTTGGCTCTGTCCCCTGGTGACACTGCTTCCCTGCAACCCTCTGCAGTGGTAGCTGGCTTCCCTTCCACAGGACCTGGAGGTTGAGGTAGGGTTCTTCTTGCTTCTCATTGCTGCTTCTAGGCCATGCCCCCTGCCTCCTCCATAATTATCTTATCATCAGACCATATCACTTAGTCTCCAGTCATTTATTAATCACTTTTTTATAATTTTAATAACTGACCCACTTTCACTCACCTCAATATTACCTCTGTCTTGGGTCTTAGCAATTTCAAGTTACACACAGATGATCTTTCTAACACCCTGGCCTCTCCTCTAGTGATCTTGTCCTCCATCCAACCTCAGCCACTTATACCCATGGTCACACCCTAGGCCAGCGCTGTCCAAAAGAAATTTCTGCAATGATGGATATATTTTACAGCCACTCTGTCCAATAAAATAGCCTCAGTCACATGTTACATAGGGCTACTGAGTGCTTGAAATGTGACTTCTACAAGTGAGGAACTGAATTTCAAATTTTATTTATTTAATGTAAATGTGAAGCATCTATCTGTGCTTGTATTATTTGTTCACTCCTGTTCCTGTAGATGAACTTAGCTCCTAGCTTAGGTCAACTCATCACTAGTACCTTAGAGGTCATTCCCTCCTAAAAAAAATTCTCCCTCCTTTCTTCATCAGTTTTCCCTTCTCTACCAGGTTATTACCATCAACCTCCATGCATGGTGCTATTTCTCCCATCTTAAAAAAATATTTCTTGGCCCCAGCTTCCCATCTGGCTATTGCTGTATTTCCCCAATTCCTTCTAGAGCAAAACTCCTTAAAAGAATTGTAGAGGTCAGGCGCAGTGCTGATACCTGTAATCCCAGCACTTTGGGAGGCCTAGATGGGAGGATCACCTGAGCTCGGGCGGATCACCTGAGCTCAGAAGTTCAGGAATAGCCTGGGCAACACATTGATACCCCTGTATCTACAAAAATAAAAAATAAAAATGAAAATTAGCTAGGCATGGTGGCACATGCCTGTAATCCCAGCTACTCAGGAGGCTGAGGCAGGAGGATCATTTGAACCCAGGAGTTTCGGCTGCCCTGAGCTATGATTGCACTACTGCACTCCAGCCTGGGCAACAGCGTGAGACCCTACCTCTAAAAAATAATAACAAACACACACAAAGAATTGTCTGTACTCACTGTACATTCTCACATTGCTACAAAGAAATACCTGAGACTGGATAATTTGTAAAGAAAAGAGGTTTGGCTGGGCATGGTGGCTCACGCCTGTAATTCCAGCACTTGGGGAGGCCAAGGCAGGTGAATCACTTGAGGTCAAGAGTTTGAGACCAGCCTGGCCAACATGGCAAAACCGTGTCTCTACTAAAAATACAAACATTAGCTGGGTGTGGTGGTGCATGCCTGAAATCATGGCTACTCAGGAGGCTGAGGCAGGAGAATGGCTTAAACCCAGGAGGCGGAGGTTGCAGTGAGGTGAGATCATACCACTGCACTCCGGCCTGGCTTCAGAGGTGACAGAGCAAGACTCCGTCTCAAAAAAAAAAAAAAAAAAAAAAAGAAAAGAGGTTTAATTGGCTCGCAGTTCTCCAGTCTGTACAGGAAGCATGATCCTGACATCAGCTCAGCTTCTGGGAGGCCTCAGGAAACTTACAATTAAGGTGGGGGGTGAGGCATCTCACATGGTGGGAGCAGGAGCAAGAGAGAGCAAGGGGGGATATGCTGCACACTTTTAGACAACCAGATGTCTCAAGAACTGACTGTCAGAAGAAAAGCACCAAGGGGCTGGTGCCAAACCATTTATGAGAAATCCACCCCCAGGATCCAACCACTTCCCACCAGGCCCCACCTCTAATACTGGGGACTACAGTTCAACATGAGATTTGGTGGGATGCAGATCCAAACCATGTAATTCACAGACATCAGTGTCTCTTCTCCCATTATTTCTTGAATCTCCATTCTGAAACTGCTCTGAACAGGGTACCAGTGACTTCCATATTGCCAAATCCTGTGATTCTTTCCCAATCCTCATCTGAGTTGACCTGTTGCAGCATTTTACACAATTGTTTGATCATGCTGTCCTCCTTGAAACGCTTTTCTCACTTGGCTTCCGGAACAGCACACTTGCTTAGTTTCCCTCCAACTTTTCTGATGGCTCCATTTTCTCTCCCTCTCTCCCCACTTTTTTTTTTTTTTTTTTTTGACACAGAGTCTTGCTCTGTCGTCCAGGCTGTAGCACAATGGTGCAGTCTCAGCTCACTGCAGCCTCCATCTCCCGGGCTCAATCAATCCACCCACCTCAGCCTCCCAAAGTATGGGATTACGGGCGTGAGCCACTGTGCCCAGCCCATTTTCATCTCCTATAGTAGTTTCTTATTCCTCAACTCCTCAACTTCTGAACGTTGGAATGTCCAGGGGCCTAGTCCTCAGATCCCTTCTTTTTTTTCTATTTGCTCACTCCCTATTTGATCTCCTCTAGTCTTATAGCTTTAAATATCACCTATATGCGGATCATTCTCACATTGTTATCTCTAACACAGACCTCTTCTCTGAAGTCCAGGCCAATGTATCCAATTGGCATCTGGACATCTAAAAATCTGACAGATCCTAAACTGAACTCCTGGTATCTCCCTCCCCTCACACATAATTTGCTCTCTCCAGTCTTCCCTACCTCAGTTAAAGGCAACTCCATTTTTCCAGCTGCTCAGCCTAATCCGTTAGACTTATCCCTGTTTCCTCTCTCTCTCTCTCTTTGATCCATCAGAGCTCCCTCAAGTTTTATTGACTCTATATTCAAGTTATAATCAGAAACTGATTTTTTCTATTTGTCACCCGCTCCATTGCAGCCATCTTGTTCTGAGCTACCATCATTTTTCTCCAGGAATATAGCACTAGTGGTTTCTCCGATTCTGCCCTTGTCCCTTGC
The DNA here is from genome assembly GCF_006542625.1 of Nomascus leucogenys. Classification (NCBI taxonomy): domain Eukaryota; kingdom Metazoa; phylum Chordata; class Mammalia; order Primates; family Hylobatidae; genus Nomascus; species Nomascus leucogenys. Next base: position 73,379,112 of record NC_044387.1, on the reverse strand, counting down.
AATCTATTCTCAAAAATCTGCCAGAGCGATCTTGTTAACATGTATATTCCGTCATATTGCTCTTCTGCTCAGGATGCTCCAGTGGCTCCCAGCTCACTTGGAGTAAAAGCCAAAGCCTCATTAGGGCCTTCAAGGTTCAACAAGATTGAGACTCCACTATGTCTTTACCTAATCTCCAACTTCTCCTCCCCTCATTCACTGAAGTCTAGCCAAACTGGCCTTCCCACTGTTACTGAAACTTAGCAGGTGTGTTCATGCCTCTAGGCCTTTGCACATGCTGTTCCCTCTGCATGGACTGCTCTTTGCCCAGATATTTTTGTGACTAGTTCCCTCATTTCCTTCAGGTTTATTCAAATGTCACCTTTTATTGAGGTCTTGCCTGGCTCTGCTATTTAAAATTTTTACACTCCTCCCCAACACTTTATTTCCCCTTTCCTGTGTTGTTTTTTCTCCTTAGCACTCAACATTATCTAACATGCTACTAAATTTTATTTATTTATCTTGTTTATGGTCCGTTTCCTCAGTGGAATGTAAGCTCCATCATAGTAAGGATTTTTGTTAGTTTTATTTGCTGCTGTATCTTATTGCCTGGATCAGTGTTTGATTTATTCACCTGTTTGTTTTTGGTTTATTTGTTTTGTTTTGTCTTTTAGAGACAGGGTCCTACTCTGTTGCCCAGTCTGGAATGCAGTGGCACGATCTCAGCTCATTGCAGCCTCGACCTCCTGAGCTCAAGTGATCCTCCCATCTCACTCAGTCTTCTGAGTAGCTGGGACCACAGGTGCATGCCACCACACCCAGCTAATTTTTCTATTTTGTGTAGAGATGGGGTTTCGCCATGTTGTCCAGGCTAGTCTCAAACTCCTGGGCTCAAGTGATCCTCCCACCTAGGCCTCCCAAAGTGCTGGGATTACAGGCATGAGCCACTGCACCTGACCCACCTATTTGTTGAATGAATTAATAAAGGAAAATAATTCATTCAATGTCCTTAGAACAGTGCCTAGCAAGAACAGTAATGGTTTTATTAATCTTACCTGATTTTTTAAAATTGTTATAATTACCATCATCTTCCTCATTGCTACTGGGCTCTCCCCTCTTCCTGTCCCTACAGTAGTTTCCTCACTTGAGGCTCTCATGATCTCTTGCTAGACTATCTCAGTAGTCTCAGAAGTTGTCTTCCAGCCACCGATTTTGCCTCCTTTAGACACACCCGCTGCTTCCTGACTTACATTTCTTGAAAACAAATTTGATCCTTTGACATCCCTGTCAAAAAGCCTTTCAGTGACTCCCACTGCTTTTAGGTGAAAGTCCCAGGACTCACATGACAGGCAGACAAAGCCTTGCACAACCCAGCCCCTGCTCATCTCTCCATTCTTCTCTTCATTCCTTCCTTACACTTAAGACATCCCAACATGCCATGCCCTTTCACAACACTGCGTCTTTCTCTGCCAAGAATGCCATGCCCTCCTTGTCTGCCTCATCAGCTCCTAGATGATCTCTTAAAACCTTCTTTCAGCAAGCACGTCCTCCCCTGCAGAACTAATTCCTGCCTCCTTTGTGCTGTCCCTTATGCCTGTGTCTGTTAGGTGCCACATCACAAGTATTGTATGTGTTATGTATTTTTTGCCCACTTTCTGAGTCTGATTTTTTTCCTTTTTCTGTCTGCCTCTCATACTTGGTGTAAAGTCTTTTTTCAATACGTAATATTTATTTTCTCTCTCTTTTTCTTTTTTTTGAGACAGAGTCTGGCTCTGTTGCCCAGGCTGGAGTACAGTGGTGCAACCTTGGCTCACCACAACCTCCGCCTCCCAGGTTCAAGCGATTTCAGCGATTCTCCTGCCTCAGCCTCCCGAGTAGTATCTGTGATTCAGGTGCCCACCACCACACCTGGCTAATTTTTGTATTTGTAGTAGAGATGGGGTTTCACCATGTTGGCCAGGCTGGTCTCAAACTCCTAACCTCAAGTGATCCACCTGCCTCGGCCCCACAAACTGCTAGAATTACAGGTGTGAGCCATTGCTCCCAGCCAAGACCTAGTATTTCTTGAGCTGAGACTGACTCTATGATCTGCCCCAACCATATTTCTTCAATCACATTTGCTCACAGTTTTCTAGGATTTATGCTCCTTAGCCTGGAGTGCAGAATAGACCATCCCTTGGTGAGGAAGGCACCACATTGGTTAGGACTTGCTTCTGTATACCTAGCCTCTAGCTCACAGCAGGAGTTTAGTCAATGTTTGTTGAATGGACGCTTGAAAGTTTGCACATGCCCCCGCAGAGTACAAGGCCAATTTGGGTGGAGATATGCAAAGTCACGTGAATAAAGTATATTTTCCTGCAGCATCTCTTATTCTTGAAGACTTGAGGGGAAAATATTAAAGAATTTAGTATGTAACTCCAATTACATTGTATATCAAAACAAACATCTGTTATGAAGAAGAGTATCAAATTCACAAGCACTTTTAAGATTAAATAGGGCATTTCAAAGAAATTTTGAATTTGTTGCAGGTTCCTCTGGGCTGCTCCTTTGGGTCCCTCAAGGGCATGAGTCCCTTCTCCTCTACCTGCGGTTAAGCTGCCTCAGTGGGAAGACTTAGAAGTGCTGCCTTCCACTCCAGCCATTTTTCCTTTTCCTTGCTCTCCTTGGCACTGTCAGGGCTCCATCTGCACCCCCAGACCCTGCGCCCCCTCATTGTTTCCTCCTCCTATCCCTCACCATCAAACCCTAGAATCTACTCTTATTCCCCCAAACATAATATCTACCTTGGTAGCTATTTGCTAATCTAGGAGCTACCCAATATCTTAATCCTCTCCTACTTCAGGGACTTCCCCACTGTGTGGTCTCCATCAGAGATGGGACCCTGCTTGTCACCACATGATGTGGCTGCAGTTTATTCCACCCAGCTGCCCTTGGTTCCTCCTTGGTTTCTTGATCTAGGTTATCCTGCCTTCTGTCAATTCTGCGAGCTCCCTTGTAGCCTTCTAATAATTTTCCCCTTAAACTAACTAAATTTTTGTTGCTTTCAAATAACTTTCACACACACACACACACACACACACACCCCTCCTGTCTTTTTAAGCTGACATTCAACGAGCATTTACTATAGGGCAAACACCAGCATGCTAAGGCTTTACATGCATTATCTTATTTAATTCTCACAGCAACCCAGTGTAAAATGTACTATTATCTGCATTCTGCAGGTGATGAAACAAATGCAAAAGGGTTCATTGTTTTGCCAAAAGTCACATGGCTTGCTAAGTGCCAGAAATAGGATTTAAACCTAGGGAAGACAGGCACGGCAGCTCACACCTGTAATCTCAGCCCTTTGGGAGGTAGAGGTGGGGGGATCACTTGCGCCCAGGATTTTGAGATTAGCTAGGGAAACGTAGGGAGACCCTGTCTCTATAAAACAAATAAAAAAACCAGCCAGACATGGTGGCATATGCCTGTAGTCCAAGCTACTTATGAGACTGAGGCAGGAGGATCACTTGAGCCTGGGAAGTTGAGGCTGCAGTGAGCTGTGATCACACCACTACACTCCAGCTTGGGTAACAGGAGTGAGACACTGTTTGGAAAAAAAAAAAAAAAAGATTTAAACCTAGGGAATCTGATTCAAGAGATCACAATAATATACTCATACTCATCACAATAACATATAGCTTTAGGCCGGGCGCGGTGGCTTATGCCTGTAATCCTAGCACTTTGGGAGGCTGAGGCCCGCGGATCACCTGAAGTCGGGAGTTCGAGACCAGCCTGATCAACATGGAGATACCCCGTCTCTATTAAAAATACAAAAAAATTAGCCAGGTGTGGTGGCGCATCCCAGCTACTCAGGAGGCTGAGTCAGGAGAATCGCTGGAACCAGGGACGCAGAGGTTGTAGTGAGCTGAGATCGCACCACTGCACTCCAGCCTGGGCAACAGGAGTGAAACTCCATCTCAAAAAAATAAAATAAAATAAATAATATATATATACAGCTTTAGCTTCCTGAACTTAACTCTGCCTTCAAATGCTATGCTCGCTGAGAGCTCAATTCTTACTCCCTCCATGGAACCGTCCAGTCTACTCCAGTGCACACTGAAGGGTTCCCTCCCAAACTCACTCAGCGCTCACTGTCCATGCCGTGTAATTCAACACCTGCCAATATATTGTGCTATTCCAGTGCCAACATACTGTGCCACTATATACTGTGCTATTTTTAATAGTTTCATACAGTTTCACTTTTTTTCTGAATTCATTTCTTCTCCCTCAGAGCAATCTAATACTTCTTTTATATGCCACTTAGCAACAAAGAGTTAGGCTAGATGGGGTGTTGTATAAGACCCTAGGTCTCTGTCCCTGGCGTGGGAGGACTTAGTGAAGACTGGGACTCCTATTTGAGGGAGTCCATTCTGTGACATCCTAGATGAATTTTTACTACTTACAGCACAGATTATGGACAGGGCATAGACTTTAGGGTCAAACTGACCCATGCTTAATATGCTTCCAATACTCTGTGACCCAGACAAGTGATTTAAGTTCAGGGAGCCTGTTTCTTTACTTGTGCACATGCAGAAAATACCTAAAACACATGGTTGTGGTGAGCATTACAGGTTTTAATAAGTAAAGCCTAAAGTACTCAATCTGATTTTACGTATTTTATATTCCCCTTTCCTCACCCAAGATGGCTCTCAAGAGGCATCTGGGAATCATTTTCTTTTTAACAAAATCAGATAAAGCAGGGTTTCTCCATCTCTGTATTACTGACACTTTGGGATGGATAACTTCTTGTCATGGGGGCTGTCCCATGCATGGTTGGAGGTTTAGCAGCATCCTCGGCCCTGGCCTTTATCTGCTAGAGGCCAGGAGCACCACCCCCAATACTTCTCCACCTCCCATCTAGTCACGGCTATCAAAAAATGTCTCCAGATATTGCCAAGTGTACCCTGGGGGACAAAATCACCCTGGTTCAGAAGCACTGAAGTAAGGGATATGAAAGCATTGTCAGCCGGACATGGTGGCTCATGCCTGTAATCCCAGTACTTTGGGAGGCTGAGGCAGGTGGATCACCTGAAGTCAGGAGTTCAAGACCAGCCTGGCTAACATGGTGAAACCCTGTTTCTACTAAAAATACAAAAAATAAGCCAGGCATGGTGGCGTGCGCCTGTAATCCCAGCTATTCTGCAGGCTGAGGCAGGAGAATTGCTTGAACCCGGGAGGTGGAGGTTGCAATGAGCCAAGATTGTGCCATTGCACTACAGCTTGGACAACAAGAGCAAAACTCAGTCTCAAAAAAAAAAAAAAAGAAGAAGAAGAAGGCATTCTGTTAGACATACAGCCTATAACAATGACATACTATTTAGCAGTTTATATAAAAGTTATTTACAATTTGATATAGGTTGGATATTTGTCCTTTCCAAATCTCATGGTGAAATGTAACCCTTAATGTTGGAGGTAGGGCCTAGTGGGAGGATTTGGATCATGGTGGTAGATCCCTCATGAATGGAATGGTTTAGTGCCATCCCCTTAGTGATGAGTGAGTTCTCGCTCTGAGTTCACAAAAGATCTGGTTGTTTAAAAGAGCCTGGCACCTCCCCTACCTTTGCTCCCACTTTCGCCATATGACACACTGGCTCCCCCCTTTGCCTTCCACCATGATGAAAGCTTCCTGAGGCCTCCCCAGAAGCCAAGCAGATGCCAGCACCATGCTTGTACAGCCTGCAGAACCGTGAGCCGATTAAACCTCTTTTCTTTATAAACTAACCAGCCTCAGAAATTCCTTTATAGCAACCCAAGAATGGATTAACACGCAACCGAAAACGACCCATTTACAGCTCGGGTAATTAGATAAAACTTTGAAGATTATTTAAGGGAAACAGAATCGATCAAGAAGACTTTACCTCTCCCTGAGAAAGGAAATTATTTTTACTTTTGCTTAAACTGCCCCGGGCCTCCTATGGCAGGGCCAACTGGGGCAGGCAGTGGGAGGCTCAGTTCCTATCCAGTAGCGTCAGAGCAGAGAAACTGCCTTAAAAGTCTAAGATATTTTCCTCTTCCCATTTGAATTTAAGTAAAGACAGTTTTTAAAAAGTGGAGGGAGGTCTTTCTACTTTTTACCTATTGCAAAACAATGTCAAAGCCTTTGTTCTTAACCTGCTAGACCATTTTGGTAAATGTTGAAAAAAATTGGATTTAATTAGTTATAATCAACAATTGAAATCATCCATAGAGTCCTTGACCAGACTCTCACGGTAAATATTTTGAAGAAAAGGACAACAGAGAACTTATAAAACTATTTATAAAATATTCTTTGTCATTTAAGTCGTGTTTTTTAGAAGACATCTCAACATTTTATGTATGTCTCTATATCTGCTCTTACCCATTCCTCAGTTTCTAAGACATTAAGAAAGGACTTGCTACAGCCTGGAAGCAAAATAAACAGAAGTAAAGGTGCAAAGAAAAATAAGACAATGGGCTCAGCCTTTCTCTGCATTTCCTTATGTCATCTTTAGACCCCTATTTACCAACTAAAGTAATTTGATTTAACTTGTTAGTAGTTTTAAGTTTGTTCTTAAAACTTATGATGACATGATAAAACTTGAAAGATGACAATTCTTCTAAAGTAGATATCTACTGATTGGTATATGTATTTAGAATAGTTAGATCTATCATTCATATGATACAAGTTCTGCTGCAGTTGAATATTTAATACCAGTTTTTCTAGTCCCTATTGGGCTGACTGATATAACCAACTTTCTGTGTCTTTGTGAGAGAAGCTACAGAAACTTCTAAGCTGTCTGCTTCAGTTTTGATCTGTCTGCCAACAGGGTGCTTACCTGTTCATTTGTCAAATGGCTCGACTGATGTTTGTTTTTGGAGGGAATCGCCTCCATATTTGACATATCTGTAGGCTTGGTGTGCCTAGTCTGAGGCACAGGGCCACATCTCTTAAGATTGCTTACCTGTGTCATGGCCAAGGGACTGGTGTTCTTTTGTCTAAAGTGGACTTTTCCCTAGAAAGATTTTAAACTCTGGCAGAAACAATAATTTGGCATCACTTTTATTTTGCTTCCTTGGCTTTGGGGAGTAATATAAAACCCCTCCCGGCACCCCGTGCCCGCTTTTTCTCCGAGACACAGTCTCGCTCTGTCGCCCAGGCTGGAGTGCAGTGGCGCGATCTCGGCTCACTGCAACTTCCGCCTTCTAGGTTCAAGCTATTCTCCTGCCTCAGCCTCCTGAATAGCTGGGATTACAAGCAAGCGCCACCACACCAGCTAATTTTTTGTATTTTTAGGAGAGACAGAGTTTTGCCATGTTAGCCAGGCTGGTCTTGAGCTCCTGGCCTCTGCCCACCTCGGCCTCCCAAAGTGCAAGGATTACAGACGTGACCCACTGCGCCGGACCTCAAAAACCCTTTAGATTTTTAAGTTTCCAGCTTCTTAGACGCTTCTAGTGTTTGCTCTCTGGCAGGTAAGTCCTATCTGGTTCATGAATCCTATCGATATGACAGAACGAGTCATATTTTTACGTTTTAATATTTGACAATCTCGAGGTATTTTAAGACGAATAAATGCACAGATTTTCACAAGGCAGGGAAGCGACCTCACAAGCTTGCCAATACCACATGTGGTGATTTACTTAAGAAACCTGCTGTTCTTGAAACATGTTTGACAAGAGTGCTGAGCCCTGTGGCATGTATTCAACTCTGATTTTTAAGGTCCAGAATTACCATTTTATTTGATCTACAGCCCAGCTGTTTTCGTTTTCTTTTGTTCTTGGCACCTGAATAGGCTTGTCTGCTAAAAATTATGAAAAAAAAAAATACTGCCCTGGATTCCACTGTGTTCTGGCAGATCATCGGCATTCTAAGCAGGTCAATGTACATCTCCCTTTAAATCAGGCCTGCTACTGTGTATTTCCAGATTGAAAAATAATAATCATAAAATCAGTAGGTGGGTTATACCCCAACATTAAGAGGTTAATTCTAACAGGGTGTGAGGTCCATGCTGGAACCTGTGAGGGGTCTTAACCTGTGAGGGCATTTTAACCTTTGCACTTTTGAATTCCTGTTTCTGATGAAAGAGGGCTGCTGACCAAAGATCAAATACCCAGCAGCAATCCCCACAACCACCACACATGAGGATTTAGAAGCAGAAAGGAAAGATGGGACCTAAACTCTGTTTATGCAAAATGATTCAAAAGACAGACAAGTTCCCTTTTTTATCCTCCTCTTCTGCCCACCCCAATCATCTCTTTCACAGATGTTTGCCTTTCCAGCAATAGCACTGTCCTCTCCCTTTGTTTCATTTGAAATGTCTCTCACTCCTGAGAAGCTGCAGCGGGAGATGGGACCAGCCAGTGTGATTGACATCATTGGCCCCTTTCCTTTCCCTGGGTCAGCAGTGTGCAGAAGAGCAAGGGCAATGGGGCCCTGGAGATGGTCTTGGGTTAAGCTATCATTCATGCATTGCCAGTCAGTCATTCAACACATATTTATTGAGCACCTACTACTGGAGCATTGTTCTAGATGCTGGAGTAAAGTGGTACAGAGTGAGTAAGAAAAACAAAAGGTTCCTTCTCTAATGGAGCTCACATTCTAGTGGAGAGAAAAACAAATTACAGGACAAGGCAAGTGCATATAGTGAGAAACACTGTGATGAAGTAACATGGAATCTGTAAGGGATACCTGTCTGGTTTTGAAACCCAAAATATAGGTTTAGGTTCTGCCACACTGGCTGCCTGGCTCTAGCTTGGCTTTGCTCCTGTGGTTCCCTGTTGTGGAACACTCTTCCCCCAGATTTCCAATGTGACTCATTCTTAGACAGGGCTTCCTTTAACACCGCCCCCCACCCCACCCCCCCGTCCCGACCCACTACCTTGCTGTATATCTGTCCTCAGCATTTTTCACCTTCTAAGACGCTGCTATGGTCTAAATTCTTATGTCTCCTCCCAAATTCATATGCTGAAACTGAACTCAGAAGGCGATGGGATTAAGAGGTGGGCACTTTGGGGAGTGATTAGATCATGACAGAGGAGACTTCATGGAGTGGATTTGTGCCCTGATAAAAGATGCCTGAGGAAACTTTTTCTTCTTTTTTTTTTTTTTTTTTGAGATGGAATCTCACTCTGTCACCCAGGCTGGAGTGCAGTGGCACGATCTTGCCTCACTGCAACCTCCACCTCCCAGGTTCAAGCCATTCTCCTGCCTCAGCCTCCCGAGTAGCTGGGACTACAGTCATGTGCCACCATGCCCAGCTAATTTTTGTATTTTTAGTAGAAACGGGGTTTTGCCATGTTGGCCAGGCTGGTCTCGAACTCCTGACCTCAAGTGATCCACCCACCTCAGCCTCCCAAAGTGCTGGGATTACAGGCGTGAGCCACTGCGCCCGGCCAGCCTGAGGAATCTTGATTGCCCCTTCCACCAAGTGAGGAAGCAGCCAGAAGCCAGCAGCCCACAACCCAGAGAGAGCCCTTGCCAGGACCTGACCATGCTGGCGCCCTGAGGTCAGACTTCCCAGCCTACAGAAATGTGAGAAACAGTTTTCTATTGTTTATAAGCCACCCAGCCTGTGGTATTTTGTTATAGCAGCCCAAAAGGATGAAGATACATACTATATAATTTATTTTCATCAATTTATTTAACATATTTGATTTATGGGAATGGAAGTTTCATCATGATGTGAATTTATGTCTGTTTTGTTCATTGCTATATCCCTGGCATCTAGAACTCAATGCTTGATAAAAAATTGTTTAATGAATTAATAAAATAAAATTTCTGAGAAGTTGCAATTGTTAAAAATAAATTTAATTATGTAAGCATTTTAAACAAACAAGAAGAATTTCCTTTTAAAGTAAATTACCTTTATTAAATATTCAAACAGAGTGGTATGACCATTGTCAGAAGTGTTATAGAGGAATTCCTGCACTGGGCAGTTTAAAATTTGAATATTCAAATCACACGTTAATGTATCTGTTTCTCATACTGACATGTTCATACATGTACAGACCACCGAGGGTGGGGGAAGCTGTGTGCATAGCCCAGATCCTAATTTCCCTTCTTGCTCTTTTATTTTCTCATTGTAATTGTTGTCATTTTGGGTTCCTAAAACCATGCTTCTTCCAACAAGGGGTCCCATTGTTTAAAATGAACTAATTTTTAGAAGAGAACAATTTGAAATGAGAACATTGACTGAATATTTGCTCTTAAAGATCCATTGTTAGTTGTGTAAGCTGCGGTCATTGTATTATGGTATTTGAAAAAATCATTGTCTTTCAGAGATACATACAGAAATATTTAAGGATGAAATAATACGATGTTTGGAAAGCAGAACTGCCGATGGCTTAATGGTTATTGGGGCTGGGTGATTGGTACATAAAGCTCATTACACTGTCTACTTTTGTATCTGTTAAAAATTCTTTATAATAATTTTTTTAAACTACTGGCTAAAGTAGTATTGAATTATAGCCTAAATTGCAAAATAAATATCTATGAGTCAATAGTGATATAGATAAATGTGGGAGAAGTAACAAATCTCCCATTCAGAGCTCCAGATAACTAATGTAGATACCCCATCGTTAAGGAGGTAAAGTCTTCACTTCCTAGTGTGGGCTGCATGTGGTGACTTCCTTCCAAAGAGCATAATGGAAAGGGGGAGAAAAAAAGAGCATGTTTACAGTGGAGAAACCTGACAAATACTACCTCAAGCCAGTGATCAAGGTCAACATCAACAGTGGTGAAGTTATATTGATAATAAGTGCCCTTGATATGATATGATGAAAATGACACTTTACCTCTTTGATCTTCCTCCTAAAAACATATTAACCCAGTCTAATCTTGAGAAAGATGTCAGATACACTCAAATTGAAGAGTGTTCTACAAAATGCCTGACTCCTTGAAATTGTCAAGATCATCACAAATGAGTAAAGTCTGAGGAACTGTCATGGCCAAAGAATTCTAAGGAGATATTAACAAACAAATGTGATGTGTCTGGGATGGAATCCTGGAACAGAAAAAGGACATTAGGTAAAAACTAAGAAAATGTGAATAATGTGTGGAGTTCAGTTAATAATGATGTATCAATATTCGTTATGTATGTATTTACTTATTTTTACTTTTTGGAGACAGAGTCTCACTCTGTTGCCCAGACTGGAGTGCAGTGATGCAATCTCAGCTCACTGCAACCTCCGCCTCCCAGGTTCAAGTGATTCTCCTGCCTCAGCCTCTCAAGTAGCTGGCATTACAGGCACCTGCCACCACGCCTGGATAACTTTTGTATGTTTAGTAGAGACGGGGTTTCCCATATCTGCCAGCCTGGTCTCAAACTCCTGACCTTAGGTGATCCACCCGCCTTGGCCTCCCAAAGTGCTAGGATTACAAGTGTGAGCCACCACACCTGGCCAATATTTAATTGTGCAAAATATACCACACTAATGAAATATATTAATAATAGGAGAAACTGGGAATATGGACATTCTCTACTATCTTCACAATAATTTTCTCAGTCTTAAAGGATCCTAAAATAGAAAGTATATATTTTTTTAAAACCTATTGGTTACAGTATGATGTATTGAAGTTCTTAGAATTTGTCATTTCTACTTTGAATATTTTTCCCCCAGCAATCCTCAATCCTTCTCTAAAACTGCTTTAAGTACATTTGTGTGAGAAAGATTAAAAAGGGAGTGTATTAGTCCGTTCTCAGGCTGCTATAAAGAACTACCTGAGACTGGGTAATTTATGAAGAAAAGAGGTTTAATTGACTCACAGTTCTTTAGGCTTAAAAGGAAGCATAACTGGGAGGCCTCAGGAAACTTACAATCATGGCGGAAGGTGAAGGGAAAGCAAGCACCTTCCTCACATGGCAGCAGGAGAGAGAGAGAAGGAAGGAGGAAGTGCTACGCACTTTTAAACCATCAGATCTGGTGAGAACTCACCCACTATCACGAGAACAGCAAGGGGGAAATCTGCCCGCATGATCTAGTCACCTCCCACTAGGCCCCTCCTCCAATTCAACATGAGAGTTGGACGGGGACACAAATGCAAACCATATCAGGGGGAGAAATGGAAAGTGAGTGGAAGTTGACATTTTATAGTCATTCTATCTTTGTAAGTTTGAGTCCTCTTTGCTTCAGGAGAAGGAACAGGTAGGTGGCTGCTAACCTAAGATTCACTGCTGGCGCTTGCCTCAGGGTTGCAGCCTCTTTGGCAGGCCTGCATCTTCCTGATAGTGGAGCTGGGGGGGATTATAGGGAGAAAATTGTGCTATTAACACAGTAATGTTGTTTTCTAGTAATTCAAGCAGATTGAGCCTAATCCATTTCCCCCATCTCTGGCAACAGCTCCTTTCACTTACAGCTTTGTCACGTTAAACAGCAAACACCTCTTGGAGAACTCTCTTGGAAAACCTTGGTAGCAATTTTACTAGAGGAATAAAAAAGATGGTGAAGTTAGGGGATAAAGATAAATTACGCAAATAAAGCATTTTTTTTTTTTTTTAACTTTTCCTCAAAATGAGGAGGGAGCTATTTTTTTTTTTTTTTTTTTTGAGACGGAGTCGGAGTCTCACTCTCTCACCCAGGCTGGAGTGCTGTGGCGCGATCTCGGCTCTCTGCAAGCTCCGCCTCCCGGGTTCACACCATTCTCCTGCCTCAGCCTCTCCGAGTAGCTGGGACTACAGGTGCCCGCCACCACGCCCAGCTAATTTTTTTGTACTTTTAGTAGAGACGGGGTTTCACCGTGGTCTCGATCTCCTGACCTCGTGATCCGTCCGCCTCGGCCTCCCAAAGTGCTGGGATTACAAGCGTGAGCCACCGCGCCCGGCCAGGAGGGAGCTGTATTAAAAGAATAGTGAATTCATAGGCTTTTCAGTCACAAGTGGCTCCATTTGCCTGAATGCTAGCTTCTTGCTCAGGCATTTATGCTGTATCACCTTCATCCCCACCTGGAAAGCCTGTTTAGAGAGAAACACTAGGCTAGCAGTGAACGATGCTCATGCACTTAGATGATCTTTTTTGTATTTCTTGGCTGCAGAGAGAATGCAGCTCAATATTCTGAGTCTTCCTGTCACTCAGCAAGGTCCTGGGTGGGGCTTGAAAAACAACCAGACTGCATTAGGATCACGGCCTGAGAGAGAGGGTGGTCCCCTGGGTGGGGTTGTTCCTGCATGGACAAGGTTGAACGAACTTACATAAAGATGAATATCTTTTTTTTTTTAAGAAAGGAAATGGATGAGTCCTTCAACCAATTGTTCAATGTCTTTGGAAGCTCTAGGTATTTGTTTTTTCTGAACATATTCTTTGGAGAAGGCTGGAGAGAAAAGGAAAGTGGTCCAAGTGCACACAGATTGTAAACCCACAACTCCTATCAACAGCAGCAAAGAAATCATCTTGACTCAAGCAGGCCACCTCTGAGATAGGAAATGAAGCCTCAGGGGGACATAGGGAATGAAAGTCCCTGAGTCAGAATGATACGCTGCTCCCAGGAGACACACAAAATGGCACTGAGTCCTGTCTTCCCCCAAGGGGGACATTTTCTAAATGGCAGCAAAGTAGATATTGCGCTGGGCAATCAATCAAGTCATTGGATAATTTCTGATTATCTGTAGCTTTCCTCATTTGATCAGAAAGTCATTAAATGTTGTTGCCTAAAAAGAACGCTAGGACGGTGAATTTCTCTTGAAATAGAGAAAGGCTTTCCAAGTATGGCATTAAAAACAGAACATAAGGGAAAAGATCAATTAATTTGTCAAAGTAAAAAATAAAACTGTATTTTTTTTTTTTAGAAAACATTATAAACAATACTAAAGGAAAGGCAAATGACAACATCTTTTATTCTAATTTTTCATTGACACATAATAATTGTACATATTTATGGGATATAGTGTGTTTCGATGCATGTATACGTTGTGTAATGATCAAATTAGGGTAATTTGCATACCCATCACCTCAGACATTGATCATTTCTCATTTTAATTCTCAAAATTAAAATTTTGGTGAGCACATCCAAAATTTTCTCTTCTAGCTATTTTGAAATATGTTATTGTTAACTGTAGTAACCCTACTGTGCAATGGAATACTAGAATTTATTCCTCCTATCTGTACTTTGAATCCATTGACCAACTTCTCTTCATCCTCTCTCCCCTCTTCCCTTCCCAGCCTCTGGTAATCACTATTCTACTCTCTACTTCTGTGAGAACAACGTTTTTAGATTTCCAGGCTTATCCATGTTGCTGCAAATGACAGGATTTCATTCTTTTTTTAAGTCTGAATAGTATTCCCTTGTATAAATATAGCACATTTTCTTTATCCATTCATCCATTGAAGGACATGTCGGTTGATTCCATGTCTTGGCTATTGTGAATAGTGCTGCAGTAAGCATGGGAGTGCAGATATCTCTTTGACACATTGATTTCATTTTCTTGGGATGTATACCCAGTAGTGGGATTGCTAGATCGTGTGGTAGTTCTATTTTTAATTTTTTGAGGAATCTCTCTACTGTTTTTTATAGTGGTGGTACTAATTTTCCTTCCCACCGACAGTGTATAAGAGTTTCTTTCTCCACATCCTCACCAGCATTTATTTTTTGTCTTTTTAATAATAGCCATTCTAACTGGGGTGAAATGATATTTTTTGTGGTTTCGATTTGTATTTCCCTGATGATTATGACATTGAAGCATTTTTTCATATACCTCGGGTATTTTTATGTCTTCTTTTGAGAAACATCTATTCAGATCTTTTGCTCATTGTAAAAACTGGATTTTTTTTGCTATTGAGTTGTTTGAATTCCTTATGTATTCTGAATATTAACACCTTGTCATATATATAGTTTGCAAATATTTTCTCCCATTCTGTAGGCTATCTGTTAATTCTGTTGATAGTTTCATTTGCTGTGCAGAAGCTTTTTAGTTTTATGTAATTCCATTTGTCTGTCAAATGACAACCTTGAGTAATGTTTCCCACATACATAGCAGACAAAAGATTTAAAATCTTAATACGAGGAACTCTTACAAATAAAAGAGAATAATAGAAAAAATATGTAAGTATGGGTCAGGTGCGGTGGCTCATGCCTGTAATCTCAGCACTTTGAGAGGCCAAGGCGGGTGGCTCACTAGAAGTCAGGAGGTCGAGACCAGCCTGGTCAACATGATGAAACCTTCTCTCTACTGAAAATAAAAAAATTAGCTGTGCATGGTGGCACATGCCTGTAATCCCAGCTACTTGGGAAATTGAGGCAGGAGAATCGCTTGAACCTGGGAGGCAGAGGTTGCAGTGAGCCAAGATCACACCACTGCACTCCATCCTGGGCAACTGTGTGAGACTTTGTCTCAAAAATAAAAAAAGAAAGAAAAATATGTAAGCAAATGAATTATTTTCAAAACAAAAATACTCACACTTTGGGAGGCTGAGGCAGGTGTATCACTTAAGCTCAGGAGTTCGAGACCAGCCTGGGCAACATGGTGAAACCCTGTCTCTACCAAAAATACACACACACACACACACACAGACACACTAGCCAGGTTTGGTGGCAGGCGACTGTGGTCCCAGCTACTCAGGAGGCTGAGGTGGGACAATCGCTTCAGCCCAGGAGGCAGAGGTTGCAGTGAGCCGAGATCGCGCCACTGCACTCCAGCCTAGGTGACAGAGTGAGAACCTGTCTCTAAATAAATAAATAAAACAAAAATGCAAATTATCAATAATTTTATTTTAAAATTCTATAAAACTAGTAAGCAAGGAAATGCATATTAGAACAATCATAAGGAAACATTTTCACCAAATAAATTACAAAGAAAAATATAACCAACATTAGTAAAAGTTCATTAAGAAGTAGTACTTCTATATATGCAGAACATAATTTGTTATGTTTCTAAAGTTTGGCAATATGTATCAAAAGCCTTAAAAGTAAGTTTTCCATTTGGTCTAGGAAGTATCATAAGGAAATAATTTAACATGTGTACAAAAGTGTGTATTTAAGAATGTTCAGGCCAGGCACAGGGGCTCACACTTGTAATCCCAGCACTTCGGGAGGCCAAGGCCGTGGATCCCTTGAATCAAGGAGTTTGAGACCAGCTTGGGCAACATGGCAAAATTCTATCTCTACAAAAAGTACAAAAATTAGCCGGACATGGTGGCAGGTACTTGTAGTTCCAGTTACCTGGGTGGCTGAGGTGGGAGAATCACCGGAGCCCCAGAGGTCGAGGCTGCAGTAAGCCATGATCACACCACTACACTCCAGCCTGGGCAGCAGATCAAAGAAAACAAAGAATGTTCAAGTCAGCATTGTTTATGATGGCAAAAAAGAGCCCCTGAGTCAGAATAACACCCAACAATCAGGAACAGGTGAGGTAAATTATATTGCAATGTGGGTTAGTGGTTCAGAGCCTCGACCCCGAGACTGCCTGGGTTCAAATTCTGGCTCTCTGCCTAATAACTGTGTGGAATCTCTGTGCTTCCGTTTCCTCTTTTATAAAATGAGGATAATTTTATAGTACCTGACTCAATAAGTTATTGTGAGAATAAGTTACTCCATGTAAAGTGTCTGCTACCTTCTAAGTGTTAGCTATTATTATTTTTTCTGTGCATACAACATGGCCATTAAATATGCTGCAAAAGAACATCTGAAAACATGGGGAAATGGACACAATATATTAAGTGAAATAAAAAGCAGATCACAAAAAAGTATTCATAATACAGATAACAATTTCATAAATACATTATATATAGGCAAAGAAAAAAGACTGGCAACAGACTAAATGTTAACAGTGTTTATTTCTGAGTGATGAGGTCTTGGGATGATTTTATTTCTTCTCAGTTCTTTTCAGTGTTTTACAAATTTTCACTATAACAATCTTTTTGCTTTTTTTCTTAATTTTTAAATGTCTCATTTATTCTATATATTTTTTGCCTATTATTTTTTCTGCTTCAGATGATCTACAGGAATAATTTTGCTTTTAATTGGAAATTTAAAAAGTAAGAATCCAGTTTTAAATGAGCGTGACTTAGATGTGGGTCTATTTCACGTTCAGTGTCTGACAGTGGTAGAATGAGGTGGAACATTCTTCCTGCTTTTCACTGATACCCCTGCCTCTTCCTTTCCCTGGCCCAAGGCTGGGCTCCACTCTAGTCCTGGAGGAGCAGATGAAGCTGGTGGGAATCTGGGTCTTGTGATAATCCCAGGCAAGGAAGTGGAGCCAGGGGCAGGCAACTCCAGGGTGAAACTGTGATGAGTGGGGGCCCCTGCTGGGTCGCTAACTGCTAAGCAGTGGGAGGTTGCAAAGCCTCTGGTACCTAAAGGAGCTCCTGCTGGGGCAGGGCCTGGTGTTAAATTTGTTATAAAATGCTCATTTTCCTCTTGCTGTAATGAATAGCAAGAAATATTATGCAAGTAGCATTCCTCCCCACCTCTAGATTTGGCAAGATCTTTAAGTGACTTGATACCCTGCACTTGCCTTATTGCCCAGAATTGCTAAATGATAGCTTTACTCATGCCTCCTGGAGGGAGAACTGGAGAGGAGAGAGAAGCCTGAGATCCTAATTGGTCGAAGCCCCAGCATCGACGTGTGTGAATAAAACAGGTTTTTCCCTTTCTCTTTAGCTGAAAGCAAGAGATAATTTAGGCGTGTCTAGGCCTCTGAATCACTGATGGGCTAGTTTCAGTCTTTCCTGCGGCTTTCTCAGTGTTTTTGTCTCTTATTTCTGGATGCTGGCATATTGTGAGTGATCCACAAATTTTGTTGATTAGATGAACAGATAAATGAAAAATTAAGAGGATGAGTAAATGAATAGATGGATGGATGACTGGCTGGGGAGTGAGGATCTCTAGGTTGACTTGCTTCTTGAATTCCCTTATCTTTCCTCTCTTTTTTTTTTGAGATGGAATCTTGCTCTGTTCCCCAGGCTGGAGTGCAGTGGCGTGATCTCAGCTCACTGCAACCTCCGCTTCCCAGGTTCAAGCCATTTTCCTGCCTCCGCCTCCTGGGTAGCTGGGACTACAGTTGTGCACCACCACACCCAGCTAATTTTTGTATTTTTAGTAGAGATGGGGTTTCGCTGTGTTGGCCAGGCTGGTTTCAAACTCCTGACCTCAGGTGATCTGCCCACCTTGGCCTCCTAAAGTGCTGGGATAACAGGCAGGAGCCACAGTACCTGGCCTTTTTTTTTTTTTTTTTTTTAAACAGGGTCTTGCCTCTGTCACCCAGGCTGGAGTGCAGGGGCACAATCACAGCTCACTGCAGCCTCGACCTCCTGGGCTCAAGCGATCCTCCCACCTCAGCCTCTTGAGTAGCTGGGACCACAGGTGTACACCACCATGCCTGGCTAATTTATTACAGTTTTTTGTAGAGACAGGGTCTCACCATGTTGCCCACACTGGTCTCAAATTCCTGGGCTCAAGCAATCCTCAGCCTCGGCCCCTCAAAGTGTTGGGATTACAGGCGTTAGCCACTATGCCCCGCCCTTTCCTCTCCTTTCAACTTCGCAGAAGGAAGGGCTGCACCCCACCTACCTCTGCTCTTTATCACAGTCTCTCCTGCTCTCAACACTGAAGCCAAGGCAATGCATACTAAACTAACCCAGAGAGGGCCTAAAGCTAGCTATTAGTGCAAATAAAATAGATGCTTGCTAGCTGTGGGTTTAAAAGGTGATTTCCATGTAAAGTCTCTTGAGATTAGGACAATCAGCAAAATTTTCAAACCAAATGCCAAATCTACAGAAGCAAAGCTGGGGTTCAGTAGAAATCTGGGTTGACAAATGCTCAGTGTCAGGCCTCTGAGCCCAAGCTAAGCCATCATATCCCCTGTGACCTGCACGTACACATCCAGATGGCTGGTTCCTGCCTTCACTGATGAAATTCCACCACCAAAGAAGTGAAAATGGCCTGTTCCTGCCTTAACTGACGACACTGTCTTGTGAAATTCCTTCTCCTGGCTCATCCTAGCTCAAAAGCTCCCCCACTGAGTACCTTGTGACCCCCACTCTGCCCACCAGAGAACAACCCTCCTTTGACTGTAATTTTCCTTTACCTACCCAAATCCTATAAAACTGCCCCACCCCTATCTCCCTTCGCTGACTCTCTTTTCGGACTCAGCCCGCCTGCACCCAGGTGATTAAAAGCTTTTATTGCTCACACAAAGCCTGTTTGGTGGTCTCTTCACAGGGACGCGCATGAAACTCAGTACTTGGAGGAGCTGTCATTGGAGCATTCTAGTGTTCAGAACTAGGAAAACCAGTTTCCTGAAATCTCTAGATCTGGTCAACAGTTTGTTTACAAGCCAGAACGCAGACATTCACCGAGAAAACTAGGCTTTAGACCACTAATTCACTCCCAGGGAAATGCAGCACAAAGGAGAAATCACTGATTAGGGCCTGGTGGCTCCAGGAGGACTAGGGTCCAGCCAGCGTGCTCTGAAGGCTATAGTGCCCACCCCTCAAGGGCAGCGACCACGAGCGAGGGTTAGAGGGTTAAGTGGTGCTGTATGAAGGGCAGGTGAGCAGCCAAGCAGAGTTGACACACTCTCCATGAAGCTATTCCTTTCATTTTCTCCTCAATCCGTGAACATTTCCACCTCAATGTTTCCTTCGTCCTCTGAATACTAACGTGCCCCAGGCTGTCTTATAACCCCACCCCCCAAAATTCCTAAATTTCTCTCACCTTGAACTGCTGGCACTCATTTTTCCTTTTACTACCAAAATTCTCAAAAAAAGAGGTATCTACACTCCATGTTTCTCCACTTCCTCATAACTCTCTCATTCTGTGACTTTCTCTGATGCTTCTTAACTGAAATTGCTGCCAAAGATGACCACGACTTCAACAAGTTCCCAAATCAACGGTCTCCAATTCATTCTTATCCTTCTTGACATTTTGTTAGCATTTGACACTGATGACCACTGCTATCACTTCCATTTTGACCTCAGGGACTTCTCAGTATCTTGATTTCCTATCCCTGGGGCCTTTCTCTATTTCCTTCTTCAACTAATTTCTCTCCCACTGCTTGCCGACCTCACTGAGTGGGACAGTATACTCCGGTGGTCACAAATCTGCACTTGGCAGTGCTCAAGCCAGTGCCTGGCACATTGTGAGCATTAGAAAGATGTAAGCTTACAAGGAAAGAATCTACCCGCTCTGGGCCCTCCCTCCTCAGTGCTCTCATCTACCTAAGGGTTTCCCCACCTCAATCTGCAACCCCTGCCACTGCAACACTGGAATCTGTTAACGCAGGAGGGGCACGTTTCCTCCATGGATCTGACAACTCCACGGGGAGGAACCCCATCTTTCTCACTTTTGTAGCCCCAGTGAGTAGCACAGCGTAGACTACCAGAGAGTCTCATGTTTTTGTTTGCTTGTTTGTAGGAAAAATGAAATAACTCAGTGTAGGTAACCTAAATGTCTGTCTCCAGGAGGCCTTTGCTTTTTTTTTTTTTTTTTTTTTTTTTTTGAGACAGAGCTTTGCTCTTGTTGCCCAGACTGGAGTGCAATGACATGATCTCAGCTCACTGCAACATCTGTCCCCCAGGTTCAAGTGATTCTCCTGCCTCGGCCTCCCAAGTAGCTGGGATTACAGGCACCCGCCACTACGCGTGCCCAACTTTCATATTTTTAGTAGAGATGGGGTCCCACCATGTTGCTAAGGCTGGTCTCAAACTCCTGACCTCAGGTGATCCACCTCCCTTGGCATCCCAAAGTGCTGGGATTACAGGCGTGAGCCACCATGCCAAGCTGAGCCCTTTGGTTTTAAAGCTGCAGATTAATGTCTCTGCGGCCTGCTGGACATTTCCACACAAGTGTTTCAGTTTAACTAAAACCAAACTCATGGTTCAGAGCTGCCATTCTCTCAGAAAGACTCAAAATTGCAGCATGATCATTGTCCTCTCTCCATCACCCCTGACATACAGATACCTGGTCCTGGGGTGTCTTCTTCTCCTGTTCCTTCATCTAACCTACATTTTCTATCCCTGGAACTCCAACCTGGCTGAGGTTTGCACACCTCAGTCGATACAGTGGCCTCCTACCTGTTCTCTTTACCTCCTGACTCACTCCACTGTTCCATCAAAGCATATTGCCACCAAATCAATCACAAAGCACCATCTCGGTTCTGATGTCTGTATCCCTAATTAGCTACCAAATATCATTCCAGTGGTAATAAGTCAAGACAGGCCTCTGGCCTCCCTTCACATCCTCCAGTTCCATTCCTCCTGACATGAAGACTGAGACTTCCTTTCTCCAAAGACACACTGGACATTCCTACCCTGTGGCTTTACTCCAGTCATTCCTTCTTTTTGGAATATCTCCCTTGCTTTTGCCCTAGCCAGCTCCCAGCTGTCATTCAGGTAACCACCACCTGCCTTCCTGTATAGTTTTTTCCTCTGGCCATAAATGAGTGCTATATCAGTTTGTGTCTTGCTCTCCCTTGAGGGAAGGGACTGTATTCACAGTGCCTTGCACATTTCAGGGCATAAACATTCATTTGCATGATTGAATTGTCACTTTATCACAACTTTGCATCCAGAGATCTGTGGTTTCCACAGCTACCAGTACCAGCTCATTTCCACCCTAGATGGATCTGTGATAGTTGGGCCCCACAGAAAAAAGATCCTATTCAAGTTATCCCATAACCCATTTTTTTCTTTTTACCTGCATCCTTGTAGTCCACCTTTTTTCACCATAACCCATTTTTGCAGTCTAAGTTCCAAACTTCCCAGGAACCAAGATACAGTATTAAGGCAGCAAACAAGAGAAACAGTAGATATTTTGCCAACAGGAGGCGCTGTTCTTGACAGGCTAAAATCTGACACCACCTAGCTCTAACACCAATCCTAATTTCAAGGGAGCATTTGGGGTGTTCAGTAGGAGGCCCTGGTTAATTCAGAATAGCTGCAGGGGATCTCCAGGAGAGAAGACGACTTGCATTAGTCTGTACTTAGTAGAGTTTTATAGATAGTGATTAAACACTTGTTAAAAAGCAATTATTAAACAACTAAACACCTGCGAATGACCCCTTGAAGTGTGCAGTCTGAAGACAGCAGCATCCAATCATCTGCGAGCTTGCTGGAAATGCAGTCTCAAGTCTTGTCCCCAGCCTACTGAATCAGAATCTGCATTTTACATGACCCTCTAATGATTTGTGTCCACGTCAAAGGTTAAGAAGCACTGCCATAAACATTCTTTATTAATCTCTTTAAAAACATATTCTAAGAGTCAGTGTTATAAAAGTTGTCAGCAACCTACTGCTCTACAGGGACTTGCTTTGTCCTCAAAGGGCAAACAGTGGGAAATACTCATGACATGAAAGGTGTCACTATTGACCTGTCCCATTCCTCCCAGTTGCTATCTGGTCCCTTCTCTTCCTGGCTCAAGTCAAGGGGCAGTTGTGATCTGAGAGGCTGTTGAAATAGAGGTGGTGGAGAAGAGCAGGGAGAAGTGGAGGGGTTGTATGGAGATGCAACCACCTCTCCTCACACATCTTCCTGCACTCTGTGGAGTGACTCTCCTGCTCCCACTGCAGAAAGTCAGAAGCGGCCAGAGCAAGAAGCCTTGGCAGCAAGGAGTGCTGGGTGTTTTCTGAAGGACCACCAGCCCAGCTGGTTGAAGAGAAAGGCTTCCCCAAACCTGGAAACAATGTAAACATCCACCAACAGATGAACAGATAAAGAAATTATGGTATAGCCATATGATGGAATACTACTCAGCAAGAAAACAGAATAAATTGTCGATACATTCAGCAATATAGATAAATCTCAAGATAATTTTTCTAAGTGAAAGCAGACAGACTAGAGAGAGAAACAGGGAGAGAGAGAGAGAACACATACTGTATGATTGTATTTATGTAAAACTCTAGAAAATGCAGACTAATCCCTAGTGACAGGCAACAGATTGGTGCTTCTTGGGAATGGGGGGCAGGCAAGGGCAGGAAGGAGGGATGACCGAGGGTGCACAAGGAGACTTTTGGGGGCAATGGATGTGTTCTCTATCTTGATTTGGTGGTGATGGTTACCCGGGTATATATGAATGTCAAAATTTATCAAATTGTACAGTTAAATGCTCAGCTTATTTCATGTCAATGATACCTTAATATTGCCATTTAATAAACAAAGGGAGAGAGAAAAAGCTGCTGGTCAGATTAGCCAAGATCTAGGAACAAACGACAAGAGAAGAATAATGGAGAGAAGCCTGGAAGCCCAGAGCTGGGACAAGGTGGAAGCAGGAAGTCAGGTGCACCTCCTGGCCCCCACTGGCCTCCGTGCTGTAGGGAGGTGGTCTGCCTCGGTAGGGCTCCACCCTGGGCATGGCTGACTGGACAGGAACTCATCTGGCAGAGCAATCCAGGCCCCACTTCATCTCTGGTCCAAAGGATTCTTTCCAGAACCAGTGGAAGGCTGGCTTCCAGAAACATATGCTTCCTGTGATGGAGAGAAGCCACCTTCCCAAACTGGCTCTGAAATGGACCTTGCCCATCACGGAAACAAGGGACATTTGGGGCCTATCCATTTGGAGTGATGCCTGGCTCTGTCTTTTCTAAATCAAAGTCAGATGGCTGTTTGGCTGAAGAGTGCAGCATTGCTCACAAGGACAGCGGCCCCATGGCATGCAGTACTTTTTTGGGATGAGGGAAGAATGGAGTTAGCTGGATTTAGGGGCCTACTTAAGCTTGTCAGGTGCTGACCACCTGGTAGGGAGGGCTGCCTCCAATCCCTTTCACCCTGGAGCCTAGGTGAGAAATGGCTTATGGTGGCCATGCTCAACCTCAGTGACTTCCACTTTGTGTGGGATCACTGAGGATATGTCACCGTGTATAAAGGGCAGCCCTGACAGAGCCCCTTCCCTGTCTATTTAGCCAGCGTCCCAAGCTGGCTTTCTTTACTAGTGTCACTTCTGCTAACTAAGCAGCCATAGCAATTTCCTCCAGGGCTGGAAGCCTGTGGGAAACCTGCATTTGCCTTCAGTGACTCTGAAAGGGGACAGAGAAGCATGGACAAGCCCCACTGAAGAAGACTGAACATAGATATGGCATCACAGGAATTTACATGATCTGCTGAAGACAAACGCCAATGCTGGCTTCATATTTTGAAGATTAAAGTGTAATTTCCATATGGTAAAATTCATCCTAAGTGAATAGGTCAGTGAGTTTTGATGAATGTGTACCGTAGTGTAACCATCACTAAAATTAAGATATAGATCCACTCCATTACTCCCAGGATTTTCTCAGATTCTTCTAGTCAATCCCTCTCCCCTACCCCCAGTCCCTGGCAACTACTGGTCTGTTTTCTGTCCCTAAACATTTTCTTTTGCACAAATAAAACTCTAGAAAATGCAGACTAAACCATAAATCTGTAACCAAATAATATGCAGACTTTTGAGTCTGGCTTCTTTCATTTAGCATGTTTTTGAGGTTTATCCATGTCGCAGCATGAATCACTA
The DNA here is from genome assembly GCF_006542625.1 of Nomascus leucogenys. Classification (NCBI taxonomy): domain Eukaryota; kingdom Metazoa; phylum Chordata; class Mammalia; order Primates; family Hylobatidae; genus Nomascus; species Nomascus leucogenys. The sequence continues at coordinate 73,354,727 of NC_044387.1, read as the reverse complement.
ATCATTCCTTCGTATTACTAAGTAATATTTCATTGTACAGATGTACCATAGTTTGTTCATCCATTTCAGTTGAAGGGCATTTGGGTTTCCAGACCTTGACAATTTTGAATAAAGCCACCATTAACATTCATGCAAAGCTTGTTATGTGAACAAAGGATTTTATTTCAGTTAGGAGTGAGATTGTTGGGTCACATGGTAAGTGCATGTTTAACTGTAAAAAGAAACTGTCAAACTGTTTTCCAAGGTGGTTGTACCATTTTGTATTCTGATTAGCAGTAGAAGAGAGTTCCAACTGCTTCACAACATCCTGACCAGCACTTAACATTTATTGTTAGTTAGTTTTTATTTATTTATTCATTTATTTAAAAATTTTTTTGAGACAAGTTCTTGTTCTGTCACCCAGGCTGGAGTGCAGTGGCAGAATCATGGCTCACTGTAGTCTCCACCTCCCGGGCTCAAGCAATCCCCCTGCCTCAGCCTCCTGAGAGGCTGGAACTACAGGCCTGTGCCACTCGCCATGTGTGGTTAATTTTAAAATATTTTGTAGAGACTGGTCTCACTATGTTACCCAGGCTGGTCTTGAACTTCTGACTCAAGAGACCTCACTGGTATGAGCCATTGTGCCCAGCCAGTTTTTTTTTTTTTTAAAAAGCCATTTGGATGGTCATGATGGCTCATGCCTATAATCCCAGCACTTTGGGAAGCCAAGGAGGGCGGATCACTTGAGTCCAGGAGTTCGAGACCAGCCTGGGCAATGTGTTGAAACCCCATCTCTAAAAAAAAATACAAAAAAATGGGGGGTGTGGTGGTTGGTGCACGCCCATAGTCCCAGCTATTTGGGGAGGCTGAGGTGAGAGAATCACCTGAGCCTGAGCCCAGGAGGCAGAGGTTGCAGCCAGCCGAGATGGCACCACTGCACTCCAACCTGGGTGACAGAATGAGAGCCATCCTAGTAGCTATGTGGTGGTATCCTGTTGTGTTTTTTGTTTGTTTGTTTGTTTGTTTGTTTGAGACGGAGTCTTGCTGTGTCACCCAGGCTAGAGTGTAGTAGCTCGATCTCAGCTCACTGCAACCTCTGCCTTCCGGGGTTAAGTGATCCTCTTTTCTCAGCCTCTCAAGTAGCTGGGACTAAAGGCACACACCGCCAGGCCCGGCTAATTTTTTGTACTTTTTGGCAGAGACAGGGTTTCTCCATGTTGGTCAGGCTGGTCTTGAACTCCTGACCTCAGGTGGTCTGCCTGCCTTGGCCTCCCAAAGTGCTGAGATTACAGGCGTTAGCCACCGCACCTGGCCTTGTTATAGTTTTAATTTGCATTTTGCCAATGGTAAATGATGTTGAACATCTTTTCATGTGTTAGTTTGCCATCCATTAAGCATTTACACATTAGGCCAGTGGCTTGATTGGGGTTTCTGAGGGAATGTCAAGGCAGGCCGGGGTGGACAGTGTGGTAATGGCTGGTTTGGATATAATTTTGGTGGGCTCTGAGCTGTAGTGGTGGTCCTAGGTTCCTGATACCAGGCCTGGGGATGATTAAATAGTGGAATATTGCCTCCTGAGGACCAGGTAGAGGAGATGTGGCTCTGGATTGGTTAGTCTTCTTATCAAAGGCATGTTCCCCACTGGGTCCTTTGCTACCTCTAAGAATTGGCAAGCTCCTGGAGGGGCAGTCTCTCCCCAGCCAGAAAGGTTAAGATGTCAAAACATCGCAATATACAGAAAATCTGAAAAATATTTACAATACACCATGGGAAACCTGCTACAGTGTTGAATTTGCAGTAGGAAGAAAAGCTGCGGTGGAGAGTGGAAGATCACCAAAAGATCATCTCAAAGAGGACGTGAGTCTGGGATGGAGTTGGTTCAACATTAGGGCCCAGATATTATTCAGGAGAAATATTTTCAGCAAGCACCCAGTGGAAATGTAGCAATGTGGTGCCTGGCTCTCAGCCATCAGATGCCCAGCTGCCAATAGATGTCATGCTCCCTAACCTGCGGGGGAGGGGCTGTGAAGTCATTTTTAATCTGCATGCCCCACTCCCACAAGACAGTCTGACAGTGATGGATACGGCTCAAGAGAAGTGCTGAGAATGCCACAGGCTGACTCTCCCAGATAAAGAACATGAAATGATTTCATTACTTTTGCTCTCCCTGAGAGCTCTCTAGAAAACAATCATTGGTTTAAGCAACCAGCCTCCAGGCCAGAACCAGCAGGCCTACGGAAGGAGTGACTTTTTTGTTTTTCTCGGGAGGATTGTCTAGGTGAAGTGCTTAGGGCATGAGACCTGGGCCAGAAATTGCTTTTACTCTCATGGTCCTATTCTGAAGATTTATTTGCAGGCTTAGGGATGTTCTAGTTGCAAATAATTCTCTTTGCTCAGTGAATGATTCCCCATCCTCATCCCTTACATGAATCACATGAAAGAAGGCATATTTCTTCCCTTTCTAGCCCCAATGGCATTAGAGGTCACAGTTGGTTTTATTCTTGGGGATACAGGAATAGCCACCCACTCCCTTTAACTGGGTGCATGGTTTGGCCCAAGGCATGGGGTGTGACCGAATGAATTTATCCCAACCCAGGCCATTCACCTGATGGTTTGTGTTCTGCTGGAGAAAGATCTCCACTGGAAAAGGCCTGGACCTGAGGCTCATTCCAAAGGGCCCTGGCTTAACACTGCAGAATCCTCCTTCCAACCTGCACAGCTTTGAGCCTTCACTGTACCAGGGTCTCTAGCAGACTTATACGGATAGAGAATTTACTACTCTATCGAGGGCTTCGAACTCTAGCTATTAATTTTTGAATGTTTTTAAGGCACTACTGCAACGTGTACGTTTTGTTCATTGATTTCTTTAAGCATTTATTGTGGTATATATGCTGTTGTTATAAATTATTTAGATTTATGAGTTGGTGCATTCCATTCTTATGCATGCCCTGCAGAGCCTAAGAACCCTAAAGAGATAATTATTATATATGCTCAGTTCTTAGATGTCCTTGAATAGTGTTCTCACCACGCATAGAAAACACGAGCCCCAGGGGAGTTTTGGTAGCCAGCTTGTTTTCTCCTTGAACTGGACATAGATGGGAGGATGTTTTTTTTCCTTCCTGCTCCCAAATAACTCTTCTTTTCTTGCATATAGAAGAATACAGAACTAAATATTTAATTAGGAGAATAAACACCAGGAGCTTGTAAAGAACTCAGTGTGAAGAGAGAGAGATAAGAAGTTTAAGGCAGGTGAAGAAGCTTTCTTACACATATCCATCAAGAAAAATCATAACATTTTGTCCAGTCATGGTGGCTCATGCCTGTAACCCCAGCACTGTGGAAGTTTGAGGTGGATGGATGGCCTGAGCTCAGGAGTTTGAGACCAGCCTGGGCAACATGGTGAAACTCTGTCTTCAATAAAGAGACAGAAAAAAAAGAAAAGAAAAAATCATAACATTTAGAAAAGCAAAATAAAGAATATGTAAAAGTCACCCATAATTTCACCACTCTGAGTTCATCATTGCTCACATTTTGGTGTATACTCTTCTAGGCTGTGTAGGTTGCAATGTGTGAATGTGCATTTTTGCATGCATGTGGTTTTTTTTTAACAAAAAGTAGTACACTGTGCATGATTGTAACTTGCTTTTTAAAATTCAAATATATTGCCTGACAAAGACAAGTAAAAATAAAATAAAATTCAAATATATCACAACCATTTTTTATGTCCATGTACAACAGCATATGGATGTGCCACAATTTACCCAACTAATTCCCTCTAGGTTAGGTCTTTGCATCAAACTAAATAGATAACTAATAAGTCCTAAATGATTCTGGCACCAAAGTTCAGAAAAGAGCTTTACGAATTAGACAGATATTAAGTGCAATGCCCATAGACTGAAGACGGGAGGCTCACTAACCTTGAAGAATGGGGGAAAGAAATGTGCTGAGGGGCTAAAAATTAGGGTGGATAGAATACAAGTTAGGGAATGGATCTAAAATAGTTGAATCTGTGATGTCAAAAAAATATATAGTTTGGAAGCTGAATATTCTAGTTGTTTTCCTAGGAAAGTTGTGTAACCCTTTTGAGCCTCAACTTCTTTCTCTGTAAAATGGGAATAATTGTTTCTCTATCAGAGTGACTGTAAACATAAGGAGTTATACAAGACTCTGAACACTGCCTGTCATAGAACAAGTGCTCAATATTTCTTAGTTCCCCTGCTCCACTTCTACCTCTTTGGGTTGTATTGCTCTGGGAAAGTGTGTGGAGGCGAGGTTTGGACTCTGCACTGTGAGTGGACTTGTGTGCTAATGTGTTCTGATAACACAGGGGCCAGTTGCTTGGAAGGTGGTCAGAAATCAGTGAGTTTCATGCAGATGATTTTTCAAGTTAAATAAAACTTCTCCGAGTCTGAGGTCTTAATGAAAATTCTCTAGGTCTGAGGTCTTACTGAAGTGTTTTCCTTTCACAGCTTTAGTTGGCTGGCAGGTGTGGTGTAACACACTCGTTCTCAGAGTGCGGTTCCCAGACAGCAGCAGCATTACCTGGAACTTGTTGGAAATGCAAATTCTCAGGCCCCACCCAAGACCTACAGAATCAGAAACTCTGGGGCTGGAACCAGCAATCCATGTTTCAACAAGCCCTGCAGGTGATTCTGATCTCAGAGATTGACTAGTGTGGCAAGAGTCCTGGAAACCCAGAATCGCTAGGTCTGGAATATACTCTAGCTCACCATTCACTGTGGGGCTTGGGCAGGTCACTTCCTTCCTCTAAACCTTCATTTTCTCACCTGGACAATGGGAAGATAATATCTTCCTCGTGACCTCAAATAATTGTTTCACAGGCCCAATGAGTTTAGAAAGGAGAAAGACATTCAATTAATGTATTCTAGAAATGGAAGGTATACTTATTATTCTCGGTTCTTAGGCAGGGCAATGTAGAAAGCATCCCTATTTGATGAAGAACGGTTCTATTTTGATCATTAAAAGAAGAGTCTGTGCCCTCCTTGGAAAATCTCATTGGATGATTTACCAGCCACCATGGCAGTTTCTGCTGTGTAAACCTAAATCCCCGTGCAAAGACAGTATCTCAAAATGTAAGGATGATATCAGTCACTGGTAAGAAAAAATTTCTGGCAAAGTAAAAAGCCCTTAGACATGCAGAGTAATGTTTATGATTTGTTCTCCTTTTTCAGTTCTTAGTGAAAATAGAGAACAGCAAGTCACCCGTTAGAGGTGCACACCCCTCATCTACATGAATGGTATTACGTTGTCTCAGCCCTCCTTTCTTTCCGGCCGCACGGTTGTGCTTTCTTTCACCTCTGCTCAAAGGCTTTATTGTGCTCCCCTTTATTAGTCATCTTGGTTTCTCTTCTCTGAACCCTTTCCAGCTTCTTTAGCCACAGCCTCCTATGACGTTCAGTCCTCTTCAGTTCTGGAGCCCAGCATAGACTTATTAGGCTGGTGCAAAAGTAATTGCTGTTTTTGCAACTAAAAGTAATAGAACCATCAGAGAGGGTGACCACCATCAGAGAGGGTGACCACCATCAGAGAGGGTGACCTCATGGTTCTAGCACACTCCACGGACAAAGCACTGCCCTGATGCCTCAGATCAAGGCTCTGGCTCCCAGAGAAGCACTGGTGTGGATCAGTTTTACCCTAATTTCTCTTGTCATTCATTTTTTATTTTCATTTCCCTTTGTGTACCATCTTTTGTTTGTGTCTAATGATATTTTCTATTCTCCCAACTTCTTTGATTTCCTAAACAGAAAGTAAATTTAATATATTTATATTTGCACAGATATTTAGAATAAATGTGCCTAAAAAGATTGGAAGGAGAAACACCAGTATCTTAAAAGTAATGTTCCTTGGAAAGTGAGATTACGAGTGATTTCATTTGTTTTCTTCTTGCTTCTCTGAATATTTAAGTTTTTTGATGGTTGACACATCTATTGTTTAATTTTTTTAAAAAAAGAAAAATCAATTTGGAAAATTAACTCTCTGCATGCTCACAAAACAAAGATTTAAAACAAAATGCTTAAAACCAATGCTTGTGTTAAGTGAGGTCTCATAGACCCACATGAAAGTGTCTTCTCCTGCAAGACACAAAGCTGCGCTTGGTCACAAGACTGTTGAGGACCGTCTCAGTTTTAGCCCTTGGAACTAGGCAAACCAGGACAGGTGGTCACCCTCTCTCCCAGCCCCCTCCATCCTCTTTTTGTCTGTTAAACCGCCATGGCTGCCCACTGGTCTGTTAGGGCCCATCTCTCTTGGATCTTGCTTTGTCATTTCTAGGGAAGTTCAGCTCAATTGAGCCTTGAGGTAGGAAGACACCTCAGGAGCAATATTTGTGTCTGCTGGTTCAGGTGAGGCTTAGCGGGAGTCAGAAGGCAAATATGAAGAAATGGAACCAAGCTCCCTACCAGGGAGAGAGGGAGAGCAAAGCCTTTGGGCCACCAAGAAAAGATGAAGGTCCAGTGGAAGAATAAATGTTGCTACGGGAGATATTGAGAGTGCTTTGTGGACACACCTCTTGAGAGCGTGAAGACAGAGTAAGCAAAGTCCAGGCTTTCTTCCCACTGACATTATTTGGGAACTTTTGTTACCTGTATTTCTCTCTTCTATTTTAAATGTTATATTTTCTTATCCAGAGATCCAAGTTTATGAATGTTTCACTCTAAATCAGTGGTTCTCAATGCTGGCTGCCCAAGAAAATCATCTGAGAACCTTCTAAAATGCTCAGGCCCCATCCTAGACCACTGAAATATATATTATTGTCATTCTTTTTTTTTTTTTTTTTTGAGACGGAGTCTTGCTCTGTCACCCAGGCTGGAGTGCAGTGGCGCGATCTCAGCTCACTGCAAGCTCCGCCTCCTGGGTTCATGCCATTCTCCTGCCTCAGCCTCTCCGAGTAGCTGGGACTACAGGTGCCCGCCACCACGCCCGGCTAATTTTTTGCATTTTTAGTAGAGACGGGGTTTCACCGTGGTCTTGATCTCCTGACCTCGTGATCCGCCCGCCTTGGCCTCCCAAAGTGCTGGGATTACAAGCGTGAGCCACCTCGCCCGGCCTATTTTCATTTTTCATATGTGTATATATATGTATATACACACACATATCTAATAATTACATATAACATATAATTATTATAAAAGAATTTACGTATAATATTATAATTACATAGTATATAGAGATGTTCCTTGAATTATGATGGGTATATGTCCCAATAAGCCCATCGTAAGTTGAAAATATCATAAGCTGAAAATCCATCTAATATCTCAATAAACCCAGTGTAAAGTCAAAAAAATCGTATGTTGAACCATTACAAGTTGGGGACCATCTGCATAATATTTTATACATATGTAAAATTAGGGTTGCTTCCTACGAGGTGGACCGGCCCAGGCTGGAAGTGAGGACATTATGTTCCCATCAGTGTGTGTTTATTTATTTATTTATTTTTAAGAGACAGAGTCTCACTGTTGCCCAGGCTGGAGTGCAGTGGCGAGATCATTTCTCACTGCAGTCTCAACCTCCTGTGCTCAAGCGATCCCCCTACTCAGTCTCCCAAAGTGTTGGGATTATAATCATAAGCCACCATGCTCAGCCCCGTCAGTGTTTAGAAAGCACAAGAGACGTCAGTCAAGAATTTCAACATTGGCCTATGCTTTTCCACACCGAGAGCCCACAATCTGGGATCCAGATGGAGTAATTTGAGGGTCAGAGGCTGGTATGCAGGGCAGGTATACGTAGACCTGCTGGAGAAAAGATGTGAGCTGCGTGCATACTTGTTTTATGTTTTCTCCAAAGCTTATAGCCAGGCTGTTGAGGAACATGGGCAGCAAGTGTGAGGTCAAGGAAGCTATCAAGGGCCGGGCACGGTGGCTCACGCAGCCACTTTGGGAGGCCGAGGCGGGCGGATCACAAGGTCAGGAGATCGAGACCATCCTGGCTAAAACGGTGAAACCCCGTCTCTACTAAAAATACAAAAAATTAGCCGGGCGTGGTGGCGGGCGGCTGTAGTCCCAGCTACTCGGGAGGCTGAGGCGGGAGAATGGCGTGAACCCGGGAGGTGGAGCTTGCAGTGAGCTGAGATTGCGCCACTGCACTGGGCCACAGAGCGAGACTCTGTCTCAAAAAAAAAAAAAAAAAAAAAAAAGGAAGCTATCAAGAACAAGAGGCCTCTTCAACCCTCACCTCTCAACCTAGAAGCTCTAAGCCAATGGTTCAAAACCATGGCTATACAATAGGAGCACCTAAGAGATTTCCTAAAAATACAGAGGCCAGGTCCTCACCCTCAAGGTTCTGACTTGCTTGGTTTGAGGAAGGGGCTGGTTTATCCACATTATTTAAATATTCTCCAGGTGATTCTAAAGTGTAGCCAGAATGAGAACCGCTCATTTTAACTTTGGTAGGGCAACCAACTAGGTGGTCAGTCAGGACGTGGGGCAGGGGAGTGGGGAGGGGTAAAATGGCCCAGAGAACCGTGTTTGCCCAGCAAAAAGATGTTAACCCTGGAATCGGTCTAGATGCTGATTTTTATTTGGCCCTTTTGCCTACTGATTTTTTTTCATTTTACAATTTTTTTTTTTTGACACGGAGTCTTGCTCTGTTGCTCAGGCTGGAGTGCAGTGGCACAATCTCGGCTCACTGCAAACTCCACCTCCTGGTTTCAAGCGATTCTCCTGCCTCAGCCTGCCAAGTAGCTGGGATTACAGGCATGTACCACCAACCTGGCTAATTTTTGTATTTTTAATGGAGACAGGGTTTCACCATTTTGGCCAGGCTAGTCTCGAACTCCTGACCTCAGGTGATCTGCCCACCTGGGCCTCTCAAAGTGCTGGGATTACAGGCATGAGCCACCGTGGTGGCCTCATTTTACAACTTTTAATGTTTTAAAGTGTCTATTTTTCTCTTGGATTCACAGGTGTTAGCTACATCAATTCCTGGGGATTCTGTTGGCTCTGGAGGACTTGTTAAAACAGATTGCTGGGCCCCACCCCCAAGGTTTCTGATTCAGTAGCCCTGGGGTGGGGCCCAGTATTTGCATTTCTAGCAAGTTCCCAGTTTATGCTGGTGCTTCTGGCCAAAGAACCATCCTTTGAGAAATGCTGGGCTTCATTTATTTTATCGTTTCATCTTTCCGATATCTTAGTTTTCTGGATTTAATGTTTCAGTTAGATCTCAATTTTCCTCAGCTTTTGTTTTCCTCTTCTCATTAAACTATGCGATATTTAAATTTTTTCTTAATCTTTATTTTAATCTAGATTCTTATATTAATTTTAGCTCTAATTTTTACTCCATTTTTGTTTTACTAGTCATTTCCCCCACTTTTTAAAGTAGTTTTTGAGAATTCAACACATTGTTATTAACTATTCTCACCCTGTTCTAAAATAAGTTCATGATAGCTCTCTTGAACTTATTGTCTATCTAACTGAAATTTTGTATCCTTTGACCAACATCTCCCCAACCCCCATCAGTAGTTTTTAAATTTGGCCTTTTAAACCATATATGACAGACATCCTTAGTTGCCCACTCAAGATTCATTTTGCGCCCCCCTCTTTCTGTTAACCAAACCCCTATTTTGTTGAGGTATTGGGTAACAATGTGTTTCATGAGCCCCTTTCCAGTCTTAGGGGTGATTCTTGATTAGGCTAAACCAATTACGTAATTCCATTTCCTTTGCCAGTGACAATGGTGATGGAGTGTGAAGGGAAGCCAGCTAGTGCTCTCTGAGAGTTTTTCTTATAACTCAGAAACATCATCTTTTCCAAACTTCAGACACTGTTGTGTAAGGGTTTGATCCTTGGAAGAGAAATAGTCACCTGGCATTTATGAGGAAACAAACCTTAGGACCAAAAGTCAATAAAATGTTGAAGATGGCAGAGCAGAAAGACAGAAGGAACCCGTGTCCTTGATGATGTTGTTTAAGCATTCTTTGGACCAGTAAGCCCTGGAACTGCCTTATCTGCAGACTATTTTTTTTTGTTTTTTTAAGAGATGGAGTCTCGTTATGTTGCCCAGGCTGGACCTGAACTACTGGGCTCAAGCAATCCTCCTGCCTCAGACTCACTAGTAGCTGGGACTACAGGTGTGCCACCATGCCTGACTGGGACTTTTTTTTATGTGAGATTCTCTATGTTTTTTAAGCATTTTAAGTGAGGTCTTCTGTTGCTTGAAGCCAAAAACATCCTCAATGAAGTATGTCTTTTTAACCTTCTTAAAATAACTATATTTTTATTTGTCTGTAGATATTTATAGTTATATCTCATAATAAGTTCCTTGAGGCCGGGAATCATGACATTTTACCTGGAGTTTCCCAAGATCTTGAATACAGTACAATGTTGTTTGAGAGAACAGGCGAATTATTTCATTTGCATAAACATTAAGATTTCCTTCATGTCCATTTCCTGCTAATGACTAGAAACACTAAAATAAAATTGAGCATATAGCACTTTTTTTTTCTTTTTTTTCTTTTTTGAGAAAAGGTCTGTCTGTTGCCCAGACTGGAATGCAGTGATGCTATCTTGGCTCACTGCAATCTCTGCCTCTCAGGCTCAAGAGATCCTCCCACCTCAGCCTCCGCAGTAGCTGGGACCACAGGTGTGTGCCTCCAAGCCTGGCTAATTTTTGTATTTTTTTGTAGAGCAGGGTTTCACCACATTCGGGCTGGTCTTGAACTCCTGGGCTCAAGTGATCTTTTGACCTCAGCCTCCCAAAATGCTGGGATTACAGGTGTGAGCCACCGTGCCTGGCCCACGTAGCACTTTTGATTGTACAAAACAAAAACAAAGTATCTAACTGCCTTAAGGGGAAAGGAAAGAGGGACTTTATTATAAGGCCGTCTGTGGATGGACCTAGCGCACTCTCAGCCCTACCGCTGATTCTCTCTGTGTCGCCCTCTCATCTGACCCAGGCGTTCTCTCTCATTGACCTCTCCTTCTAGCTCCATGTTTGTGAGTTTCACCCTTTTCACTGCCAATTGGCCAATGGGCCACAAATCCTTCAGTCCAGATTTCAGAAGGACAAGTTAGATTTGCTCATTATCATTCCTCTAGGGCAGAAGACCTCAGGCCCGCTACCTTGTGGATCACTGGACAGCTTTGGGTCAAGTGCCACTTTTGATCTAAGCAGTGTTTACTTTAGAACAATAAAGTATCCTGATGCATCTTCTCTGAAACTGTAAGAGGAAGTTAGGAATAAAAGGCACTATGATTAATGTGTTTAGAAGGGCAATTTAGATAATAACTCTGGAAAGAAATGTATCGTGGTGAATAGTGGGTGACTCTTTTATTTTCTGCCTTTTTTTTTTTTTGGAGATGGAGTTTCGCTCTTGTTGCCCAGGCTGGAGTGCAATGGCACCATCTCGGCTCACTGCAACCTCCGCCTCTCAGGTTCAAGCAATTCTCCTACCTCAGCCTCCCAAGTAGCTGGGATTATAGGCATGCACCACCACACCCGGCTAATTTTGTATTTTTAGTAGAGACGGGGTTTCTCCATGTTGAGGCTGGTCTCGAACTCCTGACCTCAGGTGATCCGCCCACCTCGGCCTCCCAAGGTGCCGGGATTACAGGCGTGAGCCACCGCTCCTGGCCTATTTTCTGCCTTTTACTTATCTGCATTTTTCCAGTTTATCTACAGTGAGCATGTAGTACCTGAAAAAATATTAAAATGTTTATTAAAATAAGAGTTGTAAGTAATTAAAAGGTAAAGACAGTCACTATTGGGTTTCATGCACAGCATGATACCATGAGTAATTAAGTGCTTTCCTTTCTTACACTTTTTAGGGTGATGATCTCCATTTCAGAGACAGCAAATGTAAATGACACTAGATCCCCTGTGTACACACTGTAGGCTATTTTGGTTCATTTGAGTGTAGCATTGTAGTAATAAACCTATTTGGGTTAGTGTCAGGTGATGGCTGCTCGTAAGAGTGTTTGTGCTATGACTTCACTTACTATGTATTTAAATAGGCACCCAAAAGGACAGCCTGTGCAGGAGGCTATTTTCATCTGCTTCCAATTTCTCTGTGAGTTCTGTCATCCAAATTGTAGCAGAGTACTCAGCCGTCAGTGAAAACCCACCAACATCAAATGCAATGCTTTTAAAAGCAATCAGTTTTATAATATGGGCAAGAGGAATAAATGTGATTTCAAAGAAAATGTCCTTCATGGAGTGGAGACTTTTTAAAACACTGGTCAAGTCATGTCACTACTGCCCTTCAAAATGTCCAGGGCTCGTGGTTGCTGACTCTGATCTGCAATACCAAGATAGATGCTCCTTTACCAGTTATGACTGACCCCAAGGTTAAGGAAACAAAAGTTACCTACAGGTTGAGGGTTCAGGACCTGGCTGGCATGTAGAAATTTCTAAATTTCTATAGCTACAAACACACACACACACACACACACACACTCTTATTAAACACACTAACAATACCCCTCCTAACTCTGATTTACAACCCAGGCCACTATGACTCTGACTGGCCAGAGGACCGGCCTTACAAACATTCTTTTCCGATAAGCAATTGCAGACCTTAAGCCAGTTTCAGGCAGCTTATAAAGGCTGCATACAAACTGTTTTTGTGTTCTGTAGTTCACTTTTTGATGTAAACAGCCAAATTCCAGCTCATTTTAATGCTAAAACCCCACCCCAAAGTGAACACAGGATGTATATTACATATGTTTACCCATTGCGCATGCACTTTGCTCCCCTTATAAATACGTACAACTTTTGCCCCCAAACCTGCTGAATATGTGTGATACAGGCTGTGCAAGGCATAAAACCCAACCCGTCCTTCCCCTCTTCAAAGAGACAGCACCTTCAATCCACACTTTATCTTCTCAGCTTGCAAACCAGTTATCTCCAATAAAGCTCCCCTTTCTACAGTTTGGCCAATTAGGTGGTTTTTTGGACGACACGACCTAATCTAGTTCTATTTTTCACTTGATCTCCAGGATCGTGTCTCTGCTTTCCAACCTTACTGTCTGCCACATCTCTTTCAACACCTCCACTTTCTAACTGCATGTACTTGTCCTTCCTTGAGCAAGTCAAGCACTTTCAGGTCTCTGTGTATGAAAAACTCCTGTGGGTGTATGACAAAATGAGACCAAGAGCCACCACCAAAGGGAACCCATTGTAGCTGTTTCACTGGCACTTGAGCAATTTTCCATTAGTCCCTTTCAGTAATGTCACCCCTGGCACTGTGACTTTTCTACTTTTGCTTCAGTGGCAGCCCCTCTCCCTGTCACCTTCTGGGGCATGGCACATATTCACCCAAGCATCTAGTTCAAAGATGACTTTGGTATGCCACATGGAACAGGAGAGTCAGCAGGGTGTGGAGACAGGGCCAAAGACCTGGACTCCAGGCCGTGTGCCCTTGGATCTCTCTCTGAACTCCTACTTCCTCAGCAGCCACAGGGAAATAGAGACGTCTGCCCTGCCAACCCACTAGGTTTGTGATGGGGAGCAAATGGATGTGGAAACACCTAGTAAACTGTGAAGCACACACAATGTGAGGCATTAACTGCTCAGCAATCTCATTATTCACTTTTTAGTACAGGGTTTCTCACACTCCATACTTCTGACATTTGGGGTGAAACAATTCTTTGTGGTTAAGGGCTGGCCTCTGTGTTACAGGGTGTCTACCCACTAGATGCCAGTAGCACCACGAAGTTGTGACAACTGAAAATGTCTCCAGACATTAACAAATACCCCAGTCTAGAACCACTGGGGTTTGGAATGAGCTTTTAGAGTTGCATTCTGGTCACCCTTCCATCTCTTCCCTCCAACTGTGCCTCCAGCCTCACCCACAGTCTTTTCTGGTCATCAAATAAAGCTTAAAAAAAATTCCATGTTGGGATGCCTTCCCCTATCCCACACCGATGTTTCATAAAGATACGCTTCCAGTTATCTATGTACAGACTCAGTAGCTTCTCTGGATTCTGTCCACAGAATCTTCTGCAACAAAACTTCATGGCCGGGTGCAGTGGCTCACGCCTGTAATCTGAACACTTTGGGAGGCTGAGGCAGGTGGATCACCTGAGGTCAGGAGTTCAAGACCAGCCTGGCCAACATGGTGAAACCCTGTCTCTACTAAAAATACACACACACACACACACAAAATTAGCCGGGTGTGGTGATGGGCGCCTGTCATCCCAGCTACTCGGGAGCCTGAGACAGGAGAATCGCTTGAACCTGGGAAGCAGAAGTTGCAGTGAACCAAGATCGCGCAATCACACTGCAGCCTGGGCTACAGAGCGAGACTCCATCTCAAAACAAAACAAAACAAAAAAAACTTCACTTCCTGACTTAAAGATGCTTTCTCTTTTCTTTCTCATCCCTTTGGTTTTTGTTTACTAGGCAATCCTACTTTTGACTTATAATTTCTGACTTTGATACATAGTTTCTCTTAAAAATCAAGTTTTATTAATTGAGTCATCTGTCTTCCTTTTCCACTGGCATCACCAACCTACTTATGGGCCCAAAAGTCATTGCATAATTGTACGTCTCTTTTTTTCTCCTTACACTTCTTTTCTTATCTGGTTTTTAATATTAAGAAGGTAATACACAGTATTAATCTTTTTTCAAATAGTACAGAAGTGTATTAAGGGAAACCTGCCTCCTTTATTTTCCCTCCTCCTCCTCCCTGCCCTGTCTCACCTCAGGTTTCAATCTCCTTCTCCAGAGGTGCGCTCTTAATTCCTGGAGGATCCCATCCTTCCAGTTTTCTATGTATATGCAAGCATATTTTTTCTCCTTGCTTTTCAACACGCTAATGTTTTTATGTGAAGACAATGCTTTTTCTCTTATTTTGTCCTCAGCCAGAAAAATCCTCAATCCCTAAAGACCATCAAAGAAGGAGGTTTTATGAGTGCTCTGCAAGCATCTAAAATAAGCTTCCTCTCCTGCCAAAGCCCCACAGGAGCATGGCATGCACTGTAATTGATGACAGCCTGAACAAGCTCCAGACATCACCAAGCGAACACCTTTAGGTATTCACACACAAAAGCCAGGCATTCAAACCTCCATCCTATTGGATCCTTTTTTTTTTTTTTAAGAGGCAATGTGGCAATGTGTTTTGCAAAGGACCCTGAGGAGAAAGGACAGACAGGTTTATGCAATGGAGAAAAACAACTCAACACCAGAGGAGGAGAATGTAGGCAGGGTGTGTGTACTGGGCTCATTCCAGTGAACGGCCTCCCTTGCAAAGGTTCAGGAGTTAATCTCCTGGCAGGGAGACAGTAAGAATTGTTTTATTTGTCCCTGATTCAGTAACTTGTGACCATCTACAAACGTAGGTGCCCATATGCAAGAAGAGATTTTTTTATCTCATTTGAATAAGGGCCATTTTAAGATTCTTTAATTCTTGTATTCATTTAACATGTATTACTTGGCTCTAGGCTCTCCTGGGAGGGCAGGGCTTTGAGTAGAAGGAAGTCATAAAGTTAACTCAGGTATGGATCCTGCTTTCCAGAAGCATTTCCAGAAGCGTATTATCAATTAGTGCAGAAAGAGATCATCTAAATTATATCATCTGAATATAATGTGATAAAGATCACAAGTACAGCTTAAATGCTGCAAGTGCTATTAATATCCTTTCAGTCCAATAAACACTTCTGTGAACACGGGTTCTAACACAACTGTCCAGTGACTCAGGAATCCAAGATGCCATGGGTGAAAACATAGCATGACCCAGCTGAATATAATTGCTGGCTCTAGACTGAGCAGTGGTTCCTGCAGGAGAAGGGAAAAAGATGACCGTGGCAAGTTAAGTGTGAACAGTCCTATCTTCCAAAGGCTTTACAGTATAACCTGACAGCCAATTTCTCAAAGTTTTTCTCTGCGTACCAAAAGCAGTTCTTATTTTCTTCTCTGACTTTCTTCACTCAGGTTTGCAACTCCTGAATGAAGAATCCTAAGAGATAAATCAATTCGCTATTGCTGCACTAATGCTACGGAACAATCTTATATCCCTCCATAGCCCATAATCATAACCACTTAGTTTCATGCTCATGGGTCTGCAGCTGAGGTTTGGTTGACTTAGGCTATACTAGCCTGGAGTCTGGGTTTCTGATTTTGTGTTCTGCTTCACATCATGGGGCTCATCTTCGAAGATCATAGAAATGCAAGATCACAGAAAGACAAGAAGGCAAGTCAAAGTCTGTGATGGCTCTTAGAGACCTTTACCCACACCCAGCACAGTGTCTCTCCCATCCATATATCTTTGATCAGAGCAAGTCATACATGGCCTGGCCCAGCATCAAAAAGGCAGGGACATAAACTTTGCCAACTCTAGTGGAAGGAACTACCAAGTTGCAAGGACATAGATGAACAACTGTAATTCAGAAAAGGCACGAAGAACTGGGAACGATGATCTAGTCTACTCCAACGGATTGCCATTTTTCACGAAGAGAGAATGTAATAATGAGATATGGAAGCAAGTGACCTCTTGCCACATAGCAAAGTTGTTGTGGACCTTTGGGTGCTAAAGCATTGTTACCAACACCAGTGCTTTTTTTTATGTGGTCGTAGCTGAGACGATCATCACTGTGGATATGAAGACTTTTGTTCCTGGTCTCAGATAAGCTTTGCACTTGCTGCTTTGCAGATAGCGAAGCAACCACGTCATGTTTCTTTTCGGTGTATTTTCCTGTTTATTTCCTTCCTCCTGCCCTGATTTCACAACTGTCATGCTTCTCCAGCCCCCCCTGTTTATGGCTGTCTATTTCAATTCAGTGATACCCAGCTGTTTGGCAGTTCTGGAAGGCACCACCCTCTATTCTTATCCTGACAGGGCTGTGATGTTGCTGTAAATACAGACCTTCGTTTCTGGATCTCAGTGATGATGGAAAGTCTTGAGGACCTGGCTGGGTTGTTTGTAGCAGGTCCATGTCTTTAGAAGCTGAGGTCTACCTTTGCCCCTGAAAATCTTTGTATGTGCCTCCCCACCAGGAATCTGATAGACTCATGGGATGTGAGTGCTGGATCTTAGAGATCATCTACTCAGCCCTACTGTTTTACATATAAGGCAAATGAAGGCAAGAGAATCCAATTAGTGAAAGAACTAAGACTGGGACCTTGGACTTCTGGTGCTCAATCCAGTGGACCCACCATGTCTCACCACATCCATCCTTCCTTGGAGACAGTGCATTGCATTTTTACTGAAATTATCATGAATATAAGTGGCAGGATAGTAAATGAAATTCTATAAACATAATATGTGTTTGGAAGTCCTGGACACTCTCTGTTTATACACCTACCTAAACCCATCCAAACTAGGAAATTAGACCATTTGATCTACAAAAAGGAGGCCATTCTAAAATATAAACATAAGGAGTCAATTCTTAGCTCTTGATCCTCTAAGGGCTGAAGAACCAGTGTTGTATTTTAGAGACAACTTTCCCTATCAACTCTTTAGCATTCTGGAGGCAATTCTAGAGAAAAACGGAAGTGGGGATAAAGGATGGAGCAAGGGAGAGACCCAGAAATAACTGAAGTTAATCCCAAATAACTGGGAAATCACTAAACTGATTGTATTAGTAAGTGACTGCATTTGGTTTACCACTAGCAGAAGAATTGGAATTCAAAGTCGATGCTGTAATAGAAAACTAGAGCAAGTTACGATTTTCCCATATCTAAATTTGTTACCTGTGAATTCTATACCTCCGGCCAGTTAGCAGGATTGTAATACCAACTGCTAGTACAGGAAACAAAGTGGAATAATACTGCTAGTTAATATGTATAGAAAAAGATCTGGAAGAATTTAAAAACAGAATAATTTTGATTCTTCTTTTTATGTATTTTTAGTTTTTCCACAACAAACATGTATTGTCTCTGTAATATGAAAAATAAGTTATTTAAATTGAAAACTAGTCACCTGTTACCTTTTCTCACCTGATACAATATCCTTTCAAGTTTTGCTTATTTCTGGCACTACCCACATATATACCTTGGCACTGGAGTTCCTCCTAGCATCTTTCCTAATTATTTTATTTCATTTTATTATTTTTTGAGATAGGGGCTCCCTCCGTTGCCCAGGCTGGAGTGCAATGACGCAATCATAGCTCACAGCAGCCTTGAGCTCCCAGGCTCCAGTGATCCTCCTGCCTTAGCCTCCTGAGTAGCTGGGACTACAGGTAGGTGCCACCATGCCTGGCTAATTTTTTTATTTTTTGTAGAGATGGGATCTCACTGTATTGTCCAGGCTTTCTTTTATAATTTGCTACATCCTCCACATCTTTGTTCCTTTGTTTTTTCTAGGTCTATTGGTGTTGAAGATTTAGTTGGCAAGGGCACTATCAACTGTGAATCGGGAAAGTCAAATTCAACAGAAAAGCAAAAGAAGAAACATTGAGGCCATCAATCTGCATGTATCATTCTGGAGTGGACTTTGGTATAAATACTATATATTTATTAATGAGGTATGTCCTACTTGCAAAATGTGTGGAGAGACTTGGGGGGAAAAGGCCTTAAGATATGATTTGATCAAAAACAACAGCAATAGAAGAAGAAGTCTAGTTCCTTTTAACAGATGCAGGAGACCACAGATGAGTGAGACTAGGGTAATCAAGGTGGGGAGACAAAGACACAGCCAGGTCTTCTGGATGTATTCTGATGGGTGTTATGTGGGTGGCAGTAAAAGATGAGCATTTTGTTCAGCTTGGGTTAGGGGGAGGAGGAAGGCTTCTAAGATAGCTCCCTGCTGGACATGTCTTCTAAATTAGGGCTAGACAGATGAGTTACAGTTAGCCAGGAAAAGAAATATTCCTAGAAATGGTAAAGGCACCTGGGCTAATAAAAATTACACAACCAAGCTTAAACTTTTAGTTCCAGGCTTCCTGGCAGTCAAGGCAAAACAGGAAAATACAATGTGCTTTTTATTTCTCACCTTTGGAGAAAAGGGATCTTTCTAGGAACTAGCAATAATTTCCAGGAACTAACCAACAAATGATTCTCAAGTTTTATCTATTATGCATAAAAATCCCCTCAAACATTACGAATACAGAATTCTGGACCTCAGCTCTAGGGATTCTGACTCAATAGTTCTGGCATAGGGTCCAGGACTCTGCATTTTAACAAGCTCCCCTGAATAATTCTAACATAGGTGGCCCCCTCCAGTGCACTTCAAAAAAATACTGCTGTAAAGGGATTTTCCCCCCATTTACTCACTTCTCTGTTCTCTGTCCTAAATGCTGACGATAGACTGGAGAGCAAGACAGAGAATGCCATTGCTCTCAGAGGGCAATTAGAGGAGGACCACGGATGTTCACCAGTGAGCTGATGCTCTGTCTCTTCTCAGATGAGCCACAGCACCCTCTAGCCCAGAGCTCTGCACTCTGTCCCATGTGTCAACTGCCTCTTTAACTCCTAATCACAATCCTTTACAGTTTCATGTTGTGGTGACCAGGCCATCTGCCTAGGCCTTGGAAGACCCTGTCATGGAAGCCCCTAGGATTATCCAAACCTTGCAACAGCTTGTCTGAAGAGTATTGGCAGCTGGGATGCAGAGACAGAGACCCCCAAGGGTGGAGATAGGCTGGTCAAGATGAACCTGGCTGTGCAGGCTCCAGCTGCTCCCACTTCACATGCAGCGAAATTGCTGTCAGCCCCTCTCCTGGCTGTGGCTTCTCTGTACACCCTAAGTTTCAGCCTAATCCTTCTGCCCCAGCCTCTGCCCTGCCCGGCTACCTCTCTGGGCATTCCTTCAGAACCTGGGACTTCAATCTGCCTCCTCCCTGCACCTTCCTGGCTGGCTTCAGAGCAATACACAGGCCCCATCTGATGTCACTATTATCTTGTCTGAGGGCCAGCCCACAGCCAACCAAACACCCAGGAGCCATCCACTGCCACTAGCTGGCATTTAGACAGAGAAAGAAGCCCCAGAACATTTGTGCGTGAGTGTCAATGTGAGAGTGTGTGTGTGTGAGAGCATGTGTGCACATTTCTGAGTATGTGAGTGTGCCTGTGGGTGTGTGTTGGGAGACTGGATGTACAAATGGACAGTGGCCAAATAATATATGCAAAAACAGAACACTGACTCCCAGCTTGCAGCAACCAACCCCGGAAACCAATTCACTATCTTCAATAGCAAGTCTAGGAAGCCAGCCTGCTAGAAATCAAACTTGTAGGAGGTCAGAGCACCTTCTGACAGATTCCCTCATTTTTATCTCCTCTTCTGATCTAGCAGCAGCAAAATATGCACCCCCTTACCAATCACTAGAACTTGCTGCTGGTTCCCCATGCCAGCAGCCTCCCTTCAGGCCATACCTGAGCCTTCTTATTTTTTTTTTTTTTTTTTGAGACGGACTCTTGCTCTGTTGCCCAGGCTGGAGTGCAATAGCGGGATCTCGGCTCACTGCAACCTCCACCTCTCAGGTACAAGTGATTCTCCCACCTCAGCCTCCTGAGTAGCTGGGATTACAGGTACCCCGCATCATGCCCAGCTAATTTTTGTATTTTTGTAGAGATGGGATTTTACTATATTGGCCAGGCCGGTCTTGAACTCCTGACCTCAGATGATCCGCCCACCTTGGCCTCCCAAAGTGCTGGGATTACAGGCGTGAGCCACTGCACCTGGCCCCAAGCCTTCCTTTTATCCACTATAAAGTTTTCTCATTCCTTGGCCTGCCTTTGGGTCTTTGCCAAAATGCAGTGATGGTGATTGACTCTCTTGCTATGGCAAGCTCTGAATTAAATATCCATTGCTTGGTTTCATTTGCTTGTGCTCATTTAGTCTTCATTTATTTCCACCATGTGCATGAATGTGTGTGTGAGAGATAGCTGTGTGTGTATCTGAGTGCATGTGCACATCTGTGTGTATTGGGAATGGCAGGATTGGAGTGTGAAGAGGAATGCGGAGAAGGCTGTCTGCACTCACTGGAAGATCCTATCATTTATCTGGATTTGTTCCCTTGGAGTCCCTCTTCTTTTATGGCCCATGGAGTTGGTGGTGGGGAGGGGGCGGGGGGAAGGGAGGGAGGATTGGATGAGAGTCGCTTTTGTAGTACGGACAGTTGATTGTAAAAGTCACACTCCTTTGTGTAAAGTAATAAAGAGTCCCTAGACATGGTTCCCAGTGTCCCTTCCTGCCCTTCTGAACATGATGACGCACCATACTTCTTTCCTGCTTTCAGACAGCCAATGGCAGGCTCCAAAGTGACATTACCCCTGCCTGTGTGCCACTCACTCCGAGGTTCCCCTGTGCCCGACATCTGGGACGGAGGCCCTGACTTCCTACCACCAGTGCATCGGGATTTAATCTGAGGCCGGGTGGCTACTTGCGTAAATTAATGGTTGCTAAAATTAAAACAGAGGTAAATAGCCCTTTACCTACCACACAGCCTCCCTGGGATTTTAACTGCAGCAAAGAGATCATTGAGGTGTTACAATTTTCTGATCAATGATGGTAATATTCTTGCCCCTAAGATCAGCTTAATCATGCTAAGGGTCTTAGAGAGCACAGGGGTCAAAAGAAAATTATATGGTTGGGCAGGATTTCTCTGCAGCTCCGGTTTATTTTGTACCCCACTCTGATTTAGTGTTGCACTGCTCGGAAGCAACGCATAGTGCACTTGTTGAAACTGTAATGAACTGTTTGGCCATGTCATGGGGCTCAGCAGAGGTCCACAGAATAAGACAGTCTATGGTCCAATCCACAGATACCTGACTGCAAAAGCTTCCACAGGGAGCTGAAGTTTAAGATGAAAGAAACGAAGGCTGACAACGTTGCCCTTGCCAAACATTTGCCTCCAGCCTGGGATTCAACAATGTTTTAATAACATTTAATAATATTTTAATAGGGCATAAATGGTAAAATGGAGAGAACTCCCAAGCCCTGGGCCTGCTCTCTTGCACGTGTGTGTCACAGCTGCAGAAACACGTGCTTGTACAGGAATAATTGCCACCCCAACTCTGTACCAGCAGGTCTTGGAGCCCGTGGTCTATTCACATGCTCAGCAAGTGTTTAATTAATAGTTCTTTCTCTGTTGTTTTCAAATCAATCACCCCGTTTTGAACATGTCTATTTTCTCCTGCTGTTTGTTCTGTATTGTCACCTATGGTGCAAAAAGCATATTTTATCAAGAGTTGACTTAATTGCCAGTTTAAAACACTTCAGTGCATACTGTAAATCCATTAACAAACTGATCATTACATGAATCACCAACCTATTTCTTGTGGATAATAACTGCGATAAACAGTGACTAATGACACTGAAAAGCAGCAATGCATTAAAGAAAAAATTAACAGCTATGTCAGGGGCTAAGGATTTCCAGTCACCTCATATGTTTGCACCAACCAGATCACTGAAGACAAACGACGGGAAGTGGTGACTCAGATGGTAATGTGCAGGGAAAGGTTTAGAGATGAGATGTGTCTGATGCCTCAACACTACCCCTCTCTCCATCTGTCTGTCTCTCTTGGCACCACGGTTATGAAATTGCATTCTGAATGCTTAGGCCCTAAACCTAAATCAAGGGAAGGACCTCCAATAGAACACCCAACACACACTAATCTCCCCTGTATACTAGACATGACCTTTCTGTATTGTTTCGATTGGATAGGATTTCCACCATTATTCTATTTCAATTCAGTCCTGTTTGGTTTGTTGTCTGAGAACTTGATTGTCAAGTAAGAAGGAAGGAAGGTGAGATGCACCTACCTCCACCCTCAGAGCATATTCTCCTTTGGAAATGGACCTTGAAAAGATCATTTCTCTCTGGGGAAGCAGAACATAACCTTCAGGTGTGGGTGTGGCATCCACCTCCATGTGGCGTGGGCCTTGGTGGGAGGCGGGCATTGGGGGGTGGAGAAAGGAGAATGGGCCTGGCTAGAGAGAAGTGGTCTGGCAGTTTTCTGATGATGCAGTTGTCCCTGCTGTCTGGGCCTGCGCTATCCAACACAGCAGCCACTAGCCACTTGGAGTTATTAAAATTTTATAAAAATTCAATACAATTTAAAATGCCATCAGCACTAGCCTCATTTCAAATGCTCAGTGGCCAATGTGGCTGATACTGTATTGGACGGCACAGACTTGGAATATTTCCATCAGGGCAGAAAGTTCTACAGGACAGCTTCTTCCTAGGCTCTAGGCAGCCCCGGAGCCTCACCTGGGGGATAAGCAAAATCACAGAGTGAGAATAAGCAGAATCACAGAAATCACCTGGGGGGTAAGCAAAATCACAGCGTGTGGTCCAGGACCCCTCCCAGTCCCAGGTGCCGAATGACATCTGAGCAAGGGACTCTGTTGCCCCGGGGACGGTTTCAAAAGCTGGAGGCCGAGACTCCAAAGGGCTGGAGAGGCGTGCTAATAGAATCAGTGCTTCAACAGCAACTTCTCTTTTGCAATCCTTGCTGGTCTGACAGGCTTCTGCAGAATTACATCACTTCCTAAAAAACAGGCACACACCTCTCCTTCAAGTCAGCACCGACCCAAACAAGCAGGAAACAGGAAATGTTAACGTTTCAGAGAGGCTGCAGCCCGGCGCAGCATCCTGAGCGCGCCTCTCCCGAGGCGAGCGGACATGCAGGCTCCCCGCGCAGCCCTAGTCTTCGCCCTGGTGATCGCGCTCGTTCCCGTCAGCCGGGGTAAGCCGCCTCCACTTCCTACTCCTGGGAAGGAGGATCGCAAAAGCTGGTAGGGTGCCCGAGGCTACAGAACTCTGCCGGGGAGGGTGACACCCAGAAAATCTAATCCTTTCTGTGAAAGAAGTGGAGAAAATTAGAACTCCCTTTTTTGGGGGGTGGGATGGAGGGGGGACTTTGCTTATCGCTGCAGCTGTCTAATCTGGCTCCAGCTCTCTCACTTCATTTAACCCTCTTTCAGTCTTTGTCCTCTAGGATGTGTGCGTCCCTGTAATTTACCAGCTTTAATGGGCATGTTAAGAAAACCATAAACTTTTTGGCAGTTTATGTAAAAGAAAAAAAAAAGCTTCAATCGGCTGAAACAGAGACATGATTAATTTGCTTTTAATAGTGTGGGCTGAGAAGTCTGCTAGTTCCAAAATCTCCTGGAAAAACTGGGGTGTGAAAATTTACCACTAGAAAGCATACTAAGGAAACGACATAAACTTAAAAAAAAAAAAGGAAACGGGAAATTATCCGAAGAGCTACCAAAGAGCT
This sequence comes from Nomascus leucogenys, assembly GCF_006542625.1. Taxonomy (NCBI): domain Eukaryota; kingdom Metazoa; phylum Chordata; class Mammalia; order Primates; family Hylobatidae; genus Nomascus; species Nomascus leucogenys. Next base: position 73,330,634 of record NC_044387.1, on the reverse strand, counting down.
GTGTTAGAGGGTATCCCCTCTAACACATCAAGTGAGCTCTCTCATCTACTTTTATTGCACCTTGTTACTTTTACAGATTTTTTTTTTTTGCATTGATTGTTACTAATGAAGATTTGTTTGAAAAAGTAATATGATTGGAGCCAATCAAAGGTATTGGAAAAAACAAAATATTGAATCTCATTATTATGGCTAAAAGCAACAACTGATTTACACCCTTGCCAGTTGCTACAACAAGCACAAGTACCCTCAGCTGCCTCTCTTGTTGACTTGCCCTTGGGCAGATACGCTCGCTCCCCATTGTTTCTGTCAATGAACACCTACTGCTTCTAGTGTAGGGCGGTATTTACCAAGCAAAAGGAAAGTTCTCAAGCTAAAGTTCTTTAGATAGAATGAGGGACATCAGCCACAACCTAACAGATGTGACAGCTTCCTGGAGGTCAGCAGCCAGCACCCAGCCACCCCACCCCATCAATTTCTCTTCCCCTGGGTGTTCTCCATGTGGTCCCCCAGGCATCTGAGGTAGAAAACAAAGTGGAAGGCAAATCATTCCAGCTGAAAAGAGGTCTCCTTAAATTGAGTTTAGTGTTCAGAGTGGGTTTGGAAGTTGATGTGTTGTTTTATGCCCAGTGTTTTGGAGCTGGAAGGGAACTTGAAGATGATGCAGCTCAAACCATACTGGGCACACAGGTGAAGAAACAGTTGTGGAAGAAGGGAGATGTCTGGGTCTTACTGCTAGTCAGCTCTCCTGGCTTCTACTCCAGAGTTCTTTGAGCTCCTCCACACCCCCACCACCACTCCCCCTCTCCCCCCTCCCAGCCCCCAAACCAATTACTGTCTCTGCCAAGAGCTCTGGAACCTTTTGTAGTAGGACATCAGGGAAGAAAAGCCTAGCCATCCTCCTTCCACTTCTTCTATTGCGCAACACTGCCACAGGTGCCTCAAACACTCCCTTAATACTAATTCATCTTGCCTGAACTTTTTTTTTAGCTTCTAAAAAATGATTGAGTCCTAGTGTCTGCAATTCAGGAGATGCGAAAAGAGAATCCAAAGAGACTCGGTTAAAGTTGCCTTTCTAACACCTGAATCTGATCATGCACATCTTGCCCCTTAAGGACCCCTCATTTATGCCCCTTCACTTGTTCCTCATTTTTGCTCCTTAGACTCTCACTGCAACCTCCTTCCCAGTGGCACCTCCTTCCAGCTGTCTTCCCACTCCGTGGCTCTTGCCTATAATGAATACATTCTTTTTCCTACCTAGCAAATTCTTATATCACCTTAAAGGGATCAAACTAAATGTGATCTCCTCCTTGATGTCTCCTTTCTCTGCCCCTTCCCTGGAGCTCTACTCGTACCTGCTGCTGTGCCCTCATAGACCTAAACTTCTGCTACTCACTTTGAACCATAATTGTGTCCATGCCTCCCAACTGGCTGTGAACAACTCCAGGGAAAATCCTCTGTAGTTCATCTTTGACTTTCCAAAATCCTGTAAGGGCTCAGTATAAATTAGAAAATAATTGTTGATAAATATGAAAATCATCCCTAGAATGGATATGAGGCTGATTACAAAAAAAAAAAAAAAAAAAAAAACCTGATAGCTCCTGTAAACAGGTAGTGTTGGAATGTAAAGAGAAGTCAAAGAGGAAAAGTTGCATTTCAGTAGAGTGCAGGGATTACCTAAATAATCCAACATGCTCATTGGGCCCTGCTGGGATTCCCAATGTCTGAAAAATGCCCACTTGCAAAAGCTGTTGAATAAAAGCTATGACTTTGAGATGATTCATCATGGAAAAGGTGATTTTAAATTAAAGATTTTTAAGATTAATGTACACTACTTTTAGCTAATATGCCTAAGGCTTCAGGATATGAGTTACTTTCTAGGTGTCACAGGTATATTTCCTTGAATTCTTCAAAAAATACCTGGGGATGTTTGTTAGAAGAATCCAACCTACTGAACGGCCTGACACTCTGTTTGTGAGTATACTCTGAGATGCATCTCAAATTAAGCCTTTATTAACAACGAGCAGGCAACATGAGATAATATCTGCAGTTGCATGAGACGAGCACTGTTACCTCTGAGTCAGCAACCTCTTCTCTTTTTAGAGATAGATAGCCTGACATAGAATTGAGTTCTACCCCAAGAGAAATAATTCACTTGGAAGTTAACAGGAGAGAAATAAGAAAGCAGCATTTCTGGGACTATAATCAAATGGGTGAGCACAGTTAAAGGAAAGCTTGGGCCTAGGTGTCTTGGCCAGTGTAGAATCATAAGAAAGTTCAAACTCAAGGAGATGTTCTGCTCATGGAGTGAAGCAGGGCAGGGGTGTTCCCATCTCTGTTCTTTATGCCCTGTCAGTGTCAGCTTAACACTATCAGAAAACCAAAAGCAATTTCCTAAATACCAAAAGCATGGGATTTATTAGTTGCTACAAGCAGAATTGTTGCAGAAGGGAGAGCTGAAGGCCATGAGGCAGAAACAAGGATGCTGTGACTGTTTTGGTGGCCAAACAGAGAAGAATGGGAGATTTTCTATGCTGGTTCAGAAGAATAAGAATTATATAAGTATTGGATGAATCTTGACAAGGAGAGAAAGAATAGTAGAAAATACTAGCTATGTAAGTAAGGCTACACATTCTGACACTGTGGTATCTCATATCTTATTTTAATGAACACGGCTGACATCTGCTATTTCCTGGGACAGTCCCAATTTCAAGTATTAATAACAATGGTAGCTAACATATATAGAACTCATTATAGGTCAGGCACTGTTCTAAACGCTACATACACTAACTCGTTTAATTCTCAGGACAACCTTATAAGGTGGGCACTATTATCCCTGTTTTTACATTTGAGAAAACTGAGGCACAGAGAGGCTAAGTGACTTGCCCAAGGTCACACAGCTAATTAGTGAATCTAAGTAAGATTCTGCCTCAGGAGTCCATACTCTAACCATACTCTATACTACCTCTGGGTTTCCAGGCTCTGCCAGGCTACTCGTCTAGTTTTGGGTTTAGAAAACTGTGGTTGTTGAACCTTTCCAGCTGTAGGTGCAGCACAGAACTCTTGGCGAGGCTTTGCGGTTGCTGCATGTCAATTATAGAGCTGCATTTGTTTGCACTGGGTCAGAGACTGGCTGACAGGAAGGGGAATGATGAGAGTTGGGTTAAAACTCAGACTGCTCAGGAGGAAGGGAGGGGCTGAAAGAGGTGCAGAGTGAGCACAAGAGAATCTGGGGATTTAAGACTAGAAGCAGGAAAAACAGAACGTTGAAGTCACTGGGTAAGAGGCTTCAGGGTGTGGGAACCAGCGAGGAGAAGAACAGCCTTATGTCAGGCAGTCACTGTGGGAGAGCCCTACTGAGAACTGGCCATTACGACCAAATACTCTCAGGGACTCCCCCAAAAAACAGACAGAGAGGATGAGCTTTAAAGTCCTTCTGTGTCTGAAATTTGGAATCCCAGGAAACCATAAGAGGGAAGATATTGACTGGGATGGGCTCAATTCTGTAATGAAACAGTGCAAACTGCAGCTTGCCTATTCGTATGTAGTTTGTACCACTCTCAAATGTTGGCAAAGACATGGAGAGACAGGAACTCTGCACTACTGGTCCAAGGGCAGATTAGTGCAATCACCTTGTCTATCTTGATGGTCGAGCCATCCATTGGGCTTTTAATTTTAGTCATCATTATTTGGCATTTCTAGAAAATTTGTTCTTTTTTTCTTTTTGAGACAGAGTTTCACTCTTGTTGCCCAGGCTGGAGTGCAATGGCATGATCTTGGCTCGCCGCAACCTCTGCCTCGCGGGTTCAAGCGATTCTCCTGCCTCAGCCTCCCGAGTAGCTGGGATTACAGGCATGCACCAGCACACCTGGCTAATTTTGTATTTTTAGTAGAGATGGGGTTTCTCCATGTTGGTCAGGCGGGTCTCAAACTCCCAACAGCAGGAGATCCACCCTCCTCGGCCTCCCAAAGTGCTGGGATTACAGGCGTAAGCCACCACGCCCGGCCTTGCCTCCCATTCTTGATGGAAATCCTGGGGGCCCTGAGAGCAGAACCTGGTACACCGAGAATGGCTCACCCTACTTAATGGAACCCCAAATCATCTGATCCCATCACCAAGGTACTATAAAGTGCTCTAAGCCCCAATTCTTTTCTAATATAACCCCAGCCTTGTCATCACAAACTAGGATTTGGAAGAAACTGAGACAGGGGTGTGCTTAAGGGAGCCCATGATTGGACCTCAGGCTTAATCCCCAGCCTTGAATGGGAAGTGGCAGGCATCAGAGGTCAGCTTCCAAGAGCTGCAGGAGGAAGCAACAAAGCCTCCATGAAGGGGTAAGCTGGCCAACCAGAGCCAGCAGTGGAGCCAAGCCAGGCGCCAGAAGTAGGTAACCAAGGAGACTGAACTGATTGCCCTCAAGAAAGAAGAAAGGAATAGAGCAATCCTAATTGAAAATCAGAGGAGGGACCAGGTTCCACAGGTGTCAGGATGATGGCAAGATCAGCCTGGGGAAGCTGACCTGACTCTGAACTTTTTTCTTATACCATGGTCTGAAGTTTTAGCTTTAACTCTTGACCCAGTGAATGGACAGGAGCTCCCTGAAAACATTATATAGCCTGTTATCTCCCTGGGCCCACACTTTTGTTGAGGAAATCCCCATTGGTAGATATAACTCTGAATTTCAACTTCCTCTAAGCATTTAAAAATATATATCTCTCCTAAGCCTTAGGCATTTTCTTGCTTTCTTGAGATTTCTTTATGCATTTAAAAGATTGCCTTTTATGTTTTATTCAACATTTCTAGGTGTTGCACATTGGGAGAATTTTCAGGTTACCACGTTTATCAGATTATATGAAAAAGGAAATTTTTCTATACAACCATTCTGGAGAATAATTTGGAAATATTACATAAGCAGAAGATGTTCATGTGCCACAATCCCAAGAACTGACTCCTAGCTCACTCACAAATGTGCAGTCAAAAGATACGGCTGAAGTTGCTGATGATAACATTGTTTGTAAAAATGAAGAACAAAGCAAAACAAAATGAAAGCAACCTAAATGTCTATCAACAAAAGGAAAAATAAAATTAAGTATAGTCACAGAATGAGTACAAGATAACAAGTAAAATTAATGAATTCCAGCCAAATGTATCAAGGTGAATCAGTCTCAAAAGTCATGTTGATACATGTATCAAATGTATAAAACCAAATGTATCAAAAGTCATGTTGACGAAAAAGTCAGTTAAAGATTATTATGCCACCAGGGATGGTGGCTCAGGACTGTAATCCCAGCACTTTGGGAGGCAGAGGCAGGCAGATCACTTGAGGTCAGGAGTTCGAGACTAGCTTGACCAATGTGGTGAAATTCCATCTCTACTAAAATTACAAAAATTAGCTGGGCATGGTGGTGCACGCCTGTAGTCCCAGCTACTCGGGAGGCTAAGGCAGGAGAATTGCTTGAACCTGGGAGGCAATAGTTGCAGTGAGCTGAGATTGTGCCACCTCACTCCAGCCTGGGCAACAGAGTGAGATTCTGTCTCAAAACAAATAAAGAAGTAAATAAAATTATTATGCAGAGGCGGGGTGGGAAAAAAAAAGATTATTATGCATAGAATAATTATACTTATTTAAACATTTTTAAACATCCAAAATTAAGCTATATATTGCATAGGGACATAGACATGTTTCAAAAGTGGGAATGATACACAGTAACTTTAGGACAATAATTACCTTTGATGAGTGACGAAGAGAAATGAGATCAGGGAGGGGCATAATGAGGGCTTCAATTATATCCAAAATATTGTTTCTGTCAGCAAAAAGATGGTAGTCCAGGGCTCAGTAAACTAAGACCCATGGGCCAAACCCAGCCAGCTTCCTTTATTTCCAAGCTAAGATTGATTTTTACATTTGTAAATGTTTATATCTTTAATGTTTATATAAATAAGTGCTTTCATAATAGCTGGTATTTGCCTCTTGGCCTGAAAAATCTAAAATGTTTACTCTCTAGCCTTTTAAGAGAAAGTTTGCCAACCTCTGCTCTTGTCAGTATGGAAAAATTTAAGATAATTAGGGGATGAGTGCCTTGTTATTTGTTAAATCATTCTCTATTCTTTTCAGTAGGTATACTTTCATAATGAAAAATAATGAGAGAGCCTGTGAGTTCTTCTTGCTCTTCTCCATCTTTCTTTTTCATGTCTCCCAGTCTCTTCGAAGATGGTCAATACACTCTTATTTTCTCACATTCCATTCATTTCTCAATCCTCTGCCATGTGGCTACTGTGTCAGGTACAGATTTCAAATCGCTCTGTCTCCATCACCAGTGCCTCCTAAAATCGAAACCCAAAAGACCCATTTCTGTGCTTATTTTATGTTTTTCTCCATAGCACTTGTCCTAATTAATCAGTGATTGCAGCTCTCTTATCCTTGATCTTCACGATGCTCTTTTCTTCTGGGTCTCCTACTGTGACTCTGATTGCTTCTTTCCAGTGTTTGGTTATGAATCTTTCTCTACCACCTGCTCATTTCATGTCAATGTTCTTTTCTTTTATCACTCCTTACACCAGTCCTGGGTCATGACAACCCTTTTCTTTGTTTTTTTTTTAAGGGTTTCACTTTGTCACTCAGGCTGTTTAGTACAGTGGCACGATCCTGGATTCAAGCCTCTGGGTTCAAGCAATCCTCCCACCTCAGCCTCCTGAATAGCTGAGACTACAGGCGCATGCCACCATGCCTAGCTAATTTTTGCTTTTTTTTTTTTTTTTTTTTTTTTTGTGGCGATAGGGTCTCTCTATGTTGCTCAGCTGGTCTTGAACTTTTGGGCTCAAGCCGTCCTCCCACTTAGGCATCCCAAAGCGCTGGGATTATAGGCGTGAGACATTGAGCCCAGCCACACCCACTTTCATCTCACTCCTGGGTTGAGGATTCCCAAATAACCACCTCCAGCCAGACCTATCTGCCCAACCTGGTATTTTCATCACCAGGTTTCCCTGGACATGTCACAGGGGCCTTCAACTCAGTTCCAAAACAATACTCATTCTTTGCTCCCTGCCAGTTCAGACTCCTGTGGGCTCTCACCTAGGCTGTTTTCTTAACTTCTTAACCAGTCTTCTTGCCTCTAGTCTCATCTCCAACCCATTTTCACATAACCTCCAGAGTGATGGTTCTGCAATAAAAATGGAATGATTTCCTCCTGTACTCATCCCTCAGTGGTTCTTCATCTCCTTGAGATAGAGTCCAATCCCCTTGGCATCATTACAAGCTAATGATGAGCTGGTCTTGAGTTCCTTTCCTGCTTTACATTCGCTACTTCCTGCTTCCCACCATGAACCCTATAATACAGCCACTTGAGTGTGCCAAGCTCTGTCAGGCCACTGAGTCTTTCTGTATGCTGTGCCCTCAACTGTAATGCCTTTCTCTTCCCTCTTTGCTTGGAGAACTCCCAAGGTTCAACTGACTGGTCCACTCCCCTGCATCAAATACCTGAGTACCCCTTAGCCCCAAATGCAATGAATGTCTTCTTCTCCCATGTGCTCATGAGACTTTGTATACAAACACATGATGGCTTTTATTAATCTGTATTATAATTACTGATTTGCATGCCATCGTCCCTACTTAACAGCCACTTCCCTGGGAGGCAGAAGCTGGTCTCATTCACCTTCACTTGCCAAAGCTTAGAATGGCGACTTGCACGTTAATAGGCACACAACAAAAGTGTAGTGGCTGACTCAATGAACGCATAAACAACATGAAATTTATCAAATGCCCCAAGATTTACTTGTATTTATGAGGAGATTATAATCATTTAAATAATAAAATCAAAATATAGCAATACTTGGATAAATGTTATTTTTAGTTAACCCAGCTTTATAATTTTATTCCAGAATATTAGCTAACTATCCCAAATCTTTTATTTATTTAGTTAGTTATTTTATTTTATTCTTATTTTTTTGAGATGGAGTCTCACTCTGTTGCCCAGGCTGGAGTGTAGTGGTGCGATCTCTGCTCCTGCAACCTCCGGCTCCTGGGTTCAAGCGATTCTCCTGCCTCAGCCTCCCGAGTAGCTGGGATTACAGGCACCTGCCACCAAGCCCAGCTAATTTTTTTGTATTTTCAGTAGAGATGGTGTTTTACCATGTTGACCAGGCCGGTCTCAAACTCCTGACCTCAAGTAATCTGCCCACTCTGGCCTCCCAAAGTGCTGGGATTACAGATTACAGGCGTGAGCCACTGCACCCGGCCTCCCAAATCTTTTAATGTATGAACAGTTCACTTCTGTCCCTTCAAACCAAAACAATTATTGCACTCCACCCCCACCAGCCTTCCTGGAGAAAATACTATGTAGCTGCAGAGAAAACGTTTTTACCCACCTTCTGAAAATATGAACACAAGTTCAGACCCAGAAAAATACACATTAAGTGGCAAAATTATTTACAGAAAGGACACACAGTTACAAGCATTTTGGGGAGACATTTGAAAGGAAAACAAAGGAAATACAAGTTCCATAGATACTTAACTTCAAGCCAGTAACAGCTGATTTGATAGCTTTAAAAATAACTAAACTTTGTGTAACATAAAACTCATGGGAAAATCTACTTCAGTTGTTGAGGAAAACACAGACATATTTCCTGAGTAATTAAAGAAGGTGGTTAAAAAAAGAGTTACCTAACAGAACAGTATTCTGGTAGTTGTTCTGCCATCTTTTCCTTAAAACCAATAAATCTAGTTTGTTTCTGAATTTTTTCTATGTTTCATATGAGTTAAAACCATCGTTGTTATTTTCTACTTCACACTACGCTGTAATTTTCAGAAACGGGATTCCAATGGTTGCCAAGGTTTGCTGACATGTTATTATTCCCTGACAACACTAAATTCATTCATTTAAAAATTGATTTATTCTTTTCTAAGACTTATACTTGTTTGCTTATTTGTTTATGATTAAGATTGCCAAATTTAGCAAAAAAAAAATAGGACAACCAGTTAAATGTGAATTTCAGATAAGCAATGCTTTTCTTTAGTATAAGGATGTCCTTTACGATTTAGTATAAGTATTTAGTACAAATATTACATGGGACATACTAATACTAAAAATGTTTCATTGTTTATCTGATACTCAAATTTAACTAGGCATCCTGTATTTTACCTAGTAATTTTATTTTGGATTATGATTATCTTTTATCAGGCAAAGACCATCTCTGTGTTGGTTCTGGTTCATCACTAACGTCATAGACATGTTGGTTATGTACTGCTACATATTAGAATAATATTTAGGCTGAGTCCTAGATCAACCATTCAAATAAAAAGAGACCATTTCTGAAAAAAAAATACTGATAATTACATAGAATAAAACCAGGAATTCAAGAGCAGATCAACTTTTTAAAAATCTATGAATGTAATCACATTAAAAACTAAGTTAGGAAAAAATAAGTTTGTATTAATAAATGCACAAGAGAGATTGACAGAGTGAGACTAGCACCACATCGACAGCTCCAGCCACGATAGGAAAATTCAGAGTGCTTGAGCCTTGGAGGCTGTTCAGGATGGAAAGGCAGGATTGATTCTCTTTGAAGGTAAAATAGGACCAGAAGCCCAGTTGCTTTAGGGATCTGTTCGGGGCTTAACTGATCCAAGGAAATGCGACCCACGATTCTTCAAAACCTCAGCAACTTGTTTCCTTCTTCAGCCTCTTGTAGGAAAGCATCAAACGCTGTTGCTCCTATGCTCCTGCTTAGGCTGGCGACGGGGACTCTGGTGCACATCCTCTCCCTGTTGTTCCTCCTTCACCCTTGGTGGTGACCAAGCCCCTGGGGTGGCAGCCCACAGCGTTCCCTGGTTTCCTGTTCTTTAACTTATCACGAGCACACACCTACCAGTTGTTGTTTTGTTTGTCTCTGTCTTCCAGTTTTTCTCTCTGGCAATGCTGAGCTTGTGCTGAGCTGAGCAAGGAGTGGGATGCCCATGTACCCCATGAAAGAGCTCTTCACCTATGGAATGGGGTGGCGGTGTCTTCCCACCCTGCCTCAGAGGCCAGGGAGACAGCAGATGTCTTGAGGCAAGGGCATGGCTGGGAGTATCTGTTTTCTTTTTTTTTTTTTTTTTTTTTTTTTCTGAGACGGAGTCTCGCCCTGTCACCCAGGCTGGAGTGCAGTGGCGAGATCTCGGCTCACTGCAAGCTCCGCCTCCCGGGTTCACGCCATTCTCCTGCCTCAGCCTCCAAAGTAGCTGGGACTACAGGCGCCCGCCACCATACCTGGCTAATTTTTTTGTATTTTTAGTAGACACGGGGTTTCACCGTGTTAGCCAGGATGGTCTCGATCTCCTGACCTCGTGATCCGCCCGTCTCGGCCTCCCAAAGTGCTGGGATTACAGGCTTAAGCCCCCGCGCCCGGCCAGAGTATCTGTTTTCAAGTTACTCTTTTCAATTGTAATTTTGAAATTGGCCCTTGAAAAGAAGAAATGTAATAAAATAAGTAGAAATACAATAAAATTGGGAAAGTATTCAGTTTGGCAATAACGATCATTTAATAATCTTTTTTTCATTTCAAAGCACTTTCATGTTGCTTATCTCATTGATGGTACGAAGGACTTTTTTAAAGTTTAAAATGTGTTTGTATTCTGTCTCCTAAAAATACACATTCTTTAAAACTGCCAGGTGCTACAGGCTACTGTAGGATTCCAGTGTATAAAAAGGTAGTCAGGTGGTCAAAAATGCAGCTTCCCCAAGTGAGTGACTTCAAACCAGAAACAGCCTTGGGGCCTGAGCAAATCTGATTAAATGTGAGCAAGCTTCCTCTTGAAAAGACATCAAAATAAAAGTTTAAATGAAAAAGACATTGGAACATTGTGGGTCTCCCCACTGTAAAACATGTTTTAATCTGATAGTAAATTACAGTTGCAGGTGTGCTTCTCAATTCAAGGAGGTAAAAATACAACAAACCCTCAACAAGTAATTTCCCAGAGCAGACTACTGGCTGAAAGTGTTTTACCAGACAACCTCCTCAAAACTGGAAAAAAGAATCCTTTCTTTATGTTCTTTTGATGCAAGGCATCATCACCTCTAGTTATCTGGTGGCTGAAGAGAAAAAGTGTACAAAACACAGGCATTGCTTGATGATCTCAAATACCTTTCTATTCTTACAAGCTGCCATTAACCTTCAATGCTTCTGCCTTGTATCTGTTCAACCACCTATTTATTCTGTCCATATGTTCTTCAAGTAAATTAGTCAGAAAAAAAATTAGGTGAAGGCTTTCACTTAATAAAATTGGCAAATATGTAGAACAATTGAGCTTATAAGAAAGCAGCAATCCCTCCTCTTCTCGAGTCCTGGTCCCAGACAGAATCAAGTCACCTGACATTTACATGGGGGCAAATGCATGAACCACCCTTATTGCTCCTGCCAAAAAAACTATAAACATGAAATCTCATCATTTAGGATGCATAAGTTGTTATTAAGCAATTCCTCCATTCCCTAGTATGTTTGAAAAATTTAGATGGCTTTTTGAAAGAAAACCACTTTAGATTTCTTTTTCTTTGTGAATAGAGATACACCGTGTATGTATGACTGAAAGGAAGTTGTTAGGGGAAGGAGGAGATCAGACTCTGGCGAAAAAGGTGAGAGCGTGACTGGCAATTTCATCACAGACCCACCAGGCCTATTGGACATTTCCTTCAGTCATTCCTTCCACACACAGCAGATGGGGTTTCAGGTGCTGGGGTTACGTACAAAACAGTGAAGGAGACAGATGGTAGACAAGCACACAAATGAAGTAATTCTAGATAATAAATAATAAGTTAGTACCTTTTGGAAATGAACTAGAGAAAAGTACAGAGCACTTCAGAGCAGCATCTGTAGTCCATGAGCATCGGTGTCCTTGTAGCACTGTCTGCAGTCCATGAGCAATGGTGTCCCATCACCACCATCTATAGTCTGTGAGCATTGGTGTCCCAGTGCCACTGTCTGTGGTCCATGAGCAACAGTGTCTCAGTGGTGTCATCCATCCACTTGGAGTTAGTGTCTCTATGCAAACACAACCTCCCACAGCCAGGCTGTGTCCTGAAGAGTCTGGCATGGTTATTCTTATTTTAGTCTCATTCTGTCCCTGACCACATCACAGTCAGATTCCACAGATGCTGAACAATTGATTTTTAAAAAGAGATCAACTGAAGAGTTAAACTGTTTAACGGTGCATACTCCAAAATGCAAATTCTGGTAGGACTTGGTGGCTCATACCTGTAATCCTGGCAGTTTGGGAGGCTGAAGCAGGAGATTGCTTGAGCCCAGTAATTTGAGACCAGCCTGGGTAACGAAGTGAGACTCCCTGTCTCTACAAAATTTAATTTTGTTCCCAAAGCCTTCTGTGGATGGTTCTCTAATCACATTTAAAACTAATGAGGACTGTCTTCATGAACAATGGCAAATTAAAATAAAGTCCACTCAGTTATTATTTAACTCAGTCATTCTCAACCTAACATACATACTTACTAGAGTTATTTGGGGGAGCTTTTAAGAAATACTGTTACCTAGGCCACACCCCCAGATATTCTCAAATAACTAATTTGGTTAGGGCTTTAAAAACTTCCCAGGTGATGCTGATGCACAGTAAATGTGGAGAACAACAACAGGTGTGACTGATAAATAGACACAACTAAATGAGATTGTTTGAGCAACTTCAACCAGTATGCCCTGCAGACCAGCAGCATCAGCACAACCTGATTACTTGTTCAAAATGCAAATTCTTGGGGCTGGGCGCGGTGGCTCACGCCTATAATCCCAGCACTTTGGGAGGCCGAGGCGGGCGGATCACGAGGTCAGGAGATCGAGACCATCCTGGCTAACACGGTGAAACCCCGTCTCTACTAAAAATACAAAAAATTAGCCAGGCGAGGTGGCGGGCGCCTGTAGTCCCAGCTACTCGGGAGGCTGAGGCAGGAGAATGGCGTGAACCCCGGGGGGTGGAGCCTGCAGTGAGCCGAGATCTCGCCACTGCACTCCAGCCTGGGCGACAGCGAGACTCCATCTCAAAAAAAAAAAAAAATGCAAATTCTGGTAGGACTTGGTGGCTCATGCCTGTAATCCTGGCAATTTGGGAGGCTGAAGCAGGAGGATCGCTTGAGCCCAGTAGTTTGAGACCAGCCTGGGTAACAAAGTGAGACTCCCTGTTTCTACAGAAAATGCAAAAATTAGGCGTGGTGGCACACGTCTATAGTCCCACCTACTTGGTGGGCTGAGGTGGGAGGTTTGCTTGAGCCCAGGAGTGCAAGGCTGCAGTGAGCCACGTTCATACCACTGCACTCCAGGCTGGGCAACCGAGTGAGACCCTGTCTCAAAAAGAAAAAAGCAAATTCTTGGGCCCCCTCCCAGACCTATTACATCAGAAACTATAAGACTACGCCCAGCAATCTGTGTTTTAAGAAGGGCTGTAGGTGTTTCCAGTACACATTAAGGTTTGAGGACCACTGGCTTAAAGCACCGATCAAAGCTATTGCTGATAGCTGTTCTATTAGCCATAACACTTTCTGGATATGCAGGGTTTAAACCCTGGCATGCATCTCACTAATGCAGGCTTATTCAGGAAGGTGTGATGGTCACAGCCCTGTCTCATATCCTAGCTAGACTCTTCCAGGTTCTTGAAACTTCAGTGATGATTTTTAAGCTATTGTGTTCTGGTGATAGAGTTGGCAGCTGCTAGGCAAGCCTTTGGCATCCAACTCCTTGACCTCGATTTTTCTCAAATTCACCAAGGAGCATAGAGAACAAGACAGGGAATGATCTGGTGTGGCTCAGGGGAGGCCAGAAGTGGGCAGGGTCTAGAGAAGTGAGTCTCAACTTCAGCTGCGTCCTGGAGCCACAAGAACTGTAAAAATTATTGAGACCTGGGTTCTACCCCTAAATATTTTGATTGATTGATATTTAGAACAGGGTCTTGCTCTGTTACCCAGGCTACAGTGCACTGGTGTGATCATAGCTCATTCAGCCTTGGACTGGACTCAAGTGATCTTCCTGCTTCAGCGTCCCTAGAAGCTGTACCCTCAGGTATTTTGATGTAATGAGTTTGGGGTATGGTGTGGGCATCAGGTTATTGAAAGATGCCTCAGTGATTCTATGTGCAGACTAGGCTGAGAACCACTGGAAGACTTCTTGGTTTGTTTTTCTCTCCTCCTTCTAACGATAATCAGGCTCTTTGTTGTATACTGAGGTACAGAAAAGAATGAAAAGGAGTCAGGCTTTTGGGTTTGATTTCTTGATCATCCTGAAATTCAAACATGTCAGTTACTCCACAAAGCAGGGAAGAGTTTGAAGGCTTGACATCTGACATGTTTTCTTTCATTTCACCATCTTAACTATAAAATTGTTTAAATAATTTGCACATGGAGTTCACATAATTGACAAATGAAAGAATGGGGCATCTGATTGTGGTCCAACATGCTTCACGACATCCTGAGTTTAGTAGTATTCTCTTGTCATTGTTTTATTTCACATTGTATTATTAATGTGACAGTCTTTCAGTCAATTTATAATACTTTCTTCTAACTTTAAAAGCTACAGCTTGGTTGCAGTTTTTTAACATGTTTTTGTGTTTATTAATTAAGCTTCAAAAAAATTTTACTTTAAATTCCAGTGTGCAGGTTTGTTACATAGGTATATGTGTGCCATGGCAGTTTGTTACACCTATCAACCCATCATATAGGTTTTAAGCCCTGCATGCATTAGGTATTTGTCCTAATGCTTTCCCTCCGCTTGCACCCCACCCCCCGACAGACCCCAGTGTGTGTTGTTCCCCTCCCTGTGTCCATGTATTCTCATTGTTCACCTCCCACTTATGAGTGAGAACATGTGGTGTTTGGTTTTCTGTTCCTGTGTTAGTTTGCTGAGAATGATGGCTTCCAGCTTCATCCATGTCCCTGCAAAGGGCCTGATCTCATTCTTTTATATGGTTGCATAGTATTCCATGGTGTGTATGTACCACATTCTCTTTATCCAGTCTATCATTGATGGGCATTTGGGTTGGTTCCATGTCTTTGCTATTGTAAATAGTGCACGTACGTGTTGGTTGCACATTTGTTTCACTTTCAGAAAAAGAGAAGTTAGCTAGTTTGCTTCCTGGAGAAGCAGAGTCATTTCCACTTAGTGATGATGCCCTGAGCAGGGATAATGCAGACACTGTGCAGCCCAGCTGTTGGGGCTACCAAGCGTTACCTCAAACATTTCTTCTCATTTACAAGGATTTCCCCATACATCCTCACCAGATGTGTGAAAGATGAGTCCCAGATATGTTTGCGTGAATATTGTCAATAAGTATGTGTAAGTGACTCTCTACACTGTGCAGTTTATTATCGGCTGATCTTAAGATTTTTGGATTAACAATAAAGTGAAGTATTGCAGCTTAGTTTCATCATTCACATGACTGACCACTTCCATTATCTCTTTAAAATGCTACATTATCTGAGCAGAGAAAAAGAGAAATGGTGAAATGGAGGGAGACTTCCTGGGAGAGTTTGTGTTGGGGTCACTTGAGATGACTGTGACTTGGCCACCTAACAGGAATGGCTTCTGCCAAATCTGCAGCTTATGAGCCACCAGCCTCGGCCCTCACACCCAGTGATCTGGGAGTTTGGTCCCATGCAGGGCGTGAAGCCACACAAGACTGACCTTTACCCACCTTTCTGCTTCTAACCTGTTGTCTTCCTTATTTCTTCTCTTCTATTCTTTTGCTTGTTAATTCCTCTTTCTTTGCCCTCTCACCCTGTGTCCTATTTCTGTCTTCTGCAGCTTTGCTAGTTTTACCTCTAGCCCCACCTCTTTTACCCTGAAATATGCCCAAATTTAGATAAGGAAGTAAAGTAGCAGTAAAATGAGGAAGTTATACCAGGCAGATTAACCTTCTGGGGAACAGCAGAGAAACAGGCAAGTACAGAGCTGGGGGGAAAGAGAACAGGCCATGGATGAAGAAAATAACAAAGACACAAATACCTGGCCTGCGGGTGGTGCTTTATGGCTCCTAAAGCATTTTAACAGTTCTTATTTCACTTACTTTCGTATGAACACTATGGGCTAGACACAGCAGAAGGCCTACTTTTTTGGCTTTTAGGAAATGGATAATTAGAGAGGGAGGGAATTCTTCCCAGGCCCCAAGGGTGCAGAGGGCAGCAGCCAGTCTCAAGCCTAGCTCTTCTGAATTCAAATCCTGTCTTCCTTCCATGATGCTATGGTTATGTCCTTGGAGTCCTGGAGCACAGCACAGGAAGTACCACTGGGTGTTCTGGGGGGTTCACCTCCAGACTTATTTCCTGAAAGAGAGTTCTGCCTTCCTCCCAGTGGCTGGACTCCCAAGGTTGTAAAAGGTCACTTTCACCCAAGAAGCCCAGGATGCCGCCCGCAGGAAATCTCCATGGATGATTATGGGCCTTAGTCAGTGTTTCTTTCAACACAGTGGTTTTAGGGGGCCCCATGTCCACTGGATTAAGAGTGGCTGTTAACCCATAGGCCATGGGAGGGACACCTGTCATGTTTTGGGGAAAAATCCCTCGAGCTGCCCTCTGCATCCATACTTTTGTGGCCTTTGGCACCTCCTCTGGTTTCCACCTTGTTGGTGTACACTTCTGATTTTCTTCCTAACTCTTACCCTTGTCACCTTGGCAACCCACTCCTGGCTGCTGATCTGATTCTATGGCTCATCTTTGTTTGCCAGCCCCCCTTTTGATGACATTTGATTCCTCCTTGCACAAACTCTTGGAGCTGATCCCCAGTGTTTTCAACTTTCCTCCCTTTGACATCCCAGACTCCCTGCACACCCGGTTCTTCCCTTAGTTTCTGCCAATTCTTATTATGTGAAAACTGGAGTACTAGGTTTGTCTTAGAGAATTTTTCAGATCAGACCACCAAGAGTAGTTTGATGCTGTCCCCCCCTACCCTGCACCTAACACCCTCTCATGCTCTCTCCATTTTTAGATACACTGTAGAACGTGCTTGCCTATGTGCAAACTGAAGGATGAACAGAGGTTTATTGCAGTATTGTTGGAAACACAACAGAACTTAAATCTCTATCAATAGGAATAGATTATAATACATTCAAACAATGGGGAAAAAAGCTCTCTATACAGTCGTGGAATGATCTTCAAGTAAAATTTTAAGTGAAAAAAGCAAGGGGCAGAAAGTATATACATTGTGCTACCATTTGTGTCAAAACAAGAAAACAGGAAACAATACTTATACTTGTATATGCATAGAGTTTCTGTCAAAGGAGCAGAAACAGTGGTTACTTCTGGGGAAGGAAACTGAGTAACCTGGGGAAAGGGTGGTAGTGAAACTTCCTTTCTGAACTAAGTACCATGTGCAGATTACCTATTCAAAAACTTTACTTAAAAACAAGGTAGAACACTTTGGAATCAACAGAGATGTGGAAATAGATGGGACCTTGGGGATCACTCCTCAATTGTACAGATTAGAGCATTAAGTCATTAAGGGAAAAGTAATTTGTCCAAATTCTATAAGTACAAAGTGACAGAGCTATGACCAGACCCTCATCTGTTATTTGTCACCTATGCTTGAAGAAATGCACCTTCAAAACCCAGTAGAAATTAACAATGTAAATGACAGGATTGCACCCCAGGGCAAGACATTCAAGATTCAGTTTCTTCATCTGTAAAATGTGGGCAATAAAGTTGTGAAGATCGAATTAGATAGCACATGTTTATCCTAGCAGCTAGCACATACTAAGCATTCAATACATCCCAGTTACTGTTATTTATTATTTCGAAGCTATCATAGAGTTGGGGGAAGAGAGAGTGAGAGAGAGAGAGAGAGAATGAGAACAATCCCTTGATTCTCATTTAGCCACTAGAGAATCTGAGAGAGCAAATGATGCTTAATGCGGAAAACACATGTGAGGGCATGTGGGAGAGGGCATTGCAGAGAGAACGTTCAGCCTCTTTAACTCCACCGTTCCACCAAGGGCCACCTGTGAACAGCGTTGTCTCATGCTGAAAAGTAAATGTACACAGTCCAGGACCATCTGGTATGCTTCTTTCCGTTTCTCTTTTATTCCCGATTGTCTAGATGTCCCCATTATTCTTGTTAGCTTGTTTCCTTTCCTATTTTCTCTTTTCCCGGGGCCACGGGTCAAATGGTGACTAAGAGTGCAAAGTGTTCCTCTAGGGACTTCATTCACCTTCCTCAGAGAGGCGCTGAAAAGACCCTGTCCTTCTGGGCAGTTTTGCTGGCAACGCATCTGAGCTGAGGAGCCTTAGCATGAGCCCCAGCAAAGCCGAGGTTTCTGGGAACCCTTTCCTCTGTCCTGTCTTCTGCCAGAAAGCCACCTCCTAGTATAGGCAGAGGAATGGGAGCAGGAGGTTCCCTCTCATTCACCACTTTATGGCCAAACTTGATGATTTGCAAGCATTGCATTCCTCCCTGAGGGAGGGAAAACTCTGTGTGGGGTTATAAGCTCTGGTTCTGCCATCGGCCCCCTGGTTTCAAATCGTCACTCCTCCATGTGAGCTCTGTGATCTTGGGCAAGTTGTGTAACCTCTTTGCCCTAATATCTATCTGAAAAAATGGTGAGGACAAAATGAGATAATCAATAATCTGGGTACAAGGCAGAGCATAGAGATTGGTTCTTTTTTTTTTTTTTTGTGAGCAACATGGCTGTTTATTTCACCTGGGTCGAGATTGGTTCTTAGTAAATTCTCAAAAAAAGACGCTGAAATAGTAACAGCAGCTACAGCATTCATAGAAGTAACCAAAAGAAGTAAAGTGAGGGGGGCGGGGTCTGGATACTCAAGGAAGATTCACTGACCTCTAGGTAAAAGGATTATTACCACCAACCGCACCAACCACCAACCCCATTCCCCACCCCACACCCAACCTCATCATACCCATATGTACCAGTCTTCACTGGCCAAGGTTACCAGTGAAAATGCTATTTGATCTGGCTGCAGTAGTTCTCCAAGCAGAATCATTTTAATGAGGAGGTTTTCTTTACTAGTTCAGGGTGGTACATAATATATCAAAGGCTTTAACATATATGTGAATACATTATTGACTTACCCAATTTTAAAGACTTAAAAAGTAGTCCCCCCTTATCCACAGTTTTGTTTTTCGTGGTTTCAGTTACCCATGGTCAACCATGGCCAAAAATAGTACAGTACAATAAGACATTTTGAGAGAGAGAGAGATCATATGCACATACTTTCATTATAGTATATTGTTGTAATTGTTCTATTTTATTACTAGTTATTCATTGCTTACTGTGCCTAATTTATAAATTAAACTTTATCATAGGTATGTTTAGAAAAAAACACAGTTTATGTGGGGTTCAGTACTACCCATAATTTCAGGCCTCTTCTGGGGCCTTGAAACATGTTCTGCTTGGATAATGGGGGACTACTGTAAATGTAGGACAAAGCCACTTAACTCAGAAGGCAGAGATCAGTAAGTGGTAGATTTTTATTGACACATAATATTTTACATACTTATAGGGCACATGTGATATTTTTTGTTACATGGATAGAATCTATAATGATTAAGTCAGTGTATTGGGGGTATCCATCACTTTGAGTATTTATCATTTCTATGTGCTGAGAACATTTCAAGTCCTGTCTTCTAGCTACTTTGAAATATAAAATATATTATTGTTAACTACAGTCATCCTACTCTACTATTGAACGTTATAATTTATACTGTCTATCTAACTGTATGTTTCTACCCATTAACCAACCTCTCTTCTTCCCCCACTCTTACCCAAACACCCTTCCAAGCCTCTGATATTTATAATTCTCCCTCTACCTTTGTAAGATCAACTTTTTTAGCTCCCACATATGAGCGAGAACGTAAGATATTTGTCTTTCTGTGCCTGTCTTATTTTACTTAAAATAATGACCTCCAGCTCTATCTATGTTGCAGCATAAGATATGATTTCATTCTTTTTTATGACTGAATAGTATTCCATTGTGTATATATACCACATTTTCTTTATCCATTCATCCATTGATAGATACTTCGGTTGATTTTTTATCTTGGCTATTGTGAATAGTGCTGCAATGAACATGCGAATGCAATTATTCCTTTGATATATTGATTTATTTTCCTTTGGATAAATGCCCAGTAGTGAGATTGAGGATTGTATGGTAGTTCTCTTGTTAGTTTTTTGAGAAATTGCCATACTGTTTTCCATAGTGGCTGTACTAATTTACATTCCCACCGACAGTGTGTAAGAGTTCCCTTATCTCTGCATTCTTGCCAGCATCTACTGCTTTTGCCTTTTCAACAATAACCTTTTTTTTTTTCTTTTGAGATGGAATCTTGCTCTGTCACCCAGGCTGGAGTGCAGTGGTGTGATCTTAATTCACTACAACCTCCAGCTCCTGGGTTGAAGTGATCCTCCTGCCTCAGCCTCCCAAGTAGCTGGAACTACAGACTTGTGCCACCATGCCCAGCTAGTTTTTGTATTTTTAGCTGGCCAGGCTGGTCTCAAACTCCTGACTTCAGGTGATCCTCCTGTCTTGACCTCCAAAAATGCTGAGATTATAGGCATGAGCGACTGTGCCCAAAAATAACCATTCAATGAAATGATATCTCATTGTAGTGTTGATAGTTTGTTTTTTGTTTGTTTTTAGTCTCTATTTCATTTAGTTCTGCTCTGATCTTTATTATTTCTTTCCTTCTACTAATTTTGGGTTTGATTTGCTCTTGCTTTTCTAGTTCCTTGAGATGCATCACTAGATTGTCTGTTTAAAATCTTTCTACTTCTTTGATGTAGGTATTTGTTACTATAAACTTCCCTCTTAGCACTGCTTTTGCTGTATCCCATAGGTTTTAGCATGGTGTGTTTCCATTTTTATTTGTTGCAAGCCTTTTTAAAAAAATTTCCTCCTTAATTTCTTTCTTGACTCGGTGGTCATTCAGGAGCATGTTATTTAATTTCCATGTATTTGTACAGTCTCCAAAGTTGTTCTTATTATTGACTTGTAGTTTTATTCCATTGTGGTCTGAGAAGATATTTGATATGATTTCAATTTTTAAAAATGTGTTGAGCTTGTTTTGTGTTCTAACATTGTTTTCATGATGATAAATGTTGTTCTTTTGCTTCTCAGTGGACTCCCTTAAGCGTTTCTTTTAGGGCCAGTCCAGTGGTAATGAATTCCCTCAGCTTTTGCATGTCTGGGAAAGACTTTGTTTTTCCTTTGTTTTTGAAGGATAACTTTGCTGGGTATAGAATCCTTGGTCGACAGGGTTTTCATTGTCATTGTTTTGTTTTCTTTCAGCCCTTTGACTATATCATCCCGTTCTTTCCTAGCCTGTAAGATTTCTGCTGAGAAATTAACTGTTAGTCTGACAGGGGTTCCTTTATAGGTGACTACTATGTGTTTCTCTTGCTGATTTTGGATTCTTTCTTTGTCTTTGATGTTTGACAGTTTGACTATAATGTGCTGTGGAGAAGTCCTTTGTTGAATTGTATCTATTTGGAGAATTCTGAGCTTCCTGTATCTGGATGTCTAAATCTCTTGCTAAACTTGGGAAGTTTTCATCTATTGTTTCATTAAACAGGTCTTCTTTTTCTTTTTCTTTTTTTTTTTTTCAGGCAGGATCTGGCTCTGTTGCTGAGGCTGAACTACAGTGGCATGATCTCAGCTCACTGCAACCTCTGCCTCCAGGGCTCAGATGCTCCTCCTGCCTCAGCCTCCTGAGTAGCTGGGTTTTCAGAAGCACGCCACCACACCCAGCTAATTTTTGTATTTTTAGTAGAGATGGGGTTTTGCCATGTTGCCCAGGCTGGCCTTGAACTCATGAGCTCAAGCAATCTTCCCTCCTTGGCCTCCCAAAGTGTTGGGATTGCAGGCATGAGCCACTGCATCTGGCCTTGTTTCATTAAATAGGTTTTCTAACACTCATTTTCTCTTTGTCTTCTTGCTTTATGGTATCTCATATGTCACACAGGCTTTTCTCATTCTTTTTTCTTTATTATTATATTTTTATTTTTTTTATTTTGAGACGGAGTCTCACTCTGTTGCCCAGGCTGGAGTGCAGTGGCACAATCTCGGCTCACTGCAAGCTCCGCCTCCAGGGTTCACGCCATTCTCCTGCCTCAGCCTCTCCGAGTAGCTGGGACTACAGGTGCCCACCACCACGCCCGGCTAATTTTTTTGTATTTTTAGTAGAGATGGGGTTTCACCGTGGTCTCGATCTCCTGACCTCGTGATCTGCCTGCCTCGGCCTCCCAAAGTGCTGGGATTACAAGCATGAGCCACTGCGCCCGGCCTTTTTTTCTTTATTTTTATCTGACTAGGTTATTTCAAAAGACCTGTCTTCAAATTCTGAGATTCTTCCTTCTGCTTGATTTAGTCTATTGTTGAAGCTTTCAAGTGTATTTTATTTTATTTTATGAATTCTTCAGGTCCAGAATTTGTTTGGTTCTTTTTTATTATCTCTATCTCTTTGGTGAATTTGTCTCATTCATACCCTGAATTGTTTTCTAATTTTGGGTGTTGTTTTTCTGTATCCTCTCATGGCTGGAGTGCAATGGCATGATCTTGGCTCACTGCAACCTCCACCTCCCAGGTTCAAATGATTCTCCTGCCTCAGCCTCCCGAGTAGCTGGGATTACAGGCATGCACCACCATGCCCAGCTAATTTTGTATTTTTATTAGAGATGGGGTTTCTCCATGTTGGTCAGGCTAGTCTTGAACTCCCAACCTCAGGTGATCCACCTGCCTCAGCCTCCCAAAATGCTGGGATTACAGACATGAGCCACTGCGCCCGGCCTCTGAATTTACTTTCATAGGAGAGGAAAATGTTCTCCCCTATGAAAGTAAGGTGTTTCTATGGTGCTGGTTAGGTAGAGTGCTTTGGCTTTGATTCTGGGTATGTACATTAGTTAGTGTAGTCTCCGTATGATTTATTCTGCTAGAACCAGTACCAGCAGTATCTGTGGCTTCCCCAGCAGCTTAGGATGTGGTTGCTAGTGGAGGCTGTGGTGAAGTATTGCTGGGGACTAGGATACCAGGTGGGCCAGTCTTCAGGCCCCAGTGGTGACAGAGGTGGGTTGAGCATATCTGTCCTTGGATCCCAAGGCAGCACACACTGGCACTGGTGTTAGTGTGTCCAGGCAGGCTGGTTCTTGGGCTTCCAGGTATCTTGCTTGGGTGCTAGAAATGGTAGTGGTTAGCCAGGCAGGTAGGCAGATTAGCGTGGGTGTTGGCAGTATCAGTGGTAGGACAACACTCTGGGTCCCAAGTACCCGTGCTGGTGTTGGCAGTGGTTGCAATGGACTGGGCAGGCCAGTCCCCAGGCTTGTAGCTGGTACATGAGGGTGGATGCCAACTATGATGGTAGCAGCAGAGTGGGTAGTCCCAGGCATCTGGGAGGAATGCTGTGGTGCCAGTGGTGATGGGCTGGACTGGGCTGGGCGATCACCAGGCCCCAAATGGCACAGTCAAGTACTGCACTGGGAGACAGCTGGCCTGTGCAGACCTGTTCGTTGACTCTCTGGTGGGGCATGCAGTATCTGGCTGTAATAGGCAGGGGTGAAGCAATCCCCAGGCTGCTGATAGAAAGCTCAGGTGAAGGCAGCAGTGACTACATTGCTGCCTGCTACTGCAGAGGATGGGATTGCTTTCAGTGGGAGCAACCATAGGCAGCCAGCTGGGGCAGGGGCATGCTTTTCTCATGCCTTGGCCCTAGCAGCAGCAGTTTATAGCAGCAATAGCTGTGAACAGTGGAGTTTGTCCTTGAGGCACATAAACATGTGTGAGCGCCCCTCTGCTGGCCGGGGTGGGGGGAGGGGTGCTGCCAGTGGCTTCTACCTTGGCCCTGGCAGCAGCAGCCAGCAGCAGTGGTGGCTGCAGGCAGGGGCTCCAGAGACATGGAGATGCAGGGGTTGTTGGGCCCTAGGGCAGGATACAGTCTGGTGGGGGCTGGGCCCTCAAAGTGGCACTGTGCTGCAGCCACTAGGGCTCAGGGGTGTGTGGGACTCCGCATAAAGTCCCTCTCTGGAGCAATGCCATTGCACAGTCTACAGGCAGCTCTCAGTGTTAGTCTCAGGGCCTGTGAGAGTTGAGGGGCTCTCCCACGGCTAGGCTGCAGGAGTCTGCAGTGGAAATATGGACCACTTACCCTTTCCCTACATTGGGGAGCTTCTCCTGGCTCCCAGCCAGTCTCAGCCAAGAAGGATGCCTTATTTCCCTCTTCTTCCTTGCTTTAAGTGTTGACTGTTACTACTCTGTTGAATTCCAGTGTTCTCCCTTAAATGATCAATTCAAAATGTAGCTTATCTACTCACTATTTTTGTTATTTTTTGTGAAGAGATGAGTGCCAGATGCATCTAGTCAGCCATCTTGAAGCCCCTCCTCTCTTCAAAAATTGATAGTTTTTTTTTTCAATCCTGCCTTTGGCATATACACGTGAGAAGCACCAGTGAGTTTACTCTACAGTTTGTAATTGATTCTGATGGTTTGGGGTTGCATTTACTAAAGGGATTCTCAAATGAATTCCCTGATGTGGGAGACTGAAGTATTTATTCATACAGTCAACACAATTAGATTCTTACTGTCTTAGCTCAGATGCCATAACAAAATACCACAGACTGCGAGACTTAAACAGCAGACATTTATTTCTCACAGTTCTGGAGCCTGGGAAGTTCAAGATCAAAGGTGCTAGAAGATTCAGTATTTGGTGAGAACTCTCTTCCTGGCCTGCAGTTGCCACCTTTCCATATCCGCACATGGCAAGGAGAGAGAACTCTGGTTTTCTTATCTTCTCATAGGAGCAATAATCCCATCATAGGGTCCCCACTCTCATGACCTCATCTAAACCTAATGACCTCTCAAAGGCCTCACCTCTTAGCCCTAATCCATCATATTGAGGATTAGGGCTTCAATATATGAATTTGAGGGGAATGCAAATATTCAATTCATAGCAGTGACCAAACATTTTTATTGTTTCAACCAAAATCAGAGGACTCCATTGTCATGGGATTATGAAGATAGATTAACTATTGAATTGGCTCTGCAATGTCCAGTTTGATCATTCTATAAAGTAATTGCCTAACCTATACTGCAGAGTGTGGTTTAAAGCAGCTGACTTCTCTATTTGCATAGTTCCTTTCACCTTAGAATAACTTTCTTATAAATTATCTCATTTGATAATTTTTCTGTAGCATCAACTTACAAGGTATTTTCGTCAGTTGGCCCCTTCTGAAAGGTAGCAACATTATACAATATTAGGACAAAGACCTTCAGCTTACCTTACCATGACTACTGCTTAGACAAGTAAGGAAAAGTTTTTCAGACAGTCATCAAGTCAGTAGTCCTTTCTCATCCTGATAATTTTTATTTTCCTTTTCTTTTTTCTTTTTCTTTTTTGTTGAGATGGAGTGTCGCTCTTGTTGCCCAGGCTGAAGTGCAATGGCACGATCATGGCTGACTGCAACCTCTGCTTCCTGGGTTCAAGCGATTCTCTTGCCTCAGCCTCCCAAGTAGCTGGAATTACAGGCATGCACCACCACGCCCAGCTAATTTTTGTATTTTTAGTAAAGACAGGGTTTCACCATGTTGGTCAGGCTGGCCTCAAACTCCTGACCTCAGGTGACCTGCCCTCCTTGGCCTCCCAAAGTGTTGGGATTACAGGCATGAGCCACTATGCCCAGCCAGGATGGTTTTTCAATATACTCTGAGGTTCAAATAGAATAAAGTTACTTACAGTTTGACAGTAGGGGAAGCTCTACAGATGCATGTAATAAATAAATTTAAATATTGATGTCATTTCCTTAGTCCCTAAGGGAACTGTCCCTTGAGAATTTTACTTTACCAATGAGATATGCATCATATTTTTATTTAGAGTCCAGGAGGATTTCTGTCAGATAATCTCAGAAGCAGACTCAGCTCTATGCAGAAAGTGAGACCTTATACTGAAATCTGAGCAGTCAATCCATTTTTTTTTCTTTTCTTTCTTTCTTTTTTCCTTCTTTCTTTCTTTCTTTCTCTCTCTCTTTCCTTCCTTCCTTCGTTCCTTCCTTCCTTCGTTCCTTCCTTCCTTCCTTCCTTCCTTCCTTCCTTCCTTCCTTCCTTCCTTCCTTCCTTCTTTCCCTTCTCTCTCTCTCTCTCTTTTTTTTTTGGATAGAGTCTTGCTCTGTTGCCAGGCTGGAGTGCAATGGCGCAATCTCAGCTCACTGCAACCTCCACCTCCTGGTTTCAAGCGATTCTCCCACCTCAGCCTCCCAAGTAGCTGAGATTACGGGCAGCCGCCACTATGCCCAGCTAATTTTTGTATTTTAGTAGAGATGGGCTTTCACCATGTTGGTCAGGCTGGTCTCGACCTCTTGACCTCAGGTGATCTGCCCACCTCAGCCTCCCATAGTGCTGGGATTACAGGCGAGAACCACCGTCCGTGCCCGGCACAGTCAATTCATTTTCAAAGAATTATTTTCCATTGGTAGGTAACCTTTTATTTAAATATTAGGACACAGACAGGCGCAGTGGCTCACACCTGCAATTCTAGCACTTTGGTAGGCTGAGGCAGGTGGATCACTTGAGGCATGGAGTTCGAGACCAGCCTGGCCAACATGGTGAAACCCTGTCTCTACTAAAAATACAAAAATTAGCTGGGTATGGTGGCATGTGCCTGTAATCCCAGCTACTCTGGAGGCTGAGGCACGAGAATCGCTTGAACCCAGGAGGTGGAGGTTGCAGTGAGCTGAGATCATGCCACTGCACTCCAGCCTGGGCAATGGAGCAAGACTGTGCCTCAAAAAAAAAAAAAAAAAAAAAAAAAAAATTAGGAAACAGAGTGCACTTCTTTACATCTAAAAGTGCTGTATGGCATGTACTTAACTTTTAGTAAATGTGAATTTAAATTTATTCAGACATTTTATTAAAACATTATCATATCCTATAGGAGATGTCCTGTAATATCACATAACTTGGCTTGGAAAATCACCCTTAACATGAGGAAGCTTCCGAATGCACTTTGCTTAAGCGTATCTAAAACGTCTGGTCAATGCAAAACTGCCTACCTTTGTGCGAGGTTTTTCTCTGAGCTCTGATTCCATATTCAGTATACTCCCAGATTGAGCTTCATTTATGTTAAATCAATGTTCTGTGTCACACTTAGCTTGGAGGCCAAGTATAGTGGGTCAAATTTATCACAGAATGTATCTAGGAATAATTTAAAAATCATTGACAATATAACATACTAACTTTGTCTCCATGGCAATTTCAATTTTGTATCTGTTCCCACAGGTAATTATGAGGAATTAGAAAACTCAGGAGATACAACTGAGGAATCTGAAAGACCAAATAAAGTGACTATTCCAAGCGCATTTGCTGCAGTGACCATCAAAGAAACATTAACTGCAAATATAAATTCTACCAACATTGCTCCGGACGAAAATCAGTTAGAGTTTATACTGATGGTGTTGATCCCATTGATTTTATTGGTCCTCTTACTTTTATCCGTGGTATTCCTTGCAACATACTGTAAAAGAAAAAGAACTAAACAAGGTAAATATTTGGTGTATTCCCATTTCCAGAAAATTGCTTCATGTGTTAGTGAACAATCAATAAAACAAAATATTCTTTGCTTTGATACAGAACCTTCTAGCCAAGGATCTCAGAGTGCTTTACAGACATGTGAGTATTATCCTAAAACCTGCCTACAGGTGGGGGTGGGATTGGAGAAGGAGCAGAGATGTTTTAAAATTAAGCAACAAGGACTACATATAATAGTAAGCGATAAATAATACATTTCATTGAAATTTTCCAGAAGTGAATATATGCATATTCCTTTCTTAAAAAAAAAGTTTAATTGAATTTTAAAATACAGGTGCACCTTGTTTGGTTGCACTTTGCTTTATTGCACTTTACAGGTATTGCTTTTTTTTTTTAACAAATTGAAGTTTTGTGGCAACCATTGCATCGAACCAGTCTATTGGTATCATTTTTTCAACAGCACGTTTACTTTGTGTCTTTGCATTACATTTTGATAATTCTCACAATGTTTCAAATGTTTTCATACTACTATACCTGTTATGGTGATCTGTGATCATGATCTTTGATATTACTGTTGTAATTGTTTTGGGGTGCCTGAAACCATGCTCACGGAAGACAGTGAACTTAATTGATAAACGTTGTGTGTGTTCTGACTGCTTCACCAACAGGCCATTCCCCATCTCTCTCCCTGTCTTCAGGCCTCTCTATTCCCTGATACAGAACAATATTGAAATTAGGCCAATTCATAACCCTACAATGGCATCTGAGTGTTCAAATGGAAGGAAGAGTCACATATCTCTCATTTTAAGTGAAAAGCTAGAAATGATTAAGCCTTGTGAGGAAGGCAAGTTGAAAGCTGAGATAGGCTGAAAACCAGGCCTCTTGTGCCAAACATTTAGCCAAGTTGTAAATGCAAAGAAAAAGTTCTTGAAGGAAACTAAAAGTGCTAGTCGTGAACACACAATGATAGGAAAGCAAAGCAGTGTTATTGTTGATATAAAGAACGTTTCAGTGGTCTGGGTAGAAGATCAAACCAGTCACAGCATTCTCTTAAGCCTAAGCCTAATCCAGAGCAAGGCCTTAATTCTCCTTAATTCTACAAAGGCTGAGAGAGGTGAGGAAGCTGCAGAAGAAAAATTGGAAGCTAGCAGATGGTGGTTCATGAGGTTTAAGGGAAAAAGCCATTTCTATAACATAACAGTGCAAGATGAAGCAGCAAGGACTGATGTAGGAGCTGCAGTGAGCTATCTAGAAGACCTAGTTCAAATCATTGATGAAGGTGGCTACACTCAACCATAGATTTTCAATGTAGATGAAACAGTCCTCTATTGGAAGAAGATGCCATCTGACTGGGCATGGTGGCTCACGCCTGTAATCTCAGCACTATGGGAAGCTGAGGCAGATCATTTGAGGTCAGGAGTTCAAGACCAGCCTGGCTAACATGGTGAAACCCTGTTCCTACTTAAAAAAAAAAAAAAATGCCATCTAAGACTTTAATAGCTAGAGAGGAGAAGTCACTGCCTGGCTTCAAAGCTTCAAAAGATATGCTGACTCCCTTGTTAGAAGCTAATGTAGTTGGTGACTTTAAGTTAAAGTCAATTCTTATTTACCATTCTGAAAATCTGACAGCTCTTAACAATTATGCTAAATCTACTCTGCCTGTGCTCTATAAGTGGAACAACCAAGCCTGGATGTTAGCACATTTGTTTATAGCATGGTTTACTGAATAAGTTAAGTCCACCGTTAAGATCTACTCCTCAAAATACAAGATTCCACTAAAAATATTACTGCTCATTGACAATGCACCTGGTCACCCAAGAGGCCTGATGGAGATGTACAAGGAGACTAATGTTTTCATGCCTGCTGATAAAACATCCATTCTGCAGCCCATGGATTAAGGAGTCATTTTGAATTTCAAGTCTTATTGTTTAAGACATACATTTTGTAAGGCCATAGCTGCCATAGATGGTGAGTCTTCTGATAAATCTGGGAAGGAATCTTCTAGGAAGAATTCACCATTCTAGATGCCGTTAAGAACATTTCCGATTCACAGGAGGAGGTCAAAATATCAGCATCAACAGCATTTTGGAAGAAGTTGATTCCAAGACCCACGAATGACTTTGAGGGGTTCAAGACTTGAGTGGAGGGGTCACTGCAGATGTGGTAGAAAGAGCAAGAGAACTAGGATAAGAAGCGAAGCCTGAAGATGCCATGGAATTGCTGCAATCTCATGATAAAACGTTAAGTGGCTGGGAAATTGCTTTTTCTGAATGAACAAAGAAAGTGTTTTTTTGAGATGGAATCTACTCCTAGTGAAGATGCCATGAACATTGTTGAAATGACCACAGAGGATTTAGAATATTCCATAAACATAGTTGGTAGAACAGGGGCGGGTTTTGTGAAAATCGTCTCCAATAGTGAAAGAATTCTATTGCGGATAAAATGCTATCGAACAAAGCATCGTATGCTACAGAGAAATCTTTGTGAAAGAGAGTCAATCAATGTGACACATTTCATTGTGATCTTACTTTAAGACATTGCCACAGCCTTCCCAACCATCAGCAACCACCACCCTGATCAGTCAGCAGCCACCAACATCAAGGCAAGACCCTCCGCCAGAAAAATTACAACTCGCGGAAGGCTCAGATGATCGTTCGCATTTTTTAGCGATGAAGTATTTTAAATTAAGGTATATACATTGTCTCTGTAGACACAATGTTGCACACTTAATAGACTACATTATAGGAAAAACATAACTTTTTATGCATTTGGAAACTAAAAAATTAATGTGACTTGCTTTGTTGCAACACTCACTTTATTGCAGTGGTCTGGACCTGAACCTGCATATTTCTGAGGGATGCTTTTCTACTGCTGCCATCTTTGTCCCTAATCCAGATGAGGATCCTGTATAATTTTAGCCAGTAAGCCAGTATAACATTTCCCATCACTGGGGAAAGAGAAAGGCTGATCAAGGAGTGGGTCAGATCAGGGTTAGGGATGGGAAGGCTAGAGGCCTTGGGGTCATCACCACCAGAAGAGCATTCTTTCATCTATATTTCTGTTACAGATTTTATTTTCTCCCCCACCCCACATCCCAATTTGATCTTGAAAAGTCCTGGAGGAAGCATTGTTCTTGTTCCCATTGAAGCTATGCTAACTTTCATAATCAAATTCTTCAACTGTCTAAAGATTACTAACATCAATCTGAAAATGAATTAGATAGAAAATTCCCTCAGTCAGAGACCCACTTTGAGAGTATTCAGTTGTGATTCAAGGAGCATCACATGCTAGGAGTCAGGGTAGTTCTAGGTCCAAAGCAGACTTGGGTACTTTTGGCTTGTGCTAGTAAAACTCGCTCGGATTCAATTTTTAAGTTGAAGCCTTTATAGTCTTTCCAAAAAGTTACTCAAAGGATAGGAACGTCTGTAATACAATACATAGTCATACATGTATACAAAACTCACTTTATGTCCCTCACACCCATGACAGGGCACCTCTGGCTTTGGGGCCGTGCCCTTGTCCCACATGCCTACTTCACTGTCTCTGTGCTAGAGGAATATTTCATAGCCAGCAGATGAGGCAAACGTGAGCTGGGGAAGAAGCCCTGAAGAGTATTTCCTTTCATGGCAGAGGCCCATATAATGGATTCCAAAGAAGTCAGAAATACATATATTTCTCCACTGCTTGAAATTTCCGGACTTCCTAATAACGTGGTCATATGGAGGCTTCTTTCTAAGCTTAAGAAAAAAAAGCAAACAGAGCTTTTTAAATTTTTTAAAATTCAGGGAAATTCATCATTTCCTTCCCCAAACCATGGCTGGTTTTACCTAATGGAGTCAAGGGGTGGGGGGGATATCCACTCACATGGTGAGGCTCTTAGGCTCCAAATCCAGAAATTGATTTTTCATTGAATTTCATCGTGAAAGTCTCAAGGTTCAAAAGCCATTTACAAGCGAGAGCCAGCCTCAACCTCAGACATGGTTCATGCATCCTCTGCTGCAACGACACTTGAAGTATTTGCTATTCCCAGAACTTGACTTGACTTTCAGGATGCCTCCATGCCTGGTTGATACCATTTCTTCTGTCTGGAATTTTCTTCTTGTCTGCTTGGCAAACTGCCATCCCTTTTTCCAGGGCCCAGGTCTGTTTTTGTTTTGTTTAAGAGAGAGGGCCTTGCTCTGTCGCCCAGGCTGGAATGAGGTGGCACGATCATAGCTCACTGCAGCCTCAAACTCCTGAGCTCAAGTGATCCTCCCACCTCAGCCTACAGAGTAGCTGGTACTGCAGGCCTGTGCCACCATGCCTCGGTAGTTTTTGATATTTTTAAAAAATGTTTTGTAGAGATGGAGTCTTGCTATGTTGCTCAGGCAAGTCTCAAACTCCTAGGCTCAAGTGATCCTCCCACCTCAGCCTCCCAAAGCACTGGGGTTACAGATGTGAACCACCATGCCCCCCTGCTAGGGCCTAGTTTTTAGGAAGCCTTTAATAATCCTCCCCTAGGAAAAATTAATTGTCATCTCTTCTGTGCTCTCAGAATACTTTGTTCACACTCTTTGTTCACAGCATTCACATTGTCATAAGTTGGTGACTTGTTTCCCTCCCTCCCTCCCTCCCTTCCTCCTTCCCTTCCTCCTTCCCTTCCTCCTTCCCTTCCTCCTTCCTTCCTTCCTTCCTTCCTTCCTTCCTTCCTTCCTTCCTTCTTTTCTTGTTTCTTCTTTTCTTTCTGGGTTATGTGGTCGTTAAGGTCCAGGAGAACCAAAAGCTAGTCTTATTTGTCTTGTGTGACAGTGTGGCATTGAGGTTGAGAGTCCAGACTCAAACCACATACACTGCTTGGTTGGCTTGCACTTCCTGGCACTGTGACTCTCTGATTAAGTTTCTTCATCTGTAAAATGGGCAAATTCAATACCTACCTCATAGAGTTGTGAGAATTAAATGGTTTATATAGGCAAATCACTTAGAAAAAATCAGTACCTGGCATAAGTGCCAAGTGCTAGCTTATTATCATCGCTTTACCTAACTCAACGCATAGCCCAACACACACTAGCTGCTTGTATATGTTTGTTGAATAAGTGACTTAATTAAAGAATGTTAGAATGTTTTTTAAAGAACATCTACTCTCAGAGGGAAAGTGAAATTTGTACATTATCCTTACTAAAAATTGGTACATGATTTTTATCTTAAATATGCCTAACTTTAAAAAACACAACAGAGAAAACTTAGAATTTCAAAACAATTGGCTTATCACAAAAGTTTTCGATAAGAGGTTTTATTTGAATTTTTTTCTCTTATCAGCCAGTGCTTTAACACAGACATGACCACTAACTGCTTAACAGATGGACAGCTTTTCAGAAAAACTGAATGCTAAAAGTTAATAAAAGCAGAATATTTACATTAGCAAAATTTGATTCTTTTCAGGTAAAATACAACTATCATGGAAGGTCAGACCAGTGTTTTGCTTGGAAAGCTCCCACAGAAATGTTTTATGGGAGGGCATGGATACCTGCACACTATGTCCCCTGGGAAAGTTAGAAGCAGACATACTGTTTCTTACCCCACATAGATAGAGCCTGGTCTATTATACTATACCAGGAAAGAAGTCTTTAAATTTGACAATGGGAGAGGACTTGGCCAAAACTTTTAGAACACTTCATCTGATTGGAAATTACTTTTTCCTTTGGGCTGGTCCGTTTCATGTCCAGGGAAAGGGAAACATGCTGTAGTAACGTGATGTTCTGCTATCATTCTTCCTAGACCTCCCGGCATTAAGTTTGCAGTGTCTTGATGTGCGAGGTCACTCTGAAAGAGCTGCAGGGAAAACAGCTGGCGATAAACTACCACTTTAAACAGGCTGTGGCTACATGATGCCTGGCTTACTCAGTAAATCTTCCGGAAAGAGACTCTCTCTCTTGCTCACTGCTCAGCGTGGAAACAAGATAAGGAAGCCAGAGGCTCCTGTAGCTCCTGCCCTCCCCTAGCCTCCCCCCAGACAACCCCACTATCGAATGCACAGAGGAGAGGATCTGAGAGGAGGGTACTGTCAGGCTAAGTGGGGGTAACGTAGGAACTGAAGGAGGAAGACAAAGTGGGTCAGAGGAGATGAAATGGAAGGATTGTTGGAGGGAAAATGGAACGGGAGGCTTGAGATGGAGCTTTATAAGAGCTGCATTTGCCTCCTGGTTGCAAAGGGAATAGGTGGCTATTCATAAATATATATAGCCCGGGTGGAGTGGAGCGGGCAGGGCCTGATTGCTGAGGACAAGTAATTGGTCTCCCTCCTGGTTTAATGCTCTGCTCTTTGTGTGCTCTCCCAGATGTTTTTCTGTTGCCATGGTGGCTGGAGCAGAGGTAATAGCCATGGAGCGGGGAAGATGAGGCCATAGAAAGCTTTTTGCTCTGTTTTAATACTGATTACAGGAGCTTCACATTTGGTGCATCTGGAGCACTTTTGTAATGGCTTTTAAAAGTTTTCCGTCATCTGCATGCAGGCTAGCTTTTGCTCACCCTGAAGCCTGTGGGGAACCCGGATTATAAAGATAAATCCATGCCCACAATGGTGGGGTCATGCAGCCACTTGCTCTCTGGGAAAATAGTCAGGGGTTATTCAGCAGGGGAAAAGGGAGGGGGGAGGAGGGAGTGACAAAACAGGAGGATCTTTACGGGTCACCTGTAGGGATGTTCAATTGTGTAGGAGCTTTATTTATAGTAAAATTCCTTAAGGAAATAGCCTGTGTATTTTAGATAGAAAGTGTGTGTTTGTGGAGAGTGTGTGTGTGTGTGTGTGTGTGTATTCTCCTTTCCCCCATCTAAGTTTCTGAGGAGTCAGGCATCTGCAGGAAGCTTTAGATGCCTACTGGAGGGCAGGAGGACGTAGCCTGCAGCTCCTGGAAGGCAAGCAGTGATGGCATGAAACTTACATCTGTGCCCAGCTTTCCTGGATTAGCAATGCCATTCAAGCTTGCCAACCCGCAGGAAATTACAGCAGCTCACTGCTGCCAGGAACTCAGTTCCAGGTGTCTGCTGGTTGTATTCCTTTACTGAGGACCTCCATTTCTCCAGGACAGACAACGGGAGGCCTTTAACTGCCAAGGATCAGAAACCTCTGACTATTTGGTGGGCCCCTACAAAGTGGTTTGCTTTTCAATAGTTTTCACATGATAAATGGTGCAGCAGGCCTGTGCTATCCACTCAACATCATTGCCTCATTTCTCTGGATGTGTTGGTTCTCCTGCCAAATGAAACAGGGCTTCAGCTGGGATATCAGGCTCCAATTCTCACCACTTGTTCATTTGGAGTCTGATGTGCATTAGAGCCATTTTGTAAACAGTTACCTGACTCTCACCTCAACCAACAGGAACTAAAAACAGGCTTGTTGGAAGTTTCACTATGCTAAGTCCGAAATATTGGACATGAATTGAATCCCAGTGCTGGACAATGGAGGTTAACACCTAATCATTTATTCCACTGATACTGACTAGGCATTTACCAGGTACTGGGCTAGCTGGCTCAGAGCTGAGGGGATACCACAATAAATAAGACAGACACGATCCCTGCCCCTTTGTACTTTGTCTAGTGAGAGAGACAGACAGAAAAAAAAATCAAACAGACGGGTTGACCAATGAGAAATTGTGGCCAGTATTATGAAAGATGCAAGCAAGGTGCTGAGCTGGGGAGCAACAGGAAAGATGGGCCCTTCTTTAAGTAGAGTAGGTGGGGAAGGCCTCCCTGAGGAAAGAGTATTTAAGCTGGGACCCTGAGGATGTGAGGGATGCAGCCATGCAAAGAGCAGGGGTAAAATGAAAATTCCAAGGGGAGCCGCTGATGGAAGAGCCCACATCCTCCGCCAGGAGTGAGGCACAGTGCCACGGCGCTCAGCATGGTGTATCACAGGAGATGAAGCAGCAACCTTTAGATCTGGGACATTTTACTGAAGGACGCCAAGGAGCAAGCCCTCTTGTTTCACCCTCCCTTGCCTTTCCTTACCAATGTTTTCCTCTTCTCGTGGATGTAAAAAATAAAGACGGATGAACATCTGATCTGAAATGAGCGTTCTCAGCAGACCATCCACATCTAAAAGAAAGCAGATTTCACACGGATTAGGACCTCGTTTTAATATGGCAATCCGCACTTGTTTGACTCTAAGTTAATGATTGCTCCTTTAAAAATGTTACTTAATGTCATTTTACTCTCTTTGTAAAGGAGACTTCAGCTGTTGTTGAAATTAAAAGTTGTTACAGAAGAACAAAGCTAACATGACCTTTATGTTCATTTCCTTTTAGATGAACTGGGAAGTGAAAACGTGAAAGTGTAAGTTTTCCCTGCTGTGTAAATTTTCCCTGCTGCTTCTGATCCACCTGGGGTGTGAACAGCAACAGTTAAGGCGGACAGCTGCCTTTTCAGGTGTTTTTGTTCTGACACCTTGCGGGACTCTCCTGCTTCCCAGGCGGGGCTGGAGATCCCTGGCAGCCTAAGGGAGGATGTGCTGGCATCCCCAAACCCTATCCAGCGTGTGAGTGTGATCTGGGCAAGGACAGCGTGGCATCTGCTTTATTTCGTTGTCCTACATTCAGAAAAGAATCTGAATGCTACCAATTTCAAGTGCTTAGCAGTTAAATATTCTATCCCTAGCTGTATTTCAAGGACGTTGGTTCATTTACTCTGATTAGAAATTTTATCACCAGGAAAGATACTTGAGCTGATATTTAGCAGGGAGCCCTGATCGAAGCAGAAGTTCACACAGCAAGAACCCCCAGCAATGGGAGAGAGAGAGGAGGAAGAAGGGAAGAGTGGGAGGAGCAGGAGGAAGGGAGAGGAGGGAGGGAAGGAGGGGTGGGAGAGAGAAAAACAAGCCTCCACTCAGAAGCATGCTCTGGGGTGATGCCATATCCTCCCCATCTTCCAAGCAGCCTCCTGGTTTAGAAACTTTGTCGCTTCCTCTACGCAGTGTACCGCCTACGCTGCTTTCAGAGCTGGTGGTCCCTCTTTCCCCACCCCCATCTCCACTAACCACGGGCTCTGTCCCCTGACTGTGCACTTTGAGCTTCTGCAAGTGAGGGCGGTGAATTTCTGAAAGCAACTGCTCCATTTCTCCAAGAGAGAAAGGCCTGGGAATTGAAGGGACAGGTGATAACTCTAGCCTGTTGACAGTGGCCTCTTGACCTGGGGCACTGATCAAAACACCCCAAAGAACAGGAAGTGAAATTAAGCAAGGCTAAAATGCTTAATGTGGCAACTCCCCGGAAGCGCCTCACCCTGGGAGCCTTGCAGACTTGACTTTGCACCTTCAGGGGAGCAGTCTCCTGGGTTCCCTTTTTAGTCCACTTGCTGGGCCCGTGGGCACCCCACTTTTGGACCTGTGATAAATGTATGTTTGCTTGTGTGGTAGCCTTTCTTCCTATTGAAATTTGATAGTTTGGAATAGGGCAAGCCTCCAGGCTTCCCTAGAGCATAAGGCACTGAATCAAGTTCATCTTCCTCAGGATCAGCATTCTAGTCTCTTTCCAAATGAAATTAGGCATCTTTCACATTTCTTTCTAACAAGCCTTTTGCTCTCTATTTCTAGCCCTATTTTTGAGGAAGATACACCCTCTGTTATGG
Source organism: Nomascus leucogenys (assembly GCF_006542625.1). Lineage (NCBI taxonomy): Eukaryota > Metazoa > Chordata > Mammalia > Primates > Hylobatidae > Nomascus > Nomascus leucogenys. Next base: position 73,293,563 of record NC_044387.1, on the reverse strand, counting down.
AAATTGAAATGGAAGAGCTTGATAAATGGATGAACAGCATGAATAGAAATGGTATGTGGTAACCTAAAGTTGTTTTTTTTCCTTTCCTCTCTAGTAACAGAAGGCTGCAACAGCTTTATAAATATCTCAATAAATCCTGGAGTGAGACAGAGCCCAATCCCACATTAGATCTGGTACATGCAGATAATAAACTTGGTCTGACAATACTTAAATATTCAGCTTAATTGGTGCCACTTGTTTTTATTTCTGTACAAGTTGTTGAAATGGTCTTTTTGAAGAAGAAAATGGTATTTTATTTGAGAAAGGAAATCTCTGAGGCCAAATGATCTGGAAAAAGTTAGCATCTGGCATTATCTTATACATTACAGAATTTAAAGATCTATAATTTTAAACTGACTATGGATATAAAACTTTATCAAATGTAGTATCCATAGATCTGTGCTGTTCAACCTAATAGATAATCACCAAATGTGGCTATTTAAATTTAAATTAATTAAAACTAAAATTAAAAAATATTGAGTGTTTAGTAGCCAATGGCTACTAAGTGGAGAGTAACGTAGAATATTTCTATCACTTTAGAAGGCTCTATTGGACATTGCTCATGTAGATGGTGATATACATACCCCATATAACAATTTCCAATTGATATCTGGCAGTAATGGAAGTATATGTTCCTTACTTTTTAGTAAATCAATAATGGGACTTTAAAATGATGACAGCTGCTTTTTTCTTTTTTAAATTCCCTTTAAAAATTAATTATTGTTACTACTTAGATTAAATTAATAAAACCCAGCATTATCATATCATTTGTATTTTTTACCATTTATCTTAAAAAAATACCCTAGGGTCTGTCAAATTCAACAATCTACAGTAGAGTTAGAAAATTCAGAGACTGGTTATAAGAATTACTACTGCCAGGCCAGGCACAGTGGCTCACGCCTATAATCCCAGCACTTTCAGAGGCCGAGGCGGGTGGATCACCTGAGGACAGGAGTTCAAACCCAGCCTGGCCAACGTGGTGAAACCCCAGCTCTACTGAAAATACAAAATTATCAGGGTGTGGTGGCACATGTCTGTACTCCCAGCTACTAGAGAGGCTGAGGCAGGAGAATAGCTTGAACCCAGGCGGTGGAGTTTGCAGTGAGCCAAGATGGTGCCACTGCACTCCAGCCTGGGTGACAGAGCGAGACTCCATCTCAAAAAAAAAAAAAAAAAGTGATTACTACCAGAGGCTTATCAAGATGTGATTTCAAAAAACAGTCACTCAGCTAACTTGTACAATTTCTAACAGTTTTTCATACTGAGGAAAGAAGGACTCTGTAAAGCCATTCTATTTGAGGATGGGGCAGGTCACTGAGATAGTCCTTCAGGAATCTCATTTTGTTGTTTTTCAGTTGCTAAAAGTAATATGCATACATAGTAGAATTTGGAAAATGAAAAAAAAAAAAGGTAGAAGAAAAAAATTCACCACAGAAAGGCAATCTCTTCTTACTATGTTGTTGTATTACGTTTTGTGCCAGAGATTTTGTGAAATATAAAATCATGATTCTGTCGTACTCACTAAAACCAGAAAACTGGAAAAGGCATTTCTATTTGACAACTAAAGCTGAGTTATTTTGACACATAGGTGATAGAATCAAAGAATTTTTTTGCCCTTAAAAATAACGAGTGGTGTAATAGAAAAGAACTCATGACCGTAGGAAGATCAGCTGTTTTCCCACTTTACCCAATTCTTTTCTACCACGCAATCTGATGGAAATCATTCTGCAGACACATTGGAACCTCAGGCGAAGCCATCTTATTCCAGTGTCTATCCTGAGACATGCAGATTCTAGCTTTTGGATCACTGGGGTGCTACAGGGACAGAATAACCAAGCAGTGATGAATTGTGTCCTTTCCAGGGTCAGAGGCACGTTGAAGTTTTGTATCTGTGTTATTAGTGCTTTTGCCATTTCAAGAGCCTTGACATCATTAATCTTTTCACCACTATCACTCCTTGAGGAGGCCATTTTTGTGAAAGTAACCACACAGATCAGAGAACTATGGTATTCAACTGTATCAGGTTTGTGGATAGAAAATACAATTTCAGGAACTAACAATGAGTTTGCTTTTATTCTGTCCTAGCTAACTTTGAATGTTTACCTACCTTGAAGGAAGAGAAGGAATCAAATCACAATCCAAGGTACTTCTTATTTCTACCACAGATTATATGTATATGGCAGGGAGGGATTGGGAACCAGGGTGGAACACTTTTTGCTTGCCTTCTCCACGCCTATAAGTCGTATGAGATCATTTACATGGGTGGATATGTGCATAGTGCGGAGAAGAGGAAGTGTGTTACAGAAAATAGAAGGCTACAAAGTAAATATCCTAGGACTCTTTATCTTTAGAAATAAATGAGTATTGACATTTCCTTGCCCTTCTAAAGAGACACTGTTGCTTCGGCTTCTGTTTTAGTCATAAAGCTTTCCAATTATGAAAAACTGTAGGTTTGTTTACCTTGGATAAATAGATGTTTGGTAAGGAAAACAGATGGAGGCGACAGTCTTAAAGTGGGTAACTGTAAACTAGGAGTGAGAAAATAAATGGGAATTTTAAAAAAATGTTGCATTTTACCACTAGGTGGCTCTGCTTGATAGAAAAATTTTAGTGCTTTGGGGTTTGGGTGTATAGTTTAGCATTCCACAATCTCATTTAAATTATATTATCTTTTGTGAGGATAGAAATGACCACGTTTGGGGTGTTTTGATTAGAGAACTGTTTTGTCAGGACGTGGGAAGTGTTCTAAGGAAAAAGGATTGATGGTTCAGAAGGTTGGGGACTGGCTCTGCAGAGCTCTGCTGTGACCTTGGAGGTACTGAGTTGTTGGCAGCAATCACTCATGGACACCCAGAGAGAAGAGAACTTGAGCCTACGCCTGAGATATCACACTTGTGTTGGAATAAATGCAATAAACCTTCAGGCAGGATAAATCCTCTCCCTCCATGTTCACCAGAAGTCTGGTGCCAGTCAGTCACTTGTCACCAGGCAATCCCTGAAGCCTGAGCATCGCGCGGGAATACTGATTATTAGGCAGTGGTTGGGGCAGTCAGATGTTTATCTTCGGACCCTTTTTCTGCGTCTCCCCGCTAAACCTTACTTAAGAATTCACCATCCCAAATCTCTCCTCACATCACACCACCAGTCTTACTCAGACAAACCTCAGCTCTGATGCCAAAGTCTATACCTATTGTAGATTTAGGTCAATATCACCACCCTAGGCATTTTCATGTTAAGATTATTGCCAGTTCAGGAAGGATTCTATCCTATTTAAAAGAGATTCCAGGTCATGCTTGGTGGCGCTTGCCTGTAGTCCTAGTTACTTGAGAGGCTGAGGTGAGAGGATTGCTTGAGCCCAGGATTTCAGGATTGTAGTGAGCTATGATTGTACCACTGCATTCCAGCCTGGGCAACAAGCAAGAGCAAGACCCTGTCTCTAAAAGAAAGGGGGAGAGAGAGAGAGAGAGAGAGAGAGGGAGACAGAGAGAGACACTGATTAACAAGCAGGTAGAAGAAAACAAAATGCCAGGGGGAATATTACAAAGGAATATTTTCCCCATGTTTTGATCTTACCTGGAAATATGTAACTATATATGTCTGGTACAGGGCTCAAATTGCTACTAAAACTCCATAAATATCTTAAGTATCTTATTACTCTATCACTGATAAGCACCCTCAATGATGCTGAAAACCACCCTCAGTGGTTTTTACATTCCTGCCTTTCGCTCTTTGAAATTGTTGGCAACATGGAAGAAGCTTAACATTACAGAATTGTATGGCAGTGAAAACTCCTTAAAAATCAGATTTTTGGCCAGGCAATGTGGCTTATGCCTGTAATTCCAGCACTTTGGGAGGCTGAGGCAGGCAGACCACCTAAGGCCAGGAGTTCGAGACCAGCCTGGCCAACATGGTGAAAGCCCATCTCTACTAAAAATACAAAAATTAGCCAGGTGTGGTGGCAGGTGCCTATAATCCCAGCTACTCAGGAGGCCGAGGCAGGAGAATCCCTTCAACCCGGGAGGCAGAGGTTGCAGTGAGCACTGATCACACCATTGCACTCCAGCCTGGGCAACAAAAGTGAAACTCTGTTTCAAAAAAAAAAAAAAAAAGTCAGATTTTTGAAATAATGAGAAAATGAGTCAGAGCCTTAACATAGTTAAATTATTGTTTTAAAAGGGAATGTCTACATTTCTCTGTGGGTCCAGAGCTGTGTGGCATTCACAGGATGGCTGTCAGGCCTTCACTTTATGCCCTATCAGTGATGCCAGCACCAGCATTCGAGAATGAAGAATGGCAAGTCCCAGATCTTTGTACCACTAGGCACTTTCTGATTACTTCAAAGGTTATTATGCCATTGCAAAGTTAATTTTTTATTCACTAAAAAATCTAAGAAAAGTACATTGGATTTAGAACAAAGCCCAACACAAACTAAGTTCTCAATAAGCACTGGTTATTGCTAGTATAATTATTAGGAAGTTAAAACTGATATGCAGAAACTGACTGCCTTTATACTAAGACCCAGCTCACTGGATTAAAAAAAAAAAAAAAAAACTCACTTCCTTTATCCTAAGCCAGTATCCTAAGACCCAGACACATCAATATTGGTGGGCGAAGAATTATTTTTGTCCCTGTGTTCTCTAATGGTTTCTTTCTGGACCTACCAGTCCTGGGAAATCAGGAATTTGTTTGATCTACTATGAGACTTTCAGTTCTCCTTAATTACTGGCATAGGCCCATTAATGTTGGTGATTTCAGAATAGTTCACTTATCACTCTGGAGTTTTTTGGTGTTTTGTTGTTTTTTGTAGAGATGGAGTCTCATTCTGTTGTCTAGGCTGGAGTGCAGTGGTGTGATCACGGCTCACTGCAGCCTCAACCTCCTGGGCCTAAGTGATTCTCCCAACTTAGCCTCCCGAGTAGTTGGGACCACAGGTTTGTCCACCATGCCTGGCTAATTTTACTTTACTTTACTGGGGTGACAGAGTCTCCTTATGTTGCCCATAAGGAGTTTGCTTTCAAACTTTTGGGCTCAAGCAATTCTTCTGCTGCCTTGGCCTCCCAAAGTGTTGGGATGACAGGAGTGAGCTACCGTGCCTCACCTAGTCTGAAGTTTTTAAAAGGATATTAACACCTTATAATTTGGATAATCTTTCTTTTCTGTCATAATTTTATTTACATTTCTTTTTCCTATCCTAATGCTTTAATTACATGGATAATCCATAAAATGTTCACTTTGAGTATCTACCCTGGGACAAAAATAAGATTTCTTTTTTCTCTAAAAGCTTGTGAATTGTTATAGATACAGGTGGAAAGTGCATTAGTGGGTCATTGGACTTAGAATCAGAAGACTCATTTTCAGACCTAATTTGAATGCTTGTTTGTTCTTTACACTAAAACAAGTCACTTTAGCTCTCTGAGTTTTAATTTCTTCATCTTGAAAAATGGAAATAAGAACATCTGTCCTTCTAGTTTCACAGGATGATGTAAGAGAATGAAACTACCTAGCTAGGTTTTATTTTTATTTTTATATTTTTTTGAGACGGAGTTTCACTCTTGTTGCCCGTGCTGGAGTGCAATGGTGCAATCTTGGCTCACTGCAGCCTCTGCCTCCTGGGTTCAAGCAGTTCTCCTGTCTCAGCCTCCCAAGTAGCTGGGATTACAGGTGCCCACCACCACGTCCGGCTAATTTTGTATTTTTAATAGAGACGGGGTTTCACCACATTGGTCAGGCTGATCTTGAACTCCTGACCTCAGGTGATCCACCCACCTCAGCCTCCCAAAGCGCTGGGATTACAGGCATGAGACACTGCACCTGGCAGTAGCTAAGTCTGAAAGCACCATGCAAGTGAAACTAATTATTCTTCTGCAGGGGCAATAGTTCTTCCCCCTCCCACACTGGGATTTTAAAAGATTATTTTTAGGGCAGTTTTAGGTTTACAGCAAAATTGAGCAGAAAGTACAGAGTTCCCATATACCCTCAGCCCTCACACATGCACAGCCTCCCCCATTATCAACGTCCCCCATCAGAGTTCTACATTTGTGGCAATCAATCAACCTACATTCACACACCATTATCACCCAAAGTTTTCCATTGGCTTTTACCTTGTGCGTGATTCTTCCTCTGTCGTTGAAGTAGTATACAGGTGAATTTAATGCTTCAGAAAGTATGTAACAGTCATTAAAAATTGAATTTAGTGGAAAACACACTTCTGGATAAAGATAAAGACTTCTGGAATTCATTTACAGGGTTCCACTTTCCTTGATGCTAGAAAGACATCTCTGACATAGAACCTCTGTTATCTATTAAGTCCATAGAACTTACATCCACCATGCTTCTGGGAAAAGGGAGTCAATCTGATAACCATCCTACACTGAATATACCACATTGTGTGCAAAGACTTCAACGCTTCAACCTTGTCTTGTTAGGGTCTATAATCTCAGGGCTTTCATTCAGAACTTTATCCTTGTCTCATTGGCCAGTCCTTGTTCATTACTTTCCTCTGTCTTCATTGAATGGATATTCTTCCTGAGCTATGGAATCGAAAAGACAGCACAGGATTTTAATAAGGACGAGAGATGTACAAAATACTGTGGGAAGTGGACACTATGGTTGTCATGTTTTAAAGAAATCAACAGGAAAAGCAACAAAGGAATCATGGTGGAGGGGAGTGTTGTATATTCTTATTTTCCATCTTAACATCTTTTCCGTGATTCATACCTGCTATGTGCCTGGCGCTGCACAGGCGCATAGTGTCAGTGGGAGGAGGGTGCTAGGAGGGGTCTGCCCTCAAGTTGAAGAGAATTTCATCCCTGATCTCGTTAAGCATTGCCAACACATGGTAACCACAGAAAACAGATCCTTTTGGTTGCTTTTATTATTGTTTTAACTTCTGTGCAGAAAACACACTCCCTTATTGCCTAACCCCACCCTCACAACACCCTCCCAAATGCCACTAGATAGTGGTGCAAACAAGAAAAAGTCCCTTTTATCATGACTCTTCCAATCTAGCCGCCTCTTCCTTCTTCTGGAGGCATTTGTAGTTAGACGGTTTCCTGAAAGCTTGGTGTTTCTGTCTCTGCAATCTCAGATGCATAACCACAGACAAGGAATCGCAAATATTAGCCAAATGCCTGTCTTCTTTCCTCTTATATCTCTTGACCACAGGGATGATTTTACATTGAGCAACAACATAGGGAAAGATTAGGGAAAGAATTAGATTTGGTTCTGCTCAAGTGGATTTATAATTTTGAAAATACAGTAATAATTACAACGATAGTAAGACATTTACATCACATTTTCTATATGCTAGTGCCTAAGAAATTAACTAAGAGAGAGTGACAGTATATCTATTCTTATAATAATTCCACTGCTTATTCTATAGTTTATGTTTCTGAGCTCAATGTCATTGTAAAAATGAGTCGCTTCACTATTTTTCAGGAAAAATTTAGGTTAGTTTAATAGAGAATTTTGTGGATTTCTTCCTGTTTCATCCCTTTTCTTTGTCATTTTTTGAGAAAGTATAATTTTTGATGTAGGTCTTCAAAAGACATTTATTGAGCACTTAATATGTGCCTGACACTGTCTACATCATGTCAAAACAACCAGTTAAAAATAAAATAATTTGAGTAAACTTAGAACTCAGAGAGGTTAAGTGGCTTGTTCAAGTTCACATGGCAGGTTCGTAGCTGATAAAGCTGAATCTGGAGAAAATTTTCTTTTAAAAGTGTATTTTCATTCTCTTTTATTATTTTGTTAAAATAAGAGATATTTCATAAATTGAAAGACAAATTATAGATTAGAAAAAGAAGAATACTCAGCAGCAAGAAAGCCAGCCACCATGAGGCTAATACAGGAAAGTACTCAGTGAATGGTGTGTCTGTCACTCAGCACAGTCACTGACAACACTTACCCGTTAATTGCAAGAAAACAGCAGTTTTGTGTGAGTTTTTTTGGCCTGTCTGCTCAATTAAATCTTTGTGACCACTTCTAATTTTTCTCTTTGTGCAGAGGCTTCTTTCCTCTTTTCTTCTTTAGTCCCTCAAAGTTATTTAAAAGTATATAGATTCTTCTTGACTCACAGTGGGGTTAGGTCCTGAGAGACACAGTGTAAGTAAAAAAATCATAAGTCAAAAATGCACGATATTTTCAAATTATAATGTTTATCTAGAGATAGCCCCATCGTAAGTCAAGGAGTGTAGTGAATACATATCGATTTTGCTCCATTGTAAAGTCAAAATTGTAAGTTAAGCATTGTAAGTTGGGGATCATCTGTAATTCAAGTATTAAGTGTCGGATTCTCTCAAATCTGAGCTTGATATTATGAGGGATACAAACTAACAGTTTATAATCCTGCAGGATGATAACCTCAAATAATATTATTAAAACGCAGATGCACGTGCGCACGTGTGTGTGTGCATGTATGTGTTGGATGAGGGAAGATGTACTTACTTTTCAAAACCACAGCATTGCTTGAATAGTGGCCCAGATTATATCTACAACACTGGCATGATCTATGTGCATGGCTAGGCTTGCCTCTGATGTTAGCCAGATGCATTACCTCAATCGTTCCACCTGAGACCAGGCCTCTTGCAGGAAGGAGAAAGGACATTCTATTGAAGAGAAAGGGAGCCTGATCTAATTGTTATGTGACTTTGTGCTAAACCGAACTCTTGCACTCCCCCCAAAAATGAGTTGGCATCGTAACACAAGAAAGGTTTAACATAGGTTTATTGCCATCTTTGGAGACAGTACATGAGCTGTGGTCATAAAGAGGGATTGTTACAAGATAGACTGGTCAGGAGAACAAAGATGACTTATCTAATCCTGACTGCAACAAAGGGGCAATTATGAAACAAGGTATTACAGTTGCATCAGTCCTTATTTAACTGGTAGCATGCCTATTACGTGCCTTCTTAAAGAAAACAATGCAATGATGCTTTTGAATCAATTAAATTTGGTTTTATTTGTCAGCCTGTTACTATACAGGCTTTTGGGAAAGGTGTTCCACATTCTTTTATTTATTTATTTATTCATTTTTGAGATAGGGTCTCACTCTCTTGCCCAGACTAGAGTGCAGTGGTGTGATCTCAGCTCACTACAGCCTCAATCTTCCCAGTCTCAGGCAACCCTCCCACCTCAGCCACCCAAACATAAGGTATAAGGTTGGTGCAAAAGTAATTGCGGTTTTTACCATTACTTTTAATAGCTGGGATTACTGACACGAGCCACCATGCCCAGCTAATTTTTGAATTTTTTGTAGAGACAGTGTCTCACTATGTTCCCCAGGCTGGTCTCGAACTCATGGGCTCAAGTGGTCCTTGAGGCTCAAGCGCCTGACCTCCCAAGTTGCTAGGATTACAGGCATGAGCCACCACACTTGGCCCACATTCTTAAAATATCTGTCCAGCATTCCTAGAAAAATTGCTCGCTAATGTTACCATCATAGTTAAGTTACCAAAACTGCTTTCAAACTAAAGGTTTGAAAAGGGATCACTTATTTGATTTGTTGCAATTCTGTGACAGTTTGCTAAGATCTTTTTAACAGAGAACTCCAGGATTTTTCAGAATTAAAAATGTCTAGGTTTATTTGATGATTCCACAGAGAGAATAAATAGCCAAAAAGACAGCAGGAAACATATCTAACTAAATAAAGGAATGAGCATTTGGGAGAGAATGCCTCCAGGCTCAACTGGTGGGCCAGCTCCCAACTTGCTGATTTACCAACACGCCTGATGTCCATCCCAGCACCAGTAAGAGTTGCTACACTCTGGGAGTGGCCTGATGTCCCACAAGTGAGGCAACTAGTACACTGTGTAGCAGTGCTTGTCAATTGCTCATGGTCCACAGAGCTGTGGCAGTGGGCACCATAGCTTGAGCTTCTTTTCCTCTTTGGTGCTTTAATTTAAACAAGTTCTTGTTGATTGACAGTGTCTCACACTGAGCCTTCGAAATGCTTCTCCTTAGAAATTTAAAGTTTGTTTTGGAAGATGGTTACTAAAAGCCTTTGGATATTTCAAACAATATTCATGCTAGTGTTTTACCAACAAACACTGGCTACTTATGTAAAACCTGCAAAATAAGGATTACTAACATTCATTCATGTGTCTGTGTGTCAGGCCTGGAGTATGGCATTTTACCTGCATTTTCTCATTTATTATTTACAAAACAATAAAGCTCACGGTATAGTTATGTATGTTTTGCAGGTGAGATGAGATGAGAACACTCCAGCTAAGAAAGGTTAATTTGCCCAATGTCACATAGCAAGAAAGTGAACCCTAATTCAGACTCAGGCCAACTGACCCAGGGCTCTTATCTACTATGCTAAAAAAAGCCACTCATTAGCACACACCAACATTGGTAATATCATAAAAACAGCACAAACATAAACTACCCAGGGATAAACTTAACTGAAAAAATGCAGGCGATAATATAAAATGTTCAGATTTTTATTGTGGCACATAAAAGACTTGAACGAATGGAGAGGTATACTGTGTTCCTGATGAAAGACTCAACAGTGTAAAAATGGTCATCTTAAATTCAACCCAGTCATCTTAAAAATCCCTATGCACATTTCATCTGGAAGAATAACTGTGCAAATAGCCAGGACAATTCTAAAAGAAGGAAAAAGTGAAATTGTAAGATGGAATAAGGGTGGGGAGTTCACAGGGAGCGTGTCATGCTTGATCAACAATTAAAACAGTGTACACTTGGAACCAAATTAGAATTAACATTTCATAGCAAGTGGATTATTTAATAAATAGTCTTGGGACAACTGACTAACCTTTCGGGGGGAAATTTAGAGCTCAAACTCATGCTTTATACTAAAATATACTCCAGGTGAGTTTGAGTGTTAAGAAAGAAAAAAATCCAGAAAAAATATAGAAAAATATTATATAGCTTTAAGGAGGGAACTAGTTTGAAAGCATGACACACAAGTCAGAAATCATATTTGAAAAGGATGGATTTGGCTGGGCGCAGTGGCTCACGCCTATAATCCCAGCACTTTGGGAGGCCGACGCGGGTGGATCATGAGATCAGGAGATAGAGACCATCCTGGCTAACACAGTGAAACCCCGCCTCTACTAAAAAATACAAAAAAATTAGTCAAGCGTGGTGGCAGGTGCCTGTAGTCCCAGCTACTCGGGAGGCTGAGGCAGGAGAATGGCGTGAACCCGGGAGGCAGAGCTTGCAGTGAGCCGAGATAGCACCACTGCACTCCAGCCTGGGCAACAGAGCAAGACACTGTCTCAAAGAAAAGAAAAGAAAAGGATAGATTTAACTACATTAAAAACTCAATGTTCTTGTACTTCAAAAAACACAATATGCTGGCTGGCCATGGTGGCTCACACCTGTAATCCCAGCACTTTGAAAGGCTGAGGTGGGTGGATTGCTTGAGCCCAGGAGTTCGAGACCAGCCTAGACAACATGGCATGACCCTGTCTCCACAAAAGTTAGCTAGGTGTGGTGGCACACAACTGTAGTCCCGGCTACTGGGGCAGTGGGGGAAGCAGAGATGAGGTGGTAGGATTGCTTGAGCCCACGAGGTCGAGGCTGCAGTGAGCTAAGATCTTGCCACTACACTCCAGCCTGGGTGACATGGCAAGATCCTATCTAAAAATATAATAATAATTGTTCCACTTTAAATATGAGCAGAGACTATTAATAAGCAATTCAGCAAAGGAAGAAATTAAAATTACCAACGAAGCTTTGTAAAAGGTTTATTCTTTGTAGTAATAAAAAAGTAACAGTAAATATGATACCATTTTCACCTATTGGACTCACACAAAAAAAGAAAATAATAATATTCAATGTTGGGGAAGACGTGGGGAAAAGGATATTTCCCTAAAAAGTAGTGTTGGAAGAATGTAAATTGTAAAAATTTCTAGGAAAGGGGGATAATTTGACAATGGGCCATTAAAGCTTTAAAATTGTATAAACTTTGACCTAACAATTCCTTTTTTAGAGATATATGCAAAGGTAACTATTGGAAGTTTCCAAAGATGTAGCAAGGTTTATAATAAATAAAAATTAAAAATTTGAAGTAGCCTAATTGTTTAACAATAAGGGATTGGCTAAAAAAAAGTTTTTGATTTAGTGAGACAATAGAAAGCTATGTATACACTAAAAAGATGTTGTATATTTATTAGCAGAGACAGATGTTTACATGTGAATGAGAGTGAGAAAAGCAGATTACAGAACAATATATAAAATATGATCCTATTTTGTACAAAAAGGATATATATCATTATCACAGAAAAATCTTTGGAAGAATAAATACCAAAATGTTAATGTAGTGAGATTATTGGTATTTTTGTTTTGCTTATTTGTATTTTCTATTTTTTAACCAATGAATATGGACGAATTTTATAATAATTAACTTTAAAAATCACTTCTATTATAACAGCTGGACAAAGATTAATGTTGTGGACAAAAGAGAGCTTTGCCTTTGTTGTTCAGCTATGTATTGTACTCTGCTTCAAGTGGCTGAAATTTCAAGATAAGGTCAGAAAGGAAAACATGCAATTCAGAGAGTTATGTTCTATACAGATAGACTCCTGGATCTCTCAAATATTCTCTTACTACCACCCAATTTCCAAGAAATTAAACCTCCTTGGCCAATTTAAAAGTTATTCAGGGTGACGTAAGTGAAAGGGGTTGTCATATCTACTCTTCAGATGAAACATTTCTAAGTTTTCAACCAGGCTTTTCATTTGAAGTACATTTTGATATGGTTTGTCCTTCTTTTTTTTTGTTTTTTTTTTGAGACAGGGTGTCTCTCTTACCCAGGCTGGAGTGCAGTGGCACAATCACAGCTCACTACAGCCTCGAACAGTAGGGCTCCAGCAGTCCCCCACCTCAGCCTCCTGAGTAACTGGGACTACAGGTGTGCACCACCACACTTGGCTAATGTTTAATTTTTGTAGAGATGGGGTCTCACTGTATTGCCCAGGCTGGTCTCAAACTCCTGGACTCCAGCAATCCTCCTGCCTCAGCCTCCCAAAGAGCTGGGATGACAGGTGTGAGCCACCACGCCCACCCTAGTTTGTCCTTTTGTTCACTTCCCTGCCTCAGATAAAATTCTGTCCTCCCCCTCCTTTCCCATTGTTCTTCCCTCCTTATGATAGCTTCTGCCTCTGTCTTCACAACATGAACGAACACCACACACAAACATATACACAATGTCTCCTGCCCTTTCATGGATAGATCCATCCATTATCTGTCTACTTATCTACCTATTTATCTATCTGTCTATCTATCTATCTATCTATCTATCTATCTATCTATCTATCTATGTGTGTCTCAGTTGCTCCGAAGTCCTTTTAGAAACACGTGGAGTTTCACTGAGTAGGAGAACACTGAAGTAGGAGTCAGAAGAATATCACCTTTTGCAGACTATCCACACCTATGAGCGAGGGAGATACCGGATCTGTTGATCGTTATCATTCATGCACTCCCTTGGAAGCAGAGGTCACTTCAAATAGAGGCCTGCTAGGATGTGAGTGAAGGGAGTACAGAACTAAAAAGAGAAGCGTGAGGAAGGGAAGTGCCACCTGTTTTCCAGGAGACTTGGTGGAGCTGTGGGCCCACCAGGAAAAAGCTGTAGAGCCAGATACTTGGCAAAGACAGCCAAGTTAGAAGCAAAAGACCAAATTAGCCAAAGCGTGGTCACGTTCAAATACCGTATTCATCATTTATGTCTGCTCACACCCCAGGATGCCCGATGTTTGAATTCTAAATGACACTGAGAAGGCCCCTCCAGCTCCTTCGTAGGTATGAACAAAATGGGCTATTGAAGACATGCCAGGACCACAAACTCTTGAGAGAAAACAGCATGTGGAAAATTTGTTTCAGAAAAAGGCAATTTAGCATGTATTCATAGAGAATGGAATTAGATTTATTAAACGGGGAACCCCCAACTCCATCTGGTTCTCTCTGCATCAGCACTGGGGAGGGCTATGAGGAGAAAGAGCTAGGGATTATTTTTTGGCTTTCATGGATTTCTTCCTCAGGGATCAAATATAAAATTCAGACTGACCTTCGTTTCAGAAATTGTAAGCTGGACACCATTGGCTTCCTGACGGTTTGTGATCTCTTCAGTCACCTCCACAATGGAGTGACCAGCTCTCTTTAGCTTCTTAGAAATATATATTACTGTTGGCTGGGCGCGGTGGCTCACACCTGTAATCCCAGCACTTTGGGAGGCCAAGGCAGGCAGATCACGAGGTCAGGAGATCGAGACCATCCTGGCTGACACAGTGAAACCCCGCCTCTACTAAAAAAAAAAAAAAACTACAAAAAATTAGCCAGGAGTGGTGGCGGGCATCTGTAGTCCCAGCTACTCAGGAGGCTGAGGCAGGAGAATGACCTGAACCCAGAAGGCGGAGCTTGCAGTGGACCGAGATCATGCCACTGCACTGCAGCCTGGGTGACAGAGCCAGACTCCATCTCAAAAAATAAATAAATAAATAAATAAATAAATATATTACTGTTTTTGTGTGTGTGTGTGTGTGTCTCTCTGTGTGTGTGTGTGTGTGTGTTTTTTTTTTTTTATAGTGACAATGAATCCTAAACCTGAATGGCGCTCATGTTTTCCAAGAGAAGCAGCCCCTGAGGGAGTCCGCTGAGGCTGCCAACAGAGGATGAAGAGGATACAAATTTAATTAATTTCAAATCAACATAGACACAAGAACCTTTTGCTGTTTCTTCCAACGCCCACTCTTCCTAATGATGGCATCACTTGCACTTGGAAGAATGTGCAATTGAGAAGTACTAGGAAAAGGCCTGGCTGCCATCCATGGCCGCCTCTGAGGATGGAGAAGGAGGCGGGTGATGTGCTCACTTCTGATCAACACGCGTTGCCTCCTCTCAGCCAACTTCTAGCTCACTGCACTCACTCCGGTCATGATAAATGTTCGTCACCTTTCTGTTTCATTCCTTAAGGCCTAAATCAGGAAGCTGTTTTATCGATGGTTTCCTTTTGGGTCACTAACCAGCTTTGGATAATTTCCTCTGATTATTCAAGTCCTCGGACAGGTAAACTACATTCAGCAGGAACTTTTCTCAAGGAGTGTTATGTCATGGAAAAGACACCAAACACAGCAAGTATTTTAATGAATACACCATCCCACGGGGTCAGTAAGCTCTGCCTGCCAAGAAGACACAGTGAGAGGGGTCCACAGTCCTGATGAGATGGTGTTTGGTAACTTGTAGACCCTGACATGGCCAGGTCTGGTCACCCTTAAGATCTTCTCAGAGAAACTAGGAATGTTCAGTGAAAGAACTAATGTTCTCCTCAGCTGAAATTCCCTTGCTTGTCAGCATTTCTGCAAAGCTCACACTTGTTTCACCATACCTCCCTTGGATGTGACATGTGGGTAAGAAGTATGTGCAGGTGGGAGTCAACTGTCAGCCTTCTATGTTTCAGAGATCCTGAACGTGGTTTGAAACAAACAGAAGAGGAGCAGGAAATATCCGTGCCTGTGGCAGATCTCACTCATCATGCTTAGCATTCTCTCCTGCCAAGCTGGGATAAGCCTCATGTCCTAACACAGCGCAACAGGAGGTCTCTGTCAGTCCATCAGAGATGACATTCTATGTGATATTTTTGACATCCTTGTGCTAAAAGCAACGGCACAAAATGGAAAAGGGCCTATTGACCACACCTACTCCAATAAAATCGATCTCCATTTATTCCTTAATTTTCTAAATCTGACCCCTTTAAAGCAATCTAGCAAATTGAGAGTCCTCAGCTCTCCTTGGATACCTGATATTTTATTTCAAGAAAGAGACAAAGAAAATTTTATTTATTTTACTACCCACATATAAACCGAAGGGAGACGGGACTACCCAAACATCTGCTGCCCAATTTTGTGTCTTGTGCTTGAAAGTCTGCCCTAATGCATAACAAAAACCACTTGTCTCCTACCTTTTGGGATCCCTTTAACAAGTATTTGCCTTCTGAACTACGTGGATAATTTCAAAGGCAGAGTTCCAGACCAGAGAGGTCTTTCCACACAATGAAAGCTATAACTAGCTGGTTGTGTTTAACCACGCTATCACGCTATCCTGGGACTGCATAGAGCTTTGACAAAAGACAGACTTCATGGTACACAACTTCAACAGATTTGTCTGTCATATTCTCACCAGCACATCTGAATGAGGCTTTGTGTTTTCCTTGCTCTCTTGCATGTTCCTTTTCAACTCATGGCCCACAGTAACTCTCAGATATTTATGCCAAAATTGCATACAATTGTTTTCTGAATCATAACTTGTCTATTTTTCTGCCTATGTGTGCTACTTTCAGTTTGTTTCTCATCAACATTTTGACTCTCAGAAGAGCCTCCATTTGCCTCTTTCTCTCTTTAGGTATCTGAGATCTTTGAACAGTTGGGCCTTTACATTTGATCCAACCCTATCAAATAATGAACTTTTAGAAGTTCAGAGAAGTATCTGGGTCCTAGAACTTCATGTTGATGAAGTCATGTTATATAATATGATAAAAATATTCTCATGCAGTATTTTAAATAATTTCAAATTCTAGAAGAAGCAAATTTCAGCGACATGTCATTGAGTTTTTATTTGGTAAAGCTCTAATTGTGCAGTGTACAAAGCACTTTTTAAAAAGATAGTTTATACTGTCAAGGTATACGAAGTTAGTATACAGCCAGAACAGTCAAGCCTCAATTCTTGTACCTTGTATCTTTTTATTACTGTTTAATCAATAGATATCATATATTTATGACAGTTTCAAGAATTGTTTTTAAACCCAAACTTAATTTTATGTTTCAGACTATTGTTAGAAAAACAAAACAAAAAACAAAAAAACCCTCACTGATTTGCCCTAATTTGATAGCCAATCAGAACAAAATCTGACTTTAGAATATTTAAAAGATATGTAAGTTTGATTGCATTTTTGTACATTTTAATCAAACTAGGTTAACAACAACATAGCCTAGTCAAACTTCTCAGGAAACTTGTTTTAATAAATATGTAAAAATACCCATTCGTGACTCTTGACCCAATGGTGTGACTGCTCCCTCTGGGAAGGGCTTTGTTACCCAATGCAAGACCACGGCCTGGATCCACCTTGATGTAGGTGGCTCCTGGATAACCCACATCAAACAAGTGTGATAAAGATGAGTAAAACTGGTCTTGGGAAAACAATTTCATAGTTTTTTTTTTGTCCCCGTTATGCTATATAATACAGGAGAACCAAAAGCGGTAAAATTATTTTATTTTTTAGAGACAGGGTCTCTGTGTTGCCCAGGCTGGTTTCAAACTCCTGGGCTCAAGCAATCCTCCTGTCTCAGCCTCCCAAAGTGCTGGGATTACAGGCATAAGCCACTGAGCCCGACCAGCTGTAAAATTATTATATTCATTTTCACTATGTGCTACTTCTCACCTGACTTTTTTTTTGAGATGGAGTCTCGCTCTGTCACCAAGGCTGGAGTGCAGTGGCACAATCTCGGCTCACTGCAACCTCCGCCTCCCAGGTTCAAGCAATTATCTTGCCTCAGCCTCCCGAGTAGCTGAGATTACAGGCCTGTGCCACTATGCCCAGCTAATTTTTGTAATTTTAGTAGAGAGCGGTTTTCACCATGTGGGCTGGGCTGGTCTCAAACTCCTGACCTCAAGTGATCCACCAGCCTCAGCCTCCCAAAGTGCGGGATTACAGTTGTGAGCCACTGCGTCTGGCCACACCCTGACTTTCATTGTAATCTCTGGATGTTTTATGTAACATATCTGGGAAATAGGGCTTATGGCAGAATTGGCCCACGTGGTGCAGGGCTTCCAAGTTCCGAGTCTCATTTTTAGTAAGTCTTCCCCCATTCCAACCCCTGGATCCACCACTTCCAACAGCCTGGATCCACCTTGATATTGACAGCCAGGCAGATGCTTCTGCTGATCACCGCAGCTCTAGCAATGGAAATGGATGTGTTAAGAAAATACTTGTCTATTCTTTTATTTTGGTTGTTTAAACTATTAATTCACACCATGTTTGAAAAAAGGCCTTATGTTGACTAAAGAAAACATAGGCTTTAGTTTCAGCTTCTGTCAGAATTAGTACCAATTCTGAATCTGGTGGAGTGATAAGACATGGTTTCATGCTGGGAAGACACTGCTGAAATCCTCCTTGTGGGAGAACATGGAAATTTTATACTGAATTAAATTAACACATGTGACTTTTCACATTCAGAGACATTCAAGATGAATTCTGGGGTTTCCATTTAATAGCTATAACAGGCAGTCCAGAACAACTTCACATATAGCAGCATTTCTGCTATGTGACAATGACCAAAAGAGTTCCTGTATATTAGTGTCGAGTGGAATTTGTCAAATTGCAGAACCCAGACAACCAATTGCCTGAATTATTATTATTTTTTGTTTTTAGCAACTCTTTGGCTTTATCTTGATACTGTCTTGTCTGGCACCAAAGTTTTATTTCCTTCTTAGTCCTCTTGGGGATTGTTTTTGGGTGTTTTTTTTTTAATTTTTCTTTTTTGAGACCGGGTCTCACGCTGATGCCCAGGCTGGAGTGCAATGGTGTGATTATGGCTCACTGCAGCCTCAACTTCCCAGGCTCAGGTGATTCTATTACCTCAGCCTCCCAAGTAGCTGGGACTACTGGCGTGCGCTACTAGGACTGGCTAATTTTTTGTATCTTTTGTACAGACAGGGTTTCACCATGTTGCCCAGACTGGTCTTGAACTTCTAGGTTCAAACAATCCTCCCACTTCAGCCTCCAAAAGTGCTGGGATTACAGGCATGAGCCACCATAACCGGCTGGAATTATTTGTACCTGGACCTGGTGTTTTGTTTTTTTGACCTACTACCTTTTCTAAATAACCTATCATGTTCCTGAGATAGCAGTACATACAATTATGTAAAATAGAGCTTTATATGAACTCTGTACATCCTCTAAGCTCTTTTTGAATGATATTTTTAGAAGTTTCTAAACCAAAGTGCTTAAGATAACATGAAGACGTTAATTTCATGAAGACTGTACAAGTTTAGAAGTACAATGTAGACCTGTTTAAGACAAAGGTGGATGGGCTTTGGGGTTTTTTTTACAATTGGACTTCAGGTACAGAAGGCTTGGGTAATGGTACTCCTCAGTTCATATCACCTTATCGTTAGCCTTTAGTATTTTGTAAATAAGTAACTGGACTTTTATGAAAAGCATATTCTTAACAGTTTTCCGTTTCCTTTTTTTTTTTAAGGTAGGGTCTTGCTCTGTTGCCCTGGCTGGAGTGCAGTGGCACGATCTTGGCTCACTGCAACCTCCACCTCCCAGGCTCGGGCGATCCTCCTGCCTCAGCCTCCTGAATAGCTGGGATTATAGGCGTGCACCACCACATGAACAGCTAATTTTTGTATTTTTAGTACAGACAGGGTTTCGCCATGTTGGCCAAGCTAGTCTCGAACTCCTGGGCTCAAGTGATCTGCCCACCTCGGCCTCCCAACATGTTGGGATTACAGGCGTGAGCCACCATGCCCAGCCAGTTTTCATTTCTTCGGTCTGCATGTAAAGGACTAAAGGAATGATATGTAGCTACTACACTGCAGCAAACAACATTTTTCCAGCGTAAAAATCAGTGGAGAGTAAGCATTGTATTACTCTGACTTCGATGAAACACCTCAAATTATAAATAATGCCAGGAATATGTGAAAACTCCACGTTTAATAAATGCCAGCTTTCAGAAAAAGCAGAGATTATAGGTATTCAACAAGTTAAAAAATAATCTGGTAGATAAGTAATAGTTTAACACGTGTATCTTGTATTTAAAGTTAACTGAAAATTATGTTAAAAAAAAACCACTGTGTTTGACTTTCTTTTGTTTTACAAGAGATGCAGAGTATCTGCTGAGAACGTCAGTTAGATCATCAGATGTCATATTTACCACTTAGCTTTTGTCCCAGCAGCATATAAATTCTACCTTGTAAGCCTCATTTTAGAAATGGTCCCAGCCAGGCATGGTGGCTCACTTCCCAACACTTTGGGAGTCCAAGGCTGGTGGATTGCCTGAGCTCAGGAGTTCGAGACCAGCCTGGCCAACATGGTGAAACTCCATCTTTACAAAAATGCAAAAATTAGCCAGGTGTGGTGGTACACACCTGTAATCCCACCTGCTCGGGGGGCTGAGGCACAAGAACCACTTGAACCCAGGAGGCGGCAGTTGCAGTGAGCCAAGATTGTGCCACTGCACTGCATCCTGGGTGACAGAGCAAGATTCTGTCTCAAAGAAAAGAAAAAGAAATGGTCCCATTGCTATGGATTAGAACTAATTTGTAAAACTATCAGAATTTTAAGACTGATTAGAGGTTTTAGGTGTTTTTCTCCTACTTTGCATACTGAGAATAATATGTATAGTACTTTTCCAATATGATTTACAATTTTATAAATGTCAGTATACATATATGTATATAAATTATTCTCAACTCCATGTTTTTTTTTAAATAAAATAAGTACATGTTTGCTAAATTGCTCATTTGGCAGTGATAGATTGAAAAACATTTATAAATTTAAAAATAAAGCACTATAAGATATGAGGAATGAATAGTTTCTACATGAATTTCTATGTAATTAATGAATATCAATATTTAGAATAAAAGTGTACTTGAGGGTAAGATATTTGTTTACTAAAATGTTTTATTTACTAAGAGTAGAGGTGAATTGTGCATCTTTCTAAGGAAAAGTTCTTTTAATTTCTGTGTCTATGAAAAAGAATTTTTGCCTTCATAATTGTACTCTTTTGATCCATATAATTCTTAAATGAAACAATACCAATTCAAAAAGGGACCTGCTTTGTATAAAATTGTCTAACCTAAAAATTAAGTAGACTTTCTGCATATCTAAAATATATCATTACACATTCTTGTCTTTATTCTTCTTTACAAAACATTTTTAAATGAAGGAATGAAATGTTAATTGTTCATGAGAATATGACTTTTAAAAATATTTCTAGTAGACCAGGCATGGTGGCTCACACCTGTAATCCCAGCACTTTGGGAGGCTGAGGCAGGTGGATCACCTGAGGTCAGGAGTTCGAGACCAGTCTGACCAATATGGTGAAACCCTGTCTCTACTAAAAATACAAAAATTAGCCAGGTGTGGTGGCAGTCGCCTGTAATCCTAGCTACTCGGGAGGCTGAGGCAGGAGAATTGCTTGAACCTGGGAGGCAGAGGTTGCGGTGAGTGCCAAGACTGAGCCACTGCACTGCAGGCTGGGTGACAGGGTGAAACTCTGTCTCAAAAAAAAGAAAAAATTCTAGTAAAAATGGAAAAATCCACAAGAAAACCTTCTCTTTTTTCCTGATTACTCACTTTTCTTCATGTCTTTAATTTTAACCTCATCTCACACCTTGATATTAGAAGAGAGCAAGGCTGAACGGCAGATTCATAAGATGTAGATAACATGAAGACTTCCTTGAATAAGGATTTATTCTTTCAGCTCACAAAGACCAGTCAGTATTATTGACAAACAACAGGCAGGAAGATTTCTCCTAAAAGTCTCAACTAAAGTTAAACCTGGTCCATTACGGCATCAATCTACCCCTAGAAACTGATGCAGAGTCTATTTCCTCCCTGTTTTAACTAGAACTTAGCCAGACTGGAGACAGCATGGACCCAAAGAGCATGCAGTCCCACAGAATTAGGGAAAGGATGCATCTTGACTAGCATTCATCACGTGGATCAGTGAGGAATTAAGTTCCTGATTTAAGGTGAGCTGGTATGGCCACTCTCTGGTCATCTAGGACACGAGTTCCTTCTAACTCTTCCCCACCTTCATTAGTACAGGGCTTCTTTCCTGTGTTGCCACGTGATCTATGGTTGTAACTCCAGCATGATATTCACAATAAGGAAAGAGAGGGAACCAGCACAAGGGTGAGCCTCCCAAGTAGGTCAGCCACTTTTAAAGAGCTTTCCTGCCAGCCCAGTGAAGCAACTCTGCTTACATCTCATTGGCCAATCTCTGCAAGGCAGCAGGGAACAGTCGTCTCTATGGTTGGTACATTATCACTTCCAACAATAAGGGATTCTGTCTCACAAAGTGGTGGAAGAATATTGGGTATCTGAAGAGGCAGCCACCCTGGCCAGAAGGTGCTAAACACTAAACATACATCATCTCATTTTAATCCTAATAATTACTTATGAGGTAGGTTTAGAGAACTTATACCTTGTTCCATGTCTCTCCAACTCCAAAGCACAAGTTTTTAATCACTGCACTGCACTGCCTCCCCAATAATTAGCCATAGGAAAGTGTTTTAAAAGGCATCACTTGGCGGGGTGCGGTGGCTCACGCCTGTAATCCCAGCACTTTGGGAGGCCGATGCAGGCAGATCACCTGAGGTCAGGAGCTGGAGACCAGCCTGGCCAACATGGTGAAAGCCCGTCTCTACTAAAAATACAAAAATTAGCCAGGCATCATGGCACGCACCTGTAATCCCAGCTACTCAGGAGGCTGAGGCAGGAGAATCACTTGTACCTGGGAGGCACAGGTTGCCGTGAGCCGAGATCACACCATTGTACTCCAGCCTTGTCTAAAAAAAAAAAAGGCTTCAGTCATTGTCAAGGATGCCTCAAGGTGAGCATAGCCTGAGATAAGAAGTAACAGAGGCTGCAGGCTGAGATAAGAAGGAACGGAGGCAATGAAGGCAGGACCCTAGGCCCAGAAGCAATGGTCTATCACCCTGAGAAAAAAGCCAGGGATTAGAATAGGGGTGATAAGTAAAAAGCCTGGTTTTAAAATCTAAGTACTGGTAAAGCTTTGGTCACCAGGTGAAAAAATAAAATTCCCACTTACTAGAGCTGACATAAACAGCGTATGATCCTCTTTAAGATTGCAGTGGAGAGGCATGTCCAGGGACTCTCAAGTTAGAGACAGGTGTATTTAGTGCTAGAACTGGAAAGACATTCAAGCAGACTGGCATGTTGCCTCTTCACAGCCATAGTCGTGCTGGCTTGCAGTATACTGCAGCCTCGAATGTGCATAGGACTGTGGAGAACAGCAAAATCAGCATTGCTTGGGGTTCAGCCTGAGCTCAAGTGGCCCACCCCTGGAGGCATCCAGTGTTCATACTTCCCAAGAGAGAAAACCTGATTGGATGGGTGTTTCAGTGGTCTATTGCTGCTTAAACACCTCAAAACTTAGCAGCTTAAAAAAACAACACTCATTTATTTTTCACACGAATCTGCAATTTGCACAAGGCTCAGTGCAAATGGTTCAACTCTCTCTCACATGGCATTGGCTGGGCAGTTCAACTGGATCTGGGGGTCCCACTTTCAGATGAATCACTTACATGGCTGGCAAGTTTGTGCTGGCTGTCAGATAGGAGTCCAGCCAAGCCTGTGGTCCAGGGGCCTTGGCTGTTACCATGTGGGCCTTTCCATAGACTCCTTGCGCTTCTTCACAGCATGGCAGCTGAGTTCCAAGAGCAAGTGTCCCAGGAGAGCAAAGTAGAAATGTGTGGCATTTTTATAATCTAGACTCAGAAATCACATCACAACACTTCTGCCGTACATTATTGTTTGAGACAGTTACAAAGTCTACCTAGGTTCAAGGTGAAAAGGACATAAACCCCACCTCTCTTTGGAGGCGTGTCAAAGCCACATTATGAGAAGAGCAAGTGGGATAAGGGATTTGTTGCAGGCAGCGTTGGAAAATGTGATCTGCCCAAATTGGTGTGTCTTCATGCAATATCGAGGAAATATATTAGGTAGTTTCGTGTCAAGGAACATTGTGGATATTTGACCTCCCTGAATCCAGTGCCTATATGCTCTTTGGCTTGGACACAGACCCCTGGTCCAGTAGTCTGTAGTAGGTGGTAGAACTAGTTTTACCAACTACATGAGTCATGAGCCATGGGACTGAATGGGTTGTAGGTGGATCAGACACGTAGAAATGTATGACTACTCTCAAGGCATGAGGTTAAAATGGGAGCAGATTAGACTGAGCACCTTGAGGATAGGGATCAGTCTTACTCATCTCTGTATCTGGAAAAGTGCTTGGCACTACTGCATGCTCAATAATAATGGAAAAACCAATTATTTAATGAGGTGGGAGTTACATATCATCTTTCCTTAAGTACCTAATCAGTCTTTATCATCAGTAAGTACAGAACTCAAATATGGTATTGTTCATCTTCCATCACCATTTTCTCCCAAGTTTCCTGGTTTAATTGCATTTTCCTCACTTTCCATCTAATGGATCCTGATGTCATTCTTTATCTTTATTTCATATTGTCCTATTGTGTGTATTGTACTGTATTTTTAGCTACATTAAATCCAATATGGAAGGAAGCAGAGAACGATCATAACTGAACTAACAAGAAAGTGGAGGTGGAGAGAAAGTGGCCCCAATTTGGAAGGTGAAGGAAAACTGGGGATGGAGCATTAAAATGCTCGAAGCAGCTCTTTCCAACCCAGATCTGAGCTTCTCTTCTTTGCCCTCTGGAGGGTCCACAGAGAAAGGAAGTACAAGTTTTATTAAGAAAAAGAGGAAAGCATCTGTTTTAGGTGATAATACAAGCATAAGAGAAGGATTGTTTCTTCTCTGGGCAGGAAGACAGATTCACAAAATAAGAGGCACTGTAAATCCTTCCTGAGATGTTCCCCAGCACCTCCAAATGTCACTGAGACCAACTAAGCCAGTTAAATGGGCTAAGACCCACTTACCTCTTAACTCCAAGAAATCCATGCAAAAATACCTCCATCTTGTTACAAGTGTCAACTGATTGCCTTTTACCTGACACGAAGGTGTCTTTCCTTTCATAACCCACCCTGTCCCATTCCTAAGGGACCCCATCCTTCCTCTTGGCTTGTACTGTCAGACCCTCTGCCTTCCGGCAACTGAGATGAAGATTCTGAGGAAGCAGCCACATGAATTCACGTCAGGATCAGTGTTCCAGGGGCGTCCAGAGTATGAGCAAGAGAAGCAGGGTGGGAGGGTGTGGGTTAAACAGGAAAAACTAAGATTAGTTGTTAAAACCAAAGGGGCAGGGGAGGGGTCAAAATCTGGAATATAAATTAGGGGTGACAGGGAAACAGAGGCAGACTGGAAAGGGGCAGGAATGAGGTGAGGAGAGGCGGTTTCCACAACAGAGCTGAGCTATGCAGTCTGCCTTTATTGGCCGCTGGCTGCACAGTGAACAGGGGTCAGTGTGGCCTGAGAGTGCAAGGCTGGGAAGGACACTAGACAGCCAATACCTTCTTTTTGTCAGCATTGGCCAGTTTCCCTGTTAGGTTAGAAAGCCCAGTTCCAGAGAAACAGTGTGAATCACAGACCCTAAACTTGCACCCATGCTCCCACAGCATCAGGGCACACACGCTGACTCCCACAGGAGCCGTGCAAATGCTAGGAGCTAACTGGGTCAACTGCGGGAGGGGGCAGCTGCACCCACACATTTGGCCTTATCCAGAGCCAGTGACATGAGGCCCAACACTTTTCTTTGCATTAAAAAAAAAAAAATATATATATATATATATATATATATATACACACACACACACACACACATAGTGTTTTATATATATATACTAAATAAATACACTTCTAATTGTCTCTCTGTAAGTGTAATAGTGGTGTGTTTGTTTAAACAAGACTCTTGGTTCCAGTGAGAAAATGTCCAACTCAAACTAGTCCAGACCAAAAGGAAACTTATTGGCTCATGTCATGCCGGGAAAGGGCAAGAAGTTGCCAATTCCAGGGACAACCAGAACTAGGTAAAATTGACATGAGTAACAACCAGATCAGGGACTCAAACCCCATCAGGCTTCTCCAGTATTTTGTCTTTCATTCATTCTCTGGGACCAGCTTTCTCTACAGGGCTGTAATTATTGCAGCTGGGAGCTCCAGGAGTCTTCTGTCTTTACCACCAGAGTAGAAGGGAAACTCCTTCCCTGGGTCCAATAATTAAAACCTCCCCCCCCACCCCCCACCACTAGATGAATTTGATTAGACTATCTGGGTTTTATGCCTAACGCAGTAAAAATGCGTACAGGGATGGAGTGGGCCTGACATTTTTCTCTACTCCTGCAGGTGGGTGAGTGGATGGGCGGGTGGTGGGTGGTTAGGTGGTTGGCAGTGGGGAGGAGATACAGGGAAAAGCAGTTTCTAAAGGGGATCAGAGTGCTAGGAACAGATGCTGGGCACTCGGGAGCAGCCAAACGCAGAGGTATCCACCATGCATATGTTTCTTTCCCTCTGTACTTACTTATCCACATCTAGAGAGTCAGAAGTTGAGAAGAGCCAGGTTCTCTGGATGGTGGATTTACTAATGCTTTTCATTTCCTTCTTTGTGCATTTTTAATATTTTCCAAATGTTCTACAACACATACATATTGCCTTGTAGTATATATATATTTTTTAAAAATAGGGTGAATATGTTTTTATTAACCAAAGAAGAAATATTAAGAACCAAAACAGAAAAAGCCTAATTCTAGGTCTAATATTCTTATAGCATAAATGTTGCTTGAAAATCATTTGCAAAACTGAACAAATATATTGAGGTGTATGTGACCAGAACCATTTTTTGTAGAAAGGAGAAATGATCCTGAAAGGGGAGGTAGAAAACCCTCAAAGATTTGCTTCTTGGTATGGAAGGTACAGGTTTTTTCTGCATGCATTCCTGTAATCCAGGCTGAACACTCTGCCCATTTCCCTTTGGAAATTGTGGGAGAATCAGGGAACTTTCTGGGCCTCTGTATTCACCTTGTGGCTCAATTCACCAGTTAGGGCAGGAGAGGAGGATGTTAAGGCAGTTGTCAAGACCCTGAGAAGCTAAATGGGAACAAGGCAGAACTGGAAACATTTTTTCTTCCCATAATGCATAATGTCTAATCACTTAGATTCTTTTCATGTTTTTGCTGTAAGGATCATTTAACATGAAATAATATTTTGTGTAAAGAGCAAAACTAACCTCCATTTTAAATTCTGTTCCTTGTATACTTCTGTAGTTGCTATAATTTCTACAATTAACATATACACATTTCACAGAGTAAAAAAATGTATATTGCAAATAAAATCCAGTTAAATTTTTTAAAAAATCATTTTGAATTCCACCAGCCTAGCAAAGCAATTTTCATTTTTAGGAGTGTGTCGGAGTCTCCACCTATCTCTTTCTAAGAAAGAGAAAATGAGAAGGGTCTGGAAGTGGACCACAGCATGGAGTTACACAGGACGACTTCCTCCAGCAGCCCAGAGGGAGCATGCAATGGTTTCCTGAAAAGAGAAGGAGCATTTATCAGCTGCAGTGGAAGGGTCAGTGGGAGAGGAAGCTAGTCAGAAATCCTGGACAGAGAAAATACTAGAAGGCTTCCCTCAAGATGCCACTGGGATTCACTCATTCAGCAAACATTTTCCTGAGTGCCTACTATGCACCAGGAGTTAAAGATACAGAGAGGAGGTGAGATATTGTAGAAAAGTCGATGGCCCCTGGAGCCAGACTGTCTGTGTTTAAAGCTGCTTCTGTGCCTCTGGACAGGTTACCTAACCTCTTGGTGCCCCAGGTCCCCCACAAGACTTTTGGAAAAACGACTTGAGTTGATAGATACGAATGCTCTGAACAGTGAGTGCCTAGAGTGTGGTTAGGATTCTGTCATGCTGGCTGTTACTATTGCAGTCTCTGCACTTGAGGAGTTCACAGTCCAGTAGCTGAAAGAGCACAAACTGGAAGTCTGTGGGACAAGACGGAGGACGTGACAGGTGCATTTTTTTAAGATAGAGAGTTGCTGGGTGGCTCCCTCCTAGACGGTTGGTAGATCATGCTGCCCCGAAGTCTGAGCCCAAGTGTTATTTTGTAGGTGCCTGGGTCACAGCAGGCATTCTCCCACAGTGAGAGTCATTCTAGGCAGGAATGATGAGATGATGATGAAGACTTTTATTGAGTACTCACTCTGTGACTGGCACTTTTCTAAGTGCTTCATGTGAATTAACTTGCTTAACTCCCCAGGACACCAGTAAACTATTGCCCCCATTTTACAGATAGGGAAACTGGGGCACAGAGAAATGAGGCGACTTGTCCATGGTCACACAGGTAGCTTGTGGACAAGCTGAGAGTTGAACACAGGTAGTCTGTGTCCCACATCAGCCTGTATGTTACCAGCATCACGTTGAAGATATATCATGGACATCAACTGCAAAAGAATTGTGCCAAGTGTGACCCTGGATACTATTCACCCACTCATTTGAGTGTCATTCATTTGTTGCTTCAGTTGACATTTCCTGAGCCCCTTGTCTAAGTAGGGCACAGTGAGCCGTCTTGGGTACAAAAAGGAAGCCAGGATCCTCCTGTCAACAAGTTGATTCAGGAGATAAGGCTTGTGCCCAAACACAGAGTAGCAGGTTCCCGAGGAGCATTTACAGTGCTCAGACACAGGAAGAAGAGATGGATGACCCTGGGTTGGAGAGAGCAGTTGAGTTTGAGCTGGGTCTTAAAGGACAAAAGGCCCTTCAAGAAAATGGCATTCCCGCCCTGGGGAGGGTGTGAGGAAGGTGTGAGTCGGAAAGCGCAGGACTGCCTGGCTTGGCTGCAGCACTCAGGGTGCACAGGGGGAGTGGCAGGCAATGAAGTCTGCACCAGTGGCTAGGGCCTCCTTGAAGAGCCCTTGAACTCTGGTTTGGCAAGTTGGATTGCATTTAGTAGGAAGTGAGGAGCTTGTGGAGGCTTTTAAGAATGGATCCTCTTCCCCTTATTCTGTCTGGAGACAGTGCACAGAAATGGTCCCTCTAAGAGGAAGAAGAAAAAGGAAGAACAGGTCATCAGCCTCGGACCTCAGGTGGTTGAAGGAGAGAATGTATTTGGTGCCTGCCACATCTTTGTCTCCTTCAATGACCCCTTTGTCCATGTCACTGACGTTTCTGGCAAGGGAACTACCTGCCATGTGGCTGCCGGGATGAAGATGAAAGGTGACAGGATGAATCCTCACCACACACTGCCATGTTGGCTGCCCAGGAGGTAGCCCAGTAGTGCAAGGAGCTGGGGCATTACTGCCCTACACATTTGCAAACTCCAGGCCACAGCAGGAAATAGGACCAAGTGCCCTGGACCTAGGAACCTCAGAACCCTTGCCTGCTTGGGGATGAAGATCGGGGCAGATCGAGGATGTCACTCCCATTCCCCTCCAACAGCACTAGAGGAAGGAGGATTGCCATGGTCACCACCTGGGAGCAGGAGTCCTCAAAATATTGTCTGTTAATAAATTGCCTTCATGTGTAAATAACAACAACAACAATAAAACAAATAAGAATGGGAGTCAAATGATCAACACTGGGATTTGAAGAATGATCCTCAGCCTGTGGAGGGGGAGTTCAGGAAGAGAAGGCAGGAGAGAGAAAATGAGCGCAGCAGCAGGGGGAATCAAGAAAAGAGGAGGAAAGAAAGAGGAAGGGCACTGCAGAGTGATCAGGTCACTGCCAACCCTCCCTTTGCTGCTTAAAACCTTTCAAATGGCTTCCCATTGGTTTGAAAGGAAGCTCAAAGTCAGCACGGTCTGCGTTGTGCCTTTGCCTCTTTGGCTCCTAGAGCTTCAGCCAACAGCCTTCTTTTCACTCATGGAGTATATCAGTCCCTTCCTTCTCACCTGCTGTTTACTCTGCCAGAAGTGTGACTGCCTTCCCTACTCTTTACCATGTTAGGTTCCGTTCATCCTTCAGATTTTAGCTCAGTGTGTATTCTCAGTACCTTTTCTTTGTAGCACTTGACCCAGTGGCAATTTTACAATTGTTTGCATGATTATTTAAGTAATGCCTGTCTTGATTGTAAGCTTCCTGACAAGGGGTAAATGTCTGTTTGGCTTATTCTTGTATCCTCAGCATCAATCATCTCTTGAGATAAGATGCTCTTAAAATGTTAGATCAATGAACGGAGAATCTGAAAGATTTGGTAACTGAATAAATAAGAGGATGAAAGATAACACCAGGCTTTTTAATCACTAGTGACAGGTAAAGTGGTGTTGCCATTTACAGCAACAGGGAACACAGGGGAAACAGTTTCCCAGGGGTGATTATGAATCCGGCATTGTACATATTGACTTGGAGGTGCCAGCAGGTTATTAATTTGTCCAGCAGGCCATAACAAATTTACCACCACAGTTTAAGGGACATATTACAGCCAGGAAAATAAAGAATGAAGAGTTTGAAGATGTATCCATAAGAATTAGTTTGCCTTCATGTAGAAAAAAAAAAAATCCAAAAGGATAAAGGCTTAATATGTAAGGGTTTATTTTTCTCCCACATGAAAGCAGTTTGGGGCTGGGCTCAGCGGCTCATGCCTGTAATCTCAATACCCTGGGAGGCTGAGGAGTGAAGATCACTTGATCCCAGGAGTTCAAGACTACCCTGGGCAACATAGTAAAATCCTCACCCCCACTCCTCCTCTCTACAATCTTTTTTTTTTTTTAATTAGCTGGGCATGGTCACATGTGCCTGTAGTCCCAGCTACTCTGGAGGCTGAGGTGGGAGGATTGCTTGAGCTCAAGAAGCAAGTCTGCAGTGAGCCCTGATTATGCCACTATACTCCAGCCTGGGCAACAGAGCGAGACCCTATCTCAGAAAAAAAAAAAGAAAAAAAGAAAACAAGCAGTTCAAAGATAGAAAGTCCAGGGCGGGTAGGCCGGCTCCATGGTCATCTGAGAATCATGCTCCATCTCTCTGTGCCACCGTTGTTAGCATGTGGGTTCTATCCTCAAATTCTCCTTTGGTAGTCATCAAAACATCCTTCCTGGCAGCAGGAAGGAAGACGGGGGAAGGTAAAATGAACTCTCCGAAAACCCTGATCCACTTACATCTCACTGGCCAAAATTTAGAAAAGGGTGCATTTACTTCCAGGAAAGCTGGAAAATGTGGCCTTTTAGGAGGTACACTGCTACCTTAAAGTCAGGGATTCTGTTACCAAAGAATAATGGACCGGGCGCCGTGGCTCACGCCTATAATCCCAGCACTTTGGGAGGCCGAGATGGGCAGATCACTTGAGGCCAGGAGTTTGAGACCAGCCTGGCTAACATGGCGAAACCCCATTTCTACTAACAAATGCAAAAACTAGCCGGGCATGGTGGCACGGGTCTGTAGTCCCAGCTACCTGGGAGGCTGAGGCAGGAGAAAATGCTTGAACCTGGGAGGCGGAGGTTGCAGTGAGCCGAGATCACGCCATTGCACTCTGGTCTGGCTGACAGAGCAAGACTCCGTCTCAAAAAAAAAAAAAAAAAAAAAGAAGGAGAAGGAGAGCTATTGGGTGGGCAATGGCTTATTTTACTACTACAGGAGACAGCCAAGGTCTAGAGAGAATGTGCTCCTGACTAAGAGGAATGACAGTAGCCAGTAATAGACATACAGAATTTTAGAGGAGCAAGGAATCTCAGCAATCGCCTAGTCCAGTCCCCGCCTTGGCCAAGACCACACAGGACGTGTGTGGCAGAGCTGGGGCCAGAATTAGCTCCCCCTGAGGAAGTAAGTGACGGAAAAGACCATGGGGAATTTGCAGAAGCTCCACCTGAGCGTGCCTGAGTTAAGGGCTGACTTTAGGCGACACTATAGCAACTCAGAGGAGAGTCTGGGATGGAGCAGGCTTGGGGTTGAATCCCAGCTGTGTGACTTTGGGTGAGTTACCCAGCTTCCCTGATCCTCGGTCCTCATCTGTGTAATGGGGTAATGGCATAAAATAGGCACGCTATAAATGGCAGTCATTCTTATCACTATTTTTGGAAAGCAACAAATATTTTTGGAATAATTGAATCTGAACAAATGAAACACTAATGAATGAAATTAGAACAGAAAGCTATTTATCTTAGATGGTTTGGTGATTTGCTCAATGACAGACATAAAGCTAGATAGGTGGTTTCTTATATACCCTAGCTTTAAATTTCATTACTCTAGCTTCCCATATTTGCCCTACAAGCACTGATGTTTCCTTGGACTTCCTGTGGCCTTCCTGCCAAACCACGCTACTCTCCTCTGTGACATTTGATCCCATTCTAAATACACCAGTTCCATAAAGGAGAGTTAGACACATGCTTCCTCCACTCCTTGATTTAATTTTCCTTTTCTCACCCTCACATATCCTCATATACCCCCTTTCTCACTATTCCATCTTTATCAGCTTCTTCTCCCGTTCATGCAACACATTTTGAGTGTTTACGGAAGACCGAACTTAGTGTTGAGGGACAGCCTAAAGAAGACAGAAACCATAGAATCTGGCCTCAAGCTACTTGCAATATGAAGAAAAATGCATGGCCTCAGTGCCTCTTTATCAGACATCACGAGTTCGGGGTCAGATATACAGATATCTGCCCTGTAGCTGTATGTTTCCCACCTTCCCCCGTTACCTCTGCCATTTTCCCATCTCTCTATCATTTGCTACTTTACCTAGTTTTGTGTTATAATTAGTAACTATTTTGAAATTTAAAAGGCTAGGAAACAGTTATATTTATGGCCTTTTCTTTATTGTCTTAAAAGCCACTTCATCAACTTAATATCAACACTCAAGGTAAAATAGTATTAAATTACCAAATGAAACATGCAAAAATCTGTAAACACTAAAAGCGAGAGTCTCATTAAAATTAATTTATTTTCATTGGGCATAAACTAGATTCTAATTTTATTTGGAAATGCAGGATTTATGTCTGTTGTAAAATATGGCAATAAGTCCCACATTGCTGTAGCCAGGACTATATGCCAGCTGGAGAGGAAATGGAACTCAATATTAGATTATCTGTGAAGGTTTCACATCCAGAAAGCCTGAAGCCCTCTCTGCAATAAGAACATTCCTGCATTTCCTCTCCTATGGGCTTTTGCTTCTGCCACTAACTAGCCGGGTGGCTTTGGGAAAGCAGTTTCATTTCTCTGGGCCTCAGTTTCCCCATTGGCAAAATAAAGAAGCTAAATTACTTCCACATCAACAGTTCTCATGCTAAAGTGTGCGTAAAAAGCATCTATGCAACTTCTTAAAAATGCAAAGTCCCAGTGCACCCCCCCTGCCCCAGAGTCTAATTAAGTAGCCCAGGGTTTGGCCCAGAAATCAGCAGTTTTAATGAACACTCCAGATAATTCTCAAGAAGGGAGTCTGACGACCACACTTCGAGAAAAGCCACTCTAAGCTCTTATCCAGCCTCAATATTCTGAGTCTTTCTCTGAAACATATAGAAAATAAATTCTAGAAGAAAGAGGAGGAGGAGAAGAAAATAAGAGAAAACCTTATTATCCCTGAGAAAGAGGTCTGAAGGGCAAGTGTTGAGATTAGCGGGGCTGAGCTGTTTGCACTGACCTCTCTCTCTCCTGAGCACCTGAGCACCCCGCTCTCAACCACACATTGGGGAAGATTGATCAGAGGCTGCCTTCTATATTATCTGACTGCTCCCTATGAATGAATGTCTTATCTCCTTTAAAGTGTGAGTCCTCCAGCTGCAGGATCTGCTTTGACCTATCGGGCATTTTTAGCAGTCCCTGAACAGTGCCAGCTGAGCCCCCAAAGGCCTGATGAGATGACAACACAAGTGGGGTGATGGCCAACTTTGAGTCCTGGAAGAGGAGCACTTTTCAGTTTCCCAGCGGAGGGAAAACATCACTCAAGCATTTCTCCCCTAGTATCCACGGACAATTACTTTATTTATTTACTTATTTTATTATTTTTAATTTTAATTTAATTTAATTTTTTTTTTTTTTTGAGATAGAGTCTTGTTCTGTCACCCAGGCTGGAGTGCAGTGGCATGATCTCGGCTCACTGCAACCTCTACCTCCCGAGTTCAAGAGATTCTCCTGTCTCAGCCTCCTGAGTAGCTGGGACTACAGGCACGCACCATCATGCCCAGCTAATTTTTGTTTTTGTTTTTGTTTTTTTTTTTGAGACAAAATCTCACGCTATCGCCCAGGCTGGAGTGCAGTGGTGCCATCTCGGTTCACTTTAACCTCCGCCTCCTGGGTTCAGCAATTCTCTGCCTCAGCCTACTGAATAGCAGGGATTACAGGCACCCAGCACCATGCCGGGCTAATTTTTTTGTATTTTTAGTAGAGACAGGGTTTCGCCATCTTGGCCAGGCTGGTCTTGAACTCCTGACCTTGTGATCTGCCTGTCTCGGCCTCCCAAAGTGCTGGGAGTTTTGTATTTTTAGTAGAGACAGGGTTTCGCCATGTTGGCCAGGCTGGTCTTGAACTCCTGACCTCAGGTGATTCGCCCACCTCTGCCTCCCAAAGTGCTGGGATTACAGGAACAAGCCTGGCCAAGGACAATTACTTTAAAAGACCAGCTCTCTTCATTATGGATCTGAGAGGGTGAGACAGGGATGCTTAATTTTCCCTGATGGGGGTCTTCTTAACTGCTGGTGAAGTTTAGGGTGATAAGTACAAGTGGGCATTTCTTGGTGTTTAAATCAGGAACTGCCTGATACGGGAAGCTGAGATAATAACAGTAGGTAAAACTTTGTGCCACTTGTCTTAGTCAGCCTGGGCTGCTATAACAAAATACCATAGACCAGGTGGCTTGTAAATGATAGAAATTTATTTCTCACAGTTCTGGTGGCTGGGAAGTCCAAGATCAAAGTGCCTGCAGATTTGGTGTTTGGTGAGGGCCTGTTTCCTTGGCCACAGATGATACCTTCTTGCTGCATCCTTATACGGTGGAAGGGGCTAGCTAGCTCTCTGGAGTCTTTTTATTTTTATTTTTAGAGATAGGGTCTCGCTGTGTTGCCCAGGGTGGTGTAGAGGTGCAATTATGGCTCACTGCAACCTGAACCTCCCAGCTTCAAGCCATCTTCCCACCTCAGCCTCTGGTGTAGCTGGGACTACAGGCATGTGCCACCACACCCAGCTAACTTTTTTTTTTTTTTTTTTTTTTGAGACAGAGTGTCACTCTGTTGCCCAGGCTGGAGTGCAGTGGCATGATCTCAGCTTACTGCAATCTCCACCTCCAGGGTTCAAGTGATTCTCCTGCCTCAGCCTCCTGTGTAGCTGGGATTACAGGCATGCACCACCACGCCTGGCTAATTTTTGTATTTTTAATAGAGATGGGATTTCACCTTGTTGGCCACGCTGGTCTAGAACTCCTGACCTGAAGTGATCCACCTGCTTTGGCCTCCCAAAGTGCTGGGATTACAGGCATGAACAACCATGCCTGACCTAACTTTTTAATTTTTTGTAGACTGGGTCTCACTATGTTACCCAGGCTGGGCAAACTCCTGGACTCAAGCAATCCTCTGGCCTCAGCCTCTCAAAGTACTGGGATTACAGGCGTGAGTCACTGTGCCCAGCCTGGGGTCTTTTGTAAAAGGGCACTAATCCCATTCATGAGGGCCCTGTCCTTATGACCTAATCACCTCCCAAAGATCCCAGCTTCGAATACCACCATCTTGGTGATTAGATTTCAACATATGAATTTTGGGGAAACACAAACGTTCAGACCATAACACCAGGTAACGTTCTAAGTAACTTACCTGCATTAACCCATTTAAACCTCACAACAAGCCTATGAGAGAAATACTATTATTCTATTCGTCTCCCAGAAACCGAGGCACGAAGAGGTTAAGCAACTTGCTGAGGGTCACACATCTAGTCAGCAGAGACCCAGGATTCCAGGCAAGGCCATTTGCCTCCACAGCTGAAGTTCTTAACCACTTTGCTCGACTGCCTCTCATCTGTTTGAGGAGTCTCAGCTCTCCTGCAGCTGTGGCCTGTGAGCCCAAAGAGCTCCTTAACCATCCTTTTTCCGGTGTTCCCATTGGCATCTGTGTTCCACAGGACGACTATGCGGAGGGAGAGCCAAGCAGAGAGGAAGAAATGTTCTGGGGGATAACCAGGGGCAGGCCCAGTGCCCTCCTGCTGAAGTGCTGGTGAACACTGACACTCTGGGAAAGCGAATATCCTGGTAGGCAGACAAAACACAGAAACTGCTTAACAGTGTTGATCAGACCCTTCAGGGCTCTGCTGTAAACGTACGGGCAGCCGCAAGAAAAGCTGGAGCAATTGACAGCCTCTCTCCATCCTGCCCCAGTCACTTTGAAGACAAAGGTCTGATGCATTTTTCTTTGAGGGTTGTACCTCAAATGAGAGTATGCTCCTCTCGTTCTTCAGTTGATTAGATGAAAGAGATAAAACGCCGTGCGCATATTAAGTTCCCCCTGCAGGAGGTGAGCAGACAGATCTTCACTGTAACCATGCGTCACTGCCTAGATTTGAAACAAACACACCTACAAAGACACACTGGGCGTAGACTCAGTAAATAACCAGCTGACTGGCACCCAATTTCTGCCACTGAGTTGTTTTCCTCATCTTTTTTTCTCCTCATTTTTCACTGCTTTGGAGCTGTCCTGGGTGGCAGCCTCCTCCCCATTAGCATGCAACACCATCCTTCCTCTTCCACCTTCAGAGTCCTGGGACCCAGACTTAGTACAGAGGGGAGAAATGAGGGCAGGGCTAAAGAGGAATGCATAAAAAATAAATGAGCCATTCATAAAAATGAATATTATTACCAAAAGGAACCGTCTGCCAGCATCTCCATGTATATATTAACTCAGCTGCTATCTCTGTAACAACAAGGAATTAAGCCAATGCCTCATCTTTCTAGTGGCTGCTCAGTTGATTTAGTATTAACTTGAAACAACCCATTGTGAAATGAGCACTTCACTTTGCCATAATGATGATGAGGTTTCGCCTATACTATTTTTTATAACGTAAGCCTGAAAATTGGTAAAATAAATTCAGCTGTGCTTAGAACGTTCTCACAGCTCTCCCAAGGAGCCAGAAATTCAGGTGGGGGGAAATTGCTTAATTTAACCAGCTTCATGAAGTCATTTCCACAAATTCTAAAAACTGGCTTTATTTTTCTTTAACTTGGCATATCTTTCCCTGAAAATCTGAAATGCCAAGATGTTGGACTTTTTGCTGTCTACATGAGTAACCACAGATTGCTTCTTTTTTTTTATCCCTTCACACTGAAAGGCACACATCTTGGATGCCTCTCTTTTCCTCTCAGGACTGCAAGTCTGTCTATGAAAGAAGCCTGCAAAGAGCCCTCATGTTGACAGCTCTGTCCCAGAGACCGTCTGAGCACCTGTTTCTTATTTCTTGCCTGGCGTTCTGCTGGGTCGCATGCGTCTTTTCATTCTTTGCCTCTCCCGGTTGATGTTGTGTTCTGCCCCGTCAAGAAAACTGTGACTATACAGAAAAGGCAACTGACTTCCACATGTGGCTTGTGGAATCAGTGTCATCACTTTGCAGTCACCCCTTGTAAATCTCTACAGGCTACAAGCCTGTGTCTGTCCCCTGTGGTTCCGAGAACAATCCGCAGCAAACACTGACAGGAAGGGCCATTATGGTCATTGATGTTCTCACCATCTGGAATGGTTACAGTTGTCAGGCTCCGAGATGACTCACTGTGCTGAGGAATCATTTCTCTAATGGCAGCACTAATCAGGAGGGATGAAGCCGTTGCTAAG
This sequence comes from Nomascus leucogenys, assembly GCF_006542625.1. Lineage (NCBI taxonomy): Eukaryota > Metazoa > Chordata > Mammalia > Primates > Hylobatidae > Nomascus > Nomascus leucogenys. The sequence goes on along the minus strand of NC_044387.1, from coordinate 73,256,104 downwards.
TGCTGCTGCGTGAAGAAAATACCCTGCCAGATGAAAAGGAAGGGCTGTTGCTTTGCTTTTGCCCATTTGAAAATGAAGTGGCTCCGAATGTCATCTTTGCATCCATCTAGTGATGGGCCATCCTTCACGTTGGAAGCTGGCACCTCTGTTTTCATGGACAGAGGACCTGCGCCGGGCTCTCTGTCCTTCCTCTCTGTGGCCAGCTAGGTAATTCTCTTATAGAGGCTTAAAGTTTGGCATGGAAAGGGCAGCAGAAACAGATGGGGATGCAGTTTTTTATGCAATCCCCTCCCTCAAGCGTCTGCCCCAGAGCTGGTCTGTGCAAACCCTAATCTCACCACAGGAGCCCTCCACCCTACTGTTGGAGTTGGCTCCTGTGGAAATTCTCATTGGCACCTGGAGAAAAGGGCTCCACAGGTGCGCCCTGAACCTGAACTGTGTGCTGGGTGCCTGGAGAGCCCTGGAGACAGGGCAGAGCATAGGGCAGGGTTCCTGCCATCAAGGTGCTTACCAAACTGCACTGCAGGGGCCCTCCCCTCAGGAAGGCAGGCTTCCCAGCCTTCTCTGACTGCAGGAGAAACCATTTCATAGGTGTTTCTAGGAAGCCCACTGAAAGGCAGCTTGGGGGAGAGATGGGTATTTGCTTAGAGCAGAAATAATGACTGCAACCCAGATCCAGGAGGGCAAGGTGCTCCCTTTCCTTGATAGGAAACCTGTCGTGTCAAGAGGCCTATCTGCGCCGGAACTTTCCATTAGTACAGTCTTCTGCAAATAGTAGGGAGCAGCCAGAAACGAGCCAGAATCGTTAGGCAGCAGCCTCTCCCAAGGGCTGTTTGCCTGGCAGGAGTTAGAAAGGAATGTCTATATCCTGAGGGCTTTCCCACTCAGGATTCCTGGAGTGCAACAGGAGTGGATTCAAATAAACCAACCCTCCCTACGGAATGAAAACTTTCTGTATTTTACAATAGCATGACCTTAAACCCAGACTCTAAAGCAGCAGTCCCCAGCCTTTTTGGTATCAGGGACTGGTTTCATGGAAGGCAATTTTTCCACAAGGCAGAGGGGCATGGATAGTTTTGGGATGAAATTGTTCCACCTCAGATCATCAGGCATTAGATTCTCATAAGGAGTGCTCAATCTAGATCCCTCGCATGTGCAATTCACAGTAGGGGTCGTGCTCTTGAGACTCTATTGCCGCTCTGATCTGGCAGGAGGCAGAGCTCAGGCGGTAATGCTCACTCCCCCACCGCTCCTACTGTGAGGCCCAGTTCCCTGCAGGCCACAGACTGGTACCTGGTGAGGGTTTGGGACCCCTGCTCTAAAGGATATCTGGTGTGGCAACTCCCAAAGGAAATGATGAAAACCCTTAGTTATCAGGGGAGTCTGGTTCTCATCTGTGCTTTTCGTGTGACATACGAGGTCTGCTGGTCCCTTACTGTGTCAGTTTCCTAGGGCCGCCATCACAAATTACCCACCAACTGGGCACCGTTAAAAAAATACATATATTCTCTCACAGTTCTGGAGGCTGAAGTCCAAAATCCACACATCAGAAGGGGTTCCCTCTCTGTTCCAGGCCTCCCTCCCAGCCTCCAGCAGCTGCAGGCAACCTTGGCATTCCTTGGCTTGTGCCTGCATCACTCCAGTCTCCACCTCCATCACTCCAGTCTCCACCTCCATCTCCACAGGGTCTTCTCTCTGTATCTCTGTGTCTTCTCCTCTTCTTACAAAGACACTTGCCTTTGGATTTAGGGTCCACCTGGTTAATGAGGTGAGAATAATCTCATCTCAAGATCCTTAATTGAATTATATCTGCAAAGACCACTTTTCCAAATAAGGTCATATGTACAGGTACCACGGCCGAGGACTTGGACATATTGGTAGGGGGCCATAGTTCAACCCACTACACTCACTATCTGGGTGTTCTTTTTCCAAGCCAGGCTTTGCTGGGATGCCTCATGGACCTTGAAATTGTGTAAATTGTATTACTCGAAAGAGATGCTTCCTGCGACATGTTGGGGAAATTGCCTGCTGCTAGTTGTTCTCACTCTAGGAACACAGTCTCTGTTTCTACAGGCTTGACCCTCCAACCTTGGCACTCTTGCCCAACCCTTCTGGGCTTCTTTTTGTGGCAAAGGAGAAGAGTTATCCTCTGCTCTGTTTAGTGGGAATGCAGTCCAAGCTGAAAGCCCACCCTGCCCTTTTCCCCACTAGGCAGAAACAAGGATGCCATGACATTTCCCCTGGAGGTGGCAGCTTAGGTTGTCATTTTTATTTATTTATTTATTTCTGTTTGTTTATTTATTTATTTATTTATTTTTGAGATGGAGTCTCACTCTTTGCCAGGCTGGAGTACAGTGGTGCAATCTTGGCTCACTGCAACCTCTGCCTCCCTGGTTCAAGTGATTCTCCTGCCTCAGCCTCCCAAGTAGCTGGGACTACAGGCACGCGCCACCGCACCCAGCTGATTTTTTTGTATTTTTGGTAGAGACGAGGTTTCACCATGTTGGCCAGGATGGTCTCGATCTTCTGACCTCATGATCCACCTGCCTCGGCTTCCCAAAGTGCTGAGATTACAGGCGTGAGCCACCGCGCCCTGCCAGGGTGTCCTTTTTAACCTTTTCCCACCCATTGCCATGGGCGGCCACATCTTCCTTTTCTCTGATCTTCTTCCCACCCTTCCTCTTCTTTGGCTTTGCTCCCACAGCTGCTCACCCTTCACCAGTGTTCCTGCGAATCCTATTGTAAGGAAATCACCAGCATTCTTCATCTTAAAATACAAGCCAACACTACACAGCATTATAGGTTACCAAAGAAACTCCTTTAATTCTCACAATCAACCTGTTACTTATTATGCCACTTTCACAGACAATAAAATGGAGGCCCAGAGAGGCTGTGTAAACTGCCCAAGGTCAATAAGTAGTAGGTAAGGGGAATGAGACATAAATCTACAAAGTCTGGCTCAAGTGTCCCCTGCCCACCTGCTCTGCAAACTATCTCAAGGTTAGCAACAGAGGGAAAAGCCAGATGCCTCCCCTCTGCTCCCTGACGTTCACCATCCCTTAAGACGGTCCCACTTGAGACTGAAGCTCACCCTCGTAACACACTGAACCTGGTGAAGACACACAACTCTACCTTTAATTCTTCACAGCACAACCACAACTGGGCTGAAATCCTTAAAGCAAGACTGAATGGATACTCAGAGTAACAACAGATCACCACCTCCTCTGGCTCTCGGACAGAGGTACCCTGACACCTTGCTCCTGGGCTGCCTCTGCAATGGAGTCTGTCTTATTCCCTTCCCCAGAGGGACGGGGTCAAAAAAATTACTTCTAAATCCTGGCCTGAAGAGTAAGTGAAGGGTATGAGAAGAAGGGGCTGCTAGTGCTGTTCGCCTGCCTGCCCTCGAATTTCTGGTCCTCTACTGAAGGCCAGCCTTTTCCCTGGGATAATCCCCCTAATACACACACACACACACACACACACACACACACACACACACACACACACACCCCATTGAGAAAGTTCCTCCCTCTGACCTCAAGAGTGTAGTCTCACCATATGCTCTCAAGAGGAGCCCACATCGTGATCCAACACAATAAACCTGGCATCACCCCCGAGACCCTCAGGCTCATCCTTCCTATCTACCATGGAGGAAGCAGTCTCTTACCGTCTCATCAGCAAGGTGGTGCTCATCACCTTTCATCCTGTTTTTTGTTTGCTTGTTGTTTGTTTGTTTGTTTTTTGAGACAGAGTCTTGCTCTGTCACCCAGGCTGGAATGCAGTGGCATGATCTCGGCTCACTATAACCTCCACCTCCTGGGTTCAAGCCATTCTCCTGCCTCAGCCTCCTGAGTAGCTGGGATTACAGACATGCTAATTACACACCTGGCTAATTTTTGTATTTTTAGTAGAGACAAGGTTTCAACACGTTGTCCAGGCTGGTCTCAAACTCCTGACCTCTAGTCATCTACCAACCTCAGCTTCCCAAAGTGCTGGGATTTACCAGGTTCATTGTGTTAAGAGGCATGAGCCACTGTGCCTGGACCTGTTTTCCTCTTGTAGGGATTTGTCAGCGTAGGCTTGTTCATATCTCAATGAGCCATTTCCTCACTGCTATAATGAAAAAGACGTTTCTTTAAAGAGGTGACTAGAGAACAAAAGGAACTAAAATTATTGAGGAGTATTAGGAATGTTCAATTCTTGTTTCATGTATTCATTGCAGTGTGAAGACATAAGGCATCAGTGGGCTCACAGTGCTATCCAATTAGCTCAGAACACTCAGAAAGTGAACTTGACAATGACACTGACAGGAAAAAGCTAACAGCTGGCTTCCAGGAAGCTGTCCTGAACATATATGCTTTATTTTATCTTGTCTTCACAGCCAAAAATGTTAGGGCTTGGCGGCACTGCCTTCTAGTTCCTGCCAGTGCCAGTGGCTCCAACAGTTAATGGTAGGGTGTGGCATGTCAAAATTATTTCAAATTTAGTTATATATCAGTGCTGGTCAAAGGCTGCGCAAGCTGCAGAAGTGAAAGTATGTTTTTGTATTTGGGACAACCTGCAATTCACCTTCCTAAACTAGTGCCTATGAGCAACAGAAGTTTTCTGGGGTTTTTTATCCCCCCAGTATAAACGTATTTCTAATTTTTATTTTCTTTACTTTCTATTTTTATTTTTATTTTTTTTTGGAGGGCTGACAGTCTTGCTCTGTTGCCCAGGCTGGAGCGCAGTGATGCAATCTTGGCTGACTGCAGCCTCTGCCTCCAGGGTTCAAGTGATTCTCTTGCCTCAGCCTCCCAAGTTGCTGGGGCTACAGTCACACGCCACCACACCTGGCTAATTTTTTAATTTTTAGTAGAGATGGAGTTTCACTATCTTGGCCAGGCTGTTCTCCAACTCCTGACTTCAAGTAATCCACCTGACTTGGCCTCCCAAAGTGCTGGTATTACAGATGTGAGCCACCTCGCTGGCTGATTTTTAAAGTAAACACAAGTTATATGTTATGTGCTGAAAATAAATTTTTTTTTTTTTTTTTTGAGACAGGGTCTTGTTCTGTCACTCAGGCTGGAGTGCCGTGGCACAAAAATGGCTCACTGCAGCCTCCACCTCCTGGGCTCAAGTGATCCTCCTGCCTCAGCCTCTCCAGTAGCTGGGACCACAGAAATGCACCACCATACCTGGCTAATTTTTAAAACAATTTTTTGTAGAGATGGGGTCTCACCATGCTATCCAGGCTGGCCTCAAACCCCTGGGCTCAAGCCATCCTCCTACCTTGGCCTCCAAAAAGTGCTGGGATTACAGACGTGAGCCACTGCACCTGGCACATTTATCTCTCTTAACCACTTCTGGTTAAAAACAGCAACTTGCTATAGTGATTATGATAGTGTTTTAGGATCGAGTTCTTCAAATGATAAATATGATATTCTCAAATATGATTACATTTAAATATTACATTAAAAACTCAATTTACCAACAGTTCATAGTCTGAGTTATTATGAAAGCAATTTTGTTAACTATAAGGCAGCCTCTTGCAGACTCAGAAAAGATGCTTAGAAAATGAAGGTTATTGATCTTTTAAGTTAAGAAGCAGCAAGGAAACTTAGTGATTCTGGGCCAGGCACTGGTGGCTCACACCTGTAATCCCAGCACTTTGGGAAGCTGAGACAGGAGGAGCACTTGAGCCCAGGAGTTCGAGATCAGCCTGGGCAACATAATGAGACCCCCCACCCCCACCCCCCGACAACCCCATCTCATTAAAAAAAAAAAAGGGAAAAGAAACTTAATAATTCAACTTCTTATATTATAAATGAGAGGACAAAAAAGGTTTGTTAAGTTTGGAATGATTCATCAAGCCGCAGAAGGGACACTTTTTAGCCCTGTGAATAATTCACATCTGGCCTTGGAGCAACTCAGATTGCATCTAGAGCCATGGCTTATTTCTAGTGGCTGAGCTGGACTGAATGAATGCCACAGTGAACCAGACAAGGGCCTCTTGGCCGTTTTTAACACCTCCCATCCAGTTCACTTAAGGTTAGAGATATTTAACATTTTTTGCTTTTTTTTTTTTTTGGAGGCAGGGTCTCTCACCCTGTCACCCTGTCTGGAGTGCACTGGCATAATCTCAGCTCAGTGCAACCTCTGCCTCCCAGGTTCAAGTGATTCTCATGCCTCAGCCTCCCTAGTAGCTGGGACTACAGGCATGTACCACCATGCCCGGTTAATTTTTGTATTTTTTGTGGAGACAGAGTTTTGTCATGTTGCCCAGGCTGGTCTTGAACTCCTGAACTCAGGCAATCTGTCCGCCTCGGTCTCCCAAAGTGCTGGGATTACAGGCATGAGCCACTGCACCTGATCTGCAATGTTTTTTAAAAACCTCAGGACTCAGGGGTTACATTAACCATGGCAACCACACTCCTGCTCCGTCTAGCCAGTGGTGCGGGAAGACCAGTATTTACAGCACCAGTTCTTGTTTGCTTGCTTCCTCTCCCTTTTTGCTGTTGATGTATTTTATTGCCAATTAAATTCCCCTTAACCTTCTGACTGGCTTTGTTTTGGCCTACGTACAATGCTAGGAACCAGGAGGCTTCGATTTGAGCTTAATCCTGCTATAATATCACATTTTGAACTCGGAGTTGGCATTTAAACGCCTTTGCACCTCATTTCCTCATTTGCAATATAGAATTCATGAACCAAGAATTTTTAATTTGATAAGATCTTGGATGCTTTTTTGTACAGCAAAATATTTTCTGTCTCTCTGTCTCTCTTTTTTGAAGATGAAGAAATTGAAGATCAGTGAAGTTAAATGAATTACTTAAATCTACCACCTCCCAGGGTTGATAATGAAAATGAAGTAATAAGCAAACAATTAGGTAATACTCTGAATTGAGTTGCCTTTGGCAAAATATTGAGGTAAATAAAGGCTGTTTTTTTATATCGCCTTTCAGCTCCCCAGTCATCTCTGAATACTATTCAAATTTGCAGCCAGTTTGCCAGAAAGGAATGGAAATGCTATCTAGTGTGGCTTTTGACATTCTACTTCAGGACAGCTGTATTTGTACACCTTGGGAGATATGCACAAGAAGTATTGTTAGTTAAGCAACCTTTAGAAGTATGTAGGTTGCATGCCGGTATCTCCTCAGACTTAGCACTTTACTGCTACCATAGAATCGTAATCATAAAAAGTCTGGTACACAGTAAGACGGTGCCTGGAGAAAAATGGACAAGATTTTGGCAGCTTGGAAGACAATCTCCAGGTATGAAAGTAATTCTCTGTTCTTCCTAAAAGCTTGATCATTTTGAAGACAACCCAATATGAAACAAAGTGAATTTAGAATGTGCAGGTGAATAAAGTGTGATTAATTTTCAAATACTTTCACCTTGACTATTTTAGTTCAGAAATGCTGGCCTAAATTCTTCTTTTATATTTTAATTAATTAATTTATTTTGTATTTTTAGTAGAGATGGGGTTCCACCATGTTGGCCAGGCTGGTCTTGAACTCCTGACCTCAAGTGATCTGCTTGCCTCGGCCTCCCAAAGTGCTGGGATTACAGGCATGAGCCACCGCACCTGGCCATTTTCATTTTTTAATTTTAGATTCAGGAGGTACATGTGCAGGTTTGTTACATGGGTATGCTGAAGTTTGGGCTTCTAATGATCCCATTGCTCAAGTAGTGAATGTGGTAAGCAATAGGTGGTTTTTTTAACCCTTATCCCTCTCACTCTCTCCTGGCTTTTGGAATCTCCAGTATTTATTATTTCCATCTTCGTGTCCATGTTTAGCTCCCGCTTATAAGCAAGAACATGGGGTATTTGGTTTTCTGTTTCTGCATTAATTCACTTAGGATAATTGGCCTACGTTCTTAAAATAGACCCAGAACTACGTCTTGGGTCAGGGCTGCAAACAAGAGTTGAAATGGCGGGGACTCATGTTAGGCCTTCCCAGCATTAGAATCGCTGAGAAACAACTTTATAATGAAAATTTTCCAGGTCGTAGCACTAGATATTTTGAGTCAATGGCAGTTGAAAGAGGCCTGAGCATCGGTATTATTTTGAAGTTCCAGTTGTTTGTCAGGATCTACTGATGGGATGCATTGGCCATATACTCAGGTACATCTTGAGAGGTCTAAAGTGAAGACAGTTTACAGCAAAATTTCTGTGAAAGTCAGAATCCTGGCAGAGAATAGATGGCATACTCAAACTGGGTAATTTGAAGAAACTAATAGAGAAGACGTACAAAGCCATGGATAGGGGGTAGAGAAACCCACAAGGGATGATGCCATCCTCCAAGATTACAAACAGTAGGGGGCCACCACCGCTTTAGGCCCAAAGAGCCAAGGAAAAGGAGCAGTTATTGGAACAAACACAGAGTAGCTGAATGGACAGGGCCACCTGGCAGGATTTCTGGCCTTGTAAAAGGATGCAGTCATTGTACATCAACATTTATAGCAGCATCATTCACAATAGCCAAAAGGTGGAAACAACCCAAATCCATCAATAGATGAATGGAGAAACAAAATGTGGCATATATACATACAATAATATATTATTCGGCCTTAAAAAGGAAGGAAATCCTCCTGCATACGACAACATGGATAAACCTTGAAAACATTATGCTAAATGAAATAAGCCAGACATAAAAGGACAAATGTTATATGATTCCCCACTTATATGAGGTACACAGAAGAGTCAAATTCATAGACACAGAAAGTAGAATAAAGGTTACTGGAAGCTGGGAGGAGGGTGGATAATGGGCAGTTATTGTTTAGAAATGGAGATTTCTGTTGGGGATGATGAAAGGTTTGGGAAATGGGTAGTAGTGATGGTTGCTTGACATTGTGATTTGTACATCTAAAAACGGTTAAGATGTTAAATATTATGTATATTTCACGACACCAAAAAATGCAGATAAGAAAAGAAAAAGATGCAGACAACCCACAACAATTCTTCAGGGAGCACCTGAGGAATAAAGTCCCTTATTCTTCATCCTCCCGCCCTCCAATCTACAGCCAGAGTCTCCCGTTGGTTGAACCCGACTGAGATGCATCAGCAAAGGGAGCCCATTAATGTATTTCACAAAGATCAGCATCCAGGGCACAGAACAGGGTAGAGATGAGAGGAAGATCAGAAGGAACAAAAGGAAGCTGGACAGCATGGGTCCCTTATTCCATCATCTGCCCTCTAGAGAAAGCATCAAACCAGCTACCTTAGTGTTAAGAAGAGTTGGTATGAGGAAAGCTGATGGCAGTGTTTTTTCTTACCCAGAAACAGCGGTATACCTCCAGTAAGCCCAGCAGTATGTTTTCCAATGAACCCAGAAAATCTTTGTTTAAATGCCATGCTGTTTATTTATTTACATCTTTTGATCTAGAAATCCTACCTCCTGAAATCTGCCTTAAAGAAATAATCAGAGCTATAGACTAAACATTGCATAGAAGAATATTCACTGGAACATTATTTATAATCACAGAAAGGAGCAACTAAATGTCCAGCATGTAGAAGATAATTTTATATAAGAAAGCAGAAGGGCAAACTGATTTTATGTTATAATGCCAATAGTGTAAAAAAACATGGTACAAAGTACACTACAGTGTTAGAATGGTTATCTTTGAATGACTGAATTAAGAATGATTTTTTTCAAGGTTTCTTATTTTTCAACATTTCTTTCTTGAACATAATTTACTTCAATAATCAAGAAAACCCAACACATATGTTTTAAAACCTTATGGCTGCCTCACATGATAAATATTCCTAATATGGAGATCTCCAGAATCTACTCTGCCATCCTGTGTAAAATGCATTGATTTACCTGCTGGCTGCCTATTAATTAGAAGGGAAGCAGCCAGGGGAAGGGCAGCCAACTCCCCTGAAATAGAGAGCGTGCATGGCTGAGGGTGCAGCTTTCTTTGATGGAATATTGCTAAACGACGAAATTCTATCTCCCACAAGAAATTATTTCTGCTGGCTGTGCAAACATCAGGCTGCAGCCTGCCCTTGCAAAAGTGGCTGCTTTACTATTTATTTGTAAAATCAGCAAAGCCTATGCATGAACGGTCACAGTGGCTGACTTTACAAGCTACTCACGACAGGCATCTGCACATAGAAAACCATAGCTCAGAGTATATTCAACCTATTGTGATTCCTTCTTATTTCATGTCTTTCCATTTTGAAAGGGTGTTGATTTACATAAGGGAGAATGATCTTTTTGTGTAAAATGGCTTTATAGACATATGAAAATATCTGTTAACCTAAGCTTGGTACAATCTTGCCTACCTTTTGTGCCTTGTTTAACCATTTCTCACCCTTGCACAGCTCACACTCTAGGACAGCAACCTATCTCATTAGCAATGCTGGGTGTGTATGGAAATGTGCCTCCAGAAGGAATTGAGCACTGGTTGGGAATGACAGCTTTGGAAGGCCCTCTCCATTGATACTCAGTCCAATTCTTCCCAAGGTTTGGAGGTCCCACCCAGGAAAGGGGACACCTGCATGGCTCAGAGGCCATGCTGAGTCTCTAAGTGCTGGGCCACTATGCTTAAAACCGTCTGTTAATGACAATGGCCAAGTCAATACATGGTGGCACAGAGGCACCTGTCTACTGCTGGCTTGATACCAAGTCATTTCATAAAGTCAGCAGATAGTAAGAGATTTTAATCCACACACACTGTACTTCTTTCAAATTGAAACTTGGTGAAGTCCCCAAACTTTCTATCCCATCTTTTCCCTCAAGGATCATTTGCTGTCAATTTTACCCTTCAAATCATCTTCTGGAGTTATTTATTTATTTTTTTTTGAGATGGAGTCTTGATTTGTTGCCCAGGCTGGAGTGCAATGGTGGGATCTCGGCTCACTGCAACCTCTGCCTCCCAGGTTTAAGCGATTCTCCTGCCTCAGCTTCCCAAGTAGCTAGGACTACAGGTGCACACCACCATGCCCAGCTAATTTTTGTATTTTTAGTACAGACAGGGTTTCACCATGTTGGTCAGGATGGTCTTGATCTCTTGACATTGTGATCCACCCGCCTTGGCCTCCCAAAGTGCTGGGATTATAGGCATGAGCCACCGTGCCCAGCCTGAAGTGATGTTTTAACCAGGAAAATTAATTTTGGCATCAGTGGAATCAAGAAAACATTACAAAAAGTTACGAAAATGCTTTAGGATTTTTTAAATTAGGATATCAAAGAATGAACCACTGAGAGCAGTTGTTCTTAGCCAATTAGAGTAGGCACAGCAGAAAACCTTTACACACACTGCTTGGGACACATCCCAATAGATTCTGACCTAGGAGGTCTTAGGTGGAGACTGAACATCTGTGTATTGAAAGTATTCCACTTATGGCAATTATATTAGGAAACTGCTGGAAGAAATGAGGCAATTCTAATAGCATTTATGGTCCATAGACTAAATTTTAAGGGACAGGATATATTTTCTTTTATACTTGGCTGCATCTACTTAAGAAGGCGTTTACTTGCTGCTCATTCCTGCCCCAGACTATGACATCAAGATTTGAGTGAGATCCAAGAAAATAGCCATCTGAACATAAAGCAGAATTCTCTTCCTTTGTTAATAATGTCTTCCATAAATGAGCAGCTCACTTTCCCCACAATAATGCCATACCTGTGAATTCTCTCTCTCAAGAATTCCTATTTCTTCATGACTGGAATGGCATTATTTCTAGAGAGAAATTAAGTGTGAGCATAAATAACTTGGCCAAGTTCACAAAAGACAAAGGCAGACATATCTGAAGATGGCCAGAGACGCGAACATAGTACTGTGGTTGCCATTTGACTCTTAATATAATGCATCTGTTCATGCAGAGGAAGGGAGGATTTTTAAAAAATCAGGAATGGGCAAAAAATATGATTATTTCCTTTTTTCCTTCTATCCTGCATAAATGTATCACTCTCAAAGTTATCAAAACACCATCGGACAAGGTCAGAAAGGGAGGCAAGTCTACCCGCCTCCAGGGTTCACCCCGTGGGTGTACACCTGTGATATTATTCATAATATCCTAGGGAGATATTACCCCTAATATCACAGTGGATGTACACTCTGTGTTATTATTCATAATATCCCAGGGAGATGATATTAATCCTAGTATCACAGCAAATGTACACCCTGCGATATTATTCGTAATATCCTAGGGAGATGTGATTACTCCTAATATCACAGTGGGTGTATACCACGTGTGTACACCCACTGTGATATTATTTGTTATATCTTAGGGAGATGATGTTACTTCTAGTATCACGGTTTGTGTGCACCCTGTGATGTTATTTGTAATATCCTAGGGAGATGATATTACTACTACTATCACAGTGGGTATATACCATATGATATCATTCATAATATCCTAGGGAGATATTACTCCTCATATCACAGTGGGTGTATACCTTGTGATATTATTCGTAATATACTAGGAAGATATTACTGTTAATATCACAAGGGGTGTACACTCTGTGTTACTATTCATAATATTCTAAGGAGATATTACTCCTAATACCACAGTGCATGTACAACCTGTGATATTGTTCATAATACTCTAGGGAGATATTACTCGTAATATCACAGTGGGTATTCACCCTGTGATATTATTCGTAATATCCAAGGGCAATATTACTTCTAATATCACAGTGGCTGTACACCCTGTGATACAAGGAGTGATATCCTAGGGAGATATTACTCGTAATATCACAGAGAGTGTACACCCTGTGATATTATTTATACTATCCTAGGGAGGTGTTACTCCTAATATCACAGTGGGTGTACACCTTGTGATATTATTCTTACTATCCTAGGGAGATATTACTGCTAATATCACAGTTGGTTTTTTTTTTTTTTATTATATTACTCCTAATATCACAGTGGGTGTTTACCATGTGTGTACACTCTGTGATATAATTCATAATACTTTAGGAAGATATAACTCCTAATATCACAGTGTGTGTACACCCTGTGATACTATTTGTAATATCCTAGGGAGGTATTACCCCTAATATCACAGTGGGTGTACATCCTGTAATATTATTTGTAATATCCTAAGGAGATATTACTTCTAATATCACAGTGGGCGTACACTCTGTGATGTGATATCATAATATACTAGGGAGATATTACTCCTAATATTACAGTGGATGTACAGCCTGTGGTATTATTTGTAATATCTTAGGGAGACGTTACTCCTAATATCGCAGTGGGTATACACCATGTGTGTCCACCTTGTGACATTATTCATAATATCCCAGGGATATTACTCCTAATATCACAGTGCATGTGCATATCACAGTGGGTATACACATTGTGATATTATTCGTAATATGCTTGGGAGATATTATTCTTAATATCACCGTGGGTGTACACCATGTGTAAGAGTTCAGTTAACACAAAGGAAAGTGTTGCAATTGAAGAATTATTTATTTATTAACTTAAAAATACAGAGCAGTAATTGTAAGTTAGTATTACTTCATGGCCACTTACTCCATCTGTCCAGTTGGAGCCCTCAGAAAAGGTCTTGATAGCGCCTGCTGCGAGGGAAAGGACACAGATTTATTTTCAAGAGGCAATGCTTTCAAAAACAATGATGCTTTGTGGGCTCTCTGCAAATACAAAGTGATCCGTATAGAAGAAGCTGGAGATTTATACTCCAGGAAAAAAACAGATATTACCAACTTGCATGAACCCATCCAAATTTCTCAGGTGGTTTAAGTGTAGTTCTAGCCCCTATCTTACTAGGGATAGGTTAGAAGGACAGGCTTCCAAACAATATCCAGGGATGAAATAATAGTGATAGCGGAAACTCCCTTGAAGATGAGACTAACTGAGATTAATTGGAACTGCTGCAGCTCTGATTTTGAGGGCTTCCCAATAAACCCACCTCTGCTCTCTGGAAGTCGATGTTTAAAGCTCTGCGGTGTCTGCCCTAGATCTTTCCAGAGAAAGGATTGCTAAGCAGGAGCAGAAAGATCACATCATTTGCACTTGAACTCAATGCAATGAGCGCATTTGTTTGTCCTCATTAAGTGCAGTGTTGCAGGCGCTAACTGACATGCAGAGGCAGCATGCTGGGGCGGGGCCAGGGAGCCAGAATCTGGTGGAGCGTCAGGGGAGCTGGGCTTTGCCGGCAGCTCTGCCCCTGCTGAGCTCTGCAGCCTTGGGAACTCCGGCTGCTCCGAGATCTCGGGTAACTCATCAATAAGAAGAGACATTCAGGTGAAGGTTTCCCAGTTGTGATTTCCAGAAGCCTCTGGTGTCCAAGGCCACCGCAGGGGTTCAGCAGAAAGGCCATACAGGCGCAATGCCTGCAGGCCCTTACCCCCATTTCAAACAAGACATCTCTCATCGGATCCTTTATATATACTGAGTTCCAAGTAAGACTGATTAAAGATGTGAACGCCACAGGACCAGCCAACTTTCACATCTTTACTTAGTAAAAGGCAAAGTAAAATGTCTGACCATCTTTCTTCATTGTGGAGCATGTAGAGTGGTTACAAGCATGGACTCTGGAGCCAGATTGCCTGGGTTCAACCCTCATCTCATCTTCCTGGAGCTGTGTGACCCTGGGCAAGTTTCTTAACTTCTCTGTGCCTCAGTTTCCTTATCTGTAACGTGGGATAATAACAGTACTGATCTCAAAGGATTGTCATGAGGATGAAATGAGTTAATATATATGAAACCCTTAGAGCAGTATCTGGCACGTAAACAAGTGTTTCATATTATTATTGGCCCAAGCTAGCAGTGAGCTTCTGAGCCAGCAGGATTTAATAAAGCCACAAAAGGCAAGGCAGAAGAGCTCACTCATTCTGTGTAAAGGTGCTTGGGGGCATAATTGGATTTGCTGAAAGTGCCTTTTTAAACAGTGCTGTTGGTTTCTGATTCACATTTGGGAAGAAAAGCAGAACAGAAGGTGATAAATTCCTTTACGGGAGAGCTTGGCAGGAAAGGCAGATGCAACCGTAAAGTTAATTGGTGAATGGGAGGTGGAACTCCTGGGCAAAGGCAGACTGACGGCATGAGCATGTGCTCCTGCTCCGGAGCTGGTTTATGCTGATTAATTCATTAGGGATTCTTTAAGGCCATTCCTGGGTGGCTGCTGGTCCTGCCTATGCCCAGACAGGGATGATGTCAGCATATGGTTTATGGAGTTCTGCAGTCCTCTGGAGGATTCCAGGAGCTTATAGAGCTGTTTCCAGGCTATTTGCCAGCACTCTGAAAACTGAATCCCCCTTGAATCTTGTGTAACCCAGCTTGTTTTTCTCTGTCATGATTTTTGTTTTTGTTGTCTTCTGTACAAGCACCAGGGCATGAGAAGTAACCTCAAAAGTTTCTAAAGCAAAGCTCCCTTTTTCAGCTCCCCTTACTTGAGTCAGAATTCTGCTTCATTTCACAACCCTTCTCTGATGCATGAAGAGCATAGACTGAGATAACACAACAGGGATATACTAAGTTTAAGATGCAGAATGGAAGATCATAAAATGTATCATTATTTTTTGTATCACTAAGAAAGGGAACAGATAACTGCTAATTAAACTCTTAACATAAGCTTTTTTCTTTATAATCAGTTTGAAAATGCTCCTTCAGACTTTTTTGGACACAGATTATTTTTAGATTGCATGTCACTCTTGTGTATACATTAACAGGAAAATATAAGGCCAGGGTATTCCTGAAATCCCTACGCATTGACATTGTGTAGAAAGTCAATGTCAAATTGTAGTATACACTTTCTGAAGACATTGCCAGTGACCTAGGAGCTCACGTGGGTGGTAACAACCAGGAACACATCTCAATTAAAATGCCCTATGAAGAGCTACAATAGACTCATGCTCCTGTGAGCAATGGCAGCTCCTTGACTGTCACCAGGCCAGTAGCAACTGTAAGATGCATCCCAATTTGAGGAACATTTATGTGTGAAAAAATGTGCATCTTAGAATGCATGAAATTGGGGATAAAGATTTATAGTTGTCTCTTAAAGAGGATGGGTTTACCTCTCAGGAAACTTTTCAAGAGTTATTTTTTTAAAAAACTCAGCCTCATCCTATTAGCAAGAAGGTACATAGTGAACTTTGGCCTTTTCCAAGAGCTTGACAATTTCTCCAAGCAGGGTATGCTGGAGGATTGGGAGGAGCAGAAGATGCCAGAAGCAAGAATCAGCCTTAGGAGGGGGACAACTGCTCCCATGATGTGTTTTACATTTGCCCAAAGTGTCTTCCTCTTAAATAAGAATCATTTATTTGTGCGATGTTGTTATTATTCTCTGCTAAAATACAAATACCCTTTAAAAGGTCATTCAGTGTTCCTCCTGCCTGATTAATGATTTCTCCCTTCTGGAACGGATTTTGCCAGAGGTTTATTTAAAGGAGCTAACCTTTCAAAAAGAAAAATTTCTGAATGTTTCAATAGCATAAAACTTAGATCATACAAGATCACATCTTGTATGAATCTATTTATATGTCCAATATAGGCAAATCCATAGAGACAGAAAGTAGATGAGTGGTTGTCAGGGGCTGGGTGATAGGTGGAAATGGAGAGTGACTACTAATGGGTATGGGGTTTCTTTTTGGAGAGACAAAGAGATTCTAAAATTGGATTGTGGTGATGGTTGCACAACCCTGTGAATATACTAAAAACATTGAATTGTACACTTTACATAGTGAATTCTTTGGTACGTAAATTATATCTCAATAAAGGCATTTAAAAATGCCTTTAGAATATGCTGTGTGTGTATTCAATAACCTAACAGAAATTTTCTACACATATCCCAATGACATTTATTTAATAAAAACTTAGTGAGAATTGTTTTGTTCAAAGCAATTATTTTGTCCAACAGATTCAACAAAGCAAAATGCTAGGGGCTGTGGCAAAGGAGATTTGACCCCTCCTTTGAGGAATCCATAATCAAGCAGGAGCAGGAGAAAGAGACATGGACATAAATCACCCTGGAGGACAGAGGAAAGATTCTGAGAGACTCTGGGGATGTTTCTTGGGGAAATCAGGATTTGACTTGGCCTGGAAGGCATTGGAATGATAGATAAGTAAGGGGGATTGGGAGGGGGGATGGAAATAGAGAAATGTCTTAGATCCTTTGCAAGCTGACAGAGGCTTTCTTGAAAAGAGGCCCCAGCCCAGGTGAGTTTATGGGTCCTGCCCATGGAGAGCTTCTCCAAGCAGAGTTAAATAGAGTGGGAATAGGCAGAGCCAAGCTAGAGAGGGCCCTGGGTCTGATGAGGGGAGAGTGCTGTCAGCAGAAATAGATTATGAAATGACATGAAAAAATCGGAAGACTTGAACAGGGTCATTCCAGCTAGTTGCTAGTACAGATCATGAACTCAAATCTGTTTTTCTAAATCTCAGTTCAATCATCACTGCCTTGGAGTGAAGGTGATAACCCATTGCACACCATCCCCAGCAAGGGCTGCCAGTGGTTTTGGGAGATTGCAGCCTGGCTTTTAGGGACACATACAGGTGTTCCTTGATTTATGTGCGATGGGGTTATATCCTGATAAACCCATCCTAAATTGAAAATATCCTAAGTCTGTTGACAGAATATGCATTGTTATGCATTTAATACACCTAACCTACTGAACAACATAGCTTAGTCTAACCTACCTTAAATGCACTCAGAACACTTACATTAGTCTGCAAATGGGCAAAATAATCTAACACAAAGTCTGTATCTTTCTTACCAGTGTAAACTAAAAAAAAAAAAGTATGATTTCTACTAAATGCATTTCCCTTTCACACCATCATAATGCCAGAATATTGTAAGTCAAACCACTGTAAATTGAGGAACATCTATACTTTGAAACGGTGAAAGACAAAAGTCAAAAAGATGATGTGTTAGTGCATTTTGCATTGCCATAAAGGAATAACTGAGGCTGGGTAATTGATAAAGAAAGAAGTATTTGGCTCACAGTTCTGCAGGCTGTAAAAGCATGGAGCCCATATTGCTTGTGGTGAGGGCCTCAGGAAGCATCCTCTCATGGCAGAAGGCAAAGGGGGAGCAGGTGCATCGCATGGCAAAAAGGAGCAAGAGGAAGTAGAGTCTCTGTGTGAGGCTCTGCCCCATGGCAGGCTTCTGCTTGGGCACTCAGGGTTTCCCATACATCCTCTGAAATCTAGGTGGAAACTGCTGAGCCTCCTTCACTGTTACATTCTGTGCACCTGCTGGCTTAACATTACATGGAAGTTGCCAAGGCTTACAGTGATTTGCACTCTTCAGAGTAACAGCCCAAGCTGTGCCTGGGATCCTTTGAGCCCCAGTGGGGATGGGGGGAGCAGTGTCCCAAGGTTGCACAGGGCTAGGGGCCATGGACCTGGCCCCAGAGCCATTCTTTCCTCCTAGGCCTCCAGGTCTGTGATGGGAGGGACTACCTCAGAGGTTTCCGAAATGCCTTCTAGGCCTCTTGGCTATAAGCACTTGACTCCCTTTTAATCACGCAAATCTCTCTAGCAAGTGGTTGCTTCTTAGCTTACTTGTATTTCTGTCCTGAAATGCTTTTTCCTTCTCCACTATATGGCCAGGTTGTGATTTTTCCAAACATTATGCTCTGCTTCCCTTTTAAATATAAATTCCAACTTTAAGTCATTTCTTTGCTCCCATATTGGATGGTAGGTTGTTAGAAGCAGCCACTCAGCATCTTGAATGTTTTGCTGCTGAGAAATTTCCTGCGCCAGATACCCTAGGTCATCATTCTTAAGTTCAAACTTCCACAGAGCCCTAGAACATAGGCACAATGCAGCCAAGTTCTTTGCTAGGGTGTAACAAGGGTGACCTTTGCTCCATTTCCCAATAACTTCCTAATTTCCATCTGAGGCCTCCTCAGCCTGGCTTTCACTGTCCATGTTTCTATCAATATTTTGGTCACAATCATTTAACTAGTCTCTAAGAAGTTCCAAACTTTCCTGTCTTCTTCTGAGCCCTCAAAAATTTTCCAACCTCTGCCCATTACCCAGTTTCAAAGCTGCTTCCACATCTTCATATGTCTTTACAGCAACACCCCATTCCTCAGTACAAATGTTCTGTGTTAGTCCATTTTGCATTGCTATAAGCATATACCTGAGGCTGGGTAATTTGTAAAGAAAAGAGTTTTATTTGGCTACAATTCAGCAGTCTGTACAAGCATGGCACCAGCATTGCTTCTGGTGAGGGCCTCAGGAAGCTTCCACTCATGGTGGAAGGTGAAGGGGGAGCAGGTGTGTCACATGGCAAAAGGAGGTAAGAAGTAGGAGGGACCCCAGACTCTTTAACAACATCACATGGCAAAAGGAGGCAATAAGTAGGAGGGACCCTAGACTCTTTAACAATCAGATCTTGCATGAACTCACTTATTACTGTGAGGAGGACACCAAGACATTTATGAGGGATCCTCCTCTATGCTCCAAAAACCTCCCTCTAGGCCCACCTTCAGCACTGGGGATCACATTTCAACATGAGATCCGGAGGGGACAAACATCCAAACTATGGCAGATGGTAAAGTAAAACCTTCTATTAGTCCTTTTCGTTATTTCTTCAACCTCTTACTGTACAATCAGAAGCTATCACGTTCATTAACCTCAATTCTTACAAGTATGAAGTAAAACAAGTATGAGCAGGCAGGAATAAACCTCCTCACATCCCTGTTCCTGAAGAGGTGCTGCTTACCTGGTTTTACCACTCTCCAGGGTGGTCTGTCCACTCTGGAGTCTTGATTACAGTTGGCAGTGGGGTTCAGGAAGGACAGCTTTCTTTCTTTAACAAAGCCTCTAAATTGTTTTTAACTCAGAGCTTTACATACACCTCAAAAATAAGTTCAGACTGATTGAATCCATACTCTGACAACTAACAATATAGAGTTAACCAAATAGTTAACCCAATCAAAATGTATATCTACTAAACATATAAAAATGTATAGAGCAGTTCTGCAGTTAACCTTTAATCTCTCCTCACTGAGGATTTAATTTGATTCTTAGCCAGATTTCACAGGGGTCACTGTGTCTGTGTTGGGCTCTCAGGATCTACTTTCCCTAGATATTTTTCATTCAGAATCCTCTTCTAGGCTCCATGCTGTTCTTCATCCATGCCTGTCACCATCAAAATGGTCATTTCCTTGCATGAAGGCTCTTCATTAATTTTCTTTCCCCATGTGCAGTTGCCCAAAGCACTCCCTTTAAGAACAGAACCTTTGTCAACTGTGTTTCTGTCGTAAGCCAGATATGTATGAGTGTGGAGCAGAAGGCAAGCGTTCCCTCTGTCAATACACATGCAGCAAGTGCCTGCAGCGGCCACCTGTTACCCAGGAAATTCTTTCTCTCTCTCTCAGTTGATCCTTTGCTCTGCGTTGAGATGTCCCCACAAGCTCCCATAGAAGTAGAGAGGATGTTTATAACATCTAGTTTTAGTACAACCTTAAAAAAAAATCCTGTATCTTGCCCAGAAGTCATGGCTGATATAAACACCCTGGTTTTGCTATTCAACCCTTCTCGGTGTCGGTTCTTCTCAGTTTCTGTTTTTAATATGGGCATATTTGCTCCCTTGGGTTGGTAACTTTGCATCTTAACAAGTCCCTGTCTCCCCACCACCCCACACCTTCAGGCAAAAATGCTACTTCTGCTGTGGGGATTATTCCATTTAAAAGAAAAACTGAGGGCCTCTGGAAGGGGCTGCCTGCTTGGTCACTCAGCCCAGCTCTCCTTAGACCTAATTATATATTTGAGCTATTTCCTTTTTGATCAATTGAAACATGCTGATACAATGTGTGATGGTTAATACTAAGTGTCAACTTGATTGGATTGAGGATGCAAAGTATTGTTTCCGGTTATGTCTGTGAGGGTGTTTGCCAAAGGAGATTAACATTTGAGTCAGTGGACTGGGAGAGGCAGACCCACCCTTAATGTGGGTGGGCACCATCCAATTAGCTGCCAGCGAGGCTAGAATAAAGCGGGCAGAAGAAGGTGGGAGAAGTTGACTTGCTGAGTCTTCCGGCTTTCATCTTTCTTCTATGCTGGGTGCTTCCTGCCCTCGAACACCAGACTCCAAATTCTTCAGCTTTTGGACTCTTGGACTTACATCAGTGGTTTGCCGGGGCTCTCGGGCCTTTGGCCACAGACTGAAGGCTGCACTGTTGGTATTCCTACAGTGAGGTTTTGGGACTCGGACTGGCTTCCTTACTCCTCAGCTTGCAGATGGCCTATTGTGGGACTTCACCTTGTGATCGTGTGAGTCAAGACTCCTTAATAAATTCCCCTTCATATATGCATCTATTCTATTAATTCTGTCCCTCTAGAGAACCCTTATACATAATGCTACAGCCAAAGATACACATGTAATTAATTAAATCAATACATATTTCTAGGCCAGGAACAGTGGCTCACGCCTATAATCCCAGCACTTTGGGAGGCCCAGGTGGGTGGATCACCTGAAGCCAGGAGTTCGAGACCAGCCTATCCAACATGGTGGAATCCCATCTATACTATAAATACAAAAATTAGCCAGGCAT
The DNA here is from genome assembly GCF_006542625.1 of Nomascus leucogenys. Classification (NCBI taxonomy): domain Eukaryota; kingdom Metazoa; phylum Chordata; class Mammalia; order Primates; family Hylobatidae; genus Nomascus; species Nomascus leucogenys. The sequence continues at coordinate 73,234,637 of NC_044387.1, read as the reverse complement.
GGTGGCACACACCTGTAATCCCAGCTACTCAGGAGGCTGAGGCAGGAGAATCACTGGAACCCGAGAGGTGGAGGTTGCAGTAAGCTGAGATTGTGCCACTGAACTCAAGCCTGGGTGACAGAGTGAGATTCTGGCTCAAAAAAAAAAGTCTGTTCATCTTTGCCATTATGGTAGATAATAAAGAATTTGCATACATTTTGTATAGTTAAATAAAGTAATAAATATCTAAAGGAATATTATAAAATTATCTTGCTTTCTAGTTCTATGATGTCACTCACTGCACACTCCTTTCCTTTCGAAACATTTGTATAGACTGGCTAATTCACACTATTTGATATTTTGAACTGCCTACCAAATCAACAAAATGGAAGGAATTCAAGCCAGGTATTTTCTAAAAATGCATTTTTCATAAACCAGGAAGGGATATCCAACTCTGAGAGAATCCCAGATGTTTGAACATTTTATCACAACCCGTTTCATGATGATAAACCCCTTTTGTCACTCATTTTGTCAGATCAAATAACTTCTTTATTTTTACTGATAATTCAACAAGAGCAGCCTTGGCTAACACAGTTATTGACATTATCTCTTCCCATAAACACTGGCAGAGGAAAGTTCTGAATTCTTAAAGATGGCCTTGCTCTATGATGCTTCTGTGATTATTTCCACCAGCATTTTCAACCTTCAGTAAAACAAGGGAAATGGCAGGTAAGCAGTTTGATAAGTAGGGGTAGTGTGAATATGTGGGGTATATGAGCCTAGAGAGGGGGGTGGAGAAGTAATTAAAATGAAGAGAATAGCTAAACTGCCCTAGGGAGAGGATATTGTGAGAGAAGAAATGAGGGCCCTGGATTGGAGCCTGGAAAATCCCAACGTTTAAAGACTGTGTTGCGGAGGAGAAGCCGGAAAAGAGCCTGAGAAGGAATGGCTGAAGAAGCAGGAAGGGCACCAGGAGAATGTGAGGTCAGGAAAGCAGGCAGGAGAGTGTCTGGAGAAGGTGGAGAGGGATGCTCTCTCATTGCAAGAGGAGAAACTGTAATGGAGTGGTCAAAGCTGATGCCGTATGAAAGCCAGGGAGAACCCGAAAGGCACTGTGGTTTTATTTACTATGTTTGTTTGTTCTTTCCAACTTTTGTTTAGGTTCAGGGGTACATATACAGGTTTGTTATATAGGTAAGTTTGGTGTCACAGGGGTTTGGTGTACAGATTTTTTCAACTCCCAGGTCATAAGCATAGCACCCAATAGGTAGTTTTTCGAACCTCACCCTCCTCCCACCCTCCATCCTCAAGTAGATTCCAGTGTCTATTGTTCCTTTCTTTGTGTCCATGCACGCTCAGTGTTTAACTCCCACTTACAGGAGAGAACATGTAGTATTTGGTTTTCTCTTCCTGCATTAATTCACTTGGGTTAATGATCTCCAGCTCCATCCATGTTGCTGCAAAGGACATGATCTTGTTCTCTTTTCTGGCTGCGTAGTATTCCATGGTGTATATGTACCAAATTTTCTTTATCTACTCCACCCTTGATGGGCATTTAGCTTGATTCCATATCTTTGCTATTGTGAATTCACTGTGGTTGTAAATGCTCTGTTTGGTTCAATTGTGTATAAAGTTTAGTTTACAAGTAAAATCCCCCTGAGAGCACAAGTCTGAAAGTTAAGCAAAATGTCTAATATCCTATAGGAGCCTTCATTCCTGGAAAGAATAAGAATAAATGAACTTATGGAGAATTTGTAAATTAAAGGATCTGGCAATGTATATAGTAAATTTTAATAAACAGAAGTACAGATTTTTGTTCAAGTGGGTGGATTTATTTACTGTTAAATATTTCTGCACAAAATGTATGTACACTACAAATAAAACTATATTTGAACCATGCATGTGGGAGGTAACAAGCAAAAATGAAGAAATTTTGTTAGTTACAATATTTACATGTTTTTTGAAAAAATCATGATGTTTATATTGCCACTGTATTATCTTTTTCGAAAAAGAATGCAAAGAAAAATTTATTTTACATGACATGGAAAAAAAGGAGCTTGGGTTTTTGTAGTTTCTGCTTAACATATGTATATATATTTTTTTGCCTATGTGAAATCACCAGACCAGATAGATAAGAAATGACCCCGGGTCAGAGTGAGTCAGTGTGGGAAGACCAGTAACAGGTCTCCCTCATTATGTTGTATAATCCTTTTCCCGCCATTCCTTAGCATTGCAAAATAATCAATTCCAGTAGCCCTAAAATCTATTTCTCACCCCGTTTCCTAACTGCGTCTTCATAGAAGATCAGAGTTGGCCACCAAAGGATCAATCGCTGTCTGCATAATTTCCCTCTTTGATTTTTACACCTAAATATGATTCCATGGGTTTGCTCCTCCTGGTGGCTGGACCACCATGGCATCCTCAGCAGCTATCCAAGCCCTAGTTGTGCTAGCTGGGAGAGGAAATTAAGGGCACCATTGCTTTAATGCTATCAGCTAATTCTTCATTAGTTATTGGCACCTTTCCATTGTGAACAAGCAGATAGAATGTCAATGTAGTTCCTAAGGTCAGAGGTGGGTTGGACAAGAGAAGGAGTGGAAGGAAAGTGGAAGAACCAACAGCCGACCTTCACTGATATCTAGGTATTGGCAAGGGCAGCTTTAGCCTGGTCCCTAAAGGTCTGTCTTAATATCTGATCTTTTTTTTTTTTTTTTGAGATGGAGCCTCACTCTCTCACCCAGGCTGGAATGCAGTGGTGTGATCTCAGCTCACTGCAACCTCAACCTCCCAGGTACAAGTGATTCTCCTGCCTCAGCCTCACGAGTGCTGGGACTACAGGCATGCGTCACCACACCCGGCTAATTTTTGCATTTTTAGTAGAGACAGGGTTTCACCATGTTGGCCAGGCTGGTCTCAAACTCCTGACCTCAAGTGATCCACACGCCTTGGCCTCCCAAAGTGCTGGGATTACAGGCGTGAGCCACCGCGCCCGGCCAGAATAACTTGATTTTAAAGTCATTCCTCTCCATGCCATTTCTTAATGCTCTCTTTGCACAAAAGATTCTCAGAAGAATAGGGAGAATTTTTTTTTTTTTTTTTTTTTTTTTTTTAGAATAACAAGATGTTTCAAAAAGGGCAGTATAAAGTCAAAATGGCATTGCCTTAAAAGATAGAGGTTAAACCTTTCTGGGCCTCAATTTCCTCCTCTGCGAAATGGAGGATAATAATAGGACCCACTTCCTGGAGTTATTATGAGGTTTCCAATAGATGGCAGCTATCACAATTAGAAAGTGACAATCGAAGCTTGGGTCCAATTGGGATTCTAAAGATAACCCAAACTTGTAGGCCCCTACGTGCATTTTTAGATACAATGTCAAATCCACATTCATTATTCTAGCTTATAAGGCATGAAAGTTTAAAGCCTTTGTGGGGAAGAAAAATAGCTTACAGATGTCTTCTTAAAGGGAATTCTTTATTAATTCCACAAATAATTATTGAAAACTACTGTGTACCAAGCAGTGTGCTAGTTACTGGGGAGTGAATGAAATAATCTCTGTTCTCATTGAACTCCTCTAGTAGAGGAGACTGGGACTAATCAAATACCACAAATAAATAACACAATCTATAATAAAAGCTATGAAGACAAATTCTGACTTGGTTTTAATCTCAGAGAATAGAATAGACATTGAAAAATATTATACTAGGGAAGTGTAATTTTGCCATTTCTCAATCTCAATCTTTTTCATAATTGATATGATGTTAGTACTTGGGTCCACTTGTTGTGTGTGGTGTTATTGGTTAAGACAAACTGTACCAAATACATCTTGAATATTCAAAACTGGATTAAAACATGGACTCATTAAAATGGCAAACTGTTGAGTCTCTGAAGCTACAATTTCATATCACAGCACACATACATTTCCACGGGGCAAGAAAGCCTGGGGTAAAGCCGGGGAGCAGAGGCCTAAGGACGGCAAGGATAAGGTCGGAAAGCCACCATCCAGCCCCCTCCATCACAGAATGCCGGGTCACGGTCCTGACAAAAGGAGTGAGATACGACCAGAGGAGCAGGTCATGGCATGCGGGCAAGCGAGCTCACTTTAATAAAGCAGCTCACTTTAATAAGTTTTCATTTGTACAAACAATTTATCCCGAAGGCCTTCTCCTACATTTTCCCCATGGAGCAGTAATTTTCAAGCTGTAGGTCATGGCCCATCCACAGATCATGACATAAATTTAGCGAGTACCCACATGCATTTAAAAAGTAAAATAAAATAGAAAAAAATAAACTAGAAAATGTCAGTGTGGCCAGGCATTACAGATTACAGATTACAGATTACACACCTGTAATCCCAGTACTTTGGGAGGCTGAGGCAGGCGGATCACCTGAGATTAGGAGTTTGAGACCAGCCTGGCCAACATGGTAAAAATTCGTCTCTAGGCCGGGCGCGGTGGCTCACGCTTGTAATCCCAGCACTTTGGGCGGATCACGAGGTCAGGAGATCGAGACCAGGGTGAAACCCCGTCTCTACTAAAAATACAAAAAAATTAGCCGGGCGTGGTGGCGGGCGCCTGTAGTCCCAGCTACTCGGAGAGGCTGAGGCAGGAGAATGGCGTGAACCCGGGAGGCGGAGCTTGCAGTGAGCCGAGATCGCGCCACTGCACTCCAGCCGGGCGACGGAGCGAGACTCTGTCTCAAAAAAAAAAAAAAAAAAATTCGTCTCTACTAAAAATATAAAAATTAGCCTGGTGTGGTGGCACATGCCTATAATCTCAGCTACTTAGGAGGCTGAGGCAGGAAAATCGTTTGAGCCTGGGAGGCAGAGGTTGCAGTGAGAGATTGCGCCACTGCACTCCAGACTGGGCGACAGAGACAGACTCTGTCTCCAAAAAGAAAAGAAAATAAAATGTCAGTGTGCAGTATGTAATAGGGGTGAGGGCCTCTGTGCTTTGGTGTGTATATGTACACTAAGTGACCCTCTGGGCACTGTTCAGTACTGGGAATTCCCTAAAGAACATCCTGTCCCTACTTTTATCTGGATAGGATCCTTCTAAAGTTAAAACTCTCTCCCAAGCAGATTGCACAAGGACAGGGGCCAAAGAGTGGAGTATCTGCACAGGCTGAAGCTCAGGGGTCAATCTGAGCTAAGATGATGTCTGGATGTGGGGTTTGGCACTGCAAAGGGACAATCCACATGCAGACATGCAGTGTGCAGTGTGGATGAGGCAAAGTGATGGAGGCGGAGACCTAGTAAAATACAAAAGTGCACATCCCACCTCCTATTATGGGGAAGAAAGGTACAGATTGGTATTCCTGATATTCGGCCATTTTTGAGCTATTAAAATGTCAATCCATGTATTGGGTTGGGGGGGCCTTGAAGAGGCACCTTAAGGATGCAGCCTCCTTCAGGGCTTCATCTATGAGTGAGAAAGGAGCTGATAAGAGATAATTGGTAGTGAGATTAAGCCAAGGGTTTGCATCCATATTTTCTTTGCTGGGCTCTTTGCCCTTGAGCAACTGTTCTCAGCACCTGTCAGCTGTCTGTAACTTAAACCATTGTGTTTTAAACAAGGTATGCTTACAGGTAGCTTCCTTCTCACCTTAGCATCCTTATGATTATGACTGCTTTCCAAATACCAGAGATGTTTTCACTTTTATTTCCTCACTTGATAAGATACTTCTTTTGGTCTAGTTATTTAAAAAAACCAACCAACCAACCAACCAAACAAACAAACACTTAGTGTATGTAAAAACTTCTTTTCTTGCAAGGATCAGAGGGTTGGTCATGTTATTTTCAGAAATAATTTCTAACTTCAGATCTCCCACATTGTTTTGGGATGACATAGAGAGTTATCAAAGAAAAGGAATGAATAGCTGGTTTTCCTCTGAGTTCTTAAAAGCATCCTAAAGGGGACTCCTTGATAATAAAAGGGGAGGGAAGGTTGGAGGTGATGTTTTACCTTGACAAATAGCATGGTCACTATCTGTTGAAAGTTAACAGTGGTACAGAGGGCAGGCTTCTAGCTAGGTATACGAACAGATAAGTTGTGGGGGAGGAAAAAGCCACTGCAGGAAGGAAAGAAGCCAGCTTTTGCACTGGCAGGAGTGGTGATCTGCAGAGGCGAGGACGAGCCTCAATCCAGAGACCCCGGGAGCTGGCATCAGCTGTTAAGATGAGATGACAGATATCTAGGGCAGCCACTTATTTCTTTGAAATGACCCGCCCTGTAGTTACTTCTCCAGCCTAAGTCTCTGACTGACTCTTCAAGAATTTGAGTTCCTCCAAAAGCTTTTCTTGGTCAAGTCCAAAGGGCTCTTTATTTCCTATGTAGCGCGAGAGAGGGATGTTTCTTTAAAACTCTTACATAAAACTTTCATGTTGTAGAAAAAGCATGTGCTTAGAAATGAGACAGACCTCCATAGCGTTTTTTCAAATGCTCACCACCGTCTAGCTGTGAGCCCTTGAGTAATAGCAAGTTAGGAAACGCAAAGAACTGCAGTTTCTTAACCTGCAAATAGGAGAAGTAATACATCTGTAGGGTTATTGTGAGGATTACATAAGGTAAAGTTTATGAAGTGCAAGGCTATTGCTGGGCACTCAAGAAACAAAATTAGTATGTGTATTATTACCTTTCCTATAAGTGCCACCATTCCAACAAGCAGCTAAAGGGCAACCACAATGGACTTTACAACTCTTTTAGAACACCAGTGATGATCATAATATAAACATTTGGGACATATTTACAGAATTTATAATTCAAGATGGGGATTTTTTAAAGGCTTTTATGAAAGTGTTCCATGAAGTTGCTTAGACAATTGCATGAAAATCCTGTATAAGGAAAAAGGTATTCAGTTTTAATTCTTTTTCTTTTTTTTTTTTTTTTGAGACGGAATATTGCTCTGTTGCCCAGGCCAGAGTGCAGTGGTGCGATCTTGGCTCACTGCAACCTCCGCCTCCCGGGCTCAAGCGATTCTCCCACCTCAGCCTCCTGAGTAGCTGGGACTACAGGCACACGCCACCATGCCTGGCTAATTTTTGTATTTTTAGTAGAGACTGTATTTCACTATGTTGCCCAGGTTGGGCTCAAACTCCTGACCTCAGGTGACCCACCCAACTCGGCCTCCCAAAGTGCTGGGATTACAGGTGTGAGCTGCCATGCCTGGCCCAGTTTTAATTCTTGAGTGATTTTCAAGTCTAAGAATTTTCCAAGCACTTGGCTTTTCTTTCTTTCTACTTCTACTGTTTAACATTCATCTGTTTTATTTAATTATGGCTTCTCTAGTGAGATTGAGTAAAGTTTGGAAGAAAGGCTTTAAAAATTATAGACACTTTAGACTTAAAGCTAAAATATACTTTAGGGATTAGCTTGTCTAGTGTCTCCCAAATACCACTCATTAGAAAATAATGTGTCATTTTTTGTCATCCTTATATCATTTATTTAAAATTTTCCCTTAAAAACTAAATACCCACTTTACTATTAAACAATAATATTCAGAAATGTCGGGCCAGTCACAGTGGTGCATGCCTGTAATCCCAGCACTTTGGGAGGCCGAGGCAGGTGGATGACCTGAGGTTGGGAGTTCAAGACCAGCCTGGCCAACATGGCGAAACCCCGTGTCTACTAAAAATACAAAATTAGCCGGGCATGGTGGCATATGCCTGTAATCCCAGCTACTCGGGAGGCTGAGGCAGGAGAATTGCTTGAACCTGGGAGGCGGAGGTTGCGGTGAGTGGAGATCGCGCCATTGCATTCCAGCCTGGGCAACAAGAGCAAAACTTCGTCTCAAAAAAAGAAACATATATCCATACAAAAATTAGCCCGTGGGCTCCTGTAATCCTAGCTACTTGGGAGGCTGAGGCTGGAGAATCACTCGGAAGGTGGAGGTTTCAGTGAGCCGAGATCGGGCCACTGCAATCCAGTCTGGGAGACAGAGCAAGATTCTGGCTCAAAAAACCAAACAAAACAAACTGGAAATGTCACAGGTTTAATAGTAGTAAGATAAATACATAAAGCAATTGTCCATTATTACCTACAGTCATCTTCTATACTACCAGTGGCATGGGTAACAGACTTGGATAGCACTGATCACATTTACCCCTCATTGTGTAAGTGAGGACACTGAGACCCAGGCAAATGAAGTAATTAACCCTGGTGGAGTCTATGTTTGCAACTCCAGTAAAAGGTTTGATGTATTGAAGAATTTGGTGAGTAAAAACCATCTAGGTATTTCAGTTGTACTAATCCTCCCTTTTCATATTAGCCATATACTCCCTAAGATCCAAGGGAGTAATCAAAATAAGGACTGACCTTAGAGAAAGAGAAGAAAGCACTGCTTATTATACATAGGCCCCTAAAAAAAAACCAAAAAAGTAAATAAAAAAACAAAAAAGCATTGAGATGGGTCAAAGGACAAATAACTAGATTTGATAATTTGTTCTCTCTTAAAATAATTTTTATAATCGTATGAACACATCCAAAAGCTAAAGCACATTTACTTGTTTGCTTATCCAGTTTCTTGAGTTTGTTCATGCTGACCTGACTAAGGTCAGCAGTATTGGCCGTCTCCTGACCCTGAGTGCCTTGTGCATTGAAACCCGAGTGTCAGTTCCTGTTTGCACCATTGTACCTTGTTAGAGAAGGTATTTCTATTCTCCAGAGAGTGAACAATAAGCTACTGTATGTTTGGTCTCTAGAGTTCATTTCTTCATGTTTTCATTAGTTTTATTCATAAGATTCTATTAGAGTCAATTGTTAAATTGCTGGAAATGTCCCCAACAAAGGACAAAAAGGTTCTTCTATAAAACAACAGCCCATCCCCTGCCCAGACTTGAAGGACCATAAATTAGTGTAATAAATTGCAGAATATAAGTGAGTAACTTTTCTTCCTACTCTCCTAGGGACCTGGAGTTTGCAAGTCCATGTCTGAAAGTAGGTCAGAAACATAGTAAAAAAAAAATCCTACTAAATACAAGTTGAAGTTCACTGCTTTGAAAAATTATAGTCCCATCTAGTTAATTCAGAGCCCAATTCATTCCTTTTAATAGATTCAAGTTATCATGCATAACCCGGAATAATTGAAATAATTGTTAAAATTGCTAATAACATCTCATTTGAGACATTCCTCTTTTAAAAGAATTCTTCCAATTCTGGAGTTTATGGGAAGAAGAACATTCCTCAGTTGGTCCTGGAGATTTCATTAGACACAATTCCATTACAGAGTCACATTTCCCTAGTGCTTTCAAGATCCTGGAATTCCTTTCTCTCTACTTTGAATTGAAGAAAGCATTTGACAATAAATCTATTTTGATTCATTATTACAAAAGGTGCATTAGCCATAATGGTACAAAATTTCAGAGTATGGCCAGTCATGTAATTTCTAGCCAAGGACATGAAAGCAAATACATAACTTAATATTTATTAAGAACTAAGTACCCAGAGGGGGCTAGTCACTAACAAAGACAGAAGCACACACAATTCTGTGTCAAATGAGAAATTTGACCATATTTATTACAGTAATTCCTAATCTATTATGAACTGTACGATTTTAAATAGAGCAACATGGAGGGACTTGCAATACAGTGAAGAAAAAAAGCAATTTCTTTTGAATTATAATGTATTGAAAACACATGCCAAATACTTCCCTCAATACTAACAAATGGGATAAAACCATAATCTATCTGAGTTTCACATCGTTTTTCAATATTACACTCTAATATAAAGTGAAAACACCAATGTAAGGAGGTGGGAATGAAAATGCTGCAAAAAATGTTTGTTTGTTTGTTTGTTTGTTTACAGCACAATGAATGTTTATCTTATTTTAAATGAAATGTTCCTTAACAGACAGCTGCTTAATAGCCCTCATACATTTCCCCTCCCCCTCTTCTCTAATGTTTACCCACAGCTATTCCCCTGAAACTGCTAGGGTGGCTTTTGCTCTTCTTTTAATTCTTTAAAATAAATGGCCAACCATCTCTAACACACTGGAATAGTGTTCCCAGAACAGTTATAAACCTCTCTATTACACAGTAATGCCTCGTTCATTCCATAAATGTCAAGACAATTTCCCGACTACTTATTTGCTCTTAGTACTTTTTCCTGCAGACTCAGAAACCAGCTGCCATTCCCTCTGTACCCTGAAAATTAGGTTGGGGTGTGTAAAACAATGAATGATATAAGGAAAGGACTTCTTCATTCCCTTCATTCCCATACTCAAATTTTAAGGACCGTGTGACCCTCCAGAGGACACTGCAGCCCCAGACAATGGTACATGACGAGTTCTGTCTTGCTGTGGACAAAAACATGCCTGCCAGACTATGTCAGCCCTCTTCATTTGCGTTTAAAAACAAGACAGAAGGATGAGACTTTGAACCAAGAGTCAGGCTCTTGGTGAATTGTCAATTACACAATTTTAATAAAGAAACATGGAGACATTACAATAGAGTGAAGAAAAAGGTCAATTTTTTGGCACTGTAATGTATTGAAAACACTGTCAAATACTTCCCACAATATATGGGATCAAATCTCTTTGGCTATCTGTCTGGTCCATTGGACCAGGTTTATTTACCCCTTTGACCCCCCATTTGGACACCTGGACTCCATGCCTAATTTTATCTCCTTGCCCAGTCAGGACCATTAGTTTCAGTAGCTAGTTATCCTGCTCAGAGGCCATACTTTGTCATTTCCTCTAGGTTAGTTGGATGCCTTCCATCTTTCCAACTGGCTGTCATCTCACTTCTTATCTGCCTTCACGTGGCCTCTTTCAGGGTCTCCAACTCATGTCATCCTGGACAGCATTAACCTGGGAAATCCTTGGACTTGCTTCTCTCTACTCTTCCTCCCACTTCCTGTGACCTTGTACTGACTCCTGTCCAATTCCCAAATTCATGAGCTAGGGAATCCCAGGGTAGATTAAAATTCTGGACCTGGCTGAAAGAGCCATGTACTTTTGTGAAAAAAATGTGAAGTACTTAGGTGATCAATATTCTTGAAAGTTATCATTTACTCAGAGAAATTAATAGCTCATGCTGATGAGTATTTCTTAGTATTGTACTCTGAAGGGGACGTTTTCAGATTCTCAGTCTGAGGGGAGAAATTAGAAAGAGGACAGCAAAGACCAGAAAAGTGCTTACAAGGATTGAAAAATGGGACCAATAAGAAAATGAGAGGGTGTGGGTTATTTATTTGTGAAAAGAAATTAATCTGTGACTTCATAATTCCCTTAAAGATGTGATGCTACTGCATGAGCATTGGATTGGATTGCCCTCTCATTTCCTCTGTTCAACAAACATTACTGAGGGAACCAAAAAAAAAAGTGAAGAGCGCATATTCATTCTAGTATTTACTGAGAGTGGAAGAGGCAGTGATTTAAAAGGTGAATCATGGAGATAAGGAAGAGTTTTCTGAGAGTTGCCAGACCAGTATTTCCTAACTTCCTTATTTCCTCTCATGTCATCAACACAGCCCGGCTGGCACAGGGAGTAAGTCATGAAACTGTTCCAATTCTGAGACCCTGTAATTCCACCTCGATGAACGTACTCCAAGGACAAAGAAAAAAAGTAGCTTCTGAAATTCGTTTATAGTAACATTATTCAAAATATAGAGACATCTTTTAGGGGTCAGCCCAGCCCATTAGCCATCCTCTCTTCCCTAGAACTCCTCCTACTCCCATTGGAGAGGGTGAGTCCCTAGCAGCCATGTTTGTCTTGGGTAATCCCACCTCCTGATCTACAATTCAACCAGAAATGAGTCTAACACAAGCTGGAATGTGGAACTAGAACAGAGAATTGCAGGTTAGTCTTTGCATGTGGTCAGGGTGGTAAAATAATCTCAGGCTATGAGGTAACCCTACTCTCCTACAAAGAGGTAATTAGGGTAAAGGAAAGAAGAACAAAACAGATTTACCAAGAGAAACAAGTAAGAAACAAAGAAAAGGCCGACACCTTTCTGTCTGCTTCCAGATGCCCAACTGCTTTCCCATTCTTTGACCCCATGGCATACCCTTCTATCTTTACAATAAATCACCTTTTTCAAGTTAAAGTAACTTAAATCACATGTTGTTGCTTATAACTGAGTCTTAACCAAGATATAATAATTAAAAATTGGAAGCAACTCAAATACCCCAAAATAATTAAATTATTGTATGTTGAATATTTTTATTGTATATTGAGTACTCTTTAAAGCAATATTTTAAATTGTCTACATGGAAAAATGCAGACCATTAGACTGCATGAACATATTGCTTGCAACTGCTAAATTGCAGATTTAGTTAACAAAGACTGCAAGAGTAGACAAAGTAATATAAACAGTTACAAAGTATGTGGGATTTTTGGAAACAGTATTTGTACAATATATTTAAAATAAAATTAAGCCACTAGGATTTTGAAATACGGATTTAATATTCCACTTCACATCTATCCCAGAAGAGTCATTATCCTGATAATGATATGCTCCATCTGTCTTCCCCCAAAAACTTCAAAGTTGCCTCAAGTTTGTCTATTCTTTTATTTCCCCACATCTAACCCAATAGCAAGTTCATTGGCCATGACACGAATACATATTTCAAATCAGCCCATTTCACCCCAATTCCTTTGACAATAACTCAGTCCAGATTGCCATTGTCTCTCACTGGGGGTAACACACACTGCCTCCTAACCAGTTTCTCCAATTCCACTCAGCTCTCTTTTATCCCATTCTTCACATAAAAGCAAGGATTATTTTAAAATAACATCCAGAATTGTGACTTCTAAATACAATTTTCCAATAAAAGAAATTTGGGCAACTTGGAGAATCAGCTGACTACAGGTCTGGGGCAAGAAATGTGAAAGACTAGGCTGGAATATCTTGTCATACCAGTTAGCAGTGAAGCAATTCAAGGCTACTGAGGTCATGTCAAAAGGACTCAGGAGGCCACTTAAAGAGAATCCTACTGGCCCAAGAAAGGATAATTGAAGTCTTGATAAAAACAATAATTACAAGAGATTGAACCAGATCAAAATGTTTAAATTCATGAGTTAATAATGATGTACTAAAAAAAAACTTTGAAGAATATTAAATGACTGTCTGTGTAGAAAACCCCAAAGAATCATTAAAAAAGAAACTCATTAGTGATTACTGCAAAGTTGGACTTTGTTAGTGATTATAGCAAGGTTGCAGGATAAGCAAAACTAAAAAACTCTGATAAAAGATATCAAGGATACAACTAAATGGAGAGATAGAGATATTCAATATTCATAGATAGAAATATGCAATATTGTCAAGATGTCAGCTTTTCCCAACTTGATCTATAGATTCTGTAAAATTCCAATCAAAATCCCACCCAGTTATTTTATGGATATTGACAAACTCATTATAAAGTTTATATGGAAATGATCCTTAGGAACCCACTCATTTATTTTGAGAACTGATAAGTAAAGGAAAAGAGCAAAACAAAACTAAAAGTAAATTATATATATTGTTTTTCAGATTAAAGCTTTTCCATTGCTTCAAATTGCACTTTAAATAAAAGCCAACCTCCTTACCAGGACCTATAAGGCCATGCTTGATCTGGCATCTTCCAACCACACTCATCTTTTTTCATGCCACTTAGCTTCTTGCTTATGATACTCCAGCTATATAAGCCTTCAAATAAGCTGTGGTTTTTCCTGCCCCAGGCTGTCCCTCCTCATGCTTCAGATCTCAGCTTACCTTTTCAGAGGGCCTTCCCTAATCATCCTCACAGGAAATCCTATTTGTTTCCTTCCTACAACTTGCCAAAATTTGTATTTATTTTGTTTGTTCACTTGGTTTTGCTTGGTTCTTCTAGTAAACTACAGGCTCTAAGAAAAGAGGCATCCCTTGTTAATGGCTAGAATCTATGATACAGAGGCACTCAGCAACTGTTTATAGAAAAAGTAAATGATATTATCCATCAAGGTGAGACTAGGTAGTTGAAAAACATGTGAAACTCAAATAAACCAGAGAGGGTGATTATGGGATCTCTGAGAGGCTCAAGGTCCATGGCATGATGGTTAGGAGAGGGCCTGGAAAGAGAGAAATGTGATTTCCAGGAAGTAGAAGACCACCATAGAGCTGAAGAAACAGATGTGAGCACCTTAGGCTGGGAAAACTTTAATGGAGTGTCTTAGTTCATTCTTGATGCTATAACAAAGTACCACAGACTGGGTAATGTATAAATAGTAGAAATTTATTTCTCACAGTTCTGGAGGCTGAGAAGTCCCCCATCAAGGCGCTGACAGATTCAGTGTCTGGTAAGCACTTGCTTTCTGCCTTCAAGATGGCGCCTTGTTGCTGTGTCCTCAGGAGCAAATGAATGCTGTGTCTTCACATGGCAGAAGAATGAGTAGAGATGAATTTACTCCCACAAGACCTTTTATATGGGCATGAATTCCATCCATGAGGGTAGAGCCCTCATGGCCTAATCACTTTTCAAAGATCTCACCACTTAATACTGCTACATTGGGGATTCAGATTCAACATAAATTTTTGAGAGACACAAACATTCAAACCATAGCATGGAGTGTTAAATTAAAAAAGAAAAAGTGAATACCACTGAAATTATAAAAATTGCAGAACATATAGACCCTAGGCCTTTTATTCTCAATTAACTACTGGGCTGCAGACTCTGTTCATCATGCACTTTGCTGTGGCATTGGGCCAGATAATTCTTTTTTTTATTTTTTTGAGACAGAGTCTCGCTCTATCGCTCAGGCTGGAGCGCAGTGGCGTGATCTCGGTTCACTGCAAACTCCGCCTCCCGGGTTCATGCCATTCTCCTGCCTCAGCCTCCCGAGTAGGTGGGACTACAGGCTCCCTCCACAATGCCCGGCTAATTTTTTTCCTGTATTTTTAGTAGAGACGGGGTTTCACCGTGTTAGCCAGGATGGTCTCTATCTCCTGACCTTGAGATCCGCCCGCCTCGGCCTCTCAAAGTTCTGGATTACAGGCGTGAGCCACCGCGCCCGGCCTGGGCCAGATAATTCTAAGAACTTTTATTGTTGTAGCTGATCTTTGATAGGTCTTGATGTGCGCTGATGTTTATGTATAGAAGCCCACCACAGTTACATTTTGTGCTTCGGGAGCTTTAACAAATGATCCAATGCAAATGTTATCCTTAGTGATTAGGAGCTCTCTAATGAACCACCATACCAATGTTCCTTTTCAGTTCTTTATTGCTTTATTCTGTTTTTTTCCCCTTCTTTTTTAACCAAGAGGTTTTTGTGAGGGTGGTTGTTGGCAAAACCTGTTGCTACAGTTTCTGAAAATTAAGACTGAAATTCTTCACTAAAATGCCAGGAAGTTTAGTGGATTCTGAAAAGCATATGATTTTTTTCTGTCTGTGTCTTAATTAATCACCAAGCAGTATAAACACATCACAGGAAATTTGGATAATAAGAAAAAAAGATGAAGGGAATTAAGACGCAATCCATCTGTATCACCCCAATGTTATAAATCTATGTATTTTCTTTTAATCTTTTCTCAAATGCTTATTGTTCCCTTGCTATATTCTTAGTGTACATATGAGTTTTTATCCTAAATGTTTCGTTCATTCTAAAACAGAAGGCAGATAATAAGCAAATAAGTAAGATAATTTATGATAGAAATAAGTACGGGGAAATAAATAAAGGAGGGTAATGTGGAGTGAGTAGTCAGGGAAGGCCTCACGGAGAGGTCATTTGAGATGAGACCTGCTGGACAAGAAAGAATCTGTCAGGTGCAGTGGCTCACACCTGTAATCCCAGCACTTTGGGAGGCTGAGGCAGGAGGATCACCTGAGGTCAGGAGTTCGAGACCAGCCTGGCCCAACATGGCAAAACCCCGTCTCTATAAAAATACAAAAATTAGCTGGGCACAGTGGCGGGCGCCTGTAGTCCCAGCTACTCAGGAGGCTGAGGCACAAGAATCGCTTGAACCTAGGAGATGGAGGTTGCAGTGAGCCAAGATCACGTCACTGCACTCCAGCCTGGGTGAAAGAGTGATACTTCATCTCAAAAAAAAAAAAAGTTAGCCAGGTGTGATGGCATGCACCTGTAGTCCCAGCTACTCAGGAGGCTGAGACAGGAGAATTACTGTACTCTAGCCTAGGTGACAGAGCAAGACTCCATCTCCATAAAAAAAAAAATAAAAAAAATAAAAAAAAAGAAAGAATCAGACTTACGAAGATTTGAGCCAGTATTTTTCACACATGGGATAGCAAGTGCAGAGACCCAGGATAGGAATAAACTTTGTTTGAGGAACAGAAAGGTGGCCAATATAGACAGAGCTAATGAGCCAGAGGAGCATGGAAGGAAAAGAGGGAGGGAGAGGGCTGTGTGTGTGTGTGTGTGTGTGTGTGAGAGAGAGAGAGAGAGAGAGAGAGCAAGAGAGAGAGAGATAAGGGGACATCACTGGACACAGTAAGGAGATTAGCTCTTGGTCTAAGAGCAATGTGAAGCTATTGTAAGATTTTTAAACATGGCAATGACATGTCTGATCTAAATTTTTAAGAGTACTCTGGTCACCAAAAATAGTGTACAGAAATTGTTTCTGCATGAGTGTGTAAACAAATACTAAAGATGGAATTCTAACTCATATCTGCTTAAACATGTCAAACCATGTGTCCGAAATGCTCATGTAAGTGGGAAATATACAGGCTTTAGGTAGGGCTATATCCAGAAGTCCAGAGAATGTCCTCAGATCTGTCTTTTTTCCTCATTAATTCTGCTTCTTTTTCTATGTTGCCTCCATCCTCTCCTCCAGCACTTCTGAACCTAACAAGCAGGGGGCACAGCCACCAATAGCCCGAGGTCATCCAAAAGGAAGAGAGAGCTTCTGTCTACCTTAGTTTGGAGAATTCTGGGAAAAGACTCAAATTGGTCAGTCACAGACAATGTATCCCTCCTTTGGCCAATTACCATGTACAGGGCAGAGTTGTATTGTCACTAGTCAACCTGGGCCATAAGCTCACCTATTGGGAGAGATGAGGGTAGGCCACCATGACCTATATCCCCACCAGGATTACACCAAATTGGAAATAAATTCTTCAACACAAGGGATGCTGTTATCAGAAGGAGATTGGTAAGCATGCTGTGCAGTGGAGGAACCCCCACACTTACCAAACAATAGCTACACTGCTTGGTCATTCAATGTACATACTAAATTCTTTTTCATGGAATAATATTCTATGATATGTCAGTTTCAATCATTCATTCTTTTGTTGTTGTTGTTCCAAATGACCATTTGTCCAGTTCTATGCTTTACTGAATTAATTATCAATTGTTACATAATTTTTTTTTTCTTTTTAGAAGGAGTCTCACTCTATTGCCCAGACTGGAGTGCAGTGACACGATGTCGGCTCATTGCAACCTCTGCCTCCTGGGTTCAAGTGATTCTCCTTCCTCAGCCTCCCAAGTGGCTGGGATTACAGGCACGAACCACCACACCCAGCTCATAATTTGATTGTTTCATAGTCATAAATAATATTCAATGACTGTCCTAGAGCATGTGGCTTTTTACATACCTTTTATTTTCTTCATTTCCAGAAAAGGAACCCCTGGATTGAAGGTATAACATTTATTTTTCTTTATTGACATATTTTGTCAAATTTATTGCTTTCTAAAATGTTGTTTACCTGTGAAATGCCACTAGAAACGCATAATATATCAATTTCTCCATACCTGCTATATTATTATCATCACTTTTTAATTCTGTCAATTTAATAGGTAAAAATGATGCATCTTTGTTTTATTTGTTGCTTTTTAAAATCACAGCTTCAGGTAATTTTTTTTTTTAAACTAGGGCACATGCCCTTTGCTCACTCATCTGTTAGAGTCTTAATCATTTTTTATCTATTTATCTGATTCATTTAGATTTCTTAGTCCCTTCCCATAAGTGACTGTATTTTCTAGTTTGGTGTTTGCCTTTTTATTTTATTTATTGTTGTCATTGTTGGGTTTTTTTTATTTTTTTTATTTTTTTAGAGGCAGGATTTTGCTTTGTTGCCCAGGCTGGTCTCAAACTCCTGGCCTTAAGCAGTCCTCCCACCTGGGCTTCCCAAAGTGCTGGGATCACAGGCGTTGCCATTTCACTTTACCTTTGAAAATTATGTTGCTCTTATGTTGTCAAGTTTTTATATCTTCTATTGTTTCCAAACTTGGAAATTCATGCTTTTCCAGAAGCTTGAAAAATATTTAATTATATTTTCTTTCAGTTCATCTAAAGCTTTTTTTTTCTTTTTCATCTCTTTACATATTCTAAAATTTAGTTTCTATTTATGGTGTGAAGTTAAGATATGAGTTGATTTTTTTTCCAATTGTTGGCTATTCAGCTCATTACAATTTATGGGATGATATTTTCTTCCCAATTGATTTGTGATACAACTTTTAACTGTATTTTATACATACTAGAATTCATGTATAGGTAATTACGTTTCATTGAGAGCTTTGTCAACTCAATTCATATACCAGTGCCACCAAGTTTTAATTAATATTGCTTTATATACAGGGGCGTCCAATCTTTTGGCTTCCCTGGGCCTCATTGGAAGAAGAATTGTCTTGGGCCACACATGAAATATACTAACAATAGCTGATGAGCTAAAACAAAAAAATGGCAAGAAAAACCTCATAATGTTTTAAGAAAGTTTACAAATTTGTGCTGGGCTGCATTCAAAGCCATCCTGAGCCACATGGGGCCCGCAGGCCATGGGTTAGACAAACTTGCTTTATAATATGTTTTAGTGCCTGGTAGAGCTAGCTCCCTACTTTATTTCGCTCTCGAATGTTCATGTTATTTTAATGTGTTTACTCTTCCAGATAAAGATTGGGATAACTTTCAAGTTAAAAAAAAAAATCCCTTTGAGTTGTTGATTGGAACTGCATATACTTTAGGAGCGAAAACTTCTGGAAAATGTCCAAATTTGTCTAGGGTCAAAGTTGCCCGCCCTCCAGTAGATGAGGCTCTGGTATCACAGTCCCCTCTTTTTAAGGGCAAAATTCATTTGCATGAGGAGGAAACTTTGTGTTATTTTCTCTTAGAACATTATTTAAAAATTGCATTTTAGGAGACATTTCTGTTGTGGCTGATATCAGAATTGGAGGTAGGACTTAATATATTTTTAGCACTTTCTTTGTAGTAAAGCAAGATTGGATACCTTTCCAAATAAGTGGGATTTTTTTTTTAGCTAAAATTCCTCCACTTTTTGTTGTCTCTTTTTAGTTTTAGTATTTGTATATATCTTTTATCACTTTAAAAAAAGGCTCAGTTGGCTGGGCGCAGTGGCTCACACCTGTAATCCCAGCACTTTGGGAGACCGAGGTGGGTGGATCACCTGAGGTCAGGAGTTTGAATTTAGCCTGTCCAACATGGTGAAACCTCGTCTCCACCAAAAATACAAAAATTAGCTGGGCATGGTGGTGGGCGCCTGTAATCCTAGCTACTCGGGAGGCTGAGGCACAAGAATTGCTTGAACCTGGGAGGCAGGGGTTGCAGTGAGCCGAGATCGCGCCACTGCACTCTAGCCTGGGTGACAGAGTGAGATTTTGTTTCAAATAAACAAACAAACAAACAAACAAGCAAACAATAAAAAGGGCTTAGTTTAATCTCCAGAATAGAGATCCTTTTTGTTCACTGAATTTTCTATACTTCTCAAATTTATTTGAAAATATGAGGGCCGTGTGCCAACTGTTTGGATAGCTAGCTATCTGGTTTGCTTAGCACTTACGCGTTTATTACAGAAAGTGGGATCTGAAATTTTCCCCTACCAAACCTTAGTTTTCAGCTATGGGTCCTGAATTACATGAATGGTGTCCCCTGGAGCTGTGCAGTGCATAACCAGCATGTCGAAATGCTGCAGCTTTGGTGATAACAATCTGCTGAAATTGAAAGCAAACCTACATATTTCCAGTTTTTCAAGGTTTCACCAAGGGTTGAATTACACCCTAAAAATATGTAGGCACTTTCCTGGGTATCTCTTGGGGAATCTGTATTTTTCCAGGGAGAGAAGGAAGAATGGTCACAATGATGATGATGACGATAGATACTTTTGCTTTATTTATCTCATTTTATCTTTGTTATAACTGTCTGTTGTAAAGGATAAGTGTTATTACAACCCTTATATTAGAGATGTGGACAATGAGATTCAGACACTCTGTGTGACTTTCCTGGCTGGTAGGTAGTAGAACTGAGCCTTCAACTATAAAGCATTAACTCTATATTACTTCCTCATTAGGGATATTCAAAAAATGCCCTGAATCTGTTATAATTCAACTCTTTAAGAAGGTTTTCCCAATGCTTGGAATCTTGAGTATTGTGCATGGGTTGTTGGTTTTTGTGGGTTTTTGTTGTTGTTGTTGTTGTTGTTTTGTTTTAATCTATCTTGAGGGCTGGGTGTGTTGGTTCACACCTATAGTACCAGCACTTTGGGAGGTCAAGGTAGGAGGATCACCTGAGACCAGGTTGACCAGCCTGGCCAACACAGCAAGACCTCATCTCTAAAAAAAGTTTTTTTTTTAATTGGCTGGGCACGGTGGCTAGCACCTATAATCCCAATACTTTGGGAGGCTGAGGCATGTGGATCACTTGAGGCCAGGAGTTCGAGACTAGCCTGGCCAACATGGCTAAACCCCGTCTCTAGTAAAAATACAAAAAATTAGCCAGGCATGGTGGTGCACATCTGTAGTCTCAGCTACTCAGAGGCTGAGGTGGGAGGATTGCTTGAACCCGGGAGGTGGAGATTGCAGTGAGCCGAGATCACACCACTGGACTCCAGCCTGAGTGACAGAGCGAGACTCTGTCAAAAACAAAAACAAAAACAAAAACAAAAACAAAACACCTCAATTCAAGTTTGGCCTGTCCTTGTGTGGGGTGGGATTTAGGGAAAATTGTATTGTTTTCATTTTGTCACCTTCTTTACCACTTGATGTATTACAATTGGTGTAGAGATAAAACCAGCTTAAATTATACACCCAGTCAGATTTGAAGAATAAAGGAAGTTACAAAAGGTCAGCCAAAGGAGTGGGTGTGGAACCAGGAAGAGGCAGAACTACCTGTGCCTTTTTTGTGATGAGAAAGATGTCTTAATTGTATACGCCTGTGTTTTGCTTTGTTTCATTTTAAACACCAGATGGGACATCTCCTTTTCCCATGCTAGTTTCCTCCGGTGGCTGCGTTGAACTGTCTGTAACTTAGAGATCCTTAAAAACAATACAGTTTGTGTGTGCACATGTGTATGCATGCATGTATGTGCACATGTGTATGTTGGAGGTGGGCCCAAGGCAAGCAGGCAAAGGGATTGATTTTGTTCCATCCTTTGTCCAATTCCAGGTGATTATAGTGTGTCACAGATGACTTACAAAATCATACATACATAAACTTTCTGTTTTAAGAGATCCTAATTCTGATATTCATTTACATGCACCTTCACTTTTATTCAGATACTTTCCCTGTCTTCTTACATTTAATTTTGAGCCTTTGTTTTTGACCCAATCACTTTTACTTAAATTTGTACTAGTCACACTCCCTAAAGTGTTTCTTTCTTCTTTGGCAGTAAATATTTTCCATCTTGAAGAATCTTGTGGTCAAGAGAATAAAATGGCTCTTTTATTTGTTTGAGAAAACAAATAAATAAATCTGAGAACAATTTGAAGTTCTCAGATAAGGAGCAATTTATTTTCTTTCTATACCACACATCAACTAGCAGTCCTGCAGTTAGTTGGCACTCAATAGTTACTTACTCAAAAGAAAATAGTTGCTAATGAGGGCCAGGCGTGGTGGCTCACGCCTGTAATCCCAGCACTTTGGGAAGCCAAGGTGGGCAGATCACGAGGTCAGGAGATCGAGACCATCCTGGCTAATTCGGTGAAATCCCATTTCTACTAAAAATACAAAAAATTAGCCGGCGTGGCACGTGCCTGTAATCCCTGCTACTCCCCGGCATGCACCTGCAATCCCAGCTATTTGGGAGGCTGAGGCAGGAGAATCGCTTGAACCCGAGAGGCAGAAGTTGCAGTGAGCCGAGATCACATCACTGTACTCCAGCCTGGGTGACAGAGTGAGATTCCGTCCCAAAACAAAACAAAACAAAAAAGAAAATAGATGCTAATGAATATTACCTTGGATATCACATTCAGTTTATTCACCCAGTTTCTGATAGCTCCTTTTGTATCATCCTAGAATGAAAGTCAGGGGCACAAGGCCAGGCGCGGTGGCTCACGTCTGTAATCCCAGCACTTTGGGAGGCCGAGGTGGGCGGATCACGAGGTCAGGAGATCGAGACCATCCTGGTTAACATGGTGAAACCCCGTCTCTATTAAAAATACAAAAAAAATTAGCC
Organism: Nomascus leucogenys; assembly: GCF_006542625.1. NCBI lineage: Eukaryota > Metazoa > Chordata > Mammalia > Primates > Hylobatidae > Nomascus > Nomascus leucogenys. The sequence continues at coordinate 73,212,352 of NC_044387.1, read as the reverse complement.
AGGCGTGGTTATTTGCTAGGAAGGAAGATCTAATTATTCTTTAGGTTAAAAAACAAAAACAAAACAACACAGCTAGAGACCACCTTTTGGGGGGCAGTTGCCTGTAGTTCCAGCTACTTGCGAGGCTGAGGCAGGAGAATGGCGTGAACCCAGGAGGCGGAGCTTGCAGTGAGCTGAAATCACACCACTGCATTCCAGCCTGGACGACAGAGCGAGACTCCGTCTCAAAAAACAAAAAAAGGCAGGGGCACAATAAAGCTTCGTAGACTTTTTTTAAAAAAGTAATAGGCTTTACTTTTTAGAGCAGTTTTAGGTTTACAGAAAAATGAACAGGAAAGTACGGGGAGTTCCCATATACCTTCTTCCCCTACCACAGCTGCCGTTATTATTAATATCTTGCATTAGTGCAGTACATGTGTTATTTATAACTGATGAGCCAATACTGATACATTATTATTAACTAAAGTCCATAGTTTAGGACTCAAATTTGAACCTCATTAGGGTTCAATTTTGGTAGTGTACATTTTGTGGGTTTTGACAAATATATAATGGCATGTATCTAATATTACGGATTATACAGAATTGTTTCGTTGCCCTAAAAATCCCCCGCCCTGCTCTCCACCGATTTATCCTTCTTTCCCTCCCCCTGAGCCCCTGGCAATCATTGATCTCTGTAGTTTTGCCTTTTCCAGAATGTATGTAGTTAGAATCTTATGTATCTATTGCAAACTGGCTTCTTTCACTCGGCTATATGCTGTTGTTTCCTCCACATATCTTCATGATTATAGACTTTAAACACGTTGTCATCTGCATTAAACACCTACTATGTGCCGTACATGGTGATGGGTGCTGAGTAGACAAGACAAACAAGATTACTGTTCTTGATCTAAGCTTTGAAATTGTCCAATATTCAGTGTCCAGCAGCAATGAATTTTCCAAGGCAACAAGCACTGTTCCTGGTATGCTGAAGCGCTTCTCTTCATTCCCTGAGGAAATCACTTGCTTACATCATCATCTATGAGGAGATCAATGTTACCCATAATCCCATAACTGATTTACCATTTTCCAGACTAACCAGTTCCAGCTCCTTTGTGTAACAGGAATGAGCCCTCCTGGTTTAGTTTACAATGCAGATCCTCTTCTATTTTTTTTTTTTTTTTAAGAGACAGTGCCTTGCTCTGTCACCCAGGCTGGAGTATAGTGGCCTAATCATGACTCCCTGCAGCCTTGAACTCCTGAACTCAAACCATCCTCCCACCTCAGCCTCCCAAGTAGCTGGGAGCACAGCTGCATGCCGCCACGCCCAGCTAATTTTATTTATTTATTTATTTATTTATTTATTTATTTATTTATTTATTTTGTGGAGACAGGGCCTTGCTATGTTGCCCAGGCTGGTCTTGAACTCCTGGCCTCAAGTGACCCTCCTGCCTCAGCCTCCCAAAGCGTTGGGATTCGCGGCACCTGGCCCTATTCTAATTCTTGACTACAAAACTTGATGAAGCAAGAGAAAGGCAACTGCCCCCAAAAACGTGGTCTCTAGCTGTGTTGTTGTTTTGTTTTTGTTTTTTAACCTAAATAATAATTAGATCTTCCTTCCTAGCAAATAACTAACATACATCAATTCATTTCTGCTTATTGTCAGCAATAAAATCTAAAATTATAATTAAACTTTCAAAAGACAATTTATGAATCACCAATAATATTGATGAAAAAATACATAAGGCATCCTCCAAGTCTTTGACTGGCTTCTCCCTCCAAGATAGGCAAGATACTCTTATATATGGTAGATTTCATTGGATTAACAAATGGAGGAATCTAGTCCTAGGTCCTAATCAGTTTTGTTTCATTTAAAAACATTTCATGTTTCATGCTTCTTATCCTTGCTCATTATTGCTCACTGTTAAGATGGAACTAAATTGATGGATTTCCATGATAGTTAATGGCAGTTTTAAGTTTTCAGTGAATGTGGGGCATAGTTTACCCTAATTTAAGGAGCAAGAATTTATCCTTTTACACAGAGAGTACCTAAGCCATTTGAATTCTGCTATGTTTATCTCCTAATAAGACTAGATAATGTTAAAAATTGAATATATTACCAAAAAAAGGAGTCTAATTGTACATATAAAATTAGAAACAATAGTTCTAAGAACATGAAAATATACAGCAGACCAGTAAGTTATTTTAGTTGTGTTTCCCCTTTAAGCACTGAGGTTTTCTGTACTATCCGTGTATTACAGAGTCATAAGAACCAAACCGGTTTTAGCCAGATTGGAAAATAGACTACATAGGATGATATCATGATGCTCGAAGAGATGAATTAAATAATTAAATCTCTGATTAATACAGGAACACAATGGTGATACTGAGATACCCTATTTGTCATTGAATCTTTTCCTAGATTTTATTTTAAAGTCTTAGGCCTACAAAAGAGGACTGTCTAAATGGTTATTAAATCACAAAGAATGTGAACGCCCACAAACAGACAATTCTTTTCATCCCTGCTGCAAGAAAGAAATCTATAACTGAAAGATAAGAAAATCTGGAAATGGGGCTATATGTAATATATTAAATTTTATATGAAGAATTGTGCATCTGTTTATGACCAAAAATATTTCTATACCAAAGATAAGAAGGGGATGTGATGATTTCAGTTATTCAGGATGATTATTATTGGTAATAAAAAAGAGCATTTTAAAATGAAAAATATTTAGAATAATAGCTTTTTTTTCCCCTTGTGGTCTATATTCACTTGTAGGATGTAGCTGAAATTCTTTGCCTTAGAGATAATTCTTACTTTCTTTGAATACAAGCCTGTTATATATTTTTTCCTTCATGAATCTATCCTTAGATGACTTAATCACCGCTGCTGTTTTATTTGCTTCTTTTAATGAGGGAAGTAATACATGGAAGGAGCAGAAAATTGTTGTCAGACGAATGGGTGCCTGTGACTTGCCAGGCCCTAGGACAGGTGTGGCAGGGCATACAAGATGAGTGAGTCCTTGTATCCCAGCAGTTTGTAAAGGAGCCAGTGCTGGCTGGAGCCTTGTTGGAGCCCAAGGCTCAGGAAGAATCAGTAATACTGATCCTGTCTTTATTTTAAATTCTGATATTTTGTTCAACATCAATTTCTTGCATTATTTTGATTTGTTAAAACATTTATTTAAAATACTATATTATATACAATTAGAAAATGGAGTTATTCAATATGTACTGAATATGGTACATTCTGCAAGATACATTTTATAAAGGTGGGGGAATGTTCTAGATGAAAAGGGTCTAAAGAGACATAACTAAATGCAATGAGTGAAATTTGATTAGATACTGATTTGAAAACACTGGGTTACTGAGTTATTTGGCATCCCCTTAAAGTTTGCAACTCAAGTAAGTGCCTCACTTGCCTCCCCCTGGTCCCAGCCCTGGAAAGAACACCAGGGGCAGGATGAACCATGGGTGGAGGTGCCTGTGGGAATGAACACACATCTGGTTAGGGTGAGAGTAATCAGCAAAGCTTCCAGAAGAAGCTTTACAGGATGAGTAGGATTTCTGCCTGTCAGAGATAGCTAAAGGGAGGAGGCCCATGTGGAAAGAGGGTCTCTCAAGCAGAAAGAACATGGACAAAGGCATCAGCAGCACAGGCTTCAGTCAATCTGGGATGGGATGTACATAAGGTAGGAATGGGAGAAAAGGCAGAAAAGAAAGGTTTAGACCCTTCTGTGAGCTCCCTCTTTAATTCAGTGGGCAATTAATGAGCAGCCACTGAATTTTTTTTCTTTTGATTTTAAATGAAAATGCATTTTAAAATGTTTCCTGAAATTGTTTTCAGGCACTTTCATAAAATGTAGTTTAAAACTGAAAGTGTATTGTTGCTATTTTTTAAGATAGTTGCCTCTTCAAATTCCTTGTAAAGTGCTGTAAGTGGAAGTAGGATATCAGAAATTTAGAAGCAAGTACATTCTGTCCCCTCCAGCTTTTTAGAGTATTGAATCATAATTGATATACAGTAAATTGCACATATTAAAAATGTACAACTTAGTAGTTTTGATGTATGTACAGAACTGTGGAACCATCATCACAATCAAATAATGCACATATCATTGCTCAAAAATTTCCTCAGAGCAATCCACTTTTCCTTCCTTTCCCCACTCTGCCTCTTCCCCAGATAACCATTGATCTGCTTTCTGTCACTATAGATTAATTTGCATTTTCCAAAGTGTTATATATATGGAATTATGCAATATGTACTGTCTATGCTACAGTCTAGAAGATGCTTCTTTTTTTCAAAATGTGGAGGAATGTTCCAGATTAAAAGACTAAAGAAATAAAAGGAAAAAAAACCAAATGCAATGGATGCAACTTGATTGAATGCTGGTTTGAAAACACTGTAGACACCACTAGGGAAAATTTGAATAGGATTGAATACAAAATGACAATAAGGAATCATTGTTAATTTCCTTGGGTGTAAAAATTCTATTACTTTTTATGTAGGAGCCTCGCCTAATGTTGCATTTTGAAGCATTTAGGGGTAAAGTGTCACAGTTTCTATAATTTATGTTTAAATGGTTCTGAAAAATATCTAAATAAAGCAATATGGAAACACTTTAACAACTGTTGAATCTATATAGTAGGAATATAGGTTTTCTACATAGTAGGACTATTTCAACTTCTCTGTATGTTTGAACTATTTAATAATAAAAGTTGGAAGGAAAATAGGACAGAAAATTTAGAATTGGGACTGTCCTGGAAAATGTAGGCTGTAATCAATCACCAAGTCCTTTTCCTATCAGTGTCTAACTTCTCACTGGTATCTTCTCTATATTCAATCTCAGCACTTCACACCTGATTTAGAATAAGCATATACCCTAAACAAAAGTAACAATAAATATTGACTCTCATGTCACATCATATACAAAAAGTAACTTAAATTTGATCATAGGGCCTGCATGCAAAAGCTAAAAATACAAAAAATTAGCTGGGCATGGTGGCTCGTGCCTGTAATCCCAGCTACTCATGAGGCTGAGGCAGGAGAATCCCTTGAACTTGGGAGGCAGAGGTTGCAGTGAGCCGACATCGCGCCACTGCACTCCAGCGTGGGCAACAGGGCAAGACTGTCTCAAAACAAACACACAAACAAACAAAAAAACCTGTAACATTTCTAGAAGAAAACAGAGGGAAAAATCTTAGTGACTATGGGTTTGGCAAATATTTCTTAAATATAACACTATAAAAGAAAGAAAATCAATCAATTGGGCTTCATACAATTAACATGCAAATTAAAACCACTGGGAGATACCATCACACACCTGATAGAATGGATAACAGTAAAAAGACTGACCAAACTAAGCATGGATGAGAATGTGGAATTCTCATGTACTGCTGGTGGGCATGTAAAATGATACTTTGAAAAACAGTTGAAACATTTCTTTAAAAATTACATACATACCTGCCAGATGTAAATGTATAATACTTACGCAGCCATTCAACCCTTAGGTTTTTCACTCAAGAGAAACGAAAGCAAAAGTCGAAACAAACATGAGTCCACAAATGTTCCTAGTAGCTTTATTTGTGATATCCCCAAGCCGGAAACAACTCAAATATCCATCAACACGTGAATAGAAAAACAAATTGTGGTATACCCACACAATGGAACTCAGCAATGAAAAAAAAAAAACCAAATCATTGATACAGGAGGGAAAAAAACCAACTCAAAATAATTATGCTAAGTGAAAAACTCCAGACAAAAAAGATTTGTCTAATTATTTCCTTGTGATGATGTTTAACTTACACCTCTATGTTTTGGAAATTAGGCCTAAAGGCTTGATTTATTTTTGGCAAGAATACTTCCTAGATCATGCTGGGTCCTTCATATTGTATCACATGAGGAGGTAAATAGGCTGTTTCACTGTGTGATGCTAAATTTGATCGTGTGTTTAAGGTGGTGATTGCTAGATCTCTTTTCTATGAAGGTATATTTTTTCCTTAGCAATTAGCAAGCAATCTGTGTGCTGTACTTTAACCACAGGTGAATATCTTGTTTGGCATTTACTTTTTCCTAACAGTTTTAGCGTCCATTAGTAATCCTTGCCTAAATTGATTATTCCATTGTTTGTTTGTTTTTTTTAAAAGGATTGATTTTAAAAATTCTGTTATTTCTTCTCAATGCATTAGCTGTTTTCGTCTTAGTCAATTGAAACTGAAAAGTTTTTGAATGGAACAACTTTTTCATGTTTGATTCCCTTGACAAATTCATATTCACTTCTTATGGCTCCACTCAATTAACCTCTCTTCTCAAACTCTAATAATTTCCTTCTCCTTCCTAACTTCCTAGTCGTAGAGGCTGTTTTCAAACTGTATTACAAATACCACTTTTTTTCATTCACTCATTTGTTCTGAATTTTTTTTGTGTCCATACTATGTCTTAGGCAGTGTTCTGGGTATAAGGATGTATTATAGTGGCGAATAAATCAGATGAAGTCCCTGGCCTATATTCTAGTGCGAGTGGAGAGACAGATAAGAAAATAAATATAAATATTGGCTAGGCGTGGTGGCTCATGCCTATAATCCTAGAGCTTTGGGAGGCCAAGGCAGGTGGATTACTTGAGGTCAGGAGTTTGAGACCAGCCTGGGCAACATGGTGAAACCTTGTCTTTACCAAAAATACAAAAAATTAGCCAGGCATGGTGGTGTGCGCCTGTGGTTCCAGCTACTCAGGAGGTTGAGGTGGGAGGATTGCTTGAGCTCAGGAGGCAGAGGTTGCAGTGAGCCAAGATCACACCACTGCACTGCACTCCAGCCTGGGCAACAGAGCCAGACCCTGTCTCAAAAAATAAAAAAAAAAAAAAGAGAGAGAAAGAAAGACAAAGAAAAGAAATAAAAATATAATAGAATGTCAGATAGAAGTAAAGCAAAGCAGCTGAAGAGGAAGGGTAATGATGAGAAAAGGTGATGAAGCTATTTTAGACAGGAAGTCATTGGAACATGTATAGCTGACAGCCATCAGTGCCCTGCCCACATCCCCCAGGTCCCTTGGGATGATCTAGTATAAGCCAGTGTTACTGGAAGCACCTGTGACTCTCTGCCTGTGGCCCAAGGGCTTCTCTCTGTCTATGTGGCAGGTCCATGCTGGCGGAACAGCCCTTACCCAAGGGCAAATGGGAGTTGAAAGACAAACACCCCAGCTTTCCTGCCCCCGCTGGGTGGGAAAATTTTGATGTGTATTCCACATCTCCCAGAGGTTTTTGGTGGGATTGAGCCCCAATTGTTCTCAGTGGGTAACTTGGCAATTAAATATTCTGCTGGCCTCTTTCCTTGGCTGGCTCTTGTCTCCACTACTCTACTAGTTCTTCCTGGTACATTTTACACTTCAAACATACCACTTGTACTCAAATCCTTAGTTTTGGAGGAACCTAGCCTAAGTCAGTAAGTCTTAGGAATGGCCCAAGGCAGGAGACCCTCAGAATGAGATTCTAGCATTGGATCACTTGCTGGCCAACAGAGAGCAGGTCAGCAAAAACCCAATCACTGTTAGTAAGTGGGGCAGTGATGATCTCTGGAGTGCTATGGCATCACTATTACTAACAGTCTTGCCTGTGATTAACTGCGGTATTGTGTAGGTGGTGGGGAAATGCACTGGCTGATAGAGTAGCTCTTGAACTGAAAGATACGGGGACAATGATAATTATGAGAACTGTGGAGCTGGTTGCTTGTTGTTAACTGCTAGAGAAGCCACAAAGGAAGGAAATAGCAGGCTCAGGTGAGGTAATCATTGACTTAGAGCATGGGTTAAGAGCCAGAAATCTTTCATGGCATCATTTAAAGGGAGTCTCATCTGTAGGCAGAGGGTAGAATGAGCTGAAGAATAAGACCCCAAGTTTGACCTTAAATACAATAGAGCTAAAAAGGAGGCTGAGTTCACAGCCCACCAACTATCTTTCTTTCTTTCTTTCTTTCTTTCTTTCTTTCTTTCTTTCTTTCTTTCTTTCTTTCTTCTTTCTTTCTTTCTTTCCTTCTTTCATTCTTTCTTTCTTTTTTCTTTCTCTCTTTTTCTTTTTTCTTTCTTTTTTTTTTTCAGGGTCTCACTTTGCCACCTAGGCTGGAGAGCAGTGGTGCGAACACGCCTCACTGCAGCCTCAACCTCCTGGGCTCAAGTGATCTGTCTACTCTCACCTCAGGCCTCCAAGTAGCTGGGACTATAGGCATGCACCACCATGCTCAGCTAATTTTTTTTTTTTTTCATAGAGACGAGGTTTCACCATGTTGCCCAAGCTAGTCTCCAACTCCTGGCTCAAGCAATCCACCCACCTCACCCTCCTAAACTATTCGGATTACAGGTATGAGCCACTGTGCCCAGCCCCCAAATTTCTAATGCTAAAGTAAGGGACCTGAAAAAGAAGGAGAGGGGCCCTGAGAGTTCCGATGGAGGTATTTGGGTAGATGGGCTCGAGGACCTTAAAACCCCAGATTCCTCTTAAAACTGAGAGTGAGAATACTCTGGAGCCTTTCTCCTTGCTAGGAGAAATCAGACTTCTGTTGCTCGGAGACTTGCCAAGGCCTCACGTAGCAAGGGTGAATGCCTTGCAGGACGGTGCTTGTCTCTAAGATCCATCCCTACCTCTCTTCATTGCTTCTAGACCAATAATGAGAAATCTTATTATGAGCCAAGCAAGGAAATACCGTTATGTGAAGAAAGGGGCTGTTCACCAAAAGCACTGCAAAACCTGGCAAATATGTACTAGCAGGAAGTGGGAGAACTCTCCTGGAAATGAATCTTAAAGGTGCCAAATCAGGGAGGGCAGAATATAAGACTGAATAGCGGACAGTTTGTTAATACAGGTGTATTATTCAGTGACACGGGACTCACTATCCTGGTAGAATGCCTAGAACTGTACCTAATACATTGCAGAAACAGCTCCTTGAAACTTGAAAATAATGATCAGATGGAGATGCTGGAACTTCTTAGAAGAGAGATGAAGAAGAGGTCAGCAAGTTCAAAGAGATTAGAAGTAAGAATGCATTTTTTTTTTTTTTTTGAGACAGGGTTTCACTCTGTCACCGAGGCTGGAGTGCAGTGGCACAATATCAGCTCACTGCAGTCTTGACTTCCTGGGCTCAAATGATCCTCCCACCTCAGCCCTCCAAGAAGTTGGGACTACAGGCATGCACTACCATGCCCAGCTAAGTTTTGTACTTTTTGTAGAAATGGGGTTTTGCTATGTTGCTCAGACTGGTCTTGAACTTCTGGGCTCAAGCAATCTGCCCACCTCAGCCTCCCAAAGTGCTGGGATTACAGGTGTGAGCCACGGCACCTGGCCAAGAATGCATTTACTATGCAATACCAGAGAACCCACCAGCCAACAATGTTCCCTGGGAGGTCCTAGAGGACACTCCCTTACTAAAGTGATAAGCAATATGCTAGTATATTCTGAGAAGCTCAGAACTGCTTGTCCTCTAAATCAAGATTGATGGTAAGAAATGCCCCAGAGTAAATGGGAATAACAGAATTCTAGCGGCCAGGTTGGTGGTACTAGACCATCAGAGGCCCTGGGGATATAATTATGGTTATGTGTATCAGCCTGAATAAGTTAGGAATCTAATACTGAGTAGGAAACAAGTGAATCCCAGAAGAACACATGAGTCATTCAGATTTTGAAAATATGTAAAATGCCTTTTGGCTCTCTGAGCAGCAAGAACAAGTGCCTCACGAAAGGCAGCAAAAGGGGAACCAAGAAGAAAGTGGTTGATCTATTTTTTTTTTTATTTTTGAGATGGAGTCTTGCTCTGTCACCAGGCTGGAGTGCAGTGGCGTGATCTTGGCACACTGCAACCTCTGCCCCCCGGGTTCAAGCAATTCTCCTGCCTCAGCCTCCCAAGTAGCTGAGACTACAGGTGAGCACCACCATGCCCAGCTAATTTTTGTATTTTTAGTAGAGACGGGGTTTCACCATGTTGGCCTAGATGGTCTCGATCTCTTGACCTCGTGATCCACCTGCCTTGGCCTCCCAAAGTACTGGGATTACAGGCATGAGCCACCACGCCCGGCCTAGTTGATCTATTTTCTAAGAAAGACTGGTATGATGTGAAAGCACCTGCTATGTTCAACGTAAGAAATATTGGAAAGACACTAGTCACCAGGACTGAAGGAACCAAAATTGCATCAGATGGCCTCAAGGATCGTGTGTTTGAAGTGAGTCTTGCTGATCTGCAAAATTATGAAGTTGCATTTAGAAAATTCAAGCTGATTACTAAAGGTGTTCAGGGAAAAAACTGCCTAACTTCCACGGCATGCATCTTACCTGTGGCAGAATGTGTTCCATGGTCAAAAAATGGCAGACATGATTGAAGCTCATGTTGATGTCAAGACTACTGATGGTTACTTGCTTTGTCTATTCTGTGCTGCTTTTACTAAAAAACGTAACAATCAGATATGGAAGACTTCTTACGCTCAGCACAAACAGGTCTTCCAAATCTGGAAGAAGATGATGGAAATCATGACCCGAGAGGTACAGACAAATGACTTGAAAGAAGTGGTCAATAAATTGATTCCAGACAGCATTGGAAAAGACATAGATAAGGCTTACCAATCTATTTATTCTCTCAATGATGTCTTCATTAGAAAAGTAAAAATGCTGAAGAAGACCAAGTTTGAGTTGGGAAATCTCATGGAGCTTCATGGCAAAGATAGCAGTTCTGGAAAAGCTACTGGAGAATAGACAGGTTCTAAAGTTGAATAAGCTGATGGATATGAACCACCAGTCCAAGAATCTGTTTAACACTCAGACATTTAAAATGGCAAATAAAAAGTCCTATTTGTGAAAAAAACATGGAAAATGAAAATTTGTGTGTGTGTGTATGTGTGTGTGTGTATCACAGGTGGGTAAGCACAAAACTAGAGTGGTTACTTCTGGGAAAAAAAGGAAGAAAATGGGGCTAGAGAGATGTATGCAGGGACTGCTAAGGTACTGGCAATATTCTTTTTCTCAAGCCAGCTGGTGAGTACACAGGTGTTCATTTTATTATTATTCTCCATACACATGAATAATGGTTTTTTGAACATACTTAATATTTAACAAAAAATAATGTACAGAAATAGAACCTAACCATAGTTCTCTATGTTTTTGACTCACAGTAGAGAGTAGTAAAAGGAACATGAGCTCCTTTGGCTTTAGGTAGATCCAAATTCAAGCCACAAAGCTGTATAACCTCCGGGATGTTACAGTCTCTTAGTAATAGGCTTCTCACCAGTAAAATGGTTTTGGTAACAGTTACCCAGCAAGGTCATAGTAAGGATTAAATGAGACAATTTACATAAGTTTTATAGTCAGTGCCTGGCACCTATCAGGCGCTTAAAAATAATAGTTGCTATTCTATAACTTTGTCCACGCTTCCCATTTTTTCCCCCTTTTAGAAAGCTTTCATTTTCGTCATTTCACTTCATTCAATTTAATGATTTCCTGCAAGCAAAGCATTATGTGGGTGGGCTATACTTTAATGTGTGGGGTTTTTTTTTTTTTGTATTTTAAGTTAGTTTTCAAAATGTCATTATCTCATCTGATTCTCAATTTCAATCCTCAGTGCCTAGCACAGGTTGGAACATGGAAGGAGACCAATAAATCTAAGCAAATGAGTGAATGTAATAGGCAGGTGTTAGGGGCTGAATTGAATTCTCCTAAAATTAATATGTTGAAGTGCTAACCCCCAGTAGTTCAAAATGTAACTGTATATAGTGATAAGGTCTGTAAAGAGGTGATTAAGTTAAAATGAGGCCATGGGGTGGGGCTAATCCAAGATGACTGATACCTTTAGGGGAAGAAACAGGAATGCACACACATATACACTAAGGGCCATTTCAAGACAGGGAGAAGGTGGACATCTGCAAGCCAAGGAGAGAGACCTCAGAGAAACCAAACCTTGATCTTGTACTTCCAGCCTCCAGAACTGTAAGACAATAAATTTCTGTTGTTTTAAACCACTTAGCCCATGGTATTTTGTTATAGCAGCCCTGGGAAGCTAATACAGTAGGGCAAGTATAATTATCCCCAATTTACAAATGTCTAAACTGAATCTCAAGGGTTGTTGTACAGTTACATGAACAGTAAATGGGCAGAATTGGTACTTGAATCTAGGTGCCAAATTCTGGTTGTTTCCACTACAGTCTGCTTCTTGTCAAACTGTGCTATATTAAGATGCATCAATCTGTATGAACTCAATTTTTTAAATTAAATGATTTTTATCAAAGTAATACAGGGGAAAACAAGAGTTTCTTATAGTAAAGAAAACCAAGTATCACCTATCTTTCCCCTCGTTTGCCATGGCTTCCTTAGAGCAACCATTTTCCACTCTTTTAGGTGTTTTTTCCTTTAGTATTTGCATCTAACATGCTTATACATGTGTCATAATTTTTGAAATCAAGACATCACCTATTAATTTCCTGCAATTAAAGATGAATCTTTAATGATCTTAAAACTCATGCATACCCCCGTCCTCCTCCTCCCTTCATTTTAATATACTTTTATCACAATATTGATAACTTTTACTTCCATTTTGTCTTAGTTTTCTCCAGGTTAATTTTCTTTTTAACTTTTATGTTAGACTTTCCTCAAACATGTGGTGATCCTTGGTTGTTCATTCATGCTTAAGAGAAGGTCTGCTTTCTGCTTTACCCTGTGTCTTGAGAGGCAATTAGTGACTTCAATTTCTGACATTTTCTGGGGTTCTGCATCAAGGATCAGCCTGATAGTGCTGGACACTGGTGCAGGAACATAGGTTTTAGCTTTTTTTTCTCTAAGTCAGTCATTCCTTGTCCAAGTACTTTCTGTCTTCTAGAATTTCCTGACAATTCTTTTCTGCTGCCATCATCTCTTCTGTTCTCTTTGTATTTTTTTGTTCCATTTTCATTCCTTTACTGTTATCTTAGGGGGTTTTAGGAGGAAGTGGAAATACAGGTTTATAGCCAAGAGTTTACAGTTAAAATTTTGACATCTCTTGAGTTTTTATTATTAGTCAATAAATATTGGTTAGTATCAACTCAATTTAAATGAATAAAAATATCATTAGATAACTATTTTTTCCAGTTGCCTCTGCCAAACTTTCTTTTACACTGAAAACCTCAGTTTGTATTATTAGCAATAAGAGTAATATAATAGTTCAAACTTAAGTGTGACTTATATAAAACTTTTGTGCTTAGAGCGAGGTAAGGTGGGTGTCCATGGCATCACTTTAGTGATATTCCTGCTAAATACAAACACACTGAAATTGAGGGATATCCCACTGGGGAAGGATCTGGGTGGTGTGAGTTCCATAGCAGGACAAGGAGGGTTTATGAGTGGAGGACAGACTGCTGTATGGTGACACAGCCTGAGCAGGGGAGGAGAGATCCTGGCAGTAGGGTGACCTGACCCAGGGTACCAGATCTCAAGCAAGGTAAAGAGGGCATCCACACTGTGGGGTGTCCTGGGTGAGCTACCAGAGCGCAAGTCGAGTGAAGGGGGTGTCTACATGTGGGGATGGCCTGGCACAAGGGTCAGGGCACAGACTGAGGAGGACAGCGACACTGGGGAGGGAGCAGTGGCAGCAATGCGAGTTTGGTTAATGTACCAGGGGATGGATCAAACAAATAAATATATTAAGGCTCATGGGAGTCCAGTTTCTCACTTTGAAAGGAGTCATAAATATGGAAAGGGAGAAAGTTGGAATAATCCCTGAGGTATTGAATTAGGATTAGAATATCAGTGTGAACTCACAGAATGCAACGTTTCTGTATCCATATAACATCAATGTCAATGTTGTCATATATAGAGGTAAATGTGTATGTGAGTGTGTGTGTGTGTTCCCTAGAGCTGTCCACTGCGAAAGCCTGAGAGCTGTGAAACAAAACTGGAATCAGCAGACCTGCTCTGGTTGTGTGTGTGTGTTTTTTTTTTTTTGAGATAAAGTCACTCCCATCACCTAGGCTGGAGTGCAGTGGCATGATCACGGCTCACTGCAGCCTCCATCTTCTGGGCTTAGGTGTTCTACCAACCTCAGCCTTCTGAGTAGCTGGGACTACAGGCACATGCCACCATGCCCAGCTGATCGCTGTATTTTTTTGTAGAGACGGGGGTTTTGCCGTGTTGTTCAGGCTGGTCTTGAACTCCTGGGCTCAAGCAATCCATCTGCCTTGGCCTCCCAAAGTGTTGGGATTACAGGCATGAGCCATCACTCCTGGACAGATCGTGGCATCTAAATACCATTTACCACTGAAAGGAATCAGGGCTCCTTGGTAGGGTGCCAGATTTGGCAAATGAAAATACAGTAAATATTTAGCAAAGAAGATATTATTGCATGGGACATACATGCAATATATATTTACCTGAAATTCAAATTTAACTGACTACCCTGTATTTTATTTAGCAACTTTACCCCTTGGAGAAATAACTGATTCCCATACTGGGTCAGGAAAGATATAAGATGAACCAGAACACTTTTTTGTGCAAGAAAAAAAGTAAATAATCAAGGAATGATGGGATGAAATGACACAGACACCAATTTAAAGGGACTCCCATTAGCCAAATATGGGAGCAATTTAAGCATCAAAATAAATAAATAATAATAGTAACAGGTTATAATCCATTTAACAAAATAGGAAACCATGAGCCTAATAGAAATAAAAAAATAAAATGGAAGTTTGATGAGGAATTGAATATTTATCTAGATCTTATCTCCACACAAAATACTTATTAATTCCATATGGACAAAACAGTGACTTCATTGTGGAGAAGCCTGGCAGATATCATTTTAATCAAGTGATTAAAGTGAATGTCATGAGTAACAGAAGGAATTAAAATTGAGCGTCATCTGATGAGATGCAGTAAGAACGTAAAGCGATGAATATCATCAATTTAGTGATGTTCCTGCTAAAAGAAAACACGTTGAAACTGAGTGATATTCCACAATAACTAGCTGTAATCTTCAAAAGTACTGAAGTCATGGAAATAAAAGGCTGAGGAAACGTTTCAGAGAAAGGACACCAAAGACATGTGACAATTAAATGCAACACATTCTAAACTGGATCCATTATTTTTGCTATAAGGAATGTTACCTGGATAATTGATCAAATGATGGGATTTCAGGATTAGATATTATTGATTATCAAGGTCAACTGATAATTAAAAATGGATTAAAATTTAAATCAATTTAAATGGATTACAAAATCAATTTTTACCTTTTTTTTTTTTTTTTTTTGAGACAGACTCTAGCTCTGTCTCCCAGGCTATAGTGCAGTGGCATGATCTCGGCTCACCGCAACCTCTGCCTCCCAGGTTCAAGCGATTCTCCTGCCTCAGCCTCCTGAGTAGCTGGGATTATAGGCGTTTACCACCATGCCTGGCTAATTTTTGTATTTTTAGTAGGGATGGGGTTTTGTCATATTGGCAAGGCTGGTCTTGAACTCCTCACATCAAATGGTCCTCCACCTTTGTCTCCCAAAGTGCTGGGATTACAGGCATGAGCCACCATTGCCAGCCTAAAAAATCCATTTTAATTATTGTACTGTGTTTCTGTTGGAGAATGTCCCACATATAGGGCATCAGGTTGGCAACTGACTCCCAAATGGTTCAATATAAAAGAGTGATTTGTAGTGGACTTGCAACTTTTCTGTAGGCTTCAGATTGTTTTAAAATAAATAAACATCATGTTTAGTTTTGGTTTTAAAAGGAAATGATAATCATTCTTATATATGGGCCTAAAAAATAGTTGAAAATACCACTAATAAAACATGTTTTGGCCAGGCGCAGTGGCTCATGCCTGTAATCCCAGCACTTTGGGAGGCCGAGGCAGGCGGATCACCTGTCAAGAATTTGAGACTAGCCTGGCCAACATGGTGAAACCCCATCTCTACTAAAAATACAAAAATTAGCCAGGCGTGGTGGCACATGCCTGTAGTCCCAGCTACTTGGGAGGCTGAGGCAGGAGAATCGCTTGAACTTGGGAGGTGAAGGTTGCAGTGCGCTGAGGTCGCACCACTGCACTCCAGCCTGGGTGACAGAGTGAGACTCCATCACACACACACACACACACACACACACACACGCACGCACCAAAATGTGTTTTGCAATGATGAGGTACAGGACTCAAAGCCAACTATCTGGAGACCACAAACTCATACATTAAAGAATGCTCCTGAAATTAAATTGCTAGAATTTTTAAACTATAAGAAGCCAAAAAGGAGACTCAACATATTACTGATACTTGTATGCAAAGCATTGGGGGGAAATTGCCATTTAAAAGAAAAACCAATGGCAGTTACTTCTGGGGTTTAGAAAGTAGCATTTCATCTCTGGGTTAGATGGTCCTTTTGTTTAATAAAAACATCTTTAAGGGTGTGTCAGACACTGGTAATTTTCTACCCTATAACTATTCTTTCTGCTTTCCTTATTAACAGACCTCAAACCTCACTTTGGGCAACAATGCTCAGGGCCTTCTCAGCCTTCTTTAGAGCTGGGTATGGCCTTAAGACACCACTCTGTCAAGGAGAGCTAAACAGAATTGTGCTGGGAATATTGGGAAAATAATCAGTGTGGATGTGACTCCAGAGGATCTGCAGCTTATTTGTGAGTCATCAGGTAACGGGTTTGATGATAAAAGTCAACATGACACGGATGGCAATAAAGATGGCAAAGGAAAAGAAATAGCCTGGGCATATGATGGTATTATGAGCATTATGGTGTATGACCATATATTGTAATGTTCAATGTTTCTGTATGTTTTTTTTGTTTTTTGAGACAGGATCTCATTCTATTGCCCAGGTTGGAGTGCAGTGGCACGATCACAGCTCACTGCAGCCACAACCTCCCTGGGTCAGGTAATCCTCCTGCCTCAGCCTCTTGAGAGGCTGGGACTATGGGTGTGTGCCACCACACCCAGCTAATTTTTGTATTTTTTGTAGAGATGGGGTTTCACCATTTTGCCCAGGCTGGTCTCGAATTCCTGGGCTCAATCAATCCACCTGCCTTGGCCTCCCAAAGTGCTGGGATTACAGGCGTTGAGTCGCCACGCCACGCCATGTTTCTGTATTTTTAAAACTGCCATAATGAAGATTTGAAAAATGACAAATAGGATTGAAGGTTTCTAGAATGCCATTTGTTTATCCTGAGAATGCAAGCAGTGACTCATTTATTTGTAGACCACATCCTCAGAAAATACAGATCAAATGATTTTATTTTAATTTTTTTGAGATGGAGTTTTGCTCTTGTTGCCCAGGCTAGAGTGCAATGGTGCAATCTCGGCTCATTGCAACTTCTGCCTTCCGGGTTCAAGTGATTCTCCTCCATCAGCCTCCCGAGTAGCTGGGATTACAGGCATGTGCCACCACACCCAGCTAATTTTTGTATTTTTAGTAAAGATGGGGTTTCACTATGTTGGCCAGGCTGGTCTTAAACTCCTGAGGTCAAGTGATCCACCTGCCTTGGCCTCTCAAAGTGTTGGGATTACAGGCGTGAGTCACTGTGGCTGGCCTAGATCAAATAATTTTAGATGGTAGTGGCTGGGGTCAAGCACTGAGTCTGGCACATTCTAGGTATCAGACTGTATGCTCCGTTAAGGGAGGGACAAGGTCTTTTTTTTCCTCTTCTCATCACTGTATGTTCAGCACTTTGCTCTAGTGTTAGAAAATAGTAGGTGATGGTAAAATTTTGACTCAATACTGCCTTTTGGAAGTTAAAACAAAAAATATACTAATAATATTTATAAAGCTGGTCCCTTTGGGAACTCCCTATTGTTAATTCAATAATTTAACTTTGAATTTCAAGCCAGAACATTTTAAAGCCTTTGCTCTACAAGTTTAGTTACATTTAAGCCTAACTTAATATTTTTATAAAGTTATTTTTAATCCTGTTTTACTCAATTTTTAATTTTAAAAATAGCTGGATTTTATTGATAAAATATTTCATGACTATTTATGACAAAACCAACTGGCTTGTATCCTGAAGGATTCCTCTAAAGCTAAAGGTTACATTTTCAATGATTATAAGTGATTCAAAGTTATTTTATTTCCTATTAAAACCAGTAGTCATCTATCATTAATCTTCAGAATTAATCTTTTTGCAAACCCAGATGATCAGAAAGGTAACACAGGGGAAATCTCATCATTAGTCTGTAAGTTTTCCAGGTTGATTTGTATTTTAATTATTTTATTTTATTTATTTTATTATTTTATGACAAAGTCTCACTCTGTCGCCCAGGCTGGAGTGCCCTGGCACCATCTTGGCTCACTGCAACCTCTGCCTCCTGGGTTCAAGCAATTCTCATACCTCAGCCTCCCGAGTAGCTGGGATTACAGGCGCAAGCCACCACACCCAGCTAATTGTTGTATTTTTAGTAGAGATGGGGTTTCACAATTTTGGCCAGGCTGGTTTCAAACTCCTGACCTCAAGTGATCTGCCCACCTCAGCCTCCCAAAGTGCTGGGATTACAGGCATAAGCCACTGTGCCCGGCCTGTGCTTGTATTTTAAAATATCATTAAATTCTGAGAGCCTCCAACATTTTTATAGTACTATGAAATTATTAAGAAACTCATTACCAAATCCAGTGGCAACATTTGACACTTTTATTTGGTAAAACTCTTTTCTCAGTTATTAAGGAAGTATGGCGATTCTTTGAAGAAGCAATAGGGACCAGTGACAGATTGGCCATAAGGGATGAAGGGGAGAGTGGAGAAACTTTATTTTTTTTAAAGCAAGTTTTCTTCCATTTAATCCATTTTTAGTGCTACTATTTATATTAATCTTTAATTTTTTTTTTTTTTTTTTGAGACGGAGTTTCGCTCTTGTTGCCCAGGCTGGAGTGCAATGGCACGATCTCGGCTCACTGTAACCTCTGCCTTCTGGGTTCAAGCGATTCTCTTGCCTCAGCCTCCTGACTAGCTAGGATTACAGGCATGTGCCACCACGCCCGGCTAATTTTGTATTTTTAGTAGAGAGAGGGTTTCTCCATTTTGGTCAGGCTGGTCTCGAACTCCCGACCTCAGATGATCTACCTGCCTCGGCCTCCCAAAGTGCTGGGATTACAGACATGAGCCACTGCGCCCAGCCTAATCTTTAATTTTTAAAAAATTATTTCTATTTGTATCAATATTAATCTGATCCTAAAGCTGTTAGGCTTAAAATAAACCTTATTCAATTGTAGAATAAGAGGTCTGCCATGTGGAAATGAACAATATCCTACAGACCTTGGGAATTAATTTACCTTATTGTTCCAGAAGACAGAGTCAGTACCGCATTTGAAGACTCAGGGTGGAGTCCAGGTTTCCCATTTACTTGCCCTCCTGACTCTGGGTAAGTCAATTTCTCTGGGTCTCACCTTCCTCCAGTTTTAAAATATCACTGATTCTAAACAAAGAACTGAGAGATAAGAAATTAATGAAAATAATAAAATGTAGTATGTTGGGAAAATATGCCAGGCAGTGACACCAATGTTGTGTATTTGATGTTAATGAGTGAAATTAAAAAAAAAAATCCATAAATTGTAGCAGGAATGTTAGGAGGAAAGAAAAAGCCACTGTGACTTTTAAAAAAATCAACGAACCTGGGAAATGAAAAAAATATGTGCAGGGAAAACAACTTTTTACACGATTGTCTTGAGAAAAATACAAAGCAACAAAAACAAAGTTTATTTACACAGATTCGAGAGAATTAAAATTGCCTTTATATTCTCGGAGGAAACTAAAATACAACAAAAATAAAAACTACTATGAGGGATTGCTCGCAATAGCCTAATAGTTGAAAAATTGCATGATTTTGGATGGTAAAGAAAAAAAAAAGCCCTATAGGCCTACTTTTAAGAAGTTTATTAGCTGGGTATGGTGGTGCATCCCTGTGGCTTCAGGAAGCTGAGGTGGGGGAATCCACTGAGCCCAGGTTGAGGCTGCAGTGGGCTGTGTTCGCATCAATGCACTCCACCCTGGGTGATACAGTGAGACTTTGTCTCAAAAAAAAAAAGGAGAAAAAAAAAAAAGTAAAGCAAAAAAAAGTTTATAGGGTGGACATGGTGGCTCACACCTGAGGCTGAGGCTGGAGGATTGCTTGAGTCTTGGCGTTTGAGACCAGCTTGGGCAACATAGTGAGACCCCGTCTCTATAAACAATAAAAAAATTAGCCGGGTGGTGGCACGTGCCTATAGTCCTAGCTGTTTGAGAGGCAGAGGCAGGAGGAACGCTGGAGTCCAGGAGTTCGAGACTTCAGTGAGCTATGATTGAACCACTGTACTCCAGCCTTTGTGACACAGTGAAACCCTGTCTAAAAAAAAAGTTGGCCGGGCGCGGTGGCTCACGCCTGTAATCCCAGCACTTTGGGAGGCTGAGGCGGGCGGATCACGAGGTCAGGAGATCGAGACCATCTTGGCTAACATGGTGAAAACCCGTTTCTACTAAAAATACAAAAAATTAGCCGGGCGCACAGGCAGGCGCCTGTAGTCCCAGCTACTCGGGAGGCTGAGGGAAGAGAATGGCGTGAACCCGGGAGGCGGAGGTTGCAGTGAGCCGAGATTGCGCCACTGCACTCCAGCCTGGGCAACAGAGCGAGACTCCTTCTCAAAAAAACCAAAAAAACAAAACAAACAAACAAAGTTTATAATCAAATTAATAAAAAAAACTACATAACCTATAATTATGCTTATTTTGGAAGGAACTTGTCCCAAATATAACTCACTTGGTGGCATTACTGATGGCAGTGGCAGGCCATCCAGAGCAGACACTGCCATCATGCTGGCTGCAGCGTGGATGTGTGAGCGGTGGTGGCAGGAGAGGCTGTGGGAGTGGCAGTGGCAGTTGTGGGACCTTTGTGCCCTGCATTCCCGAGGTGGACAACTGTGCTGCACCCCGTACCCATCCTCATATGGCCATGCAGGACCCGTTCCCAGCACTGGAGGCTCCACTCCTCCAGACCCTGACCCTGAATCACTGTGATCACCAACTGACACCATGGGGAGCATGTGGGGAGGAGGTGGACAGTCCCCAGAGCCCACTGCCCTGGGGGTTGCTGTGATGGGGCAAGGCTGAGCTGCCTGCCAGCAGAGGAGCAGCATGCTCAGGCACGGAGAGGTGGGCAGAGAAGGGCCCAGCAAGGACCTGGAGTCCCCGTGCCGGGTTGCAAGGAGGCACAGCTGGGGCTGCCTGCACACTCCATGAGCAGGCGGCAGCCCTACCCTCCCAGGCGCAGCACCAGGGCATCTCCGCACGCTGCACCCTCTGGGGGATGGGAAGGCCCCCTTGCCCTTGCAGGCCAGGGGGTGTCTGTTCCCACTGCTTGGCCTCTCCCTGCTCCCAGTGCCTGCTCTGATCTCAGAACGGGGTTGGGGCCAAGCCCGGGCACTGTCACAGCCCAGCTGGGTATGTGCAGGCTTGGGGCAGTACTGACATGCCAGCCCCCCGCTGCTTCCGCCCCCTCTAGATGTTGGGCGCTGACAAGCATGGGAGGCAAGGGTTGGCAGGGCTGAGGGCAGCTCTGTGCTGGCCCCACAGGCGCCCCTCTGCAGGAATAGCCTGGGTGCCATGAAAAGTGGTAGGAGGCAGACAGGCTCTAGAGTGGAAAGGAGCGGGTTCCCACTGAAGCCCCACTTTTAGGCCGGGGAAGGCCTGAAGCCTGGGGATTGGGCTGCCCATCCTGCAAACCAGAGTGGGAACTTATGGTGCTTTTTCCTGGGCCTGCCCAAGGACCAATCAGCATGCACTTCCTCCCCTCTGAGGCCCGGGGCTCAGTCAGAACTAAGCAGACGATGGATGACCAGCTGCAGAGAGGAGCTACCTTCTCTGCTGTTAGCTGAACACTTGTTAGGATGACCAGCTGTGGAGAGTAGCTACCATCCCTGCTGAGAACTGAACACTTGTTGGGACAACCTTCCTGCATAGAGGAGCTACCTTGCAAAGAGGAGCTCTCCTCTCTGCTGAGAGCTGAAAACTCATCAGGACAACCTGCCTAGCAGAAAGGAGCTGCTGTCTCTGGTAGGAGCTGAACACTCATTGGGACGCCCTGGCTGCAGAAAGGAGCTACCCGCTGTGGGTCTCCTCTGAGCTGTTCCATTACTCAATAACATCTTGCTCACCCTCCACTTGTCTGTGTACCTCATTCTTCCTGGTCACAGGACAAGAACTTAGGACCTGCCAAATGGTGAGGCTAAAAGAGATATAACACAAACGGGGCTGAGACATCCCCCTTGCTTGCCACGTTGCGGGTGAAGAGGAGAGAAGGGCTGTGGCCTTTCAGAGAGCCCAGACCTGGGAGCTCCCCAAGCCAACGCTGTGACTCCCTCTTTGGGTCCCTGCAGTTCCTGGCGTCTCCAAGCTTCTGGGTGCCAATGTGTTCCCTGGTGCCAGCTGTGGAAGCTGCCTGCAGTATGCGTGGTCCAGCCACAGCCTTGCAGAGAGCTGGTGCATCTGGAGCTGCCCGCCCCACTGCAGTAACTGGTGTGTCTGACTGCGCAGTAGCCAGACCTCACGCTCGCTCACACATGCCTTGCCACTCCAGGCTGTACTTGCCCTTGGCAGGCGTGGGATCCAGGCTGGTAGCATAAGCTGAGCACAGCCTGCCAGGCCAAGTAGGTGGAATGAGCCCAGTGGGCCTGAGCAAGACTTGGGCAAAGGCGCCACAGGCCACAGAGGTTTCTGGCCAGAAAAGTGACACCCTAAACATCCCATAACATTATTTTACCTGTTCAAATGTGGACTATGATAGGATATTGAAAAGTTGGGCATCTCAGAGACTTAGACATTGAAAAGATACTAACGCACCACAAAAACGTAAATCCAAATAGCTAGTTGTATACAAAAAGGTCCTCAACAGCATCAGTAATCAGAGAAATGACAGTTAAAACCACGATGATATACTACTACACACCCACCAGACTAGCAAAACTGAAAAGACCAATAATGTCAAGTGTTGTGAAGGTGTGGAGCAATGGGACTCATATATACCTAGTGTGAGTGTGTAACCCTCTAGAAAAGAACTTGACATTATTTATTCAAGTTTATGATACATATTACCACTCCCAGGTATATGCTATACAGAAACTGACGTAGATGTGATGGAATACATATATGAAGAATGTTCACGTTAGCATTTATAACAATCCTAAACTGGAAACAACCCAGATGTCCACCAGCAATAGAATGGCTAGACATATTGTCACATACTGTTACAATGGGACACTGTAATATGCAGCAATGAAAATGCACAAATTACAGCTATAGGAACAACCTGAACAACATATGAATTAAAAACAATGTTGAGCAAAAGCAGCAAGAACAACAGATTACATATTATATTGTTTCAGTTACATAAAGTTCAAAACAAAGAGTGAAACTAAACAATATATTGTTTAGGGATGCATGCTTGAGACAAAGCGACAAAGAAAAGCAGGGAAATGATTATCACAAATGTTAGAATAATGGCTACATTTAGGAGGGAGGGAGAGTTGTGTTCGGGAAGGTCATGGCAGGGAGGGGAACTTCTGAGTTGCTGGAAATATTCCATTTCTTGACCTGGTTGATTGGTTACGTGGTGGTTTCCTTTATAATCACTTATACTATATCACTGCTTTATGTATTTAAACTATATTTCACAATAAAAATGTTAAAATTCATATAGAGTTTCTGGAAAGCAAAATTTTGCCAGATAAGTTAGCTTACACAATCTTTGACAGTAAAAGCCACTGATGTGGAATAACAAAACACTGATTAGTTTCTCGTAAGAGCTCACTTTCAAGTGTAGAGGTCAAAAACCTTATGAGTCTCCGTTTTTCTGTATTTCAACACAGTATTTACAGCCTTATCTTAAATTGATGAACCAGGGAAGGAACTATTAGCTAAAACTTGAGATTTTTTGGGATTTTTAATTAACTAGCTGTTTTCTCCTCTGGATTAATAAGCAATACGAGGAACTAAAGAGATGCAGACCAAGTTGGAAATGTATGAACTTCCTTCTCTCCAGTCTCCAGTTCCAGCTGTTTCCTCCTGTTATCAAGCTGGGTGTTGAGGTGGGTATCTAGCCCAGTAAGCTTAGTATGTTGTTATTAAATACTTTCTAAGTAAGTGGCTCAGGCTCTCCTGAGTGCCCTTCTGTTCTTCAGCACTGAGGCTGTAAGGTGGAGCCACTGACAATGAAAACAAGATCACGCTGCTGAAAAACCCTATGTGGTACACACTTAACTGGAGGTGTTCTCTGCTGGGCTGCAGAACTCTGATGTTTGCACTCTTTTCCTTCAAAGCCCACAAAGGTTAAACTCTCTGAGGTGTTTAGCTTCAGAAAGTCCCCTAAATCTGTGTGTTTTACTCCTTTAATTTCCACCATTCCCCTGCTGTAAGATAGGAAGAGGGGGAAAAACAAAAAATATTTATTTTGTAGCCATGTGAGACCATCACTTGTCGGTCTGATTAACTGTGAGTCTTATTTGGAAGGCTGTAGCAGGGGATTGGTCATGTAAAGACAGAAAAATCCAGGGTAATTTAAGCAGGATGTTTAACCTGGCTCTTGGAACTTCAGGTCAAGGGCGGTGCTAGTCTGTGAGTCTCTCCTTGGTTTTGCCACATCCTCCTTTGCCCCTCTCACCACCTTTCCCGCAGCATTTTAATGAACACGAGCCCTTGGATTTACCCAGTTAAAAGTTTCCTTAGTCTACTGTTTGCAGATGGTAGTGGAAGTAGTGGGAGAAACCCAGAGCTTCCCACATTTGTCTATAATACACTTGCTCCTATCTCACTCCCTCCTCCAGGTGGAAAGACTTGTAAAATCCATTACTACTGCTTCCCGAGGAGGTAGAGTGTACTAGGGTCCAGGGACAGAATTGTGGAATCTGCTTTCATCATTGCTGCTGCTTTAATCTTTTTCTCATACTATTCACTGAAGACAGATTTCTGAGGATTCTGGTCCTTTTATCTTAAATTTCTTTTCCTAGAGAACTACACTTTTAACGTCATGAATTTTTACTTGACTTTCCTTTCCAGGATAACATCTGTAGGAAAAGCTGCATAATACTAATAACATTTATTTTAGAAAGAAAATAACCTTTGAGTCAGACCTGAAACATAGGCCAACATTTCTTGATGACAACGTACGCTGATGAACCAAGACCAGAAGCTCTCGAAAGCTCCAAACCATAAGAAAGAACCATTCGTAAAAGTGAGGCACTATTAAATTCTTCCCCTGACAGTCAAAAATCCTTCAACAATCTCCCAGAGGATGGCTCCCTTCCAATCCTCCCTTCCCGCCGCCCTAACAATCTGCGCGAGGATGGGTCCCTTCTCCTGCCCGGCATTTCGTCTCCTTTTCCACTAAAGACTCAGGTTGTGACTCTGTACTCAAGCCGCACCCCTGTTTCTTTCATGGCTAGGGGGAGGGGAGGAATGTATTACAACTCATTTTTACAATGCACTGCAGTTTACGAAGCGCTTGCACTTCCACCATATCCTCTGAGCTTCGCGAGTGCCACGTGAGAGAGGCATTCATTCATTCATTCATTCATTCATCAAACATTTGCTCGGCCCGACCACACGTTATCCAACGCTGGGTCTCACCCCACGCCACGGGAAGGGTGGGGCGCTCTCTCCCTGGAGCAGGTGCAGCAGATCAGGCTGTAGGGTAACTCCTCGATCAGTCCGGCTTTTCGAGGGTCTGTTTGGGGCCAAATGCCTCACCTTCGGGTGGTGTGCACAGCTGCCTGAAGGCGCGGCCTGGGCCTCCTCCTTCCTCCCAAAGGAGCAGTCCCCACCTGCCCCGAAGGAAACCGCTACAGAGCAAGCTCTCCAGGCCGCCCTCGGGTCAGGGGTAAGATCGGGCGGCAGCTTAGGCTCGACTCGGCTCCTCCCCTTCCTCTCTTCAGTTCTGACGCGGCCGTAGAGGCGGCAGCGGCGGCGGCGGCTGCGAGTCCCGCGGCCCGAGGCGCACCCACCCGCTTGCCGATCCCCACTTCCTCTTCCCTTGGAGCGTCATCAGAGCGCGCCAGAGGCGCCCAGGGCGGGGTGGCTGGAAGGGGAAAAAAGGCCAGCAGAGGAAGCCTCAGAGCGGAAAGAAGAGGGAGGGGGAAGAGAGCGGTTGCTAGGTGACTGGCGTCATCGGCAGGCGCCGCTCTCCTCCCGCCCCTCTCTCTGGAGTGAGGCGAGAGCCCCGCGCAGAGCGAGGGAGACAGCGAGCTGAGCTCCGGGCGCTGCCGCTGCCGCTGCCGCCGCCGCTGAGAGTGAGAGCGAAGGAGCATCCGAGAGATCCAGCCCCTCTGCACTGGCCGCCGCTGAGACCTTCGCTCTCACCTGGGCCAGCGGGAGCCGCGGCCGCACTCCTTTCCCCCCCTCACCTTCCCGGCCGGCAGCGGCGGCTGCACACGCCGGAGCCGGAGCAGGAGCCCGAGCCTGAGCCGGAGCCGGCGGCTTGGGGGGCAGGGAGGCGGCTACCACGGGCCGGGACTGGGTAGCTGCTCCGCGGTGAGAGAACGCCGAGGAGGCGCCGGAGCTTCTGCCTCGTCCTGTGGGGCGTGGGGCGAGAGACCCCCAAGGTGTAGGGAGGGGGGTCCCAGCCGCAGCGACACATGCGGGAGCCGGGAGCGGGGGCGGCGCCGAGCGGAGCCGGCCGGGTCCCTCGCCTTGCCGCCGCCTCGGCCACCCGCCCGGGGCCGTAGCATCTTGCCCCGGAGTGTATGAACCGGGGCCCCAACCAAGCTCGGCAACCACCCCCCGGCCGGGGGGGCGGGGACCCCGATGTGAAGCGGCGGCTGGGGCGGCGGAGAGAGGAGGACCGACGCCGCCGTCCTTTCCTCACCTTCCCCCTCCCCTCAGCCCCCTCCGGGGGTCTTCTCCCTTGGCCAGTCGCCGGCCCCCCGGCTCCTTGGCTGGACTCCGGGAGGAGTTCTTAGAGCCCCCCTCCCCCGCCCCAGTCCCGAGGGCGGCGGGGCCGGGGGGGACCCGGGGGGCCGGCCGCAGCCTCCACCCAGAGGAAACTTTATAAAAACAAAATCCGGAGTCTCCCAAACCTGACTGTCCCGGGAGAAGTGGCCCTGGACGGGCAGAAGCCGCAGCCTGAAAAGACCCAGGAAGAGGAAAAGAGGAGGTAAGCGGGGCCGCCGTCTCCTCTCCCCTGGCAGCGCGGAAGAGACCCGGGTGGCCGCCTGGTTTAGCGACACGAGCACCGCTTCTTCCTCAGTACCGCGCCGGAGCCTTCCGCAGCTGCCGCCTCAGTCCGAAGGAGGAAGGGAACCAACCCACTTTCTCGGCGCCGCGGCTCTTCTATAAAAGTGTGAGTGGCCCCGGGAGAAGGAATTGAGGGGGAGAAAGTGGGAGGATGCCGGCGCTTCCTCCGGGAGTTTTGCTGATGTTCTCCAGTAGTGTTGGGAGTCTATCAATGAGGGAGTCTAGCTTTATTCACGGAGAGGGGGGAAGGTGTTAGGGAGGCCTGTATTTTGTAACTTTTTAGCTCTTTGTACGAGTAATCCAAGTATGCAGGTTTCTCTTGGAGGAGTTCTTTCTCCAAAGTGAATACTCGCACCTTTCTGGCCAGTAATTGGCAAAGGGAAATTGAGGAAGCCAGAGCATATGTGCGCACGGAGGCCATCTGTATCTGTAACCTTTTCCTGGTACTGTGGGTGTGTGCGGTGTACTTTTTGTTTCTGGGGTACTCTCATATATGTTCCCGAATGAGAACTAGTTACCCTATGGACCCCTGAAAGTAAAATTCCTTTTTTTAAAAACAACAACAACAAACCTGTCTTGAGAGAGATTCATTTTAGTACCTATTGGTACAGGAGTTAACCTCAGTTCCTGGGTCCAGTTCATGTGTGTCAGGAGGACACTGTAACAGATGTCAGTTACTCAGGAACTTGAGTTGTTAGGAATCACAGCTTACTTGGGGAAGAGCATTTATCACATTAATCATTTTATAAAAGTTGTGATTTTTTTCCCTCCCCCCCTTTTTTTTTAGAGTAACAAATTACAGCACTTTTTTATTTGGTTTGAGGCTTTGCTTTTTTGAATTATCTTTATTTCTGTATCAATTTAGGATACATCTTTGATATTTAAGTCAGGAATGATTTTTTCCTTCCATTATTTTAAAGCTGAAGTTTATAAAACCTTTGACTTGTATTTTAGGTATCTTGTCAGGGTACCAAATTAAAGGTTCATGAAAGTAATTAATATTTCATATACAGACCTTAAGGGTTAAACATAGAGCAGAATTTTATGTGAGAAGGCATAGAGAGTACTATACTGAGAATTGTGGTCCATCTAGACAACTGTGGGCTGGTTCTGTCTGAAGCCACTGCTGAGACATGCTTTGTGGGAATGAATGTAAGCCTGGGGTTCTCTCTCTATTCGAAGTTCTCCATTCAGGATCTTGATTAGATTAATTTAAAACTTTCTCAAACTTAACAATGTTTGGTCCTTTTTTTTAAAGTAATGAGTTCTGCAAGTTTATTAGCCTGTGTATTATGTGACAATTCATTTACATATTGCATACCTGTGTCCCTAAACTTTCAGGACACAGTCAGAGTTTGTGTTTCAAGAATTATCAGGACAAGCCTCAGTTCATCTTTTCTTAATTTTATAGACTTTCATTATTTCTACCATCAGTTTCTCCAACTGTTGTCTTAGAATAATGTCTTTCATTTCTTTGACCACTTTTCCCTCCTCTGGAACTTCTCCCACTGAATTGTTTTTCTTTAGTTGCCTTGTTATGCTTTGGTAAGGAACTTTAAATTCTGTCTTTTAAGTGTGTACTGACATGAAAATACTGAATAGTAGATGTAATGTTAGACTTAGAATCAGAGTCACGTATTCTGTTTTTCACTAAGATGTTGTAAAGAGAAATGTAGTCATGTAGAAGCTGTATTTTGGGAAGGAGGGGAGGACAAACTAAGAAACAAACTATAGTTTGAATGTAGGTTGCACTCTGTCAAAGTTGCTTACTAACTTTAGGACCTACTTTTATTGCTTTATAGATTGGTTAAAAATTACGGTAATTTTTTTTTGAGACAGAGTCTTGCTCTGTCACCCAGGCTGGAGTGCAGTGGAGCGATCTCGGCTCACTGCAACCTCCGCCTCCCAGGTTCAAGCGATTCTCCTGCCTCAGCCTCCTGAGTAGCTGGGACTACAGGCATGCGCTACCACGTCTGGCTAATTCTTTTGTATTTTTAGTAGAGACGGGGTTTCACCATGTCAGTCAGGCTGGTCTCGAACTCCTGACCTCAAATGATCTGCCCACCTCGGCCTCCCAAAGTGCTGGGATTACAGGCGTGAGCCACCGCGTCCAGCCAAAACGTTATGGTAATGTTTTATTGCATGTTTGGGTAGAAATGGCAAAGTATTTGGGATCCCTGCCTTTGAGATGCTTTTACTTGTAGGTGGTGGAGACAATCAAACACAAATTGCACAAAGCTATAGGAGAGGGGGGATAGACCAATATTTATCCAAGACCACACTGGATGTTAGATATTATTTGGCAACTTATAGATGTGAATATATTTTTACATTTTTCACTAGGGAAATGTTGCTTTTGGACGTGTACATATAGAACTAATTGAAGTATTGAAGCCAAATCTGGGAAGGTTTCTTTTAGGAAGAAAAGAGCAAGTGGAGACAAAATATTTAAGACTTTTGGAATTGGAAGGCACAAGGGACAGATAAAATTACGAAGTTGGTTTGAAGGGAATACAGATGGAGGTTGTTGAGTAGTGTTAGGGTCAGTTGTGTTTGTGTAGACACATGATTACAGTTCAAAGAAGCAACTGAGAAGAGTGTTCGTGAGAGTAGTTTCAGATGACTGGGGAGAAATTACATTTTAGGCAAAAGCCGTTATGCCTGGATTAGGATTTTGTTTTTCTAGGGAACCAACATTTTTATTATATCGTGGCTATCCAGGGCTATACAGAAGGAGGAGTGAAAAAGAAGATGCTTAGTGTGTTGAAAGCGGCTTCTTACAAAAAAGAGTTTGGAAATGAGTAAATTTTACCAAAGTTTACCAAAGTAAACTTTGCTTTGGATGTGAAATTTTAGGGCAACAATTGGATACTGGTGCAGTTTCAAAACAGCAAAATAGTTTAGCAGGTAATATGCTGAAAATGTAAAGTTGGAATTATTTTCAAAGTATTTAGGTTTCCCAGAGTACTGATGGAAAGTGAAGAGCTGAAAAGTGGGTATTTTTAGTTAGGGGGAAAATCCGAATGAATG
This sequence comes from Nomascus leucogenys, assembly GCF_006542625.1. NCBI lineage: Eukaryota > Metazoa > Chordata > Mammalia > Primates > Hylobatidae > Nomascus > Nomascus leucogenys. Next base: position 73,182,185 of record NC_044387.1, on the reverse strand, counting down.
AGACACTACCTAAAATAGATGTTTTAGAAGTGGATAAGAGTTGAAGTTAAAAAGGAATGAGCAGGCTTTAAACATGGCCACCAGTTTAGTACCAGGGTATATTATTCTGTATTTTTGAAACAAGCTAAAAGTTTTTTTTTTAATAGGGTGTATAGGTCCCTTGAGATTAAATTCAGAAGAGTATACTTAATAATTTAATTGTTAAGGAATTTATACATAGAAGGACAGATTTGTTTCCTCAAATTCATGTTTTAAAGTTCGCTGTGCATTATTATCCTACGTTTGGTCTTAATATGACGAAGTGAGGCCAAAAATAGCTGACAGAGAAGGCTGCTTCCCTTGTTCACAGTTGGTGTGTGTCTTTGTGTCCCATACAATGGAGGGGATATCCCTGTGTAGGCACAGTAGTGCTGAACATGCTTTTTTTTTTTCCTTTTAAACTTTTTATTAAAAAACAAAAAGCAACTTGGCACTTAAAAAAATGTAGACATTTTTGTGGCTTGCATTTAGTATTGACTTTAACAGGATTAAGGATTGTGAGGAAGGAAATATATATTCACACTTTTTTGTGTTCCTTAGTTGGAATTCTGCACCTTCCCAGTAGCTTCTCTGACTTCTTAACAGTGATTATTCAAATGGCAGAAACTCTGGGGAAGAGATGTTTCAACAAGGAGATAGGTCTAAGGTGATTCTAGGGTGAAGATATAGGGATTGGATTATATGCCATATGGAGGCCTTCTCTCATCACCCTTCACTTTCCACAACATTTTTTGTGCAGTCGAAGCCATGTTCAGATGAATTTTAGAAGGCAGCCGTTTATAGTTAACGTTATTTACCAGTAAGGACAGTGGGAAGAGTGGTAACTTCATGTACTTTGCCTTGGCAACTTTTGGATTGATAGGGAATTAGAGAGCCTTGAGGGTTTATGTTTGTGTGTGTGTGTGTGTGTGTGTGCGCGTGTGTGTGTGTTTTAGCACCCACCAGATGACCCCAAAGGCCATGCATAGGCTCATTTAATTGTACTTTGGATATGGTTCTTGGAGAAGTCTTCTGGTGCTTCTGACATCTCATTGCGTAGAGAAGGAGTTGGCAAACTATTTTTGTAAAGGGCCAGTTAGTAAATATTTTAGGTTTTACAGGCCACGTGATCTGTCACAACTTTCAATTCTGTTCTTAGAGTGTGAAAGCAGCTGTAGACAACAAGGAAGTGAATGAATGTTGCTGTGCTCCAGTTGGCCCATAGGCTGAAGTTTTTGGACCCCTGGTATAGACAACTGCCAAATCCACCAACAAACAGTATGAGCTTTATTACACTACAAAGCCAGGACTGGCTATTTTTGGTGGTCTTTGTTTTCTAGATGAGATGTTTTTCTCTGAGTTCATTTAAAATGATTCTGCATAAAGCACATACTCTACTGTACAAAATACTTTTGCCTTCATGGTAATGAAAACTATGGATTGAGGGTCAGGGGTGATACCATCTTTAAAGAGATGCAGCTAAAAAGTAGGGACTACCTGCATTTCTTATCTAAAGATAACCACAGTTGGCATTTAGTGATATACTTGCTTTGTATCATGGCCAAAAGTTATCTGTAAAGAAGCTTGCGGGCATACTTTTGAAACCTTCTGAAAATAAATGTAAAGCATTTACTTCGTATGTAAAATTAGAAGTGTTTATGGTTGCTTTGAATAATATGAGTCAAATTATAGGAGCATTAAAGTTTGATACTGCTATCTATTAAAGTCCTAATCTCTTGCAGTGACTAATTCAGTGTGTAGAATTAGTGGCTCCGCAATTTTTGTTTTGTTAATTTCAAGTACTAGTGTGTCTTAACAAATCACTTAAATCATTTAAATGTGTACTTTAAAAAGCTTTGATGTATATACATGTATATATATACACGTATGTGTGTGTGTGTGTGTGTGTGTGTGTGTGTATGTTTTGTTTTGTTTTTTTTTTTTGAGACGGGATCTCATTCTGTCACCCAGGCTGGAGTGCTGTGGTGTGAGCTCAGCTCACTGTAACCTCCACCTCCTGGGCTCAAGTCATCCTCCTACCTCAGCCTCTCGAGTAGCTGGGATCACAGGCATGCGCCACCATGCCTGACTAATTTTTTTGTATTTTTGATAGAGATGGGTAACAACTTTTGGATTGATAGGGAATTAGAGAGCCTCGAGGGTATATGTTTGTGTGTGTGTGTTTTAGCACCCACCAGATGACCCCAAAGGCCATGCATCATGTTGCCCAGGCTGGTCTCTTAACTCCTGAGCTCAGGTAATCCATCCACCTTGACCTCCCACAGTGCTGGGATTGCAGGCGTGAGCCACCACACCTGGCCAGCATTGCTATATTTTTAAGAGTGAATCATGTGTGTTGTTCAGAAAGTGTAATTCACTTTGTACAATTTTGCATTTCAGTTAATATTAAAATATTTGTTTCATATGTCAGCAGATACCAACATTGGGTGATGATATATTTAGTTTCATAAATCCTATTTATTTTAGGATTCCCTTGTTTATGGCAGGGATGGAGATTACTCTTGCAATAATGATCACTTTTTAGTTAGTATGAAACCTGCTTTTAGTTTATATATAGTATTCCTACATATTGTTACTTAAATTGAACTAACAATTTACTTTTTAATTTTTCTTCTTCCTTTTAAAGAAAGAGTATATAATCTGACAATGTTAGTACATCTTTTAGAAGGTAACTATAAAGTTGCTTTCCTATTTATTTGGAAAGTATTATTTACTTATTATTTTAAAAAATCTTGTAATTTTTGCCTTTTCAAGTAATTTTATCTTTGTCCCAAGCCTAAGGATGAGTGGCAATTTAAAAGACACAAGGTATGCATCTTCTATCTGCAAATACTCCAAATAGAAATATTCTAGTTTGTTGATACTTTGAGTGGACCAGGGAAAAATGTGTATTAGTTTTTTTTTAGTGTGGCTGAATTGTCATTACAAAAAGATGAGTAAAGTTGCTTTTAAATAATGAATTCTTGCTGTTAAATTGTCCTGTTTTTAGGCTTTTCCCCCATTAAGTGTAATGGGGGAAAATGTACACACACATACACACACAAAGTATGTGTGTAGACGTACCTAGCGTATTGTGCTAGATGTTCATTTCTGCATAACTGCTCTGGAATTTAGGCAATATTAAAAGACTTTACAAAATATTTTTAGTATCACTTAATATCATCCTGTTTTATGTCTTAATGTACTTTTATGTTTTTGCTGCTTTCTGATGATACCTCCTTGGTACTTTCTCATGATACCTTTGACAGTATATTTAAATGGAATGTATTTTCTCAAAGTATGTGACATTTTCTGAACACTACGGGATATATATCTTCTAGTAATTATATTTTTACGTGCAAGTATCTTTAAAAATTTCTTCCTATTACAACTTCAGAATTGTGAAACATTTGAGGGAGCATCTGCAGTTTTCACTGAGCACTTAATCTGGATATTGGAATGACAGACTTAACATTTAACTAAGTTTTTCTGAGGTGTTCCTTTACAATTTTTGAGTAACACTTGATTTCTGTGAAGCAGAAGGCTTATAAGAAGAAAATATGAGAGCCAGTGTTCGTCTTGTATTATCCTGCCATGCAGGTAGTTGAAAATCAGAAACAAACAGAAATGCACAAGAGACCTTATTGCTTGAGTATCTTCTGCTCTTCCCCCATCAGACCTAAGGGACAGCTAGTGGATCAGTCAGATACTGTGCAGTTTCTGTTGCTATGCTGTGTCACCTTTGCCCTTTCTTTCTAGCTGGAAGATAGCTACTGGAAATCTGGCTGTAAGAAAGAGATAGCATGTTTTCTCTCTCTCTCTCTCTCTGTGTGTGTGTGTGTGTCTGTGTACATGTACCTAGTGTATTGTGTTAGATGTTCATTTCTGCACGACTGCTCTGGAATTTAGGAAATATTAAAAGACTACAAAATATTTTTCATATTATTTAGCCTTTTCTCTGAGAGGATCACATCCTCTGGCTTTGGCGTTTTCATCTCACAGCATCTTAAACGAACCTGTCAATGTATATTATCAGTTCCAAATGTGAAGTCTCAAAGCAAATTGCTGGTTTGTTTTTGGAAGAATATATGTGTGTGTGTGTATATGTGTGTGTGTGTGTGTGTGTGTATAATTTTTAAATTTTTAACAAAAATTCCTGATCTAGTCAATGCTTATGAGAGTGTGTGTGGTTTGTTTAAAATTATTTTTTTTGGAGACAGGGTTGCTTGTTGTCACCAGGCTGGAGGGCAGTGGTGTGATCTTTGCTCACTGCAGCCTCGACCCCCTGGGCTCAAGTGATCTTCCCACCTTAGCCTCCTGAGTAGCTGAGTAGCTGGGACTATAGGTGTGTACTTCCACACCCTGCAAATTAAAAAAAAATTTTCTGTAAAGACAGGGTCTCACTATATTGCCCATGCTGGTTCTCAAACTCCAGGACTCAAGCAGTCCTCCTGAAATGGCCTCCCAAAGTGTTGGGATTACAGGCTTGGGCCACAGTGTCCGGTCAGAGTGTATATATTTTTTAACAGCCTTTTAGGATTGCATGCTTTTTAGGGGGGTGAATGGGGGGTAATATACCTTTGCATGACATTCTCTAGGTCTGAGAAGGAGTTGCTTCACTAAAAGTGTAATTTATAATTAGCAAATGGTTGAAAACAAGTCTACCTGGAGTCAGCAACAGGCAGCTAGTTTACTTCTCATTTACCTGATAAAATACATTGATAATATCGATTCAATAATTCATAATTCAATAATTTCTTGGCTTCATGGCCTTGGACAAGCTATTTATTATCCTTTTAATTTTGGTGGCATCACCTGTTGATGGAGGAAAACGTGTCCTTTACGTGGTGGTTGTTAGGATTAAATGAGGCAATATAAAGCATGCAAAGCTCTTAATCCAGTGCCTGACATATAGCATTTGACCCATCAGTGTTAATTTATTAAGTTAAAGTTCTTATAAAGTGTGCTGTAGATAGAAGATTTAAATCAGGCTTTATATTAAGCCCAACATTTAAATTCAACACTTGAGTTTGACAAATAATACTGAAGTAATTGTGTGTTTTCAGAAACATCTAAAACTTCATTAACATTTTATTAAAAACTGAAGAAATGACAGAACTGTTGGGCTTTTTTTTTTAATAGAAAGACTGATTTGAACATAACTGGAATTTGAATTTATTTTCAAAGATCTCGGTAGTGCATGGACCAGAAAAGAATCCTTTTTTGAATAGTTAGTGATTATGATAGTGACTGTGGTTTAAATTGCCCATTTAGAAATAGCAGGATCTAATTCAGTTATCAGAATAACTGAATTATTTTAATTGCCCATCTCTTTAACCCTTGGAAATAAAAAGCTTTAAAAAATCATTAAGAAGTTGAACAGAAATTTTATCTGTGTCATTTACATCCCAAATTCAGATAGAAATAATTTTGTTTACATGATTCTATTTTAACTACTTAATTTTAGTTTTTGTTTTTTCCTGAAATTATTAGTATGTGGATTTTAAAAATTCCTTTTTTTTGTGCTTAGTATTTGTTTTTGTTTGTTTGTTTGTTTGTTTTTTTGAGATGGAGTCCCGCTCTCTCGCCCAGGCTGGAGTGCAGTGGTGCGATCTCGGCTCACTGCAAGCTCCATCTCCCAGGTTCACGCCATTCTCCTGTCTCAGCCTCCCCAGTAGCTGGGACTACAGGCGCCCACCAGCACGCCCAGCTAATTTTTTTGTATTTTTAGTAGAGATGGGGTTTCACCGTTTTAGCCAGGATGGTCTGGATCTCCTGACCTCGTGATCCGCCCATCTCGGCCTCCCAAAGTGCTGGGATTACAGGCGTGAGCCACCACGCCCGGCCTGTGCTTAGTATTTGTTAAATACAAGATTGGTTTTCCGAAATACCTTTTCTTCAAGTGTTTTATTGGCCAATACAATAAATAAATGCTTCTTGATTGTTTTTGTATTTGTAAAGAAATTCTATGTTGAGAACAGTTTTGATATGCTTTCCTTCATAGTCTGTTTATTGAATAGAACTGTATGTTTAAGGTATATGAAAAAAATCTAAGCTAGAAAAAAAGACTGAGATACATTCTTGGGAGAAAATATTTGCAAACTATGCATCTGACAAAGGTCTATTGTCCAGCGTCTATAAGAACTTAAATTTACAAGAGAGAAACGACCCCATTAAAAAGTGGGCAAAGGACGTGAATAGACACTTCTCAGAAGAAGACTTACATGTGGCCAACAAGCAAAGAAAGCTCAATATTACTCATTAGAGAAATGCAAATCAAAACCACAGTGAGATACCATCTCAGACTATTCAGAGTGGCTACTATAAAAAGTCAAAAAATAACAGATGCTAGTGAAGTTGCAGAGAAAAGGGAACACTTATACACTGTTGGTGGGAGTGTAAATTAGTTCAACCATTGTGGAAATCAGTATGGCGATTCCTCAAAGAGCTAACAGCAGAACTACCATTCCACTCAGCAATCCCATTACTAATGGGTATATACCCAGAAGAATATAATTCATTCTACCATAAAGACACATGCACACGCATGTTCCCTACAGCACTAATCACAATAGCAAAGATGTGGAATCAATCTAAATGCCCATCAGTGACAGATTGGATAAAGAAAATGTGGTACATAGACACCATGGGATACTATGCAGCCATAAAAAAGAAGGAGATCATGTCTTTTGTGGGAATATGGATGAAGCTGGAGGCTATTATCCATAGCACACTAATGCAAGAACAGAAAACCAAGTACCGCGTGTTCTCACTTATAAGTGGGAGCTAAATGGTAAGAACTTATGAGCAAAATGAAACAATAGACACTGGGGTCTACTTGAGGGGCAGGGTAGGAGGAGGGAGAAGAGCAGAAAAGATAACTATTGGATACTGAGTTTAATACCTGGTTGTTGAAATAATAAGTACAGCACATCCTCGTGACACATGTTTACCTATGAAACCTTTACATGTACCCCCAAACCTAAAATAAAAGTTAAAAAAATATATTCTTTAGCACTGATTATCTTGCTAGCTGTGACTTCTCCTTTTAAGGAAAGTTTGCTTTAGATTTTAATGTAAATGTAGAAATTAGATTGGTTTATCTGCTAGTGGATCTCTGGTTAGATGATTAATGAATATTTTAGTTTAAAAAAATTTCAGCATTTTAAATACTTTTCTTTGTTGGTAACGATTTGGATTATGCTTCTAGGGATCTTTACATTTCATAGTTTTTCGAAAAAGACTATAATAAGTTCCTGGATGGGAAGAAGAGCATGTTCTGTCTAGTTTATTTGATTTCTTCCTGATTATTATGTATGTAATACTGGAAGGTTGTGTAAATAAATATTTGGGTTGTAAGTTTTCTTTTGCATGATTGGTGGTCTCTTAATTGACTGCTGTGTGAATTTGATAGTATAAACTAGAATGCTTATACAGTGAGTGGGGAAGCCTTTTTCTACTGAGTGTTATGCAGGTGGATTTTTTCCCCCCCTGCGGATAAATACTAAACTTTTATATTACCAGATTTAGACATTTAGACAGGAAACAAAATTTCCTTTTTTTTTTTTTTTTTTTTTTTTAAATGAGCAGGAGAAGAGAGTGGGGTTGTACAGAGGTGGTGAGAGAGGCAGTAAAGGAGGGAGCAAAGAAGAGGCACATATCAGGGAAGTGGCTCCGGAAGTTTTGAGTTCAGTCTTAGTCAGAGGTCACACCCTGTTATTTCTTTGGGTTGTGGACATGAGGTGTTACCACTTGTTATCTGTCACCCTTTGAAATGATGATTAGATTATTGGTTTTTATTCATAGCTTTTCAACATTTGGGTTCTTTAAACCATTGAAGGTTTAGTTTGTATGGGATAATCAGTGTTATTTTAGGGTGGGAAAATTTCCACCATACCTGCTAGGAGAAGGGGATGGCCAAAAAGTTTTTGACTTACAGAGGAGTTTTTTTGTTCTGTTGTTTTTTCCGCATTGACTCTATTTCGCTAGTTTTGTCTGAGAGGGGTGCTTGTAATTCTGTATGTGACATAGTAGCTGAGAGGCAAGCTTTGGAGTTGATAGACCCAGGTTCCAGCTCTGCTGCTTTGTGATTTCAGGCAAGTTATTTATTCCATGTGTGTTTCCTTTAAAACTGGGATGATAATAATAGTGCCTATTTCCTTTATAGGGTAATTAAGAGGATTGAGATAATGCATGTAAGCCTTTAGCACAGTGTCTGGCTAAGTTAGCATCCAGTAAATGTTAGCTGCTGCAATAATAAGAAATATTGTAGTATTAAGTTATTGTTATTTCTGTGAGGGTGCTGGTTTTCTGAATGCTGAGACACTGGTGATCTTTGCTCCTGAACGTGTTACTGTTTTGAATACTACCTTTATTCAGCAGCAGATTCAGTTCAGATTTACTGAACACCTACTATGCCAGGAATTGATCTAAATAAGCAAAACAAAAATCCTGCTCTCTTGAAACTTACTTTCTGGTTAGGAGAGACAAAATACACAAAACAAAATAGATGATGTGTCACTCAGGAAATTTGGTTGTTGGACTTTGTCTAAGCTTTCATTAACCAACCCTAGCAGTCTTAACCTTTACATATTTTTTGATTGTTCCTGTTGCTGTGCTTGAGAGTGTTTGGAGGTAGGGGCACCCTAAAAGCATATCATGGACTAGCTTTATTGTCTCCAGCTTCAGTTTGATCCTAATTTTAAGACAGCCTTAAATGATAGTTTTCATCATTTCCTTAACTTACTACTTAAATTGGCTATCTCAAAACTTTCAGTCCCCAAAACTTGTATTTCACATCGTTCAGAGAGATGTTGCCCCTCCCCAGCTGCTCCGCTTTTGCTCTTCTATGCCATTTTCTTAAGAGGAGGAGATACTAGAAACCTCTTTTTAGATTTATTTTCTGACTAGTCTAACTGCATACTTTTCCTTCTCATATTTTGTTTTCTACCCTTTATTTATTGTTAACTGATATATTTAATTTGCTTAGTTTCTTTAAAATATGTGGTTTTTTTGGTCTCTCCAATTAAATTGTGAAAGTTTTTAGGTCAGGGACCACTTTTCTATTTTGACCTTGAGCTTACTCTTTTGAAAAAAAGATACCACTCAGGGATGTGAGATCTCAAAGAGATAATGTGTGAAAGGGGTCCTGGAGCCAGATCCTTAATAAATGGTAGTTTCTTCTTTGAACCACTCTAATTTCTAAAAGTTAGTGCTGTGCATATAATCAGTGCTGAAAAAATACTTGAATTGAGTTGGTGAACTTTTAATTTTCACTTAGTGGTAGTTATAGTTTTTAGTGCTAGATAAGAGTCAAAATACTACTTTTCAAGTGTCAGATGATAAACGCTGGGTCACTAGTGGTAGAGCTCAACAGTGATTAGGAGCAGGAACTTGAGCCCTCATTGTTTGGGTTCAAGTACAGGCTACCACACTTTTACTGGTTGTATGACCTTTGGCAAGTTGTTTAACCTCCCTCGGTTTCTTTATCTGTAAGGAGGGGAAAATGATATCTACCTACCTCATGGATACTTCTTTGTTAGTATTAAAGGAAGTAAATGAGAAGCTCGAAATAGTGCTTAGCATATAACAATCTATAACAGGGTCCCCGGGGGACATTTGGCACTATTTGGTGATGTTTCTGATGGTCATTTGGGGGAGTGGGGAGAGGGAAGGGTGCTACTGGTATCTAGTGGGTAGAGGTTAGGTATAAACAAGGTATAGGACAGCATCCACAACAAAAAATTACTTGATCCAGAATGCCAGCTCTGCCAAGCAACATTGGGAAACCCAGCTTAGTTCCTTTGTATAAGGTACTTTGCCAGTTAGATTCTGTATAAATGCTGATTATTGATAAAGATGAGTCACAGACATGGATAGGCTTCATTTAACATTCATTTTAAAAGACAGACATGTAAGAAGGTTAGTAGATTTCGTTTTTTTTAAGGTTACAGGGAAATTACTCCAAAATTAATCTAAAAGTGCTTACACTTTTTTCAGAAACTGAGAAAAGATTCCAGATGGATTTTACTAATTTAATTTTTTTAATGACGAACTATTCATGTAAAAGTATATTATGAATAGAGGGCTTATGAGATATGAGTGCCGTAGTGTGTATTCATAAAGTCAAACGTACACTTAAAAAACAAATATCAAGGTAAATGGAATGATCTGTTGGGGGAAACCTTGGAGCTCTCTCTCTTTCCATATGTTTTATTACTCACAAAGTCAAGGGCTCTTTAACTTAGGATCTTGTTTTTCTGTGTGCACTTTTCCCCTTTACTGTTTAAAATTGGACCCTTACTAAAGATACAGAAAATTAGCTGGGCATGGTGGCGTGCACCTGTAATTTCAGCTACTGGGGAGGCTGAGGCAGGGAGAATTGCTTGAACCAGGGAGACGGAGGTTGCAGTGAGCTCAGTCTCAAAAAAAAAAAAAAAAAATTGGACCCTTACCATTCCTTGTCCATTTCAGGAGCCTCTTAATTGCCTTGCTTCTGTTCTTTCTCTGTATTCCCACTTGAATTGACTCTTCTTTGCTGGGATCCCTTTGGGATCCCTTCTAGTGCAGATCCAATCTACCCTTCAGAGCTCCTTCCACTGTCCCCTTATTTCTGGGAGAGAATTCAGCCGTAATACCCTAAGGCTGGAATTTGAATGTACTGACTTTTCTGTTTATAGGGTTGTGTATTATCTTTGGAAGAATTGGGAAGTCACATCATTTTCTGTATGTTGTGGTTCAGGTGATTTCTTTCACTTGTATCCAAACACTGGTTGTGTGTCCATGTATATACAGCATGTATATACTTTAATGTCTATTTGTATGTGTGTGTACATGTATATTCTTTCATGTATATTTGTCTCTACACCTTGCTATTTCCTCTGCTTGGAATGTTCTTTTCTTTGCATCTGGGAAACATTTGTCTCTTCAGACCCTACTTAAGTATTGGTCTCCTAGGAAGTGTGTCCTGATTAATATAGCTAGAGTTAGTTATTTTTTTCCACTGGTTACCCACAGTATCTCTGTGGCTTTTATAGCACTTAACATCCTTATTTGTATTTTTCTCTTCTACTGATCTCTCAGTTCTTTGAGGGCAAGAGTCTTGTCTTAGTCAACACCTGCTCCCCCAAGTACCTAACATTCCTGCCACATTGTAGACATATAGTATGTTAACAAATGAATGGGAGAGACAAAAAACTGGAAAGCTTTTAAATAAGTTCTATGGGGGTTGGCAGGAGGGGAGACCACACATTATCTTGTCACCTTTGTTTCCAAGTGCTTAGTGTTGTGCTTGCCCATAGGTGTTCAGCAAATATTTATTGAATGAATTAGAAGCAAATCCCAGGAGTTGATAAAATTTTCATGTGAACTTTTTTTCTTCTGCATTTCTGGAAAGCATATCCTAGAAGTAAAGTAGCTTAGATATTTTGGAACATCTTATTCTTAAAGTCGACCTTCCTATTTTTGACTCAGTAGTGAAACTTCGATCCAATTGATACTTCCTGAATAGTGCTTTTGGCTGATTTCTTCACAACATAGGTCCGTTCTGCTGTTGAGTTTGTTGGAAAGATGAATATGTAGTATCATTTTTACATCATAGAGGAGCCATCATTAAGTAAAAGTGTTAAATAAGGACTCTGGTCCCCTTTGCACATTTGGGCCCAAATAAAGTGAGTATGTACTCTTCTTAAGTATGGGTAATGACTGAGGCTATTGAGGTGTAGGAATGAAAGAGGACAACTGGAGATGAAGAAGTGACCTACTAGATCTCTTTTTCTTTTGGTAATGATTGATTTTTTACCCCCAGTTATTTTTAAAGAATTAGCAAGGAAGGAGAGGGGTATGAATCTAGAAGATAAGAATGTAGATTTTCTAATTCATGATCATTATTATTACCATGTATTGAATGTTTACTGTATGTCAGAAACTGTCCTAAGGATTTTTACAACTGTTATTTAACTTACTTCTCACAGCAGTTCATATGAAATAGCTACTGATGTTTTATGGCAGAGGAAACAAATTCAGATAAATTTCCAAGAACACATTGTTAGGAATTTTGACTTGCAGAACTGGGATTCAAATCTAGATCTGTCGTACTCCATGGTGTATGCTTTTAATCATGCATGCTGTCTCTTAAGTTTTTATTGAAAATGGAAAGTTGTACTGACATAGGAGGGGAAAATGATAGAAAATCATCCTATTGGAAGGCAGATTAACAGACTCATGAAGAAGCAATTCCCAGGTTCATATCATTATACAAAATAATTGTGAAATTGAAGTCTGTCATTTGAATTGATTTGCATTAATCTTCATTTTTTAGTCTTGCTCTTGGAATCATCATCAGGACAGGTGTCCCAGATATGTTAGCAGTAGAATAAATTTATCTAGGCAAAATCTGTCTAAGATTATGGAGAAAACTGATTTTATATGTGAAATGTGTTGTTTAGTGAGAGTTTAATCTTTTGAAGATTATTCTTGGGTAGAGGATGAGCCTCAAATACATTATTTAGGATTTGAAAACCTACGGTTTGGCATCCTTGTGAAGTGTAGCCAGAAAATCTGACAATCAACATTTGTTAGTCTCTTAGGTATAAATTTATAAATTGTTTAAGTCCGTGGCTATCTGATTATTCTTTCCTTTTTTTTTTTTTTTTTTGGAGACAGAGTCTCACTCTGTAGCCCAGGCTGGAGTGCAGTGGTGTGATCTTGGCTCACTGCAAGCTCTGCCTCCTGGATTCGTGCCATTCTCCTTCCTCAGCCTCCCAAGTAGCTGGGACTACAGGCGCCCACCACCATGCCCAGCTAATTTTTTGTATTTTTAGTAGAGACGGGGTTTCACCGTGTTAGCCAGGAGGGTCTCGATCTCCTGACCTGGTGAACCGCCTGCCTTTGCCTCTCAAAGTGCTGGGATTACAGGCGTGAGCCACCGCGCCTGGCTTCCCTTATGTAATTTCTTAAGCTATTTTTGTTTGCTGATTTGGTGTTTGTAATTTAAAAAAATTTATTTTTTTTTCTTTTACATACTTTGTAGAGCTATTCCCTACCCAGTGAGTTTATTTATAGATATTTCATATTTAATTAATACTGTGAGAACACAGTTTTTATAGCTGTATTTTTGTTTTTTCGTTAGGATATTTAAAATAGTTTTTGTAATTTTGTTACCTTAAAAAGAGCTAAATTAGATGTTGGCCTTTAAAAATGTTTTGTGAAAGATTTTCTCTTGGTTCCATTTAAAATACTGTATTTGTAACTATAGTTAAATACATTTGAACTTTGCCCTTTCCAGAAATTTTAATTATATGCTTTTATAAAATTTTATCAAAAGTTACATGCAAATACTAAGTATAGAGTGCTGAAGCTGAGCGTGATGACTTATGCCTATAATCCCAGTTACTCGGGAGGCTGAGGCAAAAGGATTGCTTTAGACCAGGAGTTGGAGACCAGCCTGGGCAACACAGCAAAACCTCGTCTCTACAAAAATAAAATAAATTAGCTGGGTGTGGTGGTGTGCACCTGTAGTCCTAGTTACGTGGGAGGCTGAGGTGGGAGGATGGTTTTGGGCATAGTAGTTCAATACTGTAGTGAGCCAAGATCTGCCACTATACTTTAGCCTGGGTGACAGAGCAAGACCCTGCTTCAAATATGTAAATAAATAAAATAGTAGGCTGAGTGCAGTGGCTCATGGCTGTAATCCCAGCACATTGGGAGGTCGAGGCGGGTGGGTCACTTGAGGCTAGGAGTTCCAGACCAGCCTGGCTAGCATGGTGAAACCCTGTCTCTACTAAAAATAGAAAAATTAGCTGGGTGTGGTGGTGCGCACCTGTAATCCCAGCTACTCTGGAGGCTGAGGCAGGAGAATTGCTTGAACCTGGGCGGTGGAGGTTGCGTTGAGCTGAGATTGCACCATTGCACTCCAGCCTGGGTGACAGAGCGAGACTCTGTCTTGAGGGAAAAAAAAAGAAAAATATAAATATTGAGTGCTGAATGATGTTCTATAAAAGATTAAAAATGCCTAAGTGGAACTAAATTCTGGTAAATAGAATTTAGGGGTTGGGGTAGAAGGAATCAGATAAGTACTTCAAGATTTTCAGATTTTAAGTCTTAGGCTCATTAGTATCCTCTGACATCATCTACTACAGGTTTCCTTTCTTAGAAGTAAATGTTAATATGGCACCACTATACAAATAATATCGATATCAGTATTTGAGTGTTTATTATGTGACAAGCACTGTTCTGTGTCCATCGTGTGTATTACCTCATCCAGTCCTCATGATAGCTCTATGAGGTAAGTGTTGTTAATATCCCTATTTTATAGCTGAAAATTTGGCATGAGAAGTTAAACATGGTCAAGGTCCCACCTTTAGTTAATGGTGGAGCTGGGATTGTTTCCAGGCAGTCTGGCTCTAGAGCCTGGGACCTTAATCTTTATTCTATACTGTCTGTATCATCTGTAAATTTATTTCTTATATATTATTTATAGAACAGTGCCTGGCACACAATAAGAGCTGTAGAAGTACTGGCTATTTTCATTGGCATTTAATTATATACTCTATGAGGTTGGCAGAGCATGCATTATTATTCCATTTGTTTATTTATACTATTAATTAGATAGTAGACTTTATTCAGATTTGTGTGTTTCTTTTTTTAAATAGTCGAGTTTACCGAGGTTCTTAGAAACTGCATGATTGCCTCCAATAATGTGGCCACGCTATATCTCAAAATCAACTTTTTTTAAAAAACCAGCCATCCAACTTTATTTACACTTCCTTAGAAATGGATAAAGACCAAGATTGGGCTTCTGTTTTGATATGTCATTGGTTTAGAAAGGCAGAAATGGCCTGGCGCGGTAGCTCATGCGTACAATCCTAGCACCTTGGGAGGCTGAGGTGAGTGGATCGCTTGAGCTCAGGAGTTCCAGACCAGCTGGACAACATGGCGAAACCGTCTCTACTGAACATACAAAAATTAGCTGGGTGTGGTGGCGCTTGCCTGTAGTCCCAGCTACTTGGGAGGCTGAGGCAGGAGGATTACTTGAACCCAGGAGGTCGAGGCTGCAGTGAGCCGAGATGGTGCTACTGCACTCCAGCCTGGGTGACAAAATAAGACCCTGTCTCAAAAACAAACAAACAAAAAAAGCGGAAACAACCATACTAAGTTTACAGTATTGTTTGTGTGCCTACTTGGTGGAAGAAATAAATTCTTAGAAGTTACAGTTTTTCTTAAACTTGTACAGTGTTGAGATTAGTATTACCCCTTATCCTGCTGACTTGTGAAATTGAATTATATCACTTATAATAATGTGAAGTTTTAGAAATTGTTTTGATGATAAAGAGTAGCAGCCTTTAAGAGAAATAATGTAAACCATGTTTCCTCAAATCTAAATAGTCATCTGTATGGTATTAGTTTTCCATCGCTCTACAGAAGCAGTCCCCAACCTTTTTGGCACCAGGGACCATTTTTGTGGAAGACAATTTTTCCATGGATGTGGGGAAGGAGAGACAGGGGGGAATGGTTTGGGATGAATCATCAGGCATTAGGTTCTCGTAAGGAGCACCTAACCTAGATGCCTTGCATGCACAGTTCACAATAGTGTTTGTGCTCCTATGAGACTCTAATGCCGCAGCTGATCTGACAGGAGGCAGAGCTCAGGCGATAATACTCCACCTGCAGCTCACCTCCTGCTGTGCGGCCGGGTTTCTAATAGGCCACGGACCAGTACCAGTTGTGGACCCCTGCTCTACAGCAAATTAACACAAATTTAGCAGCTTATCTTACAGTTTCTGTTGGTCAGGAATTTGGGTATGGTTTAGCTGGGTCTTTCCTCAGGTTCTCACTATGCTGAAATTAAGGAATCAGCCGGGTCTCCTATCTCTTCTGAGGCTCTGGGTTCTCCTCCAGGCTCACTCCTTGTGGAAAGAATTCAATTCCTTGTGCTTGTAGATCTGATGTCCCTGTTTGCTTGCTGGCTGTCAGCCAGGGACCACTTTGAGCTCCTTAGAGGCCCACCCCCACCACCATGTTCTTGCCATGTGGCCAAGTTACTATGTTGTGTATGACTAAGGAAGAAAAATGCTGGATTAAAATATAAGACGAATTGTTACTTTGTATATGACTAAGGAAGAAAAAATGTTGAATTAAAACATGATACAATGCATTATTGCTTGGACAGTGCCTTGCAAAAAAAAAAAAAAAAAAAAAGAATTGTTATTCTTCCAGCCACAATATCTGCTTCAGAAATGTCAAATTTATTTTCTACTGTTGTGTTTGTGTGCTTTTTTGTAAACAATTTTTTTGTTTCAATGCTGAATCATAGTATTTTACAGGACGTTTAAAATTAAGAAGTAAGTGTGACTTGTGTGCCAAAAATGTACAGAATTTAGTAAGAATTCTGGTGATATAAACTGCCATTACCAAATTTGCAAGTGTACAGGGAATGACAGCTATGTTGTGACTGCCACGGGCAAATGGTGATTTGTAAAGCATTGTTGCTTTTTTCCCCCCATTTTAAGTTGATTTTGAGATATAATTTATATACAGTAAACTACAAGACATTTCTGTCACCCTCAAAAGATTCCTCATGCCCCTTCACAGTTAAATCCTTCCCTGCACCCTCACCCCAGGCAATCAATGATCTGCTTTTTTATTACTACAAATTAGTTTGCATTTTTTAGTATTTTAGACAGTGAGGAAAAAAGAGGAGATGGAGACAGGCTATTTTTAATTTTTATATTTTCTTTGTTCTTAGAGAAATCCTAGTTTCTTTATTAGGCATTAGGTTTATTCCTTCAGTGTGGGGGTAAAATGATTCTTCCTGAAGCTTTCTAAGTACGTTTCCTAGATGTTCTTGACCTCTGTTTTGTGTCAGATAACTTTTCTCCAGCATAACCAGAGTTGGCTCTCTTAAACCATACATGTTTGCCTAGCTCCCTCATCCATATTTCTACTCACTGTCTTTTTAGGACCATAAACAGAGGTATTTTTGACTTGACATTCTCAGCTCCTAAACAATCTTACAGTGTTACTGAAGCTTTTCACCTGTCACATACCCCCTGACCTAGTCTGTTTTTGTGTTGCTGTAAATACCCGAGGCTGGGTAATTTATGAAGAAAAGAGGTTTATTTGGTTCATGGTTCCTGCAGGTTGTGTAAGAAGCATGATGTCAGAACATCTGCTTTCTGGTGAGGGCTTCAGGAAGCTTCCACTCATGGCAGAGAGTGAAGGGGAGCAGGTATTACACGGTGAGGCAGGAAAGGAGAGAAAGAGGAGAGGGGGTGCCAAGCTCTTTTTATCAGTTCTCATGAGAACTTACAGAGGGGAAACTCGTTCATTACCTTGAGGATAGCGCAAGCTGTTTATGTGGAATCTGCTCCTATGACCCAGGCTCCTCCAACTGTGCCCCACCCTCAACATTGGGGATCAGATTTCAACCTGAGATTTGGAGGTGTCAAATATTGAAATTATATCATCCATTAGAGAACATACCGCCCCACCCCTGAGAATCTCAAAATGTATTAATCTCAGATTTTCTTGTTGAGAATTCATATTACAGTATGAGTTGTAGGAAACATGAAGGAAAGATTTCCCTTCTAGTCAGTTCTTATATTTATCGCTTGTTTCATGCTCCTTGATGTGTATAGTGTTTTCAGGTGCAGGAAATGCTGTGGGAAGAATGTTGCTTCTTAGAACGTAAGAAAAAGGGAACCCTAAGGGAAGACTCAAATGAAGTCCCCAAAAAGCCCACTTAGCTTCTTCTGAGACAGCATTTTCCAATGGAATGCAAGCGAGATAGTTAAATTTAAATTTTCTAGTAGCTATGTTAATAAAGCAAAAAAAAAGAACCAGCCAACATTAATTTTAATAATATATTTTATTTAACACAATGTATCCCAAATGTTATTTTATCATGTAATCAATATGAAAACTATGAAGACTTTGATATTTAAAATTCTTATTTTAATACTAAATCTTTGAAATCAGTGTATATTTTATACTTACAAGACATCTGAATTTGGACTTAGTCACATTTCAAGTGCTCATTAGTTAGTGACTACCTTAGTGGACAGTGTAGATGTAGATTATGTACTTTTTAGGAAAAGACAATAGCATGTGGACTCCACAAGAAATTGTCTTTAACAACTGTTTGACTCTCATAGGTTAGGGCTTTAGTGTTTCAGAATGGTTTCTATGGTTAAGATACAAAGTTTTTTATTTTTATAAAGGTAAATACATTTTTATACATTTTCATTATACATATAATGTCATTGTTGGAGAGTTGGAAAAGTCTGGGTAAAAGACAACAAATTGTCCTCACTTCCTCAGTCCAGAGATAACCAATGGTAAACTTTATTGCATTTCCTCTTTGGGAATGTTGCTTTTTAAAATCAAAGAGAAAATAGATTTCTTTTTTGTCATAATTCCTTCCTGTTCACATTCAGACATACATTATTATTGACAATTCTTTTACCTCTTTGTTTAAATTTATGTATTCTTTTTCTCCGGCTGTATCCTCCAATAAGGTCTCTGTGAGTGGAGTACTCTGGAGCACAGTAACCTGAATGGTGCTTCCCTGGATTAGGGTTAACAATAGAAACTTCAATGGCTTTTATGTACTCATTGCTAAACCAGTGTAGTTGCTTTCTATTTTAACTATCTGCGATCTCTTTGCATATCCCACAGCTTTTTTAGTTATTGAGGCATAATTTGCATACCAGAAAATTCACTCTATTAAATATTCAGTTCAGGTCGGGCACAATGGCTCATGCCTGTAATCCCACTTTGGGAGGCTGAGGCGAGCGGATCACCTGAGGTCAAGGGTTTGAGACCAGCCTGGCCAATATGGTGAAACCCCGTCTCTACTAAAAATACAAAAATTAGCCGAGCATGGTGGTGTGTGCCTGTAGTCCCAGCTATTTGGGAGGCTGAGGCAGGAGAATCGCTGGAACCCGGGAGGCAGAGGTTGCAGTGAGCCGAGATGGTGCCATTGCACTCCAGCCTGGGCAACAGGAGCAAAACTCCATCTCAAATAAATAAATAAATAAATAAATATTCATTCGTTTTCGTTGTATTCACACAGTTGTGCAATAATTATCACTATCAATCCAGAACATTTTCATTACCTCAAAAGAACCCCGATGCTTATTAAGGAGTCACTTCCCATTTCCTCTTTGCGCAGTCTCCTGGCAACCACTAATCTATTTCCTATCTCTATGGATTTGCCTATTTTAGACATTTCTTATAAATGGAATCATACAGTACATGGCCTTTTGTGTTTGGCTTCTTTCACGTAACACGATGTTTTCAGTGTTCTTCTGTGTTGTAGCATGCATGAGAACTTCATTCTTTTTAGGACTGAATAGTATTCAGTTGTATGGAGGATACCACATCTTATTCATTCATCAGTTGATGGACTTTGGGGTTGTTTCTGCTTTTTGAGATCACATTCATTCTTCAAGAACATTAATTTCTTAATATCATCCTCCATTCTTGTCAAAGCTTTCAGTGGTTTCCTGTTGTCTATAAACATAATAGAAAAATATTTAGTTTGCATTCAGTCTTACAAAGTGTAATTTCAAGTTACTTTTCCACTCTTATTTTCCATCTTGGTATTGTTTACTGTGTCTAAAATATGTGCTACATATGAATTATAAAATTATGTAGACAATATAGATAACCTTGTCATCTGATCTAATTTTTAAAAACTGAATTTGAATACTGACAAACTAAGGAGTATGTGTAGTATGGAGAATTTGAGAAAGACAAGTATCAGTAAAGAAGAAACATTATAGTAAAACAAAATTTTTTTCTGCCTTGGTCCATTGAAAGAAATATTTAGTTTCATATAATGTGAACAAAAACCTTAATTTTGAATAAACATTTGATACATAGGAACTCATTCAAATCATTGATTTTCTGGTTAACTTTGTTAGTAGTTTGTTTTTTTCTGAGTCTTTTGTTTTATTTTAATCTGGACAGAGTCAGTCTTTTTCTCCTTTTTACATGCCTGAAATAGTAAAAATGAAATATTTTTACTTAAAAATATTTCCAGAATGTCTTACACACACGTACACTTAGAAACAAATACAAATATATAGTGATATTCTCTCACATTTTACAGAGAAAAGCATAGTATACATGCTTTTTTAAATTTCACAGTAGATCTTAGAGATCTTTTAATATTAGCATACTGAGAACTTCCTCATTTTTTTCATAATAGTATTGTTTATTCCATTGTGATGAACATGCTATTGTTTTTGAAACTAGTCCCATATTGGTGGACATTTAGGTTGTTTCCAGGTCCATATTACAGATAATACTACAGTGAATAAGTTTGTACATGTATCATTTCATATGTATACCAATATTTCTGCAGGATAATTTCCCAAAAGTGAAATTGCTGAATCAAAAGATATATCCACCTGAAATTTGATTACCCATATTTTTAAGCATAGGGAAATAAATAGAAAAAAAGAAACTATAGATTTTCAAAAACTTTGTTTATAGATGAAAAAATGGAGGATTAGAACTTTTAAGTAATTGTCCATGGTCATGCACTCCACGGAGGACTGGGCATGGTGGGGGTTGGGGCGGGGGCTGTGTCAGGATGCTAACCCAGGTGTTCCTGATTTTAAATAAGCTCCTATCCTTCCTGTTATATTCATACTGCATGTTATGAGCAAAAGGGGAGAGAAGTCACCAACTTTTTTGAGAAAAATAATAAAATCCCAGACTTTATTTTTGGGATCATCTGAGGTGGGAAGATGGCTTGGGCCCAGGAGTTTGAGATTAGCCTGGGCAACATAAAGAGACCCCGTCTCTACAAAAAAAAAAAAAAAAAAAAAAAAAAAAAAAAAAAAAAATTAACCATGGTGTTTGAGGCTTAAGTGAGCTATGATCACTGCACTCTAGCCTGGGTGACAGAATGAGATACCAGTATACGGAGGTATTTAATGTATATCGAAGGTAGCATTTCAGATTGGTGGGGGAGAAGATGGATTATTTGGTCATTTATATTGCAGCAACTTTCTATTCATTTGGGGAAAAAGCCCTGTCCCTTGCTCTTACTCTTTACATAAAAAATAATTAAAAAATGAAAGCAAAAGGTAATGCAGAAGGATGTCGTGAGGTTAGCCTTATTAAATAGACTGAACTCAGTGAGTACTGAACTCATGAAAGTTTCATATTTTTCCCAGTCACTGTCTTTTGCATTTTCCTTAATTGATTTTTAACGTCACCTTGGATTAATCTCATAGCTTTCCCAATATGTTTTTAGTTATGAAAAGTCTATTTCTGCTCTTGCCCCGTATTAGGCTTGACATGTGGCTGGAGAGATCTATGGTACTCTTTCATATGTACTGCTCTCCTCTTTCTCTCCTCCCTTTTTTACTTGTTATGAAAACAATGAGTAAGGTTAAAAAATTATTTTTCACAAACATGAAAAAGGTTGATAATACGTAAGTTTTGAATATGGGGGGAAGTTATTCTCATACTGTTGTTGGGAGTATACATTTTTGTGGCCTTTTTGGAGAGCAGTTTGACAGTATTTATCAAAATAAAGTACACAGGTATCTTGAATTAGCAGTTGTTCTTCCAAAATTTAGTAGTACAGATATACTGACATAACTTTACTTAAAAGTAGAATCATTTTTATAACTTAGTGTTTATTGACAAGAGAATTAGCATTTATTTGAGTCATTTATTATTCTAACTCTTCTACCAAAATGGTGAGATGTGTTGTAATTTACTAGAAGTTTAGGTTGTTCCCAATTTTTTCGTAAGTATAAAAAATGCTGCAGTGAACATCTTTGTCTGTGTGCTACCCATTCATTACTGTTGAGAATGTTTCTTAATGGCTATATTTAGGTAAGTGCTATTTCCCTTTATTTCCCCTCTTATACTTTAAGGAGCACAGGAGATCTCAGTTTTAATCACAGCTCAATTGCCTAAATGGGTGTGTGACTTATAACAAGCTCTTTAACCTTACTGAGCAGAAGGTTCTGCAGATATGGGCCTGTCAGACTATTTTATAGCAGTAACAAGTGGACTGCCTATTGTTGACCATAGTCACATTCTTCATCATCTTGTAGGGAGTAGTGTCAATAGGACAACCCATTGAGTGATAGTCCTAACTTTCTTGGTTCCTCTCCCTCATTGTGAGGTCATTGTTTCACATTGTATATACTTACTGATTCAAAAAACAACTCCAACACTTATTGAGGGGTAGTACTGTTCCAGTTGAGAATTACTGTTGTAAAAATTTTGGCAGGAATTATATAAGATTATTCGTGATTGTTATTGACTTATCTTTATTCCTTCATTTTTTTTAAAGCAGGAAGCAATAATAGTTTACGTTTGTTAACCTCAATATCTACTCTAAAACATGTCGTTTTTCTTATTATCACCATGAAAGTCTGGGTTAACAGGAGACAAGACTAGCTTCTTCACAGATACATACATTAATTTGACATTATAGAAAAATGAGACTGTATCCTGACTTGCCAGTTTGGTTTTGATTGGTGGTTTCACCTTTTTTTTTTAGACTCAGGAAAACGGTGGCAAAAAATAGTATAAAGGGTAAATTCTCATATGTTCTTCATTCAAGTTCCCAAAATTTAACATCTTATGCAATGACAGAACAATGATCAAAATCAGGAAATTAACATTCATGTAATACTGATATATAGTCTATAGACTTTATTCAGATTTCACCCATTTTCTCACCAATGGCCTTTCTCTGGTCCAGGATCACAATGAGATTACTCATGTGTTGTATTTTAGTTATCATGTTTTCTTAGTTTTCTTTAACCTGAAACAATTCCAGTCTTTCTTTGCCTTTTGTGACTGTTATACTTTGTAAGAGTACTGGTCAGTAATTTTGTGGAATATTGCACAATTTGTGTTTGTATGTTTTCCGATGATTCAATTAATTTTAAACATTTTTGATTAAGAATACTGCAAAAATGATTTTATGAATCTTATTTAGAGGCACATGATGCTGATTTGTCCAATTATCGGTGATACTAACTTTCAGTTCCTTTGGTTAAGGTGGTATCAGTCAGGTTTGTCCACTCTAGTTGCTTTTTTTCCTTTGTAATTCGTAAGTAGTGTTGATTCAGATTCTAAGTAAAGAAAAGGAAAAAAAAAGTATCTTATGGGAAGGTACTTAAAAATAAGTACTTTGGGACCAGGTAATTATCATTTCTCATCATACTCTACCAATTTTTAACTTCCTTGCTTTTTTTTTTTTTCTTTTTTTCTTTTTTTTTTTTTTTTTTTTTTTGTAGTAGCATGATCATGACTCACTGCAAGCCTCGATCTCCTGGGCTCATGTGATCCTCCTACCTCTCAGCCTGTTAAGTAGCTGGGACTGCAGGTGCACACCACCATGCCTGGCTAATTTTTCATATTTTTTGTAGAGACGAGGTTTCATCATGTTGTCTAGGCTAGTCTCGAACTCCTGGACTCAAGCAATCCTCCTGTGTTGGCCTCCCAAGGTGTTGGGATTACAAGCGTGAGCCACTGCCTGGCCCCAGACTTTAACTTTTATTGATGATTTTGTCATGGTGATTTTCTATTTCCATCATTTCTTCTGTATTTACGTTAGTGGTTTTTGGTAAGGGAGAACTTTCCCTTGTTATGTATTTATTTAATGTTTTATGTATATCAAAATGGACTCGTGGATTTTTTTTCCCCTCTTATATCAGATGGACTTAGAGATTATTCTATGGATTTCATCTGTTATCATCATTATTTATTTTGGTGCTCTAATTATCCCAGGTTTGGCCCTGTGAAACCTCTTCAAGGAGGTTCCTGGTCCTTTTGACGTGTCTCCTTCATTTTGTGAGGGCTTAACTTTCTGTTTCTTTGTTTGTTTGTTTTTTTCTTTTTGAGTCAGGGTCCTGCTGTGTCACCCAGGCTGGAGTGCGCAGTGGTATGATCATAGCTCACTGCAACCTTGATTTCCTGAGCTCAAGTGATCCCCCTGCCTTAGCCTCTGGAGTAGCTAGGACTACAGGTCAGGTATGTGCCACCACACCCAGCTAGTTTTTGCCTTTTTTTTTTTCTCTGATAGAGACAGTGTCTTGTTGTGTTGCCCAAGCTAGTCTTAAACTCCTGGCCTCAAGTAGTCCTCCCACCTTGGTCTCCCAAAGTGCTGGGATTATAGGCATGGACCACCACACCTGGTCAGAAGGCTTAACTTTCTAGTAGCAGAAAATGTTCTAGTCTCATCTTGTACTTTTCTCTGCCCCAGCCATGAAATCAGCCATTTTCACCAAGGAATATTGATTCCTTTTATTGGAAATTGGAATTATTCCATTCCCCCTGCCCCCAGTACTTGTATCTTACCATCTTTTTAAGTCTTTGTGTCTTAAAACCGTTAGATGATCTGGACACATTACCCTGATGTACATAAATTAGTTTATACATAGTAATTCTTTTTGTAGCAGACTCTGTTTAGTTTGTAGCAGATTCATTTTGCACTGATTAATCCTGGAGGATTTCTTCACAAGTTACATTGTGTCAAATATGTTATTTCATGGGAACACTATTGAATTTTTTCTTTAGTTTTGTTGGGTATTTGATAATAACAATTTAAAAAACTTTTCTAAGAGCTTCCTTCTAATATATGATATAGGAATGTTTACATTTCTCATTTATTTATTTGGTGTAGTGATCTCAGAAGTTTTTTTTAAAAGAAAAATCTTGGCTTTGTCTCAGGTACTCTCAGTTCACTTCCATGTGGGAGGGTCATTTGCCATCCATCCAGAGTACCTTTTTGATTAGGCTTTTCAGTGTCTATAAATATTTCAGTCTTTTCTGATCATTTAATTTCTAATACATGCATATGCTCCTATGTATAATAAATAGACAATAACTTCAAATTTGCAGTTTCTAGAAGGTTGGAAAAGGGAAACATTGTGGTGTGTAATTTACCAGCCATCAGATCCTAGATATTTGAGATTTTAACTAAGCAAGGTATTAGACCATGCTGTTGTGTCTTCACAGAATTCATTCATATTGTGCATTACACAATCAATGTGCATATTGCACATTGATTTTATCTGTAAGTTGTCTTTATCAGTGGTTCTCAAAGTGTGGTCCCCTGCTAGTATAGTATCAGCTTCACGTTGGAACTGGTTAGAAATGCAGACTTCTCAGGATCCACCTAATTGCAGCAGTTAATTTTAACAAGCCCTTCTGTGACCCTGAAACATGTTACAGTTTGAGAAACACTGCTATAATACGTTTCATTTAAATTGTTTCAGGTTGTGGGGGTAGGGAATAAGACTACCAATTTATTCATCTTCTGTGCAATATTACCTGTTTACCTAACTCTTAGGGATATTAAGATATTTTGAAGAAATGTGTCCCATAAGATTATAATGGAACTGACAAATTCCTATTGCTTAGTGATATCATAGCTGTCATGAAGTCTTAATGCTATACCTTACTCATGTGTTTGTGGTGGTGATGGTGTACACAAATCTTCTGCACTGCCAGTCGTCTGAAAGTATAGCACATGGCCGGGCGCGGTGGCTCACGCCTATAATCCCAACACTTTGGGAGGCTGAGGTGGGCGGATCATGAGGTCAGGAGATCGAGACCATCCTGGCTAACACGGTGAAACCCCGTCTCTACTAAAAATACAAAAAATTAGCTAGGTGTGGTGGTGGGCGCCTGTAGTCCCAGCTACTCGGGAGGCTGACGCAGGAGAATGACAGGAACCTGGGAGGCAGAGCTTGCAGTGAGTCGAGATCGCGCCACTGCACTCCACCCTGGGTGACAGAGCAAGACTCCGTCTCAAAAAAAGAAATATAGCACATACAATTATGTACAGTACCTAATACTTGATAATAAAGGACTGTGTTACTGGTTGATATATTTACAATACTGTACTTTTTATTGTTATTTTAGAATGCACTCTTTGAACTTTAAAAACAAAAATTCACTTTGGGAGGCCGAGGCGGGCGGATTGCTTGAGGCCAGGAATTCTAGACTAGCCTGGCCAGCATGGCAAAACCCTGTCTCTACTAAAAATACAAAAATTAGCTGGGTGTGGTGGTGCACGTCTGTAATCCCAGCTACTTGGAGGCTGAGGCACGAGAATTGCTTGAACCTGGGAGGCAGAGGTAGCAGTGAGCCAGGATAGCGCCACCACACTCCAGTCTTGGTGACAGAGTGAGACTCTGCCTCAAAAAAAAAAAAAAAAAAATTGCAAAACAGCCTCAAGAAGGCCCTTCAGGAAGTATTCCAGAAGGCAGCAATGTTGTCATAGGAGATGGCAGTTCCATGTGTGTGATTGCCTCTGAAGACCTTCCAGTGGGACATTATGTGGAGATGGAAGACAGTGATGTTGATGATCCTAATCCTGTGTAGGCTTAGGTTATTGTGTATGTTTGTGTCTTAAAACAGTTTTGAAAGTTAAAAAAATTTTTTTTAAAACAGGAAAAAGGCTTTATAAAATAAGGATATAAGGAAAGAAAATATTTTTATATAGCTTTACTATGTGTTTTAAGCTAAGTGTTATTACAAAACAGCTGAAAAATTAAAACATTCATAAAGTATAAACGTTATAGTAAGCTGAGGTTATTATGGAAGGAAGAAAAAATTTTAAAATAAACTTAATACAGCCCAAGTGCACACTGTTTATAAAGTGCATGGTAGTATACAATAATGTCCTAGGCTTTCATATGCATTCACCCCTAACTGACTCATCCAGAGCACCTTCCAGTCCTGCTAGCTTCATTTATGATACAGATGCACCATTTTCAATTTTATATACCTTATTTTTTATATACCTTTTATATATTTAGATATGTTAATATCATTGTGCTCCAGTTGCATACGGTATTCAGTACAGTAACATGCTGTACAGGTTTGTACCTGGGAGCAATAGTTTATACCATGGAGACTTGTGTAAAAGCACTGTATAATATTCACACAAAGAAGAAATTGCCTGACACATTTCTCTCAATGTATCTTTGTCATGAGGTGATGCGTGACTGTATAATTTGAGCCACACATGTTATTTTAAAAATTGCAGTACCCTTATTAATATAAAAAGCAGTTGAATTAATTTTAAGATATTTAACCTGATGGAGCCAACATATTACCATTTCAACATATAATTTATAAAAAAATTGTTATTTTAGATTCTCTTTGTACCAAGTTTTTGAAATTTGGTAGATATTTTATATCTCAATTTCAGCACTAACTTTTTACCAGAAGTAATTGATCTTCCTTTAGATTTCATAAAGTTTATGGTTGGAAAAGTAGATTCACATATCTAAATCGTTTCAAACACACTTAAGTATTTTGGTACCTGAATTAGGTACCAAAAAATAATTTTTCTGTAATATTTGCATCTAAATTGGTAAAACTCGTTCATGTTTTAGACTTTGAAGTAAAACTATATCCATTTCAAAATTGAGCTACTCAAGTTAAGCAAATTCATGAACTCTTGTGTTAACTCCGTTATTACTGACATTATATTCAAAAGGATATTGGATGTTAGGCAGATCTATATTAAATAAAGTGTTTTTCAATGATTTTTTGCAGCCACTTTGCAAAACACTGTCAATTATAATTAAAATTTATGCATGTTGATTTATGTTAGAGCAAAGTGTAAAATCTTTTTTACTGATTTGTGTTATGAAAACTTTAAATTTCAATGTAAATTTATAAGAAAGTTCTTATAAAATTTCTGGCATACCTTCTTCCAGTTTCTTTTTATTTTACTTTTTCTTATGTAGCCTGGTCATAAATAAACTCTACCTTTCTTTGGTGCTTCAAGTTAAGCTTGTTCATAGGCATTGAGATATAAGTGAGAAAACAAAAGAATACTGCCATTTTTATCTTTTATTACTTAATAGTGAAAAGCATCTCTTTCTAAAATCAGAGTTAACATTAGAGTAGATCTTTGTGAAGTTATTCCACTATACCCAGTGAGCAAAGAACACAGATGTTTTAAATGTATTGTTTTCTATTTTTTCAACATTTCCATGAACTGGCTAGGATTCATATTTTTGGCATGTACATACTGAACAATTTAACTCTTTATATAGGGCTTTTCATAGTCTGTTTCAGAAAGCTGAACACAGATATTTTCAGTGTGTATCATACAGTGGAATGAAGGAATAGGAGAAACATCAATTTTTGCTTTTAAAATTCCTAACATAGCTGGAGCTGTCTGTTGTGATAGAAACTAATTGTTTAATACCTAGCTGAAATTCTTTGACAGAGGTAAAGGATTAAAAGATATCTATGCCACTCTTGATTTTTTTTTTTTTTTTTTACAGCTATATAGTGACAACTTTTCTTAAATTTAGAAGTTCTTTCAAATAAATTTCACCTAAAAGATTTAAGTGGGGCCGGGCACGGTGGCTCACGCCTGTAATTCCAGCACTTTGGGAGGCCGAGGCAAGTGGATCACTTGAGGCCAGGAGTTCGAGACCAGCCTGGCCAACGTGACAAAACCCCATCTCTACTAAAAAATGCAAAAAATTAGCTGGGCGTGGTGGTGTGCCTCTGTAATGCCAGCTACTTGGAGGCTGAGGCAGGAGAATCGCTTGAACCTGGGAGGCGGAGGTTGCAGTGAGCCGAGATTGCACCACTGCACTCCAGCCAGGGCAACAGAGCGAGACTGTCTCAAAAAAAAAAAAAAAGATTTATTAAGGTAGTGTCTCTTATATCACATGGCTCATCTAAAGCTAAAGGGAAATAGTAATTTTTCAAAGTTTGAATCTGTTGATTTTTGGTATTGTTAGAAAGGTCTTCCATATGATGGATGGTGTCTTAATTGAATATCTTCCACGTGTTGTAAAGTATCTATTTTAGTATTCCTCATAATTTTCTAACAAAATTTCTATAATTGAAATAATTTCTTTACCATGTCTTTATATAAATGTGATTTTCTTTCTTTTGGCGCAAGAATTTAAGCCAGTTTATAGCTGACCAGAGTTACAAGCCCAGATTTGTTAAAAATTTTTTAAACATGTTTGTTGGACATTTAATTCTGACATTGTTTGGCTAATTTTGTCGCTTTTCTTCTGACTGTAGAGCAGAAAGTTCTTATAAAATTCACTATGTATTTGTTGAAAATGTCTCCTAATATTGTGTACTTTACTTGTAAAACTTTAAAACACAAGAAATAGCTTTTAATTTTGCTCTGTCATAGCTAATTGTAATTGTCATTCATTAGAAAATTTCTGGCATACCTTCTTCCAGTTTCTTTTTACTGTACTGTTCCGGTGGTAGCATTAGCTTCTGTATCTCTACTTGATTGTGTATTGCTGTAATGCCTTCTTTTTACTTTTAAAAATGTGTCCTCCTCTTGTCCATTCATTTTTAAAGTAAGAAAATAAATTATATTCAAAATGTATTAAAATTAAAAAATAAAAAGTATTGCAATTGAGTTACCAGTTGTGATTTACATAGGCATCACTGCAACTTGTGTTATTTATGAAAAACATATTTACGTAAACGCATTACGGTGTTAGATTGGTGAGTAGAAAAATATTCATTCTAACTGAATTAGTTAATTTTTACTGACTAGATCAGTATTTTTATGTGTAATACTCGAAATGACTCACTGTATCCTGAGATGTGGAGTATAATATGCAGTGCAATGGTCACAATGAAATGTAGTACTGCCAAAAGAATAAAACTTTCTTTAGTAGAAAGACATTTTACACAGCTTCAGCTTTTAAATTTAAATTAAGTACAACTAAATAAAGCTGAAAACTCAATTCCCTGGTAACACTAGCCACATTTCAAGTGCTCAGTAGTCACATGTGGCTAATAGCTAATGTATTAGAAATTAAACCTTTGAGAGTTGCTTATGTATGTGATTAAAGTATTTTGGTTACTTGGGACTAGAAATTACAGTCATCTTTGATAAGGCTGATGTCATAGGAACAGTACCAAGGGGACTTCTGAATCAAGTACCCTAGAAAGAGCTACTTAGAACTACTTGCATTTTCTTTGTGGCATCTCTTACAGGCATGAAGGATTAGTAGAAAAAATTTCAAACATTTTTCATGGATAAAAGGATTTAATCAGAAAAGCATTTGGATATACATATTTGAAATCACAGCTTGCCTGTATGTTACTAGAGTAGTTGGAGAGTGGAAAAGTATCTATATTCTAAAGACTGTTTCATCATTTGGGTGAAAAACCAAAAAGAGTAATTTTGTTTAATAGCTCTTTCACAAATAAAAAAAAGAATGTTCATCTGTAGAGACCTATCGAGATCTCATCAGGTTTACAACAAACTTTAGATTAGCAAGCTCAATTTCAGTTGACATGGATTGTGGAAAGATTTTCAGTGGAGCTCAAATATTTAATATCCTGAGTTTGGATGAATATACAATTTCTAAAATTAAGTACTTCAACTCCTCTGTGGTTTTAAAACCAGTAGTGGCCATATCTTGACTAGTTATTAAAGCACCAACCTTTTTTTCTTTATTACTTTTCTTTTATCCTTTGAGCAAGTTAGGCAATAAGTTCTCCATGTTTTTGATTTCCACAGAAGTAAATGAATGTTATTGCTGATGTTTATTTCATTCTGTCTTGATGTCATGATATGAGAGTATAAGGAGATGTCTGAAAACTTGTTTTAAAAATCCTATGAAGTGTAAGTTCATGAATAAAGAAGGAAGTGGAACTTGTCTTGAGAGAATTTGACCATTTAGATGGTTTCCAAAGTGCATTCTGCTAGTCACTAGAGATGGTCCTTGAAAGAGTTCTGTAATTAAGTTTGAAGAAACACTGTGTACCATAATAATGGCCTATTGAATATTTTACCATGCACATTAATATATCAAAGGCTTTGAGATATCTTACAAGAAAGAAACTTGCTAAAGCTTGTCTTCCTGCATTTCTTAAACTTCTTCCACAGTGACTTTAAGTCGGACTTGTCTATCCTGTGAGAAATGCTGCCCTCTAGAGGCACAAATTCAATTGCTCTTAAATTTGAGTACCACAATGCTGCCTGATCTTAGTGTGAGGTTGTAATAATTAATATTAATCAAATGCATGGTAACAAAACCAAATAGAAGAAATCTTATGTTGCTTAATTTTAAGAAAATATGAGGAAACAGAATTGCAATTTATAAATACCCACTTTTTAAATTGTACATGTGATATTTTTGGCTGCTAATAATCTTTTGAATACATTTCTGTATATGGGGAATTGCGGACACATAGTACTTCAAGTCTCCAAACTCTGAGTCTCTCCTGCTAGCAGACGCCATCCTTCCCTGTGTTAAAAACCTTGCTTAAGACAGTTACCATCCACGGGGAAGCAGTTTCCTCATACCCCTTCCCACGATACTCATGTTTCCATACCTGTAACTGGAGTCAAACTATATCATGCTGTGCCTTTGCAGTCACAATGGGAAGAAAAGGATTATATGTAATTTTTTTGAAGATTTTTTTTTTTTTTTTTTTTTTTACCGACATAGCAGCAAAACCTTCAGGAATATGTATAGAAATGGGTGATGATGATGATGTGAGAGAGAAAGAAACATGCTTTTGCATTTAGCTGAATGTATTGGTATGGTGCAGTTATCAGAGATTCTGAATTCGTTGTTCTCGTTCAAGTAGCCAGGAGTGGTTCTAGTTGTTTGCTCCTTTGGTCTCAGCATTGACTTATACTAAATGAAGTTGAATGCCTAAAAACTCATAGCATAATATAGAGGAAGAAGTCAAAAGATTAAAGGAAATAGAACTGATGGAGTGGATTTATCACTGTGACCATTCACTTACCTCCCCTATTCCCTCTCCAGTATTCTCTACTAAGATGTCTGGAAGACACTTCATTCACCAACCTAATGAGAAATACTTTGAGGGCAGTGCCAGCATATATGAAAAGTAATTCAATTGCCTTTTTCTGTAGGTTGGAGGAGATACTTTGATTGAAATTGTCTTTTTTACTTTAGGGGGTGTGACCAGATTCTGGGTAAGGCCCAGGCATCATTTTCATAAGGTAGCTTGACAGGCATGATAATCAGAGATACACTGACTTGAATTCTTTTTGGCTGTGGCTAAATGATCATGGGTCCCTAAGGTCTAAAACAGAGAGGCAGCCTATTAAGATCCTACTTTATCTGTATGAACAAAAAATTTTAGGTTGACTTGAACTACCGGAAGAGTGAGTTGGCCAGCCTGGGCAACATGGCGAAACCCTGTCTCTACAAAAAACACAAAGGGCATGGCCGTGTGGGCATGTGGTCCCGGCTGCTCGGGAGGCTGCCCCCTTTTTGCAGTTTACTTCATGGGTTATATAAGAAAACAGAAAGGAGGGGGATATCACCGAGAGATTCTGATATTGGAGCTGTGTGCAATAACTGATAAGTCTCTGGTTTTTACCTCCATATGAGGAACAGAAAGAGTTTTGTTTGTACAAGGCTTAGTTATAATCTGTCAGGTTTGAGGATCTTGATTGGAAGCATAGACTTGGTCTGTATTTGTGGTTGCTCATTTCAAATAGCCTCTCAATGTTGGATAAATTTGCATGTTCATGTTCTATAGAGTCAGAACTCAATTTCCTAGTATTCCTTGCAGCTAGGGCACAAGCATGTGACCTAGGCTTTATTGATCAGATGCATCTGTGTAAGACATGAATTCAGGGTCAGAGTAATGCAGGGTAACAGCTCTTGCTTGGAATTACTTCCTAATGTGGATGTTGAGTGACGAGATATTGAGCTGTTTAGAGGTAGCAGTGACAGAGATACTAGTGAGCCTTATTGTCCTAGGCTCAGCTTTCATGGTACTAGGGCTGAAGGGTGGGAACAATTTGGTGGGGAGACTTAGGTATTTTTCCTGGCATCATATCTCCAAGTGGATTCTTCAATTCTCTGATAATTCTTGGAATCACCTAATATATTAATAAATTTATTTTCTCTTGAAACCACCTCAAATAGATGCTGTTTACAGCTTAGAGCCCTGATTGATTGTCTAACTTTAAAGATTTTATTTATTGTCAAAATATTTTATTTTTCTAATTGAGATCTAAAAATTGCCAAGCACTTATACTCCATTTTTCCCCTTCCTAGAGCTCTGCAATCCTTTGCCGTCATTTTTTCTTACCAGAAATGCCAATTTTTGCACCTTTTGAATTGCTTTTTCTTCTTTGCTATTTGGCTTGAGCTCCACTATTGTTATGAAACCTTTCTTATACCATCCGAGCAGCCTGATAGATTCTTTTCTTCCTCTGAATTCCAGTAGCACTTGTTTAGACATTAAGTGCAAGGTGTTTTTTTGTTTTGTTTTGTTTTTCTGTATGCATCTTAGCTTCCACACTAAATGATAAGCTCCCTGAAAACTAGTACTATGCCTCTTTATATCCCTTGCATTATCCAACAGAATGTCTTGCACCTATTAGATTCAAGGTTCAACACAGTCACCCTCATAATATATTGGATGAGAGTTGCTGAGAATCACAGTGATGCCAGGCTGAATGAGCTGAGATAATAAACTAGTTAGATGCATAGTCTGGCCATGAGGCCTAATTGCCATCTTCCTCAAGGAGTCTGAGACTTGCCTGTCAGTAGTTTTCACTAGTAGGTGATCATATCTTCTGAATTACTATCTTCTTAATGTTTTATGAACTTTTTTTTTTTGCCTTGACAAAAGCCTTCTATTTCTCTCATACTTCCTAGTTCCTTCCATTGTGCCCTCTGCAATTTCTTTTCACCAAGCTTACTATTTGCAGGCTCTTAAAATTTTGTGTAAATTATGAAATCAAATATACAAAAAAAGTACGGAAAGTAATATAACAAACACCTGTGTACCTAACCTCAGGGTCAAGCAGATCTTTTGCCTCATTTGATTTTCTTTTAAAGTTCTTCCCTCCCCATACTTTTCTCCCTTCTTTGGAGGTACTCATTCTCCTAACGTCCTTGCGATTATTCCCCTGCTGTTTTTGTACACATAAAACATTTACACAAAAGATGACCTGAAAAATTTTCATGCAGTGTTTTTTTCTAGATATGTTCATATTGATGTGTAGATTTAGTTCTTTCATTTTAACTACTGTTTAGTTTTCCAGGTTGAATAATGCCAAGTTTTATAGAGATAATGCAGTTCTACCTTTTGGCAAATAATATTGTAATGCTCGTACATAAGTACTTAGTGTAATTTTATCAGGATAGACACCTGAAAGTAGAATTGCTGAATCACAGGGTTCAGGTGCCACTTTATCAAGTATTGCCGAGTCCAGTCCAAAGTGGAGCTACCATTTTATACCCATTAACATGTTTCCCCACTTTTTTTTAAATAACATTTAATTTTATCTAGCTGTTATTTTTTTGCCTATTTGAAAGATGAGAAATGGAGTTTGATGATTTTCATTTTCATTACTTTGATTTATAGTAAAGTTGAATGTCTTTGCATAGTTTTTGATCATTCTAGTTTCCTATTCTGTGAATCTTTTATGTTCTTTGCTGATTTTTTTTCCTATTGGGTAATGGACCTTAAATTGATTTGTGGTGATTCTTTTTATAATCTGGATATTAATGGTTTTGCTAATATGCATTGCAAGTGTCTTATAGTCTGTGTGTGTGTATGGTTTTTTTTGTTTGTTTGTTCGTTTTTTTTTTTGAGATGGAGTCTCACTGTCTCCCAGGCTGGAGTGCAGTGGTGCGATCTTGGCTCACTACAAACTCTGCCTCCCGGGTTCAAGTGATTCTCCTGCCTCAGCCTCCCCAGTAGCTGGGATTATAGGTGCCCGCCATCACACCTGGCTAATTTTTGTACTTTTAGTAGAGACAGGATTTCACTGTGTTGTCCAGGCTGGTCTCCAACTCCTGACCTCAGGTGATCTGCCCGTCTTGGCCTCCCAGAATATTGGGGTGACAGGCGTGAGCCACTGTGCCCGGCCTTCGTGTTGGTTTTTAACATTGTTTAAAAGTTTCAGATTTACTACATGAGTTTATTCGTAGAATCTCTCTTCTGTATCATAGCTTATTTGGTCTGCTTTCATGTCATTACAATATTGTGTTAATTTTAATAGTTTTGATATAAATCTTGATATCTGATAAGGTGAATCTTCTCTCTTAATAAAAATTTTAGGTCAACTAATCATATTTCACCCTGACCCTAATGAAAATTTAACAGAAAACAAACCCTGTTGGAAATGTGATTGGAATCTCATTGAATTTACAGGTTATAGTGGGGATAGTTGTCACCTTTACGTTGGTTGACTGTCATTGATATTTCTGTTCAGTACAGTTCTATTTTTTTCTTTTTTCTTTTTCTTTTTTTTTTGAGATGGAGTCTTGCTCTTGTTGTGATCTCGGCTCAGTGCAACCTGCGCTTCCCTGTTTCAAGTGATTTTGCTGCGTCAGCCTCCCCAGTAGCTGGGATTACAGGCGCCTGCCACCATGCCCAGCTGATTTTTCTATTTTTAGTGGAGACAGGGTTTCGCCATGTTGGCCATCCTGACCTCAGGTGATCTACCCACCTCGGCTTCCCGAAGTGCTGGGATTACAGGCATGAGCCACCGCGCCTGGCCCAGTTCCATTTTTTTCTTGATAGAAGTCTTCATTAGATTTTTTTTTTAGGTCTTTATGATTTTTGTTACCATCGTGAATGGCAAATTTTTATAAAAACACTTTTTGTTACTGGTAGTTACAAACCAATTAGTATAAGAGACAAATTGCTAAGAAACAAGTTGCTATTTGTATCTTGATTTTGTATCTCTCAATCTTGCTGAATTCTTAGTTGTTTTTGTTTGTTTGAGGCGGGGTGTCTTACTCTGTCACCTAGGCTGGAGTGCAGTGGCGTGGTCACTGCTTACGACAGCCTTGACTGCCTGGGTTCAAGCAATTCTCCCACCTCAGCTTCCCAAGTAGCTGGGACCACAGGTGCATGTCACCACACCCAGCCAATTTTAAAATTATTTGTAGAGATGAGGTCTTGCTATGTTGCCCAGGCTGCTCTTGAACTCCTGGGATTAAGCGATCCTCTTGCCTTGGCTTCCCAAAGTGCTAAGATTACAGGCATGAGCCATTGCACCTGGCCTAAACTCTTCTAATAATAGATTCTCTTGGATACCTCATGCAGATAATCATATAATTAGTGAATAAAGATGGTTTTTGTTGCTTTCTAAGCCTATGTCTTTATATTTTTCTTTTGTTATTGACCTATGTAGGACCCTTTTACTAAAATTGCAGCTTTTCCTGGGCCTTGGCTTTATGTGTGTGTTAATGTATGGAGTAGAAAGGGATATCTGAGAACTAAAGTCTCCCACTAAGGGCCAAAAGTCTCATTTCTAGTCCCTACATATGAGTCAAAGGATAAATATAGGTTAAGACTAGCAACCCATTGTAGGGAAGAAACATTGCCAACTTGTAGCCTAATATGTATTTTTTTAATATGTTACTGTTTTTTCCATGTTACTGGCACACACTTAAAGATTTCTGTTTCATGGTGGCTAAAGGATTAATTTAAAATAATTTTTTTTCCTTTTTGAGATGGAGTTTCACTCTGTTGCCCAGGCTGGAGTGGAGTGGGGTGATCTTGGCTCACTGCAACCTCTGTCTCCCGGTTTCAAGCGATTCTTCTGCCTCAGCCTCCTGAGTAGTTGGGACTACAAGTGCATGCCACCATACCCAGCTAATTTGTTTTTTTTTGTTTTTTTTTTAATTTTTAGTAGAGACGGGGTTTCACCATGTAGGACAGGGTGATATCGAACTCCTGACCTCAGGTGATCTGCCTGTCTTGGCCTCCCAAAGTGCTAGGATTACAGACGTGAGTCACTACACCCAGCCTAAAAGAATTATTTTGATATATCCTTTCTGCATGAAATTTCTGTGGGAAGGCTTTTCAGGTGATCTGATCTGATACAGTGTTAGGATTGGAAGTATAGCTTATACTGTATAAATTTCCTTAATTGAAATTTCACATTATTTGGGAACTCTGTACCCTGAAGCTGTCTCACTCTGGTATTGGATGTCCTACAATTAGTTTAAGAGAGCAGGCTTGGGTAAATTTCTTAAAACTTCCTTATATTTGTTTCTTCATCAATATTAGTAGTATAGTATCATCTCCTATCTTATAGATTATTATAAGAAATAAGTTAATAATGTAAAGCGTTTAGAACAGTATTAGTTATTGGTCTCAACCTCCTTTTAGCTGTTTATCTACAGCCTTTCTGGTAGATTTTACTTATTCTGGGAAGATAATGGTGTATTCCTCATAATCTCCTTGCACATTCCAGGTCCTACAATAATTCTCAAACGTTTTAGCATCCTTACATAGACTCTCCAATATCCTGGTCTTATTTCCCTGATCTCCTC
Source organism: Nomascus leucogenys (assembly GCF_006542625.1). Lineage (NCBI taxonomy): Eukaryota > Metazoa > Chordata > Mammalia > Primates > Hylobatidae > Nomascus > Nomascus leucogenys. The sequence goes on along the minus strand of NC_044387.1, from coordinate 73,144,869 downwards.
AAATCTACTGATTTTTCTCTTCCTCAGACAAGTGATTTTTCACTTATTTGGTAAAATCCTAATTCTGGATTAACTCGGTTATCAGATTCTTTCATTCCTATGCCATCTGAATGCTGCAGTAGAAAGTTACCTCAAAGGACATTTAAAAAAAAATTATAAATTCATGATTGTCGATCACAGACCCTAATACTGCATGGAAATCCATTGCATTATCCTTGTCAGCTAGTTTCCTCATCTTTACCATGACTGTTTCAATCATCTGTTCTCCTCAGACCTCCAACATGCCCTTTCTCTTTCTACAGAAAACTTTTCCTATTACTTTCCAGTGGAAACCGGAGTACTCGATGCAACCTTTAGTTGCCCACTATCTTTTCTGTATTTTCTTCCTTCTTAATGTAAAATAGAGGTAGTCTTGCTTTCTATCTAAGGCTCTCTCCCTTTTTCTGCAGTACCTTATGCTGTTGATGATTTCCTTTTTTTTCTGTATGTTTAACTTTTCTTTACACTTGATTCTTCTCGTCAGTATTTAAACACGCTTAATTCCTGCTATTAAAAAATAAAAACAATAAGCATTCATGGGTACCACGTTACTGACCTTTGTGTTCTCTTTCCTAGCCAAATGCTAGAAATTATTGTTTCCATTTCTCACCTTTGACTCACCTATTTAGTTTATTCATTCCACTGGAATAGTATTTGCTTATGATACCAACGACCTCTCTGTTAGTAAATTAAGTGAATATTTTTAGACTTGCTCTTATTTGGTCTCTCACTTGGTGTGCTAGGGCTTCCATAAAATACCACAGACTGGGTGGCTTAAACAACAGAAATTAATTTTCTCACAATGTGGAGGCTGGATGTCAAAGATCAAGGTGTTGGCAGGTTTGTTTTCTTCTGAGGCCTCTCTCCTTGGCTTGCAGAGGGTGCCTTCTTGCTGTGTCCCCACTTGGTTTTTCCTCTGTACGCATGCATTTCTGGTGTCTGTGTCCAGATTGGATTAGGGCCTGGAGGATGAATTTACTCACCTCTGTAAAGGCCCTATATCCAAATACAGTTGTGTTCTGATGTACTGGGGGTTAGGGCTTCAACACGTGAATTTTGTGGGAGACAGTTTGGCACATAATCTCCTAGCAGGTTTAAACAGTTTTGAAAAACTATCCTTGGCTGGACGCATTGGCTCACACCTGTAATCCCAACACTTTGGGAGGCTGAGGCCAGTGGATCACCTGAGGTCAGGAGTTCAAGACCAGCCTGGCCAACATGGTGAAACCTTGTCTCTGCTAAAAATACAAAAATAAGCCAGGTTTGGTGGCACATGCCTGTAATCGCAGCTGCTCGGGAGGCTGAGGCACGAGAATTGCTTGAACCTGGGAGGCAGAGGTTGCAGTGAGCCAAGATCGCGCCACTGCACTCCAGCCTGGGCAACAAAGTGAGAATCTGTCTCTGGAAAAAAAACAAAAAACAAAAAAACTATCCTTTAAACTCTTTGGTTTTCATTTTGCCTCTCTGATCTGTTGCTCTTCAGCCTTTTTTTTACAGGCTTCTCTTCTGCTTGGTCATTAAAAGTAGAAATTTCTAGAGTCTTGGTCCTTTGGTATTTTCTGCTTCTCTTGCTTCTGTTATTTCTCCCCAGGCAGCCTTACCACTTTGATTTCCACTTATGAAGGAACTGCATACCTGTTATTCCAGCACTTAATTTGCCTAAGTTTCAGACCTATTTAATAATGCCATTTAGCTTATCCCAGAGGTACCTTAAAAAAACGAGTTCAAATCTGAACTTATAATAATCCCCATCCATGTGATTTGACCCTAATCTACCTCCTTAGCCTTACTATTCTTTGTTACTCTTTGCCATAGCTGCACTACAGCAAAGCATGGCCTCTTGGTCCAGGTGTAATATACCTTTTCCTCCAGAGTCTTTGCTCTTGTTTCCTATGTTAATATGCTCCTCATTTTTCATTTACAACATTACCCAGTTTTCAATACATACAAAAGATACAAACATTAGTTATTAGGGAAATGCAAACTTAAACCATAAAATAATCACTAAAACCAACTAGAAGGGGTAAAATTAAAAAGACTGTCAATGACAAATATTCTAGGAAGCCATCCAGAACACTCATAAATTGCTGGCGTGAGTATAAAATGGGAGAGCCACTTTGGAATACCATTGGCAATTTCTTATAAATTTAAGCATACCCCTTTGGATCCAGCAATTCTACTTCTAGGTGTTTTCGGAAAAGGAATGAAAACATGTCCACAAAAAACTTTTAAAAATTATATTTATAGTCGATTTATTCCTTATAGCTAACAACTAGAAGCAGCCCAAATGTCAATAGGATTAATGACCAAAAATTTTTTAGTATATTCATACAGTGGAATGCCACTCAGTAATAAAAGAACTACAGAATGGCAAATGTACACAACATGACATGGATGAATCTCACATACTTGGCAGAGGAAGCTGGACACGATACTGTATTATTCCATTTATATTAAGTTCTAGAAGAGGCAAAGCCACTCTGGAGTGAAAAAATAAAAACAGAACAAAGGTTGCCTTTTGCTTGCGGAAAACGCTGATATTCAACTGGGAAGGTGCATAAGGGGCCTTCCTGAAGTGATGAAAATTTTCCATATCTCATAGAGGTGTGTGTTACATGGGCTTATCTATTAAAGTTGTACAGCTAAGAAGTATGTATTTCAATGGCATACATGTATCTTAGATAAAATATACAAGTTTTATCTAAAAATTATAGAAATAATTGAGTTAGGTGACAGGGAGTGGGAGGTGTAGAGGAAAGAAGAATTACAGAACATTGGTGGTTGCTGAAGTTGAGTAATGGATGTGGGGAAGTTTAGTATACTATTTTGTTTGTTTTTTGTGTGTTCAAAATTTTCCACATAAAGAGATCTTTTTAAATCAAAGTTATGAAGACACTTAAGCAGCACCTGTGGTCTGACCACCAGCTTAATAAAGAATGCTTACTGATGTAATTTTCTTCTCTTGTGAATCGTACCCTGATTCACCACTCCTTTCTCCCCACCAACCACTATCCTGAATTCCTCTTGACTTTTTAAGACATCCTCCAAATATCATTCTAAACGTCATGTCCATGGGGGAAAGCCTTTTCTGATTCATAACACTCACTAGTTTTAAGTGCCCCTGTTAAGTCCTTTCATAGCTTTTATCTTAATTATGATTTATTTGCTCAACTATTATCAACCTCTACACTAGACTAAGCGTAAGTTTTTGGAGGGAAAGATATATCTATTCTTGCTGTTTTAGTGTCTAGAGTAATAATACATTTATTGAATGATTATGTAGGTGTAGTTTTTTAAAAAAAATTGAAGGATACCCAAATTGAAGAGCTATTCTATTACTGCTTACGTTGTAAGTTCAGTATGTTATAAAATGTATGAATGTGAGAAATGATAATGATTTCTTTCTGATTTTATTGGCATCTGATAAAAACAAGGGGCAATAATACTATGTTATTAGATCTGGAACTATGTCCGGAAAGTCCTGTCAGTTGGTTCTCAAATGCCCTTGAGCTTTATTATGCTTCTTCCTTATTATGTAAGTATTAAGCCATGTGAGTGAAAGACCCCTTTCCTCTTTACAAAGAATATTCCAAATCACCTCTTTTTTCTCTCTTCTCTAATGTGCTTCTTCCTTGGACTATTAGTTTTGGTATTTATCAGAGACAGTGATCTTTAAGGGCTTGTTGTTTTGTTGTTTTTTGTACTGCTTGCTGTATGTTTTAAATTTTGATATATCTTACTGCCAAATGAAGGTGTGAGCTCATAGGTAGATATAAAGATAGAAAAAATATGCTTTGCTTATAATTATACCATTAAACATGTTGTCCTTAATTCAGATACACACTATTGGTATTGTAGGTGCAGGATTATGTTTTGATTTTTGCCAGTTCATATTTCCATGGAGTATTTAGGCAATTTTAACAACATAGATTTCTGTAATGAATGTTTTTTTAACTTACGCTGCTGCTTGAGAGACAGAGTCAGACTGCCAGGGTTTGAGTCCTATGCCCAGTATTTCCTAGCTCTGTGACTTTGAGTTATCTGCTTTTTGCCTGTTTCTTCCTCATTAAAACAGAGATACTAAGTGTACCTTATAGTGTTGTTGGGAGGGCTATATGAGGTTGTATATGTAATGCCTGGTACTTATTAAATGTTAGATCTTTTTTACTTTTTTGGGTTCTAGGGAGTCCAATAAGTAACAGATTTTTCCTCTAAGGTTTTTTTTCTTTATTGGTGGTAAAATATACATAGTATAAAATTTACATTTCTACCATTTTTAAATATACAATTCAGTGGCATCAAGTACATTCACAATATTTTGCAACCATCCATCTCTGTCCATTTCCAGAAGTTTTTCATCATCGCAAATAAAAACTTGATACCCATTAAACTATAACTCCCATCTTTCCTCCCCTAATTTCCTGGTAACGTCTGTTATACTCTCTCTTTATGATTGTGGTTATTCTAGGTACCTCATAAAGAGAATCATACAATGATTGTCTTATTGTCCTCTCTTATTTCATTTGGCATAATATTTTCAAAGTTAATTCATGTTGTAGCTATTGACTTCTAGTTCCATTTCTTGTGGTTGAAGAAAGTACTTCCCTAATAGAAATGAAAACACGTTTGCAAGGCTTTTTTAAAGAATGCATATGGATTTAGTCATAATGGGTAACAACTGAAAACATTGGTATGGCTGGGTCAAGTTGGACTAATTCACTGTAGCCCAGGGTCATGTAAGAACATGGAGTTTTCAAGGTAGGCATAGGGGGTGGTGTTGAGGGGAGGGTAGTATCATGAAAGATAGTGCTCAGAAGAAGATAAGGGTGCCAGGTTTCAGTTCCAGGGATGTTCACAGTAAGGATTACAGTGGGCTAAATTTTAAGGTTAATTTTATAAATTCTAAACACATCCTGTTGACTTTAACTGCAACTCTTAAAATTTATCAATAACATGACTTTATAATTCCTGGAAACTGATATTTTCCCAATACTTTGAAGAGGTTTAAAAATAGTTGACTAATATTAGAGCCAATATTTCATGTATTGATTTTTCTCTTTAAGTGGCAGTTAGTTTAGAAAATGCTAAACTTAAGTTAGCAGTATAGAGTAGGTATACAGTTATACTGAGTGTGAATGTCTTGGTAGGCTTGGAAGCCTACCATTTATGTCCTCTTGAGGTACCTGAATTACCAAAAGCTTTATGTATTCTGAAGTTATTGAAAATAAGAGCTTTTGGGAATTCAGGTAGTTCGGGAGTGACTTTTCTAAAAAACAGACCTGAGCACTGTACACTATTTCCTACAGCCTTTTAATTACTGCCAATTGCCTGGAATAAAGTTAAAATTCTAGAGCAACACAAACATGGCCCTTCGTGAACTGACAGACATTTCCTAATAATTCCTTACATACACGATACCCTTGAGCCTTACAAAATTAAGAATTTCTGAATTTACCTTCGTGTGTGATTCATCTGTGTTTCTTTCTATACATGCTATTTACTTACCTAAAATAGACTACTCTCTATTTAGCCTCAAAAGTCTCATGGAAGGTTTTAAAAAATCTTGTCTAAGCTCAGTTAATTATATTCTTTATACTATTATATTTAGTAGTTAATATTATAAACTACCTTACAGTAATTTTTACAGATACCTGGCTTACTCCCTAAATTGAGTTGCTTGAGGGCAGGAATTGTGTATTAATCTTTGCCATATTTTCTTTGCCTTGCTTACTGTAGTTGATTGGTGCTAATTGAATAAATGAACATTTATGGTTTTCTTTTTGAGAATATTATATGGGTAGTTCCTTTAGTTGTTTAATAGAAGATAGCACAGACTTCTATACAGATTGGCTTTTATGGGAAAACACAAGAGAATAATTAATTAAAACATAATTTCATCTGGAAATAATTTTCTGCAGTTGGAGCGAATATTTTTTAAGTTATTAACTTACCTAGAGTGGAAGGTTGAATTTTTGAATGATAGTGTTTTAGTTATTAAAGTAAATGGCATGTAAGAGAACTTTTAAGTTCATGAGGCAAAACAGGGAAAAATTGCAAAGTTAGAGTCTGTAAGGTTTCTGATGTTTCATAGAGTAACAAAAGGTTGCTTTATTAGCAGCATTAATGAACGAATCGCTTTATTGGCCTAGGCATACTGGTAGCATTGTCGTTCCAAAGAGCTGAGAGTTCTTATTTCAATTCATGATTATGTTAGACAAGTGAAGTGAAAGCCGTTGACCTTCTCTTAAGGAGAAAATAGAAAGTTTTTACAAATAGATTACAGATTAAAGCCTTTTAAGGAACATGATGAAGAACTAAATTACTGCTAAATCACTTGAAAAATTTATATTTTTTTGTGTACCAGTCTTATAACAGTAGGTTTTTTATAGACCTATTAATTGATATTTAAAATAATAACTTTAATAGGATGATTTTGTAGAGTTAGTCAAAGTGATTGACAAAAGCAAATTATTAAAATAGGCAAACTTTCAATTCTCCAAAGGATGTTCAATTTTAAAAGCAATATGAGATACCGGAAGTATTAAACTGGAGAAGATGTAATGCCACTTGGATGGCATACTTTTCACATTATTTTTTATTTGTTTAAATGGAATACATTTTGCTTTTTAGACTCATTTTGGAAGTGCCGATTTGCTTCTGTTAATTTACATTAAAGATTAAAATAGGAACCACTGGTGACCTTCTAAATCAAAGTTCTTCAAAATGGTTGTTTTAAATAGCAAGAATTACAGAACTGAGTATTGTATAGCTGTTAAAACTAAAAATTATGTAGCAGCAGTCCATTTTAAATTTAACAATTTTAAATGATACTTCAAAATATAAAAAATACAAGGAAGAATATAAGATGCTCATATATTTGTACTGCCAAAATTTAACAAATGTTAACTTTTTGCTATCATTGTTTCAGAACTTTTTAAAATAAATTAAAAATATAATTGAAGATTACTAATCTCATTCTTTTGCCTCTCTTCTCAGAGGTAATTACTTTTCTAAAAGTATCCTGTAAGTTTTCAATACTTTTTACCACGTATTTGTATAAAAAGATAAACAGTACTGATTTAGTTTTAAAATGTAAATAATAATATATTGTTGGCATAATTTTTTAACTTGCTTTTTTCACTCTGTTTACTTACATCAAGATTTGTTCATGTTGATATTTGTATGTACTTAAAGTTTGTTTGTTTTATCCTCTGTATTATTAGTTTGTTCCATTATTTATTGTGTTAAGTTTGATTACTTGGTTAAGGTGGTGTGACCTGATTTCTCTATGGTAAAAGTATCCTTTTTCCCTTGATAATTAATCATTAATCTGTGGGGTAATGCCTTGAGACTGAGTAAACATTGTTTCTCAACAGCCTTTCACCCAGTGTTTTTAACATCCATTATTGATTTATGCCTGAATTATCGGTTACATTGATGCTTGCAAAATGATTTTCTACATCTGTTATTCTTTCCACATTTATTAGCTGGCATTCTTCTTTCTGTAAGGGAGTTTCTGTCCTTTCACTATGGGCTCATGCTTTCTTCATTAATTCGGTGAACTAAAATCCATTATCGTTATGTAGTCATGCATTGCATATACGACATTGATCCCATGAGATTATAATGGAGCTGAAAAATTTCTATCGCATAGTGACGTTGTAGCTGTCATAACATGTTAGGACTAACGTCACAACCAACATATTACATGTTTGTAGTGATGTTAGTGTAAGTCAAATCTACTGTGCTGCCAGTTATCTAAAAGTATAGCACATATAATTGCGTACAGTACATAATACTTGATGATAATAATAAACAGCTATGTTACCGGTTTATGTATTTACTGTGCTATGCTTTTTGTTGTTATTTTGAATGTACTTCTACTTATTAAAAAAAAAAGTTAACTGCAAAACAGCCTCAGGCAGTTCCTTCAGGAGGTACTCCAGAGACACTGTTATTTTAGGAGATGACAGCTCTGTGCTTGTTATTATCCCTGAAGACCTTCCAGTGAGACAGTACGTGGAGGTGGAAGACAGTGATACTGATGATCCTGACCCTGTGTAGGGCTAGTCTAATGTGTTTGTTTGTGTCTTAGGTTTTAGCAAAACAGTTTTAAAAGTGAAACAGGAATTTTTTAAAATAGAAAAGGCTTGTAAAATAAAGATAAAAGGAAAGAAAATATTTTTGTGCAGCTGTACAATATGTTAGTTTTACGCTAAATGTTATTACAAACGTCAGAAAAGTTTAAAAACCAAAAAGTTTATATGAGCTAAGGTTTATTACTGAAGAAAGAAAATGTTTAAAAATAGATGTAGTGTGGCTTGAGTGTATATTTACAAAGCCTACAGCTGTGTACAGTAACGCCCTAGGCCTTCACATTCACTCCTCACTCAATCATTAACTCACCCAGAGCAGCTTCCAGTCCTGTAAGCTCCATTCATAGTAAGTGCCCTGTATAGGCGTATGATTTTAAAAAATCTTTTATACTGTATTTTTACTGTACCTTTTCTGTGTCTAGATATTTTCAGATGCACCATGTTACCCGGCAATATTCAGTGCAGTAATATGGTATACACGTTTGTAGCCTAGGAGCAATGGGCTATACCATGTAGGCTTGTGTAAATACACTCTGTGATGTTAGCACAGTGAGGGAATAGCCTAACAAACACATTTCTCAGAAGATATCCCTGTGGTTATGTGACGCATGACTGTGTATCCTTTGGTGACTCAAATTGTTAAAATTTAGCCAGCGAGAACTCAATCAGTCTAGTTTCTATGTTTCTTTGACATGCCCCCTCATTTTTATAACGCCAGTTTGCTTTGTGGCACAACAAAACATTCTCTCCTTACCTTATGGTTTTCTTACCCCAGACCTGGACTTGGCTATTTTACCAAAAGTTCTTGTTTCTCTTAGTGGGGAATGGTATTTGGAAGCCAACATCATGGATGCATTACTGGGTGTCATTGCTTCTATTGGTTCTTTTCATTAGACAGAACAAGAAAATATACTTTTAAAAACTAGTGATATTTGAATTCCTAGTGACACCAAGGTTCTTTTCTTTCCTTGTTTCATATTCCTCTTCTTCCATAATGAAGATCCAGTTTACCAATAACATCCATATATGCTTATTCAGTTGCTCTGTCTTATACATGATATAACATTGGAATTACTATAGCAATACCACTACTAATAATAATCTCAACAAAATTTAAGATTTCTATGCAGTTTTTTATTTATAGCATATAGCCCAGTGAAGGTATATAGTCAGAGTGCTATGCTTATAGTTATTTTAATTGTATTTTTCACATAGGCAATTTGAAACTTTCTAATAGGAAGGTTAAGCCTATTTACTTATCTTGATATAACTAGTACGTTTAATCTAATTGATATGTTGTATTTCCTATTGTTTTATGTTATATATGTTTTTATTTTACTCTTTTTAAAAAGTTACTTTTACTAATACAAAAATCTTCCTTTCTCTAGATATTTAGAATGTTGGTCTTAGCTCTTATAGTTTCCCAGTCTTTTTGGTAGTTTTGTTGTCATTACTATGTTTAACTTTGTTAACTAGAATTCGTGTTTTCTTTTCTTCGTCCATTTAGTTGGGCTTTACACTTTCCTTTTTTTTTTTTTTTGGAGACGGAGCCTCGCTCTGTCACCCACACTGGAGTGCAGTGGCGCAATCTCAGCTCACTGCAACCTCTGTCTCCCAGGTTCAAGTGATTCTCCTGCCTCAGCTTCCCGAGTAGCTGGGATTACAGGTGCTTGCCACCATGGCCGGTTAATTTTTGTATTTTTAGTAGAGACAGGGTTTCGCCATGTTGGCCAGGCTGGTCTTGAACTCCTGACCTCAGGTGATCCACCCACCTTGGCCTCCCAAAGTGCTGGGATTACAGGCATGAGCCACCGTACCCATCCTATACATTCCTTTGCATAAATGTTGTGGTCTGAGGAAAATTTGTGTCTGAGCATTTAATAATTTAAAAAATTACCATGTGAGTGGATTTATTTTATATGAACAATGTGCCACATGTAAATTGTTCTGCAGTTGATTTTCCCTTTTTGTGGAGCTTTTACAATATTGTTAGTATGTTTACTTGTTACTTTTTCCCCTTGTATGTGTAGCCAAGTAATTACAAAAAATGGTGCACTTTGCCATATCTGAGCTTCTCTTTTTCCCCTCAAGTAGATACTGTGCATTTGAACTGCAAAAAAGGTCATATTCTTGCTTTCTCTCTCTTTTAAAGGCAAAGGCTGATGGTTACTTTTTGTTTAATAAGAATCTTGATTTTTCATTTTGTGTATTTGATATTTATCATTTTAAGACAAAAAATCCTCTATACATAGTTGTTAGAAATTTATGTAGAATGGATGTTGGAACCCAATCATAAAGCTGTAAAACCATAAAGTAAGTAGTAATAAATTTTAAAAAATGAATAGGATTTGTATGAAGAAAATAGCAACACTTCATTCTAGGATCAAACAAATGAAGAGAGAGCTGTTTTTCAGAATGAAAAACCAAATAGTGTCGAACGTAGACTCTATTCAAAGTTCAAATCTGTAAAATTAATAGCAATTCTAGTCAAAATAGCTGTATTTTCTTTTGAGAAGTTCGGGAAGTTTGACAACCTGATTGTCAAATATATGTAGTAGAGTATGTGAATGAGACTATCCAGTGTAAAATTTAAAAATAAAAATAAGACCAGTACTGTTATACTATACTGTATTGCTTGCTATACTATAGTGCTGTAGTAATTAAAACACTATGCTAGTGATACAGGAATAGGGTCCAAATAAATAAAAACTGAGAAGGAAATTGTATACACATGCAAGTGTGTGCGTGCACACACACAGACACACACACAACACAAAAAGGGTTTTTTTTTTGTTTTTTGTTATTTGTTTTTTGGAGACAGAGTCTCACTTTGTTGCCCAGGCTGGAGTGCAGTGGCATGATCATGGCTCATTGCAGCCTTGACCTCCCAGGCTCAAGCAATCTTCCCACCTTAGCCTCATGAGTAGCTGGGACTATATCTGTGTGCCACTGTTTCCAACTAATTTTTGTACTTTTTGTAGATACCGGATTTTGTCATGTTCCTTAGGCTGGTCTTGAACTCCTGGGCTCAAGTGATCCTTCCACCTCAGCCTCCCAAAGAGCTGGGATTACAGGTGTTAGCCACCACACTCAGCCTCAAAAAGCTTTTTTTTTTTTCCTATAAAGAGCCATATATCTAAAAAGGGAAACAGATTTGACTTTATTATAATGGAATTCTGTGAGAGAAGACATTTTAACAAGATCAGGCTATCTAGTAGAAAATATTTGTAACATATAGCAAAGTTTTTTTTTTTTTTTTTTTTTTTTGAGACGGAGTCTCGCTCTGTCGCCCAGGCTGGAGTGCAGTGGCGCAATCTCGGCTCACTGCAAGCTCCGCCTCCCGGGTTCACGCCATTCTCCTGCCTCAGCCTCTCCCAGTAGCTGGGACTACAGGCGCCCGCCACCGCGCCCGCCACCACGCCTGGCTAATTTTTTGTATTTTTAGTAGAGACAGGGTTTCACCGTGGTCTCGATCTCCTGACCTCGTGATCCGCCCGCCTCGGCCTCCCAAAGTGCTGGGATTACAAGCGTGAGCCACCGCGCCTGGCCACATATAGCAAAGTTTTAACAAACATAGTAAAGACCTTCTAAAAATTAATAAAATTGAAAAAATGGGTTATAAGTACAAATAATTCAAAGAATGTACACAAATTAGTTTTCACAGAAATATGCTTAAAGATGTATGTACGAGTATGTTAATTTTAGCATTATTTGTAATACCAAATAATAATATCCCAACAAAATAGTTGGAATAATCTGAATGCTCACCAGTAGGGAAATGGTACATCTGTATTTTAGAATATTAGCAAGCTGGTTAAAAAGAATAAGATCTTTGTGACCAGGTATGGCAAAATATCCCACATTATTCATGAAACTATAGAATGATCTGTGTAGTATGATCTCCTTTACTTAACTCAGTAGGTATGTTGTTTGTGGTAAACTTAAAATTATTTTATTTATCTTATAGGATAGGGACTTTTAAGTTAACCTAATATTATTAGGAACTAAAATATATCACTGTAAGAGAATAAAGACACAAATATAGAATAAAAGGAACTAAGAAAAATATTTTACATCAGATTAATTGGAAATATTGGTATGAATGCATGAGTAAATAAAGAAATATCTCTTCCCCCACCCTGTTCTGTCTATCAGAAAATATAAGAAGCATGGACAATCTCAGTAGCAATGGTTACATGCATCTTGGCTGCTAAATATGGCTCCCTGTTGAAAGGATTCAAGATGTCTTAGAAAAATAGATGATCCCAGTTCTTAGGAAAACACACAGAAGCCAGAAAACAAGGAAGTGGTGAAAAACTGAGGAATTCTGTAAAAAAGAACCAACTCAAAGGAGTTCTAGTGGCCATCTCCGAAATAATGATTGCAATCACAGGCATATGTTGGAGATGTTGTGGATTCGGTTCCAGACCATCACAATAAAACAAATATTACAATAAAGTGAGTCACACACATTTTTGTTTTCCTAGTGCATATAAGTTATGTTTATACGATATTGTAGTCTGTTAAGTGTGTAATAACGTGTTTAAAAAATGTACATGCCTTAGTTTAGAAATACTTTATTGCTAAAAAATGCTAATAATGATCAGCTGAGTTTTTAGCGAGTTGTTCTAATCTTTTTCCTGCTGGAGGGTCTTGACTTGATGTTGATGACTGCTTGCCAGTCAGGGTGATAGTTGCTGAAGGTTGGAGTGGCTGTGGCAATTTTTAAAAATAAGACAGCAATGAAGTTTGTTACATCAATCGATTCTTTGATGAAATATTTCTCTGCAGAATGTGATGCTGTTTAATAGTGTTTTACCGACAGCAGAAATTCTTCAAAATTGGAGGGCAGTCCTCTCAAACCCTGCTGCTGCTTTGTCAACTAAGTATGTAATATTGTAAATCCTTTGTTATTGTTTCAATAATGTTCACAGCATCTTCACCAAAACTGGATTCCATCTAAAGAAATCACTTTCTTTGCTCTTTTTTTATAAGAAGCAACACCTCAGCCATTCAAATTTTGAGATTTCAGCAACTCAATCATGTTATCAGGCTCTGCTTCTAGTTCTGTTGCTATTTCTGTCACATCTGCAGTGATTTCCTCCACTGAAGTCTTGAGCTCCTCACATCCATGAGGGTTGGAATCAACTTCTTCCAGACTTCAGTTAATGCTGATGTTTTGATCTCCACTCATGAATAATGTTCTTGAAGGCATCCACATTGATGAATCCTTCCCAGAAGGCTTTCAATTTACTTTGCCCACATCTATCAGAGGAATCCCTATCTATGACAGCTATACCCTTAAGAAATATATTTCTTAAATAATAAGACTTGAAAGTCAAAAGGACTTCTCAATCCATGGCCTGCTGAATGGATGTTGTGTTAGCAGGCATGAAAACAACATGAGTCTTCTGGTATATCTCCATCAGAGCTCTTGGGTGACCAGGTGCATTGTCAATGAGCAATGAGTAGTATTTTGAAAGGAATCTTTTATTCTGAGCAACAGTCTCAACAGTGGACTTAAAATATTCAGCAAACCATGGTGTAAAATAGATGTGCTTTCATCAAGGCTCTGTTCTGTTTGTACTGCACAAGCCAGAGTAGATTTAGCTTATTTCTTAATGGCCCTACAATTTTTGGAATGATAAGTGATCATTGTTCCACTTGGAAGTCACCAGTAGCATTGGCTCCTAACATACTGAGTCAGCCTATCCTTTGAAGTTCGGAAGCCAGGTATTGACTTATCCTTTCTAGCTAGGAAAGTACTACATGGCTTCTTCTTCCAATAGAGAGTTATTTCATCTACATTGAAAATCTGTTGTTTAGTGTAGCCACCTTCATCAGTGATCTTAGTTAGATCTTCTAGATAACTTGCTGTAACTTCTCCATCAGCACTTGCTGCTTCATCTTATACTTTTATGGAGACAGCTTCTTTCCTCAAACCTCGTGAAATAACCTCCGCTAGCTTCAAACTTTTCTTCTGAAGCTTCCTCACCTCTCTCAGCCTTCATAGAATTGAAGAGAGGACTTTGCACTAAATTAGGCTTTGGCTTAAGGGAATACTGTGGCTGGTTTGATCTTCTGTCCAGAACACCATATCAGCTTTTCCTTTTTTAACTTGGTTAACTGTTTGGCACAAGAATCCTCGCTTTCAGCCTATCTTGGCCTTCAACATTCCTTCCTCACTAAGCTTAATTATTTCTAACTTTTGATTTAAAGTGAGTAATGTGTGACTCTTCTTTTCACTCCAACACTTAGAGGCCATTGTGGGGTTATTAAATGGACAAATTTCAATGTTGTTTTGTCTTAGGGAATAGGGAGGTCTGAGGAGAGGGAGAGAGATAGGGATTGGCTGGTGGTTGGAGCAGTCAGAACACATGCGACATTTATCAGTTAAGCTTGCCATCTTTTATGTTTGTGATTTGTGGTGGCCCAAAGCAGTTAAAATAGTAACATCAAAGATCACAGATCACCATAACAGATACAGTAATAATGATAAAGTTTGAAATATTGTGAGAATTACTAAAATGTGATACTGAGACACAAAGTGAGCACATGCTATTTGAAAAATTGCACCAAATAGACTTGCCGAATGCCGGGTTGCACAAACCATTATCTTGTAAAATCCACAATATCTTTGAAGTCCAATAAAATGAAATGCAGTACAATGAGGTATACCTATAATTATAAAACCTTGGATTGAAAAAAATAATCCATGAGTCCAGAGAGATAAGAAGAAAAGGAAGGCCCTCCTTTAGAGAATTGTAGTAGCAGTGTTAGAACTGGAAAACTGTACTGTAAACTCCAAAGAAGCAATCTGTGCCAACAGCATCAATGGATCCCAAAACCTTTAGGTGTAAGAGTGCTGTGAACATGGTATGTATGCAGTGGTGCCCAATGATTCTGTAAATCTTGTATGACTACAAAGGGAAAATGTGCCTTTGCAGTAGATCTGTAGATTGCCACTTGAACTAAGTGGTCACACTTATAATGGGACAGCCTGATACCGTGTTCCTTTTGTTATGATGTAATACGGAATGATGTAACCTTGGGGGTGTTCTTGCCTAATGTTTATCTACAATCCAATCAGGTTTCTAGACTTGATTTGTTTCCAAGAAATACAGGAAGTTGTGGAGTAAGTCAGAATACATTCTGGGAAGCAGTCAGACAAATCTAGGATCTGGGACATTCTATAAGAAAACTGGCCATGAGTCCTCACACATCATTGTCTTAAGAGAAAGATATGTGTGTGTGCGAGAGACTATTCTAGGACAGGCGAGACCAAAGAGATGTAACAAGCAAATGTTATACATAAATTTTCATTTGCCCTTGGATTGCTCTCTCAACCCTGAAGGCTTAAAAATAGATATCTTTGAGACACTTGAGAAAACATCAAGATACCAGCTTACCTTGTTTTTACTTTTTTTGACTAGATGTCTTAATGGTTTTATTACTTTGTAAGACTTGTTTTAAAAGATATGTTTCACTGCTCAGTATAGTCTATGATAAAATCAGTAAATATAAAATATTTGTCATTTGCATCTCTTAAGAGGTTTGTCTCTATTGATGAAAGCTCAACTTATGTGTAACTGTCTTCCGAAGTAGCTTGCTTGGAAGGACATTCTCTGTCATCATATTCTGCTTCATTTAATAGCTGTGTAATCGGATCTACTACATCCTTGTTTATCGTTTATTAGATTACTGCTTTTAAGCCTATTTTAGTTCTTTAATCTGAGAATAACAGTTAACTCAGTTAATTTCATTAAAGCAAGATTGCCTGTAATTTTTTTATAACCTTAGAAAAGTACTGTGCCCAACAGCAAAACAAAACAAAAACCTAATTCAAAAATGGATAAAGGACTTGAACAGATATTTCTCCAAAGAAGATATAAAATGGCCAGTAAACACATATGAAGAGTCTCAACACCATTAGTCATTAGGGAAATGCAAATCAAAACCACGTTTAGATACAATTTGGCTGTTACCACGTTTAGATACAATTTGGCTATTAGCAAAGACACAGAAAATAGCAAGGATTGGGAAGGATGTGGAGAAAATTGGAACCATGCCTGCATTGCTGGTGGGAATGTAAAATGGTACAGCTGCTATGAAAGACAGTTTACTAGTTCCTCAAAAAGTTTGATGTAGAATGATTGTATCATCCAACAATTTCACTAGGCTTATCTCCAAAAGAATTGAAAGAAGGGACACAAACTGGATAACTTATACAGCAGTGTTCATAGCAGCATTGCTCATACTAAATAAAAGATGAAAAAGGCCAAATGTCTATGAACAGATGAATGGACAAATGTGTTTATACATATAGTAGAATATTATTCAGCCATAAATACAAATGAAATTTTGGTACGTGGTACAACGTAGATGAACCTTGAAAACGTTGTGCTAAGTGAAATAAGCTAGACAAAAAATATTGTATGATTCTACTTAGATGAGATACCCAAAGCTGGCAAATATGTAAAGCTGGCAAGTATAATAGAAGTTACTAAGGCCTAAGGTGAGGGAGGAATGAGAAGTTTGCTTAATGAGTATAGAGTTTCCATTTGGAATGATGAAAAGTTCTGGAAATTAATAATGGTGATAGTTGTACAACATTCTCAGTGTACTCAATGCTACTGAATTGTCCATTTAAAAATGGCTAAAATGGTACATTTTATGATACAAAAATATTTTTAAAGTAAAAGTTTGTATTTTGATGTTATTTGTGAAAAATATTTTCACTAATAAAATTTTTGTTTGTTGTTTCATTGCTCCCTCTTTGAAAATGTATTAAAAATTATATGCATTTTGAAATATTACAGCTATATAAATGAAAAAGAGTGTCAGTAAATAATTTTAGCTCAGTACTCTCATGTTATTTATTGTCCTTTCTGTTTCACATTAAGTTATAGAGAGTCAGCAATTTAAATTTGCAGATTAAAAAACACTTTCTGCTTTTGGCCCTATAGAAATAAACCAAACTGGAAAAGGTGTCATGTTTCCTAGATTGTGGACACAGAAAAAGAAGAGATCAAAAGGATAGTAGATAGTTATTGACCTGATCATATTTAAGAATACTCTAAAAATGCAAAAATGTTAAGAAGCAAAACTGGGAAATACGGGGATGATATATGAAAAATTCAAATGACAAATATGCAGTGGTTGAGTATTTATGGGTTTTTTTTGGGTTTACTATTTTTTTCCCCCAAATTTAATGGATCCTCTTTTAAATACTTCTACTGGATTCTCTTTAGATGATGCTGCAACTGGGTTGAGACATTTTCATTGTTTGGCTTTGTAAGATTTCCAAATGCATATAGTTGTTAAAACACGTGTTCAATGAGGGTGGAAGGAAACACACAAAAATAGAAGTATGTCACTCTGGTAAGAGATGATAGGTCCGATGACTGCTAATACTCTTCCAAATGGCCTTATTTGGATCCTTCTTAGAACTTTTATATTTTTCTATTATTGACCTACCCCTTTGGAACTAGAGTCCCATTGTCAAGAACTGTGAAGAATCTGACATTTTACCCTACTTGCAAGCTAGCAGTTACTCCGTTGTAGTTTTATGGATGGTGGTTAAAGATATGAGACTCCTGAGTTGGAGTTGAAGGACAGTTTATTAGTGCAGCAAGCAGTAGCAGTGACCAGAGTATTAGCTTGCCTTTTTTTTTTTTTTTTTTGGCCGGTTTTCCAAGCCCTGGTTCCCATATAGCAGCGTGAAGAGGAGGGCTACATGATGCTTATACATACTGTGGATTGCATAACAGATGCGGAATCCTCAGCTTCTTACAGAACCTGAATAGTAGTGTATAATAGGAAGTAAGAATGCCTTTCTTTGCTTTGGAGCAAGATACTATCTTTGTCTCCCAACACTATTGCTATAAAAGTATCCTCAAAAGGATAGTGCAGACCAAAAGGGTAGTGAGTGTCTTCCTCCTAAGAGGTGCAGAAACATGAGAGTCTCATAGAAAATTGTCTCCCAATCATATTTTCTGCTCATTTCTATACTATTTTGTCTTAAGGCAAATTTTTTTCATGAGTATACCACTATGAGTTATCTGACAGAAGATAGTGAAGTATCTGTTCAAATAGTTAGCTGGCTTTTAAAATCAGGTTATTTGCTTTCTTATTGTTGAGTTTGAGAGTTCTTTCTTGATTCCGGGTACAGTCCTTTGTCAGATATGTGATTTGCAAGTATTTTCTCTGAGTCTGTGACCTGTCTTTTCATATTCTTCAATCTCTTTTACAGAACAAAAGTTTCTAATTTTGATTACTATCAAGTTTTTCTCTTATGAATTGTCTTAGGAACTTTTTGGTTGTTGAAAATCACAGAGTTTTTTTCTTTGTTTCGTCCAGATGTTGTATTATTTTGTGTTTTACATTTAGATCTGTGATCTGTCTTGCATTACCTTTTGTTTGTATAAGTTATGAGGTAGAGTTCAGGTTCATTGTTTTTGCATATGGATATTTACTTGTTCTAGCACTATTTGTTGAAGAGACTATCTTTTCCTTCAGTGAATTGCCTTTTTACCTTTGTCAAAAATCAATTGCCCTTATTTGTAAGTATATTTTGCTGGATTTATTATTCTGTTCTGTTGATTTCTGTGTGTCCTCTTGCTAATACATCATTGCCTTAAATAGTAACAGTTTTATAGTAGTTATTGAAATTAGTGGTCTCCAATTTTGTTCTTTTTCTGAATTGTTTTGGATGTTATAGTACCTTTGCATTTTCTTTATAAATTAAGAATCAGCTTGTTGATAGCTACAAAGATACTTTGAGATTTTGATTAGTATTATGTTTAATGTACGTGTCAATCTGAGGAGACTGACATTTTACCAATATTGAGCCTTCCAATCCATGAATATAGTTATTTTTCCGTTTTTTAGGTCTTTGATTATTTTCATCAGTGCTTTATAGTTTTCAGCATACAGAGCCTGCACATATTTTGTGGAACTATATCTTTTTCGGATGCTATTGTGAGTGCTACCGCTTTAAAAATTTTTGATGTACTAACTTATTGCTGATATATAAAAATATGGTCGATTTTTACATATTGATTTTATATTCCACTTGTTAAAATCATAATCATAAAACCCTTTGTTTTTTCTATATAGACAACATGCTTTTGAATAAAGGCAGTTTTACAAAATTTCATTTAAAATTTGTATGCCTTTTATTTCATTTCCTTTCTTAATTGCACTTGCTAGAGCTTTCCAGGACAATGCTGAATAGAAGTGGTAAAAACACATCTTTGCTTTGTTCCTGGTCTTTTATTACTCTTTTATTATTACTGTTATCTTTAGAGATGGGGTCTTGCTCAGTTGTGAAGGCTGGAGTGCACCGGTATGATCATAGCTCACTGCAGCCTCAAACTGTTGGGCCCAAGTGGTCTTCCTGCCCCACCTCCCTGAGTAGCTGGGATTACAGGCATGTGCCATCATGCCTGGCTAAGTTTTTTATTTTTTGTGGAGATGAGGTCTTGCTGTGTTCACAGGCTGGTCTTGAACTCCAGCCTCAAGTGATCCTCCCACTTGTACTTGGATTGCAGGCATTAGCCACCACACTCTTATTATTATTAATAAATAAATAAATATTTATTTATTTCTTGAGACAGAGTCTTGCTCTGTCAGCCAGGATGGAATGCAATGGCACAATCTCTGCTCACTCAACCTCTGCTTTCTGGGTTCAAGTGATTCTCCCGCTTCAGCCTCCTGAGTAGCTGGGATTACTGGCGTTTGCTACCATGCTGGGCGTGGTGGCTCACGCCTGTAATACCAGCACTTTGGGAGGCCAAGACAGGCAGATCACGAGGTCGGGAGATCGAGACCATCCTGGCTAACATGGTGGAACCCCGTCTCTACTAAAAATACAAAAATTAGCTGGGCATGGTGGCGTGCACCAGTAGTCCCAGCTACTTGAGAGGCTGAGGCAGGAGAATCACTTGAACCTGGGAGGTGGAGGTTGCAGTGAGCCAAGATTCCACTATTGCACTCCAGCCTGGCAACAGTGAGACTCCATCTAAAAAACAAACAAACAAACAAAAAATTATAGGATGAAGTTTTAAAAAGACCTTTGAAAGATACAAGATAATAGGATTCAATTCTGTATAAGGTAGAGATAAACTGTTGATTTGTACTAGTTTGATTTGTGAAATATTACAGTTAGGCTAAATCAAATAGGTGATGGGTAATTTGAGAATTGATTTCTAATGCTTTGTCCTAGATCATTCAAAATCTGATGTTCACATAACTGCTTAGAACTCTTGACTAGTTGTGCTTTTTAAAAACCTTTACCAGGCTGACTACAACTTTTCTACCACCATAATTAAAATTGAAAACAAAAGAATTAGTCTCTTAGGAAAATAATTTACGAACGCTATCTAAACATGCTAGATTTAAAAATATTTACATGGTTAGAATTCATGAACAGTCTTCATTAGACTTACTGCTGAATGACCAGCATACAGTCGCTGAATTCATTGTGCATCTTTTGTTTTAAGGGAAGATTGTTTTGCTTATATCTTTGCAGTCTTCTCTGAGATCTTTAATGTTACTAGAAGTTATAAAGTTTGGTTAATTTTTCTAATAAGCCTTTATCTGATTCTGTGGGCTATTTAGATTTGGGATGGGATCTGTTGTCTTAATTTGGTCACTATTGGCTCTTGGCTTCAAAGTGGACCCTAAACTATATTCCTAGTCTGTCTAGTATTTGTCTTTTTTTTGCTGAGATATGTGACCCCTGGGGAGGTTTCCCTTATTTTCAGTAAGTTAATCTTTCTCTTTTAGGAAGAAAAGACACATTTCTCATAAGGGAGGGGTTTTTTCCTTTTTTGTTCTAGAGTGCCTCTCAAATTAACAATTTTGTTCATATCAAAAGTTGCCCATAATGATCACTGTAAGTCTCAAGTTATTCTTGGTGAAAATACGCCATTCAGAAAGATAAGTATCTGAATTGGAAGAAGCATGTTTCATGCTTGGAGAGGTTGTGGAGTTAGACTGACTTAAAAAGTCAGTTTTGTGTAGCCTGGGCAACATAACAAGACCCAGTTTCTATGGAAAATAAAAAAAAAAAAAATTAGGCAGACGTGGTGGTGCACACCTGTAGTCCTAGCTACTCCAGAGGCTGAGGCGGATTGCTTGAGCCCAGGAGTTTGAGGCTGTGGTGAGCTATGATCATGTCACTGCACTTCAGCCTGGGCAAAAGAGTAAGACCTCATCTTTTAAAATGTATATACAGGTTTTTCTTCAAAAGATTCCAAAGGTACCGCTTTAAAAGATGTAAGATTTTCTAAGCAACAGGGCCAAGTACTTTGCTTTGAAGTTTTTATGAATGCCTGCCTTGGCTATCTGGTTGCTTTTGAAATCAACATCTTACTAAGCTATTAATGCTTTTAAAATGTGTGAAGAATTACATATTTGTAAATTTAACTTGAGTCTGTCTAGGAAAGCATTAGCAAGACTTTTGTTTTTGTTTTTGTTTTTGTTTTTGGAGACAGTCTTGCTCTGTCGCCCAGCCTGGAGTGCAGTGCAGGTCACTGCTCACTGTAGCCTTCACCTCCTGGGCTCAAGCTATCTTCCCACCTCAGCCTCCTGAGTAGCTGGGACCACAGGTGTACATCACCACACCCAGCTAAGTAAAAAAATGTATTTTTCATAGAGACAGGGTGTCCCTATGTTGCCAGGCTGGGCATTAGCAAGATTTTACAGGAAATTTTTTATACCATTAGTAGAAAATAATAAGGAATCCCTTGCTGGTAAAATTTATATTGAAACTACCCTTAAACATATTTATATAAAATGACCAGAGATATTTAATTTACCTTTATATAATAAATAGAAATAAATTGAAATACATTATTAGGAAATTCAGATTTTTTAATTAGTAAATTACATATTAGTGTGATGGCTTAAAGTTATTGAGAGGTAATTTTTCATCTTTGATTAGAAAAACTTAAAAATTGTAGTATAATTTACATACACAAAGTATATATGAGCTTTTTATATTGATGAACTTTACAAAGTGAACACACTTTTGTAACCACAACCCAGATCAAGATATCAGCTTCTCAGAAGCTTCCCTGTATCTGTCATATTCCTTTACATGAAAGGTAACTAATATTCTGGCTTTGTAATTAGAGATTAGCTTGGCTTTTTTTTGAATTTTTATAAATAAATCATAAAGTGTGTAAGACTGTATGATATATAAGTTTTTTTAAACTGGCTTCTTTCCCACAGCAGTATGTTTTTGAGATGGATATTTGGCTTACAGCATTTTTCATTTTCACTGAGGTTTAGGGTTTCATTGTGTGAATATACTTAGTTTATTTCTCTCTTCTGCTGATGGACATTCAAATTATATCAATTTTGGGTTCTTACAAATAATGCTGCTGTGATAATTCTTGTACATTTTTTTTGTGCATATATGTACACATTTCCATTGAGTGTATGCTCAGGAGTAGTATCACTTAGTCTTTGGGTTTATCTTCAGCTTTAGTAGATACTTCCAAACAGTTTGCCATACTGTTTGTATTATATTATTATACATTTTTACCTGCAGTATTTTAGAATGTCAGTTGCTACAGATTTTTGCTTACACTTGCTTGGTATTGTCTTTTTTTAGATAAAAGTTAGTCATTTTGGAGGGTAGTAGTATGTCTTTGTGAAGTTTTGTTTGGTCTTTAGCCTATCTTAAAAATCGGTTTGTCTTTTTTGATGAGTTGAAGTATTTTTAAAGAATATATTTTGGGTATGAGTCTTTAGTGGAACATGTGCATTGCTAATATTTTCTACTACACTGTAGCTTGCATTTTTATTTTTAATTTATTTAATTTTTATTAATTTTTTTTTTAAGAGAAAGGGTCTCACTCTGTCACCCAGGCTGGAGTGCAGTGGCCTTATCATAGCTTATTGCAGCCACGAACTCCTGGGCTCAAGCAGTCCTCCTGCTTCAGCCTTCTGAGTAGCTGGGACTGCAGGTTATGTGCCACCACACCTGGGTAATTTTTAAATTTTTTTGTAGAGGCAGAATCTCACTATGTTGCCCACACTAATCTCGGACTCCTGGCCTCAAGCAGTCCTCCTGCCTGGGTCTCCCAAAATGCTGGGATTACAGGTGTGAGCCACTGTGCCAGCCATTTCCTTCTTTCCCTCTTTCTCTCTTTCTCTCTTCCTGTCTCTCTCCTTCCTTCCTTCCTTCCTTCCTTCCTTCCTTCCTTCCTTCCTTCCCTCCCTCCCTCCCTCCCTCCCTGCCTCTCCCCTTCCTTCCCTCCGCCTTCCCTCCCCCTTGCCTCCCCCCTTCCCTCCCTGCTTCCCTCCTTCCTTCCCTCCTTCCGTTTTTCCTTCCTTCCTTCCCTCCCTTCCTTCCTTCCCTCCTTCCTTCCCTCCTTCCCTCCTTCCTTCCCTCCTTCCTTCCCTCCTTCCCTCCTTCCTTCCCTCCCTCCCTCCTTCCCTCCCTCCCTTTAATTGTAATGAAATTGTTTGTTTGTAATGAAACTCAGTTTTTTTTCTGTGCTGTGTATTAAATCTGTGCCTAAATATCATGACAGTATTTATCTTGTCACTATATAAGCTTTATTATTTAAAATTTTATATATAGGTCTCTAATATACCTTGTTTTTTTTCCCACCTTTTCTATGGCTTGTGGATAGATGTTATTCATTTTACTGATTTTGATTTTAACAGTAGTAGTCATAGAAAATCTATTGATGTGGCTTACTCATGAGAAAACATTTTTATTTTTATATGTGATATTATAATTTCTAGTATGGCAACATTTTCTGCTAGTTATGATACGTGATTTTTACTCTGGCGATTCTTTAAGAGGAATTTAAAAACAGCTTTATTCCTGACTTTAGAGAAGGCAGTCAGTTTTACTTAATAAGTCATTTTATGTCTTATTTCTTATGTTTTGTTTTTGAGGAGTCATACTGGTAGTTTAAAAATACTGGGTTTTATCATCGAATGCAGCTACAATATTTAAGCAGATGACTTAATCTCTGTGAGGCATGAGGTGATTAAAAAATGTATGTATATGCTTTTTCAAATACAGAGTAAATTGCCTGGCAGTCAAGAAGAGCTTCATAAATATTATTTAGTGCTTTTTATTCTAGATTTTTGAAATAAATTGGACTTGAGACTTGATGGAAAGGATTTGTACTATAAGTTTATTATAAAATTATTAACCGCTAGCTTTTGTAAATAGTAAAATTGATTTGCCCATTATACATCTTTTTGTTATGCATAAAATATTTTAATTTTTAAGTACCAACATAGGATGGATTTTTAAATGCTTCCTCATGTTAATTTTTTAATAAACATGGAATGAATACTGTGTGAAATATTTTCCCACTTCATCGGCTCTGTTTTAACTCAGTAGACTCTATAGTTAGATTGTCTAGATGCCACTTAAAAGATGGTAACTAGATACCAGAATGTGTTACATTATATGTTGATTGTCAGGAAGAACTGAATGCATGAATGCTTCCCTAAGATATTGTTAGCATGCCGTTGTCTTGATCTATAATTTTTTGTCTAAGTTGTGATAGAGCTCATTCTTTACATGGTCTAGTAAATTCAGCCAATGTCTTTATAATTCATTAGCATCTCTATATATTACCTATAAAATTTAAATTATAAGGCTATGAAAAAATTGTTTCAGATGTATAATATGCCAAAGTTTTAGCATATGGTTTGAATTTTAAACTGTTTTACTGAAACAAATTACCCTCATTAAATGGAATTCTTGGGTAGACATTACAGAGTAGGTGTTACTCTGAAGTTGAAAATGGTTTCATCTTCTTTTTAAAAAAATTTTATTATATAGGGAATCTCAACCACCAGCAGGATTTTAAAAAGGCTATCTAAGTATTTGGTAAGTAAATATTCTCCATGTTAAATATTTTGCATGTTACTTAAATTTACACATATGCTACATGAATGACATTTACAATAGTGAGTGTAAATTACAGTTATAATTAATATTTTAAATTTTACTTGGTTACTAGAATTTTTGTCTCCTTAAACCTATTCCAATGCTTTTCTCTCTTGTTCTTTATGTTGTGTCCAGAAATTCTTTCAGTGTACAGCCTTAATATTAAGAGTTCAAGGAAAGAAATGGTTTTAGTGAGCAGGAATACTAATACTTTATGAATAAAACAAGATTTCCCCTACTTGAGATTTTGTAGTATTTCTTTTTTGTGAAAACACTAATACAGATTTCTTTAGCCATCCATTGCTTGACTTCTCCTTGTATTTAGGTCCTGTTTGCTGCAGCATGCCAACATGAACCGAATACTGTGATCAAGGTCTATGCATTTCCTATTTAGATTATTCTTTGTTCTAAGATTAAAATATGAAAAATTTTGTAGGTGTCTGTAGTTAAGAATTTCATAAACTTATGATTTCATAGATAAAGCTTTTACTTTTTTATTTTTGAGTACAGGTAGGTAAGTCAATCTCAGAATGTATTTTACTTCAACTACATAGTATTTTATACCTGTGTACTATGGTGATTATATAGATATAAAATGCTTTGGTTAATCATAATAGATTTTAAAGCTATTAAATATGCTTCAAAATGGGAAAGAAGTGCTGAGACATTGCATAATGAGGTGTCATAATATAGACTTTTGGTTGTTTTTAATATAGTCAATAACAGATTATTAAGGAGGAATTATTTAGTGATAAGCACTGGCTTCCTTTATTACACTTTTTAATGTGTTTGAAACAGCAAATATTTGACCAAATTATTTTTCTTAAATTTTATAGTAACTACAGTAGATGTTCAACAATTACTGTTCTGTTTACTGTACATTTGTAATAAATATAAATACTTTTAGGAGCAAATGATGCCACAGAGATCTCTTAAACAGATTTTTACTACTTTAGAAGGTGGTAACTGATTTCTGGAGTTGTATTAAGTAGAAAAGAGTAACTTACTGTCATTTTTTTCCCTATTGATGCGTATATTTGAGTTAGAGGGAAGCAGTCATCTTTGCATTATATACTTATCATGTAGATTTCATCATAGCAAATTTATTAATTTTAGTGACAGTTTTGTCAAGATGAAATTTACATACCAGGAGATTTCATCTTTAAGTGTACAATTCAGTGATATTTTAATATATTCACCAAGTTGTGCAACCACCAATACTGTGTAATCTTAGGTTACTTTCATCATCCTTCTTCTGGACACCCTCTATCACCCAGCCCTAGGCCACCACTAATATTCTTTGTTTGTATAGATTTGCCTATTCTGGGCATGTTATAAAAACAGAATCATACAATATTTGTCCTTTTGTGTCTGGCTTCTTTCATTTAGCATGATATTTAAAGCTTCACTCCTGTTGTAGCATGTGTCACTGTTTCATTCATTTTTGTGGCTGAATATTTCTTTGTATATCATTTGTGTATTCATCAGTTAATGAGTTGTATCCACTTCTTTTTTTGGCTATTAGGAACACTTTTCTATGAACATTCTTATATAAGTTTTGTGTAGATATGTTTTTGAGTATATATGGATGGGGTAGGATTGCTGGATAATATAGTAACTGTGTGTAACTCTTTGAGGAACTGTCAAAATGGCTGTACCATTTTACAATGCCACCAACAATGTATGAGGATTGTAATTTCTTCACGACCTCATAAACACTCATTGTCATGTCAGTCTTTTGTATTTCAGCCATTCTAGTAGGTATGAAGTTGTATCTCATTGTGATTTTGATTTTGATAATGACTAATGATAAGCATCATTTCACATGCTTATTGACCATATATCTTCTTTGGAGAAATATCTGTTCAACTCCTTTGCCCATTAAAAAAAGGATTATCTTTTTAATGTTGAATATTGTAAACATTCTTTATGTATTCTGGAAACTAGTCCCTTATCACATACATGATTTGCAAATATTTTCTCCTATGGATTATCTCTTTACTTTTATGATGGTGTCCTTCGAAGCAGAAAAGTTTTAATTTTGAAGTTCAGCTGATCTGTTTTTTGTTGCTTGTTCTTTTGGTGTTATATTGCAGATTTGTTTTTAAATAAATACTCACTGATAGCCTGGGTCTATGACAAAGTTTTAATTGTCATAGAACTACGAAAAAGCATTGGCATTTCTTGTGTTTGACAGTCAAAGCCCAAAGGAGGCAATTATCCTTGTATTTGTGCTTCAATTCCTCAGCTAATTGTTTTAAGCAAAACCTTATGTTTTGATCCCATGTGTTACTGTGAAAATATTAGCTGTGTGTGATATGTTTATTGATATTAGTCTTGTGAATTTATGTTTAGTTTTTTTTGGATTGAAGAAGGGAGGGGCCATCCTTAATAGGTGTTATTAGTCCGTTCTCACGCTGCTAATAAAGACATATACCCAAGACTGGGTAGTTTATAAAGGAAAGAGGCTTAATTGACTCACTGTACCTCAGGCCTGGAGAGGCCTCAGGAATCTTATAGTTGTGGCAGAAGGGGAAGCAAACACATGGTGACAGCAAGGATAAGTGCAGAGTGAATTGGGGGAAAAGCCCCTTATAAAACCATCAGATCTTGTGTGAACTCAGTCACTGTTATGAGAACAGCATGGAGGTCATCATCCCCATGATTCAATTACCTTGCACTGAGTCCCACCACAACACGTGGGGATTGTGAGAACTACAGTTCAAGATGAGATTTGGGTTTGGACACAGCCAAACCGTATCAATAGTTTATTATGACGATTACTGCATATTTTATTTCATAGCTTAAGAAACCATTGCTTTTTAGACTAAGGATTATCAGATTCTTATCTTTCTTGTGAAGAAGGAATAGATTTTGATAATCTCACTGATTTTAATCTTGTACAGATTATTATTATTATTATTATTTTGAGACAGAGTCTCGCTCTTTCGCCCAGGCTGGAGTACAGTGGCGCGATCTTGGCTCACTGCCAGCTCTGCCTCCCGGGTTCACTCCATTCTCCTGCCTCAGCCTCCCGAGTAGCTGGGACTACAGGTGCCTGCCACCGTGCCCGGCTAATGTGTTGTATTTTTAGTAGAGACGGGGTGTCACCATGTTAGCGAGGATGGTCTCGATCTCCTGACCTTGTGATCCGCCTGCCTCGGCCTCCCAAAGTTCTGGGATTACAGGTGTGAGCCACCACGCCCGGCCCAGATTATTTTTAAGCAATGATATTTTGGTGTTTTTGTAAACTTCAGTATGGAATATGTAAGTTTTTCCTCAAGTAAATGTCTTTAATTTTTTTTTTTTTTTTTTGAAATGGAGTCTCGCTCTGTTGCCCAGGCTGGAGGGCAGTGGCACAATCTTGGCTCACTGCAACCTCTGCCTCCCGGGTTCAAGTGATTCTCGTGCCCGAGCCTCCTGAGTAACTGCGATTACAGGCGTGTGCCACCAAACCTGACTAATTTTTGTACTTTTAGAAGACACGGGGTTTCACCATGTTGGTCAGGCTGGTCTCGAACTCCTGACCTCAGGTGACCACCCGCCTCTGCCTCCCAAAGTGCTGGGATTACAGGCATGAGCCACTGCGCCCGGCCAGTGTCTTTAATTTTTAAGGTACCAATTTAGTTCCTTATTTTTTATCGTTATGTGATGTTATGTGATCAGTTGAAGGTGTATTTCATGTATTTTGGCCTATAATGTTGTCTAGTTTAGTTTCTGGAGAAATGGTGTGTAACAATGGAATGTCACTCGTCTTCAAAGCATTAGCTTTCTGTGTAAGGTTGAGGTTGTAATATAAATGCGCTAGATGTGTTTTTATTAGGGGAATTGACTGTTCTTACCTTTCATGTTATTTGACAGTATTCTTTGTCAACTTCAAATAACAAAAGGCCTATTTTGATGAGATTTTATAGTGCTAAGATCACTGATATTCTTGTTAGTTGATTTAAAATCATGGTGTTTGTTGGCTAACAGTCACTTGAGTGCCTATTAGATGGGTAATATTGTTCTCTTTTTTTTTTTTTGAGAAGGAGTCTCACTCTGTCGCCCAGGCTGGAGTGCAGTGGCATGATTTTGGCTCACTGCAACCTCTGCCTCCTCCTGGGTTCAAGCGATTCTCCTGCCTCAGCCTCCTGAGTAGCTGGGATTATAGGCGTACGCCACCATGCCCGGCTAATTTTTGTATTTTTAGTAGAGATGGGGTCTCACCATGTTGGACAGGCTGGTCTTGAACTCCTGACCTCAGGTATCCACCCACTTTGGCCTCCCAAAGTGCTGGGATTACAGGCATGAGCCACCGTGCTTGGCCAGATGGGTAATGTTGTTCTATACGTTGATATTCTTATGGTTTATGTTATAGTATTCATGGAAATTTAGCAATGGAAAAGGAAATGAAAAACTTATTAATGATGTTGTTAAATTTTCAATTGTGATGACAGTAAGGAAAAGACATAATTGAGAGCTACCTCCAATTGTTTATATCAAATGTGGTAATTAAGAGGATTACCTATTTATGGCTGAATTAAGGCAAAATAGCTTTTATATCTGATTCTTTCCTCTTCCCTTCTCTTGTTCTGCGTGCTATCATAATAATTGAGTATACATTAATTTTCTTTAAGTATTTATATTTTAAATAAGGTTTCGATGTCAGTAGAGACTTTTTTTTTATTTCTTCAAGGTAAGTACCCTTTAAACCACTAATTTGTCACTAGAGTCTATAGTGGCTTCCGTATATAATAGGTAGCACAGCTTCTCAGGGCATGTCCTGCTTTGCTGCTCTGTTGATCCATAATACACCTTGGAGATACTGATTCTGGTTATGTGAATAGAATAATTAAATTGTTTTTCATTAGATGGATCTTTGATTACTAATCTTACTCAGAAAGGCTCAACTGGACTTGGATTATTCTAATTGCCAGTACTGTTTTTGCACAAATGTCTGCAAATCACTTAACAGTAATATTGACCCCTTTTTCTTCCAATAAAGTTATTGCAGTAATCACATCACTGCAGAGAATATTTCTTAAAAGCCTTTTTTCAATATTTACTTCTTTAATGAAAAACTTAATCCAGATTAAGCCACATACATAGACATCTTGACTTCATTATTTTGAATACTTGAGGTTTCCAAACTCTCTTTAACTATCTTCACACAATTTCTAGTCTGTTATTTTAAGTGATTACAACTGTTCGTTTCTTCTGCTTTTGTTTCCTCTTCATGTGCTGCCTAGCGTTGTTAGAGTTTCATCAGTTTCCTGCCTTGAGAGGTTTCTAGTACAAATTCACATTTTCCCTTCCTAGTTTATCCAAGTTCCTTCCTGGTAATTTTTATCTTTTTGATATGTTTCATTCTGCATGTTAGTTATTTGGAACCATTCTACTGTGCTCAAATGAACAGTCCTAGCCCTAGTTCTCTTATTCCTTTTTCATTTCATATTTTATACCCTTTTTTCCTCAGTCTGTCAGAATAAAGTGTTTTCATTTCAAAAGCTTATTATCTCTGTTTTTAATCTTAGCTCTTCTTTCCTCTATTTTTCTTCCTCTTATGGTCCATGCTGGGTTCTCTGCCTTATCAGACTTAATCTTGAAAAGAACGTTACTTCCTTCCCATTATCTCCAAGGTTGTTATAGTCCATTCTAGGTGTCTCCAATTTCTCAACTCTTACTCAACTACTTTCTGAAGTTTGACTATTATTTCTACTAGTGTTCTGCTTTCTTAAGTGTAAGTAAACACATTTCTTACTTAACTAGGTAGATAAACAGTAGCTGGACGGATCTGGCCGTAAACATGCTATTATTTCCAAGATAAAACTGAGTTCCAAATGGCTAAATATTTGTCTTTTCACTTTTCATCCTTTCCTGTCATTTTTAGCATTTGTTTTTTTGCTGCTTAACATTCACTTCTCCTTTGTCTTCTGTAGTAAACCTTAATGGTTTTTCTCCTCTCTCTGGCTAAATGTTTGTTTTCTTTGTTACTGCTTTCTTCTTTTATATACCACTTATATATAAATTGGGTTGAAGCTTTGCACTTAGCTCTTTTTCATTACACATCATTTTGAGGAGATGGTCTCGTGTTCATTATGTAGATTATCACAAATTTGATGACTCAGAAATACCACATTTTTCTTAGTGACCTGTTCTACCACTTTCTCAGTCGCCATGTCCTTAGCACCCCAAAATTGTTATTTCCCAGTGGAAAAGTTTGTCTTGTACAATGGTTGATATATGGTTGGAACTAAGTAAATGCTTTTTGAATCATGAACAAACTCCTTATCTGTCTTTTTTTTTTTTCTTAAGATAATGGTTTTAAATGTCCACCTATTCTCATGTCACAAGCCCTGCAATATCTCTGACCACTTCTTGTCTACACTTGTTAATATTAGTTGTCACATTTTGGTCCTAAGTTTGACTAATGAGGAAGATGACATTTTTGTCTGCAGATGGTGGAAATAAAAATCACAGAGATTGTGATTTCCTTATGGTTTTATGGGTAATGGTGGAGTTGAAACTTACAACGAAGTTTCTGGTGACATGTTTCCTGGTTTTCACAGAAAACATTCTTTTTTTTTTTGAGGCAGAAAGTCTCACTGTGTCGCCCAGGCTGGAGTGCAGTGGTGTGATGTCTCGGCTCACTGCAGCCTCTGCCTCCTGGATTCAAGTGATTCTCGTGCGTCAGCCTCCAAGTAGCTGGGATTACAGGCGCCCACCACCACGCACAGCTAATTTTTGTATTTTTAGTATAGACGGAGTTTCACCATGTTGACCAAGCTGGTCTTGAACTCCTGGCCTCAAGTGACCCACCTGTCTCAGCCTCCCAGAGTGCTGGGATTACAGGCATGAGCCACCACACCTAGCCAAAAACATTCTTTATAATGATGCAAGTAATATACCAGACAAGAAATTACTCAGTGTACTATGTGAGATTAAAAAAAAAGATGACTGGAAGTGGAAGTGGGAGTACTTTAAATTCTTGTCTGATGAGGTAAAGATTTTAACTTGGTGGAAGGAATAGAAATCAAGGATGTGAGAAGTTTTTCATTCATTAGAATTTCGAGATTCTTCTTTTAAGAATGCAGTGATGCTAGTGAAGTGGTTGAGTGAACCATCTTTCAGATAACAATTATAAGATCTGGACAAAATATTGAAAGAAAAACTTTAACTGTCTTAAAAGCAATGGAAAGTAACCAAAGAAGGCAAAACCAGATGAGAGCCTCCAACTGCAATGTATAATTGTATGTTTGTGGCTTTCTTGCCTTATGGTGCATTTTCGCCTCCTGTCGTTCAGTGGCATAGGAAAGAAGTTAGAGGTAACCTAGCAGTTGGAAATTTACTCAGGGGAATCATGGAAGCAATAAGTAAGATCCAAAATCTGAGCGTAAACCCTGTCCAAATCATGGCTAATCACGAAACTATACATGCGTAGGGGAGACCCCAGGGGACCCAGTGTAAAAACAGGCAGAAACAAGAGCAGAATCTGCTCCTGAAAGAATTGAACCCTGTGAGATTTGTGATTGCTTCTTTTTTTGACAGTACATTTCTCAACTTGTATGCAATTTGCGTGGCCAACAGCTGGCTTGAGGTATCAGAGCACAGAACATATTGTTGACAGAAGAGTTAAAATTTAGGGAATAAACACTGAAAGCAACACAACATCAGAGGTTGTAGGCCACACATCTCAGTATAATCTCTGCCCATTTCCTTCACTGACCACCTGACTACCCAGGTGCAGAGGGGATGCTCTGGGCATCAGGTTAGAAGAAGGAAGCAGCTGGAAGGTGAAAGAACTAAGCAAAATCATTGTTGCTTACCACAAGGGAGACACACAGTAAGTCCTCACTTAACGTTATTGATAGGTTCTTGGGATATGACTTTAAGTGAAACAACATATAACAGAACATTTTTTTCTCATCAGTTGTATAACAAAACAGTGTTAAAGGAAACAACAGTATTCAAGGACCTTGCTGTTTGTTGTTTTGCTTCTAGTTGCTGTTTCTAAGACCTATTGACGGTATTGAGGACTTAGCTGAAGTTTGCAGTTTGAGTCCATACAAGCCCATTAGAATCATACAACATGAAAATCAAATAGTCCTTTGAAAGGCTGTAACAAAATCCAGTTGCTATAACTTGCTATTTACAATAGATATTTTCAACTAAAAATTATTAGATATGCAAATAAAGTGGAATATGACTCATTTTCAGGTAAAGAAAATCATTCAATAGAAATTAACCCCAAGTATAGCCAGATACTGGATTTAGCAGGCAAAGACTTTAAAATAGCCCTAAATATAATCAGAAGAATTTAAGGAATCCTATGTTCAAAGGATTAGAGAAAAATACAGTCACCCCTCTGTTTCCATGTTTCTGCATTTGCAGATTCAACCAACCATGGATCAAAAAGAGTTGGGAAAAAACATAATAAAATTTACAGTACAGCAATAAAAAATAATGCAAATAAAAAACAATAAAGTCTTGTTGAGTGAATAGATAGGAGATCAAAACAGAGAAACAGGTACTATAAAGAAGAAGCAAAAGAGAATTTTAGGGTTGAGATCAGTAACTGAAATGAAATTTTTATATTTTATTTTATTTTATTTTGTGACAGAGTCTTGCTCCGTCGCCCAGGCTGGAGTGCAGTGGTACGATCTCGGGTCACCACAACCTCCGCCTCCTGGGTTCAAGTGATTCTCCTGCCTCAGCCTCCTGAGTAGCTGGGATTACAGATGTGCGCCACCATGCCTGGCTAATTTTTGTATTTTTAGTAGAGACAGGGTCTCACTATGTTGGCCAGGCTGGTCTCGAACTCCCGACCTCAGGTGACCTGCCTACCTCGGCCTCCCAAAGTACTTTGATTACAGGCGTGAGCCACTGTGCTCGGCCAAGCAAAACAGTTGTTTGGAGATGGCAAAAGAATCAGTTAAAGATAGATAATAAAAGTCATCTATTTGAAAGAGAAAGAATGGAGAAAAATAAGCAGAGTTTGAGAGACCTTTGGGGTAATACAATGTTTGAACATGCATCTAAATGGAGTCTCAGATGGGGAATAAATAATGGCTGAAAACCCCCCCAACTTTGGTGGAAAGTATCAATTTACATATCCAGGAAGCTCAGCAAACTTCAAGCAGGATAAACACACACAAAAAACAGATGTTAGCACATAAGTGGTCAAATCGCTTAATGCCAGAGAATTTCTTGAAAGTAGCCAGAAATAACTTACCAGAAACAATGGCGACCTCTAGCCATGGATATGGTATATTCAGCTGAAAGGCAAAAAGCTATCAAATAAGAATTCTATGTTCAGCTAGAAGTGAAGGTAAAATAAATATATGTTCAGATAAACCAAAACTGGGAAATTTTCACCAGCCAGCCACCATTGCAAGCATTTCTAAAGGAATCAATTTCAGGGGAAATGGCACCAGATGGCAAGTGCCATCTACAGGAGGAAATCAACATCAAAACTAGTAAATACATAATTTACTCTAATTTTTATAAACTATATTTTTCCTTATTTTAAAAACAAGTACCTATGACTTGAAGCAAAAATTATGATGCTGTATTGTTGGGTTTATAATGGAGTTTGGGAATTTATGTATTGTACAATATTTAATATGTAATGACATACAAATTAACATATTAGTAGTCTTCTAACTTATGAACATGGTATATCTCATTAAGGTTATTGTTTAATTTTAGTAATGTATAATAGGTTTCCAAAAACTTAAAAATGTGGTAAAATACATACAAAATAAAATTTGCCATTTTAGCTGTACAATTTGGTGGCACAGTTACATTCACAGTGTTGTTTGTTCATTACTACTTTTTCCAGAACTTTTCTATCATTCCAAACAGAAATTCTGTACCTACTAAGCAGTAATTTCCCATTTCCCTTCCCAGAGTTCCTGGCAGTGTCTAATCTACTTTCTGTCTTTATGAATTTGGCTGTTCTGTATTTCATATATAGTAGTCCTCCTTATCCACAGTTTTGCTTTCCACAATTTCAGTTATCTGTGGTCATCCATGGTCTGAAAATAGGTGATTATAGTACAATAAGATGTTTTGAGAGACCACATTCATGTAACTTTATTACAGTATAATTGTTCTTTTTTATTATTATTGTTGTTAATCTTTTACTTTGCCCAATTTACAGATTAAACTAATAAGTATATATGTATAGGAAAAGACGTAGTATATATAGAGTTTGGTTCTATGTATGGTTTCAAGCATCCACTGGGGGGTCTTGGAACATATGCTCTGTGGATAAGTGGGGGACTAGTGTACTTCCTGCCCTGCCCCTTGGTTTGGAATCACTGCTGTATGAATATAAGGGCAGTCTGCCTGTGATGTGACTCTCCATTGATCACCAGGGTGTATGAATTAATTGCTGTCTGTAGAGTCTTGGAATGACTGTTGAGTTTGCTCTGTGTATGTGTACATACAACAGTATGATAATGATGTCATCCTTCTGGTTTAAATATTTTGTAGCACTTGTGGTAGATTGAATGCTGGTGTTGGTAGTAAAGTCATGCTGCAGTTATAGTCTGAACTAGCTGTACTGTTTTGGGTAGTAACTT
Source organism: Nomascus leucogenys (assembly GCF_006542625.1). Classification (NCBI taxonomy): domain Eukaryota; kingdom Metazoa; phylum Chordata; class Mammalia; order Primates; family Hylobatidae; genus Nomascus; species Nomascus leucogenys. The sequence continues at coordinate 73,109,233 of NC_044387.1, read as the reverse complement.
AGACAGTAGAGAATACCACTTTCCTAGGCAGGGCTCCTCACCTCTCCTAGGGGGCCATTTCACTGCATCTTGGAGCGAATATACAGAGGGGAAGTAGCTAGATCCTAATTTCTACAAGTTATGTCAGTTGGGGAACAGTTGTGGTTGTCAACCTGTGTTAGGGCTGTATTGGTTTTGCTTTCAGTTGTGCTATAAAGTGGAAAAAATTGAATTGTTTATTTATCTCTTATTTATGGTGAAACTTTCCTGTGGCCCGTAGAAGTGGCATAGCAAGCTGAATATAGCTGGGTTGGTTCTTCATTACAAGATCCTACCCCCACCTCCCTTGCTTTCCTGCTTAGTTTCTTGTATCTATACTGCAAGCTCTTTTTCCCAGTTAGAAGTAAGTTAGTTCACTCTTAATAGAGCTGATTTACAAAGGAATTTTATATGTGTCATACTGTTTGATTCTCTGAAAGGTAGATATGGGACTGTGGTAACAATCCAGCATGATGTTAACTGTGCTCTCATTTTTAAATGTGCAAATGGATGTGTGTGAAATGGTGGTTTGTCTGATACAATATTGGGTGCTAAGACATGTCTGACCTAGAGCCTAGATGTGTTGGCTTCTTAATAATGCTGGATGATGTATATCTGGATCATTCTTTTTAATTGACTGAGAGGATGCATATCTTCTACCTGTTGAGAGTTAGGAATGTAAAGGCAAGTGAAAAATTTATTAGATGCTCTTAAAAGATGAAAATAGATGTGCTCCATCACTAGTATAGTTTCTTTTTGACCACTGTGTCAACCTGTTTAGAAAGTCTGTTTTAGGCCGGGCGCGGTGGGTGGCTCACGCCTGTAATCCCAGCACTTTGGGAGGCTGAGGCGGGCGGATCACGAGGTCAGGAGTTCAAGACCAGCCTGGCCAACATGGTGAAACCCCATCTCTACTAAAAATACAAAAATTAGCTGGGTGTGGTGGTGCATGCCTGTAATCCCAGCTATTTGGGAGGCCGAGGCAGGAGAATCGCTTGAACCCAGGAGGCGGAGGTTGCAGTGAGCTGAGACTGTGCCACTGCACTGGCAACAGAGCCTGGCAACAGAGCAAGACTCCGTCTCAAAAAAAAAAAAAAAAAGAAAGAAAGTATATTTTAAACATCAAATTAAAAGAATTTCCTGAAGTAACTTTTTTTTTTTTTTTTTTTTTTAGTAGGAGTGGGGAAGATAGGAGTAGAAGAGAAATGAATTGGAAATTGAGTACCACTACCCTTTTTCTTACCTTCTATCTAGAAATCTTTCTTAAATTCCACAGTATCAGTGTAACATCTTTTATCTTTTGAGCTGTCTTTGAGATTCTTTACTTTGTTTCCAGACTGTTTGTTAGGATTCTACTAGAGAAGTTGTTTTCAGATTTTAATTTCTCTGCTCCATTTTCATCTTCTAATTTTTTAATGAAAAAAATCCAGTTTTATTGAGTTCTAATTAATGCATAATTTGTTGAGTTTTGACATATATGTGCACTCATGAAACCATCACCACAATGTATATATCCAATGAATATATACATCACCCTCAAAAACCTCTTTATAATCTCTTCCCTCCCCACTTCCCAGGCACCCACTGATTTGCTTTCTGTTACTGTAGGTCAGTTTGTATTTTCTTGAATGTTATGTAGGTAGAATCATATAATGTGTCTCCTCTTTTGTCTGACTTCTTTCAACCCTAGCTCAATATATTTGAGATTTGTCTATATTGTTGGATGAATGATCAAAATTTTGTTTTGTTTTTTTAACTGGGGAATAGTATCTCATTTTTAGTATATAGTACAATTTATTTTTTGCCTGTTTCCATTTAGCTATTATTGCTGGATTGGGTTATTAACAGTTATTGACTATTATGAATAAAGTGGTCACAAATGTTGGTGCATAGTTTTTTATGTGGACTTGTGCTCTTATTTCTGCTGTGAGTGGAATGGCTGATTCATATAGTAGGTGTATGTTTATCTTTATAAGACACTGCCAAACTTTTCCAAACAGTTTGTATCAGTTTATATTAACACTTGCAGTGTATGAGCATTCCAGTTGCTTCACATTCTCAGAATTCTTGGTATGGACAGTATTTTAATTTGATTTGTTTTAGTAGCTGTATAATAATGTCTTATTGTGGCATTCATTAGTCATTAGGAAAATGCGAATTATGTTGAACATCTTTACCTATGCTTGTTTGCCATTCACATCTTTTTCTGTTGAAGTATTTTCTTAAATGTTTTGCTTATTGATTTATTGATTTATTTGTTTTGAGTAAGACATAGTCTTGCTCTGTCTCCTAGGCTGGAGTGCAGTGGTATGATCATAGCTCACTGCAGCCTTGAACTCCTGAGCTCAAGCGATCCCCCTACCTCAGCCTCCTGAGTAGCTGGGACTACAGATGTGTACTACGACACTCGGCTGTTTTTTTTTTTTTTTTAAAGGATTTTTTAAAAGTGATAGGGCCTGACTGTTGCCCAGGCTGGTCTCAAACTTCTGCCTTCAAGCCGTCCTTCCACTTCTGTCTCCAGAAGTGCTGGGATTACAGGCTTGAGCCACAGTGCCTGACTACTTAATTTTTTTATTGTATTGTTTGTCTTATTATTGAATTGTAAGAGTTCTTTCTGTGTGCTAAATACTAGTCCTTTGGATAACTGCTTGCAGATTTTTTTCAGTTTGTGGGTTGCCTTTTTTTCTTTACCCATGTCTTCTCAAGTTCAAAAGTCTTTTATTTTGATGAATACACGTTTATAGTTTTTCTTTTATATTTCATGCTTTTTGTGTTGTATTTTGGTAGGCCAAATAATGACCCCTGAAAGATGTCCGTATCCTAATTTCCAAAAGCTGTATATATGTTACCTGACATGGCTACACGAACTTTGCATATGTGATTAAGTTAAGGATTATGAAATGAGATTATCCAGGATTATCCAGGTGAGCCCAGTGTAATCAGAGAGTCCTTGTAAGGAGGCAAAACCAATCAGGGCAGAAGAGATGAATGACCGCAGCAGAGTCCGTTGGAATGATGTGCTTTGAAGATGAAGGGAAGGGGGCATGAGCTAAGGCCATGAGATAATAAATTTGTGTTGCTTTACACCAAGTTTATAGTAATTTCTTACCACAGCCAATATAGATTTTACCTGTAAGTGGAATGCCGCTGTAACAAATACCTAAAAAGGTGAAAGTGGCTTTGAAATTGGGGTATTGGCAGAAGCTGGTAGAATTTTGAGGAATGTAATAGAGAAAACCTAGATTATCTTGAATGTACAGATGGTAGAAATACAGATGTTAAAGGCTCTTGGTGAGGCCCCGGAAGGAAATGAGGAGCACAGTAGACAAAATGTGTATCATCTTAGAGAATACCTAAATCATCATAAAGAGACTGTTGGTGGAAATGTAAACATTAAAGGTGCTGCTGTTTGTGAGGGCTTTGAAGGAAATGAGGAAGATGTTATTGGAAACTGAAGTGAAGGAGATCCTTGTTTAGATTGTAACAGAAAGCTTACCTGAATTCCGTCTTGTAGTTATGTGTCTAACTCTCCTGTGTTGCCTGGGTATAGCAGCAATCATTTATACATATATTTGCAGTTCTATTCTGTACTTGTTATAAAGTAGTTTTAATTAAAGTGACAGATTTATGTTTTTATAAATTAAATTTATATTTAAAAAATCAGTATTTAGAACACATATCTTAGTGGACTATATTTATTCTTGAGATATTATTATTAAAGTCTTTTTACAGCTTCCTTTTGAATAAATGGATATGTAATTTAAACCTTTAGTTTCTGGATTTTCTGATGACTTTTCTTTAAAAAGAATAATTTTTAAAAACACGTTTTAATTTATAACTAAAATGGTTATTTAAGGAAACATATATTAGTTGTATTTAGATATATGCTTTTTTATTATTAATTTGGAAAATGGAAGTGCATTGTTTGGTAGAATAATTTTAAATGGTAGCTCTTGTTAATGGCTAATATTTATTATGGATACAACTTACAAATATCCGTACGTTCAGTCTTCATCCTTATCTTCCATATCTTTTTCTTCTGCATTCTAGGTTTTTTTGTTTGTTTTTTGGAAGGAGGATATATAAAGTAATTATTACTACATTTTTAGCTATTGCCAAGTTGAAAGTCAATGTTTAATTTTTTTAAGAAAGGGCTATTTAGTGTGGAATTCCTAAATATTATAGTTCCCTCTTCTGTCCTTTCAGAGCTATTGCACCCTGTTAAATTTTTTTGCATTCAGTTCAACCAGTGTTTGAAAATTACCAATAGACTTAAAGTACTTCTCTGTAGGAAATATTGGAGATTGGGGTACAAGGTAAGTGACACAGTGAAGAAACACAGACAGTTTCAGAATATGAGACAGGTACCTAACATGGTTTCTGCAAGGTAGTGGCATGGAAAAAAAAAAAAAAAGAAAAAAGGCTTAGGGAGTTACTCTGCAGTAAAAGAGATATAAGAAGCAGTACTATAGTTATATACAAAGGGTAGTTCTTTGGATTCTGTTTAGATCAAATTAACTAGAAAATACATTTTTAAAATAAGATGAGGAATTTGAATATTGACTGGTATTACTTAATATCATGGAAATATACTTATTTTGAATGTGTATAGTGACTTTGTGAGTATGAAAGGCAGTGGCCAAATTATTTAATGATACATAATGATGTATATGGATGAGGGAAGTAATGATGTGATGTCTGGAATTTACTTTAAAATACATTGGAAAAAATGAATAAAAGATAGATAAAGCAATATTGCTAATATGTTAGTACCTGTTAAATATAGGTAATAGTATATGTATAGAGGTTCATTGTACTCTTTTCTCCACTTTTTGAAAAATTTCATTTAAAAATTCAAAAAAATTCTAAAAAATATTTTTTCTTTTAGAAACCAACACATGCTGAAAAAATTCAAATTTTGTTCATTGACCATGTTTTTGCTGCCACCACTCTTTCAACATTTAAAAAATGTTCTTAAATCTTTAAAAATTCGATTTATATTTTCATTAAGAAAATGAGGCATTTCCTGGCCATTTCGTCCCCCCTCTTGTATTTTTTTCTCCTTACCTGCTGCCACCGTCTACTAGAAAAATATTTCTTTTGTTTTTTATGTACCTTCTCCTTGAAATATAAAAGTTCAGTGAAGGCAGGAGAGATTTTAGCCTGTTTTTGTATGGCTGCATCTTCCTTATCCATACCTGCGTAGCATGTGGTAGGTGCTGAGTAAATATTTGAATGACTGAATGGATGACTGAATAGACTGAATGAATCAGAGTTCTAGAAGACATGGGGTGATGTGGGGTTTGGTTAAGGACAGAACCAAGAAGAACCCCTTTGAAAATTAACTCTGTGGGATTTACAGGGGAAAATGTGGGCTACTACATAAGAAATTAAGATAAGAAATCATCTTTCCTGTTTGACTGTAAAGCCTTAATATTTCAAGCATTTAACATATTCTCAGCATAAATAATTAAGTGTTTTTTTTTCTTTTTTCTGAAATGGAGTCTCACTCTGTTGTCCAGGCTGGAGTGCAATGGTGCAATCTTGGCTCACTGCAACCTCCGCCTCCCAGGTTCAGGTGATTCTCCTGCCTCAACCTCCCGAGTAGCTGGGATTACAGGCATGTGCCACCACGCCTGGCTAATTTTTTGTATTTTTAGTTGAGACAGGGGTTTCACCGTGTTGGCCAGGCTGGTCTCAAACTCCTGACCTCAGGTTATCCACCTGCCTCAGCCTCCCAGAGTGGTGGGGTTACAGGCGTGAGCCACTGCGCTTGGCCAGTAATTACGTTTTTATACTGTAAGTTCTCTAATTGTCTTTAATGTATTCTTGAAAGTGTTTTTCCTCCTAATTTATTTATTACTGCAAGGCAATCCATTCTTGAGGTTCTATTTAAAGTTTATGTATTTCTTCTCAGGAAAAAAATTACTTAAAACTAGTGGTTTGTACAGGCAAGATGAGTTTTAGAAGCTGTTCTTATAATTTCTTTTTATGTTAAAAATGTATAATGTCACATTTCCCTTTTCCTAACAACTGATCTTCTTTCTTTTTCAACGTGTATTTATAAGCTAGATTTTTAAATTTTGCTCCATGGACTACTGTAGTTGTTCTACTACTTAAAAAAAGAAAGATGTTAGTATTTAACACTATTATGAGACACATCTGATAACAATTGTGCTCAACAATGAAGATGGCTAAAAATTGGGTTTTAAAAATGACTGAAAATTCAGAAGCATTTTATACTTGCTATTCTAAAGTGAGTATTTTTCTAATCTCTGCTTTAAAATTACTGAAGTCCTTTTAATAACCAACGCTGTATTTTAAGGAAAAAATGTGAGCAAAGATTTTTAGTGATTCTAAATTTGTTTTGCTTTCTGGATCTCTTTAAACTTTTAAAAATTATTGAAGACCCCAAAATGCTTTGATTTATGTGGGTTATCTCTCTTAATATTTACCCTATTAGAAAATAAAGCTGAGAAGTTTAAATAGTTTTCATTTATTAACTTTATTTAAAAATAACAGCTATTTACATGTTTACACAATTAACAAAGTCTGGCTTACAGGAAGACAGTTGGATGCTCATATCTGCTTTTGCATTCCGTTTGTTAGGATATTACATGCTCTATACTCTGACAAAAACTTTACTTTGTGTATACTCAAGAGACAGAGTAAAAAACATAAGTAAAGTCTTAATATTATAGAAATAATTTTGATCTTATAGACTCCGTGTAAGTGTCTTAGGAACTCCCAGGGTTCATATTTTGAAAACTGCTGGAGTCATCTCTCAGAGGCTATGTGTGACAAATAGTGTTTTTAAATGAAACAATAATTTTTAAAATATAGTGTCAGTTGGCTAAGTTTTTATTTGATACTTTTTTTTTTTTGAGGCAGGGTCTTGCTCTGTCATCCAGGCTGGATTGCAGTCACGGCTCATTGCAGCCTCCACCTCCTGGGCTCAAGTGATCTTCCCACTTTAGCTTCCCAAGTAGGAAGTAGGTGGGACTACATGCAAGTGCCACCATGCCCCAGTAATTTTTGTATGTTTTGTGGAGACAGGGTTCACCATGTTGCCCAGGCTGCTCTCATACTCCTGGGCTCAAGCAATCTACTTGCACCCAACTCAGCATCCCAGAGTTCTGGGAGCCGGATTCTTATTTGATACATTTTTACCTTTAGGGGAACTATAAAAATTAGCTTATGCTTATTTATGCAAATAAATTTGAGCATTGAGGAAGGATGTCTCTTGTTCAGGGTTATGTTTGTAGATTTCACATCTTTTAGACTACCATTTAAGAGAAGTGATCACCTTGTATCTTAAGGAAATGAAAATTATTTGATAGAAATGGATTGTTAAATATTTTTAAAACAAGTTTTGACAGTTACTTGCAATTAAAGGGGAAAGCAACTTTAAAATGCATTAGTTAATTGAAGAAATACTCAAGATCCTTAATTGTTGTTAGTGAGCAAGTATTAATGTTCTTTCCTCTTCGAAAACATATCTGTACCTAGACAAAGTTAATTATAAACTTTTTCATAAACAATATTATGCTGCTTTTTCTTCTGATTTTTAAACCTTGTCTTTGTTGGTTTGCCTTCCAGCTCCATCTATCTGCAACCTAAGAATCAACAGTACTGTACATCAAATTAGCTGATGTGGAAGGAAAATGATAAATAATGAAAATACCTCATATTGCTTATACTCTAAGTTATAATTAATATAAGATCCAAGGGATATTGGTGGGGGATGAGGAGGAAGGAACATTGCAAGTCAAGCTATTTCACAAATATTCTATTCTTTGAATCTTTTATTTCATAGTTTTCTTTAGAAACAGTGATGCAGACTGAATAGCTAGTAAGATAACTTTCATTAATAGCAGTATGGCAGGGATTTTTAATTGATGCTTGTTGGTAATATTAGACACATGATTTATTTATAGGCTTTTAATTAGAAAACTAATACAAATATCAAATTGTTATGGACAGGTTATACATTTTTTGGCAACACAAATCCTACCAGGTTTTAATGCCTGGTACTTGTTTTTACATTAGCATGAGGTATTAATTTTTTCATTACTACTCTTAGCTTCGCTAGCTTACCCATTTGCTAGGAGTACATCAGCAGCACTAGGACATTTTTCCCTAACGTGGCTGACATGCATTGAAAATGTGACAGAGCAGGGGGATAGCTAGATTTTAGAAGTTCTTTTGTTCATTTAAGAAACTTAAACTTCAGATTTGATAGTACTTCAGATTTTCTAGATAATGTGCTCTTTCGATGAATAGCTGTGTAGCAGCAGCACAGGAAAAGCAGAGTTCTTGGCAATACCCAGCTCAATTGCATCTGCAGATGAGGATTTAAAATTCTATGCAGCAGACAGTACCTCCAGCAGGCGAGTAAAAGGTTACTGCATTATTTTTCTTGTTTGTTACCATAGCCTTTATCTACCAAAGGATTTTTAAAAAATTGAATGTGAAGTGCATGCCTGTTTTTAGATATTCTGGAAATTGATTTAAGTATAACATGAATATCGAAAGGGCAGTGCAAGGTGAAGGCAGAGGCAATGCTGGATCTTTTTAGCTTTAAACCAGGGAAGAAATTGAGCATGTTACATACACAAATAAGAAACCTTTCAGTGTCACAGACAATGGAAAGTTTTAAAATACATACTTTAGTTCAAGGTGTTTATTATTTAGTTTTAGACTATCTTCCCCAAAAAGGGTGCTCTTACATTAGTAATCATTGGTCTATGAATGTTCATTTAAGTTACAGTAATTTGAAGTATGATTATTTGGGAAGACTATAAAGAATGTGGATTAATTACGTGGTATAAACAAATATCTTTGTGCATTATTGGCAAAGGTAGAATGCTTAAGTATAAAAGATATAGTATAGCTAACATACTTAATATTGTTGCTTATGTTTTCAGGGTGGTTTGTGGTTTTTAAAATAATCTTTTAAATGAAATGCAGATAAGTAAGTGGGAGAAAATTCAGTATCAAAACAATGAGGTTTTTGATGGTTTTTTACTTGTTGTCAGTACCTACCTATATAGCCATATGTCCTTTTTTCTCATTAAAACTCTTCTAACATTTATGATAGCAGGAGCCTCTTTGGATTATCCAGCTTGTTTATTACATCATTATCTGCACCAGTATTTTTGCTATAGATTTTGATTGTTCGTTACTTCTCAAGTCTACATAAAGTATCCAGAGGGAATTTTTACTTGCATATCTTATTCAGTTACCCTCCTATCCTCTTTCATCAGTCCTCAAAGATTTGTATTAGCTACTGTCTACATTTTGTTTATTTAAAAAATACTTAGGCCTATATTTTTGTATTGTAGATTGAATAATAAGATTGAAAACAATTCTGTAAATTAATCTATAGTATAGAAGTAAAATTTGTTGATTATTCTTACTGTGAGTATTTGGCAGGCTTCTTGAATTGTAGAGTCATAAAAGGTCAGCAGTTCTGATTGGTAAGTTAAAGAATCTGTCCAGTAATTTGCTCCCTGTTGTTTCTCAAAGCAATGCAGCAGCAGTTCTTTTCCAGATATTGAACGGTTCTTGAACAGTGTGTGTGGAGACGGGGAGGGGTGGAGCTCATTCCTGTTGGTTGTTGAAATTGTGTGCATTTACAGAGGGAACAGGTTGGATAGGCTGAGCTGAAGGAGTAGGCAAACAGATCTAAACTGATGGAAGACAGAAAGTGGTTAGTATAATTTTGGGGTGTCTTGAGTTTGCTCCTTTGTTAAGTACTTGGGCTTTAATATAAAACAATTTAAAATATTAAAGCACCTTACCTTCTTTCTAAAGAGTAGCTGGGAGACTTCTGTTTTTAATATTGAGTTTTTCTTGGTGATGAGTTTGTGGCTGGCATCTTCTGTAGCAAAGCTGTTGTTTTATTCTTTTTTAGTAGTGTTTCTTTCAGCGAGAGAGCTGCAGAATGAGGCAGTTTGACAATTTTGAGTATATATGTGACATCACCAGTTCTGATTTTTTAAGTCAAATTCTCATCTAATGAGCAAGTCAATGTGTGGCTGTGGCTGCAGCATTATTTCTTCCTTAATGAAGAGGTTGAGCCGTTCGACCTGCTGCTCCGATTTGTTCTCTTGTAGCCATACATCAGACCAGTTGCAGAGGTTATCCATCGAATGTCCCAGGCAACCAAAGGTAACTACATAGATTTATTTCAAATAAAAATATGCAATGCAAATGGATGCATTATGACTAAGACCAAATGATTAAAAATAAAAGACCAATTAAAGATGTTCTTAGCAGTTTTCTTGACCTTGCAGTAGATATCCAATATCATTTTGTCATCATCAGATTGTGTAGCAATGGAAATGCACTGCAGTAATTGATTTTGTAATAGAATCAGGTGATTTGCTAGCTGCACTGACAACCACTTGCTTGCTTGCTCTGAGCTGTGGAGCACTCTAATGGATGTTGTGATTTCAGCCTGGAGTTTATGTGAGACTGCCGGCCACTTAAAGCAGCAGCACTTATTTTAAAGATTAGTTTTTCTTTCTTGTTTTCTTTGTTTCAAGTTTTGTGAGTAGCCTCAGTAATTTTATGGTTAAGTTGTATGCCCTCATGAAATTTTAGAGATTATGTATTCATTCATCAATTCATAGTCTTTCTGCTCCATATTCCTAGCTCAGCATCCACATATTCTGGTATTGACCATGAGAGCATATCTCTAAAATATGAGAGTTATTGGTAACTGTGCTATGTTATCTAAATGAAGTGGAATATTCCTCACATTCGTAAGTTTCATTAGCTTCAAACTCTAGCTGTAATTAGAATGATGGTAAGGTTCTTGATCTCTTGAGTTGTACTACAGTTGTTTTGCATCCTTTTTTGGTCTTTTACTTTCTTAGTGGTGTCATGGATATGGCACCATTTAGGAAATATGAGTTGTATTACTTCTAAGGGATACTGATGAGGATATATAAAGCTATTTTAAAGTAGTGTTTAAGGATATAGCAAATTAAAAATCTAATACCAAGTATTATAAATTTCAAAGTGATTATTTTAAAATAATTTTTGTTTTCCTTTTCTATGCCTTTTAAATAATTGGTTCAAATATAGAAGTGTAGGAATATTGCTAACTGTAAAATAGAACTACTGTCATGGAAACTCAGATGCTGTCAAAGACTTTGATTACTTAAAAGTTTTGCTGATGGTGTTAGATCAGAAAAGAAACTCTCTTCCACTCCCTTCCTCACCAATACCTCTACCTCATGTAAAGTGTTTTATACAGACCCTGCCACATAAAAATACTGAATTCTTTATCATTCCCTGTTTATGTTCTTGCCATGATAGAGACACCATTTCTCTCAACCACATCTAAAAACATTTACAAAAATTAAATAATATTAACAATTTACTGTAGTAGAAACAGAGCATAAAATTGTCATTACATGTGGTATTCAAATCACCATGTTAAGAGAACTTTCCTTTTTGATGTACTCAAATAGTCACCCGTAGTGCTTGAAGCCTTAGTGTTTCTAGAAAGTTGAAAATATTATCTGTGCTAGTCTGCACAATTTCCTTTAATTCAGATACTTTAAACATTAATTATGGAAGATTGAAAATAATTTAAACACTAGTATTTGTAATCTTATTATTCAACAGGTAAAAAGTTTATAGAGTCTCCTGACTTCCAAGAAAAAAACCCTTCTGTGAACACTGATTAACATAAGCACGTTAATATCATTTAGGATTTGGTCAAGGGTGTGTCTGAATTTCATATATATTGAAAATGTTTAATGATGGGCCACCAGCAAATTAATCATGGATATATTTTACTGGAGTGCCGTACATGACAACTTCTTTTCGTGATGAGTTCAGCAAATAGGAAACGAGGAAGTAAACAGCAGAGTGTTGACTACTTTTTATAAAAGTTAGAAAGATAGCTATGATTGGTCTGTGATTAGACAGTATTTTGTGTAAAATAAATGGGCAGAGTGAAGTTCTAGCCTCAGTGGAGCTGCCTTTTCTAAAGAGCCCTGGATCGAGCATTAAAATAGTTGGATTTAATTTGGCTCTTCCATTAATCTATTTGATAACCTTGATCAAATTATGTATGAACATTTTAAAGTCCCTTAAACATGCTCTTAAAATGTCCATTAAAAAGATTTCAATTTACCCTTACCAGTGGGAAGTATTAGAATACTTGACCTTGAAGCTATAGAAGTTAGAGTTAGGAAGAAGGATGCAGTCTCTTAAAGAATCAAGTTGTAGGTGATGTTAAAACGTCTCCTTTCACTTTTTATATCTTTTTTTGGGGGGGGGGGCGGTGGGTAACATGTTTTTGCTTAGAGTACTGTTTTATCTCTTTGATATCCAGTGTTTCCTAAGTAGGATAGTAATTCTGGAAATTATCCTAGTGGTTAGTAGAATAGACCTGGGGTTAAAATCTGGTGCTGCCTATTTTTTCTAGGCTTTCTAACAAAGATAATGTCATTAGGGAGTTTATTCAGTACCTAGCATATTTTTTAGTAAACACCTTTTAAGAAGGGTGGCCATTATGTTATTGGTGCTTTCTTCCTATATGGCCTGTTAGATAAGTGCTGTGCAGTCATCTTTGTTGCCTAGGCAAAATGGTTTGTAGGTTGGTTGATTGAACTCTTACTTTGGACCAAGTGCTGTACTAAGCACTTTTTTTTTTTTTTTTTAAAAGACAGAGTCTTGCTGTGTCACCCAGGTTGGAGTACAGTGGTGCAATCTTGGCTCACTGCAACCTCTGCCTCTTAGGTTCAAGTGATTATCCTGCCTCAGCCTCCCAAGTAACTGGGATTACAGGCACCTGCCACCACACCCAGCTAATTTTTTTGTACGTTTAATAGAGATGGGGTTCTGCCATGTTGCCCAGGCTGATCTCTAACTCCTGGCCTCAAGTGATCTGCCCCCCTTGGCCTCCCAAGGTGTTGGGATTACAGGTGTGAGCCACTGTGCCTGGCCTGCACGAAGCACTTCTGTGTTAATTATGTCATTTATGAGAAAGACTCTAATGATTATTTTTAAAGATGAGAAAACTGAGGCTCAGAGAGGTTCTACAACTTTCCTAAAAATCACACAACTGGGAAGTAGCAGACCCAATGTCAAAACTTTAGGCATCAGCCTGACGCTCGAAGGAAGTGCTCATCGAAGCACTTTGTATTTTGAAATTTCTGATAAGTATAATCCAAATATTTTTTAAAAATCCCAAATCGGAAACATTTCTGGTTCAAAGCATTTCAGATAAGAGATACTCAGTTTGTTTTTGTACTTTCAATTAAGCTGTGAGTGTAGAGATGAAGCCAAATTTCATCTGAAGATGTAATGTAAATGATTACCTAATTTTTTTGGTCTTGAATAAGCAGTGATTTGTTCACCTCTTACTCAGCAATAATTCGTAGGAAAAATTACTCATATAAAGCATATTTGTACTGTTTGGAGTAATGTTTTCCAAAGTGTGGTTCAGGGCTGGGCACGGTGGCTCACACTGGTAATCCCAGCACTTTGGGAGGTAGAGGCAGATGGATCGCTTGAGTCGAGAAGTTTGAGACCAGCCTGGGACACGTGGCAAAACCTCATCTCTACAAAAAAAAAAATACAAGAAAATTAGCCAGGTGTGGTGGCATGCGCCTGTAGTCAACAGCCATGTAGGAGGATCATCTGAGCCTGGCAGGTCGAGACTGCAGTGAGCTGAGCTGTTATTGTGCCACTGCAGCCCAGCCTGGGCAGCAGAGTGAGACCCTGTCTCAAACAAAATGTATGGTTCAGGGATCACTTGTATCTATCGCTTTGGATGGTGGTTAAAAGTACCAGTTTACTGGGCCCCATTGAAAGAATCACTGGAATGGGATCCAGAAGTCTTTGTTTTTAAATAAGCCTCTCACATGATTCTTGGTTATACCAAATTGTTACAACCAATGATATTGAGAATGTTTTCCTGTTTTACCTTGTTTCTATGCCCTGCAGCTTTTCCTTGAAGAATTTGTTTACAGACTATAGATGGTTTGTAAAATTATCCTTCTGACTTATGGTGAAATGTAAATTGGTTCTTTTGTGGTACTCATTTTAGGAACTTTTTTAGGATTAAAAGTATTCATGAACTTTGACTCAGAAAACCTACTTCTAGGAATTATCCTAAGGAGATAATCAGATTCGCAGGAAGACTTAGGCACAAGGATGTTCATACCATTATCATCTATAATGGTGGAAAACTGGAAACAACTCAATTTCAAAGATCAGATAAATGGTTTGTTTTTTATATCCATTTGTTTGGACTACCATCCAGCCATAAAATGTTATATGGGGAAGATTTTGTAAGACATAGGAAAGTGCTCATGATTTAATGTAAAGTCTCAAAAGAAGAATATAAAATTATGGTCATACATATATATACATATAGTGCATATGGTCTTAGGTTAAATCATATGAAATTACCAGTTTTGTAGGTCAAGAGTAGTAGAATATCAGCATTTTCATGTAGTGTAACCTAACATGGCACCAATTTTTAAAGCACATATTTCTAACACTTTGTAGAGAAGGAGACTGGAAGGAAATAGAGCAAAGTTATAAAGTGATTATCTCTGGATGATGATATTATGGATAATCTGAAATATTTCATCTTTACATGTCTATGTTTTCAAATTTGCTACTATATCTTAGACTCAACCTTTGAAATAGGACAAAGTAATAAAACAGGGAACAGTTACAAACTTTCTCTGAAAAACATTGAAATTTTTTAGAAGATTATAAATCCTTTAAGCTAATATAAGGACCCCTTTATACTAATATTCTTAACTCTTGTATTAATTATTGAGTGTGTTTATGCAAATGGAGCATATATGCCCTTACCCACCCACCCAGCAAATTTTTGATTGGATTTTAATCTGCAGTGGAAAGTAGCTTTCAAAAGAAGAGAAAAAAATAACAATTTTCAAAGTTTTTAAAAAGAATTGGGTTCTTAAAAGACCTCCAACTATATGCAGGAGTCAATTGGGTAGCCACGTTAAGCACAAAGCCCTGTTTTAGGCTGTGTGGTTTTGATTTTTAATTGTAATTTAACTAATCCATAAAACTCTGTAGATTAAAGTTAGTAATTTGTGTATTTATTTTAAAATATTACTGTATTTTTTTTTTTGAAAGGAAAATGTTTCTCCCACTTTCATATACTTTAATGGTTTAATTTTAAAGAAATAGCTTAATTAAAGTAACAGCTACTATATTCTGGTTATCTGCCATACACGAGGTTTTGGGTGCTTTAATATGTTTTTTGTTTTGTTTTGTTTTTTTGAGAAGGGGTTTCACTCTTGTTGCCCAGCCTGGAGTGCAATGGTGTGATCTCGGCTCACTACAACCTCCGCCTCCTGGATTCAAATGATACTCCTGCCTCTGCCTCCCGAGTAGCTGGGATTATAGGCATGCACCACCACGCCCGGCTGATTTTGTATTTTTAGTAGAGACAGGGTTTCTCCATGTTGGTCAGGCTGGTCTTGAACTCCCAACCTCAGGTTATTCGCCTGCCTTGGCCTCCCAAAGTGGTGGGATTACAGGCATGAGCCACCGTGCCTGGCCTTGGGTGCTTTAATATGTTACTTCTTTCAATCTTCACCTAGAATGTATTAATTAGATATGAGCTTTGTTTTAGCATTGAGGAGGCACTGAAACTATTATAAACTTTCCTGAGATCATATTAAGTGGTGGATCTAGGTTTTTACCTCAGTAATGTCTATCTTAAAGGCTCATGTTCTTATCTCTGATATTGTCCTTGTTGGTCTGTCTGAAACTTTTAAGTGTTCATAACTTGGGAAACAAAACTGTTGTATAAGCCTTCCTAATTCAGACTGTCAAAGTGTAGAGCAAAGTATATAATGAGTCATTATTGCTGATTTTTATTCAACTATTTGTTACCTATCCTTTAATCTGGTCAGTACATGTGTACTGGCATTTAATGATCACCTGCTAATAGCTAACCTCTTGTGTAAACCACTGGAAATACTAAAACAGAGAAGCCAAAAATTGCTTCCTTGGAGTTTACAGTCCTCATGAGAGAGACAGACAACAAAATAGTTACAAGGTATTTCAGAACATAGGTATGGAATAGAACCTGTTGGAAC
The DNA here is from genome assembly GCF_006542625.1 of Nomascus leucogenys. Classification (NCBI taxonomy): domain Eukaryota; kingdom Metazoa; phylum Chordata; class Mammalia; order Primates; family Hylobatidae; genus Nomascus; species Nomascus leucogenys. Next base: position 73,093,100 of record NC_044387.1, on the reverse strand, counting down.
AGAAAGCTTTTAAACTAATAATGGGAGTAGTAGTGAAGAGTTACTTGGAAAGCCATCTTGGAAGAGGTGAATTTAGAAGGAGCCATAGATTTTGTTTTTGCTACCAGCCTAGGAATTTACATTTTAACAAGAACCCCTGCTTCCAGAGTGATCTGTAATTCTACTGAAGTTTGAGAACCACCACTGTAGATTTTAGTTGATGCTATGAGAAAGGATATAATACCCTGAGGAAGCTGTGTAGAGTGGGAAACGGGAAGTTGGAAACCTCAGAGCAACAACATTGCTTTGAGAAGTAGGGGAAGTTATGAGATAGTTACGATTAATATATTATAAGCAATATCTTTTAGTGCCTAGAGGTAAGATTGGAAATGTCTTGAATTTTGTGTAAGATCACAAAACTTACAGGAAAAATATCAAAATTCCGATTGAGGTTACTTTTTTCTGGGAGGGATGGTGAAATGTTATTCTTTACCCTAAAATGTGTGATTAAGAGTGAATAAAAATCGTATTAACCTTTTAAAGATAATGTTTAAGAAACAGGTTTAATTTTTAAAAGAAAAGTGAGCATAGGAGCAAAGTTTTGTAACATATTCTGCTTCTATATAGGAAATTAATTCCTAAATTTTGGAATTGACTAGTTGTTGAAAGTCATAGCAGTTTATCCTCCAAAGAGAGCTTTTTAAAATTTATTTTTTAGAATCAGACCTGGGTTAACTTTTAGATATAATTTGGCATAACCAGCAAGTCATTGGTTATTCAAAAATAAAGATTGGAAATAATTGCCATGTAGTCTTGGCTCTTTGCATATTTTGTGATACTGATTGTTGCTTCCTCCTTTACTTCCATTTTATTATTCGAGCTTTATTAAGAGTGAATTAAAAAGAAAACTGAATTTTATTATTTTAAAAATCTGAATAGTTGGATTGGGGCAACTCTTCCTATTTATGAGACTTCACTCATTTACATTGGTTTTATATTGACATTAAAGAATCAGTGTCATATACTGGTGAATGTTAACAGAAAGAGACAAGGTAAGATTAAAGAAATTGAACCTGTAAGCAGGAGGGGTGTGACTAATGGAGCAAATTTCTGAAAGGCTTAGGATAGACAAAATCAAAGCTACTGATGGTATTAATAGTCTTAGAAATGATGGAGATTACATTTTTCCCCTCAGAGACAGGCGACAAGGGAGGAGTAAAGAAACAAAACCTTTGAGATTGAGATATCACAAGTTGATAGGTACACAGCTCTCTGAAAGCTTCAGTCATCTCAATAAGGAGAGGATCGTATTTAGCAATATAAGTTCGAGTTGCTGAATATACATTCTATGTAGGTAGGTCTGTGTAATTTTGATATGTATTATCTGTTTATCACAGTGGAAATCGTTCTTGATCAGTGTTTTTATTTCAATAAGAAAGATATATTGCCGCTGCCATCTTAAAATTTCTACATGGAAGAGACGTGACGCATAGTGAAGGTTTTTGAAAAAACAAACAAGCAAAAAACCATATAAACTTAAGCAATGAAGAAAGAGAAAGAGTGTTCAGAATGTTACAGTATTGAACCTGAATTGGTAGAGAGAATAGAAAGTGGTATGAACAGTCAGGGTCCAAATGACATTCTATATAAAGCATATAGGACATGATTTGGAGCAGGGGGTGGGATGGGGAATGCTTAGATTGCATCTCTTTACTAGATGAGTGTACTTGTTCTGTGCAAGGTACCATTTTCTCCCCTTTTTTGTTAGCTCCTATATCCCTTCCCGCTTTTGAAGAGTGCTCTACTAGTATGTATAACTTCAGTGATTTGACATTTCAGGATGTATCTGTTTCAGAAAACCATAAGAAGTTTTAAAAATACCTTGATGTAAAACAAAATTTCAGGTAAATTTAAATACTTTAAGTTTTTAATAATTTGTGTTACCAAAATTAAATTTTGGTTAGAGTTTGACATTCCTAAATGATAGAATCATCTTAAACACATGTTGTCAACAGAAATTTGAATGCTGAAGTCAATTTTTGTTATTGTTATTGTTCTGCTTAGTAAAGAAATGTATTCTCTCTAACCAGGGACGGTACATCCTACTTTCTCCTTAATACTTTGAGATTTTCGTAAAGAAAATAATTTCAAAGGTGCTGTGCTGTGAGCTAAAGAGATTATTTCTAAAGGAAGAATTTGTCATTCTAATGGTTGTCATCTTCCTTGTGGCATTATTATAAAATTAAGAAACTGAAAAAAATATTTTTTTAGAAGACATAGTATATACCAGAATTTAAATTTAGTTTGGCATAAGAGGCCACATATTCTACCTATGTTATTACAGTCTGTATTTGTTATTGCCTAATTTTGACTCATTTTGAATATCTCACTCCAGTCCTTTTTATTAATATTTCTTAAAACAAAAATGGGCAATATGTTGGATTGACTGAAAATAACTTTTAAGTGTTTAGTAGCAATAAAATTTAATCTTTTAGTGCAGATTTGTTTTACCCCATAACAGCACATATGGAAGAAGTAAAGCCAGGTCTGTATGAAGCAGGAGGGGACATTGGACTTTCTTCTTTTTTTTTTTGAGACGGAGTCTTGCCCTGTCACCCAGGCTGGAGTGCAGTGGCACAATCTTGGCTCATTGCAAGCTCCGCCTCCCGGGTTCACACCATTCTCCTGCCTCAGCCTCCTTAGTATCTGGGACTACAGGTGCTTGCCACCATGCCTGGCTAATTTTTTTGTATTTTTTAGTAGAGACAGGGTTTCACCGGGTTAGCCGGGATGTCTCAATCTCCTGACCTCGTGATCCACCCGCCTCAGCCTCCCGAAGTGCTGGGATTACAGGCGTGAGCCACCGTGGACCTCTTTAAATACCATAATACAGGCAGTTACTTTTGCTATACAACAGTATAGTTGTCTCTGAACAAAACCTGAAGCTCTGCAAAATCAGGCCCTGAAAATCAGTTTCTGAGTGGCTTGTTCCTGTGTAACCTTGTAATCTCTGTGGTAACGGAACCAGTACCCATTCTAATAAAAATATTACATAGCTAAATATTTACCCCAGTTCTAAGTTCTAGGATTTATGCTTTCTCCTTTGAAATGTAGGTCCTCGAGAACATTCATTTCCACTTACGATGAAATTGTGAAAACTAGTAAATCTGATCCAGAATGTAGTTTTTATCAGTTGCCTCTCACCCCTTAAAAAAAAATTAACATGGGAAAAATATTGTCATGGCTTTTCTATCTGTGCTCACAGCTTGACCAGATGGTTTTAACATTGTGGAATGCCTCGCAGTTTAAAGCCATTAACTAGCCTCTGGTTACCCTCTTCTGGATTTATAGTTTTTTTCTTAAGGTCATCATGTATTGCTTAAGCTCTGTCTTTGTGAAAAAGCTTGTCCCTGCTGGCTTTAAAACATTACTATGCTGGGGAAAATTTTGGACTAAAGTGACATTCACATTATACTGACCTCATCGCCCAAATGATGAATGAATGAACTAATGTACACTACAAGAACATGTCTTAATAGGAAAGTAGACTGTTGTCTGTAGTTGTCCCATTGTTTTGTCATTGCTGCTACTATATTGACATGAAGTAGCAATGTATATTGACACGAAGTAGCAATGAGTGTGCATGTTTGTATATTTTTTCTGTGCTGTTAAATAAGTCCACCCACATCTCCCATGTGGGTAGGGGAGTACTGGGTGATGGAGTAGGTTTACCAGTACCATTTGTCCCTTACTTGTATAGCTTTATGTTTTAAAATTGACAGAGTCTCACTCTGTCACCCAGGCTCGAGTGCAGTGGTGTGATCTCAGCTCACTGCAACTTTTGCCTCTGGGGTTCAAGTGATTCTCGTTCCTCAGCCTCCTGAGTAGCTAAGATTACAGGTGTGTGCCACTCCCGGCTAATTTTTGTGTTTTTAGTAGAGACAGCGTTTCACCATGTTGGCCAAGTTGGTCTAGAACTCCTGACCTCAAGTGATCCACCTGGCTTGGCCTCCCAAAGTGCTGGGATTACAGGCATGAGCCACCATGCCTGGCCACTTTTTGTTAGAATTAATACTTTGAAGATACCATGGACTTGGTTCTAGACCACTGCAATTAAGCAAATACCATAATAAAGTTAGTCACAAGAATTTTTTGTTTTCCCAGTGCATATAAAGTTATATTTACATGGCATTGTAGCCTATTAAGTATACAATAGCATTCTGTCTAAAAAGCGTACATACCTTAACTAAAAAATACTTTGTTATTTATTTATTTATTAAGACAGTCTTGCTCTGTTGCCCAGGCTGGAGTGCAGTGGTACGATATTGGCTCGCTGTAACCTCCACCTCTCAGGTTCAAGCGATTCTCTTGCCTCTGCCTTCCAAGTAGCTGGGATTACAGGCGCCCACCACCACACGTGGCTAATTTTGTATTTTTAGTAGACACTGGGTTTCACCATGTTGGCCAGGCTGGTCTTGAACTCCTGACGTCAAGTGGTCTGCCCACCTCTGCCTCCCAAAGTGCTGGGATTACAAGAGTGAGCCACTGCGCCCGGCTAAAAAATACTTTATTGCTAAAAATGCTAACAATCACCTGAGCCTTCAGGGAGTCACGATCATTTTACTGGTGTAGAGTCTTGCCTCAGTGTTGATGGCTGCTGACTGATAGAGTGATGGTTGCTGAGGGTTGGAATGGCTGTGTCAGTTTCTTAAAATAACAATGAAGTTTGCTGCATTGATTGACTCTTCCTGTCATGAACGATTTCTCTGTAGCATGTGATGCTGTTTGATAGCATTTTACGCACAGTAGAACTTCTTTCAAAACTGGAGGCAATCCTTTCAAATCCTGCCGCTGGTTTATCAATTAAGTGTATGCAGTATTCTAAATTGTTTGACTTTGTCTCAGGAAACTACTTTCTTTGCTCATTCAGAAGAAACACCTTATCCATTCAAGTTTTATTATGAGATTGCAACAGTTTAGTCACATTGTCAAACTCCAGTTCTAATTCTAGTTCTCTTGCTATTTCTACGATACCTGCAGTGACTTCCTTGACTGAATTTTGTTTGTTTTTGAGACGGGGTCTGGCTCTGTCTCCCAGGCTGGAGTGCAGTGGCGCAATCTCAGCTCACTGCAACTTGTGCCTGCTGGGTTCAAGTGATTCTCCTGCTTCAGCCTCCTGAGTAGCCCTCCACTGAAGTCTTGAACCCCTCAAAGTCATCCACGAGGGTTGGAATCAACTTCTTCCAAACTCCTGTTGATGTTGATATTTTGACCTCCTTCTGTGAAACACAAATATTCTTAATGGTATCTGGAGTGCGGTATCCTTCTCAAAAGGTTTTCAATTTACTTTGCCCAGATCCATCAGAGGATTCACTGTGTATATATATAAAACAGCTAATGTATTTCTAAAACAAGACTGGAAAGTAGAAATGACCCTTGATTAATGGGCTGCAGAATGGGTGTTGTATTAGGAGGCATGAAAACCACATGAATCTCCATGTACATCTCCATCAGAGCTCTTGGGTGACCAGGTTCATTGTCATTGAGCAATGAGTAATATTTGAAAGGAATCTTTCATTCTGAGCAGTAGGTCTCAACAGTGGTCTTAAAATGTCTAGTAAAGTCTTGCAGTAAATGGATGTGCTGCTATCTAGGCTCTGCTATTCCATTTGTAGAGCACAGGGAGAGTATATTTAGCCTAATTCTTAAGAGTTCTACAGTTTTTGGAATGGTAAGTGAGCACTGTTCTACCTAAAGTCAACAGCAGCATCAGCCCCTAACAAGAGAGTCAGTCTGTCCTTTAGTTTGGAAGCCAGGTATTGACTTCCCCTGTCCAGCTAGAAGAGTCATGGATGGCATCTTCCAGCAGGAGGCTGTTTCATCTACACTGAAAATCTGTTGTTTACTGTAGCCACCTTCATCAGTGATCTTAGTTAGCTAGACCTTCTAGGTAACTTGCTGCAGCTTCTTCATCAGCATTTGCTGCTTTACCTTGTACTTATATGTTATCAAGACAGCTTCTTTTTTTAAGCCCGTGAACCAACCTCTGCTAGCTTCCAGCTTTTCTTCTGAAGCTTCCTCACCTCTCTCAGCCTTCATAGAATTGAAGTGAGTTAGGGCCTTGCTCTGGATAAAGCTTTGGCCTAAGGAAATGTTATGGTTGATTTGATCTTTTATTCAGACCACTCAAACTGTTTCCATGTCAACAATAAGACTATTTCACTTTCTTATCATTTATGTCTTCACTGGAGTGGCACTTTTAATTTCCTTCAAGAACTTTTCTTTTGCATTTCTAGCTTTTGATTTAAAGTGAGACTCTTCCTTTTTGCCTGAATGCTTAGAGGCCATTTTAGGATTATTAATTGGCCTAATTTTAATATTGTTTTGTCTTAGGGGTAGGGAGGCCTAAGGAGAGGGAGAAAGATGGGGGAATGGCTGGTTGGTGGAGTAGTCAGAATACACAACATTTATTGATTAGGTTTGCCATCTTCCATGGGTGCGGTTTGTGGCACCCCAAAACAATTATAGTAGTAACGTGAAAGATCACTGATCATTGATCATCATAATAGATACAATAATAATGAAAAAGTTTGAAATACTGCAAGAATTAACAAAGTGTGGTACAGAGACCTGAAGTTACCACATGCTTTTGAAAAAATTGTGCCGATAGACTTGCTCAACATAGGATTGCCACAAACTTCCAATTTTTAAAAAAATATACTATTTGCAAAGTGCAGTAAACTGCAGTCCAGTAAAATGAGGTATGCCTGTGAAACAAACCTGCAGAAAAAAAATCGTCTACTCCGAAGAGCACTGACAAGTATCATTGAATTATTATATCTACAACTTACTAATCAAGCTAATGTAGTGTGAGTTGTAGATATAACCATTTTAATGCAGGGGTTCCTGAGATCTGAAAACTATTGTAAGTGTTCCTCCAGTTTAGAAAGATTGAGAAAGGTTGAAAGTGAAGATCAATAATGGGACGAACTGGAAATATGCCTACCTGATAATAAAAAGCAATGAGAGAAACATGGTATCACTTCCGTCGTATTCCTGCCTCTGATGCATAATGTGAATCCAAAATTAGACAAACCAAAATTAAGGGCCGTTATGCAAAATGAATGGCTTATAATCTTTCAAAGTTGTTAAAGGAATGAAAGTAAAGAAAGGATCAAGGAAGTATTTCAGATACGAAACTCAAATGGGTTCTGTTGTCAATGCCATTTTCCTTACTTTAACGTTTATATTGTGATTATGAAGAAGAATGTCCTTTTTATAAGAAATGCATACTTACGTGTTTGGTAGGGGATGGTGCATCATGTTGGAAACCCCTCCCCTCCCCTCCCCTCCCCTCCCCTCCCCTCCCCTCCCCTCCCCTCCCCAGGCCTCACCCTTCCCCACCTTCTCTTTTCTTTCTGACAGAGTCTCGCTCTGTCACCCAGGCTGGAGTGCAGTTTCCAGTGGTGGCGCGATCTTCTGCTCACTACAACCTCCACCTCCCGGGCTCAAGTGATTCTCCTGCCCCAGCCTCCTGAGTAGCTGGGCTCACAGGTGCCTGCCACCACGCCTGGCTAATTTTTTGCATTTTTAGTAGATGGGTTTCACCATGTTGGCCAGCCTGGTCTCGAACTCCTGGCCTCAGGCGATCCACCTTCTTCAGCCTCCCAAAGTGCTGGGATTACAGGCATGAGCCACCGCACCTGGCCTGGAAACTTATTTTCAATGCCCTAGGGGAAACGTAAGTTCTTAATACTGTACTGTATGTAGAACTTTTCTGAAAGTTAAAAAAGCAGGGGAGTGGGGGAGGGATTTGGACATCATTCTGGTTAACATCATTTGTTGCAAAAGACCTTTCCCTTGTCTCCACACTTTTGTCACTATACATATCACTAAGTCCTGCTAAGTCTACCTCTTAAGGATGTCTACAATCAATTCCCACTTGTTTAGTACTATTTAAGCAGATGCCATCTGTCTCTTGCTTGAACTATTGGAATAGCATCCCTAGTCATCTGCCTATCTTTTGTCTCCCACCTCTTTCATCTACTTTCTATACTGCTGCCAGAACATGAAATACCAACATCTCATTAGTAGTTTCGAAACCTTTTGCCTGCTGAACCCATTGCTCAAATGAAGGCAGAATATTAAACATGTAAAGGAAGAGCTTGTGTGTATGTGTATGTGTGTGTGTGGGAAAGGAGGTTGGGGGAACAGAGAATTAGGAACCCTTGAGTGACTACAGAACTTCTGAAAACCACTGTTCTGTAGGATAAAATCTAAACTCTGAAGCACATTATACAAACCTCTATCTATACACATCAGTTTGTCTGAGATTGTATATTTCTCAACAATATTGATCTACTTGTATTTCAATATGTTGTATGCTCTCTTATGTCTGTATCTTTGCAAATGATATTTTCTTCTCTTTAACGATTTTTGTCTTACCCTGCTGGTAAGGAAGTCACCTTCCCTCTCCCTTCTATATATCCTTGTCAAGGAACTATGGAAATTGAATGGCATAGGTCTTGATACAAGAACCTCTCTTTTCTCTTTATAAAAAAGTCAGTAAATAGTGGTAGAACATTCAGGAGAAAGTTGGGGACATAGAGACTAAGAAGGCAATGCAGTATTATTAGGACGGGGTAAACTAAGGCATGGAGGACAGATTTGATGAACATATTATCGTTTTTATATACATTATAAGAAGTAGAAGGCTAGAAAAGTGAACATGCTTGCTATTGCACATGTCTCACTTTCCAATTTCATGAAGAAAGCAAAAACTACTTCTACTTTATTCCCTCTTTTTGATGTTAATTGGTACCACATAGCAAGTTTGCATTATAGTACTGAGCTTTAAAATGCAAGGATACACTCATGTATATACACAGACAATAAATAATAGGTTCTTTTCCACATTCAGGAAGTGAAACTCAGCTGTCCATACGACACTCTTACTGTCCATGTATAGGCATCCCTCAGTATCTGCAGGGGATTGGTTCTAGGACCCTCACATACACCAAAATCTAGGTATTCTAGTCCTGTAGAACCAACATATATGCGAAGTTGGTCCTCTGTATACTCGGGTTTCTATATCCCATGAATGTGGAAAATACTTTTGATATGTGGATATGGAGAGCTGACTGTATTTATTGAAAGAAAATCCACGTACAAGTGGACCTGCGCTGTTCAAACTCATGTTGTTTGAGGGACAACTGTATTGTGTTACTTCCTATAATTTCTAAAAGCATTAACCAACAAATATATGTAAGATGCATGGAATAATTTTTCCATTTCCTAGAAAATAGTCAATAATTTTTTTTCTTGCAGATTGTAAACTAGAAAGCATAGTGAATATAGATTTTTAAATATGAAAATGTAAGTGTCCATTTTAAATTGTTATGGATGTTTCTGTTTGCTGAAGTTCAAGACTGAAGACTACTGGAAAAAACCCTGTGACTGAGAGCACATAGATTCCTTCTTTTCAGGTAGAGCGCAACAGTCACCATGACTTCAGTGTTTGCATATGAAAGCTAAAATCTGTCTGAGAAGGGGCAAACAATCACAGAAGTCATTGATTTATTTATTTGTTCATTTTTAATGCAAATTTTAGTTGAGTGAAAAAGTGAAAAAAACAGTTGACTAAAGAAGATATGAGAAGGGTTAATACATGAAGAAGTCCTCAATAATATTAGTTACCATGGAGATGCAGATTAAAACCACAATGCCATACTACTTTCCATCCACAAGAATAGCTAAAATTAAAAGAAGTCAGTCACCACTGAATGTTGGTGAAAATAGGAAGCAGCTGAAACTCTCGTACATGGCTGGTGGAAGTGTAAAATGGTACCAACCCTGTGGAAAGCTATTTGACAGTTTCTTAGAAAAAACACTCACCCTATGAGCAAGCACTCCTAGTTATTTACCCAGGAGAAATGTCCACAAATAGGCTGGCACAAGAATGTTTATAGCAGCTTTATTCAGAATAACCAAAAACTGAAAACAACTCCAACATTCATCAAGAGAAGTGATAAATAGATTGAGATATATTCATACAATAGAAAGTACACAGGGACAGAAAAGAATGGATTTCTGATACATGCGACAACATGAATATCAAAAACAGTATGCTGAATTAAGGAAAAAGACACAAAAGTAATGCAGCATGAGTCATATAAACATCATATAAAAATGATGTTTAAAAATCCACAAAACTAATCTGCACTGATGGAACAGTAGTTATCTAAATGTGCTAAGGAGTGATTGGAATGGGAATGGGACATGAGAAAAGAGGGAACTTTATGGAGTGATGAAAATATTCTATATCTTTTTCTTTTTGAGACAGAGTCTCGCTCTGTTTCCCAGGCTGGAGTGCAGTGTCGCGATCTCGTCTCACCACAACCTGTGCCTCCCAGGTTCAAGTGATTCTCCTGCCTCAGCCTCTTTAGTAGCTGGAACTACAGGCTTGTGCCGCCACACCCGGCTGATTTTTTTTTTTTTTTGTATTTTTAGTAGAGATGGGGTTTCACCATGTTGGTCAGGCTGGTCTTGAACTCCTGACCTCAAATGATCCACCTGCCTTGGCCCCCCAAAGTGCTGGGATTGCAGGCGTGAACCACCGCACCTGGCTGAAATATTCTATATCTTGATTAAGGTGTTGTGTACATGGATATATATGTTTTTCAAAACTCACTGTGCATTCTACTTTATATAAAAAGTACCTCAAATTGCATATTAATTGAAGGCAAGTTAAAAACATCTCTGTCTGTAACTCCCCTACTGTGAGTCTGTTCCATGTTGAAGAATGCTTTTGTCTTCTTTTCTTTGTTCTCCTTAGTTGGGACTTCCCTGCTCTAGTACCATATATGCTCACATTAGAAAGCTAGGACAGAGGCCTAGAATACTGATTTTTTTCCACTTCAACAGGCAAGGTGACAGTTTTCCTGGAGTTCACAACTCTTGGTATTCCAAGGCAGCACATAGTTCATGGTGAAACATTCTCTAGGAGGTAGAGAGAATTGTGACTGAAGAATATGATAGGACCAAATAAGTAGCTATACTAGAAGGAAGCACATTTGAAACCACTACCCTAAACAGCCAATGACTACAGAACCAGGGAAAACCAGAATCTGCTAAATTTCCGAAATAACTCAGCATCTTTACAGGGAGCCTCTACACAATCACAATGAGACTCTGAAGAGTAGCAAGTACTGATTCAAATCCTTTTAGCTGTGGACTCCACTGTGCCTCACAATCATTTTAGAAGAGGGTTTTGAGCTTCAGAATAAGCCCACCACTGTATAAAACTAGTGAGTCTGTTTTTTAAGATAGGATTCCCATCTTAGTAATCATAATTTTGGCATGGCAATTATTAAATATGAACTGCAAGGAGAGAAAAAAGTCCTCTTGTTATTTACTTTTTAAATTAGGCATTTTATTTTCATTTACTACTGCTTGATACTCTCTTATCTGGGTTCCTGGGAGATTTCATTTGGTAAGTATTGTTCAATAAAAATTATGGGACACCATTGTTTTGGACTGTGCTCCTGCCCTAGGTCCCAGTGGACCAGATAAAACTAAAATGTAGTCATTCATATTAACTGCCACATAATCAAATAGAAACTTCCAGGAAGCAGATAGATCCCAAAGCAGACCATTTTTTTTCCTGAAAACAGGAGATTCCAGTCTAGCTGAATCCCCTGTGCTTTAAACCCTTAGAAAAAGTAAACTGAAGTAACCTGATATTAACCAATCAGCTTTTTTTTTCCTGTTCTGTTTCCTTGTTCCCATCTTACAAAACCCACTGTTGTGCTGTTGCTCAGTAGGACCTCTCATTTTACCTTGCAGAATGGGGGCTGCCCTGATTCATGAAATGCAAATAAATGCCAGTTAGATCTATAACTAAACTGTTGTAATTTTGTCTTTTGACAGAATGCAGTTAAAACTCAGGTATATCCACACTGCTTTTATTTCATCTCCTTCCCATTTCAGAAACTCCTGTCTAGATTTCTTTTCTTGTTCTCTAAGGCAAACAATTACCACAGTTAGATGAATATGCCTGGCAATCACTATTGACAGACTCTCAGAAACAATCATTCCATTTTCCTCTTCAAATTCTTGGCAGGAAGGCTGAGTGGATATATTGAAGGAGATACTGTTTGATTGTATTGCACACAGTGTGGTTTCAAAAATGTGTATTTGAATTGGAAAAGAGAAAATATATGTCAGGCACTGGGGATACAATACTGACCAAAAGTATATATCCTGAATCCAAAAATAAATATAATGTAGTTGCTATAAACATATTAATTTTAAAGATTATCAGAAGAATATCCATCCTAGTTAGACCTTTGCAAGATATATAGATAAGAAAATTTCTGAAAGTTACATAACTAAAATAGAAACCAGTCAAAATGAACTTCATTCTACCCTGGTTTCTTCCCTCTAATGTTCTTATCTGTCAATACTGTGACTGAAAAAGCCAAACCTACCACCACCACTGACAAAATCCAAAAAACTACAGATATCTACAACGTTAATTCTAACACCAAGAAACATTATAACCCACTTAAAACTGTTCTTTTTTCTTTCTTTTTTTAGTACAGACAGAACTTTTTTTAAAAAATGGTAAGAAATATCATGATTTTCTTATAAAGATCTTCTCTTCAACCTAAAACTAAGAGAAAGCATTGTGGGTTGGCCACAACTTGAATTTCTTATTACAATGAGGACTGCTTCAGGATTTTACCACTAAACTCAGCCATTCAGAGAACTAGGAAGATCGTAACCATGGTCACTGTTCTCCAAAAGCACCAATTTCAGATTTGTTGAAGGGATATTTCTTCAAGTTTTTGAAAAGGTTTCCTTCATTCTGGTTTTCTGGATTTCCTTGTCATTCTGAAGTTATTGCTCTTGCACAGGCAAAATTAGAGTACTCATTCAATAACAACAACAACAAAGCCATAAAATATGTCTTCTTTTTTCTACAACACCAATTTAGCTACTCAAGATACAGAACTAAAATAATAGCAGAAACTCTTGTAGGTATGAAGCCAGTTATATATTCACATTAGTAAACATGATTCCACTGCATTCATTTAATCAGCAAACATTTACAGAATGCCTACTACATACCAACAATATATTAGTGACTGCATATTCATTTAATCCCAAACTCTGAAATCATTATTCCTGGTTTACAAAATAGGAAACAGGCTTGGATTAAGGTTGCTTGCCCAAAGATTTATAGTTAGTAAGATTCACTACTAAGTTTGAAACTCAGATATGTCTGAGCCAAAATTTATGCTCCTTCCACTAAGCCAACCTGTCCTCCAGCATGGCTTCCAGCATACTTAGTATCTTGCTGTGTCAAGAGAAAACAAGGTACAGGTGACAGTGACATGATGCCATTATGACTATCTCTTTTTATATAAAAAGACCCTTGTTAAGATAACTACAACTCTCTTTTTCTCAGACCTCCTACACATTGCTTTTCCTTCAATCATCAGGGTCATAAGCCTTCTCCCCTCTTCTCCCCCGCCGCCCCCCACCACCCAACTTCCCCCTAACAAAGTAAAAGAAATCAAATGAGATTTGATTAAAGTGTTTTGTCTAGACTGCTTCAGGACTAAAGGGTCTTGGTAATTTGTACCAGCACCTCACTTCTTCCCCACGCCCAAAAACTCATGTACACAGTTTGATTGTTCTTGCTTTCTAAAGTGTTCTTTTTTTTGAGATGGAGTTTCGCTCTTGTTGCCCAGGCTGGAGTGCAATGGCCCGATCTCGGCTCACCACAACCTCCGCCTCCCAGGTTCAAGTGATTCTCCTGCCTTGGCCTCCCGAGTAGCTGGGATTACAGGCATGCGTCACCATGCCCGGCTAATTTTTGTATTTTTAGTAGAGACGGGGTTTCTCCATGTTGGTCAGGCTGGTCTCAAACTCCCAACCTCAGGTGATCCACCCGCCTTGGCCTCCCAAAGTGCTGGGATTACAGGCATGAGCCCGGCTGAAGTGTTCTGAAAGCTATATGTGAATGTGTTAAGTACAGTCTATACTTACATTTGATTATAAATATTTTGACAATCTGAATTCATAAGATTTTAGGCAAAATATTGAAATCAAATTCCGTGGACTCTGACCCAAAGAATATATTCAGCTTTGTTTGAATATATTTCATCTTGCTTCCTTACCAATTCTCAACACAACTCCAGAATAACTGTTACTAACTCTTATTAAATCTTATTTGGTACTAAGCCTTGTTAAATGTTTCACCTAGGAATTGTGATTTCATTGTTATAGCCAACCTATGATATAGATGCTGTATTACAGATAAAGAAATGAGGTTCAGAACCTGTGCTACACTGCCTCGCAGGCACAATCCATCTGATAAAAGTAGTCCCTTGAATCTCTCTTTCTGAATTCCATTCCCAGGACAGTGGAAATACACAGTATTGTGGTCAAAGATAAACCATTCTTGGCTCCAGCTGAGCTAATGGTTTTAGATAAGAATAAAGAATATTTATTAGAAATAAAAAATTTTGTAAGTATAAAATTAGACTAGGAAAAAGCTCCTGGTTGAATTTTATATTTATAAAATTCTTCCTTTACTGAAGTTGAAATCTTCTCCTTGAAAGTTCTGCTTGGTATGGCCTCTCTGTTTGCCTCACAAGTGAAATTTAATCCTAATGTTATCTTATTTTCCAAGCATAACCACACCAGTAGGCTGCTTTGTCATGACTTTAGTATGGTGTCAGTAGAAACGAGACCAGCAGTCATTAGGGTTACCTAATTCAAATCTTGACTCATTTTGGGTACTTCCTACAAGTTAGAATAATTATCTTCCAAACCAAAAACATACCCAAGATTCCATGGGAAAGGGTGTAGCTTCAACTCTTTTTAGGTGGCAAGAAAATCATTCTCTAACCTCTCAAAGGTCAGGAATAGGGTCGATGGTCCTTAAAGTTTGGTCTGGGGACCACTGGTTGCTGAACCTTTTGCAGGAGGTCTGAAAGGTCAGACCTGTTTTCACAATACATGCTAAGAAGTTACTGGCTTTTTTGTTGTCATTCTTTTCCAAGTGTATTTGACTATACAACTTGTGATGATGTTCCTCTGATAGTTAATGCAATTATACTTATGTTTTAGAAGTTTGTCAGTTTTGATTTCTAATACAGTAAGTCTCAACAGATAGAACTCACATAACAAAACACTTTTGGGAGTGCTTCATCCTTTTTAAGAGTGTAAAGGAGGTTCTAAGACCAAAAGGTCTGGAAACTGCTCTTCTAGGTTTCAGAATTATGAGGCATACAAAGACTAATAGACTCTTCATCTGGAAGGGTTTAGAGGCAATCTTATCTAATCCCCTTATTTTACAGGTTTAGAAACTGATTCTAGACATTAAGTTCCCAGACTAATGTCACAGAAGCCAATGAATTGCAGAGGTTAATTGGAAGCCTGGTCTTAACACTCCCAGATTATCTTAATGAGGTCATGAGGATGGCATATGGATAATTCACTTCAAAGGGTGTTGTAAATATTAACTAAGTTAATACAGGTCAAATGCATATATCAGCACTCGATGCACGGCCGTTGATCAATAAATGCTAGTGGTTCTGATCAGAGAGAATCTAACCTCTGCTTAAATACCTTTAGCGATCAGCAGTTTCCACCCCCTGAGTAACACGTTGCATTTCTTGATCAATTATATTTTTACAGAATTCTTCCTTTACTGAGGTTGAAATCTTCTCCTTGAAATTTCTACTTGGTGTGGCCTCTCTGTTTGTACACAAATGAAATTTAATCCTAATTTTATCTAGCTTATTTTCCAAGCATAACCACACCAATTTCACTAAATGATTCCTCATGTGGCATGACTTTAAACTCTGTCACCATCCTGTTTGTCTTTCTCAAAGAGCTCCAGTTGACTGCTCCTGTGAAATTGTCCATCTATTAATGTAAATGTTTTTTCTAATTTTACAGAGCTCCCCATTGTATTGTGTACAGTGTTAAAATAGTTTTCTGAGATTTCTTGACTGTTTTCCCAAGTTTCTTGTGGCCCTTCTCTTTCCTTTGTCTCTATTCTGTGTGGTTTTTATTTCACCCCCAGTTTCTCATAACTGCGAGGCCCTGTTATGGAATGAGAGCCCTGGTTTTGAAAGTTCACAGAGGCTAGACTTCTCTTGTCCCTGTAGTCCTGGCTGAGGGCCCACTACACTTGTCTGTTATCGGAGTGGTTAAACGACCTACCAGTTTTCATCTGCTGAGTGGCCAGTTATTTGGGGGGATCCACCTGTCGCAGGTCTGATCTCTGTTGCTTCCTTTTCCTTGTTCATGCTATGACACTGATACCATGTAGGTCTTGGGGGTGTCGGTGGTTTGCCTTTACCTAACAGTTGTATTTTAGGGTTCTGAGGATACTCTGCCATTGAGTTTTGGTTTTGGTACCTTCTTGCTCTGTTTATAGATTTGGGAAGATCCAAAAACTGTGTTGCTGCTTTCTTCCGAGACTTCTGTTTTAAATTAAATTAACAAAGTTAAAGTTTTTTTTTCTTTTTTTTTCTGATACAGAGTCCCGCTCTGTTGCCCAGGCTAGAGTGCAGTGGCGCCATCTCAGCTCACCGTAAGCTCCGCCTCCTGGGTTCACGCCATTCTCCTGCCTCAGCCTCCCGAGTAGCTGGGACTACAGGCGCCTGCCACCACGTCTGGCTAATTTTTTGTATTTTTAGTAGAGACGGGGTTTCACCATGTTAGCCAGGATGGTCTCAATCTCCTGACCTCGTGATCCGCCTGCCTTGGCCTCCAAAGTGCTGGGATTACAGGCGTGAGCCACCGCGCCCGGCCAACAAAGTTAAACTTTTAAGCTAACTTTTCAAAATAAGTAGCTATTCTTTAAAATAGGGAGTAATATCTAAAAGATTTAAATAATACCACAATTTGTACTGTTATACAGAGATAATTTTTGACAAATGAAATGACTGTTTGTAAAGTATACACTGATACTTTTCAATTTATTTGAATGTCAAATTTTGAAAAGTTAATAGTAGACTTGCATAATATAAAGAGAAGTGCTTTACAAAGAGAAAATTCCTGTTATTTATGCAAGGTGCCGTCATTCTTTGGCACTAGTAACTTAGCATAACGGTTAAGATCTTTCATACCTCTGGTTTAGAGGTAGCCATCACTTAAGGCAGGAGTTTCTGACCCCTGGGCTGTGGACCCATACCGGTCTGTGGCCTGTTAATAACCGGGCCACATAGCAGGAGGTGAGCAAGCTGGCAAGCGAGCATTACCGCCTGAACTCCGTCTCCTGTCAGATCAACGGTAGTGTTAGATTCTCATAGGAGTGAGAACCCTACTGTGAACTGTGCACGCGAGGGATCTAAGTTGCCTGCTCCTTATGAGAATTAAACTAATGCTGGATAAAACTGATCTCAGGTGGAACAGTTTCATCCAGAAACCATTGCTCCTCCCACCTACCCCTGGTCTGTGGTTGGTATTCCATGAAACTGGTCCCTGGTGCCAAAAAGGTTGGGGACCTCTGACCCAAGGGATCTGGCAGCTGTCCAGAATGTTATGGTAAAAGCAAATATAAATCATCTTGGGAACAATGTATAACTATTGCAACTCCCTCACCCCTAGTAGAGTTCTATTTTGTTCTTGAAAGATAGCTTCACTGGTTATAAAAATGTGGTTGGGCATTTTCTTTCAGTAAAGGAAGCTATCATTCCACTGTTCTGGCTTCCACTTTTGCTATTCAAAATTAAGTCAAATGGCTAATTGCAGTTCCTTTCTAGGTAAACTATCTTTACTCTTTAGTTGTTTTTTAAAATATTTTCTCTATCTTGTCTGTTCTGTACTTGTACTGTGATGTGTCTGGATGTTAATTTATGCATATTTATTCTGGTTGAGATTCATTGAGCTTTCTGGATTTGATAATTGATATATTTCAACAGTTGTATTATAGAAAGTTCATAGCCAGCCGGGGGCAGTGGCTCATGCCTGTAATCCCAGCACTTTGGGAGGCTGAGGTGGGTGGATCACCAGGTCAGGAGTTCGAGACCCGCCTGGCCAATATGGTGACACTCCCGTCTCTACTAAAAATGCAAAAACTAGCTGGGCGTGGTGGCGTGCGCCTGTAGTCCCAGCTAGTCTAGAGGCTGAGGCAGAAGAATCGCTTGAACCCGGGAGGCGGAGGCTGCAGTGAGCCGAGATTGTGCCACTGCACTCCAGCCTGGGTGACAGAGCGAGACTGTCTCAAAAAAAAAAAAAAAGAAGTTCATAGCCATTATCTCTGGAAATATTTACTCTTCCTCATTCTTCTGCTTATATCTTTTTGGAACTCCAACTAGATATATACTAGACCTTTGATTCTATTTTCCATACCTCTTAACCTGTCTTGCTTATTTAGTCATACATCTCTCAAGCTGCATTCTTCCTTGGAGCTTTATCTGTAGGAATTCTTTGAGCCTTGAGTTGAGTTTATATTACTTCTGAGAAAACTAAGGTTTGCTTCAGCTAGTTGCCCAGGAATATTACCACCTGGTTACCACTTTTAATTAAGGTCACTGCTTGAGGATTTCAGAGCGACACAGAGCCCTGTGTGAGGGCCTGCTTATGGTTATAAATTCTTGGGGTGTAGGCAGGGGCAGAGATCCTGCTTCTTTACCTGGAGCTGAAACTGAGACAGAAAAATCCCTGACTGTCCATTTTTGTGTGGTGGGTTTATTTTCTGTTCACCCTGAACAATTATAGGTATTCACCTTATAGAGCTCCCAGCTTTATGTGGGGGTTTCCTGTTAGAGAACTATCATATGTGGCCTTTTGGCTTATTTTCTTGCCTTCAGCACCTGTGCCAGTACATAAGTTAGAAACCCAAGGTTTCCAAGTTTCGAAAAACTCTCAGGGCAAAAGTTCGTTTTAGCCTATGCTTAGCTCCCAGGGTCCTTTGTACTTGGCCATATGGCTTTCTTTTTTTTTCTTCATGTCAACACTGTGGTTATATTTATCTGTCTGACCTACTCTTTTAATTTTTGTTTTATCTGGTATTTTAATTGTTTCATTTGAGGAAGTTTTTTTATAGTATCTGTTTGGTAGTTGGCCATTCTACTAGGAGTTCAGGAGTTATACTTAACTCCTTCCAGGGAGACCTTGGAAGATTTTCACTAAAAATACAATATTTAAAGTGGGTATTGAAGTACTATCAGGGGAACCTGGGGTGGAGTACGAAAACAAAACAAAACATTACAAATGGGAATAATTAAGAGTTAGGATATGTGAGATGTTTGGTTTTGCTGGGCTTAAAATAGAATTGTGGGGTATGGAATTGCTGCAAATGAGGCAGATGGACTCAGAGATGAGGCTCAAGAGAGGCCACATGCAACTTTTGAGAGTCTTTGTGTGTCACAGTAAGGAAGATGAACTTGTAAAATCACCAAAGGGTGGAATATATAAGGAGGAAGCTGACACTGTCATATCTGTGCCTTAGGATGTTTATTTTGGCAGCAGTGAAAACAAAGCAGGTAGACAAGAGTGGAGCATTGCTCTTCAAAATTTAGTCATTGACTGGCAGTAATGGCATCATCTGGGAGCTTGTTAGAAATGCAGAATCTCAGGTCCCATTTCAGATTTACCAACTCAGAATCTGCATTTTAACAAGATTCCTAAGTGATTCATATGCATAGTCAGTTGATGTCTGAACCAGTGACCTGCAGAGCCAATGATCTGCAAAGCAAGTGAACATTAGCTTTATTTTAAATTTCAAGAAAGAAGTCTTAATTTGCCTAGAGTACATATCATTTGATGTTCACAGTGTCACTTTATTTGCCTAGTAACTAGCTGACTCTAGATCCTTAGCAGCATTAGATTTAGTATTTGAGGTTTTGATCCTACACACCTTTGATATGTAGTGATTTATAACTTATGAATTAAATTTGAATTCCCTAACATGTTGCTAATTACAAAACTCTAGTGTCTCTAGCAGACTATTAAGAATTTGAGCAGGTTTTCATCATCACTGGCCATCAGAGAAATGCAAATCAAAACCACAGTGAGATACCATCTCACACCAGTTAGAATGGCCATCATTAAAAAGTCAGGAAACAACAGGTGCTGGAGAGGATGTAGAGAAATAGGAACACTTTTACACTGTTGGTGGGACTGTAAACTAGTTCAACCATTGTGGAAGTCAGTGTGGCGATTCCTCAGGGATCTAGAACTAGAAATACCATTTGACCCAGCCATCCCATTACTGGGTATATACCCAAAGGACTATAAATCACGCTGCTATAAAGACACATGCACACGTATGTTTATTGCGGCACTATTCACAATAGCAAAGAGTTGGAACCAACCCAAATGTCCAACAACAATAGACTGGATTAAGAAAATGTGGCACATACACACCATGGAATACTATGCAGCCATAAAAAATGATGAGTTCATGTCCTTTGTAGGGACATGGATGAAACTGGAAAACATCATTCTCAGTAAACTATTGCAAGGACAAAAAACCAAACACCGCATGTTCTCACTCATAGGTGGGAATTGAACAATGAGAACTCATGGACACAGGAAGGGGAACATCACACTCCGGGGACTGTTGTGGGGTGGGGGGAGGGGGGAGGGACAGCATTAGGAGATATACCTAATGCTAAATGACGAGTTAATGGGTGCAGCAAAACAACATGGCACATGGATACATATGTAACAAACCTGCACATTGTGCACATGTACCCTAAAACCTAAAGTATAATAATAAAAAAAAAAAAATTGAGCAGGTTTTGTTCTCCACTCGTTAACACATGCGGTAACTCACCAGGCGCTTAAAACAAGTGGGCTGTGGTGCAGGGTACTTCTTGTTTAGTGACAGAAATGAAAAGATCTAAGAATATGATGGTTTTAAATAAATATGATAAGAGATGGAGAGAGTTTTAAGTAATAGAACTATTCTAAGTTTTGGATGTTTGGTTTAGTGTCTCTAGCTATATTTCTGTTTAATGTCAAGTGCATAATATATTTGAACCATTTTATTTATTAAATTTAATAAACATTGATTGTCCTGTTAGTCAAAGTTTCAGAAAAATGCAAAAAGTCTTGTTCTCAAAGGCATGCTCCCTGGACCATGCACATCAAAGTCGTGGGTGGCTGCTTGTGGGGGTAGAAAATATTAAAAATGCAGAAACTGGGCCCTACTACCGAATCCCAATGTACATTTTAAAATAAGCAGCTTCCTGGCCAGGCACGGTGGCTTTCATCTGTAATCCCAGCATTTTGGGAAGCCGAGGCAGGAGGATCACTTGAACTCAGGAGTTCAAGCCTGGGCAACATATTGGGACCCCCATCTCTGCAAAATATGGAAAAAAAAAGAAAAAGCATTTCCCAAGGAATTCTGCCAGCAGGAAAGTTGTGTTTTTCCCCCTCAAATCTGGAAACCATAATTGTTCACTTTTTGACTTTTTACTGGAATACAGCATACACTGAGAAAAGTAACAACAATCAAATAAAAAAATAGAACATTACTGCTATTCCAGAACCTCCTCTAGTGACTCCTTCTAGAAACTAGTCTAGCACCCCACCCCTCCAAACACAAATGTAACCACCATAATGACTTTTAACACCATAGATTAGTTTTGCCTTTTTTGAACTCTTTAAAGTGGAATAATACAATTTATATTCTGTCTGTTTTATGTTGTTTTTGCTTAGCGTTATGTCTGTAAAATTTGTCTATATTGTTAGCCACAGTTTGTCATTCTCATTCTCATTGCTGTGTGGTTCTCTGTTGTTTAAAAGTACCAGTAGTAAAATTATTATTTATGTGGTTTACCTCTGATGGACATTAGAGGTATGGTGGTACCACTGATAGGCACCAAAATCGAGTTTGATAACCACTGTTGTATATTACTTGGGAAAATGTGTACTGTTGACATGTTTGGCAAATTTTTATTTCTCCAATCTAAAATTTAGAAAATTATAATTTTTAAATTATCAATAAAAATTTACAAAGTTTTTACTGTCAAATATTATCTAATAGCTCAACTAGTTCATGCTAGAGTAATACAGCATTACCAACTTTTCTAAGTGGACTATAGCACTGAGGAATTAAATAGCAAATAAGGGAAGCATTTCTTTATGAAATCATTTCTTTTAATAAATTGAAAAGAAATGAGAGTGTTAGAATACCACCATTTTGCCACCTTCAGTGTATTAATGGATGGAGGCAACGAATATCAATAGCTGCTAAAATCATAAGAAGGAAACCAGATGCTAGATGACACATAATGAACTAACACATTATTAGACAAAGAAACAAACCAAGTTCAATAAAGCCTCTGGATCCAGCTTCCAATTTGCCACAAATAAAGAGACCAGATGAATATGCTGAATTGCATTATGTGTAAATAATCAGTCAAATCAACACTACGAAAAGCCAGATCAAACATAAATTTTAAGAAAAAGAATGGAAAATAAACCTGTAGATTAAAAGAGACTGAATAGAAGTAGCAACTCTTCTTAAAAATGGTCAAGATTAAATAATAGTTATCTGGGGAGGCTTACTTAGCTGATAAAGTGATAAATACAGGATGTAATTAAGAATAATTTAAAAGAAGTGAGTTACTTAGAGGAAGGGAAGGGGCTATGACTGAATCAGAGCACTTAGAGGAGCTTCTGGGCTCACTAGCAAATTGCTGTGTGGTGGTCACAAGAATGTATTCTCTTAATATACTAAGGTATGAAGTTTTTGTGTAGTTTTCTGTATCTGTATTTTATTTTACTCTAAAAAAGGAAGTAGTTTTTAAAAAAAGATTTTAGATCTGCTAATCTAATATAAACTCCCCTAGAGCTTCATCAGTAATAGTCTAGTGTCATCTGGATTATCTTCAGCAATCATTTTCATTCTAAATTGTCATAGTAAGTGTCATCTCAAAGCAGAAAGAGACAGAGAGTTTGACAAAGTGTCTTAAAATGCCTGATGTCTGTCTTAATGATTCTAATAGAAACTTCAGTACAATACTCAGACTTACTGCACTTACAACTACATAATGGCTTATGAATTTGGGAAACTCAACAGATTTGGGAATACAACACATATCTTGAAGCCAGTTAATTTACTTTTTACACACCTCTTCACTATTCCACTACCAGTGTGCAACTGGTAATTCAGTTGAATTCATAAAGAATTCACCGAGCTTTTCTGAATTTCTTCTGATTTCAAGAGGCTAGAAGAATTCAGATTATAAAGCATCAGGTTATCACTTTTACTATATAGGCACACCGTGGTTTATTGCACTTTGCTTATGTTTTTTTTTTTTTTTAAACAAATTGAAGGGTTGGAGCAATCCTGTGTTGAGCAAGTCTCTTGGTGCCATTTTCCAGCAGCTCACTGTGTGGCTCTGTGTCCCATTTTGGTAATTCTGGCAATATTTCAATCTTTTTCATTATTATTATACCTAATGGTTATCTATGATCAGTGATCTCTTCGATGTTACTATCATAATTGTTTGGGGATGCCATGAACCATAGCCATAGAAGAATAAAAGATGGCAAACTTAATAAATGTTGTGTGTATTCTGACCACTTCACCAACCAGCTGTTCCCATCTCTCTTTCCTCAGGCCTTCTTATTCCCTGAGACACAACATTGAAATTATGCCAATTAATAACCCTACAGTGGCTTCTTAGTGTTCAAGTGAAAAGAAGAGTTGCATGTCTCTCATTTTAAATCAAAAGCTAGAAATGATCAGTGAAGAAGGCATGTTGAAAGCAGAGACAGGGCAAAAGCTAGGCCTTTTGTGCCAAACCTCCAAGTTGTGAGTACAGAGGAAAAGTTCCTTTCTTTTTTTCACTTTTTTGTATGTTTAAAAAGTAGAGACAGGGTCTCACTATGTTGATCAGGCTGGTCTTGAACTGCTAACCTCAGCAATCCTCCCACCTTGGCTTCCTCAAGTGCTGGGATTATAATCATGAGCCACTACACCCAGCTGAAAAGTTCTTGAAGGAAATTAAAAGTGCTACTCTGGTGAACACATGAATTATAAGCAAAACAGCCTTATTGCTGATGTGGAGAAAGTTTTAGTGTCTGGATAGAAGATCAAATCAACCATAACATTCCCTTAAACAAAAGCCTAATCCAGAGCAAGGCCCGAACTTACTTCAATTCTATGAAGGGTAAGAGGTGAGGAAGCTTCAGAAGAAAAGTTGGAAGCTAGCAGTTTAGTTCCTGAGGTTTAAGGAAATAAGCTGTCTTGATAACATGTAAGTACAAGGTAAAGTAGCAAGTGCTGATGGAGAAGCTGCTGCAGCAAGTTATCTAGAAGATCTAGCTAAGATCACTGAAGGTGGCTACCCTAAATAACAGATTTTCAATGTAGATGAAACAGCACTCTATTGGAAGATGCCATCTAAGACTTTTCTAGCTAGACAGGGGAAGTCAGTACCTGGCTTCAAAACATCAGAGGACAGGCTGACTCTTGTTAGGGGCTAATGCTGCTGGTGACCTCAAGTGGAAGCCAGTGCTCATTGGTCATTCTGAAAATCACAGGGTCCTTAAGAATTATGCTAAATCTACTCTGCCCATGCTCTATAAATGAAACAGAGCCTGGATGACAGCACGGTTTGCTAGATATGTTAAGCCCACTCTTGAGACCTGCTGCTCTCAGTGAAAGATTCCTTTCAAAATATTACTGCTCATTGACAATGCACCTGGTAACCCAAGAGCTCTGATGGAGATGTATAAGGAGATTCCTATTTTTTTCATGCTTGAAAAACATAATAATATCTATTGTGTAGCCCGTGGATCAAGGAGTCATTTCTACTTTCAAGTTTTATTATTTAAAAAATATATTTCTTAAGGCTGTAGCTGCTGCAGTGATTCCTGTGATGAATTTGGGCAAAGTAAACCAAAAACCTTCTGGGAAAGATTCACCATTCTAAGTACCATTGAGAACATTCGTGATTTATGGGAGGGGGTCAAAATATCAGCATTAATAGGAGTTGGGAAGAAACTGATTCTACCCCCATGGGCGACTTTGAAGGGCTCAAGACTACAGTGGAGGAAGTCACTGCAGATGTGGTAGAAATAGCAAGAGAAGTAGAAGTAGAACCTGACACAACATGACAATTGCTGAAATCTCAAGATAAAATTTGAATGGCTGAGGTGTTGCTTTTTATTGATGAGCAAAGAAAGCTGTTTCTTTCTTTCTTTTTTTTTTTTTTTTTTTTGAGATGGAGTCTTGCTCTTTTGCCCAGGCCAGAGTGCAGTGGCGCGATCTCGGCAAGCTCCACCTCCCGGGTTCACGCCATTCTCCTGCCTCAGCCTCCCGAGTAGCTGGGACTACAGGCGCCCGCCACCGCGCCCGGCTAATTTTTTGTATTTTTAGTAGAGACGGGGTTTCACCGTGTTAGCTAGGATGGTCTCGATCTCCTGACCTCGTGATCTGCCCGCCTCGGCCTCCCAAAGTGCTGGGATTACAGGCGTGAGCCACCGTGCCTGGCCCAAAAGCTGTTTCTTGAGATGGAAACTACTCCTAGTGAAGATGCTTTGAAAATTGTTGAAATATCAACAAAGGACTTAGAACATTACATAAAATTAATTGATAAATTGGTAAAGCAGCGGTGGTTTGGGAGGATTGCCTCCAATCTTGAAAGAAGACCTACAGTTAGGTAAAATGCTATCACATGGCATAGTGTCTTTCATGAAAGGAAGAGTCAATTGATGCGGCTAACTTTGTTGTTGTCTTATTTTAAGAAATTGCCACAGCCATACTGATTAGTCAGCAGCCATCAATATCAAGACAAGACCCCCCACCAGCAAAAGAATTGGACTCACTGAAGTCTCAGTTGATCATTAGCATTTTTTTTTAGCAGTATAGTCCTTTTAAACTAAAGTATGTACATTTTTTTTACACATAATGCTATTACACACGTAATAGTAGTGTAAATATAACTTTTATTGCACTGGGAAACCAAAAAATTTTTTGTGACCTGCTTTATTGCAATATTAACTTTATGGCAGTGGTCTGGAATTGAACCTGCAGTTTTCTGAGGTATAAGTATTGGTGAAATCATTAACCTCCTCCTCTTTTTGTGTGGTTTCTTCACCTCACAAAGGATAGCAGCCCCAATGAAAGTCATTACAGAAGGTAGAGGAAACTCCATTTTTTTTCCTTTTTTTTTTTTTTTAAGACTTTGCCACTGTGTGTGTGTGTGTGTGTGTGTGTGTGTGTGTGTGTGTGTTTACCTTATCCTAGTGGGCCTTACCACACATTTCTATTACGTGAGATCCAAATGTGATGTGGTATACACAAGAATAATTTTCACCCCATTCTTAAAACTAAAAATGATGTTTAAATCACTTTTTCTTGGGGGAAAATTCAACCCCATGGTAATTAAGCTTCACTTTTCTTGAAATTAATCTTTTTATAAATTTTATAAACTCATAAGAAATGTAATACATTTTGCGTAAGTAACTAGCGTAAGCCAAAATGGCACTTCATTTTTCTTAGGCTCAGCAGATTTAATTTAATAAAGATTATAAATTGATTTTAATTAATGATGTTTACAAAATGAAAATTGACAGTGTTGAATAGTAAAGCTGCTAAAACCATAAGCCAATGCAATATGAATGAAAATATGATTTAGACACAATTTTAAACCAGATTTTGAAAAACTTTTCTTTACTCAGTGATATGGTCAGGCTCAATTGTATGCCTGCTAGTTAGATTACTTCTTGTATAGGCTGATATATGCATAAAATTATTATTTTTGAATTTTAAATAAAATTATATTTATCTCTTTAATGTGAATTTGCCTCTTTAATGTGAAAATTATATTTGTCTTTTGTCCTTGTTTCTTGCTGCACATATCAATTCCAGGTCAAGCATGAGATAAGCAAATCATGTTAATTTCATTTTCAACTGAAATAAGACTATTTCTGAGCTTATTCTTGTTTGCTGAATAAAAAAAGATTGTTCATATGTGTGAGAAATTGCTGCAGCATAATGTTCACTGTTTTTCTGTGAGTAGCAGGATAATCTTTTCTTCATAGAAATCTATATCTTGTCTTGGAAAGATTAGTAAAACTCATCTTTAATGTAAGACAAAACTGCAGATCTTTTTCCTTTTTTCTCAAGTCAAATTTTCACAGTCAGAACATTCAGAAACAGGATCCCTTTTCCAGTTCTACGCTTGTGTTCAAGTGAAGGAAAATGTGTTCAGTTTTTTTCTGCAGCTCCTCCAGGTGATTTCCAACAAGACTTGAGACTTGCTGATATCCTTCCTCACTCTGAAGCCCTAACAGCAATAGAAACATTTCAAGATTTTCTTTTGTAACATGTTTTTCAACAGCTCATTTTCCTTTTAAATCCAAGAATGTTGTCCTTTGAAATAAAGAAAACCCAACCATTTTCTTCACACCTTACAGAGACTGAAAAATAAGTACTATGTAGACTAGTTTCTACAGCCATTAATGTTTAAATATTCAACAGAATCTAGCCTACTGTTTTCTTTAAAGGACCCATTTCAGTTCAAATACGCTATTGAGTTTTCCACTGCTAAGTGGATTTTTTTGTGTGTGTATGTGGTAAGAGTTGTTCTTTAAATGAGTGGAATGACCTTTGTTTAATGAAGTTAACCATTTTATAACATCTTTCAGATGTTAAAACATTTTGCCCCAAGAGCTTTTGATATCAGTACTCTTAACACAGATGTTTTTTGTGTTAGTTTGGGTCTTCTGAGACACAGATGTCAAGACAAGATTTGATGCGCAGGGAATCTCCCACCCTACCCTACTACCCTCCTATGTTGTCTTTTGGAGTAATCCCCATTCTAGTACTTCTACCCTGCTTGGTAGCTTGCTGGGAGAAGCCCAGAGGCAGCAAGGCCAGGGGTGGTTGCCATGGATTCCAAGGTGCGATAGATGGAGGCTGTCAAGCAGTTCTGTTCCTCATAGCAGGTTAGGTTGAAGGGATATCTGAGTAGGGTACCACTGTGGCCACTGCACCCTCCTCTTTCCTTCAGCCTTTGACATCCTTCCCTCATGTGGACACTCTTTACTGTGTTACCCACCCACAGGGATGTTGTCACTCTCTTCTGCCTTTGACCTACAGGGGCTTCTTTACTATATGGATTATTTCTCATGCTTCTTTGAGTCAAGCTTTGCCACCTTGCCCCCTTGTTGGTCTGCCTCTGTTCCTCCCCACTGCCATCCCTCACTACAGAAAGGCTCTTTTCATTCTGCTTCGACTTCCAAATTTTGGACTACCTGCCTCCCACATACACACCTAACTTGCTTGGCTCCATCTAATAGCTTTTTGACTAAATTTTTGAGGAAAAGAAGGAAGAAGAGCCATCTGGGTTTCTTACATCTGCAACTGGCTAGAATATGATTCCATTCACTGAAATAGAGAAAATAATAGGAGGATATAAGAACAAATTTGGGCCTTACGTATGTGTGCATGTTGTGGCGAAATAGAAGTTTGGATGTTAAAATAATGAATTTGATGTGACTTTGGGACACCTTCTTGAAATTAATAGGCTCAGTAGAGGAGTCTGACTGGAGACAATAGTATGGGGAGTCATTAGCTTCTTTGTGATAGTTGAAACCCTGACTTTCAAAGAAACAACAAAGAAGGGAGGAGCTAGCGATGGAGCACAGTAACAGTGCTGCCTGAGGGATGCACTGAGGAATGTACCAAGGAAAATTAAGGGACAGGAGAGAGTTGTAAAGAGAGCTAGTGACCAACAGAGTATAGAGATACAAAAATGGCAAAAGAGTCTTTGAGATGTAACAACCAGTTTAAAATTTAGTTATTATGGAGTAAGCCCATATCACACAGGTGGTGGCATATCACACAGGGATTAAATTTAGCCAAAACAAAATATATATTATAATTCAAATAACAAAAAATATGTATTGTCATATGGACTGAGGAATAGTCTTTTGCATCCTTTCCAGTAAAGATATATATGATTGACTAGCCAAGTCGATTTAAATTATTCAGTGTACATCCATAAAACTTTATGAATTACTTTCTGCGTATATGATGACACTTGCCAGTATTGCCCGTTTTGTGTTGATTTTGCTAATGTACATTACCAAGGAGCTTTTCATCAAATTTTGCAGTCCCTGAAAGATTTTTATCTTTAAAGTTACAAATGTGATTTCTCAGCTGCAGTATAGAATATATGGAACCAGAAATACTCAGAAACAATAATTGTTTTCGAAGTATTGATCTTTTTAGTCACATAGTTGTTTTTTACATGCTGTGCTGAAAATAACAAGAAATTTGATACAGAGGCAAAAATGATTTCTTATGACTTAGTAGACAATTTACAAATATGTGTTAAGATATTAGGATATATGTCCTACCAGTTTCAATACAGAGTACAACTTTAAAAAATGTATTTAAAGTAATTGACGTTGTGTTTGTGACCTGGCTTGAAGTTCTTCTTTGGTGAAGAGCATGCTTAGTACATGATTGTCTTTAAAAAGATTTGATAATTATTTACTCAGTAAACAAATGTTTTGAGTGCCTTATGGGTCAGGCATTTTTGTGGGTGCTGGAGATAATAGTGATGAAAAACAAAAGTCCCTTTTCCTTATAGAACTTAAATTCTAGTGTGGGAAGGCAGATAGTACAGAAATAAACTGATGGATGGAGAGATGGATAGGTAGGTATTTACTATATAGTAGGTACTATTTCTGCTTTTATATAGTGCTGTGGAAATGAGTAAAGCCAGGACAAAGAAAAAGAAAAGGTGATGCTGGGGGGTATTATTTTAAGTTGCGTGGTTAGAGGAAATATCATTGAATAGGGGACATTTGAACAGAGTCCTCTATGAAGGAAGTAAAAGAAATAAAAAGGGGAATAGCTAGCACAAAGACTCTGAGGTTGCAGCACACTTTACCCCTCAAGAAAGAACGGTGACAGAAAGGGTGGAATAAAGTGAGTTCACAGTGGTGGGGATGTATGTAGATGATAGAAGGACCAACAGCCAACCATAAAAGACATTGGCTTTTACTCTGAGTGAAATGGGAAGCTCTTAGTGGGTGTTGAGCAGTGGAGTAATAAGATAAAACTTATTTCATCATGCATTTCAGGTACTTACTCCTAATCATAGTAATTAATAAATTATTAATTTGGGGTATAGAAAGTTCATATATGAAGTGGAGGGTGTTGGCTCTTTTAAAAATTCAGTGAAAATCCTAAACTTCTTGCAGAAAGTGATTCCAGGCTTTGAGTTATTCTTCCTGATGATCAGTACAGTTGGTTTACTTTCTTGTTATCTTTGTCCTAAAGCTTCTTAAATCACTTTGTAGCTCAAGCCTAATGGATTATACCTGCCCATGTAAATTCTGAAAATGTTAATGTTGCCTAGTGATTCAGAGTCTTTAGTAATTTGCTTAAACTACTTCTTGTTTTATTGGTATAAACTGTATTCCTCCGTGTCTACTATGATTTCGAAGTTAGTATTTGCCTTGGAATTTTCCTTTGAAGCTGGCAACTCTAGTTCAATATAAGACAGGCTCTCAGAGCTCCATTTATTTAACAACTGTATCTATGCCCACTTTTTTCCTTTAAGCAGCCTAGAATAAGCATTTCAACTGGTTTTGAATTATCAAAGGTCTTTTTGAAAAACAAGGTTATTGAGAAAATGTTTAAAAAGTTCATGAGAAAGTTGTCTAAAATACCCCCCCTTCCCCAAGGTAGGCCTGAAATGCCACTAAATCAACAAAGCATAGTCACTGAAAGTTACCCTGTATTTTCTAGGACTTGGGGAAAGTCATGGAGTAGCTCTGCTTTTTCTAAATAACCTATTTTAAATTTTTTTGAAGAGCAAAATTATTATACCTCTTTTTCATCCAGAATGGAGCTGACTGTAGGCATCTTTTTAAAGTACCTATTGGTCAAGACCTCTCTGGACTTTCCACTGCCTTGAAAGACACTGCCAGAAGAATGTTGTTCCCCACACTTAAAAAAAGGAAAAGTAATGTTCTTTTCTCCAGCCATTATTTTATGCAAAGTCCAACTTTATTTTATCTGAGCTATCTGAACTTTCAATTTATTTGAAACATTTATTGATTAATATCTATAATGGAGCTTTTAATTTCTCTGATCATTTATCCTTTGTTAGGTTAGCAGAACTGTAACAACACAGTCACTTTCACAGCCACGAATGATACTTTCATAGTCATTTGTGGACACGTACTGTGCAGAGTGTCACAAAGTTTGAGCCACCTGACAAACCTATTTCCAGTTGAGATCTACAGGGTGATGCTCTGCCTTCTTGTTGCAGCTCTCATACCATAAACAAGTGTCATTTTCATGGTCCATGAGGAAAAAGCATTGTCCTCATTTTGGTGCTTTTTGTTAGTGATTGTGCAGTTTAGAATGGCCCCCAAACATAGTCCTGAGGTTCTGTTTAATGTTCCGAAGTGCGGGAAGGCTGTAATTTGCCTTAAAGGTAAACTAATGTGTATTAAATAAACTTAATTCAGGCATTAGTTATAATGCTGTTGACCATGAGTTCAATGCTAATGAATCAATCTATATTAAAGATATATTTAGACAGAAACACGCATAAAAAAGGTTATGCATTGATCAGTTGGCAACAATGTTGTGACCAGAGGCTTGTGAGAACCGTATTTCCCCTAGGAGCAATGGCTCAGTATTTGTTAATTCAGTGGTTGCAGCAATTTTATAGAACACAATTACTGTGAATGCGAATCAACTGTATTTGATTAATGGTGGTGATTTATAGGGACTTTAGATACCAGAAATGTTTCATAATTCCCTTTCTCTGAAACCATTGTTTTAATATGTTTAATTGCATGCATGCAGAGTTGTGATGTTAAACATAATTTTACTGTGGGTTCTGGTCAAAAAAGATGAAATGTCATTGGTTAACTTGAAAGAGACACTATTCTAAACATTATCCTCCAGAAAATTGACATGTACAGGAAGCATATTGAATGCTCAGCAAATAATTTGTTTTAGAGTAATAATCTTTGAGTATTGTAGTGATTCTAGTTTTGGAAAAGAAGGCAGTATCAGTGTTAGAGAATAATATTCTTTCAGGATTTTATGTAGTTACTTTAAGGTGCATGAAAGAAGACTCAGTTGGGTGTTAAATTCTTGTCCCTGCTTTACTTGAAGCTAGTAATCTTGAGAAATTTACTAAATCATTTTGAGCCTTGATTACCTTGCCTGCAAAGTGAGGAACATTTTCAATTTAAAATTTTATTTCTTTTATTAGTATTCTTCCTGACCTTGGATCATTTCTATTCCCATCATGTCCAGTTGCCAAGAAAACCATGCAACTTAATGTTGTTTATTAGCCATCAGATTTTATTTTACTGAACTCAAGTTGAGTCACATCAGTTACTGATAAAATAATAAGTTATATATTAATATTTGATATGTCTTGACATTTTGTATTATGGTAAGAAGAAATAAAAGACCTTCCTCAAATTTTAGGATATGGGCCTCTGTTTGTTGAAGTTTGTGTTTTATGATACACTGTTGTAAATCATACTAAAGGTTTTCTCTGAAAAAGACTAGTATTGACAACACTTCATTTGTTAGCAGTTTCAAGTTTTAGATCACGGGTGCATAATTTCTTGTGTGTGCACAATATGTTGGCATTATTTTATCTGACTTCAAAGATGTCCATATAGATACCAGCAAAGGATAAAATGTAAGAATGAATATCATGAAAAGATGCTGTATCAGATAAAATTCTAGAGCCTAGGTTAAAAAACATAAAGGTAAACATGCTTGATATAAATTGAGAAATATGATAAAAAGAAATGTTTAAAGCATCAGTAATACCACTGCCTAAGATGCAGTTTATTTTGAAATGTTGTCTTCTGGCCTTCATACAGTGTAAAAATCATACTATAATCATAATTTCCAGCATTTTCCCCTTAGCATAATATATTATAACATCTATGTTTTAAAAAATATTTTATGAACGTCATGTTTAGGGATTACACCATATATATCCCATCTCATAGATTCCTTTATATTGAACATTTGGATTTTTATTTTTATTTTTATTTACATTTATTTTTATCTTTATTTTTTGCTTTTGTGGATAAACTGCAGTGAGCATCCTCTGTATAATTTTTTTTTTCTGTTTTAGGATTACTTCCTTAGGATAGATTGCCAGAAGTGGAGTTACTGGGTCAGAGGGTATGAACTTACAAACTTTTTTTTAAAATAAATTTTTTGTTTATTTTCTGTCCAGTCATTTGTAAAAAAATTGAAATAATAATGATTATAAT
Source organism: Nomascus leucogenys (assembly GCF_006542625.1). NCBI lineage: Eukaryota > Metazoa > Chordata > Mammalia > Primates > Hylobatidae > Nomascus > Nomascus leucogenys. Next base: position 73,059,845 of record NC_044387.1, on the reverse strand, counting down.
TGTTACCTGCTAGAAAACTGTGTCTGAAGGCAAGATTCTGTGATCAGAAAAGTTTGGGAAATACCCAGGGTAAAAAGCCTTTTAATCTGATTTACCTCAGCATTTCCCAAATTTAACTGAACACTGAAACTTTTTTTTGATACACTTCTTAAAATTTTGTGGAAGTTTTATATAGGATATAGTCTATGAACTACTGATGTAAAATTAAAATTGTTTTATTTGCTTGAAATATTATGTTTTATTGGTCAAAGGAATTAAACTATAAATCTTCATGCTAAAAATTATTAAAAGGGATTAATGTTTACTTTGGTTTTTGTGCATGTCTTTATAAAGTGTTATAACTTTTAAAATTGAAATGTTCTATATTGTTTACTAAAGAATATTTTAATGCCTTGGTGGCATCAATACTTTTTTGCAATCATTAATGATATTTAGAATGTAGACAAATAACATGAAAGTAGAACATAATATAGATTGTACAAATCTTGTTTTTTCTCCTATTTTCCCCTGCAGGATGTGAAAACCTTTGCATCTTCTGATAGTCTAGCCAAGGTCCAAGAAGTAGCAAGCTGGCTTTTGGAAATGAATCAGGAACTGCTCTCTGTGGGCAGCAAAAGACGACGAACTGGAGGCTCTCTGAGAGGTAACCCTTCCTCAAGCCAGGTAGATGAAGAACAGATGAATCGTGTGGTAGAGGAGGAACAGCAACAGCAACTCAGACAACAAGAGGAGGAACACACCTCAAGGAATGGTGAAGTTGTTGGAGTAGAACCTAGACCTGGAGGCCAAAATGATTCCCAGCAAGGACAATTGGAAGAAAACAATAATAGATTTATTTCGGTAGATGAGGACTCCTCAGGAAACCAAGAAGAACAAGAGGAAGATGAAGAACATGCTGGTGAACAAGATGAAGAGGATGAGGAGGAGGAGGAGATGGACCAGGAGAGTGATGATTTTGATCAGTCTGATGATAGTAGCAGAGAAGATGAACATACACATACTAACAGTGTCACAAACTCCAGTAGTATTGTGGACCTGCCCGTTCACCAACTCTCCTCCCCATTCTATACAAAAACAACAAAAGTGAGTATATTCAATATATTGTTAACCTGAGAAACTTTACATACCTATTTTAATTGTAATGAAACTTTCCTCACAGTCTTTGTATTACTAAAAATTAATCTTAAGATATGTAATAATAAAATGAACTAGTTTTTTGTCTTACAGAAGGTAATGAAAAGTATTACAAGTAGAAATACTGATAATGGGACAATCTGAGTACAAATGGAGAGAAAGTAATTCAGCCTATTACTGTGAAAAATTATTAACATCAAATGTTCGTCTAAACCTTGCGTCCCGGGCAGGGATTAGTAGCTTGTGTGGGGTGTAGAGGTTTCTGGTAAAACATGATTTGTGTAAATCAAGTAATGAAGAAACTTGTTATTTACAAAATACAGCTGCTGGAGTGGGCTGTCTATTTACAAGTGTCACTCTAAGACATAAATTACTCAAAAGTTGCCTCAAATTAGTTCTAGTTATTTATCATTTGAGAATTAGAAATAATGAATATTCATGTAGAGTAGACTTAACCAGTTAAACTGTATTTTGGAAAGGAACATTTTAACTTGAATAATAGCTTACGTGTTTTATAGACATTAAAATAATGTCTGTGGTAGTTCATCCTCTTACTCCTACTTGCTTATTTCTTACATTTTACAGTGATTTTAGGCCATAAACAATATACAAACTGATTTAACATCATATCGTTTAACCTAACTTGACTTGGAATGAAGTATCTTACACACTTGGATTAATAATATTTGAAATGCTAAATCATGTTTTACATCTCCTTGTAAAACCTTAACTTTCTAAAATGTGTTTGGCCCTAATTTACCTAGCCTGTCTGCAAGTCAGATTTTATTTAGCTGGCATGATCTAAGAAGGATGTGACATCAAGTAGTGATTTTTCATCCATTGTACCATCCCTGTCTCAAGATGTTGAAGCAGTAGCTTTGGATCTTAGCCAGATGGCTTTACTGCTAACAACTATAGCACCGCTTTGTTAAGGCTCAGACCTTTTATAGTGTCATTCCTCCCTTCTATCCCCCTAGTCTTGATCCTCTTCTTCAAGCTTACTATATCAAAAGGGAGTTTTAACATCTCTTTTTTTCCTGAGGGTTCAGTTAGAGGAATAGGGGTTTAATACTTAAGGTCCAATTGCACTAACTTATTTCAGAAAGAGATTCAATCAAAACTAAGCCTTGTGGAACAATGCAGAGTTATTGCTGATTTCTGCTACACTTTAAATTAAAAGCAAAAAAAGCTAGTTAGACAAAACATTATCTTTTTCCAAAAGGAAAAGTCATCCTTATATTCTGTAGGAAACCTTCCAGTTCACAAGTTTGATAGGTGCTTTATCTTTTCTTTACCTTCAAGATGTAAAATTTTGTGTATGATGATTACCTCTTTAAAAACGAAGTATACTGAATTTGTTAGTTTTTTTCTAGTGATTCTGAATCATAAATAACAATTATTGTCCTGTATATATAAGATAACAAGAATGGACTGGGCTCTAACCATAGCATGGATAGATGTGTATATGCATTTATATATATACACATGTACAGTATAGATGTGTATATGCATTTATTATATAAGCGTGTATGTATACTTTTTGATATATTGTTGATCATGAGATGATCTGCCTTCACAAGTATGGCATGAAGAATACAAAGTTATTTGATTGCCAGGACAGTGATACCCTTCTACAAGTAAGATTTCAGTCTGAAATTTTTCTAAATGTTTTCCTTTTTGTCCATTCCTGAAACCCCTCTGCCAGAGTATTCCCAGAGCACTTTCAACAGCATTAAAAAAAGTCACTTAGTACTGCTTCATCTAAAAAGAAAATGTCAGTATTCTCCGTGTATACATGTTTTAATACAATAAATAGAAGCTCTCACTATTTCAAGTACTTTATTTTGGAAGAGCCTTCAATTCTTGATCATTATAAAGTTAAGACACTTCTACAGATGTTACCCTAGACCATAGTTTCATTCAAGTCTTAAACTTTGACTTTTGAGAGTAGAGACATAAGAAATGAAATCCCATTTTTAAATGTTAACATAGGATTAGCTTTCTACAAATTTTACTCAGGATACCTTTCAAGTTTTATTTTTTGGCATTCTCATAAACAAACCCTCTGGACAGCTAGACTGAATTTTATCCATCATCCCTAAATATGCTGCATAAGCAAATATGATATTAATGAGAAAAAAAGATTTTTAATTCTTCCTTGCATTGCTTTATTCTTTGAAAGCATTTTGAAAACTGTCAAAACTCTGAGGACAGTTTTTTCCCCCCTTGTCACTAAAGGTTTGTTTTTTGGGGAGCCTTATGGCAAGCAATATATGTTAAAAATTCCATATTGTCTTAATGTTAAAAGTCAAGGGAAGTGGTAGTCAAGAATTGCTATTTATTAAGCTCACACTGTTTGAAAGATCCTATGACAGATACATAAACAAAAGTTACAGAGAGGCCGAACGATCCACCCCAGATTACACTAAGTGATGAGAAATTTTAATCCTGATTTGCCTAATTGCAAAAAACCCCTTTCTCTTTCCACGTGCTATGCTGCCCCCTATGGTAGAATTTGACAAACATCACTGAACAAGATTTCCAACATAGTCAAAAAGACTCTGGAGTGTGATGATTTTCTAATACTATGTCCCATTTGAAGTGATCAGAGCTACCCTATAGAAAGGACAGAGAGTTCAGTTAACTACTTTTCTTTGTGGCACATAACAAAACATTATTGAAGATTTTACAGCTCAAGGCTAAAGTAATCAGGAACAAATGACGCTGTTAAAAAATTTGATAGAGATCATACTCTCTCAAATCCATAAAACATGCTTTTAAAGCAGAGGTTGTGTGCTGGCTATTCCTCTAAATTTGACTAGCCTGTAAATTCTAGAGTCAGCTTGCTTCTCTAGATATAAATGACTGTCTCTTCAGTTTTAACTCCCTTTGTCAACATCCTTATCATATTTTTTTTAAAAAACTTGTTTTCTGAAGAGATGCCCAGCTCATATTGAAGAATCTTTGACGTATTTTATGCAGAGTATCAACTAATTTTCTACTGACACGAAAAACAAATGAGATGATTATTAGGCCAGATCTGGTATCCTGATCTTTTGATGAAGAGAAGTGTGTTTGAGTACTAATTTCTGATGCTTCCATGTCTATCTTAGTGGCTTCCACCTGTTCTCTTCTCACATAACTTCCTTACCTCAAATTAGTCTATTTTTTTCCCATCTTGATTGTTAGATTCCTCCTAGTAATTAAACCGTTTTTATCCATTTGCCTCAAATAAGAAATAAATGTTTATCAAAAAATACATATATATAAAAGATAGCCGGGTGTGGTTATCACTGGCTCACACCTGTGATCCCAGCACTTTGGGAGGCTGAGGTGGGCAGATTGCTTGAGACCAGCCTGGGCAACATGGCAAAACCCTGTCTCTACAAAAAATACAAAAATTTGCTGAGTGTGATGGCATGTGCCTGTGGTTCCAGCTACTTTGGGGCTGAGGTTGGAGGATCATTTGGGCCCAGGAGGTTGAGGCTGCAGTGATCTGGGCTACAGAGCAAGACCCTGTTTCAGAATAAATAAATAGAGGGTCGGGGGAGGTGTGGAGAAGCATCTAGTGTATTGGAGTTTAGAGGCGTAAGACCCTTTCTTGTCTATAAGTTCTGAACAATAGAGGAGTCAGTTAATAGGATCATTAACCAATCAGGGTATCTGGTCTGCCATTCTCCAACCACCTCCTAGGACCAGAGCTGCTGAGCAGCTTTGTAGGATAATGTGGCTAACATTGGAAATATAACAGGGCTCTAAGTTACACTCTTGTAGAGTTCTAGAGAATGATAGCTTCTTCAGAAAGTCCCTGGTCTAGTCTACCTGCAAGACAAATAACTTAAGTTCAAATTCTGTTTGGTATAGACATGTCCAGAGAGCAAAAAATGCTATTTAAGGCAGTCATCTTGAACAACATCCACTAGTAAACATGGCCCAGTGAATAGCCACATCCTCTACCTTTGTGAAGGAGGAAAAATGAAACATTGACTCAGCCTAGTTTAGCCCAATTTTAAACATATGGGGAGGATAATGGAAATGGGAGAAATGCGGACAAGGGGTGAGATGGGTTTTCCCCTAACATATTAGAGTGATAAGAACTTTTCACGTCTGAGTTTGAATTCTGATTGTGCCACTTACTATATAACCATGTGTATATAATCTCAGTGAACCTATTACTTTATCTGTAAAATAAAGACTAATGCCTACCTCTCAAGGGTTTTGTAAGGATTAAGTGAAATAATTTATGTAAAACAAGTAGCATAGTGCCTGGGACACTCAGATATTTTACAGATATAGGCCTTGTGACCTCATTTTTTCTGTCTCCTGTGCCTTTCCCCAAATCCCACGAAATACACTTCATTCCCCACAGCGGTTGTCAATCTCTATATATATGTTATATGACCTTCAGCATTCAGTCATCATATTACCCTCTAGTGTAAAAAGTAGAGAAATAAATTCTTTTAAAAAGGTACACAGGAGGATTAGAAGAATAGTATAATAAGCTAGGCCCATCTTCAATAAAAATAGACATAAATTTTGAAGCTGATGCTACCCACAGATCTCCCTAGTTGATAAAATATGTACCCTTTCCTTTCATTAGAATTTAAGTCAATTTCTCTAGACTTTCTTTAACTAAAGCTTCTGTATTTTTAAATGCTTTAATGAATCTTCCATATGGATGCCAAAATGAATTTTAGCTCATGGTTAATTTCTAATTAATGCTTGTTAATATAGTTTTAAATGTATTTGTTAATATTATTTTAAACCATAGTAGCTCTAAATGTTAGTGATAAACTGTATCTCATTCACTGCAGGTAATGACAGTTACTATTATTAATTATTTAAGAGATAGGGCCTTGCTGTGTTGCCCAGGCTGACCTTGAACCCCTGGGCATAAGAGATCCTCCTGTATAGCCAGGACTACAGGCGTGGACCACCGTGCCCAGCTCAAAAAGTATTTTAATTATGGGGTTTCACTGTAGACTAAAGAATAATCTTCACACCAAATGGGCCATTTTAAAATTGTTTTATAGCGTTCCATTGATTAGTTCTTTATACAGATGATAAACTTCACTGAAGTATACACAAATATCACAAATAGTTATCTTCAAAATGCTTCCAAAGAAAATTGTTTCATATGTGTATTATAATGATCTGATCCATTTTTAATGTTGTTTTTGTTGGTGGTAGGGAAGACAGTATGAAGAAAAGGGATATAGGAATATATCATGATGAATATTGTTTTCACTTTGGTAGTTAACTCCAAAATTATTTCTCAAGCTCCGATCATTCACCCTAGCCACAGTTTTGCATTTCTAGCTGTCTGTTGGGCATCATCATCTGAGTGGTCCACTGAAAACTAAAACTACTGTTTCTTTCCCCAAACCAAGTTTTTATTTTCCTCCCCAGGTGTTCTTTTCCCTCTCAATAGTCCCGTCTTCTGGTCAGTGGATAGAAAAGTGGCTTGACTTTTTCTTATCATCTGAGTCTGGGCCTGCTGAATAATTTAACAGACTTGATCACTTAGTCTCTCTTTTTCTTACCCGCCAGGCATTTGTAAGATAAAAATTGGACGGTCAGTGTTTAAAAACGTTAAGAGCATTTTTGCTTGGGCTTCTGTTTGCATCAGGCTATAATGCCACGTCCTTGACAATGAGTTGGCAGTATGAATAATTGGATGAGTTTTTAAAAATGAATTTTTAGCTCTGTATAGATAATAACCTCAATACAGATAACTGGTGCTCCATTTCCCACTGATAAAGCCAAACCTAAATGAGAATGTTTGAAGTCTTCCAATATCTTACCATAGTTTCTACCTGGTTTCATCTCCTTTCCTCTCTACTTGTTTTGAATGGTACTCCTTCCCATCAGCCAGATCCTTCAAATCAAAGTCCAAATCTCCTATCTTAATCCCTTCCTAGATTTAGAAAATCTAATTCCTTTGAACCTGTTCTTGCTTCTCTTCATGGTGCAGTTCATTTGGTATTACCTGGTGACATTTTTGGTAAGCTTTGTCTTAAGTTAACATATAATTCTTCACTTTTTTGAGCAGTAGAAATTTGGTAAATTTGTTTTCATTCCTAATTCAGGTTGAGAATTGAAGACTGGCAAACTGTAATGTGAACAGTTGTCATTTCACCTCTTTTTTTTTTTTTTTAAGACAAGGTCTTGCTTTGTTGCCCAGGCTGGATGGAGTTCAGTGGCATAATCATGGCTCACTGCAACCTCCACCTCCCAGGCTTAAGCAATTCTCCCACCTTAGCCTCCCGAGTAACTAGGACCACCCGTGGCACCACCACGCTTGGCTAATTTTTGAATTATCTGTAGAGACAAGGTCTTACTATGTTGCCCACCCTGGTCTCAAACTCCTGGGCTCTAGTGATCTTCCTGCCTGGGCCTCCCAAAGTGCTGGGATTATAGGTATGAGCCACCATGCCCCAGCCTCATTTCACCTCTTAAGATGTACCTAAGCTAGACTGGAAATTGTAAATGGGCACATCATTAAAATTGAGTTTAAGACTCAGGTATTCAGTATATGTACAGATCGTTACATTGAGACTGCCCTGAGGAGAAGTTAAAAATTCCACTTTAGGAATCATTTTGCTAACATGCAGAAATCAGTTGAAGGCAATTCATACAGCCATTAAACATCACGTTTGAAAGAATATTTAATAACAGGAAATGCTTAAAAATATTTTATTTAAAATATAGGATTCAAAACTGTATACAGTGTGATCTTAATTATGAAGCAAACATACATTTTTATATATGTGTGTGTGTATATATACACACATATATACATATGCAAAGAAAAAGATCAGAAGAAATTGTACCAAATGTTAGGAATTATCTCTGAATGTGGTTGAATAAAAGGTTACTTTTTCTTAAATACATTTTATAATTTCTCCATTTTGTTATAACAAGCATATATGCCTCTTTATTAGAAAAATAACTCTCTGCTGGAAACCAATTATTATTCTATGTAGTCTTTTTTGATGACTTACATGGTGTGTAATGCTCCTAATGGAGGATTGGATAAAAAGATGTTCCTCACAAGAAATGTCATTATATCATGATCTCTGTATGAGAATGCAGCTGAATATAGTGGAAACCTTCCCCTATTCCCAACTCCCCATTTCATAGTGGAAAGAGCACAGAACTCTTTAAGTCCTAGTGTAACTGATTCTTCACATCTCTAGGGCTCAGTTGTTACCCTGGCAATTTTCTAAGATCAACTTAACACATTATTAGAAGAGTAATAGCATAGTAGTATCTTTTCTTGTTTTGAAGATATTTATTTAATATTGTTTTCTTTGAAGGGTTCTTTAGCCTTGATAGCACTTTTGCCTCTCTCTAAACATGAATATTTTTCATATAAAAACCTTTCTCTGAGCAATTTCAGAGTCTGTTTTTGAAAATGGGTGTCCCCAACCCCCAGGCCATGGACCAGTACCAGTCTGTGGCCTGTTAGGAACTGGGCCTCACAGCAGGAGGCGAGTGGTGGGTGAGTGAGCATTACCGCCTGTGCTCCGTCTCCTGTCAGATCAGCTGTGGCATTAGATTCTAATAGGAGCACGAACCCTATTGTGAACTGTGCTTGCAAGAGATCTAGGTCATATGCTCCTTCCGAGAGTCTAATGCCTGATGATCTGAGGTGGAACAGTTTCATCCCAAACCATCCCCCCACGTCCCCCGTCCATGGAAAAATTGTCTTTCATGAAAGCTGTCCCTGTCCCTGGTGCCAAAAAGGTTGGTGACTACTGTTTTAAAACACAATTCTTTTTTTTTTTTTTTTTTTTTGAGATGGAGTCTGTCTCTGTTGCCCAGGCTGGAGTGCAGTGGTGCAATCTCAGCTCACTGCAGCCTCCACCTTCCAGGTTCAAGCGATTATCCTGCCTCAGCCTCCTGAGTAACTGGGATTACAGGTGTTTGCCACCACGCCCAGCTAATTTTTGTATTTTTAGTAGAGACAGGGTTTCACCATGTTGGCCAGGCTGGCCTGGAACTCCTGACCTCAAGTGATCCACCTGCCTTGGCCTCTCAAAGTGCTGGGATTACAGGCATGAGCCATCATGCCCGGCCTTAAAACATAATTCTAAAGTGGCCACTGCTTTATGAAGAAATCATCAGTGCTTTCCCTTCCCTCCCTTCCCCTATTCCCAACTCCCCATTTCATCAAACTAATTACATATTTAACGTGTTAAGGGTTTTTAGTCCTAATTTTAAGTCTCCTAAGATGGACCCCAAATTGGAGTGGACCTTTGAGATCACCAAGGCCAAACCTGTGCCCAGTGGCTTTACCAACAGACTTGAACTTACAAGTGAGGTCATTACAAAGGAATACTGCAATATGAAGTATCTTCATAGTTTAGACGTTATTTATGTTAGGGTTCCTTATTTTATGTCGACATCTCTGACTTTGCTTTGGTCCTTGTTCTTCTACCTAGAGCAGTGACAGCTCTTTTCATAGGAGAAGATTGCTGCCATATTCATCTGTGATCTTCTCCAGACTGAATGCCTTCCATGTGTTCCCAGAATGTGTATATATACTTATATTTTTTCTCATTTATCTTAACAGTCCTAATATTTTATTTCCAATCTTTAACCCCATAATGGAGATGAGAAATATATGAAGAGAGGTTAAGTAATTAATCTTGTATCAGTCAGCTGGTAAATAGTGGAGTTGGGATTGGAACTCAGATCTTATTCTGGGTCCAGGTTGTACTTTTGTTAACATTTGGAAATTGAGTTAAACAATATTAGTAATTTTGGGATGAGTGGGCTGTGATGAAATAACCTATAAAGCTACTGCCCTGACATTTATTTTCATGTCCCCAAATGTTGCCTCAACTAAATCTCTGTTACTGTGGTATATTTATTGTGACTCATCGTATTAAGTTTGTTTTTCTCCCTCTCATTTAAGCCCTTCGATTTCTTATTTTATTGCCTAATAATATTTATTGTGTTATCAGGTACCCTGATAACGTAATTATTAGTCAACAAAGAATTAGTGTGTAAATTTTTACATAATACTTGTCAGTCATTGACCACATGGATATATATTTTGTGTAGCTGGAGTCAGTGTGTATACTTCTTTTATATTCCTGATTCTTTCAGTTATTATGATAATAATAGTCTTATTATTATTTGGTAACCTGTTTGAACAGTTGACTTGTTCAGCCCCTCAAAGGGAATTTCCCCCACTCCCCTCAGCTTCACTGAGACATGACCCATTAACATGAATTATTTCTACATTCCTTCACCTAGTATTTCATATGTATCTTTTTTCTTCTATCCCTCCAATCTGGTAAGAAGAATACACTCGTCCTTTACAAGGAAACCTTGTCTTTGAATTATTGATCCTTGAGGTCTGCGAAATGTTTTTTGGAGACTTCCTGCATTAGCCATTCTGTCTTTTTAAATTAACAAGCTTTAATTTTTAGAGTAGTTTTAGATTCACAGCAAAGTTGAGTGAGAGGCCTAGAGAGTTCCCATATGCCCCCTGGTGCACACATGTACAGCTTCCCCCTTACCAGAGTAGTACATTTGTTATAGTCAGTGAATCTACATTGTCATATCATTATCCAGAATCCATAGTTTCCACCAAGGTCTCACTCTTGGTGTTGTGCACTCTGTGGGTGTGGACAAATGTGTATTGACATGCATCTACCAATGTAGTACCATAGAGAATGGTTTCACTAACTTAAAAGTCCTGTGTTCTGCCTATTAATCCCTTTCTTCCCCAGCCTCTCATGGCCACTGATCCTTTCACCGTCTCCATAGTTTTGCTTTTTCCAGAATGTCATATAGTTGGAATTATACAGTATGTAGCCTTTCAGATTGGCTTCTTTCACTTATATAATATGCATTGACTTTTCCTTCATGTATAGTTATAGCTTGATAGCTCATTTCCTTCTAGCACTGAATAATATTCCATTGTTTGGATATACCGCAGTTTATCCACTTCCCTAGTGAAAGACATCTTGATTGCTTCCACATATTGGCAATTATGAATATAGCTGCTTGTGAAAATCTGTGTGCAGGATTTTGCATGGACTAAGTTTTTAACTCCTTTGTGTAAATGCCAAGGAGTGTGATTCCCGGATTGTAAGTTAACAGTATGTTTAATTTTGTAAGAAACTGCCAAATGGCTTCCAAAGTGGCTATATCATTTTGCATTCCCACCAGCAGTGAATGAGAGTTCCTATGGCTCCACATCTTCGTGGCATATGGTGTTGTCAGTGTTCTGGATTTTGACCATTCTAATAGGTGTGTATGGTATCTCTTTGTTACAATTTGCAGTTCCCTAGTGATATATGATGTTGACCATATTTTCCTGTGCTTACTTCCCATTTGTAAATCTTCTTTGGTGAGGTGTCTGTCCAGATCTTTTGTCCATGTTTTAGTCAGGCTGTTCTCTTACTGTTGTATATTTTGGATAACAATCGTTTATCCCATGTGCATTTTGCAAGTACTTTCTTCCAGTCTGTGGCTTGTGTTCTTATTTTCCTGACAGTGTCTTTCAGAGAGCAGACATTCCTTGTTTAGTAGAGTCCAGCTTATGAATTATTTCTTTCATGTATCATGCTGTTAGTATTGTATTGTTGTATCTAAAATGTCATTTCTGGCTGGGTGCCATGGCTCATACCTATAATCCCAGCACTTTGGCAGGCTGAGGTGGGAGGATCGCTTGAGCCCAGGAGTTTGAGACCAGCCTGGGCAACATAGTGAGACCTCCTCCTTAAAAAAAAAAAAAAATGCACAAAATTAGATAGGCATGGTGGTGCATTCCTGTGATCTTAGCAACCCGAGAGGCTGAGGTTGGAGGATTGGTTGAGCCTGGGACATCAAGGATGCAGTGAGCTGAGATCATACCACTCTACCGCAGGCAAAAAGTCTTTTCTATACCCAAGGCCGTTTAGGTTTTCTCTTATGTTATCTTCTAAGAGTTTTATAGTTTTGCACTTTATATTTACGTCTATGATCCATTTTGAGTTAATTTTGTAAAAGGTGTAAGGCCTTTGTTTAGATTCATTTATTTGCATGTGGATGTTCAGTGGTTCAGCACCATTTGCAGAAAAGACTAGTTTTCTCCATTGTACTGCCTTTGTTCCATTGTCAAAGATCACTGTACCATATTCTGGTCTGTCTGTTCTGTTCCATTCATCTACTCTTAATTCTTTTACCAATACCACACTGTCTTGGTTACTTTAGCTTGATAGTAAGCCTTGAAGTTGGATGGTGTCTGTCTCCCAGCTTCGTTCCTCTCCTTCAGTATCGTTTTGGCTATTCTGGGTCTTTTGCCTGTCCATATAAGTTTTAGAATCAGTTTGTCGATATCTGTTACTTGCTGGGATTTTGATTGGTATTGCTTTGAAACTATAGATCAGATTGGCAAGGACTGACATCTTGACAATATTGAGTCTTCCTGTACAAGAACATGGAATATATCTCCATTTATTTAGTTCTTCTTCGATGTTTTTTTATCAGAGTTTTATAGTTTTCATTATGTAGATCTTATACATATTTTATTAGATTCATCCCTAAATATTTTATTTCAGGGGCTGCTAATGTAAATGATACTGTATTTGTCATTTCAGATTTCACTTTTTCATTGCTGGTGTATAGGAAAATAATTGACTTAATATATATATATATATTAATCTTATATCTTGCAACCTTGCTATAATTGCTTATTTTTGGTCAATTTTTTAGGATTTTCTATGTAGAGGGTCATATCATCTGCCAAAAAAGACAGTGTTATTTCCTCTTAATCTCTTTATCTTTTACTTCCTTTTCTTGTCTTTGTGCTTTAACTAGGACTTCCCCTACGATGTTGAAAAGCAGTGGTTAAAGAGGACATTCTTGCCTTGTGTCTGATCTTAGTAGGACAGCTTTGAGTTTCCATCCTTAAGTGTGATGTTAGCTGTAGGCTTTTTATAGGTAGTCTTTATCAAGTTGAGAAAGTTCCTCCCCTCTATTCCTAGTTTGCTAAGAGTCCTTCTATCTTATTTCTTAATGGTTTAGTAGATGACTCTGTGGTACTTTGAAGGTGGTTTGCAGAATTTCCATGCCATAGGCAATTTACCTTTCCTTGACATTTGAAGGATTGATGTTGGTGCCAAGTATAGGATCTTCACAGAGTCCTCCTGTAGCTTCTAAAGGTTTAGCTTGAAAATGTTAATTGCTTAACGCTAGCAAGTGAGTGAAAAAGCTGGGGATAAATTTTGTATCTTGCTCATATTTCAGTTCCCACCACTCCCCTGATAAAACCCCAATATATAAACAGTAAATGTAAGGTTTATATATTTTAAACATATAACAAATGTGAGTTCCTTTTGAAATTATTATTTCACCAACTTTAAACAGTATTATCAATTTTTCAAACATTTGGCCAGTGGTTACAATTTTATGAATCTTATTAATGAGATTCTTTTCTGCTTGTGGGTCTACTTTTACTTTGATTCTTGTCCTGAAATCTCAGTTCTATCTTTGGCCTCTCCTGAGAGACATAATTTTGTGTATTTAATTAATCTCTATTTTCTATAAATTAACATGATAAAAAGAATCAAGTTGGATGGATCAGAAGTAGAATAGAGAGAAAAAATATGGTTAGGGAATTGAGATTAGGTATGTTTAAATACTTAGTTTATAGACACGACCCCATTCTTTTGTTTTTTCTTTGAAATTTGCCTTAGATTCAGTATTATCTAGTTCTTAATTTGGAAATGCTATTTTTTTTCATTTAGCCTTACAGTTATTTGTGGGAAAAATTTTAAGAACATTTCAGAATTCTTTCACTTGATATTCTAATATGGATAGTAATTCAAAAGAAAGCACAAAGATGTAAAATCACAAAAGATATAAAATATTTAGGTTTTTGTAGAAATCATATATTAGTATGTTTAGCATATGTAGAAAATTTTATAAAGCATTTTTTTTTTTTTTTTACTATGAAACATCATATCAAAAGCACACAATTCCTTAAGAATTTATCTGTTTCTTCACTGAACACTAGAGGGCCATATAGCACCTTATAGATAGAGCTGCTTTCCATGTATTTAAATATATTTAGTATGTGCTTGTCTTTCCTACTTTGTGTGTTAGTATAGTATGTCTTGCTCAGAATTTGGAGTATACACTCAAGAGTAATTATGTACACTGTCAATATGTGGGATACCTAGGGTTTTTGTTTTTGCTTTTTCTTTTAACAAGCAACTAGCATTTTGCTACTTAGTAACAACAAAAAGTGATAAAAGAGTGAATCTTGGGATAAACGTATGTGCAGACTTACTATGCTTTGGAAGTATAAGTATGCTTTTAGAAAATTTCTCAATATCTCAACATATACGTGTAAAAAGAATAGGCCTCTCATTGTTATTTGCTCTGGGACTTCTTGGCATGTATGTGAGAAAAGAATTATCTCTCCAAAGAAGCTACTTCCCTTGTCTAAATGTCATCTTGTATTAGCACAGAAAGTAATATTATGGGGTATAACCACCTAATCATCCTGGAGTAAAGAATATTTGAACAACTTATTTAATCTTCAATTTTTTTTTTTTTTTTGGCTGCTTAGGGTAAAGAAATGAGAAATACAACTTATAGGAACTTAAATAGGTAATGTCAGTGTGTGAAGAGAGTCACGAATAGCCAGTAAGACTGTTCAGGCTCTTACGAACTACGTAAGATATGCCTTCCCCAAAAGGTGTTAATATTCAGTTAAAAGAATAAAAATATGAGGCAAGAGGATGGTTAGAGCCCAGGAGTTTGAGGCTGCAGTGATAGTACTACAGTACTCTAGCCTGGGTGACAGAGTGAGACTCTGTCTTTAGAAATATCAAGAAAAGAAAAAGAAAAACATTGTGCTGGCTCCAAAAAACTGACTTTGAGCTACATATGACCCATGGACTGTATACTATTGGATCTTTGATAGCTTCTAGAGAAGAAGTTCAAGATCTAAGTAGGGCCTTGGCTAAATTTTAATTTCTTCCTTAGATATACTTTAGACAGCACTTTTCATTATTAATTTCTGTGTTATGTTTTGGGGGGGCAGAAATAGGGACATTCTCGTTAGCTACTATTTACATTGTCTTTTGGTGAAGGAAGATTAGTATGATGAATTTAGAGGAAACACACTGTTTACACCTAGAGGAGAAAATAAAAGAGGGTCATGTGAAAGAGAGAGAAGGAACAATAATTTACTTAAAGACTTAAAAGAATCTCGTCTTTTAAGTCTCTCCTCCTTTGATTTGCCAATTATAATACCTTAAATTATTTCTTCAAATTAGTTACTATAATGGAGTGACAAAACTTTGATCTTTAGTTCTAAATTTTACTGAGATGTTAGTCCTCTTGAATATTGATGAACTTACTATTATTTTAAAGTCACTGCTATGATAAACAGTATTCTCTAACTGATAATATTTCTTATGCCTTAGTGGTGTGTTTGCTAGCTTTCTGTATCACTGCCATTTTCTGAAAACCACATTTATTGGCAGATTGACATGAGCTTAGGTAATTGAAGGCTGAGCTTGAATTCAGATCCTTTTGCACAGGTAATGAAATGAGTTATTGTTAATATAGGTGGTGCATGTTGAACTGTTAAATGGTCAAGAAGGTAAGTCAAATAAGAAGATCAGTATCTGGATATGTTGAAAAACACATGGACTCCTTCTTTGAGTGGCAGAGATAATAGATGCTATTGATGGATTGAAGACATCCATTATTGTGTCTTTAACACGTGTTTGGAGAAAACACTGGCTTACTAGTTAAAACTTGATTCATTTAATGGTATTATTGAGCACTCAAAGAATTGCCATTATTTTTCTAAGATATGCCATAATTTAATAGTAGCTCTTGTAGGGAGGGGTTGGGGAAGGACGATGTTGGGAGTAGATTACTATGCTAAATGCATATATTCATTGTTAGTTGCATTACATTTTAAAAGGGTTAATGGGAGGGGGCAAGTACAGAATTGAGGGTATGTAGTATTTTGTAAAGGGTAAGAGATCCCTTTTATCCACCCAGAAGTCAGAGGTTTGGAAAAAGCAGGTTAGTATGAATATGAATACTAGAGATGTTTCTAGAATATCATACACCTGTATTGTAACTAATTTCCATCAATGATTTATTTACTAACCTGGAATGATTTTCAAGCAGAAAACCCTCTGGACCATAGGGTCCAGAAGGTTAATTGATATGAATGAAATGGACTAAATATAAGAGCCAGGGAGCTAAAACTCCTCTAAAAAGAGGGTCTTGATATTGCCATGTTTTTGAATTTTTCAAAATTCATTGGAATTTCAGATTTTCAGATGATATTTCTTAATCTTTAAAATATATTGGTGTCCACATTTTGCAAAAGCACTTCCGTGGGTTGGTTTGACCCATAGACCACCCGTTTTTCACTAGACATCATGTAGGGAAAAGAATGGACTATTATTCTTGAACTGAATAACTGAAACTGGAATAAATGCAAGGAAAGATGTTCTTTGGCACTTCTGTAGAAATGTTTATCACCCATTGCAAAATTATGATATTTTGCCTCCAGTGCTGATCCATTAATGGGAATTGGGTTGTTTGGAGTGGAAGTGCGGCATATGCATAGCACTCTAAGTGCTTTAGCCGGTGACCTACAGACTTTTCCTTATGAATTTGGTATACTGATTTTAGGTATTAAACTGCCAAATGAATTGACCTCATTTTGAAGAAATGAGTATCCAACTTCCACAAGGAATTTGAGATTTGAAGTGGTCTATATGTAGGAAAAATACATATAATAAAGTGACAAAGTGTACATGAAAATCAGAACCAGGGACAATACTGGAGTAGAATATGAGGGCGAGGTCATGAGAAGAGGTAAGGAATGATTTATGATGAGCTGGAGAAAGCTAGTAATAGCATATAGGTTGTCCACTCTTAAGTGTCTGCACCAGTGTTTTTCAAAGTGTTACCTTGGACCAGCTGCATCAGAAGCATCTGGAGTGCTTTTTAAAAATAACAGATTTCTGGGTTACTCTCCAGAGCTACTTAACTAAACTCCAGGGTTGGGATGTGCATTTTTAATAAGCTCTCAAATGATTTTCATGTAAACTGAAGTTTGCAAAACACTGGTGTGTAGTTTGGTGTCTCTGCTGCCCTGTGGTAAAATTAAGATGATGTACTGAGTCCTCAGGGGAAGAGAAAATATGTCACACACACACACACACACACACACTTATGCACACCCATGCATCTTTCCTAATATTATATAAAAGGAATTTCCCACATAGGGCTTCCTGAGTGACTCAGTAGATCATGTCCTCAACAGTATATCTGTAACAAATGCATTAATGCTCATGAATAGTGGTAGAGTGTGATCTCTAAGGTCAAAACTATGGGGGGATTTTCAAATGCTAGCTGTGTCACTTCATGGCAGTTTGACCTTGTACAAACCGTTAACCTTGTAGAGTTTCTTAGGGACGGTAGTAGTATCTACCACATAGTGTTATTGAGAGGATTCAGTGAGGTAATGTATGCAAAGTACTCAGGACAATGACTGGCATATAGCAAATCCTTAATGAGCATTTGCTATTATATTTTATAAGGTTAATTATTGTAATGTTACAAGTTTATGCTATAACTAACTTACTAGTTCAGGCTGGGAGGAATGCTATGCAAAATATTTTTAGTTCCAAAGATACTCTTTTGGGTGGGTTGAAACTATTCCATTGACTTTTGCCTACATTATTATGGCTTTTAGCATAGAGTTCAGCTGTTTGATATTGCACATTTTGTTACCGCTAACTATGAAGCACTCTTGATCCCTGACAGGTATTTTTTCCCTAATTGGTTGTTAATGCTGAACTTAGAAGGAATTTGTAAAAGAACCTAGAAGTCAATTTTGGTAATCTTAGAGCTTTGAGTACTCATATGAAAATGTTCAGAAGAGAGGAAAAGGCAAGTTTTATTCTTTAATGATACTTGGGTGTTCTTGAACTGAATAGCTGAAACTGGAATAAATGCAAGGGAAGATGTTCTTTGGCACTTCTGTAGAAATTCTAGAATTACTGCTTGATACTACAGAACATATCTAAGGTTTTCACCATGAAGAGATGATTATAAACAAATGAAGCAATCACTATGAATGGAACAATAGTTTTGGGTAGGTTAAAATTATCTTTAGGATACATTTTAGAGAATACTTTGTAAATTATTGGGATAACTTCTAGCTGTATCTGACATAAGATGTTAACTTCATTCCTTGTAATAAGTATTGTCAGGGTAGCATCTTGCATATAAACTTTAACCTCTAATTATATGAAATGCAGGAAGAATGATGATTGTTTTCATAGATCAGGCTTAAAAATGATGATTTTTTTGTATGTTTCCCCCTCCCCAGAAAAGGGTCTATTTTATTCAAACGTACCTTGTCCTTCTGTCAGTTGGTTTTTGCTGATGCAAAAGGTAGTTTCTCTGCTTTAGAAATAGCAGTTGCTTTTAGGAGATGCATTACTTGGTTGGTTTCCATGGCAGTTTTTGGTTATTGAAATCAGATGCAAATGAGGAATGGAAGTATGAAGAAGGTACCGGTGAATTTGAGGAGTAAGTGCCAACAGTTATTCATTTGCTTAGCTACACAGATGTTGGTTCTATTAATATAAATCTACATTATAAGTTTAATTTTCTAGAATGCATTGTTTGTACTTTACCGATATGCTGCCATCTGTCTTAGGGTTTAATGAGTGAAAAATATACTGAGGTACCTCTGTAGCATTTATCACGTGTTTCAGTTTTGGGGTTTATTCATCATTATCATTTTACTCTGTTACTTGGTATAGAAAAGCAAATTAAAACATTAAGACAGAATCATTATTCTCTATCAGTTAGATTATCACTAATCTTACATTATATTTTAATTATATTTTTGTGCTTCTTTACTCAGAAGGGAACAGAATAGAGATTACAAAATGGTACCTCGTATAGTAGGTATTTAAATCTTTTTCTTTTCATCATGACAGCTTACCGTTGAATGTATTTTTAAAACACATTTAAATTTGTTGCCAACATTGGAAAATCTTGAGAGTTCACATAAAAATATTGATTTTTTTCACCTTCTTTTGAAAATATGGAACAAATGGCCTTGCTGGGCCCGGGTACTTACATGACAACATCACTTGTACCTTCTAAAAGGGCTTTTCAGGTCTTAAACCTAATTTGTTTTTCTCCTTTATTATGCTTGCCTTATTTGTCATCTGAGTTTGCTTGGAGTATAGACAAAAGCATGATTTTAGGAAATCCAAAAGTGAGTTTGATTTTTCTTTTCTTGGTCATAACGTCAAATGACTTTAGATGTAAATTCAAGCCAAAGTAATATGCAACTTTTTAAAAAGTTTTATTATGAAAATAGAAACTTGCTAAGGCCTCATTTCCATTGAGTATCAAGGTGGAAAATTGTCACCCAAAATTTTGCCATCCTCAAGATGATCACTTATGTTTTCATTTTGAATCACCTGTTATCCTTTCCATTCCTGTTACATTGTAAAATTAACACTCCCACTAGGATGACTATAAACCAACTTAGAGCTCCTTGTTTTATAAGATGTCTCGGTTATCCATTGTCACCTGACCAATCACAGTCAAAGCTTTGTGGATTATAACAAACGAGAATTATTTTATTATTTCTCGTTGTTCTTATAGGTTTGTAATTTGAGGAGGGCTGATCTGGCCATTGTTAACTCTGGGTGGCAGTCAGATCATGGCTGGAGGTGCAAAAGCGGGGGTCTAGAACAGCTGAAGGCTGACCCAGAAATTGTTTTTCCGTATCATCTCAGAACGTCTCTATGTAATACGGTCCTTTTACCTGGGCTAGTTTGGGCTTCTTCAGAGCATGGTGGCCTGAAGGTACTACTTAGCCAGCACATCAGGACTACCAAGTGAGTGTTCCAGCAAGCAAGGTGGAAGCTGAATCTCCTTTTTATGACAGCCTGGGAGGTCACATGATACCATTTTTACTATCTCTAACCATCCAGTCACAAAGGTCTGGCCTGTTATTAAGGCAAGAGGACATGGCCTCTCCCTCTTAGTGAAAGGAGTGTCAGAGTCACATTGCAAGAAGAGCATGCAAGATGGGGGATAGTGTTGTGACTACCTTTGAGAATACAATTTGCTATAAGAGGTCATAATATCTTTGATGTTATTCCTGTTTCTTTTTTTAAATTTGGACTTCATAAAAATTAGGCACATTAAAACATTCGATGTTGTGTAAATGTCTCTTATACAATATTTCAGTTATGTAGAACTCATTTATATCTGACAAACTTACATATCTGAAACACTGACAAAGAAATCTCTCTGAACAACTAAGTTAGGAAGTAACACAACTAAGTTAGAATGTAACATTCTGTGGAATTGGATAGATGTTCTGTTACAAAGCACAGGTTTAGGAATTAGACATACCAGGGTTAAAATCTCAACTCTACTACCTGGCAGCTGTGTTACCTTGGGCAAATTTGTAAGCCTTTCTGAGCCTTAGTTTTGTCTGTAACAAGTAGACAAGGATAATGATACCTCAAGGTTTCGGCGTGGTGATTAAGTGATACAAAGCATGATCTACTAGAAACTCTTGTCAGTGTTTAATCTCTTCCCCTCATCATTGTTCTAGTCTGAAACAATGTGTATGTATTTTCTTAGCCCTATAGCTGCAGACTTCCTTTATATCTCTTATTGATCTCTGATAGTCTCCTTAGACTTATTTATCTTTCTATCCCAAGATCTTTCTATTACAGGCATACTAAAGAATAGTAGGAATTGAGTTTTGTTTTTTTGTTTTTAATTTTTCTTGATAGCCAGTTAGTGTTTTACTTATTGTAAAGAATGAAAACTTAGGCCCTCAGCTTAATTTAAACTTCAGCTACAAAAAATAACATTGATATTTTTCAGAAAAATTATTTTATTGAGTATGTAATATTGATAGCATAAAAGGCCAGTGGTATCAACTGTCAGCCCATCCAAGAATTAAGTTCTAAATATGTATTTTCTGCTGCTTAATCTTATACTTGTTTTCTGTACTTTAATTCTATACTTAAATTCTGTGCTGAAGTACTTTCAGTTAATATTAATACTCACATACTTTCATAGCACATTACTGAAAATTATATAAATGAAATATGGTACTATGTTTATCTTACTCAAAATATATTGATTTTTATTTATAATTGCATCAGAAACTCAACAGTGTAGGAAATAATCATCTCCCCATCCTTACTGTTTTACCTATTTAAAGCACTAGCACTCCTTCAGATTTTTTATATTTCCATAAGTGTAGCTTTTTATTTTTCATAAGATAAATTTTTATAATTTGTCGAACTGTCAATTTGGTTGAGCCATCTGCGTTATAGCTTAATTTTTTAAAGCTGTATAGCAAAAAGACACACAATTACTTACTGTATTTTAAAAGAATATTAGTATTATTTCCTTAGTCCTTATTATTAGTATAATTAGTATTATGACTCCCTGGCCTGCAATACTCTTCAGAATTTTTATAAGAGAAAGATGTTATTGGTAAGTAATGTTTAATTTATTTTAACTGAAAGTTTAAACTGTTATGTTTAAACTGTTTATGTTTATGGACTTAAGTACTGATATTAAAGAAGTTATTGTCTTTCTTACACTTAAATTTTATTTTGAGAATTATGGAAAATTAGGTTGCTTTAAATCACTTACTCTGTCATTACATGAGGCTTTTTGCATGACTGAAATACCTGTAATTACTGTGTCATTTTTGTCATAGTTGACTTAAAGGTGTAACTATAATAATCACGAACTAAATTCTTGGTGAGCAGCTGTGTAAGGCCATTTTAACAGCTGGGGTAACCCTCTTAGCCTGTAAAAGTTAAGCTTAATCATGAGACAGGTTATGTTAAGTCATTGAAGACTTCATACTGGGCATTTCTGAAATACTTAGAAAATTCAGTGGGATAGTTGGATTTTTGTTTTATCTTAAGTACTTTTTAAAATGCTTAATGAAAGGATGAGGAAAAGTATTTTAACAACTAAAGTTCTTAGGCACAAATATAGAAATAAAATCCAAAGTTTACTCATTAAAAAAAAAGTCAAATATACTCTGTATGCTAGTGTTTAGACCACTATAGTAGGTAGGAGAGGAAAAAATATATATAAACACACACACATATTATTATAGTATAATATGGAATCAGAAAAATCCTGAGGTTATTTTTCTTGAATTTCATCTTTTAAAAATTTCTTTAAAAATCATTATGCCTGTAGCTTCTTTCCAATAAAAATGTTTTCTTATTACTATACAAAAACATTTACAGCACAGGCATACATGCCTTTTGTAAAAGAAGGCAGACACAAAAGAATTGAAGCAATGCATTTTATTTAGATATATTTTATAAACTAGCTATATTGTTCACTAAACTATAATAAAGGAAAGCTCACCAAATTGAACCTTCTTAAAAGAAGGCCATATATGTAATATTATTAGAGCTGTAATATACTTTTTTTTGTATAAATTTAAGGGGTACTGCAGTTTTTTTTACATGGATATATTACATAGTGGTGAAATTTGGGCCTTTAGTGTACCTGTCACCCAAATAGTATACATTGTACCCATTAAGTGATTTCTCATCTCTCAGCATCCTCCCTGCATGTCACCCTTCTGAGCATCTTAATATCTATTACTACATACTCCATGTTCATGTGTACACTTTACTTAGCTTTCACTTGTAAGTGAAACGTGGTGTTTGACTTTCTATTTCTGTTGTTTCACTTAAGAATCACCTCCAATTCCATCCATGATGCTGCAAAAGACATTTCATTCTTTTTTATAGCTGAATAGTATTCCATTTGTGTGTGTACACACATATATATGTGGGTTAGTTATCATAGTTGACTCAAAGGTGTAACTATTATAATCACCAACTAAATTCTTGGGCATCTTTAAAATAATGATTTCTTTTGGGTAGATGCCCAGTAGTGGGATTGCTGGATCAAATGATAGTTCTATTATTAGTTCTTTGAGAAATCTCCATACTGTTTTCCATAGAGATTGTACTAATTTGCATTCCCACCAACACCGTATAAGCATTTCTTTTTCTCCACATCCTCACCAACATCTATTATTTTTTGTCTTTTTAGTAATAGCCATTCTGAATGGTGTGAGATGAGATCTTATTGTGGTTTTACTTTGCATTTCTTTGATAATTAATGATGTTGAGCATTTTTTCATGCTTGTAGGCATGAAAAAGTATGTATGTCTTCTTTTGAGAAGTATTTATTCATGTTCTTTGCTTACTTTTTAATGAAGTTATTTGGTTTTTGTTGTTGAGTTGCCTGTATATTCTGGATATCAGCCCCCTGTTGGAAGCATAGTTTGCAAATATTTTCTCCTGTTCTGTAGGTTGTCTTTTCACTCTGTTGATTTAGAGATGTAACGTACTCTTAAACCTGCAAGGGACTTAATCATCTGAAGAGAAGTTAGACAATCTATTTCTATTAAATATTTAGCCTCCTCTTTGTAGAAATCTGAAGTATAAACTCCAAGTAATTGTACTGCAAGACATTAAATAGTTAAGGTTCTTGAATCTTGGAGTTTCTGATGTACCATGGGATGGTTTTGTCATCTGTCAACTTATAATTTATTAGCACTTGTTTTGGTTGGTTTTCTGTGTTTTACTTGTTAATTTATAATGTATTTTCAGCAAAATTTTTGGAAATAACGAATATAAAACAGCTTAAATGTCTAACATTGAGATGCTGATTCCATAAATCAGAGCAGTTACAATACCTTATATAGTATTCTAGCATTTTTATTTTGAGAATGCTACATATCTGTGTATATAGGCATGTACATGCAATGCTTTTGTTTTGCAAATGTCCAATTATCAGGTCACATTTTTATAACACTTGTGTATGTTGTATGTGCTGCTTCAGAACCCAAGCATATTTCTCTTAGGGGCTGTCCTTGTTGCCCAAATAAAGAAAATTAGCAGGGAAGTGCAGTATGTTGTCCATTGAATGTTTACATACATATAATGTCTCAAATACATTATAATTGGAAGTTGTAATCTGAGTGAGCACTTTGAGCATGTAAATAAATATCTTTTAGAACATTTTTAGTAATCATTTTAAATGTGATTTTAATCTTATAAAAACAATTTATTTGACATACCTTTTGTGAATACTAAAACTTAATAAAAAATACTAAAACTTCAAAGGTATCCTGACCAGGCACAGTGGCTCACGCCTGTAATCCCAGCACTTTGGGAGGCCGAGGCGGGCGCATCACAAGGTCAGGAGTTGGAGACCAGCCTGGCCAACATAGTAAAACCCTGTCTCTGCTAAAAATACAAAAATTAGCTGGGCGTGGTGGCGGGCACCTGTAATCCCAGCTACTCAGGAGACTGAGGCAGGAGAATTGCTTGAACCCGGGAGGCGGAGGTTGCAGTGAGCCGAGATTGCACCGCTGCACTCCAGCCTAGGCAACAGAGCAAGACTCAGTCTCAAAAAAAAAAAAAAAAAAAAAAGTATGCCATATTTTTTTTCTTTGATGCCCAATCTAATTGTATTTATGTTTCTGCATTTAAAGTAATATGTTGCTTGCTGGATTTTTTTTTACAGTTATTGCTGATACAAGCTTATAGTTAATTTATCATTACACAGAGGGTTTAATGTATTGATTTATGATTGTTTTCCTCTGTGTTTAAATTGTTCCGTCTTCAACCATGAATTGCTTTCATTTGTGAATTGCTTGGTAGGGAAATACTTTAACACTCTGATATCTATGATGTTAGGAAGACTAAAAACTGATTTGATAGAGAAAATAATCTGCCTTACTCTGTGTCTGTGAAATAAGTGAGTATGCTTGATAATACCGTATTATCTGATCAGAAGGATTTTGATTCTGATTTATTGCACTTCAGTAATGGTAGACTTTTTAGCATGTGGGACTTTCTGTTTCTACAACAGAGCAAGTCACTTGTTGCCTGAATTCACAGAAGCAGTGAATAATACTGAATTCAAATAACATACATTGATATTCTTCCTGTGAAAGTTTTTGAGGTAAGATTTTTAAAACTCTTGGTATAAAGTCAATTTGAATTTGCAGGGAGATTTACATCTTCTGAGTGATTTGTTTTAGCTGATTCAGGAATAATTTATGAAAAATGGAAAATCTTTGTGCTGCTCATATGCTGTGGCTTTGGTCAGGAGCAGTTAAATTTCTAGCCTTTTCTATAATACTGAATGAAAGAGAAGATGGAAATCCAGAGTAAATTGCCGTGATGGTATTTTTATTGTTGTTACAAGAGAATTGGAGTGCTTGGACTTGTAATGCATTTTACAGATACCGTATTGGTGATATTTTATTACATTTAACATTTATATATAATTGTTTTTGCGGATGCAAATTTTTAGAAGAAAGAAAATCAGGAAGTGATAAGTGGACAAAATAAGCTACCTTATATAAAGACCTTTTCTTTACTACAAGTTCCCTAATGTTTAGCCCGTCTTGTATGATCAGTGATATCTGGAATCTTAAAATGCCAAGACACTATGGCTAAGATACTATAGCTTCATATTTTGGCAAAAATTTTGACAGAATTATAGAAGTCTTTCTGAAACTTACAGATAATATGTTTTAAAATATTCTTTTCCAGAGTTATTATAGATGGATTTTAGAATCTCTGCTTTATTTCCTGGTGATTTTAAAATTGGAAATGTAATCTACAAAGCTCTACGTGATTTTTGATTCCATTAATAGTAGCAGTAATCATGACAGTTTAATTAACACTATCGAACACTTACTAGATGTGAGGCATTATTCTGTATACTTATATCAACTAATTTTTAATCCTCACAACAGTCCTATGAGGTAGGTACTGCCTAGGTGAAATTAAGGAAATTAAATTAAGGTCATACCTGGTAAAGCCAGGATTTGGACTAGGTCAGTTTGGTTCTGGTGTCCATGCTCCTACCTATCATATTGCACTGCCTTATTATTTGTGGTATCATCTTGAAAAGAGCTTGTCTGTTTTTAGAGTCTCAATTTGGGTAGTAATTAAAGAATATCTTTAATGTTTTTAAGAGAAGAATTGAGACTCAGACTTTATCTTTTCTTGAACACATGGAGTTAGCTGCGTTTTGAAGTATTAACAGTTGAGGTTCTCATATACCTTGTCTATGATTTCCCTCATTTATTAGGGTTTTTGTCTATATTTGAAGGTTTGGTATTTTGAGTGTTTCGTGTTGATTGGGAATATCGCTTTAGAAGTTCTGTTACTTGAATCCTCCAAAAAAAATGAAACTTGTAGTATATATATTTGGAAATTAGTACTCACTTTGCCCAATCACTGATAATGTCTTCTTTTTCCAAAAATATATTATGACAAACACATGATTCTGTTACAGTGTTTGGTTTGCCACAGTTGTAATGCCCTGTATTATCCAGTTGAGGGCAGCTATTTACTGATTTAAAAAAATAATAATTGAATTACATGTCACCCCCTTGTGCTTACCAAAACTTGGTATCCACTAAAAAACTCAACATTTGAGGTACAAACAGCCTTAATTATGTTCACTTATGTTTTGTTTCTGTTGTCATTGTAAATTATTTAATGAAAATGAAAAGCCTAGTTTTACTTCATAATAACTTTTGGTCTCTTAGAAACTAGAAACTGTTGATTTTAGTTTTAATTTTCCCAATCCAAGTTCTTTTCAATTCTAAATCTTTTTTCCCCCCGTTAGGATTAGACTCATTGAGATCAGGGATTTTTCTTATCTTTAAAATGTCTGCATGTAAATACATGTGACTTTAGAGTTCTTTGAGGGCTTTTAAATGTAAAAGTGAAAAATTATAATATTCAATACATTATCTTTATCAACCAGTGGAATAACCACTGATTGTTAACTAGGTCTTTGATTCATTTTTCTAAATGCCAAATGAAGATGTTAAACTCATAGAATATATTACCTTCTTCTAATTTTTCTGCATTGGAGTATCACATTGGTAAAATTGTATCTTCTGTGTAGTTCAGGAAAAGAAATTCAGAGGGGTTAATTATCCAATTGATTTCAAAGATATCAGTTGGATAATTGATACCTTTGAGTATCAATTGAGTATGAAGTGAGACGGATTTTTTTTGAAAATAATCTCAGACTACAGAAAACTGTTGTAATATTAACAAAATAGGTAGTGTTAGTAACTGAGATAAGGATATTCCATGGGACCTACTTTAGCAAAAGGGATTGTCTAATGAGAGAAGGGCAAAATGACAGAAGGACAAAATATGACATATGTTTCACAAACAAAACGATTAGTCTTATGTTGGAAAATAAAGTGAACATCTGAGGAGATGCTAAGACTAGCATGAACCTAGTATTCATTCTGGAGGATAGTAAGTTGTCTCATAGGGCTGTAGACATGGTATCTTGGATATCATTCTCACTTTTTTTCTACTACCAATTTATAGGTTTCCAACACTCTCATATTATCTCTTCTCTCTCCTAACCTTAGATCTCTCGAGGTTTTTTTCGTGATGATTGTTCCATTTTCAGTCATTTACTTTTTTGTTTAAAAACATTTAAAATTTATGATTAAATATGTATACATAAAATTTAATATTTTAACCATGTTTAAGTATACAATTCAGTGGCATTAAATATATTTACATTGTTATACAACCATTACCACTATCCATCTTCAGAATATTTTCATTTTCTCCTACTGAAACTCCGTGCCGACTAAACACTAACTCTCATTTCCCCCTCTCCCTGCCTCAGACAACCATGATTCTATTTTCTATCCATACGAATTTAAGTATTGCAGGTACCTTATATAAGTGGATCATACACTATCCTTTTTTGACTGACTTATTTTACTTAGTATAATATCTTCAAGGTTCATGCATGTTGTGGCATATGTCAGAATTTCCTTCTTTTTCAGAGCTGAATAATGTTCCCTTGTTTGTATATGTCATATTTTGTTTATTCATTCATCAATTGAGACTTGAGTTGCTTCTACCTTTTGGCGATTGTTAATTATGCTGCTATAAGCATGTGTATATAGGTATCTGTTCAAGTCTCTGCTTTTAATTATTTAAGGTATACACTCAGAAGTGGAAATGCTGGATCA